>NC_089144.1:42313330-43558989 GCF_009819655.1 Sylvia atricapilla
TTCCTGGGAACACAAAAGGTACATACCATGCAAAACAATACTCTCTGTTCTTAGTTGCTAGCAAAAAAGGTCTCTATCACAAAAATGTTCATAATAAGAGCATTCCTACATTCATGCCTGATATCAGATAATTTATTATCTTTTTTGTTATTGACAGTATTTTTTGCAGTGCAGCAGTTTTACAGAGAAACGCTATGCATGAACACATAGAATGAGAAGATAAAGACAAAACATGAAAGCAAAATAAGAAAACAGCACACTAGCAAAAACACAGTCACACACTCAATTACCTTAATTAAATATTATATTCCTACAATAGTCCCACTTACCTCATAGATAAATGAGGACATAAAACTTATGAGCAGAACAGAATTTGGCCTACACTCTGAATTAAAATAAGATGATGCATATTGCATAACTGCTCTGCATCAGTTGCCTATCAGGGATCAAGGCTACCAGGCAATCACAATAGCTCTCCAGAACCAGGTTTTGTCTGTCCTTTGCTGAAATTTTCACTAATCCATGTGGTATATTATAAACATTTGGAATGTGATTCAACTGAAAGAAGTGACAAAACAATGGTTTTGTGTCATTATCTACTGCCTCTTTTGATATCTTCTTATGTGCATCAGGAAACATAGTCCCATGAAGTCACTTACACACTTTCAAAATTCTGGGCTTTCTCTGTTGGATAAACATTCCAAATTATTTACTTAAATCTTGTAAGGTTCTTTAAAATAGCCCTCTAGAAAGCCCAGCAGCCTCTGACAATTTGTGCATGCACTTGCTGTCATAAGAAACCTTGCTGGCTGCCAGGTACTGTATCAATTCCTTGGAGCAACAGTCAGTCAGGAAAACCTAGGGCAGTCAAAAGGTTACTCTGAAAATGGGACACTTACTTGGCAAACGACTCCCTTACTCAGTGCTTGCTATTCTTTACTCTGAGTTTGCCAGAGCAAAGGAATGTCACCATTCCTTTAGGGGTGAGGAGTCACATTAGTACCTTATTTTAGCATAGAATTAATCTTACCTGTTTATTTCTAGAGTTCCACTCAGTCTTATGAGCATCTTAAATGACAGCACCTGCAAAGATTCCAGGGGAAAGTACTCCACTGCCTGGTATATTCCCTTTATTAGAGAAGGAACTTCTGTTCATTTACTCCATGTAAAATTTAATCCTCCTCTCTATATAACAAGACTTTTTAGGAGAACTCTGAAAGTTTAGGATTCTCTTTATGATCAGAATTATATGGGAAGGCTGGATTCTCCTAGGGCTTTTGAAAAAAGAGCCCCTCAGCACTGAAATTTCCTTCATTTATAGATAGTTAATACTCAAAAAATAAGCACACTAATCACACACAAACCCTGATCACACCAATTACACAAATCACACACAAAGTAGGTATACTAAAGCTTTAGCCATCCAGAGATGTTTACTGCATGCATGCATAAATAGTTGTGCATGTGCTGAGATTTCTTTTTCAGAATGAAGCTATCAACACCACAACCAGAAAGGTAAGTGCTCATTACCCATCTAAGCCAAACCCTTGCTGTACGTCAGGCTGTATGCTCATAACCTGGAGCAAGGAACATGTGTAGGTATATTTGGAAATGTCAGGCATTTTCTTCTAGCAACTTTTCTTCTAGCAGAGTTGTTCTGCTAGCAACAAAATTTTTCTGACAGCCATTTCCTTCTCCATCATCTGTGAAGTTCTCCCCAACATTCCTTCTAACCTAGTTAGGGTTTGTGGCACAGATGACTCGGAATTCAGTGCAACAGTCACCTCTCAATAACAACCCAAAAAAGAATCCCTTCAGGCCAAGTGTTCCCACAGGTATGTATACTCAAATCCCTCTAATAGCCCTCCAAGCCTAAAAGGAAATATTTCAAGTGACAGAAGGAGGGAAGCTTTCATGTTCTGCCCCTCACAGTCATCATCTGAGACCTAGAAATTGCAGAATATATTTCTCCATTTCAGAATAATTCTTATGTTTCATCATAATCTAAATTTCAGCAAAAGTGGACTATGGCAGAAGAACTTGATGATGAGATTCATATCGGGATCTTCATGTTTTAATTCTGGTTCACTGTCTCTTAACGTATTTATTAGCGACATTTTGCAATATCTTACATCACTTGTGACTGCAAGCCAAGACATGATGTGACTAACAGAAAAGGGAAATCACACATAATGATATGCAGCTAAGTATAAATACCCACCTTACTTCTAGCAAAAAACAAAGGGGAGTATGAAATTCTCTGTGACATATATTTTTAGACAGATTCATGAAAAAATCCTTTTTGGAATGGTTTTGATTACTCATTTTGGTCTTTCAGAGCTTTGAGTATATTATTACAAGCTGTGTCCTTCTGTCAAATCGCTCTTTAGTGAGGCAGAGGTCTGTGCAGAGAGAAGAAAGAAACACCGGATTTCCTTAAAAAACCTCTGGGCTGAAATCTAACTATTTTTAAAACTAAGGGGCTTGTAAGGGGTTTGGTTTTGGGGCTGGGGTCTATTTTTTGTCAGTGGGGTTTTGGTTTTTTCTTTTCAGACAGACACTGGTAGTGCAGATGAATTTTCCTGTATCCTGACACAAAAAAAGAAATGCTGTCAGAGAAGCTTTACATTATAGAGAAATCACCTCTCCTGCATTTGCATGTCCTTCTTAACTTGCTCATGTTTGCAAAAAAGCCAGTAGCCTTGCTTTCATTGCTAAAAGAAAAACTGCTTTAAAGATGAAGGCAGAGGTAGCTACTGGGTCATTCTAGGTTGGACAAAATAAATACACAAAATGTTTTTGCTCCTGTGTCTTTGACTGGCTTTTTCTTTCTTTTCTTTTTCTTTTTTTTCCTCTTTTTTTCTTTTTTTTTTCTTTTTAATAAAAGGATTAATAAATTAGAAAATTAGAAATAGAAATATTCTTCCAATTTTTTCTGAATTTTCTGGTGCTGCCTACTTTCAAGCCTTCTATCCTGATGCTGATGTCTGAAAGCATGCATATGCAAGAGGTATGTGCACTTCTCTCTGCATGAGTCAGTCGACAAGAGAAAGAAATTCCAGCAGTGGTGGGAACCCTAACTCCTACCCCATGCTTATGAACTAGCTGCTGAATGCCTTTGCAGATTACTGTTATGTCTCATGGCATAACAAAAAAAGCTCCAAAAGCAAAAACAATCAAACGCCCTATAGTAAGGCATTGCTAAAAAGTATTTTCACATTCTTTGATTAACATCCATAGTATTAGTAAAAAAAAAAATCCTCTAAAAATATGTGCATGAGGTCATGCTATAGAGGTGTTGAACTTGAATCTCATAGTGTGAAGCATCCAGTACAATGCACTGATACTCTTCCCTTACTCTTTAACAACCCAAGGCTTCACTACTGCCTACTACTAGGTATCTCTTTCTTTTTCCTTTTCTGAGATCTCTTACAAGTCTTATATTCTGCATATCTCTGCCTGAACAATGACTGCAAGAGATGTAGCAGTTACTGCTGATCCATTCAGCATCTCTGTAATAACTTCTCTGCTCCAGGACTGGCAGTGTAAGTAATTTTTCTGACCACATGAAACTCATTGTATTTTTCACTGAGAGCATCTATTCATTTAAGGAAAATAGTATGTCTATCAATGGAGAAAACAGTGTGAATATCAAGGGATGAAGTCTAAACAATTCTAACAAGAAAGAAGGTCAAATCCTTTCTATTAAGATACAGTATTCTGGGTGATATAATGACCCTCAACATCCACTAAAATATAGTATTCAGCAAATATCGAGTAAAGGTTTCTAAATGGTAGATTACAAGGAAAATAACAGACAGGATATCAAATCCTGAAAGAGAAGCAATGTGTATTTATTCATTATCAATGTTTTTTTTGCACAGAAGTGTCTTTCATATATCAAAATTAGTATCAATTTGCCCTGACTTCCTCTAACTCAATAAATAACTTTGGAAATGCTGTGATTCCTCAGCTGCATTTAAAACATTTGACGAGCAGCCTTTTCCATACACTGATAAACAATTCATATGCCTGAAATGCGCCTTTAACACAAATCAGAAGTGAAAGGATCAAATAAATCTCTGGTATAATTACAAGGCTTCTATGTGAGCTAAAGTAAGATGAATTTCACTCGAGGCTTTATATTTAGCCTGGAAACAAGCAGCCCGGGCATCTTCAATCAGACAGACCCAGCACACGTGCAAACGCTACAGCTGCCACCGTGATGCAGGTGCTAATAATTCAGCGGCTTTGTACCCTGTGATTATGCATGTGCTGTCTAGTGCTTCAGATTAAAGAGTTAAACAAAGTGCTTCTCCCTCCCCTCTTGGCGGAAGATAATTCAAACCCAGCTGATATTCACAGACAGTTGGACAGCAGCTGAGGTTTCATTAGGAATCCCACGTATGGCCAGAAGCAGCATACACCTCGGTGTTTCCGGGAGCCACAGGCAGCCAGAACAGATGGTAGAAATCATCATCCCCAGACAGTCATCAGGGGAACCTCAGGCCACATGCTTGATTTTTTTCTCAATGAAGCGCATAGAAGGCAGGCATTCGATCCATGTGACGGCAGCTGCCGCGTCCTGGGGGAGCGGGAGGCAGCCGAGTGGAGGAAGGCTCTCGCAGGTTATTAACAGGTCACGCTGTGACATTAGCAGTCCGGAAATATCGCCTCTCCCAGGGGGCTGAAACAAAAGCGAGGGAGAGGTTCCTCGTAATTCAAACACAGTTCAGTGCTTACAGATTACAGCACATAATCTGCTTGGCAACAGCACAGCGCACGGAGACGCTGACTTCCCTCTTTCTTCTAGCTGCTTCCACTGGAAATGTCAGAAAGGATCCTTGATGCAGCGAGTGTCCTATGTAAATCTCGAGGGAGGAGGAAGAGCACAACTTCCCTGCAATTTTCAGAATGAAACCCGGAGGCAAGGTGACAGCTCAACTCCCTCATTCAGATGTCCCTAACCTTTCTGTTCCGTTTGTGACATGCTACATGCAGCATTCCTCATTGATCATCCCTGCCTGTCTGAATCACCCAGTCCCTTCTGTGAGCAGTGAGACTTGCTACAGCTCTCAGCCTCATTAGAGCGGAAATTTCCTTGCTGACATTTTGGAGGAAACAAAGCATTTGGAGGAATAGTCTTAAATACTGCATTTGACAAAGTGGATGGTTTTAAAAATCATTGTCCCAGCCCTACAACTGCCTACCTCTTCAGTCTCACCACAGCTCTCCTGTGCATACCCAGCCGTGCAAACCAATCTGCAGATGGAAACTCTCCAAACCCCGGGCCTGCTTTAAACCTTCTTTGCTGACAGGTCAGGACCACGGTGCTCAGCCAAGCACTCCAGAATTACATCCTCGAGAGCGCAGTAATATAAATATACATATGTTGTGGGTCTGTGTGTACAGAAATAAATGGGTGAAGATGTTTGGGTGCATGCATTTGTAAATACAAATAAAATGACTTCATTCTCAGAAGCTACTTCCTTTTTGATTGCTTACATATTCTTAGTACAAAATGGAGTTTATCAGGATTGGAAGTGGACAGATTTTAAAATTAAATATGCTTTAAGATTTTTCTTGGGTGAAGTGTTTTACCAGTCACCTTTCTCTCTTGAAAAACTTAGTCATCTACCTTCTTGGCAGGACTTTCTAATTTTAGGGAGTTCCACTTTTCCTGCCTTGTGGAATAGACAAGGATTCCCCCACTCACACTTCTGGTCTTTTTTTCCTACTATGCTGGATACTGCATTTCCCACTCTCTTATTTGTCAGTTCATTCCTGGTAGCCTCTATGCAGATCTCTGCTGATGCTTCCCGGCTTCTCCAATAAAATTCAGTGCTCACAGGACTGTTGGTTAGAATAAAAAATCTTTAGTCCTGTCCAAAGGATCTTTTGCACTCTTTGTGTTGTACAGGGAAACGATGAGTGTGGACTGTGCAGTGTCTGACACACTGGTGCTTTCCAGTAGCCATTGCATATGACTTTCACCATTACCTGACCAAACAGCAGAAACCTGGATTTCCCATGCAAATACTGACCGTTTGTCCAGGACTTCCAGGAGCCAGGAAGACTGGCTGGAAGTGAGAGAACTGAATCTGTACTTGATACTGCAAACTGATTAGAGTGTTCAGCAGCCTATTAAACCCTAGGAAAAGAGTCAGGAAACTGACTTAAGGCCATCCAGTCATTGACAGTCAATTTTCATTCTATCACCATGTATCCATTACCTTCCTAACATATTTCTAGTTTTACATGGAAAACTCTTAAATGAAATCCTTATTTCATGAAAGGATTCCCAGTCATAAATACTTTGTGGGGTTTTTTGTTTTTTTTGTTTTTTTTTTTTTTTTTTTTTTTAAGACTTGAAGTTTTGCTTTAGAAACAGGGGAAAAAAGCAATTACTCTTTCCAAGGGAACACTGCACCACTGACCTTTACAAGATGTGAAGATGTGCAGTTATGTCTATTTTCATTCTCTGATTCAAGCTGACAGCTCAGTTACTTGTCCACCCATTTCCTGCAGGTGAGAGAGGCAATATTGGTCAACAATGTATCAATGGGAATTGATAGGAATCAACAAGGCTGTCCAGCAAATTTTGCTGTATGCCACAGTCTCTCAACAGCACAGCATGTCTTTCCTACTAATATAAGCCAAATGTCCATGTTTTATTCCTATATGACCTCATACAAAATCAATAACACCAAGGGTTAAAATCTTAGCTTTGTATATAGTACCCACATGAAGTTCTGAGCCCTACAAAATGCATTGTAAGAAAAATTGTATTAAGGAGGCTGAGATGCTGAATCACAGCAGAAGCATGTCACCACATACCATATATTAAAGTAATGGTCTGCTCCAGTCCTGTGGCATTAGCACAATATGAACATCCTCAAACAGAGTCAAGACCAGCACATTCCCCTTGGCTCACTGTGGAGCATGAGGACAGGGCTTCACTAAAAATGTATGGGCTCATTTGCAGACAAAGCAGGGAGGATATTACAGCTTCTGGCAAGGCAATGAAATATGCAAGACTGAAAAGGAGCAAATTAGACCACAGCAGAGAGAGCAACTATCTCAGAGCAAGCTTATGCTATTTTCTTACCCTGGCACAGTAGTACAACAAATCCTCGGAGTGTCAGAAAGAAGCAGGCTGAGAAAGGTGATGGCAGGATACTGGAGATGAAGCATTAATTCAGTGTGATCAGTCACTCAAACACTGAGTTACTGATTGCCAAACATAACCCTGCACTTTCAGAGAGCACAAGCTGACAGAAAGATTTAAGAAAAGCAAAGGTACATTAAAAGCATGCATGAGAAAGGCAAATACTGAGAAAATAGTAAGAACCGAGAATGACAAACAGAAAAGGAAGAACAGAAATACAGGCAAGTATGCACAGAACAAGCAATGGACAGAAAGAAAGGTAAAGACCTAAGTAAAAGTAGTGATTAAAAGAAAGGTTATCCCACAAATATTTCTGCAGTTTTTTTAGTCTCTGAAGAAGGAATTCAGTTGTAACAATTATTTTTCCAGAAGGGAAATGAAGACCTGCTTTCATCAACAGCAATACAAGATTCATAGTTGTCAATCATAGATTTCTCTTCTTATATTGATGTATTTCAAAGCTGCTGCAAAAAGAATCTGAAAATGCAAATGACAAAGCATCAAAATCTATCAAATTAGTAAAAAAATCTGGGAAGGATTTTTTTGTTTGTTTGTTTTAGTGAACTTTGGGTGGTGGCAACAGTGAAAATTCTATAGTCTTGCTTTGTTACCACTATATCAACTGTGCCAGCTTTTCACATATGTAAATACTTGTACATTACTGACTGCCTGATGTGAGAGCAGGAGTAAAACTCAGTCCTTTGAAGTTTTCTCTCAGTTTAGGATTTCAGGGTTACAGTCAAGATTTAGTACAGCAGGATTTCCCTGTACAAAAGGCTGCAGTATGCATCAATATTTCTTTTTGCCATTGAAATGAATTTCAGATAGCATAACCCAAATGTCAGGGAAAAACCATTTCTGTATCTAACACAGTGTCAACCTGAAATATTAATGGTGTCCAAAGAAAAATCAAGTTGCACTTCTGAAGGACCTCCCACACATATTTGTAAGCCTTTTCTGTTATGAAAAAATGTCCATCTGAATTGGCCCAACAAACTTCGAAGTCAGAATTTAAATTAATATCTCAAAAAAATACTCTTGGCAATAACAAACGCATACAGTTGCTTTGTTGCATCTTTAAAATTATAACAAAGCACCAGGTAACTAGCTGGCCCATTGAACAGCTGGCTTTGAGAGGAGATTCCTTTCCAGGACAAGTGTAAGGTGGTTAAAGATCTCTTTCAAAATTCCCCTGAGATTATTTTTATGGATTTAAAAAGCTGTGAATGAGACCCCTGATTCTCCATCTCCTCACTCAGTGTTCACAGCAGAGTTTAGAGTCAGAAGAAGTGGAAAAGTCTCCTCTTAAACAGAGGAGGACACATGCCACTTATTAAAGGACTGCATTAAGTAAATCTTTATAGACAAACATTGGGAGACTTGATGAGTTCTACCAAACAACACCAAAGTTCCAAATACATGTCTTTTTCTAATAACTAAGCTAGGAAGCTACCATAAATAAAAGCAAGCAAGCTGCCCTTCTTCTTCCCAACAATAAAGTCTTTGAGACATGAACTATAATCAAACCCAACTTATGTGTCATATTGCAGATTTTGATTAACTCAGCATAGAATCTCTTCCTAATAACCAACATCTCATGCTACTGATTCTCCTGTGAAAACCATGGACTGTGATACACCAAGGTCGTGACTGTTGCTCTGAGTGTGCTCTAGCGCAAAGTGGAATATCTCAGAAAAAACCAAATTACATACTTTAATTTTTTCTCTGAACTTGGAAGAACTCCACTGGCAGCAACAAAAACAGCTCCCAGCTGGAACCAAATTACACCTTTAGCCTCAAACATCAGTCTTCTAGCAGCCTGAATGACGTAGCAATGTAAGGAACATAACTTCAATGAGGTAGAAGTGAAACAAAGATGAGGTTAATCTCCAGCAGAGGTGATTAGGAAAGAAATATCCTAAGTTCTTGCAGAGAGCAGAGGAATGCCACTCAGGAAAGCAGTTGCCATTGTCATCCTTCCTTCCTTCCTTCCTTCCTTCCTTCCTTCCTTCCTTCCTTCCTTCCTTCCTTCTTTCCATGAGTGATATAAACCATTTTAATTCAAAACTTCTAATTAGCATATTCTGTACAGCAGGTGTTCTTGCAAAGTCATAGGCATCTGAATTAAAGCTTAAAGGCCTTGGATTATCTTTTAACACTAGAACAGAAGACTTTAATCAGGTCTGCTGTGTCTGGCACATACTGAGAGTTAATTAGGTTTAGCAGTAATAATCATAATAGAAATGCTTGGATTTTTGGGGTCTGGGATTTTTTTTTTTTCTGTTTTACATCAGTAGCAAGACATGAGAAGAATTCAGCTTATTCTTTCAAGATGATTTCTGTGTAACCTTGGGGCTCTGAGAATTTTTCTTCCTCTGGTGTATTCCAGAGCGTAAATTCTAGACTGTGTTACTGTCCCTGACTCTGCCTTCCAGATAATAACTTAAATGCATGGCTGTATCAAATCTGGAACATGCTACCAGGTTAAAACTGAAACACAGGACATGTGCTGCTGTAAATTAACATGCAAAGCACTCATTTTGCTTCAGGGAAAGAAAATATTTAAGGAGTGCCACCTAAGAAAGGACAACAGTTTGTGTTCCTACACTAATACTTAGTTAACCTAAAAAAAATCTTATGTTCTGAGACGCATGTTTTGTGTTTCTTTATTTATTGCCAGTTGATACATGACCCAGGCCCTGAGATGTAAATCTCCTTAGTTTGAATAAAGATTACAGAATTGTTCCCTTAGCTTGCATGTTGCTGTCCTGAAAAATCATTAAAACTATTGATTATCTTAGGTATTAACTTAGCTTCTTCACATTTCCAGTAAACCAATTTGCAATGTATTATAGGAAACATTTCAGCTCAAGCCAAAGAACTTCATTTTCTTTCAGTTATTATCCTTCTGTATTGTAGAGTCACAATTTACCAACTTCCCTATGAAAAATTTATTTATACTTCATCACAGTAGCATCAGAAGCAACCAGCCAAACAAAAACAAAGGGAAAAAAAAACAAAAAACAAACAAACAAACAAAAACATAGACGCCATTAAAAAATAATGCAGGGGGGGTTGAGCAGAAGGAGCTAAGCTACTTCCACACTAAGAACTGGCCTCCCAGAAGAGACATTGAGTACTTGCATGATTAGACCAATGAAAGTGATTTCTCTTTGGAATGAATTTATGACCCACTTTCAAATCCCTGAAGAAAACAGGGATTTAAAATGAGAAAGCTGAAAAGCCACAACAGCAGCAATGCAAACGTCTGTTCTTTTTCTCAGTTTTATAATAGTGTCATGGCCCTGATGTTAAAAAAACCCTAACAGTGTGTCAGCAACGTGCTGGAGGCAATGAAAGTTATCAATCAGTAATATGAAGGGGATTTAAGCAGCTTAATTGAGGGCAAAATTCAATTGATTAATGGTTAGGGAAGTACTCACTGATGCAGAGGTTTCAAGGAATTACAATCTGATTAAAATTCCATTTTAGAAATGAAGGGATATAGGATGCTAATCAGTTCTAAACCACAGATTATTAGTGCCAGCTATTTGAAACAGCTGGGACTATTGTGATAAAAACAAAACGTGACTCAATTTTTGTGAAGGGGAATAATTTATTTATTTTAAGAACTGGAACACATCAGAGTAAACAACACGCATGCACTAAGGTTGGTGATATATGGCTGTCATTTTACACCTGAAAACCTAGTTGTCTTTTGGACAGCTTTGGTTAGAAAGGGAAAATCTGGATCTCTTCATTCATCTACAGCACAACAAGGTCCTGTGCATTCACAGGGCCACCTCATAAGGCTCCAGAGTCTTCTGCAAAGCACTTCAGACTAGGGTGTTTTTGGAACAAATGTGAATTTAGAGACCCTGCCAGAAAAACAGGAGTCTGTAAGAATGTTTCTTTTAGACATGTTATGCTAATATCTATTTGGGCTAGAAATTTAAAAACTCAAAGAAACCTTTCAGTAAAAGTAGATGAGATCTGCGTCATCACACTTCTGTCCCCAGAAAGTGGCAATCTCATGGGATTGCTTGAGAAAAAATGGTTTAAGGCAGTATTTCTCATCAGTTCCTAAATTAAGCAGACAATGACTGTACTGCAGGATTTATATCATGGTTTTAGTGGCTTCAAATTTTGGCTTTTCCAAACCACACTTGTACTGTTTCTGGAATGCATTGTCTTGTGCTTTGTATGTTTTTTTTCAGCTCTGCTATTGACAGCATTGGTTTGCTCTGGCATGGCTTCTGCTTGTGAATACAAAGAGCTGTGACATTTCAAAAGATGTGTAAAGTCTTTTGGAGCCCAACATCTGTTATCAATTGAAGTAAGGAGCACTGATCTTAATTTGGAGTTATTCTGGCAAATTAAGACAATTTCTAAAGATTTATCAAGAGAACATTTAAGTAAGGAGATTTGGTCTGGGTAAAAAACAGAGAATACATGAATAATTCCTAATTGCCATGTATCTATTCTCCAGACAAGAACTGTATTTGGCCCTGGGGAAAAAAAAAAAGAATTCTAAACTATTTCTAAGCACATACAAAAAAACTATTCATTAAAATAGACAAAAATATCCATCACTTATGTTTTTTAACTTGTTTTAAAAAAACCGCTTCGCTGGTCTTAATGAATATTAGGTCATTCAGGGGCAACATCATTGATACAAAGAAATAAAGAAGCCCAAAGGAAAAAAAAAAAGCCAAATACATTCCTATCCAGTGAAGACCCCTAGCATTCAGACTTCTATGGCCTAATTTAGGCAATTTTTCACTTCTGGAGATGACCTCATACTATGAAGCAGAAAATACCTGGGGCAAAATTAACATCTGGTAGACTTGAAAAGATTGCATTTTCTTCAAACGCTTGTTGTTTCCTGCCTAAAATAAAGAATGTGGATAACACTGTAAATAGAGCTAACAAATCACTAGGAGAAGGTCAGCAGCTCTTCAGACGTGCTCAGCTTTGTAGCTTACCTTTCCAGGTAAGGAACAGTCATTTTATGTGAGAGACAAATTACATTCACCCTAATGCCACCAGAGAGCTTCTGAATGGACACTGCTCCTGACTTCCATCCCCCTCTCTGTGACCCACTGATTAGAGGCATGCTCCTGACCTGAAAGGCCTGGAAGTAAAAGTACATGAGGTTTTCAGTAGTTAGGGTGAAAGCTGGGGCTTAGCAGACGTTATTCAATGACACTAGATGGCAGAGCAGCTGTTTTGAATTTGTTAAAACGGCATCTTCCTGAGAGCTTTGTTGCTACTTTGTTTTATGACATCACAGTTTGAAACTGTGTTGTCTTAGATATCTACACTGGCTTTTGACTTTTATGAGTTTCTTGGTTTAAGACTGAAGTCAAAAGAATAAGGGGATCAAAACAAGTTTTATAATCTAACCTAAAGGTGACAAAATATTAAGAAAGGGGAACAGAAAGGTCAATCCATTAGCCTTTGGGTCACATCAGCTAAATCTCTGTTCCTTTGATAAAGGAGGATATAAAATCTGGGGTCTGAGAGAGGTTGTTGAATTGTGGAAGTAAAAGATTTTGGACAATTCTCTGAAAGAAATGTTCAGAGCTTTGATGTCAGAAGTTTGGGATAAGCAGAGTGCTGGTTCTGGTCTTCAAGAATTGGAGAATGATTCCTCTTGCTTCCAGGACCTGATTGGGGCATGGAACCCCACGCTCAATGGGACCCTTGTCTCAGAGCTGCTCACATTGACTCCTGCAGACCTTTCACTGGCAGCACCTTTCCACCACCAGAACAGCCAGGAGGTTGGTTTTCACCTTGTAGTTATCACTGTGCAGGGTAACTGCTCCTCACACAAATCCAAATCAAGCCTAAGGCTCACCATAGCCTTTGGACATGCTGTAGCTGTTTGAACTCTCCATATCCCAGAGAAGCACAATAAGTGCTAACAAGACCAATTGCTCACCCGACATTGCTTCATCTGCCAGCACAGAAGGTTTACAAGTATCCTTGTAGGGATGAAATTGTTATTGACCCTCAATGAATTTCCAGAAACACCCGCACTTCCTCTAAAGTAATAAAATTACTCTGAAAATATGAAAAACAAAATTATGAAATGCAATACAACTTGTCTTGCTTTTCACTCAAGTCTCTGCTTATAACTTACAAAGAAGGAAATTAATTATATCCTTGCTGCCATCAGACACAAGGCAGAAGCGTTTGCAAGAGTAAATTTCAGAATTGCACCTTTATATCACAGAAGAGATAGAGATAAAATGTGAGCAAGACAGCTTTTACAACAGTGTACTATGAGATGAGAGTTGTCAGGGCCTTCCTTCTATGTTTTTGGGTCAGCCAGAGCATGAGTCAGAATGCAAAGAGAGCCGTTTACAGAGGACAATTGCTGTCCTTTGACTCTTGTGGGTAATAAGGGCCATCACCCTTTCCCCTATCAAGTGCTGTTTCCATCAGAGAATCATAGAACCATGGAATGGTTTGGGCTGGGACTGACCTTAATGATGGTCCAGTTCCAATAGCCATGCTATGGACAGGGATGCCTTTTACTAGATCCGGCTGCTCCAGGCCCCATCCAACCTGGCCTTGAACACTGCCAAGAATGGGCCATCTCCAGACCCTCTGGGGAATCTGTTCTAGTGTCTCAATGACCTCTGAGTATAAAAAAAAAAAAAAAAAAAAAAAGAAAAAAAAAAAAAGCCACCTTCACATCTAATGTAATTCTAATTCTCTCACATTTTAGTTTAAAGGCATTCCCCCTAGTCCTGTCACTATCTATCCATGGAAGAAGTTGCTTTCCCTCTTTTTCATAAGCCCCCTTGAAGTCCTGGGCAGGCTGCCGGGAGGTGTCCGTGGAGGTGTAGGATGTACCCTGCTGCCAGAGCAGACTGCAGGCACACATCTGTAAACACAGGCGGAAAGATCATTTCGCAACTCTGCAAACCGGACAAAGCCCACAAAGAGAGCTGAAAGAATGAATTAATGAATGCAAAGACATGCCAGCATGGGAGTTGCTATGGAAGCAAAAAGAAATATTTATAGATTGTTCTTGCATCACATATTCTCCCACACAGAAACTCCCATTCCCTCAAATTACCTTTGATGAGGAGTGAAAAAGAAGCATCTCTTCACCTCATCATCCATTCTGCCTGTTTCTGAGCTGGTAGTGAGCCTGTGCTGGACTTACACAGCAATCCCTTAAGAATCTGACAATTGGTAAAAGACAGAAATATGTAAGAGAAGGCATGCAAATTTTTGTAATTTGAAATCCAGAGTGACTTCTCTGCATTCCTGTAATGAGCATTCATTTGTTTCTTTTTTCTGCAACTTCTGGAAGTGCAGCTTCCATAATATTAACTCAAATATACAGATCTACTGTGCAAGAAAAAGAAAAGGTGCCTTAGTTATGTTATATGCATTATGGAGAGGACATAAACAGGCCTATGTTTCTGCATAACTGGATGATTCTCTAGGGAGAAATTAGCATTTTGGCAGAGAAGCTTGCAACTGTTTCTGTTCTTCTGGCAGAGAAATTTGATGGGGGGAATCCTGGTTTTGGTTACTAAAAAACAATTTATTGTATAATATTTTAGTGTAGCTACAAGATATACTTTAAGGTAGATAAGGTAGCAAATTTTACAATTATCTCTTTGCCAGTGACCTTCTCCCTCATATTCTTTTGCCAGTTTTAATGACAATTTTAAGATGAAATATGAACTGGAAAGAAAGAAAAGTGTTAAAGGATGGTCTTTCAGAAGTATTGTCCCAATCTTAAAAGTCTACAGTTTTAAACAAATGTATTATTTGGTTGTTATGCCATAAAATTGATTCAAAGTAGCATTAAGGAAGATATTCTTTCATGACTGGCGGATATATTACCCAGAGGAAAGGACTCCTACAGTATCTACAAGCCAGTGGGTTGTGGAGTCTACAAAGACCTACACAGAGTTGCCATGCTGCAGATAAGAATCACTTTCACAGAGCCTCTTCAGCAAGTGGCAGGATGGTGAGGAGAGAGACCGTGACGTCCGGTCCACACAAGTTCCTCTTTATAGTCACGCTAAGAAATGCTACGCCTCAAATAAACCTTCCCACAGCAGATGTTTCTTCCTAAATCCAGTGCAGTGCTTTGAGAGGGTGTCACCAAGTCCCCCAGTGCAGCTGGGGGTAGGCGTTCTCAAAGCCTTAATGTTTGTTTCTACAATAGACTTCTTTCGCTGAAGAGGGGAGTTATGCTCCCCTCTTTGGTTAAATGTCATATGCTGTGAAACAAGTGGGGGATCCCACACTTGTTCCTTTCACTCTGCAGCTCTACGTCATAACCAGCCCTTTTTCAATATCCCACGGGAGAAAAAGAAGATGCTGAAGCAGCACACAGGCGCCTGCAATTTCTGTGTTTCCTAAGAGCTTGGGAAGGCTCCTGACAGTCTTTCCATACTGACAGAAGTACTACCACCCACTCTGCCAAAGGCAGTGAGATACACCAGAACAGCAGGCTGCAAATGGAGGATTTGCTCCAGTAGCAAACAGGCAGAAGCTGAAAGGAAACTCCTGGGAAGGAGGAAGGAACTCTATGTTGAGGGGAAGTGAGGTTCAGGAAGAGAGCTGCTGATAGATGTCCAGTGAAACCAACCTCATCCATTCTACTGTAAGAAGACTTCATTTGCTTATATGGCCTCATTCTCATCACGTCAACCACTGTGCTTTATTAACAGAGTGAATTATCTTGCAGTTCTCAATAGATTACTAGCTAACATGTTTTGGCTGCTTTTCATTTGATATAAGAAGGGAGTTGCAACAGAAATCGCTGAAAGGAATGGATATCACCATCCATCACATGACAGGGTGATTAATGGTACTACTGCTTTGACCCCTTCCAGTTAGCTCCAACCAGGAAATTGAAAAGCAGCTTCTCTCTATAGCCCTCCTTGAACACACCTTCCCTAAAACTAACTTGATGCCTGAGGGGAATGACATCTGATGTTGCCTGCATCACTGGGAGGATGAGAACTGATGGGCCATACCCATCAAAAAGATGCAGCTGGGAGCAGAAGTCCATAAAGCTTTCCTCTGACATGGTAAGAAGAAGAAATGCTTAGAGAGGGGTATTTGAATCTGGTGCCCCTCATACTTTACTGCTCTGAAGTGTAGTGTACCGAACTGGACTTAAGATTTTTAAGGCTTTCAGTTTGAAAACAGGGTTTAAAGTTATCCCATGCTGTCTTTCCAGGGATAATTCACTGAAATATATGAGAATAGAAATCTATGGAAAACTTTGTATGGCCTCTCTCTGCAGATTGCTAAAAATGTGTTCCTCTTTCACTTTTTGTGAGTCCTGTTTTTCAATGGGCTGTTTACTTACTGCCTCAAGTTCTAAGGTTTATACCTTCCCACACTGCTTTATGTATCTTAATTATTATTTTCTCCTCCAATTTTGTCTCCAAAACAGAGGTCGATCCCTTTTATGCAGCTCAGCTAAAGCCCATGCTGCTGGCTTGGGACAGGAAGAGTTCCCACTAAGCTGAGCCATGTCTGAAGAAAATATCCAACAGACCATCTCCACTCAGGGGAGATGGAAAGCTGATGGAATGCTGATGGGCAAAACCAATTTGTTTGTAGCAACTTAAATATCATTTGAGACAATTTTCAGTCCAAAATCAAGGTGGGAATGGGCAAGGTGATTCTAGACTTGTCGGTAGGCCGGTGGGAGGAAGAAAAGAAATGAAACAAAATTTCAGCATGACAAAATTGGATTGATTGATGGGAACAACTGAGATCTGCAGTAGTGAGACTGATCTGGAGAACAGATTTAACTAAGTGGTTTAGCAGGGACTGGGAAATGAACATTCAACTAAAAAAAAGGTTTTATCAAAACCCTCAAAATTTGCAGCAGGAAAGAACATCAATGACTGCAGCAAGTGATGATATTTTATTCTGCAGAGACACCTGGGTTGGACAAGGGCCACTGGAGTTATTAATCAGATGAGAAACCTAATCTACCTTCCTAGACCATGGAAGCTGGGAACTCTGTAGTACTGCCAAGGATAGTATTGCTGGGTAAAGTGTTTGCTCAAGTCAGAAAAAGGCTGCATTGTTCTAGAAACAAAGAGTGTGTTGTCCAGCTCTCCTACTGCAGTGCTCCGCTACACCTTTCTCACAGCCATATCATGGAAGTAAAAATAGATCCTGTCTGGGAAGTGTTTGTCTTCTAAACAGCCCAGAAAAAATGGGGAGAATCTCCTTGAGACACAAGATATGTTTATTCCTGGGGCTGAGACCTTGCTTCCCTAGCAAGGTGGTTTTGCTGGCAAGAGGCAAGAAATCATTTCAGGTAAGTAGAATAGGAAATGGGTTTTGATCCACTAACCACATCACACCCGTTTAGTCAGTTCCTTCTACGTTTCTCCCGTAATACACACAGGACAAAGATTCAGTAAAACTGCCCTGAGGAAGCATAATATGGATGAAGCCATGTGGTGCTACTGCATGTGATGCAAGCACTGCAGCCCTGCTGCTGAAGGACAAGGCTGCAGTGATGTGGGAGGCACACAGGGCTCTGCCTGTGCTCCACTGGCACGTACCTACACAGAGACAACATGCAGCAATAATAGCAAAAGGAGTAGGGCAGCAAAGGGCTCATCTTTCTCATTAGCATGGGCCAAATAAATCCACTTTTGTTACATTTTTTTAACAATATTTTTATTCACTGGGGCTTTCAATGAGGATAGAACTAATTGAGCTGGGATATTTATTTCACAAAGAATTTTAGCAGAGCAGGATCAGCTGTTTCAGTGAAGGCAGAAAAGAAAGGATTTAGCATGTAGGATATTAGAAATGTTGATTTTCTGGCTTAAAATTATTGCCATTTTTCCTTCTTGTTTTCTGCTAGCTCTCTTCCCAGTTGGCTTTGTGACAATTGCTTTCTCTGTTCACTTCATCAGTCACTGTGTAATAGATATTATATCAAATAAAACTGTCTGCAGTGGGAGACATGCACTCTTTTTGGCGTGCACGTTTTTATTGGCATGCGAAAGATAATGTCAGTAAAGGTTCCTTAGCCACCTTATCTGCCTCAGTGATCTCTTCTTGACTGAAGTGAAAACTTCTGTTACAAATTTTCAATTCTATTCTCTCACTTTGGTATAGTGATGAGAAGGACTCCATAGTTGTTACACCCATTCAAAAATAGCTCTCATTAAAGATGCTGTTAGGCATTCTTAAGAGTAGGACAGTTCTTGGGGAGGGTTTCCTCACCCGAGATTTAGAGTGTTTAAAGTCCTTGGCCCTCTAAAAGCCCTGAGTCACTTTGGTATAAAAAAAAAAAGCAGAGTCTTCAAGGTTTGTTTTCAGGTTTCTCGTGATGTTTATTATTTGGTATCTCAAAATTTTCTCTGCTCCCAGTCAAGGTCCGGCAGCAGCTGGGACACGGGGCAACTGCCCCCCAATTGGATGTTCCCTGACATTTATACAGATATAATTGTTGGTTATTTACTATTTTGTACCAATGCCTAGTGCCCACACTAAAAGTGTCATTTCTACTGTGGCCCAATCAACTCTAACTACTTTGTGCCATCACCACCCCAAAAGATGGAGGACGAGGAAGAAGGAGAAGTACATGAGTACCACCCAAATTCCACCATCTTGTCCCCATTTACCTCTATTCTATGAACCCTAAAACTACTATATTTTGTATCTTCTACTGTGTTAAATTACTGTTTTCACATCCTGGTGGTTTGCAATTCCTCTCTCTATGTCGGAAGCCTCTCCCATGGACTAAAATCAAACCCGGTGTTTTCCTGGGCTTTGTGCCAAGGTCTCCAAGCCCCCTGGACCGGCTCCACACCCCCCTGTCCAGGGCTCAAATTCCCTTCCTCGAGTCCCAGGCCATCCAAGGGGATGTCCTGGACTCCAACAGACAGTGATTTAAAAAAACTTTCCTTCGCCTTACAGGCCTTAAAAAAAAAATCTCTCTTCTTTGGTAATGGTTTTCTTCCTGATGATGCTGGTTTACACTGCAATGACACAGACCCCGAGATCCAAAAGGCTGAAAATTACTCTTTTATTTTTGGGATGTGTCTTTTTTTTATACTATTCTATACAGACCAATTTGATTGGTGAAGCAAAGGCAAACCTCTTCAATCGCATTGGTCAGACCAGAGGGACATCAAGAAGTCCCTCTTTAAAAAAAACAAGGAATAAAAAAAGTACAGCTACAGAGACATCTTTCTTGTTTACAAAAAATCCTCTAAGAAAAGAAATTCAGAAAACCATAACACCTCAGACATGGAACCAGGATGGAATCATAGATGATGGTCTTTAACACTGGTTTATTGCCTATTATTTGTATATTCTTAGTTAAGCCATGCCATACATATATTCTTATATAATGTCAAAGTGATAAATAAGACTTTTAGGACAGAATTCAAATGATCTATGCTAGGATGGTAGAATAGTTTAGGCATATTGACCCTAAACAGCAGTTCTGGAAAGTCTTCCTGGTGGTACTGGTTTACATCAGTCATGTTTACAACCCATAGAGAAGCTCCAGTCCAGTCTCTGGGGCTCTCATAAGGTCCTTGGGTACAGTTACTCATACATGATGAGCCTGGCATTCAGTCTAGCATCTAGACAAGCCTGTGACCCCTGAGGATGTACATGCTGCAGGGACTTAGACAAGTGATCACAACATGGAGCACCAGAACTATAGTTAGTCTGAGTAACATTCAGCTTCAGATTAAGACCCCGAAATATGGGTGCCTACCTGTATGTCAAAACTCCCACCACACTCATCAGACATCTAGACAGGAAGGAGAGTGACACCCTGGGATGGATTGAGATGCCCAGGTTTAGAAGTCTAACACTATTTTGGTTGTTGTGGAATATCCTTCCTGGCCTCTAGCTGCCAAACCAGGAGTTGAGGATGTCCTATAAGTCATAGGTCATTTCTATCAGCCTTCTGCAGATATTCAAGTGGTCTGAGGATCCCAAATGGGTTTGTGTGGGCAATTGAATTGCACCGTTAATGGCTGGTAAGCTGAATATCACTGTCAGCTGCAGTGAGACTGTGCTGATTAGATGTACCCTGACTGTAAAAGGATCATAGAGGCAGGTACTTTAATCTCAATCTGGAACTCACCACTTCAAAACAACAACAACAACAGCAATAACACCAAAAAAAACAAACAAACAAAAAAAAAAAAAAAAAACCACAAAAAACCACTCTTAGCAATACTCATCTGTACACACTTATGAGTCAGTACAGTCATTGAGGGAACCAGGGATTTGATGCGAAGCTTTGTCTAAACCCAGGACTCAGACATCTGTACTTGCATCTATATCTTAAGAGTCTATATAGACTACTATGCTATGTACTACCCAGAGGACAAGGATGACATGTTCTTCCCTTCAGGATGAAGAGCCCTATGCAATGTGGGGAAACAGTAGAAAAGTGTATAAAGAGGAACTTGCCTGTGAGATCTAGCAGCCACAGCTAACATCTAAGTAGGATCCATCTCCTGGACTTCTCTGTCATCAGGACCTGCTAATGTAAAAGACACAGAGAGGAACAAGGTCCATCTCCCAAAGCCATCTAGCAGGTTAATACAGACAAGATCCTGCCTCACTGATTAACTTGCTGGGACCAGGAACCCATCACTAATCACAGACTCATATGATGTTTTTAATCATATTTGTTTTCATCATGTGTCTGGGTGTTAGAACTTCAGGGTCACATATCACAGGCAATTATATTTTACCTGTACCTAGGTCAATAATTTGGGCTTGATTAAAACTTCATCTTCCAGAAAGGCATCCAGAGTACATAACTTATTGCTTCTCCTGAAAACTTCTTCTGAAGGTTAACTTCACACTCAAGGTTAAAAAAATGTGCTCTTTTTTTAGGTTGAATTTGTTGAGCTCTAGCTGAACACCCATTCATGTTAAATTTTTATCTAGTAAGTTCAACAATATTATTCTAAATAATTTTTACATGCTGGTTCTAGTAGTCAGTAACTCAGACATGTCTTAATCTCCATTTTAGTAAACTTTGATTTGTCCTTCCTCATCCTCACTACAACTCAACCTTTCTAGCTCTGAATGGTTCCTGCACCTTCTTCCAATATGGTTGGATCATTTTAAAGCTGCCATCAACTGACTTTCATTTCTTCTGACCAAGGGTGTATGAAAAGTTTAAACCATGACAGGTCTTTGATTCATCAAGCATTGGCTAAAGGGTTGCACTGGTTGCTCATTTGGAGCAACTTGTTGCTTTCTTTTGGCTCTCTGATACCCTTGTCCTTTTCCAGGAGTGGAGACTCTTGAGCTTGTACCTAAGACAGAAGAGAGAAGAAAAAAAAAGGAAGAGAAGCCCTCTAGAATGGGAGGGTGATCCACATGACTCTTAAGGAAAGGAGCAACAAGGGCTGGTAGTGGTAGGCACTGAGTGGTTGGAGTTCAGAAGAACAAGCAACAAAACCAATAAAATAGCTTTGTTTCAGAGCTGATTATAATTTTAAAAGGTGGTGGAATTGAATGGTTTCTGTCTCCTTATTCCTCGGGTTTTAAGCTAGAGAACAAGTAGTATTGGAGTGGAGTCACCACGATCAACCCCCATGCTACAGCTGCTAACAGGGACTTATCTGATGAAGTGCATTGGATGTACTTGATGAGGTGGCAGCACAGGCTAATGAAATTTTTGTTCACTCAGGCATGTGAAGATTTTGACTATTATCCCAGGTCTGACTGTTCTTCTGCTTCCAAAAGTAACTTAATCATAATGCATTTCAGTTTCCTCAATATCTTTCCCTCCCACATTTATCTACTTTTGTAAAAACAGGACTTAAAGTTATCATATCGTTTAATAAAGAACCCTGAACCCACTTACAATCTCTAGGCATTACTTTCATCTCTTTCTTATTCTCTCAGATTAGCAGTGACAATGGAATTAGGTGCAATGTTTCTGCCTAATTCCTATGGATAAATATTCACCCTATATCCAGTTTTCCCCATGACCTCCCATCCAAGTATAGAACAGGCCCATAATTCCCTACCCTCTGGCTACATGTCTCCAGGAATAGCCCTAGTTAGTAAATACTGTATTCACCCTGACACCCAAAACACCACCAGCATCTTTGATGTAATTCTGTGTGGACAAAAATGGCAGGAATGTAGGAATCATTAGAGTGTAAGCTAAATGTTGTGCTTTCTAGAACAGACACTTCACGCAGCTGCCAAAATAACTCCACTGAAAAGCAGACCAGCATACCAATTTTCAGATTTTCAGATCTTACACTGTGCATACCAATGCACTTGAAAATAATTTTTTACTTCTACAACTGTATTACTATACATACAAAATGTGAATTTATTTATTTATCTAAAATCTGAATTTATCTATTTATTTTTATTTATTTACCTAAAACTGCTTTGTAAATAATTCAGTCATGTAACCCTGCAGGAATGTTACTGAGATCATAAAGATTACTGATTTTAACTTTTGTCTGTATGAAACAGAATAAACATTTTAGACCATACACTATGAACTTTCCTCAAGGAAAATTATATCAGACTTGAGTCTCATGTCTTACTATGTCTAAGTAAAACATCAGTTTCAGGTTTCATTATGTCTACTAAAACTAACAGAGTTGGTTTTTCTAGATCCAAGTCACCAACTTAGTCTCACATCAACATCCACAATCACACTTTGGGTCACAATGGATCTTAAAGTTTTGCACCTCTCAATTTTTCATCATAAAAATACAGAGAGTATTAATAGCTACTCGCATTTCCAGCATTGCACTTGACTTCTGGAAGGGGATCTCCCGCAACATTCCAGACCTGACCTGCTGGGGACAGCCATCCTTGTAAGTGCCAACTGAGTTCCTGCAGGGAAGGGCTCACATCCAACATCCCATCTATCGAGCAGAAGGCGGACAGAATTAGCAGTAGGATAGAGAATAGATGTCAGAAAACCTTGAAATCAGCATGGCATTCCATGGATGAAAGAGAAGGAAGATATGGAAAGAAAAAATCAAGTAGCTCTTGGCTTGCATGTAAACAATAAGTTTTACATGTTTTTTATTTTTATTTTTTATTTTAAATGAAGATTCAAAGTTACAGGAAAAAAAATATATACATATTTTTTGTTCTGCTTTTGCCCATCAAAGTAATTCTCCTTGTTCCTTTTCAAGTCTTGCATGTTTGTAATTTTACACATCTATTTATGGGTAGAGCAGTCTAATGCAACATTCAAAGAATTAATCTTATCACCACTGAGGAAGTACTAGAAGATAAAATCAGGATTACTCTTTGATCATTAAATGGCTTTAGAATTCTGCACACAAACAGATCTCGCTCTCCCTTATCAAATGTCAGAGGCACAGTTATGGCTTCTTGTGAAAGATATCTTTTTTCCTGCTCACACATAATACAGAGATCTTCAGATGGGACACATGCCCTTTTATTTTCAAGTCTTTATCAGCTAAATAAATTTTGGTTTTATTTGTAAGCAGCAGGGTGGAAAATTTTGGGTTTGTTTTCTGTGGGGGAGAGAAGAAAAAAGTCACATAGGGCAAAGTAAAAGAAGGGTCTGTGTTTCATATGAAGATGCTCGTAATCTTGGAGCACAGCTACCCAGCTGCAAGGAATGTAATCTCACATCCACAGTATGCAGCATGTTCAAATATGTGGGGAAAAAGCCCAGTAAAGTATTGCCATAGTGATTTGCAAGTAAATCCCTAAACTAACATGGAAATGTTTTGGGTGGTGTTGATATGCATAATGAATATGCCAGTTAGTATGCATTTTAGGACACAATACATATATTCCCTATATATGTGTGTTCATACTAAAGTGAGGCATCTTTATGATCCACTGTGACCAGCCCCAGACTGGAGCTGGGCCATGGTCCATGCAAGATCCCCATGGACAGTGGCAGAGGAGGCTGGAAGAGCAGGGGCTCAGCAGTGTCTGGAGGAGGGAAATGGGGGTACAAGCCACGGAAGGGGGTCTCAAAGTAGAAGGCTAATACTTTTTCTTTATTCGATTATCAGCAGCAGTTAGGATCTGATGTTAATAATCTCATTAGAAATCTGGAAAATTGGCTTGGATTGAGTGGCAGAAAGAAGGTCAAGTAGAAAAGAGGGTAGAAGGACTTACAGATTACCTCTTCTGAATGAGTCCCTGTATGAATGCTTACTGATCTCTACTGCTCACTGCCATGCATTGGAAAACTCATTTCGGTGAATGAGAAAAAAAAACATTTTGGCTGAAATGTATATCAAAAAAGGGTGATTTATTGTTTTTCTGTCAATCTGTGCTTTTCCCAAAGCCTAGCATTTTCCTCACCCCATCCCCCTAGCCTTTCAACAGACACGTTTCCTGTGTCTGTTTTGTAATGGAGTATTTCCGAACTTGGTCACAGACTCTGCGGTGTGCTGAGAAACACTCAGTCCTAATGTGCCCTAACAGAAAAATACAAAAAAGCAAATTGACTGTCAATCTTCAAGGCAGCTTAAACAAATTATTAACTAACACAAAACTAAATACTAGATATGCTAGATACTTGCTTTAAATGCATTTCTTTTTTCTACCAGGAAAATGTTTTCACTGAGTGCATTTGACTAGATAAAACAGATAAATACAGTTAAGCAGACCACTTGAGTCAATAGATTAATCAATGAGAGGAAATTCTCTCAGAGTTAATATCTAAATATACCTTGGTATTTACGTACAGATACAGACACGCACAGCTATTGCTTAATAAAGGCCCCCAGAAACCCAAACAGGCTGCATATTAACACCCTGGTAAAAATTCCTTCATTCTCTTATAATAAGAAAATGGCATGTTTTGTTCATGGCTAAGGCCACACATACCCACAATGTCACTTATCTGAACAAACCTGACAGAACACAGCAGGATCTAGCTCAGCACAGAGCCCAGGAGTGGGTCATGGCATAACAGGTCATCTTAAAAGTGACACTTCCCAGCATGTGCACGGTATGTTGAGGTACTTATTTCAAATCTTTGTACAGAATGAAGTCAGTGAAATTACACTAGGGATGAATTTAGCCTGATAACTTTTTCTGATCTATTTCCTACAATTCTCTTAAGTATTTAGTTACTTCCTGCTAATTATTTTTGCATTATTTTACAGCACGATAACGTGTGCCACATGGGCACATGGGGCTTATGTAAAATATTCTTTAATCATTGTTGCTCAAAATAATTTAAGTTTCTGAATGAAATTATATAGTAGTAAATGATCTGTTAGAGAAAAGGCTATGGTTCTTGTTTGATGGGTTATTAAAGTGAAGCAAGTACTTACCATAAAAATCTCCTTTAAAATATTTTGCTTAAGCTCAACTCAAACTGAATTTCTGCTTTGGTGAAATTAATGAAGCCCACCAGATTCATAAGTCTGGTCTGGATGGATCCAATTGCACATTTAAGGAAAAAAGGACGTGTTCAGACCATGAACTAAGCTTGCAAAAAAAAAACAGTTTTAATTTTTTAAGTCTGACTCCAAAACTATTTTTCTGTGTCTCATAGCATAAGATTTCTTATTAGTAGACAGAATTAAGCATGAATCTTAAATCCAGGACCCTTCCATTTTTAATCAGTTTCATACAAATAAGGAGTAGATCTGGAGTATTGTGAAAATAGGTGAAAACATAAAGATGATTGTAAAACTCAAAAATATTAACCTCCATTAGGGAAAAACTGTTTGTGCAGGCTGAACCTGGTACATGGATCAGTTTTTCTAAAGTTAGTACTATGTAAGACATGAAAACAATGTCTCAGACATTATGAGCAAGATCCATTTACTTTAAATATCCTAAATCAGGTATAACATGGTTCAGCATATGCCTGAAAATATATGAACAATCTCAAGTTCTTTGCCTTCACCTGCATGCAGCCTTCCCCAAGTAACAGATGATTTTCTGAGTCATCTCCTGTGTGGATTAATACTAGAGTTTTCTGGATTCCTTGCAAACTATTCCAAACACTGCATTTACTTAAACAAGCAAACACATGAACAAAAAATAAAGAGTAGCTTCAGTGTCATTTTTAGACTTGGTCAGGCCAGGCACAGGATACCATGAAGTCAGACTAAGCCAATTCCTACTCCTGTGCTTTTTCAGCATTTCTGTCTTTCTGAAAGTTGTTAAAATATGGTCCTTCAATCACTCCAAGTGTTAGGTAGGTGGTTTTGGTAGTAGATTCAACTAAATTGTCAAACACTTTCTCAGAAACAAATAAAATGAGAGAGTGGAAATAGTAAAAACATGGTCCGTACCTTGTTAATGCCATCCTTTTAAAACATCTAAAAGGTATCTGAATTCTATATGGCTAGTTCTTTTTTTATGTAAGTTCTGCATTTAGTTGGAGGTCTGCCATGTTTTCCATCACCAATCATCCTTTGCTATAACAGTTCGGGGTTCTTTAATTTCTGTTCCAGCCAAAGTCTCACCACCACAATGACAGTTGCAGACTGTTGCACAAGACTCCTCAGTAGCTGAGCCACAGCCTGAATAGAGGCCAGCTGATCTCCTGGCTTCTTTTCTGAAGGCTGAGTGGCTCTTATTCAAACATCCCCTCTGCATGGGTTATCTGGTGTCAATTTAAAATTTACCCCGCTAGATACCAGCCCCTTGAGTATTATTTCACAGTCAGATAATTATTCCATTCAGCTTCTTTAAAATATTCTCCGCTGCTTTGAAATAGGAGAGGCTGGGGTGCCTAGCACATAGTCTTTAAGCTCTTTTCATGCAGCTGAGAGAAATTATTCAGACTGCCAATGTGGATTTACTCATTAGGTCTGTTGTGCTAGTAGATGCCCTGGGGAAGCTGACAGTGACCAAATATTTCCTTTTTATCAGTGCAGCTATTTCCCTCTCATCTTGATGCAGAGCAGGTCTGGTTGTCACTGGTATGCTCTGCAACCTTATCAGATCTGCCTTCTCTTTCTTTCCTCTGCTGCTGAAAAGTTACTCTACTGACTTTCTTAAAGTATATTACCAGTGCTATTTCACAGCACCATCTCTTCAATTGTCAAAGGCATACCAAATATTTTGGTCTCAAAGGGGATAAAAAAATATTCAGAGGCAAAATGAATGTTTTAAAAGATCTTGTCCCTCTCTGCTCTGCAGTGATGCAGCCTCACCTTGAATATTTTGTGTAGTTTTGGGTGCCACAACATAAGAAAGATATTAAATTATCAGAAAGCATCCAAAGGAGGGCAATGAAGAGAGTGAAGGGCCTTGAGGAGCAGCTCCATGAGAAGGAGCTGAAGTCACTTGGTCTGTTCACCCTGGAGGAGACTGACAGGAGACCTCATTGTGGTAACTTTTTTATGAGAGGACAAGAAGGGGGAGGCACTGATCTTTTCTCTGTGGTGACCAGTGGCAGGACTGAGGGAATGGCTTGAAGCTGTTTCAGGGGCGGTTTAGTTAGGATATCAGTGAAGGATATCAGTCTTCACACAGAGGGTGGCTGGGCACTAGAACAGCTTCCCTGGGAAAATGGCCACAGCACCAAGACTGACAGAGTTAAAGAAGTGTTTGCACAATGCTCTCAGGCCTATGGTGTGACTCCTAGAGCTGTCCTGTGCAGGACCAGGAGTTGACTCAAGGATTCTTGAGTGTCCCGTCCAACTCAGTACATTCTGTTATTCAGTCATCTTCCTGCACTGAGTCTTCATTTTATTTTTTATATGCCTTCCAAAATTAATACCATCCCAATCTGTCAAATCGTTTACTGACTAAGAGCTACAAACCCTTGAAATAATTGGTAAATCTAACTTTTCAAATCATGCCTTTATGTACGTATGGAGCTGAAAAAACTTTACTACATTTTCACCACTTTTTGTCTTTTGTCTAAGAGCAAAACTTCCCAGGAAGGAGTTCAAGGACTGATGTTGTCATAACCTCCATAGTCACAAAAAAAAAAATCTTTTGTCACTGGAGTTCCAAAGCAAGGGGCTTGACACTAGGGGCTTGATTTGGTGCTGCACATGAAGAGTCTGCGGTGGCTCAGACATCGTGCTGCAAATGTTACCCAGTTCTTCTCCTGCTTCTCTTAGAAACTACAAGTTTGTGTATTCAGTTCATCATCAAATTATAAGATGTGATTAAGTCAAATCAGTTTTGTCATGAGTAATTACTCATTAACTAGTAATCAATGAGTAATAATAGCCCATCATCAATGCAGTTTTTTCCAGGTTAGGTGAGGAATGATTCTGAAGAGGAAAATAAAACTGTTCTGGAAGTAAAGATAGGAAGATCTCAGTAGCAGCATGCCTCCTTTAGATAATGAATTTAAATACTGTGGTCATCTGTGGGTGAGAAGAGAGTTGACAAAGGGATTAAGTACTACCTAATTACTTCAGAAAGCTGCCTGGTATTGAGGTTTTAGTACATGATATAATCAAGAAGATAATTTATGTCAAAGTAAAGGGGCTTTACCATGAGGAAAGATCAAACATTCTATTTCATAAAAGTATATCTATAACTTCGTGCAGAAATTAGAAATGTCTATACTTACTATAAGTAATGTGCTTGACAGCAAGACTTCTAAAAGTCAAGCAGCAACCTGCTTGACTTTTTTCCTCTGGAGCAGGAGAAAATGGCTACAGAAATTTTTTTTTAATGAATTGTCTTTTCACCAGGATAGAGCTGATATAAGTATAGGATAGCTCTTTCATGTTCTTAATTATTTTTAAATGACCCTTGTGTTCCACAGTGCTTAATCAAGGGAAACCTCTGATGTTTATGCAACTAAACCATGTTTCTTATCTCCATGGTTCACTCACTACACTCTGCTTGTTATTGATACACAAAATTCTCTCTGTGAAAAAGAAATGTGCACAGTGTTCGTATGTCTGTTTTTCTTCACTCTGCTCCTATGCCAATATTACAAAGTGTGTGAGTGACAATTTCTAATTTAACTACCTTCATATGCTCAGTCAGATATAGAGCAGAGCTCTTGAGATAGGCACTAGGGATATACATAGACATCAGCATTACAAGCTGCTCAGTTATCATTCCTCAATAAACACTTCTTAGGGTCCTTGGAGTGCAAAGCCATTTGTGCGAGCGAAGCTATAGATTTTTGATTGTACCTCTGGATGGGCAGGATAGATAGGCACCAGGATAGGATGGGCACCAGCCCATAGCAGCACAAGCTTTTTTGTGTAGACTCTGTTGAAACTTTCATAGGTTACATGTGCTTGGTCTGAGTCAATAGAATAGAGGAGCTGGAAGACCTTAAAAACTTGTTAAGCAAAAGTTTGAAAACATTTTTCTCTCAATCCCTAAATAACAAAA
Source organism: Sylvia atricapilla (assembly GCF_009819655.1). NCBI lineage: Eukaryota > Metazoa > Chordata > Aves > Passeriformes > Sylviidae > Sylvia > Sylvia atricapilla. Next base: position 42,342,816 of record NC_089144.1, read on the forward strand.
TGCTTGACCCCCCTCACCCCTCTTACCACGTATGCATTGAAAGACATCTACTCTAATAAGCCTGTCCATTTATTTTACCAACTCTTTATAACAAATGATCACTTTCGTATAATCACAGAGAAGAATTCTGCACTGAACTTTGAGGATATGTCTTCAGTGCAAAGTAACAGAGAGCCTGGGAGGATGCTTGGACACTGGAGCTCTGATTGTCCAGACTGTTTTATTATTTGCTCTCTGCTGCCAGTTTTCTTCAAGACAACACTGCTATAGAAGGGGCAGGACATGAGCCAGTCCGTGTGACTGTCCCAGGACCAGTAATCAGCCCTGAGGCCAACTAGACATAGCTTGAAAGGTTATAGAGACATCTTTTCTTCTCAAAATAGAAAATATGCAGTAATTTGTTCTGTTTCTATATGAATTAAATCAAATCAATGAGCTTTGTGGGCTGAATACTCCAAGGTTGTGCTGCCCAACAATTTCCAGTATTTCTGAATTTTGCTCTGCTCCTGCTGACATCAACAATCCCTCATTGTCACAAATAAGCATAAATAATTTGCTGCTACCTCTCACAAGCCTCAAATTACAGTATTCCAGGAAATTTACAGTAAAATAATCATTTGCATTACTTCTCAAGCCTTAGGATAGAAAACTTCACTGCCAAGATAGTCCTAATTGTAAGGGGTTGTAATGCCAGCTCCCTGCACTCTCTGCACAGACACCAACCCACATGTGTCCATGGGAACCATTGGAAAAATCATTCAGTAAAGTCATCTCAAAACTCTCCCTGGGCTGTGAGCCTTGGAAAACCCTTGGGAATGCAGGAGGTAATCCCTTGCAGGAATCCTTGCAATATGTTTGTTGTCCATAAAATGCAGCAGAATAAGCCTGTCTTAGATGATGATATACGGAGTCAGTACTGTAAAGCATCAGTGACACTAATTTCTCTGTTAGACTGCAGTACCTCTCAACATCTTCAGTAAGGCTTTATGAAATTGAATGAGGGCAGAATTTGGTCTTGTAATTCTACTCCTTACACTGAATAAAGCCCAATTGCAACCAGAAATACTGATATTTTTACCCTTATTCAAGACATCCCGCCACTAAGGGACATAGGGATTACTATTAATTGTTAAGGCAAGGTAGATACTTTTGTACAACTATTCATCAAAGCAAATATTTTAACTCAGTGTGTATGTCGGTGTGCACATGTGTGTGTGCACATATGTGTGTGTGTGTGTGTGTGTGTGTGTGTGTGTGTGTGTGTGTACATGGATTTTTCCTTTCAGATTGGCTGAGTGTTCCTCTTTCTTATTCTGCTTTTCCTAATGCAAATAACTTGCAGGAATAAAATGGAATAACTTTAAGGACAGTTTCACTTCTGCCTTCTTAACAGACAGGATTGTCAGAGCATGAAATACCCCTACACAGGCCTTGTACCTGCACATCCAGCCTCAAGTCCCTTCTGTTTCCCAGGCCTGTGAGGTAATGAGATGAAGAGCAGTTGTTAGGATAAAACCCAAGAGCAGAGAAAGACAGAGTCCCCTCTCCCCACCACCATCATGAATTCCCAGATCCCAGAAAATAGTGATTATCACCAGGTTGATAGCCTAAGCACCAAAACCTTTAGTCCTGTCCATAAGCTGTGAGCAGTTCAACAGCTGCCTCCACCTCCTCTATATTTATCCACAGAAGTCTCGTGGATGTCCCAGGGTGCTTCTCAGTTAGTTGTGAAACACTCAAAGCACCCTTTGTTACAAAAGAGACTCTTTCAGTTCCTCTCAGCAGGCTGCTATGCTATGGGCCTTCAAATCAAAAACAGACTCATCTGGGGTTCCTCTTATTCTTTTTTAGAGATGCCTCCCCGCATTTAAATTGCCTTTCTTTTGCCAGTGTTAGTGTTATTTGTTAGATATTTGGCACTGTTATAGTATATATTTCCTCCCTCCTAACTTCAGCCTATCTTTTGTTCCTAAATGAAAGCAGACTTCAGAGCATCCATCCCATGTGGCCAATCTCTCTGTGCTACACCTGATTTCACCTCATGCAAAACTCAGGGAATCATGAACAAAATATCCAAAAAAATGCCAGTGTGTAACTTAGAAAACCCTTAATGAATTAGCCATGAAACATGGCACTGCTGTGGGGTGCCTGCCCATGTACACGCAAAAAGTGTGCCTGACATGCAAGTGTACAGGAATGGAGTGCAAATACTTGAAAAGCATTTTTCTGAATCATATCTTTCTAGTTTTCAAACTGTTCTTTAGACTATTAAGACATTTTAGTTCTATGTTACCTTTCAGAACATGGACAACATGATGTCCTAAGCATCTTTTTAAAGTCTCATAAATCTAAAAAGGTGGTGATTATTGTTTACAGAACACTTTACTTAAGAAGCTATTCCCCTCTTCTTGCAACACTTATGGGAAAAAAATGAGTCGGAATTGCTGCAGACAAAGCTAGGCTCAGACAAGGAGAATCTGAGGCAATAGTGGCAGCCACTGCACCATACCTCTCCATGATGTCACTGCAGATCTGGCGCATGCAACACCTCCACTACATTTACCATAACTGAACACATCAGGATCATTACAGACAGCTGCTGAAAATACTGAAATTTACATAAATTTCAAGATTTCTTACAAAAAACCACAGTGTTGTTTGGTTTTTTTTTCCCCTGCCTCTAGCAGCTTGCAAAAAACCAAACATATAATACTTGCTTTTGGTAGACTCTGCAAGTGTGTTTAGGTCTTTTTTGCTGTTAGTAAGGTGTTTTGCTTTGAAAAGGAGATCTTTATTATTATTACTGACACTTTCTCTTTGCCTTTGAGGAAGTTCCATCTGCCCTCATTTGTGTGGAACACGGCACCACCACATTGTCCATGGGACAGCATGTAAACATTAAGCACTTACTACACAAATTGACAGGGTTATCAATGTACACATTGATAAAGGAAGGCAGTAAGCCTCATTTTCCAGATGGGGAGTTGAGCTGTGAGAAAATTGATTTATCCAAAGTGCAGTTGAAGCCTTCTCATATTTTCCTTGAACAGTAAGAAGAATGCGATGGTTTCACTACAGACGCATGGACAGTGTATCACAAAGTCACAGAATTACCTAGACTGGAAAATACGTTTGAGGTCATCAAGTCCAACCTAGCACCACCTTATCAACTAAACCATGACATTGAATGCCACACCCAGTCTTTATCAGTTTGTACACATGCCCCTTGCATTGATGAGGTAGAAGACATAAAGGTCCCTTGGGGACCTCTAAAATCCTAACTTTTGGAGGTTAATACGACAGCAAACTGATTTCACTAAAATTACAGAGCCCCAGTGAGTGCATATGTCCACGTGAGCTGCTGGAGGAAAGGCTCAGGGGGAGCAGTTTAGTCACAGCTCAATGGGAAATCAGGGTCAGACAGCAATGAGTCTGCAGCAGTGTTTAAGGATGTGGTAAATGATCTGCAGCAGCTGGAAACTGAAAAAAAAAATAGTGTAGATACTAGATTTCAGAGAAATATTTTAAGGTGGAATATTTCAAGATTAAAAAATTTAGATTTTGGTTTTTAACTTCTCACATACCAAAGAGATGACCAGCACAGCTGGCTAGACAATTTTCCTCAATGTTTATAAGGTAATAAAAATTCACTGAATGTGTTTGATCTTTCCTGTTAGTGTCTTTGTGTTTCTATTGGAGATATCCAAATCTTGCAAGTCTTGAGCCAAATATTATCTGTATGAAATCTTTGTCCTAGTACTTTATTCTCCCTTGCAACATCATTCACATGTTAGTTGTTCTGTTGCCAAATTCTTCAAAATTGTAAGTAACATCCCTTTTACTGACTCTCAGCCAAATCAAGTAACTGAATGCTTGCTATGTTCTTTGCATTCAGGTTGTAAACTGCCATACAATGCTACTGACTAAATTTATTTCAATTCTCCCATTTTCCCCTTACCCTCCCATGTGGGCCAAACTTCCCCTCCTTTGCTGCTTTCCCTTACTCCTTGAGTGAATAACAACATATGTCTTAGTGAAACACAAACCCACCTGTTTTTAAACACTGTCACACCTCCTCCCCCAAACTCAATGTCCCAAAGTCCACATGTTCTATGTAAGGTAAAATCTGGTATTGATTTTGAATGACTGGTCACAGATCTAGGCTGATTTTTTTTATCCAGTGGGAGGGGTGGAGATTCATTACAGTGAGATGATTGCCATAAAAACAAAGCCTTATCAAAAAACCCTGAAAAAAGCTAAACAAACAAACAAACAAAAACCAAACCAAAAACTAAAAGTTGCCATCTCCAATAGTACAGGAATTGAAGGGAAATGGAGAATAAATCAAAGGCCATTGAAATAAAGGGCAAGTTTTCTATCAACTAAATGACAGTCAAGACTTTAAAGTCCAGAACAAGCACCCTTTTTGGAAAGAAAAACTAAGGCTAATTTAATGAGATTCTAGATATAAAAAGTCTCAAGACCTAAAAGACAAGACAAACTGATATTTTTTCCTGGGATGGACACAGGAACAGTGGCAATCCAACAAAGCAGGGTTATTTCAGGAGACAAGCTCACCTGTGAGGAATACTATTTATTCAGGTGTCTGTGACTTCTGCAGCTGTTTTGTTAAAACTCCCCCAAAAATATGAATTCAAGTGCTATCAGTGCATTTTAAGAAAGGTGCATTTCTAGACCTTCTCATTGGAAAGTATCAGTGATAGGGACCTCTAAAAGGACAAACCTCTTCCTGTTAATTGTTTAAGGGACAAGGAAGTACAAAAGCTGCAGATGAGGAGGTGAAAAGAGGAAGGAACTAGTCTCGGAGCATTGCAGCACAAATCTGTTGCAGAAAGGATTATACAGGTCTGGTTGGGAGGTTTGCCTGTGCAGACATGCCTGAAATAAGCACCAACACCAGCGTCATTACAGCTCCCTTCAGATTTAAATAGTGTGAAATAAAGCAGTTTAGGTTTTTCTCCAGAAATGCTGCTACTATAGATTTGCAAACCAAAGTGGAAAAGATACTGTTGGAAAAAAGCAAGAAAACAGACGTTTGTTAAATATTGGCACCAAAAAAAGGAATATACATTTTTAGAAATCTCTTCAATTTGAAGGTAGAATTTTGGATTACATATGTTAAGGCACAGGCTGAATCTGTCAGGATTGTGAATGCCTCTGAACTTCAAATTCCTAAAGACCCATGCATGCTTTACATGTGGAACATATCTCTGAGATTAGGCCTTTAAGTCTTCATTTTTCTGAGCAGACATAATAAATGGAACTGTTGGGATGGGGTGAGCAGATATTTCAATCATATTTTGCCAAAGTGTAAATGACTGTAAGAGGACTAAAGTGGTAAAAAGCATGGCTGAGGTATGATGACCCTTTATAAATATATGAAAATGCCACCTTGTTGAGGAAATTCATACCGAGCTTAGTGTTTGTGAGTGGAATGCAGAATTGTCCAAGCTCTAACCTCCACAAGTACAAAAATATACAGATTTTAATGGTGTCTACAGCTTTCTAATCACACCTTGAAAGATTCAGTTTCAAACATGCTAAATTCAAACTCTAAAAATTCTGTTTGATCCAACTCTACCCGTATACTGTTACAGAGCAGTTCAACCTGTATTAGCCTAACGACTTTCATGCTTCAAAAATATAACTATTTTATGAGGATTGGGCTAAGTTAGCTCACATTTAGATAAAAAACATGCAGATGAAAGAGCAAATGATGTCAGATAATGTAATCACAAAAAAATTCCCTCAGTGATTATTAGGTTTTTTTCCTGTTTCCCAGTCATTCAGGTACACACCCTTTCTGCCTGTAATTCTGAAAGTTTACTGCTTGATTTAGATGGACATATCCCTCTCTGAAGGTAATCTTTCAGGACAGCACTTTAGCATTAATCACTGTATGCTATTATTGGTAAGCAACAGGTCATTTAGGCAATATGGTTTACTTTGTACTGGTTGTGCAATGGCAATGCTGAAATAATAAATGATGAACATACTTCCCAGACAAAGTTTCAGATGAATGACTATTCATGGTAGCTACCATAAGAAGTTCATTATTTACTTATGTTTTCCATGAATATGCTTCTGCTCATCCAAACAATAAATTCAATAACCAGAAGAACAAACTTGTTCTGCAGATTCTGAGAAAGAAATTCAGTTCAAGAGTTCCCTAAGCTTCAAGCCCTTTCCAATATGCGGAAGAGAATTTCTGCAATCGCAAAGCAGATAAGTGCTGCATTTCTCCCGGCTTTTGCTTGTTTGTTTTCTTTTTTGTCCCTAGGAAAAAGAAATTTAAAAAATAGTTGATTAAAACTGTTGGGCTTTTTCATGAAATTTCACATGAAAGGAAGTTTGTGAACAAAGAACTGGACAACAGAAGCTCCTGAATTTTAAAACCAGCTCCAATAACAAATTTTTCTGTGATTGTTGGTCAATTATATGGTGTGACACACCAGGAGTGTTTGTTTTTTTCAAGCAAATAATGGGCAAAAAATAGCATCTTGGATAAATCTGGCTTTTCATTTGTGAAAAACCTATCATCTATTTTCAGTCTGCTCACATTTTTGAACTTAAGTTTCACTCTTTTCTGGACTTCAGGGAAATATTTTTGTAACTGTGAAAGGAACACAACATAGCCTTTGGAAGGCCTTGTGGTCAAAGGTGTTGTATAACCACCAGTTATTTATTATGAAATGAATGTACTCTTCTTCAAGTGAATTCCAGCATGAATATCATATGACATGACTGAGGGAAGTTTGTTTATTCTATAGACCAAAGTAGTATTTGTCTTAATAAAATGATAACATTGTCCATTTATCTTTGGAGAATTAATCTGTCTTTCAGTTAAGCTTTAGGGCCAGATTTTTCCACACTGATTCACCTTGTCAACAATTTTTTCATGTGAACCGGCCTACACAAACTTCAGGTCATACTGTATGTGAAAGAAAAGAAGGAACAGCCATGTCTTAGGGTCTATTCTGGGCCGCCCTGAGTCTAGAAATGACATTGACTGGGAATTTAACTGAAATAATCTCAACAGTAATGCTCTTATGTTAGAAATAAGGTAGCATCAGCCAAAAGAAAAAAAAATCAGATTTAATTAAGCTAATATATGAGAAAGATTAGAGACAATGGCAATTCTTCCTATGAAAAATAAAATGTTACAAAGTGACCCTAGCAAACATCTGCATAGAAATGGCTTGAAGAAAAGGATGGATGGATTATTCAAATAGTCTTCTAAATATTCAGAAAACTAGAGTAAACAAAGAGTAGTAACTTTGGTGTCAGTCTGTAGTGAGAGTGAGTTACTGCACCTTCTTCAGTCTGTAGTGAGAGTGAGCACCTTCTTCATTTGCTCAAGTGTCTTTTCTCTGTGCAAAAAGATCAGAATGAGACAGAATAACATGTATTGAGTAGAATGTGCTTTTCTTCACAATGGTTTGTTCTAATCTGCCAATACTGCTTGTGCAAGATCTTTGTGGAATACTCTACCCATAATGCTTCAATGAATTACTTTCTTTCAACAAACATTGACCATGATGTGAGTCCAAGGGCCATGGCCATCACAACAACAGTTACAAAACGGCATTTCTCACTAAGTCATGGCATACAAATCACAAAGGTGTGGAACACAATAGTCAAAACATGTCTTTCCAGCTTCCTCTGAGAGTCCATGTCCAAGCCTGTGCTTGTGCCAAGACATGAAACTAGCCAGAGCAGCAAGGTCTAGCTCATGTAGCAAATCCACACTTGATCTAGATCTGAAAAGTTTTTTCCACACACAGCCTGCAAATAAACTTAGCACTGTTTGTTACTCAGTTATTAATAATAATCACATCTTTTACCTGCTCTTACCCTCAAAGTATCAAATTCAAATAAGATAGAAAATAAATATATCAAAACAGAAAAGAAAACAAAGCAGTCTGGGAGAAAGCTTGCATGATCTTCAGTAAGGCCATGTTTAGTTTTGTATTTTAAAATTCGTTACTTAAAAATCTCAACTCTTTCTGATTCCTATGCAGGTGTGCAACATATATCTCCAATTGCATCTTACAAAAACACCTCTCTGATAGCCTCCAGGCCAGTCTCTATGTTATTTTACTTTTTCAATTCAAAAAGCCCCCAAATAAAGTATTTCTTTTTCTTCAACATTATTTTGCAGTTATTTGCCCCTCCCCACTCCCAGGAACTGCACCAGAACAATCCTGTTTTATTCAGCATTTCAGATGCACTCTAAATTTCTCTACCTTCTATTTTGAAATTGAGTGCTTACCAAAGAGTGACTAGCACACTCATAAGCACTAAATCTGCATTATTTATAATATTTTAGCAACTCTTTCTTTGAGGAATATCTAGGTGCTGCACTAACTCCTGGCAAGACTCATTCCAAGTATTTACAACACTACAATTCAAACTGTGGGTTAAGATTTTGGTTCTGGAGGTTCCAGCTTTGGTTCTCTGCATTTTATCTACCACATGACTGCTGTGCTGTAAATCTACCTGGAAATTTATGACCATGGAGTGACAGTCATGACTGCCACTATATAAATCTAAACCTGAATGCTGTCAGCAAGCTTCCCTTCCTTCACTGCTGCATTTTTAATGCCTGAGCTAACTAAGATTATTTGAATTGCTTCAACCATTTAAAATATTTATGCTTCTACGGAAGTCTTAAGGTCATAAAGAAATTGCTACTAATAGAAGCAACATATTACCAGAGTCAGTGTTTGTGATTCTTAACTTTTTCCTTCTATATGACTCACCCCATGTAGTTATTTAGAAGTGAACATTTTTTAAAAGGACTGCCTCCTTCACTGAAAGGACTCTTTGCTGAGGCACAAAACAGAACTGCAAAACAGATCCAAGATTTTGAACAGACAGAAAGGAAAGTATAAACACTGATTCCTGTATTATTATTTTTTGTAGACATTGGTATTGCATTATATGATCTGCCAGAGAAAGTCAAAGGAAAGACAGCAAATACAAAAATGTGAGTTCAAACTCCATTTAAGACCTGACCTGGAAACTCAGTTTCTAAAACAGCCAGAGCCAGAAACATCTCCACACTCACAGCTGGCAGCAACTGTGAAGAAGCTGCTGTTTATTCTACCATACTGGTTCAGAGGGGAAAGAAGGTGAAATTTACCTCCTGGTGCAGACCTGCATTTCCTTACTACTCTCCATCAATCAAACCTAAATCCCAGAGCCTAAGGGGCAAGCAGAAATCTGGTTGTGTACAGGCTCCAGTTCTCGGTATCTGCATAATTTGCGTTTTGTACAGATTTCTAATTTCAGGGGAGAAAATACTTAGAGTAGTTTTTAGACATGGGTAACACTGTAGGTTGACTTATCATAACAATTTTCCTGAGGCTTTCCAGGGTACTTAATCTCAGTTTCCTACATTGTCTCTCTCTTCCGTCAGTCTCCCACCTCAGTAAGCAGGGCAGGGCACAGTTGCCCTGTTCTGCACCTCGCTATCAGTACAAATCAATTTCTAGTCAGAGAGCTTGCAATGGGACTTGAAGTCCTAAAACATTTTGGTACTTCTAAAATAATAAAAGCATCGGAGTGGAATTCTAGAATTAATTGCTATTAATGGAAGTTTGTTTTTACTGGAGAAATAGAATGATTACTGATAGTATAGTGAACTTTGTTAAGACTGTTTTTGAAGCAGAGGCCAAAGAGGGCTAAATGTGGTGCTGGTTTTTCAATTTCTTTTTCTAAACCAAAAAAAAAAAAAATTTGATTCTACAATATATAACTCATGGAGTTAAAATAGTCATAACACAGACACCTCCCCTCAAGCGTAGACAATATTTCATCATTTCAAACCTCTTGCCTAGAAAATCTTTCAAAGCTCAAAAATGTGGTACACTGGTGGCATTTTAGATTATCTGACATGAGGCATTTGCCATACTGTAAACCTTATTAATGTTGGCCTGTAAGGCTCTGTTTATTTTTATTTAATAATGGAAACCAGCATGGAAGTATTTAAATTTTTAGAAAATATGCCTGGGTTTTTAAAGTCTATAGCATAAGAGATAGTTCATGGTATAATTTTTTCCTGGTGGCACTGCTGTTTTTAATTAATGTGTATGTGATGCAACCCATCAGGTCACTGAATCCCAGCCTGGCTTGAAATGTTTGCAGTGCTGGAACTTCAGGGACTGTATGCCCACAGGTGATCTCAGAGGGCTGATTACCACAGTGACCCAATGTATCCACCCCCTGGAAATAAAACACATTAACCAGGTCTGACTGTGCTTCCTTCCTTGCTTTGCAGAATATACAATATTTATGATTAAGTTTTGTAAATGAAAATCAGAGCGGTTTCTGTGCTCATTCGAGCTGCACAGTCTTATTCTGGCTGATTCATTCATTGAGTCAGGCAGCCATGCATGCAGTCATTCATAAGTAATGCCACGCTTCCCTTCAGCATGCAAGAATGATTTACCTCCCTGCTGCCTTTCAGTGTTTGTTCAGAAAACACAGTGAGCCAGAGAGTTCCTTTTTCAGGCTTTGTTCTTATTTTAAAGAAACAGTGTTACCTAAATGTATGCATGTGTACAGGGTGCTGTACATGGAAGTGAGCACATACATCTGTAAGAAATTATTGTAATCCATAACATCCCTCACAAGGTATTCTGTCTTTTCTTAGCATCCATGAGAAGAGGCTTGTATTTACAAGTAAGATTTCAGTTCTTTTTATACTCATGCTTTGCCACAAGTAGGCCTATAAAAACAGAGACTTTTAAACCTTCCCCAGGACTCCTAGAAAAGGGCAGATAACATCCTAGCCTCAAAGAAATCAAGCAGATTTTCTGTTACAAATTTTTTTTTTTGCTAATTTCAACACCTAACAGGAAATAAAACCATAGGATGTCAGAGACCAAGGAAGAGCCTTCGACTTGTGCAATTTTAGGAAGCTATGAAGAATGAAGATCTGGTAAGAGCTGAAGACTGGCAATCATGTGTGCTTTAGTCTTGTAAATTCATAGCATAGGGAGTTGGTCTCATTCAACTTTACACAAATAGAAGAGAGCTGATAGTGTAGGCTAATCATTTTAGTATCCTCTCTGCTTCAAGAGGGGAGAGAGAGCAAGCTTACATGGAATTAAAGTACTGTGTGACACTGTCTGCATGATTCCTTAGTCTTCTGGCACTAGCTAATTTCTCTTTATGGTGAAATTACAAAGTCAAAGCAGGTAAAATATAAACAAATACACAGCTCAAGGCAGCCCTCACAACTGAACCAAAACTCAGAGTGCAGACACACTGGGTGAAAGAGAAAGGTTATGCAGCATGGGTGCCTTTTCCTCCTCTTCCCCTTTTGGGGAGAACAAGAGACTTTTTTTTCCCTCGTTTCTAAATAGACTTCTGACCTGTTGAGAAAGCTGGCCTTTGAAAATGTGGTTGGTTTCTTTTGTGTTGTTGTTTTTGTCTTTTTTTTAATGTACATGAAAAAAAAGGAGGAGAAAAAAAAGTAAACTAAATCTAAGAAGTTTTCTAGATGTGACATCTTCATACCTCCCAAACATCTGAGGTATCACAATTAGAAACCCTTTTTGGACATATTTTCATTAGTCACAGAAAAAGACAACTCATTTTTTCCCATTTTCTCAAGATTTCAAGGCTCTATCTGTATCCTTAAACATTAGTCATTGAATTATGTCTCAAGCTAAAGGAATTTCATGCTTTGAAATGCTTTTGAAGTTGGCAGATTATTTTATTTGTCTGTTTTCCTTTTTTAATTCTTAAACAGGAACTTCAGTTTATCTTTCATTATTCTTTTCTTTTCTAGCTCATCAAAGGAGATCCTTATGAAAAGGTACGTATTCATATTAAAGGATAATGCTTTGAAATCCTCTACTGTATTTTGAAATATCTGGTAATAGCAGGACTTTAAAAATACCTATTTAAATTATTTATTTTTCTTCTATTTAATTGGATTTTCAAGGAAATCAAAATTATTTTCTTTGAATTTTTGTTTCTTTACTTTAAAATGTATGTAACATATTGCACCAACAAAAAAGCAGTAATATTGGATGACATTTTTCTGCTGTCTTTAAAGTTTTGAAGAATTTTAACTATAAGAATTTACACTATTAGGACACTGTGAGGCCATTATTCCAGGTAGCAGTCTACTGCTGACCCTAACAGTTTATAAGAAAAAAAATTGTGTTTGCAGACAATATAGGCATTGTCATGTTATGGATTTACTGAAGTGTCTGACTGACAATTCTTTTTAAAGGGTAGTGAGGTTTTCACTACGCTATAATTTCTACAGGGTGGTTGGCTAGTGCAAAAAATACTGATTGCTTCTCAAAAGAATCAAACACTCCAGAATCTGAAATACTTTGGTAGTGGTACTTGATTTCTTTGTCCTTATGAATTTTGAATCAGATTTTTTCCAAGTAATTAAATGAATGTTGCATGCTAAAACTGTGAATGTTTCATTTCTACTTCAGAGAATTTCATCCTTACGTTGTGTTGGAAAAGCAGCCTTCCATTACAATCAATAAGTGGACCCACCTCTCTGAAAGAGATCTCAAACTCATACACGATGAAGCAAAACCAGATGCAGATGTGAACAGATGCAGGGATAGGAGGAAGATATGCCTTGTAGTGCAGCCATGACCATGGAATTCGACTAATCTCACTTGGACTCAAGATTTATAACCCTTCATACTTTCTATGAACTTCTCTGGACTCCAGTTGCACGTTCCAAGCTTTAAAGTCCATTGTACTTGACCACCTGTCCAGGACACAATACAAAAGCTTGTTCCACAGAAATTATAGCTTCACAGACTATTTTTCTATGTAGCTGAGTACTGACCTACAGTTAGAGCATGGAATGTAACCTCTTCCTGATTAAAGAACATTCGTGAAAAAATATTAACCTTAGGGGTTGATACACTGGCTTTACATATCTACCTGATCAAAGAGACTAATGTTCTCTCTTTGCCTGATGCAGAACAGGGGAACCACAACTCTCCGTGTCGTTCCTTATGTTACTTGACACTAATGTAACTATTACTGTTAGAGTAAAGCAGCAATAATCAGCTCTGTGGTCAAGTGTGAGGCTGGATTGTCCTGACATAGGAGCAACTGGGCAAGATTTCAATCCTTATAATAAACCTCAGAACCATAAATTGCAAAGAAGCAGAAGTATTTAATTGTATTCATTTTTCAGACGAGGACACGAGGCAAATGAACCTAAAGTTCATTGATGCATCAGCATCAAGACCTGAACCCAGACCTTCTGATTTCACTGAATCACTGTTTAGGAGGTAGTGGTCTGCCAGAGAGTCTCATTGTAGGCCAGTGGCAGTCTTTTCTTCTTCTAAAAAAAAGAATTTTTTTAATTCTTTTATTCACTTTTCTGAAACCTCATTAGTGACTCTCTTCCTTTGTTCTGACCATGTGCTCTTTGTAGTATGGATGTCTGAGGAGAAGCTGTCTCCAATTTGGCTAAATGCAAATCCACTGTTTTTTACACAAGAAGGAAGAAGCTGGACATGGCTGAAGCATAACAGACAATAATTCTTTCCTAGGACCTACTCTTGTTCTTTATGTACAAATTAGACTGTTGCACAAACCTCTTATGTAAAATAAAATCTCTGATTTCCATAAGCTGCGTAAAGGTGAGTATTGGAAACGATGAAGTCCATAAGATAAGATCCATAAGATAATTCTTTAGCAGGATTGAGCTGGTGAGAACTACTGGCTCTTAAAACTGCTCTAACTTGTTAGTTTGTACTTCAGTAAATGTCTCTTTATTAATTCATTGCATACTATCTAAATCTCAGGTTGCAAGTCTTGTGGAACAGATCTTGGTTTAGGATTATTACTCAGAACAGAGATGCCCTCAGTGCAGAGGGCATCATATCTTCTTCAGTAGCCTGACCACAAGAAAAAGAATGAATAATGACTATTCTGAGTCTACAGAATGAGCATGTTTCATATTGCAACCTTCACAGGAGCACAAACAGCTCAGTCATCAACACGCTGTTCATCAAGGCATTTCCAATAACAACTCCTCTAAGAACCATGATATTATGGGTTGAATAGCATTTCTGCTCTACTTTTCCCTTTCTTTTTGAATTCATTTAGGTACCTTGAAGCCACATGTAGACATTGTAGTGACACTGACTGGAGGAGGCTGAGTTGATTACATTCTGCTTCATGGTCTGCTGAGACTCCAGGCACCAGGTTTTTATGGTACTGATTACCCTCACATTTTAGCCCATTAAGCATTGCATATCTGCTGAGCTATCCAACTTTTATTCAGAAGCTAAAAACCTGTACCATCATCCAGCACTCTGCAGATGTCCCAGATACTACAGCAGCACAATCACTCTACTGTTTAGAGTACTTTGTTCCTGTCTCTGTGAATTACAGGGTGTCACATCATAGCATGTGTTGCTAAAGTAGGAGGTAACCCAGCATGACGTGACATAATGGGATACAGCCTGTGGGCCCAGGGAAAAGAGTGGGAAGGGAGATACAACTAGATCCATATTTGATGAAAAATCAGTGACCAAAAATTTAGCTAAACAGTTACTAACATCTTATCAGATTATTCAAAAAAGAACCAACTTTATGTTGCACAGTGACCTATAAGGAAAGTAATTTGATTACATAGCTATAAAAAGTATACTCAGAATCTTTATTTGTATTTCTGTTAGCTCATAACTTCTGCTGATTCTGAAGATGCCCCATTTAGTCAGCATTAACAGCCTCTGTAGTTTGAAAAGTTCTGCAAAAGCTCTTCAGTTTCATCAGTCTGGAATAGACATTGGGTGGGGTTCAAAGCCTATATGTCTCTGTCAAAGATGTGTTTATGATTTCCTGTCAAGCTTATCTCTTCTCATTCCTCCCACCCTTGCAGTTTCCCTGGCATCAAAAGCCTACCAAAGTCCACCAGTCTGTCATGGGTTCAAAATTCCCTTGTCTTCAAAAAATAATTTTAGCCCTTTTATTTCTCATTCTATTTCAGATCAGAACCAAATGTTACAGTGACAAAATTATTTGTGGAAAGGCTTTACCTGTCTCCACAAAACTCTACTCAAAAGTTATAGAAAGAACCAAATTAACAGCAAAGCTGCTGTTTACCATGACACATAAAACCAATTTCTTAGGAAATGTTTAGGGTTTAGTCACACACCAGGCTCCTGTCCTTCTTTTCCTCTCTCTACCTATACTTAAATATACTCAGCAACAAGCAATGAAGAAGAGTCTCTAAAGAGAGGGATATATTAGCCTGCAGCCTTATTGTTCTCAAGGGAGAAGTACTTTGCCTGTCCTAGAATAATTTTTTGTAACTGCAAAACATACCCTGACTAAATAAAAGCAAGATTCCCCTTGGCAAACTCAGACAGGCCAATGCTTATTTATTGTTTGCAATATCATTACACATTTGAACTCAGTCATGAATCAGAATCCTAAGGGCCACCTTGCTACATATAGATGAATCTAAACATAGGGTTTTATATCCCTCCATTTCTGACTATGATTTTTATAAGTGGGTCATTGAATTAGAGAAATGCACACAGCAAAAAAAACTGGAAATACATTCCAGGCAAAGTGCTTGTCTTTTATTAATGTACTACTTGTTCTGTTGAGTGTTTTTGAGCAATATGAATAAGGTTAGTTTCTGAAAGCAGAAAAAGGAAACTGAAGAAATATTTTGAATGACTCAGAAAGTTTCAGAGAACAAACAACAGTCTTTCACCTGCTTATTGAGAAAATGCATTATGTACTGTAACCTTACTGGATGCAAATGTTTATGGTCTTGTTAGGTGCCACACTCCTTTCAGCTCTGATTTTACTATTTTCTGTTTAAGTCATGAACAAAAATTAGGATTCCCTTCCATGACTTTTCAGGTTGCTGGCATCTAACCTTTTCTTGCAGCTCTTTGCTTGCCTCTGGAAGGTGACTCACAGAATAAGAGCTATGTGTTGGTGTGTCATTTAATGCACATTTAATGAAGATCTTTATTCCTCTGTTCCAAACCTACTGGCTCCATCAGGTGCACATCAGAAGGGTATGCTCTAGTTCCCCCTCTAACTGTGGGAACCCCTCCTAAACCAACAGAAAAATCTCTTCCCAAATGTTGATTGTCTCCAGAACGAAGAGTTTAGTCACTGTATGCCTTCCCTGCAATCTAAATGTTTATAAAAATCAACCTAATGGACCTACAAAGTCTGTTGGTAAGGGCACTGTCTGATAACTCAATGCATGTTACAGATGAACTGAAATGGAATAGAATCAGCAACTCACTACATCTTTGCTGAAAATGCTATACCTCTAAATATGACAAAACACAAGCAAAAAAAAAAAAAAACTCGAAGTACTTCTCCCTGCTCCCTGTAGACAATAGACTAAACTCAGTTTTAAGGAATAATTAATGGATGTCTTCCTAGGTGCATTTTAAAAAATAAGAGGTTAACTCAGTAGTGTTTTATGCTCCCTGAGTTAACCCCATTACTCTGGATTTTGCTTTTGTGTGAAGGTTTATAGTAGACATAAAATTTGTTTTTCTATATTTTCTTGTCTATTTGCCAGTTGTTACGTGAAACTTTGCCTGTTTTGAAAAACTGATTTAGCAAGATCTACCAGATGTTCCTTCTGGGTTGATTTTTCTGCCTGAGCTAACAGAGGATGAATTTTAGTCTCATGGCTCTGAACACGTTTCCATCCTTACTTAGACACACAGTCCCTCCCATGGTGTGGAAGGGTTCTCTCCTCCCAACAAGCATCTGAGACAGACTGCAGAAAGGGGAGGTGAAAGAATGAATTTTTTTCAGATGCCCGATCTGCATGTATTGCTCACAGGCCCAGGGACATACAGCTCCCAAATATAGAGTCGACCAGGGAACTTCTTATTTCAGTTTCTTCTGGAATTTGAGAAGCTGAGAGGAGTAAATTAATTCACCTTTTTATATAGCATGGTTCACCTGCTGTTATTATCTAGGCATCTTTTAAATGATACTTTTCTCTTTCAGCACTAGTGACATTTTGTTCACTTGTATCTTCAGACAATGACAAATCTGGTGGGGTGTTTTATTCAATTGAACTTTGAAATATTAGATCTGACTGATGCTTTCATGGGAATGGAGAATGCTGTGTTAGACCAGGTGAAAGTGCTATCAATTGAAAGCCCAGTAGCCAGTTTCCTGCAATGGCCCATTACGTACGCACAGGTGGGAAAGTAAGGACAGCATAAGCATGTGTAGCAATATTAACCCACAATACTTTCCCAGCCTGCAGAATTCTACCGTACCAGGGCTTCTGATCCAGAAACACTCCAGAAGCACAGTAGTGGCCCAAGCTCACTGGTTTTTCAGTTAATAAATTAGATGTATCCAACCACTTTTTAAGTGGATTTAGTGACTCCTAGGAGAATTAAAATGGAGACAGAAGGGAAAGCATGTCCATTATAAGTGTTGTTTTTAAGACATAGTTTTACAAGACTTTCAAAATGTAAGAAATTGAAAATTACATTCAAAAAACTAGGTAGTCAGGTATGTAAGCATATACAGTTTCAAATGATATGGTATTTTGAAGATAAGTTTGTGGATTTTAAGTTTAGAATGGGCTTGATCACTTCTCTGATATCCTGCATACTACAGATGGACAGATGGGTGGGAGGAATCCACTCCTTTTTAAGTCTAAATTTATTCAGAGTGACAACAATTGGTCCCATGCACCTGATGTTCTGAAGGGCTGGCTGGTTTGGAAAAAAAAGAGTGTGAAATTCTACAGCTGGTTTTAAACCAGCCTTTACAGTTTAGAGAAGGCCTAAAATAAGTTTGTTTTCCCCCAAGAAGACCAACTTTATCTCAATTGTTGCTGATAATGTTGGATCTCTGAAGACATCACTTAAATATGTACATTCTACCAGTTTTAGTGATGCAGCCATTAGTGGGCTGAGGCTTTCACTTCTCAGTAGAGACTTTTTGTTTTGGTATAGCATTATTAATTTTATTATTTATTTTATTACCAATGATGGAAAATACTTCTATCTGTCTGAGGATTCTTTTTCAGGAGTTTAAATGCTTGCTATAAATTTATCCCAGACAGAGTGGAGGAAACACATGGCAAAAGATAAAAAGCAGATCACATTAGTGGGTTGAAGAGGGTTATGGTAATTTCCCTCCTTCTATATTTTGGCCAGATATTTTGTTTGGTTTGTTGTGAAGTGTGACAGACTTGAAAAAATTTAAACTTCCCTTGAGAGAGGAGGAATACAAAAGAGATTTAGATCAACCTGTCAATTATACAACAAATATCTTTGCCTATTCTCTGGAATATTATTGTGTGTTCTGCTATTACTTTTTTTTAATAATAAATGAAAGTACACATAAAAGTTTACAGATTCTGATACAAAATAAATATGTGTCCTCACTTTAGGACTTTTCTTTTGAGAAACTAAGAACTCTGGATAAGCCTCATACACATGACCCTGACTCTTGTAGTGAAACTACACCTCAAACAAGAGTCAACAGCACTTGGGTTATGAAGGGAGAAGACTAAGATCTCTAGCTCCTGGTCATCTATGGCTTAGCAAACATGATTCTTCTGCATTTGAGATCTCGCTCTCATGTTCCAGGAGGGCTGCTCCATTCCTCCAAGGAAGACTGCTCCAAGAGGACACCAGAGATGGGATCTCTTTCATGTTCATCATGATCCCTGTGCTGTTTCATCTTTGACCCTATTCACACAGATTCCCATGTATATCAGACATGCAGCAGCTTCGCTCTGCTCAGGCACTTACCTGTTTGGGTGAGGTGGTGTTATGGACAGCTGCATGCCATCTCTCCACCACTTGAAACAGGAACTGTACAGGACCAAGGGTGCAGTGGGGCTACTGGTGTTCCTCAGGCTGGGCAAAGTGGCACTAAAGAGAAGGTACTACCACAATGCCAGCCTTGTAGCACTGTTTTTTAGGTAATGTGCACATTGTAACCCATGGCACACCTGACATAACAAATACCTGTCACGTTCTCTCTCTCCATTCTGCTTCCCAGTTATGATGAGCGAAATTCCTTGGATCCTTCTATAAGATCTTCTACAACTATAAGTTATCCTGCAAAACAAAAATGTTTCTTTCTTTGCCCTAATTTGGTGGGCTTTTCCATCATTCAGGTCAAAATTTGCTCCTCTTTCTCACAGGATCAATACAACTCACTAGGAGGAAGTCCACAGCAAAGGAAGTATATCCTCTCAGGACAAAGTACTGGTGAATACGGTGAGCTCACACGCAAATCCATTTTCACTAGAAAATGAACAAAAATCTCGCTTTTCAGAGTATCCCAGCAACCAAGGGTAAAAACTTTTCAGAGACAAGCCACTAAACTGTTTCACTAACTTCACTGGGAGGTGGCACTTACCTGTGGCTGAAAAAAAAGTGGGGGTAGATTTGAACCTTAGATGGAAAGCAGTTTAAGTCACTTCTGTTTATTTTAAACCCCGACCACTATCTTCCTATGATCTGTACCTAAGGCAAATTGTTCTTCTGTGAACACACTATTTATCTTAAGGGTATTGCTCAAAACAGAGTTCAAGTTAGGAGACAATAAAATATATAAATTCAAATAACATTACAAGTTCAGAAAACCCAAGATATGGACATCTGTGGATAAACACAACGTTTGAGGTTAACAGTCAGAATTGTGTTTGAAATTCCTCTAGTGTCTCATGCACTGGAGCAGCAATCAGAATTTATGAAAAATAAAATAAAAGGTAAAAATAACAAATATTATAGTAACAGTAACTCATGCTCAGTGGAAAGCTAACTAGCTATTTTAAAAGCATGTTTTTCTGTTCCCCATCAATATGCAAATATTAGTCTTAACAGGTTTAACAGTCCTAAGGGCTGAAGAGCCATAATTCTTAACAGAGATTTCCCCAACATGAGAAAGTGCCCACATTATGTTCCAAGAGCCTTATGAATAGGAACCATGAAAAATTTTGAATAGCAATCTTCAAGCAGTCAAACACCATCAATTTATTTTTATTTCTTCATTGTAAGGCTCAAACTCAAAGTATTTTATATTGCAGGGATTTCTGAGGGGTTATGGTATCTGTGCCACTGTGTCTATATATGCTAAAAGCACAAAAATTACAGGGAGTCATTGACCTAGTAAAAGGCATAAGAATACCTGATATAAAGTGCTTTAGGGCTTTGAATATTTTTTAAAACCAATACCCAGATCTATCCTCAGCATGAAAGCCTAAGGCAACAAGTTGTCAATCCACATGGCAGCAGTGGGAAGAATTATTCCTAATAGTAGCCCAAAAACTGGGACACAGACTTTTGGAAAGTCTCTCCCCTGGGATGCCATGCTAATATATCTTTATAGCACAGCTTTTTTGGGTATCAGAAAAGGCCCTTTTTTTACTTGCCCAAATTACAAGGAGTTGTGCAAGGATAGGGGCAGGATTTTTGAATCTCTCCCATGGAGAGTCGTGGAAGAAACTCCAGGCAAATTTCCTGAGGAATATCCTTGTTACTGAAGCCTGTTTCTGCTTCAGGATTTTCTGTTGGAGAGGGAGTGAAAATATGTATCCAGAGCCCCATAACAGACATGATGATTTATCTCCGTGTGCAGCCCTGTACAGTCAGTGTGAGAAACCTCACCACTACAGACAAACCCAACCAGCAGGCATCATACTATCTGGGAAGCTCAGTGTGGAAGGAGGCACAGAGGTCAGATGGACATAGATTGAGAGACCCTTCTTCAAGGCAGCCCTGTGTTGCCTGAGCAGCTTTTGAAGAGCAAAAGGACAGCCTGCACACATGCTGAGATGGAATGAATGACAGAGCAGTTGTTTTTTTGACAAGACCAACACACACTGTGGTAGTGAGAGTCATTCACATCTCCTCTCAGAACTCAAACAACTTGACCTGGTTTCAGGTATGAATGTAACAACTTGACCTGGTTTCAGGTATGGATGCAAAACCTCAGTCTTCGCCTTCAGTGCTAAGAAAGTCCATGCTTGTAGGTGGCTCCCACACAGTAGGATGTGCTGAGCTATCTTGCAGGATCTTCTGAGTAGAAACAAAGCATTGTATTTCCCTGCCTTGAAATAAACTAGGCCCCACCAACCACAGACCCACTGTTAACAGCCCCACAGTAATAAAAGTTTTCTCTTTTAGTAAGTGACAATGTTTGAGGCTTTGAGTATTTGTGAAGACAGACAAACCAAACGTTGTTTTAGGTAGACAAAAATAGATGCACTAGCACATTCAGGCTCTTAGTATATTTTCAGGTCTTTGGGAAAAAATTATTAGGAAATAGTTGGAATTTCAATGCCACAATTTTCTAGAATGCTTTCTTCTGACTCATACCTATCCCAGGATTACTCTGACTGCTGCTAAAAGAAAGAGCATCACAGTCTCACAAGCAAATTAGCAGCTTGTTTCTCATCTCCAGAAACATCTCCTGTGTCTTTTAGCAAGTTGTGCTCTATCATATTTGTAAAAAGAGGGTTTTTTTCACAACTGAATCCCTGGTGTACCCTCGTCTGCCACAGATGTACCTCTGCAGCACAACATCCTGCTGTCTGGCCTGCATTTTCAGAAGAGAGAAAAAGGAATGGTCTGTCAGCAAAAGCAAAAACACACGGGAATGCTGGAACAGGGGCAATCGTGCTAAGGATAAACAAATTTATACAAAGCTAGTGTATTCATAGATGTACTGTAACAAGGATTTTAAAGCCAAACAGGACAATGCCCTTCTGGACTGAAAATGCATTTTACCTTGTAATCAGTACTTGAATATTTCCTACAGTGTTCCATGAGAAATACTGGTGCTTAAGCATGAGGGAAGATAGCAATAAGTAAATTATTCTGTTAGGGAATAGAATTAATATTTATTCTGTGATACAGTGACATTATTTCAGGGACCAGATAAATCACCCAAGGCAATTTCAGAAGAACATCTTTCCAGTCATCCAGACTCATCTTAAATTGAATGAGCACCATGCTGACAAAAGCTCACTATGTCCCTTTGAAAATCACCCTCGAGTCAATGGCTCCCAATGCATTGCAGACCAAACCACTGCAGTAGCAACTCCCTGCACAACCCTAACACAAGATAGAATTTTACAGATGTTTTATTTTTTTGATATGCAAGTACTATTGATTGAAATTTACTTGGGATATTTTGGTCATTTGAACAAGCTGCTGGATTTGTAACTTATATAGCACTCTCTCTGCCACACAAGCTGATGTTTGATCACTGGCCCGTACCTAAACAGCAATGTTAACCTAAAGTCCGTGTGTTCTTTTCTCTTTATGCACGATTCTCACTCACAGAGCTTCATGCAGAGGAGCTGAAAAGAGGATTTCCAGGTGGGGAAAACAGAAACCTTCTAGAGACAAACCCAGAGATTTTAATACCAGAGATGTCATTATAAAAAAATAACCCAAATGAACCTAGGAATATTTTAGCCAATTTACTCTTCCAGTGTTTACAGTGAGGCCAAACAGTGTTAAGAAATATGATCCACATATGCAGTGTTTCAGTTAACCTTCTGTGCATGATGCACTATTGCATATAAGGCAGATATCCAACTGGTCTTAATTTACATTAATTAGTGTGTCCTAAGCCATGGCTAAACACACATTGAATATCTGATTAAACTCTGAAAAGTGTGTGATCTACCAGATAAAGCACAGGACCAGGACCCAACAGAACTGGATTCTGCTCCAGGCTAACTCCAAGATATCTAGCACTCTCATCTGTGCCACAGATTGGTAATGCAAGACAACAACTTTGCCTGAACTATACTCTTTAATACAAACCAAATCTCAGTGTTGCAACTTGCACAACGTTTAGGGTGTACCTGCCTTTGCAAGTCAGAGAACTGCAATGGGAGGGGGTTTTTTTCTGGAGTGATTAGCATTAAGTGAAAATCCCTCTTCACTGCTCCCCTGGGCATGAATGACTAAGCCATTGAGACACCAAGAGATATAATTAGCCTCTTCTGCTCTCTATCAGCAATGCAACCCTTTCCTTGTCTGTCAGTAACCTGTTTCTTGTTTCAGGAAGACACTCTCTTTCTGCAGTGCCTATAAATCTCCTGCAGAAGCAGTGAATGTTTCAGTATTCAAGGTATGGGGAGCTCAGAGATGGATAAAATAATTAAATATATTCACCTAGATGAAAATATAAAGCCAAATGAGCAAATTTTTTTACTCAAATCCTAAAGGCTAACACTTGGGAACAGAATGCTGTATTATGGTCCTGCTGCCAAACAAACACTATTAACAAGTATTACTAGAGACACCTTCATTGCAACCTAAAGGCCCTTTTACCCTTCTAGATCTTCGTCCACCAGTAACAATGGTCACAGAATGTGCCTCCATCATTCTATTGTAGAATGCCTGTAAATTACTTTAGCCTGGCTTTCCTCTGTACTGAGAAAGAGAAGAGCACTTCCTGATTTAAGGAAAAGAGGAATTCAGTGCCCAGTTCTAAGCATAGTGAAAGTTTTTTTCCAAAGCTGTTATTTCATCGGTATCACACCTTTTGTCCATCCCTTCACTTGTTCCTCTTTCTGTACCATCTCAACTCTGTTTCTTTTTTGGTTTTTTCGGCCCTGCTTGGCCAACAGATCTCATCCATTTTAAAGACTCCTGACTTAGTCAAACCAAAAAATATCAGCAGTTTCTTATATTCTTATATTCTATATATTCTAACCCAATACTCTTGGGATTTTTTTTCCTCTGCCCTTCATTTCAACACTTGTTTGAGCTTGCAATAGACAACACCACCACTAAGAAAGGCACTGCCCTCCCACCCATACAGTTCACTACTTTTCTGGTCCCCTGACATGTGCCAGCAGAAACAGTTGTTGGCAGCACAATGAAGAGTCAGGAAGTTGACATAGGTAAAAATAACTATAATTTGCTCTGTTAGCTCTTTCCTGCATCAATGCTTGTACTAGGCTAGAGTAGCTGATAAAGGGAAGGGGATGTAGAAGCCAGAATAATCAACCAGAGAAAAAGACAGGGCAGGACTGTCTTTTTTTGACAGCGGCACTAGTTTCTGCTGGCTTAAACTGCTAATAACTTCATGGTACCAGGCCACTGCCCCACTGCCTGTCGTGCAAAGATGTATTATTTCACTGTTCCCTCATACCCTTTTGTCTCCTTCTATCTTGCATTTTGCTCTTTGTTATAGTGGAATTTTGGAATGTATTGGCTTTTGTATTAGAAAGAGTAATGATAGTTGCAGTCATAGGAGAAAACACATGTAGTAAGAGAAGTGTTTCGTTTAACTTAAAATTATTTTTTACACTTTTTTTCTCACAAAGCAAGAATACTTATTCATGTTTCTTTTTTGGACATAAATATATCTTGCTGAAAACTGGGGGAAAAAAATATCCAGGAATCAGATGTGTCTGCACCAAAAATGTTTCTAACACATTGCATCTCTCTGCTCAGGTCTGTTGCAACATATTACTCTTGCAGAAACTTTTTCTAAATTTTGAAGGAGCTACCAGCAGTTATTCTTCTGAGAGAGAATATTATCCTTCTGAGAGTGACAGGCAGGTCTGGTTGTCTTAGAAAGTCCTTTACCACAACCACAGAACCCACAAGTCTGAAATGCTCCTGAAAGGGCTATATTAAAACAACTTCTTTTGTCGCTTCCCCTCAGCTGTTGTCTCTCAGCTGCCTGAGGCTTTGAAGATGCAGAAGGTGAAATAGTATCTAGAAGCACTTAGACATGGCAGTGGCAAGAGTGAAGGAACTTTTCAGGCTGAAATAACAGAAGAGGAAGCACATAGATCTGATTGCAATCCTGTGTAACTTGAGGCATCTCTAGTATCTTCAGTACACTCTACTCCCTTCCTTCCTGATGACGGGAACAGGAACTCCTTAGCTCCTGTAGTCCCTTGGGAAGATTTGCAGGGCTAGAAAGTGACCTGTAAAATCAGCACAGACCGGCTTATCACCAGAACTTCCTCATTCCCAGTCAACGATGCTTGGAGAGCAATCCCTTCCTTGGCTTGTCTCATTTCTTCTCTCACCTACCTACTGCCTTGCTTGTAAACTCTAACCTCATTGCCAAATAACCACAGAAATGGCCAGCATGAGGGACACGAACCAAAGACGGCTGTGAAGCTCTTAGAGGTGTACAGGAATGTCTTTCTTCTCTGTCTTCAGGGGAGAGGTGGACTGAGCCCACTTTGTTTAGATTTGTGAAGAGCCCATAACATTGTTGCACCCCAAAGAATCAACATAAAGAAACCTGCTGTAAAGTTGCCAATTTCAAGTTTCACTTGAAAGTGTGTATTTTCAAGTGAAACTTGAAATACATTTCAAAACTTACTATTAGAATATTTACCGTTCTCATTTTTATCTTCTACTGATTGTTGATAGCCAGTAGAAACAAACCCTTCTCCCTTTTACATATATTTTGATGACTTTAATGGCACTCTGTTGCTTTGTTAACCACCAATTTTAAACTTCACAGGGCAGATTTGAGCATGAGCTGCACACATCTGGTTCTGTAATCAGTATCACTAGGACTTAGTGATATCTTTTCCCTTGTATTTCAGAAAGAGGTTTTTCCCTTGTATTTCAGAAATCAACCAACTAATTTCCAATTCTTCTTAGTTTTATATCAATATCTGATCTATGTTAGAACACTCTCATATTTCTGTTGTTGCCTGAATGTCAGACCAATTCCTTTCCCCTCTAAGAAGAGTCACAAGCAACAGGCTTGTGACTTATCAGGGGTCCAAATAATATTTGTCTGAAGACTCTGTGTGAGTTGAACCAGAGTGATAACACAGTCTCTGAAAGTGTATAATATCACATTAAAACCAGCTACAGAACATTTACTGATGGCTCAGAAATATTTCTCACTTCTAAATGTCTAAATGTACCACATCTGAAGCAATAAAAGAGAGACTACTTCACAGGCAGGAAACATTAAATATATAATTACTTTTTTTTGACACAAGCTGTACAGCCCAAATATTTCACTAGTGTATAAAATAGGGTACACCTGTCATGTTTTGAACAAACATGAAACCAGAACTTGCAAAGATAAATACATCTGAAAAAATTGTCTTGGTTTCAAATTGGAAGTTATATTTGTAGTAGGTAGTCATGTGATAACAAATATTTTATGCATATGTGTTGTTTGGGAGATTTCAGTTTCCACCTTCTGCCTCAAAAGCAGCAATAGTCTTTTGGCATAAGGGCTTTTACTGAGGGTAATAGAATCAATATTTTCAATTTAAAACATACCCATGGTCCCCGTAGATTGATACATAGGTATATTCTTTATATGACAGATTGAAACATCTTTTGTACTAAAGGTCACAGGAGTGAGAACTGGTGGTGCCAGGCTCCCATTCTAGCTTGCATCCACTGTAAAATCTTGGTCGAGACAAACTCAGTCTTTTTATAGTGCCTGAATCTGTTTTTATTTC
Organism: Sylvia atricapilla; assembly: GCF_009819655.1. NCBI lineage: Eukaryota > Metazoa > Chordata > Aves > Passeriformes > Sylviidae > Sylvia > Sylvia atricapilla. The sequence goes on from NC_089144.1 coordinate 42,369,295, forward strand.
CCACTTGAAACAAGGTACATTTTGAATCGTTTCTCCGCAGTTGCATTCTGTTATATTTTTTTTCATTCTCAGGTTAATTCAGTCTGACAACACTCATTGTGAAATATGAATCCTTCCCAGGGAACACAATGAGATTCAGAAAGAAATAGTATGGCAAGTTTTCAGTATATTCTCTTGGAGAAATAGAAAGTGGTTTCATAGCTTTTTAAATAATAGCATGGAGAAACCATTGTTTCTCCTCCCAGACAGTAGGGTCTTGCTAGAAGGAACTCACGCATCATCAGCTGCAGAAATTAAATATAACCAATTAGCTGGCCTGTGACTCCCTCAAAAATCAGTGGGAAGAAATTACATTCTCCAGTCTTTGGAAAAATAACAAGAAAAAAATATAAACTTGATAAACTGTTATTTTTTTTTTTATGGCAAATGACACAAGAGTGATCAGTGTTTAGGATGCAGCAAGCATCACTCTATTTGTACAGTTTCTTATTGCCAGAGAACCCAGGATTATGGTCCTCTCCTATTGTTAAAAGCTCTAATGTCTGCTTTGGCAGAGTCATCTGGCTTCACAACTGTCTTGCAATTTGGCAGCAGTATAAATTAAACAGGGATAAGAGTGACCAGAAACCTGGGCACCTGTAGCAAGACAGGATAACTTGTGCAATCATCCAATTTTGAAAGAGAACAAATTAATCAGAAAATGGGAAGACTGGGATCTGAGAAATGCCTGTGGGTTTGGTGGGTTTTTTTGTGGGTGTTTTTTTTGTTTTGTTTTTGGTTTTTTGTTTTGCTTTGTTTTCCTGAATTGTTATTATTATAGCTCAAGAAATAAAGGATCACTCTTAACTCATCAAATATGTTGAATACTCTGTTTTAGTAGAAATGCTTATAGTTCAGCCATAGCTTAGCATTTGCTGCCCTTTTCCTCTATTGTATATCTCAAGTATGTTTCAATTCTTTGAAGGATAATGCAAGCTCTCTCCTGGGAAAAGGGAAGTCATGAGTGATAGAGCAACCAAAATGTTACCTGAGGTTTTCTTGGCAGCAAGCACAGCTGGTAAGCTAATAAAGTCGACATTTCTTACAGATTCTTTTCATTGTGGCCATGTGATGAATGTCATTCTATACCATCTCCAATTCTTCACAGGGGAAATAGAAGGTTGGAGTATTTTTGGAATATGCCTCTGTCAGAACAGTCTCACTGCCTACTCTAAAAATCTTTAACAGAATGCAGCTTCAAAGCTTGGAACATATGACAAAGTGCACCTTGATTCTTTGGCAAGAACTGATGATTACAGGGCACGAAGAAAAGGTGCTGATCCATTAGATCAACACAGATGACACACACTACGGTAGAGTGTGTTTTATTACTCAGATTTTATTAGAAAGGACATTAGAACTTCAACTCTTCTGTTCTCTTTAGAATAATGGCAGAGTGTTGGCTCAGTTTCTGTGACATTGCTAACATTGATTAGACAGGGAGCTTGAGTTTTAAATCATAGTTAGGTTGGAAAAGACCTTTAAGATCTTAAGTTCAACTATTAACCCAACACTGCCAAGTTCGTCACTAAACCATGTTGCTAAGTGAGGTGTCTACACATCTTTTAACACCTCCAGGGATGGTGACTCAACCACTTCCCTGGGAAGTGTGTGAGTATTAGGAAGAAATTTGTCCTAATATCCAATTTAAACCTCTCCTGAGGTGCAACCTGAGGTAATTTTCTCTCACCTCATTGCTTGTTACCTGCAGAAGAGACTAACCCCCACCGGGATATATCCTCCTTTCAGATGGTTATAGAGAGCATTAAGGTGTCTTCTGAACTTCCTTTTCTCCAGGTGAAACAACCCCAGCTCCTTAAGTTGCTTCTCATGACACTTGTGTTCCAGACCCTTCACAAGCTCCATTTCCTACTAGCTCCATGCTCCAGCACCCCTATTGGGAGGGGCACAAAACTGAATACAGTATTTGAGATACAATCTCAACAGAGTACAAGGAGGCGATCCCTTCCTTTGTCCTGGTACAGGCCAGGATGACATTGTCCTTCTTGGCCACCTGGGCACACACTGGCTCATGTTCAGCCAGCACAACCAGGTCCCTCTTGTGCAAGCAACTTTCCAGTCACTCTTTCTCCGGCCTGTTGCTCTACTAGCTCTACTTGGGTAGTTGTGACCCAAGTGCAGGATCTGTCACTTTATTTTATTGAAAGTTATGCGACTGGCTTCAGTCCATCAGTCCAGCTGTTCCATATATTTCTGCAGAGCCCTCCACCCCTCCAGCAGATCAACACTTCCATCCAACTTGGTGTCATCTGCTTACCAAGGATGCTCTCAATCCCCTCCTCCAGGTCAGTGATAAAGGTATTAAACAAGGCTGACCCCAATAGTGAGCCCTAGGAAACACCACTGGTGACTGGTCACCAACTGGATTTCCCTCTATTCATCACCACCCTCCAGACTCAGCCATCCAACCTATTTTTCACCCAGCAGAGAGGGCATTTTTCCAAGTCACAAGCAGTTTCCCCTGGAGAATGCTTTGGGAAACCATGTCAAAGGCTTTACTGAATTCCAGAAAAGTGACATCCACTGACCTCATCCACTTTGTCATAGAAGGATATTGTCACAGAAGTGTGTCAGGAAGGATCTGCCTTTCATACACCCATGTTGGCTGGTCCTGGTCCTCTGGTCATCCTGCACATGCTGTATGATGGCACTCAGGAAGATCTGCTTCATGAGCTTCACCAGCACTGAAGTCAGACTAAAAGGCCTATAGTTCCCTGAATCATACTTCCAGCCCTTCTGGAAGATGTGCAACACATTTGTTAGCTTCCAGTCAACTGAGGCATCCCCAGTCTGCCATGTTTGCTTAGAAATTATGCCAGCTGGCTCTGTGAACATTTCCCTCAGCTCAGTACCCTTGAGGTGGGCCCCATCCACCCCCACAGACATGTATAAGTATGGAAAGTCATAAAATCACAGAATATTCTGAGTTGGAATGGACTCACAAGGATCACAAAGTCTAACTCTTGAGTGAGGGGGCCACATGAGGATTGAACCCACAACTTTAGCATTATAAGCACCATGTTCTAACCAACTGAAGTAATTGACCATTTCCCCTTGCATTACAGAGCTCCATTCTCTTCCAGATCAGAGTGCTGGGTACCCAAAGAACAACAAGTCTTACTATTAAAGACTGAGGCAAAAAAGACAGTTAGTACTTCATGCTTTGTTACCCTGCTGTTCCCGCCATTCCCCACCCCCACACTGTTTTTCCAATAAATTGAGGAGTCTTTCAGATGATCCGCAAAGTAGATCAAATAAGAATGGCTTGAAAGAGCAGACTGCAGCATCACAGGGCTTTGCATCAGTGAGTTTCCATGGTCACAATCAGGTAGCAAAGAAAGCTTTTGTAAGCACATCTCAATGTTCTTTGTCAACATCTCCCTTCCGGTGTTTTGTGGCTTTCTTAAACATTATTTGTGTTTCATTCTGAATTCTTTTCATCACACAAGTGAAGCTACAGATAGGTTAAAGATAGGAATGTATCTTGCTCAAGAGTTAACAGGCCTTACATTTGTAGAGTGCATGACAGTCTTGGAAAATGCAGTGACTGCTTTTGGCTCCCCCAGCTCAGGCTGCTTAAAGTTGCAGGAATAGCCATGCATGGATTGATATCTTCAAGTGACTGGACAACAAGACTGCAGCTCAGTGAAGTGTCTATCACTCCTCTGACCCAGATCCTGGATCTTCCTGTGCTGTAAATGTGTCTCTTTCTGAACAGAAGGGAACTTGAATCTGCAACAAGTTGTAGGGGCATTCACTTGGTCTCTCAGTGTCCACATGAGTCATGCCCCTATACCACCTGCACGGACAGTTTCTGTAATGCACTGTGTGATGTCTTAATGCTCAAACACAAACACTGCCAGCATTCTTGCAGTGGCCCCTTGAAAACACACAGGCTTTGCCTGCCTCCAAGAGGAGAGGAAATGCAGGTTTGAACCTCCTTTGCACTTGGAAGGAAACTGTCACAGTTTTCCTGTTTTGAAAAGGGTGATCCACCATACAGCCCTATCAGAACTGAGGGGTTTTCAGGTAATGAAGATGAGTTTTCTCCCAAAACCTAGTCAAGATGCCCATGCTCTCATTTGACTTAGGCACCACAGCTTCAAACTCCTTTTAATGTGAGGAATGCAAATAAAAAAAGGACAAGGCAGTGTAAGGGAAACAATTTTTGCTGCCCCATCACAATGGACTACATCCCGTTGAGGAAACTGGTTGCCAACAAAGTGGAGCTGGGGAAAACCCTGGAAAATCATATTTGCTGGTTCTTTTGCAAGAGTGGTAGCAGTAACTGCTGCTTCTGGAAATTGCCATTCCCCAGCAGTACTAATGGCTTTGCAGTGTTCTGGCATCTACAGGACATGGATTAGCCACAAGCGCTGCAGCCAAATTGCTGCTCCGAGGTGCTGCTCTAAACAGCTGCCTATGCCTAGAGGAAAACCAGCAGCAACCAGCGCCTGACACTAGTAAAGTACTTCATTATGAGCAAAGAAATTTTTAAACTGTGCTGGAGGGATCTTTCACACCATTTGCATTCTCTGTACATAGGAGAAATAAGCAAAATTTCACAGGTAAAATTTTTCTTCTTGAAAATGCATTTTCAAGTTGAAAGAAACAATCTGTAAATCTGTCTGATGTTTCTCAAACCCTTTTAAGCAGAGGAAAACAGGGGAAATGTCCAACAACTCTACCTCTTGGGTTTGATTTTTTTCAGAATGCAACACAGGAATTTTTTTCCAAACTGTGCTCTTGAAATTTCTTTAAAAAAAATTAAATTTTGAATTAGAAGAACTGACAAGCCTGTAAGCAGAACTTCTTGTTTTATGGGATATTTGTAGAGGTGTTGCCCTTGGGCTGTGAACCAGAGAACCAGCTCTCTGTCACATCTAGAAGCAAGGCTTCCATTCTCCAAAGACCAGAATTTTCTAGAAATTTGGTGTGCTCAGAATAGCTATGACAACTCAATTCAGGAACTGTGTACATTCTGCCTGGGCTCAACCACGGTTGCAGAAAGTAGCTGAAAACACATTTTCCAGAAATGCTGGCAGTACAGAGAGCAGGAATGTGCTTGTGTTAGTGGGAAGGGTTGTGAGGTGAGACTGCTACTTTCTTATAACCTAACCTGGGGAAAATTATGCTTTCAAGATTTTCTCTCAAGTTTTCTTTCAGCTTTCTTCAGGTATTTCAGTGAAGTAGTTAAATATTCAAGAAAGTCCAAATTGAAGCAACTCCTACTGTTTTCAGTGATCTCAGTGGGTTGACGGGGTTGAAAAGTAAGGTTTTCCCTACAGATGTGGAATAGCTCTTGGAAATGTTGAAACAATTTGGGTGTGCTAGACTCCAGTGTCAGACTCTGGGATTTACACTGAAGGCTTAAAATTCTCCCACTGAATGCAAAGGGCTATAGAAGAATTTTCTTTTTCTTTTCTTTTTTTTTTTAATTATTTTTCATTTTCCATAAATCACCTGGATTTTTTTATTAAAATGGATATAAGATATTTATTGTTGTTGAACTAAACACATTAAGCATGCAATATAAACTGGTTGTTTCAGGGGAGCAGAAGGAAATGACAAAAAATGGAGACTTTTTTCCCTTAAGTAATAAAGTGTACAAACCCCAAAGTCTATTGTGAATGCTCCATATGGACAAATTTCTTTTTGCTATCCTGAACACAAACTCTAAGAGTTACTGATAATGAGTGCTGACTTTGTTATAGAACACTTTAAATCTATAGCATGCTATAATTCCCTAATAAACTAAGAAAAGAGCATATATTCTTTCCTCACCTGCTAAACAGATGGTAAGAAGTGTAAATTAATTTATTTGACTTTCTTTTTATTTATTGCTTTGGGCATCTTAAATTTAAATAATCAGACTCAAAGTACTAACTTCAATCTAAAACAGACATGTTTTGGAGAAAGGAAGGATCCTTTTTCAAAGAAAAAAAAGGCTCTTGTAAACAGTAAGCAATTAGCCACAACATGCTACTAGGGGCTGTTTAATTGAGACTGCCATACTAAATTAACCAGATACATGCCCTTGAAAAGACTAGTAAAACAGAACTACTTACAGATGTTTTTCATTATTCTATATTAAACCATGTACTTTTTCTTTGATTTTTTAATTTGTTTTTCCTCTCCAAGAAAATTAAAATGCAAATCAAACTAGCCCAGTACTTCTTTCTCCCAAAATGGTAGGGCTTGAATGATTGAATATTAGCTGCCAAATTCTCTCTGGTCTACTCTCTGTGAGTGGATTCATGAGACAGAGGTACCTTACAGTTCTTTTCTGTCCTTAATGACTGTCTAATCAAGTTAATCTGCCCTAGTTTCAGGCTTTAAAGAGCAATTATGACTGCTTAGCTCTATATGTCCCATAGATGTGGGGAGCATCTGGAGAACTGTAAATGAGTTCATAAAATAGTAGGGCAAATGTCCTTGGTTTCACTTTCAGATAGAGTGCTTCAGGTACAGAAAAGGTCTGTCCCAGCACTGGGCTAGAGGTTTTTTGGTTCCTAGTTAGAATGGCTCCTTGGAGAGTCTTGCAACCTGATCTCTGAATTTCCTCACTTTAAGTTTTTGGGTTTCTGTGTAAATATCATTTTCAGGAAGTTATCATCTCATGAATTCCTGATACCATGTGAACTCCATTTGCAGTCAAACAATAAATTCTCTGTCCCTGAGGGCAGTGTATAATTAGGCAGTATATGTTTGCACTAAAGATAGATTTAATGCACAGACATAGTTAACAAAGGAAATTATCTTACTTGAATAAGTCATCAATGAGATAAACTCAAATCTTATTATTTATTTGGAAAGAAAAAACCTCTCATTTTAAACTTCATTAACAGTGATGTAGTATAGCTGTTACCTAGAAAGGCTCCTGAGGCCTTTTACAAGGCACCAAAGTCCCTGAGCTTATGTCCCAAACTCTAGGCAGCCCAGTTAGATAGATGTTCTGAGTCATCCTCTGGGACACCCCACTGTCTCCATGCACCATCATATTTTGTATAGTTTAAGGCTATGCACCTTAAATTCAGATAGTCCAACCCCAAAATATTCTATTTAGCATACTTAATTCCCAGCATTGTCCTTGAACAGAACCAGAAGGTCACTGGCTAAGTGCACTGCTTGCAGCATGGAATCTGAACTATGTGGGGTCAATATGTGAAAGAAACCAGCTGGGATGTGACTGTAACTCTGATATGAGCACTATGCAGGTGGACCCTGGACCCTTAGTTCATTCTCAGTCCAATTCTGTACATTGATGGCTATTAAATATTAAACAACCAGCCTAATCAAAGCCTAAAACTTTATATGAAAATAAATTACATCTTAAACTACAGTTACTCAAATCAAGAAAAGATCATGTAAAGTTGGTACAGACTGCTAACCTACAAGCTCTTAGATGAGTGCTAAATTAGGAGTTTATTTGCTATTGGCTTCTCATCCAATCAGTGGTGAAATTTTGGGGCTTCCAGCATAGAGCAAGAAATCACTGGAAGCAGAGATCTATGTAAACACAGGACAGGCATGAGAGAGGTCTGGCATGAGGCACAATCTGGACCCAACAAAATCTATAATCAGAGTGCTGTGTAAACTTATCTAATACAAGTCAAAGTATCAGACTGCTATAAGATGCTAAATGTATTATTTTAAAACATTAATGAAGTCAGGTAGTTATACAGGATCCAAAAGAATATAGTACACAAGAAATAAAATGCTTTAATTATCTATTTAATATTTTGCTTACTATGACTCCAGCAATACATGGTTCTAATCTCTAGAATGAAAATATACATGTATACTATCCATTTTTAATTAACCCTTGATCCAGAGTTTTGTATTTCACAAAGATGGTAAACAGTGGTGGTCAGATTTTTAATGTTAAGAATAATTATCAGTATATGTACTAGCTGACAACCAGAATATATGTACTAATAGCAGTATATGTACTGTCTGACAACCAGAATATAATGATGAAGAGATCAGATGAATTCCTGTAGAATTATAAAGGTTAAATGTCCCATTATATAGTCCCATTCTAGTGCAATATCTCAGCACTTTAACTACACATTGTCAGCCTAGGTTTTTGGATGACTTACCACACAACTTTCTAGCTCCTGTGGGCTTAATTTTATCCCTCATGTTATTTTAAAATAGGTTTGTGGACTTTAATTTCCTTTGAGGATTTTACAGAAATAGAATTATTACCCAAATGCATTAAAAATATTAGTATCTGCAGAATGGGGGATGGGGTTGTCCCGAAGCCTGTAAGCAACTCCTACAAAACAGGAAGTCATTAACTGCCTGAACATATATAACTGTGGATATATTGCATGGGATACTTATAAAATATTTACTGATGGAGATAAGGGGTTTTGAAGCTGGTTTTGGTTATAGAAATACTGACAGCAGCTGTATTCTTTTCTCTTTTTAAAGGTCTTATTAAAAAAAAAAACTAGAGTAAGGAAAAAACCTATATGCTTCAGGGCCAGTTGTGAAGATTTTCAGAGCTTGTGGTTTTAGAGAAGCCCACAAAATGGAAGGGGCCTCATACAAGTTATAAATGTGTGCAAGCTTAATTGTCTTTCCAGTTCCGAGATCCACAGCTAAGGCATGGCCTGTCCTTGGCTCTCCTGACCTTCACTTTTAGGAAAACAGATAAATCAGTGTCAGTGAATGAAACACTGAGGATGAAACATAAGTAGCCATTGAAGAGACTTGAGAGATTTATGACTTGAAAGTGACTGGAATTTAACCTGAAGGTGAGTTAGTCACTGCAGTGCCACAGGGTTAAAGATTCTTACTAATCTGCTATGGTCAAAACACTGGCATCTGCATCCATTGCACTAATTTAACTTTCTGAATGGCCAGAAGCTGGTTAGCACTTTCCTCTGAGCTATAACAGAAGCTTTAAGATTGCTATTCACAACCATTATCATATCACGGAAGATTATAGTTGGAACAGTACATCTACAAGCTTGAATTTGTGATCTGTTCCCTCACAAGGGATCGCTGAGAAATAGAACATCAAAGCTAGACTCAATTTCAAATAATAGAATGCAAAGGTTAAAACAAGAGGTATTTTTTTTAAATATATCTGAAGTTAAAAAAAAAAAATCCAGAGGGAAAGCCAAGCAAAAAAACCCCCCAAAACTGCCATGTAGATCAATGAAAAGAATTATGAGACATTTACAGACAGCCAGAAGATCATCAGGCAGTGCAGTCTTCCTGGCAGATTCTAAGGTTGACATAGCTTGTCCTCTTCTTCATTAAATTTCCCTTAAGGCACTGTCAGGCTCCAGAATTTCATTAAGCATTTCTAAATTTAAGAGAGCAATCCAAATAAAAAATACACAAAAAAATAACAACCTCATGACCCCTGGAAATTTAGTGCTTGCTTCCTGAGTCTGTGAGCAGATAGTGCTTCAAACGATGTTTGTGGTACCTGTTTGCACCAGATTTCTGTTGTATTTAAGGGACCTTCTGGTGACTTGGAAGAGAGAGAAGAAATTGCAGTCTTGTACATATTTTGTACCCATCTTGGCAGGGTGAAGGAGAAGACAGCATTCCTCTGAGCATTCTAGGTTTGCAACAGCTGCATATAGGATTTAGACAAGGAGTGATGAAACACGTGGTGGCATTCAGTTCCTGTTCTACTCATAAGACTATCACATTCAGGATCTGACCTGTAAACCTATCTGGAACCAGAATGCCTTTTTTCCAGCTCAAGCAGGAACCTTGCTTTTCTTTGTAGCATGTCTGCCTTATAAATTATCTAATGGAAGGTTGGGTGGTTGTATCCAGAGGTTAGTGGTCAGTGGTTCACAGTCCTGATGGATATCAGTGACAAGTGGTGTCCCTCAGGGGTCCATACTGGGACCAGTGCTGTCCAATATCTTCATTACTGATGTGAACAAAGGGATCGAGTGCACCCTCAGCAGATTTGCTGATGACACCAAGTTGAGTGGTGTGGTTGACACATCTGAAGGATTGGATGCCATTGAGAGAGACGTGGAGAAGCTCGAGGAATGGGTCCATGGAAACCTCATGAGGTCTAACAAGACCAAGTGCAAGGTGCTGCACCTGGGCCAGGGCAGCCCCTGCTCTCAGTCCAGGCTGGGGATGAACAGATGGAGAGCAGCCCTGCTGAGGACTTGCGGGTGCAGGTGGGTGAGAGGCTGGGCATGACCCAGCAGTGAGCACTCACAGCCCAGAGAGCCAAACGTGTCCTGGGCTGCACCCAAAGCAGTGTGGGCAGCAGGGGAGGGAGGGGATTCTGCCCCTCTGATCTGCTCCTGTGAGACCCCCCCTGCAGTGCTGCATCCAGCTCTGGGGTCCCAGCACAGAAAGGACATGGACATGTTGGACAGAGTCCAGAGGTGGGCCATGGAGTTCATCAAAGGGATGGAAAGCCTCTGCTATGAGGAAAGGCTGAGAGAATTAGGATTTTTCAGCTTGAAAAAGAGAAGGTTTCAGACTGATCTAATTGCAGCCTTCCAGGACCCGAAGGGAGCCTACAAGAAAGATGAAGAAGGACTTTTTATAAGGGTATGTAGTGATAAGACAAGGGGAAATGGCTTCAAACTGAAAGAGAGTAATCTTAAATTAACTGTTAGAAAGATATTCTTTAGTGCGAGGGTGGTGAGGCACTGGAACAGGTTGCCCAGAGAAGTTGTGGGGATCCAGTCCTTGGAAGTGTTCAAGGCCAGGTTGGATGGAAGTCTGAGCAACCTATTCTAGGTGAAAGGTGTCCCTGTTCATGCCAGGGTTATTGGAACTAGGTTATCTTTAGGGTCCCTTGATATCCAAATCATTCTACTATCCTACGAGTCTAAATATGTTATTCAACCCTGTGAACTAGACAAAGTGGTCTGAGAAGAAACATATTTCCTGGTCATGTATATAGTTCTAAATACCTGAAACTGGTGAACCTACTTTTGAGGCACCAACTGCCTTTTCTTGCCTCTATTCCTTCCCTTTATTCTTTTGACAGTGGCTCTAAGCTCCAAGTGGCTTGGATTTAAAAAAATGTGGCAAATTGTGGCAAATCCACCCTGGTGGCAGCTCTTTTTCCCGAATTGGTCTGCATTTTAAGACTTACCAAATCCATTTTAGATATTGACAATCGATTTGCTTAGTAGTTTAGGAAAAAAATGTAGCAAAATGATGAACAAACTCCAGGTTTGCATGCCCAAGCTACATGTAATCCGTCCCCTATAAAGTCAATAAAGACAGAAAATATAATTTCTGTAGTCACTGCTCCCAAGAAGAAAGGGGGAGCTAGGAGTAAACAGCCGCTACTCCCACTTACCCTTGTTTTTGGCACAGCAGAAGCAGACATCAGGAAGCCTCCTCAACAAGGTGTAAAAGAAACATGAGTTTCCAACTTCAGTGCTCCTGTCCTACCAAATATGCACAGGAGCTGCTGGTAAAATCTGTGCCTCCACTCATTTTGATGAAGGTCCACAGAGAATAAAGCAACCTTCTCCAAAAGCTCAAGTGTTGTGCACCTTTCTACAGCACAGGGCCATTTGGAATTTACTTGCCACAATCACCCAGAGCAACAAAGCCTTCCAGTGTACGAGGCAGAAGGAAAACTGAAAATAAGAGGGAGGCTGGAAGAGACAAACCATGAGGTCCTTTCTAGTTCTGTGTTCTCTAAAGGAAAAAAACTGATGGCATCTAGATAAAATTGCCACTTTAAATTCTATAGGTTTTGTTGGCAAAAGACCAGTGAAGGAAGGCAGAACGTTAAATTTGCCCTCCTTCCAGTAAAAGTAAAGTTTTCTGGAAGTAAGTAGATATAGATATATATATATCAAAGATGGGACATGGAGACAAACATAGGGTTCCTGTTTTATCTCCAACAAGACTGTAATGCATTTTGGATTGGGTTGACATTGGCCACCATGGAATTTGGTCACTACCAAGAAGCACAGCTATTAAACTGGAATTAAAATGTGAGGTGTACCAGCTTCTTTCAAGTTCCACCATTACTTAATAATCCCAAGAATTTAGGGCATTTTTTCAGGTTATATTAAGTCAATCAGATTGTCACATATTTTTAGGTCACTTTAGAACTGGTTTTATATAATGTTGCTATAAAATACACCCTGGTAGGACATGCCAGAACTAAAAGCACAAGGCTCTGTGTCCATAACTCAAGGAGAATTTGACTACAAGCCAGTAACAATGGGCAGTTTTAGTCATACCTATGCTGACTGGCTGCCAAATCCAATTACCTGGCAGTGGCTTAACTTTTCAGGTTTTGTAAGGTTAAACACAAACTATTAAAATGTATGAATGACTGCTTAAAAGCAGGGCTCAGTATTTCCTATTCTTAATTTTCATTACTGTCTGAAATGTCATTATTTTTTATAGCATAACTGGATATTTTGGTTGTATGAAAGTATACCCAGAGATACCATTCCTGGAGAACACATTACTGCTGCAAATAGTCATATTTCTATGATCTCTCAGTGGTCTACATTTCAAAGCATGGATTTTGGCACTGAATGGCCTGTGTAAACACCCAACACTGACTCTTAACTTTCTTAACCTTCGCCATCACTTCAGCTTCATTTGTCCTGCTCTAGCTGGGGCATCCTCAGCACACATGGACTGTGTAGTTCATGTCAGACACAGACCTCTGAGGTAGTTGTGGTGAAGCCAATGAATGCACATGATACAGCATAGCACAGAGCAGGTTGATGTAGCCACTTTCTCAGGGTGAAACAGCCTGTGGATCCAAACTGCTTTCTTTGGACAGGTAAACTCTGCCATCCTTCATATTCTCCCTCTGACATTCAAAGTCAGTTCAGGATTTATTATTAGGTGCTATCACAGAGATAGGTGCATCATTCTACATGCAATATAACAGTTGTGAAAACAAATCCACACCTCTTTTTAAAAAGAACCTTCTAACCTGTTAAAAAAACCAAAGCAAACCATTTGGCCCACACAAGAAGATGATTAACCAGCAGCATTTGTTGTTCAATATTACAAAAACCTTCACATCTTCCAATTGTTTTTCCCCAGAATCCAAAATTGCTTCTTATACCCCTATTTCATTAGTCACTAACACACTGGTGGCCAGAGATAGATGTGATAAAGTACAGATTTCAGGGTCTTCTGCAATGACCAATGTCTTCATACCTTGTCCTCCACTGCCACACCTAATATTCAAGATGAAAAAGTCTTTCTTGTGGAAAACAGCATGTCTTCCGTGTGGTAAGCCAAGTGGTGTTATTTTTTCAAGTATAAAGAGACTTTAAATAAAACGTTGCCCTTCATGTGTGTCTGTTCCACAGTGAACACTTCTCCACACCTTCTCCAAAGAACATTGTCATCCAATTTGTTATATGTTATGCTGCCCTGACAGGTCTTTAAGAGAAGCCAGAGACACAGCTGTGCAATAGCCTGGCTACTGCTGGAGGTGGACCACTGCTGATTTAAGATTGATCAGAAAGGAAATGCTAAGGTAAAAATTAAACCAACCATTATGTTTTGTGATTAAATAAGATTTCCTAATACTGATTGGACTGTGATGTAACTTCAACGTAATGAAAAGCTATCTCTCCTTGAGAAGAGCATTTACGGTCTCAGTGTTTTGTTGATAGTCACTGGCTAATATTGAAGGGCAGTGGGTTAATTTTTTATGTGTGTGATTCAGACTCACCCCTGTGCTTACAGAACAACTGATTACGCAGCTAAGTTAGGCTCTGATCAGTTTGTCATTCTTTGTTACTGTTTTTGTTGTTCCGGGGAAAGCATCACAGACGTGGGCGAGCTTTGCTGTGCAGTGGGATGAGAACTCTTTTCAAAGAGAGGAACTTGGTAGGAGACAGATTTGAGGTGGTGTGGGGATATTAGTCACTCTGTTGTCTGGAACACTTCTGTTAACTGAGATTTTACAGATCTTGCTGTAAGAAAGCATGGAAAGTTTCTTGGTCTCTCTCAAGAGGTGGTATAACAGAGAACAATGATGTTTGAGATAGTTTTCATGCAAACACCAAGAATTGGCCCTTTCCTCTTACTCATTTGCACATTGCCCAACTTTGCTCCATTCTATTAATTCCTCTACTAGTCCAAAATTACTACCTCTACTAAACAGTCTTACTTGTGATATCTATTCTTATCTCTATGTTTCCAATTCTGCTTCTGTATTTCTCTTTCCAGTCCCTCCAGATTTTGACTTCCAGCAGGGATACTTGCTGGGTAGGCTGTCAGATTGCTCACAACCCACAGAGCCGGAACATTGTGTAGGGCAAAGTAAAAGGAGTATCTGGACCAAGTCTGAAACATCAAAGGAGGAAGAAATGGATCCCTCAAGCCATCAAGTCCCCATCCAAACACCTCAAGAGGGTCTGCAGTGATGGGAAGGTAGCCGTGCTAAAGGTATCTTTTCTAGTCAGTTTAGAAAAAAACAAGGCTATCCAATTCCACAGATACAGATTGAAAAGCAGAGCCCTGGACTCTATTTCTTCCATTTCAGAGGAGGTCCTCACCGCTCATTTGGCATCTAACTCCCTCTTTTTCCTTGAACATGCAGTTGTATTATTCAGGTTAGCACAGTATTACCTGCTTTGATCTGCTATGTGGGACTCAGCTAGTTAAAAATCCGAAAGCACACAAATGTGTAGTATGAGTCTCTACCAAGAGATCATAAAGCATCCCACAGATACACCACTACTGCCAAACCCCTCAGTTACTCTCCTGCTGGCTTGCTTTTGCCTATTGTTTGTGTCATCCTTAAGCAGATATTTATTGTGTAATATAGTGCTACCACATCTGAGCACCACCTCTCTTCTGGTAAAAGGGGAGGTAACAGGAGGGTTTTTTAAGGCAACAATTCTTGTCTGTTCTAATAATACCTCTATGACCTGAGGAAGCTCACAAATACTGTAAAAAAAGTCATCTCTGTCTCTTTCACTTCAGGTACTTTCACCTGATGCTGCATTCTGATTTTATTAGATTTCAATAATTGTTCTTTCTACCTGCCACCAGTGTTTCCATATGTAGTCCTTTTTCTACTTCTATTGTTGACTGTCAAGCTTACAAAACTTACAAGAAAAGAAAATTATATCAGTCATTGGGATTCCAGTCCCCCAAATTTTCCCTTTTAGCTTTTTCTTTTGTCTTTCATTTTTGAGTTTGGTTTGGCATTTTGGTTGGTTGGTTTTGTGTTTGGTTCCTTCATTGTTGTTGTTGTTTTTATTTTTTTTTCATTCAGTAATTAGGTTACAAATGTGAAGAACAAGTGCTTTAAAAATTTATGACAATAGATTCATGATATTCTGTAGTCCTACAGAATATGGCATTCTCTGTGAGGATTGTCTTTTTTCTCTTTGGTCAGCTTTGATCCCAATTACCTTAACATGACTTGGATAAACCCTGTTCATTTAAGTATCATCCAATTACAGAAAAGCAGGTTATAATACAGAGCTTATGTTCTGCTTCTGAAAGTTCCTCATGTGTCTGTTTTTTCTAGTTTGTTTTTTAGATCATCCCCTCATGTATTGCCCATACTGTTACTTTGCAAATTTTTCTTGTGGCTACTTGTGTTTGATTTTCATTAAATCAAATCCATTTTTCATTCGGAGTTAATAGTTTCAGTTGCTCACCTTAAACAACACTTGTAGTTTCTCAAGGTACTTGGTTATGATTTCAGTATAAATCAGCTGTTTATTACAGCCAAGTGAGATGATTCAATTTCCTTGCTGATATACTGAATTCTTGTTATAGCAGGAAACAAACATTTTCTTGGTAAGCTAAATTCATTTTTTACGGTGATGAATGACTCACTGAGCAATCGTTCTTGAACATGACTGCAGCCATTTTTGAATACTATTTTTCTAAAAGAGGAGGACAGTGTTTAGTTGTTTTGGTTTATGGTAGGCTAACTTATCTATGAGTATTAATAATATTTTTGTCCTCTAGAAGAGAACTGTGACATCCACACTAATATCACAGGGTCTTATTTTATTTCCCTGACAGCTCGCAGGATATTGTGATCTCTTACTAGGCAAAGAAAGCATATTTGTTCCAAAGTGAATTTACCAGTTCACAAAAGAAAGAGTAATGCCCAACTTCATTAACTCAGTGTTAATTACCTTGTACATACAGCAGGTCTTTTCCCTCCAAGGGGATGTAAGCAAATCCTTATTGCTAACAATTATGGGGTGAATGACAAGAGCTGTCTTGGACTGAAACTTCTCTATGGTGTCTTCAATATAAATATTTTTCCTCAGAGGCTAAACATTTAGAGAAGTGTTTAGATTTATATCTTTTATGGAGCAGATTTCCATTCTGACATTTTCTGTGCGAAGACTTGGCTCTCAGAGGAGTCATCCATGCCCCTAAAATGTAAAGCTACTAGCACAGGTGCTGCCAAATCCTGATTTGTCCCACTACTCTCCTTATACTGTTTCTCATCCATATACCAACATATGCTAAGCCTGGACAGAGGGGGGAAAAAAGATTCTACAGCCTCAAGAGATTACAGGTTCTTCAGAGGTTCTTTTCATGCAAACACATGCATCACCATATGATCTACACTGTGTTTCCATACCTACTTTTAGGATCAGAGCTGTAGAGTCTGCCCATGATGTTTCAGGAGCACAGGTCAATTTGAATTTACTCAGTTTTAGATCATTCCTCTCCAGATCTCTTGAACAGAGCTGAGAAATGCACAGTCAGACATGACTTCAAGTGGCTGGGCTGAAATAGCCCAGAGGTGAAGCTTCAAGACTCTCCAGTTGCCACTGTGTATCTAACACAAATGTGACTCAGGTGGAACTTGCCATGTCTCCAAATCTGAAGAATGATGAGGATTTTCTACTTTAATAGACAATTTTCAAAAACACAAAGTATAATTCACTGAAGGAAGTGGCAATAGGATAGCAGTCACAACATTGGGACAGAGAGAGAAAGGGATATCTGGACTGTTTGAACACAGAACAGAAGAAGAGTGAAGTCTTAAGACTGAATGAGGAGGGAGTTTAAAAAGAGACCTAGAAGTAAGGAGGTGGAGTTATATGCAGCTTGGAGAGAGAAAGAGCAGAAAGGGGCAGCAGAAATGGGATTTAGACTGGAAATCAGAGGACAAAAAGGCCTTTGTCAACAGGCTTGTCCTCTGCTCCGAAGCTTAAAAGGTCATCTTTCCCCTGTTGTCACAGAAACACGGTTCTTTAACAAAAGTTTCATCCCTATCAGAGCTAGTCTTCAGAGAAAATGACATACTTCATACCCTGACAGCCTGGTACCATTTATTCTCTTCATTCCAGAGGCACTGGTTCCACATCCAATTGCAACAAGTTCCATGGGACAATGGCATCTGAAGGGACAAGGTTGCAATGGGCGTTATAGATACTACCTCTCATCGTGGCCCAGTAGACTTCCACATCATTGACTTGGACAGCAAACACTTCTGTGTAGATGTGACTCACCTCTGCAATTACAGTACATGTGGAAATGTCTTTACCATTTTACCAGTTTATTCGAGCCTTCCTCTCTGTATCCTGCTCAAGCCTGTCTCCTCTGTCACAGTTTCCAAATCTGAGAATGAGCAAGTTCCTATTGTGGAGCTAAAGGAATGACACAAGCACACTGCAAGGGAAAGCCAACATGCAACTCTTGCAGCAATATCAGACATCTCAAAAATAGCCAACAATTGCATTCTAAAAAAAGTATGCAAGTCTTTGCCTTATTCAGAGTTTTATCTTGTGTGATTGTATGTCAAAACTGGCAAGGACAATCTTTGTGTGGGAGTATTGTGGGGGTTTTGAATTAAATCATATGAATTCCATTTTTTTTTTTTCTCATTATTTCTATTTTCCAGAAGAGTAAGTGGAGAGACAGTCAAGCTGGATGGAAAAGGTGCTACTGACTCATAAGGATGAGAAACAGCCAGCCTTAAGAAGGCATTCTGGATTTATGCTTGCTGATTCATAACTTCCTACATACATGTGGGGAAAAAAAGTGTGGATTTTGCCCTGAGCTATATTCTGCAGGAAACCCGCCTTCCCTTCACTAAGTGAGAAATTAGTTTCGAAACTGTAGGACTTAACTTCAACTCCCAGAAGATATTCTCTTGAAAAACATTTAGAATAAAGGACTGAAAGCATTATCCCCAGCCACCAAATCCTATTTTCTCTGCCTTCACAGAGAAGTTCAAAACTAGTTAAATCTCAAATTTCCCAGTTAAATTATCAGCTATTTTCAGCTAAATTAAACCAAATGTACCAATCAAAAAGTAACAGAAGAGAGTTGCATAGGGAAGGCATTAAGGGGTTTGTGGAGAACTGCTTTTCCGTTTCTGTGCAAATGCTACTATATCAGTATGTCCCAAGCAATTAAATAATATAAGAATATAAACAAAATCTAGAACAATAAGAAGATATCAAATAAATAAGTTGTTGCAAATCATGTTTCATTTCAAAGGGATTTAAAACTCTACTTATAGCCAAACAGTTTATTGATTACCTATGTTTCGTAAAAGAACCCAATTCACAGAGTCCAGGTCACAGTTTTGATTGTAACAACTTTTTATGTTATTGTTCTGTCACAGAGCCCAAAAGAATCTGCCTGCCCCTATAGAATTGGGTGACAGAATTAATTGGCATAGTAAGCAGGATCCTTGGCTTAGAATGCTGACTGATTCTCCTGATAAATGGTATCTGTTGCAAAATGGTTTTATGGAAAATGGTTGGCAAGATCCTAAATGAAATACAGACAGACTAAGGGCAATAAGCCACAATCTGAGTGTCTTAGTGAATGAATTCAGTAATTGGAGTGTTAAGTGTAAAATAAAAACAGAGGAGAGGAAGAGATGTGCTGGTTGCTAGCTGCAATATGGAAAATTGGAAACTAACAAGCTGAAAGGTTAAAAGAAGAAATTCAGAAAGGGAAGAGTGAATTTTCAACAAAGGATTGAGAATTAAAGGTAAAATAAAGGCTGGCAGCAAGTCTGGGAAGAGGTTTATCTCAAAAAAAAAACCCAAAAAAACCAAATAAAATTAATGCCACAGGATATAAAGAAATCAAGAAAACACCAAGAAACTGAATTACATGATAATAACCTAGACCTCATAAAAATCTGCACAGATATATATGTTACCAACTGAGATAGAGATATTTGGAACAGGCTACATGAGTCTAATGAGGAAGCCAGTAAAGTCAAGTGAGTGACTCTGTACCAAACCTGATTAAACAAGAAATCTTTACTGATGGTATATTTGAAAATGAACCAGACAGATGGAATACCACTAAAGTTCATTATCATTAATACAGATGGTCTGTGAAAAATACAAATAACCTGGGGAATCAATTGATGGTTGTACCAACTTTGATGTGATAGGGCAGAAAGAGCATCTATTTGTGACAGAGGCAGAATATTTAGACCTAGGCCTTGCAAATTTCCTCACCCTCCAAGAGGATGCTATTCAGATGTTATCAACTCTACCCATTAGATGGGCAAGAGAGGTCCAAGAGCAAGACTAGGGTGAAGAATCCATGTTACCTAGGGCCCGGGCAAATTGCAGGGAGAATGTTACAAGTGGCTGTCCTAACACAGCATTGAGCCAAAGCTGAATGTAATGAGCCTAGTCCTTGGAACATTTCTGCTACCTCCCCCAAACTGAGATCTGTTGGAAAAGGAAATGTGGGGATAGAAAAATCAGCTTTCATACATCTATATCATGCAATACCTGTGGAAATCCCCTTTCTGCAAATGCTCTTGACTATTTTGCAAATGCAAGAACTAAGGCCTGACACTTAAGACTCTGAGTAGTGCCTGGTCTTAATCATTTTGGCATGACCCAGAAGTTGTTCATGAGACCAATGAACTAATCTGATCAAACCAAACAAGACTGTTAGAGGAGTTACCAACTAAACTGAGAAAAAGCACCTGCCCAGATCAGGGGTGCCCTAGCAACTTTCTTCATATTTATAAATGGCAGGACAAGATAAAAAGGTTTCAAGATACCTCAAGAAGCCTTCAGATTGGATATTAAGAAAAATTTCTTCATTGAAAGCATTGTTTAACATTGGAACAAGCTGCCCAAGGAAGAGACTACCTGTGGAGGTCTCTAAAAAATGTGTAAGACATGGGCATAGAGATATGGTCTTGTCAGTGTTAGGTTAATGGTTGGACTTCATGATCTAAAGGGTATTTTCCAGCTTAAATTATTCTATGAATACAAGTACAGATGAGTTTTTTGTCAAATTCTGATTTTAATTGCATCTGTGTAAATCTGTTATTCACAAGCTCTGTCTGCCAGCTAACTGAATCAGGTCATGATTGCCCTGTGGGAATTTATTATTTATTACTGTGAAACCTTCTACAAGTTCTGCTGGTGCCTTTCCAGTCCCCAAGGGACTGCTTTTTTCATGGAGTCTGATAGAGGCTTAGCTCCTATCACCATTTTAATGAGTAATCTTTTCTCATATGTGGTTACTTTTGGAGCAGCCTGAACAGAAACTGTTAACTGCATTGAATGGCTTAATGAATGAAGACAGTGAAAAGGATCTGTGATGCCACTTCTGTTCCTCAGTTTCTCAGAACAGCAATGTCCTTTTCAAAGGAGGAAAGAGGAAGGTCAGAGACAAAATGCGAGTTACAGATCAGGTTTGCAAGTTGCCACAATATCAGGGATTGTTCAAACATGGGATTTTCTTTCAGGCACTTCTAGCCAAGGAATTATCTTGTTTACTTTCAACACTCCAGATGTCACCAAAGTAATTTTGATATTTAGTGGCTGACTTGAAAGATGTACAGTGTGCCAACAAAACATTTGAAGGGAACACAGTCTGCTTCAAAAATAGACATGGATCAATAGCATCAGAGTTCATTATGAAAAAAATTTCTTTATTATGTTAGGAAAAGCATGGAAGTTTTATTAGTAATAAAAGAAAGAATCCCTAAGAGTTTAAAGCTCAATGTATTAGTGTTTATGTTACTCCTAAGGAATTGATATTTAGTTCTTTTTCTTGGCTTTATCATAGTTGCTAGGTAACAGAGATGCCTGTGACAGGATAATCTTTAGGGATCAAGATGGAAGAAAATTTTATCCAACCAAGTATGTGTGAAAGATTGCTTTTTTCTCAGCCCCATTCAAGGAAAAAGAGCAGCTGGAAGAACATACTTTTAACAGTTCTTGGAAGAATGCTGTCAAGGTTTTGGAGAATTCTTCCTGGTCCTCTTTATTAAAGTTTTAACATCGTGGAAGTCATTGGAAAAACCAAATTCTTTTCTTATATTTCTTGAGAGTGACTGAAAGCAGCACAAAGGTAAATGGCCACCCAGTTTGTCCCTCTGTAGTAAGTGCTAGGTAAGTGCATGGTCCCCTGTTGTTCTTTCAGCTGTCTTTCCCACCTCAAGGGCCTTGTCCTACTTGCCTGCAGAGGTCTCTGAAGTTCCTCCTCTCCTTTGACCATGGAGAAGAGAGCACCAAGATCAGAGGTCAGGTGGCATGGCTGCATTTTTGCTCCCTGGTATACAGCTGACAGAGTTTAGCTTTCTGATTTACAGGTGAGGCAGGCAGCAGAGGCCCTTTTTGCACTGTGCTCTGGTGACCTGTCAGTCACCCATCTAACCTGATGAAACAGTGCTAGAAGCAGGTTTTAATATCATCAAGAACAAGCCATTAGCCTTAACTAGACAAGAGGAACAGCCTTCAGGGACCCATTGTTATCTCTGAAGGAGGCAGAGGAAATGAAAATGTAACATGTCTCTGTGGGGCCTGTAGAGATCTGAGTTCATTTCTTTTAGTGCCTTAGGAAAGGAAAACAAAGATGGATTTCAGCTTTTAGTGCTTTGCTACTAAGACTAATGGCTTCTAGGGCTCATAACAACTATATAATTCTTGTAACCATAAGAATTATTATCTAATAGTTTTTGCATTGTACTCCCTTTGTGCTTGAAGCTCTGGCATATCTGTCACGTGCTTGGTTGGAACAAGGATAATGTATGGTTTACTTGACAAATTTCCAATTTCAGTTGGCAAATAGGAAATGTCTTTCCCAGGTAAAGGGGGAAACACAGCATTTGGAGGGCTAACTCTACTTCTGTAGATTCTGAATTATGTTGTTTTCAAAGGTTTTCACAAAGTAAGGCAAACTGACTTTGGCAGACATTTCACCACTTAATTTACAAAGAGACGTCAGTAAAATTATCAGGCTAAGGCCATCTCTGAACAGTTTCTTGAAAATACTGAAATATGGATTCCATGGTGTCCTTGTAACAGGTTACAAAATTCATGTGTATCACTTTTGTTCCGCAGAAACAGCAGAGTGTCTCCAAGAATTACACTACAGTTACAAAGGTTATTCTACTTCAAGTAAAAAGAATTGGATCGTTATTATTTTACAACATTCTGCATGTGAGAATTCATGCCCATTTACAAGTAAACAAAAGAAATGGGGCAGGGCAGAAAGCAGCCAAATCTTTTATACTTCTATTTATACAAATTTTGAAAAGAACCTTGGCTAAATGTATAGAGGATGCAATTCATTAAGTGCCAAGGAACATTAAGCCAGGTATTGCAATGCCTACGCTGTGTTTTACATGCCAGTTTTATTTCCCCAGAGGGAAATTCCAAACCCAGGATTAGGTATTTATCTCTCCTAAGCAACTGACATTCATTAGAATGAATCTCAGTTCTGATGAGGCAGTGACATAAATGCAACTTAGAAATTGCAAAGAAAAGTGTCTCAACTCCTCCCCTTTTCAGAAGCTGAGATCCTACTTCAGAGCTAACAGCAAAGAATTAGAATCTGGAGCCCCCATTTTTTCTCCTACAGCTCTCTTTTCAAAAACTGTCCTGGTTCTGGCCAGGACAGAGTTCATTTTTGCAGTAGCCAGGAGAGGACATGGAGTGGGCCTGGATATTATTCAATACCACCTCACATCTTTTCTGGAGATGTAAAAAGTGCTCTTTTCCAGGTCTGGTATTGCCTACCACTAGGGATGTTCCATGTGATCACCTCTGCCATTAGTACCATTGCTCTTACTGTTCATTTTCTTATCTCATTGCTGTTTCCAGTAAGTGGGTCTTATCTTAACCCTTGATCTTTACCTTTTCTTCCTCCAGTTCTTCTCTCCATCCAGGGGAAGGGGGAGTCAGTGAGTGGTATGTGACTTGGAGAGTCTCAGTGGGAGCTCCAAATTGGGGAATACCATTCCTAAATCACAACAAGAGATGGGAAAAAAATTACTCTTTTTTTTCTATCTCTCTGCAGGAATGTCCAATGGAGATCACTCATCCTGCAAGATCTGACCTAGAAAGTGGGAAGCTGGGATACCAATCTCTTCTACTCTGCCACAGCTGAAACCTCACTACTCTTCTCACCCCTTTCTTCTCTAGACCCCCAAAAGTTGTGCTGAAAACACAAGAACAGCTGGGCACATATGGTTTACAGGAAGTCCAGTCAAGGCTCTGGTGGGGAGATATCTCCAAGGCTGGATAGTCCAGGCGCCTGCCGAATTAAGTGGATGTAGGGCTGCCTCTGCCAAGGTTGCTGAAGGCAGCCATGAGGGTACCAAAATACCTTCAGAGTTCAAAATCCAAGGGATTTGCCCTGTAATTTTAAATGTTAAACCAAATCACTTGACCTCCTGGCAATTGACACACAACTGGACAGCAATTTGGGGTTTAATTAACTTCTGTCTATAATCTAACCTGTCACTGGGTGACTACTGAATCTGGATCTTTGTTTTGTATCTAATAAATACTACTGGAGTCTTGGGAGTATTTAAATACATTTAAATAGGTTGTCATAAAATTTGAAGGCAAGAAACTAAGAACATATATTTATCATTTCCAAATAAGGCTAAAAATTATTCCAGTTTATAAAATATTATTGCAGGGGTTTCGTTTCTTCCTAGATTAACATAAAAGGAGACTCAGTTTAAAATTTCCTATGCACATAATTTATACTTTACCATTAGAAAAAATGGAGCAGTTTCTTTCATACATTTTTTCTAATGTATGGCCCAACCAGAGAGATGAATAAACATACAGAGTGAATCACACATGCTCAAGCCACTACTTTTTTCCAGTCATAAATATATATTCCCTTTGGGACTGTTATTTACTTTCACATACAGATAGTCCCCAAACACTATTTTGTTTTGCATTTGAAAATGCAAATTTTCTATAGGAAATCAGAATGACATAGACTGTAGCCTTGCACAATTTAACAAACTGCATAGAGCCATTCAGTCCTATTCTCCACTGTACACCACAAATATTATCAAATTAAAGTGACTGAAATCA
This sequence comes from Sylvia atricapilla, assembly GCF_009819655.1. Classification (NCBI taxonomy): domain Eukaryota; kingdom Metazoa; phylum Chordata; class Aves; order Passeriformes; family Sylviidae; genus Sylvia; species Sylvia atricapilla. The sequence goes on from NC_089144.1 coordinate 42,393,633, forward strand.
TAACTAGAATTTTAATGCTTGGCTTGTGGGGAATGATTGTACAAAGTGCAAAGTCAAAGACATTTGGCATTTGGCAGAATCAAGAATATGGAAAAGGCTTTGCTTGTTATGCCCATTATGATATTGGGAAGCACAACTGCATCTAGTGATTCAACAACAGCAGAAATGAACAACAAGGATGTCCTTTTGCATTATCTACATCTAGAAGAAATTTCACATTTAAGGGTCTGGGTGTTTTTTAAGTGTGGTATAGGAAAAGGTAGACTCCTGTAACATGTTTCAAAGCATGACTTACACACTACATTTGGCCTGTTTCAGCGATGATTTCCCATTTATATCTGCAATATATTTGAGTAATACAGCCACTGTAATCCTTTAATCTTATAAATATGTACACTTTTCTATGTATCTGCCCAGACATAAAAAAATATATTTCTATCTAGAACCATACATCTCTGCACAGATAGATAGCCACAGCATTTACAGGATGGCATGCCAGCATGTCTATCTTGGGGCAACTCTGAATCATACACATTTTCTCAAACATTCAGAGTAAACATCAGAAACATTTTAGTCTGAAATCTATGGGAACACTCAGTATTTCAAACTTACGAGAAGTTGTGGTTACACCATGTCACCACAACTTTTACTTACAATTTTTACTTTACTTATCATTTGAAATGATATATCAAAAATATTCATTTTAAACAATAGCTGTAATAGGGTGGTTTTATTGTTATCAAAAATTGTTCACATTATCTAGTGCAAATACAAACAGTGACACTAATCACAGATTGGCCTGCAGATCTTACCCTCATTTTTGCAGGGCACTGGGCATTTCTTACCTAATGAAGCAATTAAGCAAATATATTTGTCAGTATTGTAGGATACCAGTAATGCTGGCTGATGGCATCATTCTAACAGCTGCTGGACCAAGCTATTCAAGGTGGTTGAATCAAAAGTCAAGGTGGTTGCTATCAAAAATGCAGTGTTTCAGCTACTTTTTGTAATAATTAATAGACTTTCTGCAATCTTTGTCCTTGGTCTGAATCTTGTTTTCCAATTTTACCCTTTCATGAGCACTTAATACTTGTCCTCATTTTTCTTCCAGGCCACTGAGAACAACAGTGGTAAATTTGCTTGAAGATTTGCTCTTAAAATCTTACACCTCTTTTCCCTGGGCCTAGAAGAGTCCCAGTGTAGACTAGGTTGGCTCAGAGGAGTTAAACAGACACTTGAGGAGAAAAGGACATTTTATAGAGGGAAGTGTTGTCTGAAGTAGCACAGGGGTGAGTTAGTGAGCATCATACTGACCAATATGCTGAGGAATGCTCCTCCCAGAGGAGCTCCTTAGGCTCATTTAGTTTCTGCATTGTAGATCAGTGAAGCATAGCAGACATGGTAGATGCTATACTCTAACTTGTGGTAATATTTTACCATGATTTGAAAGATTAGATTATTTCCATAATTGATTGGGAAACGCTTTTGTTATGACCTGAAATGCTTTTGTGAAACCACAAGCCACCCTCCTCACAAGGGGAGGCACATTCCCACTGGCAGCTCTGTGCGCAGTCCTGCTGCTTCGTACATTCTCTGCAACGCACAAAAGGGCAGGGAACTGTTGGAGTCCAGAGGAGGGCCACGAAGGTGATCAGAGGGCTGGAGCACCTCCCCTGTGATGCCAGGCTGAGGAAGTCAGGGCTGTTCAGCCTGGAGAAGAGAAGGTTGAGTGGAGGCCTCATGGCAACCTCCCAGTGTCTGAAGGGAGCCTACAGGAAAGCCTGAGAGGGACTCTCATCAGGAACTGTAGGGATGGGACAAGGAGTAATGGGTACAAACTGAAAGAGGGGAAATTTAAGCTACACATCTGGAAAAAAAATTCTTTACTGTGAGGATTCTAAGATAATGGAACAGTTTGCCCAGGGAGGTTGTGGATTACCCAGTCCTGGCAATGTTTAAGGCCAGGTTGGATAAGGCCTTGAGCAACTTGGTCTAGTGGAAGGTATCTCTGCCCATGGCAAGGGGACTCTGAGTAGATAATCTTTAAGATCCCCTCCAACCTTTAACATTCTATGATTCTATGACCCAGATGGAGGAGATACTCCTCTTAGAAAAAATGCTTTTGCTATTGTTCTTCCATGAAAAACAACAAGCCTGTCAATTTGACTTAAGTACCTAGTAGCAACAAGTCAGCATTCATATGTGACACTGGGCAAAATAAAATTCAGTGAGAAACCAGAGGCGTTTTCATGTTCCTAAGTGGGAAATTTTTTTAAGCATCTGGAAAGTACTTTTACATTTTCCTGTTTTGTTTGCTCTGACTGATTTTGTGACTTTCATTCTCCTAACGATGACCAGAAGCAAAAGCAGATGACAGAAGATTCTCATGTCAGGCAGAGCAGGTTACACTGATCACAGAAGAGAGACTTCATTAAAGCCCCGTCACTAGAAGGGTGCTGCTGTTCGTCACACAGGAGAGATTCTTCAACACATAAAGATTTGTACAGTCCATTTGTGTAAGTTTAGAGACACTCGACAGTGCATCTGCAGGCAAATTTCACAGCAAGTGTTGATGTCGATTGAAATATAAATTCACCAATCAATAAACTAACAAATTCAAGTCTTGTTGCCGACAGAGAGAAGTTTCTGTCTTGAAGGAAGAGAAAGTTTATAAATTCTAGATTATTTGATCCTGGAATTATTTTTATAACTTGTCTGTAATGTTTTTACTCAGGTTATCATTTTCTGATGATGAAAGAGATAGTTCCCACTCTCTGAAGTGTGAACTTCAAATTAATTCTTGAATTTAAGTAATCCTACCACTAGTTTTAACTCTTCTTTGAATTTTACTGGTTTATTAAAATAATGTATTTGACACTAGTTTTGAACAGCAAGTTCAGAACCTGGAATAGGCAAAAGTTTCTACTTTTGGAGTGATGGAATACTTATTCAAGTTATAAAACTTGCATATGATGTATGTTTAATAAATTGTTCTAGTTACCATGACTACATCAAATAAATGTTTGTATACCTCAGCAGTGTCTACATTCAGTTAAAATCCTTTTATTGACATTTGCTTCCTGCTGTATTTGGCATAATAAACTGAGGTCAAGAACAATTACAATTTTGAAGGAAAAAGATATCCCATGTTCACACTTTCAAACCTGTTTTTTCAAAATCCCAGGTGGTGAGAGTAGCACATACACACTTAGAGCATCTACAATCATTTCAGTCATTTAAGGAGCAGCCGGCAGGAGGGCTGATGCCTGATTTGTGCCCACAAACACATGCTCAGGCAAAATTCAGTATTTGGCTTGGTAGTGTTAACTGTGTTAAAATACAGATTCCTATCAACCTGGAGCACAAAAGGTTTTATAAGTCCTACTTCACATCTAATTGTTTTCCCTGGAAGTATCAGAGGTAATGGATACAAATTGAGACTGACTTGAAGGAAAATCTTCTTTGCAAGAAGGGTGGTGAAGTACTTGAGAAAGGCTGCCCACATGAATGTGGGCCCTTCATCCCTGGTGGTTTTTAGGAGTTAACTAAACAGTCATAGCTGACTTGATCTGGTGGTGGCAACACACAACCACAATGTGAAGGAATACACATGGACCATCAGATCCTCTTCTAAGCAACATTTTAATGACTTTTTTCTTGTTTTTAAACTTAAAACACTTTATTGTATGCATTGGATGCAGTAAGTTTAATGTTCCTATATGTTCACATATGCCTGTATCCATGTACATACATTTTATTTGTGTACACATACAAAAATTGTCAGTAGAAATACAGCCTGCACTTTTAAGAACACTAGCTATGTATGTATTTTCATTCAAACCTCTGCAGACAAGTAGGTCCCAAAACAGGACTTTTAAATATCCTGACGTATGTTAAATAGGATATTTTAAATATCCTGACTTTTGCTCAAATTTTGGTTGTGGGCTCCGCTGAGCTTTGCAAGCTGACTCAGGGAAGGGAAGATTGCAAAACACAGAGTGCAGCTGTCAGCAGCAGCTCAGGTCCTCCAGGGTGGAGGCATGAGCATAACCAGCTGCTGCACACATTTTAGCTGGTTCTTCCTCTCCTGCCCAGAAGGAACTGAACATCTGCTGGCTCAGGCGATGGCACAAAGACAAGATAAGATAAAAGTGTGTCACATTTTCTAGGGTTTTGAGAGGTGCTGATGCTGTCTCTTGAAATGCAAGACTTCTAAGTTTTAATGTTAGATGCACTGGATATATTTATTAGCGCTGGATTCCAAGACTCCCTCCATGAGGGCAGGATGGTTTTGACAACTAGACTAGGTTGTGAGTAAAGAATGCCCAAAAAGGAGCAGATCCTTTGAGCAACACCAATAAATCTTTGGATATGTGGAATGCCATGGGAAGCAGAGTAAGTCTCTGTGCAACAAGACAAATCTTCCATTAAGTGAGTTTTGCTGAGGTCAGTTGATGCTAATTTATAGTGCACATTTTGATGAGAAGAAATCAACATTTTAAATGAAGAGCTGTTTTTTCTCCAAGTTTTTAATGCCACTTGCAGATAAATTAACCTTTGGGCCGCTACTTCTTGTTCTTTAGTAAAAACCAAATACTCTGAAAGTTTGATAAAGTCTACTTTAGGAAGTACAAACAGGCAGAATTTTGTTTTCAGAATTTCTACTTTCAGAAATATTTACTAGTCGCAAATCCAAATTTTAGATTTAATCTTCTATTTATAAAATTTACAGTATTTATATTCATAAAATTTACAGTAAAATAAGCAATAACATTTAGCACACTCACAAGCCACCATATTTGTGACCACTGTGTCTGTTTTCAAAAACAAATTTTGGACTTTTCTTATGCAGAACTCTTCCACCTGCCAAGCAAACGGAAGTGGCAATTCAATATAAAAATTTTTTCAAACAATGTCTAACATATATTCTTGTAACTGAACTGAAGCCATGGACAGAAATATATTGTAAATATATTTGTAAAATTCAAAATTTACTTCGTGTCATTGTTCTAACTACAGTTTGTTCCCATCTCTAAATCCTTCCTCACAAATCCTTCTGTTTCCTGTGCTCTATTCTCAGTCAAGACGTCCCTTGCAGAAGTGAAGCTTGGCCTCTCTGGTGCACACCAAACCACACACCTTTTCATTCACCTCTCCCTGATCCCTATTATGTCTGGCTCACTGCCCAGAGCCTGCTCTTTCCCAGGGCTCAGTTTTCCAATACATCCCACCTACCTCAGCTGGTTTTTGGCAGAAGGGGGACAGTGGGAACTGGCAGCTGGCAAATAGCAGCTCCCAGCAGATGCACAGTGCAGGGAAGGAAGGAAATTCTGTAGCAAATGGTGCAGATGGAGCCTGACCTTATTGTGTTCACATGGCCCTGCCATTCAATGAAAAAATCTCTTCCTTAGTCCTCAGCAGCTCTTTCTGTGGCTGCTGCAGACCAAAGGCCAGTCAACATCTCATTGCACAACTCAACACTAAAATTTGCTTTCTTAAAACCTTGCCACAGGTTTAGTCTGTTATGAGGGAAAATATCAGAAGAAGTCACCCTTAGAAACAGTCAAATAATGTGAAATTGCTAAGAGCTGCTTTAACAAGTAGTTAGGTAGGAATACATTTCAGATGAAAATGCCTGAACATCTATTTTTTGTTTGTTTGTTTTATTTTTTTAATTAACACAGCTATCTTTTTGCCACAGATGTTCACAAGCAAGACACACGAGTATATGCAACAAACTGTGCTAGCAATCAAAAAAATCCAAAATCTATCTTTAAAAACCATGCTGCATCTTCATAAAATTCCCTCTAGGACAATTTATTAAATTATATTTTCTATCCAATCTCAGCCTACAACTTCCTGTTTACTTGGAATTGTAGCGTGAGATTTATTCCCAGTCCTGTGTTTGTTTTCTTTTCTATTCCTTTTTTTCCAAAATATTTCAATTACTTGTATAAGCTGATAGAGAAGTTTTTCCAAGACTGAAGTTAATGAAGGCAGCAGATCTTGATTCCTTATAGAATTAGAAAGCTGTGTCCATGGAAACAAAAAATGAAGTAAAACCTGAGATTCCATGTTTCTTCTCTGCTGTATGATGTGATGAAAAATAGTTGGTTTAGTGGTATCTGGGGACAAATATTTTGTTGTAGGAATTCCCAGATATGAGATGCCAGGAAACTAGCATCAGACAAGCTTCAAATGATGACACACTGAAAAGCAACACCTGCCATTTCCCCAACTTATTTATTGTGGTGTGCAGCTTTCCATCAAGTAACCCTGAGCCATCTATTTGTAGGTTTGTAGCTATTGCTTCAGCGCAAAAAAAAACAAATTTGGTTTCAGTACAGGCTCAGGGAAATATGTCATGATAGTTCCTTAAGCCACAACTTAATGCATTACCACAACTTGCTAATGTTGCTATTGTCCCAAAGTTGGTTTTGGATTTTATCTTCCTCACACAGCTACTTACATGTTATTATTGAGATCCAGAAGGTGCTGGCACATTATGTGATATGTCAGTAAGCCTGATTGGGGTGGCTTTTCTTCACTGACTGTGTTTTTATGCTCACAGATTTTTTTTCATTTTCTATTGAGAACTATGGGCAGTTTCCTCTCTCCAGAGAACATTCTATTTATAGTACATATTTTCAAATTTTTTGTTTAAAGAAAAATCATCTTAACAGGATACCTCCACTTGTTCACTTCCCTCAACGTGTCTCTCAAAAGCCTTGTAACATCTCTCTTATTCTTGATTTGGAAACATTGGCCTCTCACCCTTTTACTTTTCTCTAGAGAATACAGACCTTCTTTCCCTACTCTTTCTTAACAGGTTGTTTTTTCTGTATTGCTTTTGGAGCAGTCTACTGAATCTTCTCTGTTGCCACAGACAGAAGTCAGCCTCCTCATCTTCAAACCCATGAAAGTTTATATCCATTTGGTAAAGTTGGAGGAATGATTTAGGAGATGAAGTCACAGCTATAAAAGATGAGTAACACGGAGGTAAAATACAGCCTCCACCTCCCCCACATATACCTATGTATACTGGTCATGAACAGAGCAGTTACTAAAAATTAAGCCTCATCACCTACTCCAGGTACAGTTTTGCTCTCATATTTTTCAGTTCTTCCAGGCTGGGATGGCAGAAACAAACAGCCCAAACATGATTTTGATCAGTAACTCAGATTCCACAAGACCACTACACAGCTACTGTTTTTCTCTCTATTTTTTCAGCTAGTCTACCCAGCTCAGCCATTCATTCCTTCCTTCCATCCTTCCTTCTGTCAACCGTATTGGTACCTCCTATAAAAGCATCTCTGCCTGTTTCAAATGCAGAGCCCATTTATCCAATTTTACTCTATGAATGCCACTCCAACAATTTTCTGAATCCTGACTGACTCTACCTGAGAATAATCTGAACAACTCAACGATGAAGTAGAAGTCCAACAAATGGTCAGGGCAAGAACAGCAGTAAGGCCTTCTCTGGTTTAAAAATCAAATTTTTATCTTGAGCTAACTTATTTGGAAAAATGCCTGTACTTCATCTAGTTTGAAAAAATCCCTAAAGCTGAATCTAGAACTGACAAGACTACAGAAGTGTCTTCTAAGAACATCAAAAAATACCTGTCAATGCCATGACAGTGATTAATTTCTTTTGCATAGACTTCAACATGTCTTCCCCCCCAAAAAATGGGACAAATACTTGTGTTGTGGGAAGAACATATTCTGCTAAAAATGGCCCACAATCATACCTTTTCAACTCTTTAGATGTCTTTGGAGTATCTTCTACATGAAGTCCTTCAATAGAAATTACCCAAGCACTTCACACAATTTGAACATATTTCATTTTTACTCTTAGAAGGTCATTACATTCATTGCAGTGTCAGAGATGTTCAGAGGGGGCTAAACAACACAGCTCCCAAATTGGATGCAGCACTGTGTGTTAGGATACTGCAAGGCTCCCCTTGGGCTAATTAACCCTCATTCAAAAGTACAACAGTGTACCAATAGCTGCAGGTAGGGTCCCCAGATAAGTCATACAGAGCTAGTTTAAGTACTTGTGCTCTCTAGACAAATGTGCCTCATAATTTTCCATTCACCCTCCAAAGAAAACTTTTTAGAAGTCCGGGACCATGAAGTCCTGGCTTTCCTTTAAAATTCTCTCTGACAATTCCTCCAATTAGTCATGTGTCTTCATATTTAATAGCTATAATTAATTCATAATTCATAATTTATCCTGTGCTTTAACTGATCTATATGACCAGTTTAGCTTTTCCTGGATAGGATGGTTACTCCAGTCAGTACTTTCCTTGTTATTCCAAGAAAGCAATTCACATGGTAAGAGAAAGATTAACTTCTGGAGAGTGTTGAAACATTCCTCTTTTGAAAGAGTGGTTGAAGTATTTAAACATGTTTCTTTGCCTGGGGACAACAAGAAGTCTTTCTGGTATGAGAGCTTTATTTCTCATAATTTGTTGGTTTTTTTGTTTGTTTGGGGTTTTTTTGGTTTTGTTTTTTTTTTTTTTTTCAGCTTGCTTCTGGTAACATCTCATTTTCTTTCTTTTCTGTCCTTCTTCCTATGGAGGAAAAAAATCCTATCTCTACTCCTTTATTTTCCCTTTTATGGTGAAAATTGCTGTAATGTTTTAGCAATGTCTTTACAAACAAAGACATTGGCACCTTTTGGAACCTTGATATTCTCTTTCAGATGTTTCCTGTTTTTCTATAATAAAAATGACTTGATGTGGTTTTGATTCCTGTGCAGTCTTGTTTTCTGTTAGCGCCACCTGGTTTACAGCTATGCCACTATGTTGATCCTAAAGTGACAGTGTACTTAGGCTGACTGGTGGTCCTGAAGTTAAAACAGACCACACACACAGAGGATCAATGGCTAAATACACTACAAACTCAAATGAGACTACTCAGGAAAGTCCACTCAGAGCACGTCCACTACCTTAATCCATAGATCATGCTTTCATTGTACTATTGCTTTTTTTGGGTGTCGTTTTTGTTTGTTTGTTTGTTTGTTTTTAATGTCATTCCAGAATAGCTCCAGTGCCTTCCTTTATCTTTTAACATTTGGTTCCTGAGTTGTGATCACAACAATCAGAAAATCAACTTTCAAATTTAGCATTGTTCGTAATTTTCAGCAAAGGTACCAAGAACACAGACGAACATGGAGTAAAAACAAAGAAAATGAGTATTCTTTGGCTTCATTTTTGCCATTTTCTTTTTAAAAATCTTGTTAGCTTTTTAAAATCCATCACAAATTATTAATCCTTTTCTCCCTCAGTTGCTTGAAATGGGTCTTCTCTAACTTTTTTCTTGTCCTGGCCAATTTTGTTGCTTTTATAATTCTCTTTCATCTCTATTTCCCCACCCTTGAACAAAATTGTTAACAGCATTAAGTTACAGATTTGCTTAGGCATTATTATCTGCTGTAGTCTTGGTTTATTGGGATATTCTTGATCAAAGTCCATATTTTAACTTTCCTGACGACTTCACTTACATCCCATTATCTATCTAAATGTTTAGCAACAACTCATCATGTTATCATCTTGAATGACTGTTATTTCCTAGTTTCATAAGTTGTTTTATGTTGGGACTCTCTGTCTTTCAGTTTTCAGTCTGCCATTTTTCTACCTTTTCTTTGCCTCTTATAAAAACATTGTCTGGATGAAGCTGTTTCTTTGGCAGACAAAGAGCAGAACATTGCAGCATAAGAAGTGATACGCTATGGTTGATCAAAAGTCAACCAAGCCAAATTTACCAATCACCATAATACACAGCAAAAGTTTTTTAAGAATAGCAGAAGCATATGCAATTAATTCAGTGATCTTTCCCAGTGTATCCAGACTGCTTCTGACAGCCAGCATATGGATTTCCTGAGGTTCCATCTAGTAGACAAGTGTCTTCTTGCAAGGATTTGTCTGATTTTAGAACACTTGTAAGCATTTGGCTTTCAGAGTCTCCTGTGGCAATGAATTCCATTATGCATGCATGCGTTGTCTAGAAAAAACATGTTGTGGGAAAAATTCCTTTTTGTGTATGTGTATGTTTTAAACCCAGTCATTTAATTGGGTATGTTCTCATTTCCAAATTGCTACACATATTGAACTATAGTTCCAAGTTTTTCTTCCCTTCACTGAACAGGATATTTGAACTTATTCCGTAAGTCCCAGCTCCTTTTTAAATTCAAATCCTCATCCATTTAATCTTCTTTAACCTGGGAGGAGAGAAATGATCATTTCCAAAAAGTATCCAGAAATACCTCAAGTGAACCCACAGAGTATTTGATTTGGATACCAATGCTCAGGTTCCAAACACCACTGCTCTCCGGTAAGACACAAAGTGATGCTCTGCGTCACTCTCCAGCCACCTGTAGACTTCTAGACTTCTTACAAGCTCTTTAATGTCTCAAAAGAGGGGGCTTGCTTTTCAGCTCACCCTGTCAGAAGAGAGTTGCAGCTTTAGGCTGTGAATCAGAACTTTTAGCAAAAAAATTGTAGCAGGAGAGCACAGCATAACATGGCAAGGTCCTTCAGATTCAGGACACTGGAGCACAACTGAGCTTTTGGGACACACGAGTAAACAGCCAAGCAAGCACTTACATAGTACTCAGCCATCTCTCTACTGCCACATTGCTTAAGAAAAACGTGCAACTACTCCAGCAAGCAGTTTTACATGATATGTAGGCAGACTGTCTGTACTACGCTTTAATAGCCTCGAGCTATAAATAACATTATTAGGAAAGCACATTGCCTTAGAAGGACAGAACAGAGATAATCACCTTTCTGACTGTCTAGAAACATATTTAGATTTCATGTTTAAAGATTAAAAATAGACTCAACAAATGCGTTCAGTTTTTGACACTGGGTTAAGCTTCTTACACAAATGATACAATTGACACAATAATGCCAAGAGTTTATTACAAGTTTTAAAAATTAAAATACTAGTCAAAAATACAAAACCTTAAAAGACTTTTTAATTAAAAGGTGAAAATTAGGGTCATGACACATTTCTCCCAAGAGATAAAACACAGGCAGCTGACTCAGCTACTCCCCTGCTGTGTACACGTACCACCCTCTTGATGGACACCACAGCCCTGAACCTCAAACAGCTTAACTGCCACAGATTTCAGCCTGAGTTTCCATCTGATATTGAGAATGGTTTATGTAAAATGTCAGCCTGCAAATTGTCTGGCTTTGAGGGGGGCATTCTGCATGAGTCCCTGCTGCATCAAGGATATTATGGGCTGAAGGCTGAAGGCTGTTGTCCTTGCTGTGTCCAACAATCAGATGGTGGGGCTACTTGGTATGTGCTGCACTGTCCTCTTTCTGAGGCAAAATAGAAAAGCAGTGGCTTCAGCCTAATTGTCACATCTTTCTTGCTCTCACACCTTCAATTCTTCCTTCTTAACATGGTAGAAAGAAAAACCCTGAGCCCTGTGGCTCTGCTTTTGCGCCACTGTGCCCCTTCAGCCCCTGTTCAAATACCATTGGTCCATGGACACTCTGGCCTGCTGGAAAGGTCTAGTGTCCCTTCTGGCAGAGCCTAACCAGGAAAGCCTGACAGCCATTTGGTTACCAAGCATTTCCCCAGGAAGCTGTGTAACCACACATCTTACAGCTCCCTACAGATAGCCACTGTAGCATTCGTTCTGACCCAGGAAACTGGATATAGCTTTGTGGTAAGCTAAATGAGCAAGTGTTCACTGAATCCTCATTAACCTAGCCACTCTCCCCTCTTGCAGAGTCTGGATGTTGATGTCACAGCCTTCATCAGTATTGTTAGGATGTGCAGAAGACTTGTGGCATGTGCCATTGAGGCCATTAGAGCCCTTTATGTTGATTTTTTTGTTTGGTCCATCAAAGCTCCACATAGCCTCAGAAACAGCAGCATTGCTTCAAAAGCTTGCCAGCCTGACATGTGGCCAGCTGAAACCATCAGCAGGTGGTCAGATGGAATTTGGCCAGGCAAATATGCATATCTCTATGGAAAAACTTAATTGGCCAGAATTATTGAACTAGTGAACTACCTATCAAATTAGGCCAGCTAGGTTGGACTTCCACTTTCTGTTTGTAGAAATGCAAAACAAACAAATGCACACACTGAAACATATCACATTAGGAAATAACAAGCCTAGGACATAACTGGCCTCCAGCCCATACAGGATATTCATTCACACAGGACACCTGTGTGAACACTCCTTGCTATAAAATTTGTTTTGGTAGTTTTCTTGACAGAAGGTTAATCCCACACCCAGGCACTCCCCATATGTTCTCAGCAAAGTTGTAAAACCAGCTCTCTGAGTCAAGTTACACACTGAGAGTAAATACACCTGATAACAACACACAGTCTCCCCAAAGCAATACATCCTACAAGGGACGTGGGGTTTCATTGGCATGCATGCTATTGTGTAAGTGCCAAATCCAGGTGAGATCTCCAGTGCAGGATGGATGAATAACTTTTATAATTTATAAGGAGTATAAGCAAGGTAAAGCAATCTTTATCTTTGTCTTCACAATTTGAGTCCTCTGAAATAAAATATTTGCACTTTCTCTTGAATATCACACACTTGCCTCTGGAAGTTCACCTAGCCAGAACAACTGATACTTGATCTTCATGCCTTTCCAAACTTTCTAGTAGCTGATCTATTATGGCATTTTATCTCAATTATTTCAAGGAGAGAATGGCCACAAATAGAGATGTGTTTAAACAGAAACACTGAAGACATTAAACACCACATTTATGTTAATGGTTATTTCACATATCTATAATATTAACTGAGTAGTTGAGAATACAAGTGACATCCAAGTTAAAAACAAACAGCTTCATTACAAGCTGGGCAGTAAACAGACAGCTGGCTTTTATTCTGCTTCCTGCTCCTTTCCACATACGTAATGTTTATTTTAAATTTCTATGGGCTTATGCAAACTGGACAGCTCTACAAACTTCTGATTAGATTGTTTAACTTTCTGGTGAGTGAGTGGTACAAATCTCTCTTTGTGACAAAACCCAGAAGTTAAACATATTGCAGACTCCTGCCATAGAGATTTGGCACCTTAATTTGTAGTGTAGCAGCCGAAGGTCCTGGTGTAATGGTGAAGAAAGAATCATCCTATTTGCTTACACTCAACATTCAGTCAGTGGATAATATTTGCTATGTTGAATTCTCCAAACATCCACTTTGCAATTATTAAAAAAGGAAACTAGAAGTTTCATAGCAAGACCTTTCTTTAGTTAAACCAATTTCTCTCCAGGTGATGCGATCATTTTGACAAAACACAATACCCCTAAAGCAAGGTGGGATACATGGTGGTTTTAGCACAAGCATTTCTAATAGTATTTTTAAATTAGTTTTAGTTGTTATTCATTTCTATGAATATTTCTGATCTAATCTCCTTTCTCACTTGAGGCATGACCCAACACTCACCAAAATAGATGGAGACCTTTACAATAATTTCAGTGGGAACTTAGAAGATCATTGTTCAGTTATGTGTGAAGGTCTTCTGGGGTGGATTTTACAACTATTTTGTTGAAGCCATCCAGAAAGTGAAGATTTGTTTCCTGTAATTCATAGTGCCATCAGGCAATGCAATAGAATGCATTATGACTGCTAAGGTGAGCATCAATATCTAGACAAATATCTCGTTTATTCAATGCCATCAGGGCTCTTGAAAACAACATCCCATAAATTCTTAATGATAAGTACCTAAAATAAGTGTCACTGAGACACATGGGATCAGAGCAGAAAGTAAACACGGTATCATATTCTGAGATCTTTAGAGAAATGTTTAATTATTATACCTGAAGAGAGTACTCTCCTTTAAAGATGACATTTACATAGATCATAAAATAAACCCACCCAAATAGAGTAGATGTGGGGAAGCCAGTGCAAGGAGAAGATTGTCTCACTCTTTTGTACTGCCTCCCAGAGTAGGGAGTTAAACAGATTCCAGTATCTGGATAACCCACCTTTGTCTAGAACCAAATACCAGCACTTCTCATGCTTTTCATTGAATCAGCAATAGTATCTAAAGAGTATTTTGAAGAAATATTGTTACATATACAGGAAAAAATGAAGAAATCAAGTAAGGCACAGCATGTGTTTACCATGCCAGTCTACTCAGTTATATTTACTTGATAAATGTCTTTCAGGATGAATGAAAGGCAGGTAAATTATTGGAGAAGTGTCACTGGGAAATTATTAATTCAACAAAGAGATAATGGGCAGTGTTGAAAGGGAAACTTCTGGCTAGAGGATGACTAACAAAGGAGTTTCTAAAAGATCAGTCAGGCCCTTCTAAAAAAGCCTGTCTTCTTCGATACTGTCATCAGAGAATTTGGCACAGAAATAGAAATGAGCTATTGAAAGCTAGTGACAATACTTATTTGTTGCAGAATTTCTTAGAGAATGAGGACATGATTTTTGAGGGTGAGCTGCCCAGCCTGGGCCTCAATGCAGGCCTGTGGGGCCTGTGAGGCCTGTGGCACAGCAGAAAAATAATGTTAAGGTGTTCACAGGGAATAGTGGGTTTCTAGGTGTAGTTTTGTGGCGTGAACAGTTCAGCCACCTTAAGAATAAGATAAATAGTGTTTGTTTGCATTTTTTATGGCCTGTCATTGTAAACTCTACTAAGATCTATATAACTCACCATTTGAGAGAGAATAAATGGAGAATGCTATGCTTAATCACATTGGTTTGACGTTTGCTCTGTCCAGCTTCCCACTATCTCAGGGCCCCTGTCAACACTTCTTTGAATGTATTTGTGATTACAGTGAGGGAGCCAGCTATTTTAAAGGAAGAGCTGGACAACTTTGAGGTCTAGAGTATTAGAAATGGCCTAAAATGCAGCATTATTATTGCAAAGCATTACAATTACTAATGAGATTATTTTTTTCTTAGACACATCACTTGGAAATAAATGAGACAAATGACTGGAAGCACCAGTTGCTCACAGGATGATTATGATCATCCTTACAGGTTACAGAAGTAAGCACATACTGGTGGCATTTTTTCTACCAACAGGACTTTCTATCACGATTTTAAGTTAACGTCCTCAGAGGAACTTTGTTTCTTCTTCAGGATTAAAATCCTCTCTGGCACAAAGGCACAAAGATTTTGATCCAGGCAATGCATTAGTAATGTCCAATATCAAAAAATCAGCATAAATTGTCAGCTTTGTCCACAGAAGAAGTGCAAACACAAAAGGTCTCTGGAGGGTGTTCCTCTGGATATGCACTATGTCAGATTTGGGACCCTGCTGACTTCAGAGGTATGCAACTGATATCAAATCTTCACCACATGCATCTAATGGCTTTGCTTTATATGCATTATCATCGTCATAGTTAAGCTGACTTAACTATTGAAGGTGGAAGTGGAGCTAAAGTGGTAAAGCACATGCAATACTTCATTGCTACCTACACAAAAAGCCCCTTGGCGTAGCTGTTTGAACTGGGCTTGTTGGTACTGGGGATGTTATGGCATTGGTTTCTCCTGGACACAGTGTATTCATTGTGAATACACAAACCTGATAAGAAGGCATAAAAAAAAATCACTCTTAGAGGAAGTTCCATTTCACGCTGGTCACATTACACTTTTGAGAAAAACTGGCAGAAACCAGCTTTGAGACACATCTTTGCCCTGCTTGGCACCTATGCTATCTGCCAGCTCCCAGGAGAGATCCAAGGTGATTTTGCCATCACCTTCTTTACAGTCTCTTTTCCTGAAGAACTTGAGCTTCTCTAGCCATCCTGTCTTTCCATTTGTATTTCAGTTTGCCTGTCACTTTGCCTAGTAGCTTTTAAATCTCACAACTGCCCACAATCATACGGAGTAAAAAGGGAGAATTTCCAATGAAATACGAGTTCCTACAAGTCTTGTGAAAACCAACAGGTGGGTAGAGGAAAGCAACTAATAAAAATTGGAGAAAGGAGATCCAGAGAAAAGTTTCAATATGAGAAGCCCAAGATTTTGGGGCTGGACAATCACCTTGCATGTGTCTGCTTTCTGATCAGTGTGCAGGTGGGTTGTAGTATCTGCAGCACTGTGCTACCTCAGCTCATAGTTAAGGGACAGGGGCCTGAAATGAGGTGAAGAAAAAATAAGGAAATAGAGGAAACAGATTAATGTGAGGATGTGTAGCAGACATAAGGGAACTGGGGAAATCTTACAGACTTTTGACAAAAACTGTGATGAGCATGGGAAGGTCAGATGAAACTTCATAGGAAGTTGGGCTTCCTTGTTCTGTTTTTCATGAAACAGGATATGGACATATTTAGAACAGAACCAGCTCAAAGTCCAGTGGCAAAGATGCAAACTTTCAGAGTACAGCCAAGCTACACTTTCATTACTATCTTCATTCCAGATTAGGCCAAATTTGACAACAGATACAGCTGTGCCTGTGGAGTAACCATATTCAAAGTGAAAGGGACATGCAGATAAGCTTCCAATAAAGGCCTTTGTTGAGTGACTCCACTGCTGAAAATGGAGTATCTGAGCTTAAACTAAGGAAATGTCAGCTGCATCAAGTACTGAATGTCTGTTACTTTCAAGCATAAATTATACCCCTGCCATTGTTGAAACAGGCTCCTATCAAAGATCAACAGATGTCTCAAGAGTCACATACTTCAGCTCCCTCTTTGCTGCCAGCATCTGATCCACTAATCATTCATGCCACATATATGCTTACTCCCTTCCAGGCTCCTTTCTGAAGCAAAATGACTAGTTTCTTGGAGAGGAAGTCTGGACACAGTTAACAGAATAGCTTGCTCCAGGCTCCACTCCAGACAGACAAAATGGACTTGGACTGCAGCAAGTTTAACTCACTCAGTCCATGGCAGTTGTCTGATCTTACTCCAGTAAGCCTTGTGTCCTCAAATTCCCTACACACTGCCCTGGGACAGCACAGGCAGGCAATACGTGCTCTGAATTACTAAATCACAACTGCCTAATAATTAGCTTACAGAGTAATACTGGGCCAGCAGAGACCTGGGCCAAATACTACCCCAAATCTGGCCATGCTAACCTAAAGAGAGTAGTTACTTCTGAGCCATGTGGACAGGAGCTGTCTTGCACCACCTGGTCTGGGTCAGAGATTAGCCTTGGGGCAGCTGCTTCGGTAGCACAGTCACAGCCCTTGAGAAAGCCAGGGCAGAGGCCGGAGCTCTCAACAGAAGGACTTTGCTTCCAGGCTTACAGCTGGAATTTGAACTATTCACACTGATAGGTGCCACCCCTCACCATCAGCTCACACCCGGGAGACTCCCGTGGCCCCTCCAGCCTTTTTCCTCAGAGGCTGGTTAAAATATTCTCTCAAAATAGATAATGAGGTAATAATTTTATTTTCCTAGTTGCTTAAGGAGAGTGTTAGAAGAGTTAATCCAGGGATCAAAGGTCTTTGTTAGCAGAGAGTCTTTTGAATCCCATGTGTGCTAGTCAGAGAAAATAACAGTGAAAGTATACAGACCTGGAAATGACAGCCAGGATGGAAACCAAATCTGCCACAACCTTTTAATGGCATTTAGTGTCTTTTAAATGTTTAGGTCAAGTTTGATTTTGCTGGTTTTGTAGTCTGTTGTGAGATTCAGCCAGCTGTTCTATCTTTTCATGCAAGTGAAACTTTCCTAAAGGACCTTAAACTCTAGTGACGGAATACAGTTATTTGTATGTCAACTGCAGCTTCTATTTATAGGATGATGAAAATATCCCCCAATCAGTAACTCTCTAAGAGACAGGCATTTCATAAAAATAGATTGTAGAAAACAAACAGGCATGTTTTAGGTTAATCAAAACATTCATATTCCAAACTCTCCTCATAACCCATATATTTAAGACATTGGTAAATTCAGATAGTAAACCTGTTCAGACACAAACACACCAACTTTACATAGGATAAGGAATTTGGCTATTCAGGGAAAAGGAATATTAATATATTCTACAGTGAATGAACACAATAATAAATGGAGGATTTTAATGACTCAAAATTAAATTAACTGTTTTCTGCAATACCCAGCAGAGCTTGGTATTCACTTACCAGAGGTGAATGTGCTTTTAACGGGTGTTAATTTAAGACCTGAATTGTTTGAAGATTGACTTGAAAGAATTTCAAAGGATGTAGTTTAATTAAAAATATTCCAAACTTTGCATTCCTGGCAAAACCTTTTGACCTCTCACGATATTTAATGCTCGAAGGTGAGGAGCTGACTGACTGCTACTCACTTCACTAAAGGCACTCAGGATCCTTCCCCCCACGCCACAACCATCATTAATTGTTGATAGGTGCTCATTACATTGACCTAAAGCCACTACCAAGAGAAACAGCAGATCAGGAAGTGGCAGGCGCCCAGCTGCAGCACCGGGGGTACTTTTCCTGGCTATGCGTCAAACGCAGCTCATCCTTTCCAAAGGACCCAAGAACAGGGTGTACGCTGGAAGGTCTGCTCACTGCAGCCATCGCAGCCTGGCATTCCCAGCGACAGAAGGATCAAACAGAGCTCTCCACAGCAGGCTGGCGGGGAAGCATTGGAGAGCCTCCTCGGACGCCCACTGCCTCCTGTGAGGAATGGCCGCTGTCCCCCGCTCCGAGGGGCCTCTCGCCGCGCGGGCTGTTTGCATTCAGTCAACACTTGGCTTTTATAGGCCTGTGGAGCCAAAGACTGCTAGACTTCTGAACCCCAGGCTAACTTCTGTCTGGCTACAGCCTCATTTTCTGGAGCCAAAATCTTTTTTAACAACTACACAATAACAAGTAATTAGGGTAAAGTCTGCTAATCTTCTCCTTTGGGCCTGGAGGTTGTGTATTCAGAACCCGTTGAAGGTAGAATTACTGCCATCAAAGCCTGAGGTCACTTTGTGAAAGGGGTTGAACTCTAGGTCAAGGAAATGTTAACTGGACAAAGAGAGATCAGGCAGATAGCGTTAAAATTAAAACTGTCCTACTGAGATAATGCAGAATTGACTGCTTTTGCTCTGAAAACGAGCTGAATGAACAACATGGAGAGAAAACTAGAGCCGTTCTTTCAAAAGGTGAAAACATAGCAAATAAAGGATTTATTGACTTCCTTTCATTTGGGAATTTATTTGTAGTCTCTTTATTCAGTAAGACGAAGCAAAATATCTTATTTTTTAAGTCATGGTTCTTTTGGGCCATCCTGTTTCCTAAACCTGTTTGATTTACTAAATTGAATAAGTTATTTCTTATATATATTTTCTCTCTCCTCTAAAAGACCCCATCCAAAAATTCATTAGAAATTGAAAGGTTTCTGCTCTTAAGAGTCCTGAGGACAAATGGAACTTGCTGGGCAATAGGAAGGATAAACAAGCACAGACTTACACAAATGAGGAAGAAACATGCTCCAGAAGAGTGGTGTCCATGATGTGCCCTGGATATGGCACAAGGGTTGCTTTTGTGTCTCTGGTACTTGCATATAATGAAGATCTGGGAGAGACTCCAGTTTTTCAAGGGATTAGAGCCCAACCACTTAAGATCTTCAAGCGTTCAAAATAAAATCACAGATTTTGCCTGGAAATTCATCACAGAGCAGGACAGCCCTCACTCCACCACGCGGAGTTATTCCAAACTTAAATCCACTCGCTGCTGTCAAGGGTAACAAATGCACCCCTATCCCCTCGCCAGTATCAAAGCTGACAGCTCCAGCAGGACTGGCAGCACTTTGTTCTCCCCTGGTGCTGTGAGGAGGCTTTTGCCTGCTGCTCCCGCATACGTCTTAAAATCCGTATGTGGGAGTGGAAGAGCAGAAACATTGAAGCCAGCTATTTCTCATGCCAGGTTCTACTGGGCTCTATCACAGCACCCCTGCCACCCCCTTGACTTTTGGGAAATGGATGGAAATACTTCAGCTGACACAGGCAAGGGGCATCTTTGGGAATGTGATGGCAATTACCACAGCAGTGGAATTATCTCACAGTTCAATGCTCAGGGCATGAGGTATTTAATGGTGTCGCAATTGCCAACTGGATGAAGCCAAGCACAGTAAAGTGGATACAGCTTTCTGCTTCCAAGCTGAGCTATCAGAAGAATTCTCTTGTGGGACTTCTTCAAACCTGGATGCTCCCAGTGTAGCTGGTACAGCTACCATCATGTGAAGAAAAAGTGTCTTGCAGAAGACCAGTGGTAGCAAAAATAATCTTCAGCTTGAGGAGGGACACTTCAGTGCATGGGGAAAGATGTCTCCAGCCCCACATTTTCCTCCCAAGTGAATAGCAGCCTAGAGCTCTCTCCTGAGCTGTGGGCAGGAGAGTTTCCAGCCTCTCCAGGAAAAAGGCAATAGCCAGTGTTGTTTAGTGCCCATTTTATTGGCATTTCCCAGGGATTTTAGAAACACCAGGTTGCCATTACCTTCATGAAAACATAAACTTTCTCCATACATGAACTATATATAACACACAGGCTCATCAATATTAGCTTTCTTTCACAATGTGTAGGTTTTGCACGTATTTTCCTTTAATTATATCAGAAAAAAAGCAATTAGTGGTAATGACTAATAGTGGCGCAAAGCTTATTTTTCTTTGAAGCATTCTTTTGACATGTGGTCAAAAAATGACAAGTGCATTTTTTATGTTAATTGTGGCCATGTGAATTACTCAGACAGACAGCACAACATCAGTGCTAAAATGCACCAAAGTGAAGCCTGACTTTTTTCTGAAACTTACAGGAGCAGTGCCCCTGATACAAGAGGCATTGGGATATATTTTTTCATGTTTCAGATTAGAAATAACTATTCTCTGCTGCACTAGCAACAGCACCAAAACTAGCTAAATGTTGCCAGTTTAAATGCTTCACAGATTAAACTAACCAGCGCAGCTGTACCATAAAGCAATACCCTGTATTTGTGAAAATATAAAAAATTGGTCTTTAGTCAGATATTTCTCAGACTGAAATGCAAGTCTGTCTCCTAATTCAAATGCCTCCATCCACACTCCTTTCTGTTTCAACTCTGCGAAATGAAATTTTGTGGCCACTATTGAAAGCTGCCCATCAAAGTACCGTATAATTGTACTTCAATTAGGACAGCTTTTGGTTTTAGAATAAGACATATAGGAACATGGTGGCTGTTTCACAAAATTCTGTTCAAAATGTGAAGTAGACAAAAAATGATACTGCAGAATAAAAACTTGGCCAGCTTCTGTGAGGAACTTGAAGATGTGCACATGGATGTTACCCTGTTGGACAGCTGGCAAGTTGGTTTGGGGATCTTTTTTCCTTTCTTTAGGAAAGAAACCAAGCATGTGAGTCAGGTGCACACTCTGGTACCATTCCTTTTTAATTCTAAAAGATTTTTTTTCATTGAACCCAACAGAAGCAGACATCAGGAAGCACTTTCCTTGCCCAGACATCCCTGAGCCTGTCTTTCCAATTAATTCTATGCTCAGACATTGGGGCCATAGTTTGATTTTTCAGCTAAGCCAATCGCAGCTCAAGCTAATGCCAAAAGATTCAGTTCTGTCCATCTTTCTATTGCCATTAATTGCATCTTCCTATTCCTGACATTGCAATGTGTCTGATGCTTTTCTGACCTCATGGTTTGCTGCATTAGGGCTAGATCACCAGAAGAAATACTGACACATTTCACAGAGCTTTACAGACAAGTGATTATAGCAAAGGAAGTGCTTATAGCAAAGGAAGAAACAAGAACACATAAACGTAAACAAAGAAGGAAAAAGGGAATAGACTGTCTTTTCAGAGGCAGCTGGTCATCTGATTGCCTGGCCTAGCCTCAGACTGTCCACTCCACCCTGACTGTCTGCTCCATCTCAGTGTGATGACCATGACTGTTTTCCTTATAGGCTGGTGAGTTTTTTTTTTTCTTTTTTGTACAAACAACAGCTTGCCCATCATACTCTTGTTTTTGCATGCACAGACCAAGTATTCTAGTACTGCTCAAGCTTTGTCATGCACTCCTTGCCTTGGGCCATAACCCACATCTGCTTCCTACCATCACTGTATGAAAGAGAATTTATTAAATTCTCTGGTACTGAGCCTGAAAAAAACAAGCCCATTATCCTATCCAGGTCTGTGATTATCAACAGATTAAAGCTTTGCCTGACAAGAATTGAGACTTCTAGGCAGACACACAAGACACCAAACCAACTAGAAGCTTCTTCAGAGAACAAATCAATCTTCATCCTCACTTTAGGTAGAGGGAACAAGGAACAGAATCATTTGACATTCACTTCAGAATAATACATGTTCATTTCTATGTTTCTTGATAAACAGTAACTCACATTTACAGGAATACATTAGAAAGTCTATTTTTCTTTTTTTTCCCCTAAAGTAATGGCACTCATATGCACAGCTCCTGGGCCTGATTCATCGCTGCATACTTCAGCTTTATTTCAGGAACTCCATTTATAGTGCAGCAACTATATGAACCATGAGTCCTGTCTGTGATGCTCTCATAAGCAAAAGTCTTTTAAAGTCTTTTAAAAGGATGATCTTTTAAGTGGCTCATGATATAGGACTCAATTGCCACATTTCCCTGTTTGATTCTCCTCTGTGGAACCAACTCAGTAGGGTGTGAGTGTTCTGCACCTCCCAAAAAACCTGCTTCTTCTTCACTTACACCAAGCAGCCAGGACAAAAGAGCATTTAGCTCCTCAGTTAATTCAGAAATCTCTAGTAATGTGAGAAATTGCACTGCCCAAGAATCCCTAGCTTCTTCAACCATTAGAGGATATTATCAATTCTTGTGCATCTTGATGGTGTGTTTTCACATCCAAAAGAATGCCCCAGCATCTGATTTTTCCAATAGTCAAGCATTTGAGTAACTTCATTAACCAGGATTAGCTCACTTAACTCTGCAGTAAGACTCAGCAATCGAAGCATGTAGAATAGTCATTATGGAATATAGCAACATGCACATCATTTAAGTCAAGCTGCACACTGTACCTGGCTGTGCAAGGCTCAGGAAAAAGGTAATTTTCTTTTGACCTAAGATAATTATTATGTTTATTATTAATATCATAATAATATCCCATAGCTGTAACCAGCTAACATTAGCCAAGACACTGTATAAGGATACCAGATTCATTAAATCCCTGGTAAAGGAAGCTTATGTACACTTTGAAACACACACACACACATTTAAAAAGGAAACATGTTAATTTTATTTCACCATAATTGGCAGAGACTTTTAAAACCCTAATACTGTAATAACAAATACTTCTTGAATGTGATCTCTGCTACTCTTGTATAAACACATAGGAATGTCATTTATTTAGACCTCAACAGAGAGGTTGAAATATTATTGCTGGCATAAAGTAAATACACTATTAGAAGAAAATTATTGAAGTTGCAATGTCAAGCACTTTGAATCTTACAGAAGAATGTATAGACCTAGCTGCCACTTGAGACACTTCAACACATACAAAATTTAACTGAAAATGAACCCAGAAACAACTACATTTTTTCATCTCTTGCCTTTCCAGCAACATCACCAAGGTGCTCTGCTTTCTGTTGGTTGATGTGTGTTTTCTTCTCTGCCTAACACCAAAATTGTTCTTAGTCAACTTGTCCCATTAATATTTTGTTCAGGGAAAACAGGGATGTAAAGAGTATTTATACTGCACAGTGCAGGGATGCTTGAGGCAGATGTGATTTGTATTCCTGAATTGGGTCTCCAATCAAACTTACGAATTTTGGGGCAGACTTCCTGCACAATCCTCCACCTCATGGACACGGCATCACAAATGCCCTCCCTCCTCAGAGTGTGCTCTGCTGTTCCTCCTTGGCAGGCCTGGCAACTCAGCACCAAGAGCAGCCTCAGCTAAATTTTATCACTGCTAACTTGTAAAGAAAGATGCTCATAAAGATTCAGTTGCTTGGCATGTTCAAACCACCATCTTCCAATAGCTCAAATCTCAGGCAAGAGGAGCTATTCAGGGGAGCAGCACCAGGCACAATCTCAACACATCCTGCCAGATTACGAGTTCCTTCCTCCAGGCATAGAAAGCTGAGGATGTTCAAGGAAACAGTAACAGATTTTGTTACACAGACAAAAAACAAGGGATTTTCTTCAGGAAAAAAAAAAAAAAGGGCCAAGTCTTTAAGGATGACATATTCAGAGGGATATTAATTTCTTTTCATCTTTTTAGACCAGCCTGAGGCATTTGTATTCAAGTCCAAACAAAGCCTAGCAAAGCTGTAAACATCTGAGAAGCTCCTTTTAAGAAGAATTGGTCCACATTAATAATAGGCAGTCTACTCTCTGCTCTGACAGCAATTTGCAAATATAAAAAAATATTTTCTTCACCTACAGTATCCTGCAAAATTTCACTGAATCAAAAAAAACCTAAGTGAGGGATTGTAAAGGTGTGTGAAAGCCTAATTTGTTGTTCCTGATTTGTATTCAAGAAAACAGACACATTTAGTCTTTATTTATAACCAAAACATCCTGTACAGAATCCAAGTGTTACTCAATTCCTAATGCTTAAATAGAGTATCAGCTAAGTGCTGGGCTGAATTTCCGTCTAGATGAGAGGTGCTGTGCTATGTTTCTTCATGCAGAACAAGGCTGGCCTAGAAACCTCTCAAACAAATTCATTTGGTAGAAATACTGACATTTTAGATGCATTTTAGACAATTGATAAAACAGAAAATCCTAATCAGTCAAACAATAGCTGAAGTTTCAGTGGTCATGATTTTTTTTAATGTTAGTAGGTCCCCAGGGACACTAAAATTCTCTCTTTTTATAAATAAGAAAAAAAGTTCTCTCTCACCACATTGAGACATCTTGACTTTCTAGTTCTATATCTTGTATGCAGGAAAAAAGGGAACTAAAAACCTCATTTGTACCCTTAATGGTCTCCAAACAGAGACAGATAATGTCTTTGAGGGGTTCAAGAGTGTTACAAACACCAGTCTGTGGCAAAGCCTAACTGATAGTCTCTACTGTTACACTGATTGATATCATTTGGGTGTCCAACGTATCTACTGAACAACTAACGTTTTCACAAACACCGAATATGAGTGCTTCCAGTCTGGTTTTGGTAGGATGCCATCTCCCAGCAAAGGCAAGAAGTGCCACCTTCAAACTATAAAGAACTTTCACCTTGCTTAAACTGTTGGCCAGCAACTTTTCAGATTGCTTCACTTGCAGATGGGAATTCATTTCCTACAGAGTTGAAGTCAGCAAGAAAAAAAAAGATGAAAAAGCAGACTTCCATACTACCCCAAAACATGTTCTTAACAGAAAAACACAAAATTTCATTAAAAAGAAGTCTGGAAGTTAAGCAAGGATGTTGCCTTTTTGAGAAGGTGGAAGACCTTGGGAGAACTTAGCAAAGCACTTGTGTCTGGCAAAATGAACAAAGTGCTTCACAATGGTCTCCACATTTTGGTAAGCAGACCTCCCATGTAGCATCATTTTGTGTGCTGGTATCTACAGTGCTGGAACAGTCTAGGGGTGGGAGAGCACCAGCATTTTTTGCGAGTTCCTGCATCCTGGGGATCACAGCTGTGAAGGAGAGCAGGGCTCACTTTCTGCTGCATCTCTCAAATACAGTCCTGAATGCAACTTCTGTCATTAAGAAATATTTCTTAAGCAGACTCCATACCCCCCTTTTCCATCTGATAATCATCTCCTTGTGTTTGTGGTAAGTGAACATCCTTCATCTTTGCCTTATGAGGAA
The DNA here is from genome assembly GCF_009819655.1 of Sylvia atricapilla. Taxonomy (NCBI): domain Eukaryota; kingdom Metazoa; phylum Chordata; class Aves; order Passeriformes; family Sylviidae; genus Sylvia; species Sylvia atricapilla. The sequence goes on from NC_089144.1 coordinate 42,419,284, forward strand.
AAGCTATGGCTGTGAGCATTTCAAAATTCCCTCAGTGCTTGCAGATCCCCACGATAACAGACAACAGAAAGCATCTAACACAGTTTTTTCCTTTCCTTACAGAGACAAGCACTTCGCTCAAAAGGGGGCAGCTCCCATACCAGCCTTCTGTCTGCACTATCTGCTAAGCTACAGCACATGCTTATCTCTCAAATTTGGCAATGAAGAAAGGAGACATATGATGCTGCACTCTCCATTTCTGGCTGCTGCAGGGACAGGAAAGGGCAGAGTTTAACCCAAGCCATCACACACCACAAGAAAACACTAGTGGGTAGCCCTTATTTCCTTTTGGCTGTGAGGTGCTTGGAGCAAATTCAGAGACCTTTCTTCAATGCAGCATCTCACTGAAGTCCCTGAGTGTCCCAGATGTGCTGCTTGCTGCACAACAGAGGTGGCTGGTGGCATACTTGTGTTCATGGGGTAACTGAGCAATGCTGAGCATGCACACCCAAGGTCTAGATGGCATCAAACTGAGCTTAGCAATTTGTTCCACCATCCTCACTCAGGCAAAGCTTTTGGTGATTTATAGCAGTGTGGAGAGAGGGCTTAAGCTGTAGCTTTTTTTAAACATTCACATACAATTGTTTTTCCTGGAGCTCTGAATAAAGTGTCACCATGCTTCTCAACAGGGAAAAATTTTTGGATAAGCTTTTCAGAGAAGTTGAAGAAATGTCATCCAGACACAATTGTTAAACCTGGTTTCAGCTTTGATAGCAGAGCTGCCTTTGTTGGACGCATTTTCTATCTTGCCTCACTTTCCTCACCACTCCCTCTCTTCAAATGGGGAGTCAGTGCCCTCTGACACTGGATAGGGCCAGAGGAAATGCTTCTTCCTCATTCCTGCCTTCTCTGTTAGCATCAGCTACAGAGAGAACCCAGGGAAACCCATGTGGAACCAAACCTACAGAGAGAGTGAGTACAGAGATGAGAAATAATGTCATCTGCTAGGAAGTGGCAAGAGGAGAGCAGTAGCATTTTCTTACTTTTTCTTCTAAAATGCACCTTTCCTATAGCTCACTATAACTGAGACTCCTTCTGCTTTTCACTGTGAAAACAAAGAGGAGCAGGCAGACTTAAAGCTGGCAGAAAGATGACTTGATTTAGAAAATATGAGGAAAACAGCAAGAGAACAAGATAAAAGAGAGAGGGTAAGAATACAAAGGAGAAGTTGGAACTATGGAGCTTAGAAAAAGATCTGTGGAAAATTAGAAGGCATAGGAGGAAGAGCAGCATTAAAAAAACACAAGAAAGAATATGGAGAAAGAGAAAATTATGGCTACTACAGCAAAAAGCAGAGTTAAGACAATTTGAAGGGAGGCATAGAGCAGTTTGAAAGGGTGTGAATGGGAAAGAGGAAATGCAAGAAGGGGAACCAGCACAATGTTACATATTGCTATTGCACAGAAAATTAAAAGCAAAGTGTGCACACAAACACAAATGGGAACCTTGGCCTTACCAGAGCAAACGGGACCGGATGCCACAGGACACAAATTCATTCTTTGTAATAAAGGTAGATGGGTCATGTGAGAAAGTTCTGATCACTCCTAAGAGTAGTTTTCCTTCCTAGTACCTCCATAGCTTCTGAAGGATTTCCTTACCTCACATTAACACATTAAAATAAAAAGTTGCAGGTTGTGATTTTGTAATCTGCAAAGGGCCGACATTTCTCCTCTTTCCTCCTATACACACCAGGCCTGTCCTTACAGGCACAAAGGATTTATTCTTCCCTTCACAAATTACTTTACCAGCTGAGGAACTGTAATAGCTGCCAAACCCCTCAGAAGCCTGAGACCTCTACCCCATCCCAGCAAGAACTGAAACAAGGCAAGGCACAGAGGAAGTTAATTATTTTGAAACAACTGCTGAGGAGGGGATAGATGGAATAACCAGGCCACACTGCAGAAGTGAGAAGAAAGCAGCCTGAGAAAAGCTGGCAAGTGCTGATGTAGGATAAGCCATTCCCTGCACCATGCTCAGATAGTTTTTTGGGAATCTCTGTAGGGAGGGTGAACATTGCTGGTAAGAGCTTTCACCACTTTTCCTCTGAACCCCCTATAATTCTGAGCCAGCCTATGACTGTGAACATTCCCAGGAAAATCAGACATTAAACCAGGTTTTGAGTTGGCTCCACTTATAGTTTGGGGTTGCCTGTGACCAAAGTTGTCACACAGGCTGGTTCAAGTTCAGCCAAGGATCTGAAACAGCCCTGGTTCAGGCCTTGCTCAAGGAAAAATCTGGAACAAGTTTTCAGCCTGACTCTGCTCTGTGTGTGTGTGTGTCTGTCTGTGAGCAAAGCTGCTCTTCTGTGCTTGCTTGTCGCAAAAAATGATGAATTGCAGAAGTACCCATTTGGTGTTAGTCATTCGGTGCAGCAGGAAGGAAGCAGGAAGCCCTTGTGAGCATTAACTTTTGAAAGCAGTTTGCAAAAAAAGCCAAAGCTCTCCTCCCCTGGGCTGCATAGTCACATACTGTTGTTTGCCTCCTCACCTTAAGGGGCACCTAGTCACAACTAACATTCTCAACTCCTTCAGCCGGAAATATTTGCCCGGTGCAAACAGCTGAGGCATTTGGTGGCAGCCCTTTCTCTGTGCAAGGCGTATTAAAAGGGGGAAGAGGAGCCTTACACTTGCCAAACGGGAGAGGCCTGATTGCACTCAACAGGTTCAGTTCACGCTGTGACCCTGCCCGGCTTCCTGCTATTCAGATGTGTTACTTCCCCTTTGTGGTAATGGCCTGTGGCAGTCGGCCAGAAAACACTATTAATTTCAGAAGTGGCCTGACAACAAACCCATAGCAAAACGAGAGGAAGTGGCGGGGAGGCCATCTGTTAACTTCAGCAGAACAGTAGGGACACAGCTATGTAGGTTCTACAAGGAAAGCAGATTAATAATCCACCAAGAGGAAACTGGCTAAAATTATCCACAGACCATATTAAAAAGAAAAAAAAAAAAATCAAACAAAAAAAAGACCAAAAAAACCAAACAAGGGAGTCACTTGAGCTGCAGCTGGACAGGAAATTGCTAGAGCTGCTTGCAAATCTCCACTTTGAACAGAACAGCATAGGGAATGCCAAGAGCGGAAACCGTTCAAAACTGGATTAGCACAAGCCAAGTTTAACTGCAACCCACTTCTACTTTCACAGTTTATGCACCCAATCTAGGCCACTACTGCATGAGACACTGACTCACTTTTTTCCCATGTTTTGTTTGCATTTCATTTCACACACTTGCAGTTTCTAAAATTACTTCAAATGTGCTTTGGCTGCCAGGAGTTCTGCAGTACCTCAGCCGACAGCCCCAGCCCCTCTGTACTGTGGTACTGCACAGATTTTGGCACCACCCTACCTTGGGCTAGTTATCATCGGAAGGATGTTAATGAATATAAGTTGCAGCAGGAAGTTTTGCAATTGCTATAACCCCCCCCCCCCCTTTTGCCTGCTGCAGAGATAGAACTGCTTGAAGGGTCCAAAGAGGAAATGAGGTGACTAAGGGTATAGAGAGACTTTTCCTCTTTGCCTTCATTAAGTTGCAAGGTGGCTGAATGGCAGAAGAAAAATCATTTACAGGCTGCAGACTGTTGATGAATCTCTGTGAAATGAGTTCCTGCCAGACAGCTAAGGAGTGCATGAACCCATCTCCTGGAATCTGTAATAGAGTGACCAAAATTCATAAACAAAGCCAGAAAACAGCAGCTCCTTACTCTTAATAATAAAAAATGAGAAAGAACCATTATGGCCCAGAGTAAGGCACATCCCTAGTATAGCAAAGATCTCCTGGAATATTTTGTAATTAACTTAAAGGCCTTCAAAAGCATTCCCTTCACCAAAGCAAGATGACAATCTAGCATATTCACTGTTTATTCGTTTAGCCACTAGTGGACCAAAAGGGGAAATCGTAGTTTTATTGTCTTAGGTGATGTACAAAAGCTACTGAGAGCAATTATTGCTTTTAAACATAACCGTATGGGTATGTGCAATTAACCACAACCACACAGAGGGAAGGGGGGAATAAACCAGCCAGCTTCTCCATAGCCAAAAATAGTTATTTATTAATAATTTAAGGTTTTACATTCTTATAATAAATTCCATCTTAAAACTTTTACACTGTGGATTAGACTCTCCCTTATTGGCAACCATGTGCAGGTTCACTGTGCGTACACACAGGTACAAATGCTCGCACATACTTCCAGTTTTATACAAAAAAAAGACGCAAAATATTGCATTTGAGGTGAAGCTCCCTGAAGAATTTGTACAGAGGTAATGCACTGTTTAGCACATCTGAAAGTTTTAAAAAGTGATCAAAAACCCTTCGCATTCGAAGACAAACCTCCTCCCAGATGATCTATTTACAAAAGGTAAGGCAAAAAATTAATTTAATTTAAAAATATATATATATGTGTATATATATATATATCATATGGAACCTACATCAAAAGCATGAGGAAAAAATCACCACAAGGAAAAGAAAGATATATGAAAGAAGAGACTCTACTTGCTCACAAAATATTATCTGCAAATTTCTCACCATTGCCATTTCTCCCTCATGGAAAAAGCTTGCTTCAATAAAATTCAGCATGCTGCAAATATATTCTTTGCAATTAAAACAAACAAACAAAGCAGAATTTATGAAAATAACAAAAACACAGATGTCCCTTGGATTGATTTCTTGAATACATGTGAATTAAGAAAAAAAATGCAAATAAATTTAAGGTCAAATATTTACATTGATCAAGTAGAATACTACCAAGCTCCTAGCAAACAAGTACTCCAAATACACTAAGCTGAAATCTCTTTCTTTGGCTCCTCTAAATTAAAACAAACAAAAATAATAGTCTTCACTGAAGACAAAGATGCATATCACAGATCTGAGAGCAGAGGGCAGAAGGACAGTTCCATCCTCTAGAGAACACATGCCCAGCCTGTCCAGTCTCACCCTACCACACGGGAAGTCCTCAGATCTCAGTACTGCCCAAGCAGGGATGGACGTACTGCCCACCTGCTGCCTGATCACCACGGTCCTGCCCAGCTCCGTCCCCTCCCTTCGCAATAGCCGATTCCACACTGTGTAACCTTTCATTGCCCGTGCTGGCTGCTGCTTTTGAATAGCAGAGGCCGGAAAAAGAGAAAGCTGCATTTCTTTATCACTGCCAAAGGGAAACCATTGAGGAGTGATCCCATGAAATGGACAGGAGAAGGGAGGAGGTGGGAGCTCACGTGGACTGCAAGGAATCCACCTGGAAGACGTTCTGGTTGGAAGGGGTGGTGAAGTACAGCTGCTGGTTCGGCACTCGATTGTCACAGGGGCTGCTCAGTCCCAGAGTCCGCTCAAAGTCCAGCAGCTGACCCATGAAGTTGAAGTTGGGTGAAATGTTCGACTTCTTCATCTTGACAATATCATAGGCATCATTCATGGACAAGTTCAGCTTCTGCATGAGGTAGGCCACCGTCACTGTGACCGAGCGGCTGATCCCTGCTAAGCAGTGCACCAGGACGCCGCAGTTCTTCCCCCGTGCTTCATCTGTACAAAGAGGCAGAGAAGGACACATAAGACAGAGGGTTGGTAACTGATCTCTCAACAGGAATGAGATTAGTATCAAGTAGGAAAAAAGTTCAATTCTGATCCCAGTAGCCAGCAGTGTAACTCAGGAGTTAACTTCAGCGGCTTAAAACCAGGACAAGAGAAGAATCCACTCCCCCTACTACCCAAGTCCCAGAGCTGAGAAAACTAAGAAATGAGACAAAGGACACGCCGCATGACACTGTTTTAGAAGTCAGTTTAAAAAGACAGGCTTTTGCCTGGAGATTTGCCTTTAAATTCTTACAGTCCCCTTGCCCCAGCATGGAAATCCTGCAATATGTCTTTGAAAGGCTTTATACAGACCAGCAGACTGCAAAGGTCTATTAAATTATTCTCCAACTGTTGTGCAGCTAACAATGGAGGTATTCAGGCATTCTAAAAGAATGAGGGAAGTCACAGGGGACAGCCCATTAGGAGGAACAGGATGTCAACATTGGTTGAAAATGGGTTCCTTTGTAATAGGAAATGCATTACAATGCCTGGAGATTAGTTTCTTTGTGGCTTCTAGCCCACATTTCTTCCTCCTAGGCTCAGATTACTTACATTCTCCACTATTACCTGTATCATTCAACCGGATTACAGCACAGCTTTCCAACAGATAATGTAATGCCCACCCCACCGCACCGCACCCCCGATGGGGAAATTTGAATCCTCCCCAAAACGAAGGAAAGTGGAGAACTCCTTAGGCCCAAGGGTACAGATTTCCAGAGTTGACGGGTAAGATCTGAGGGCTGGTTGACCGAGGCACCGAGCCCGTGAGGTATATCATTATTACCACGAGATTTAATTTAAACTCTAGCTATATATTTGCCAGGGACACCGCTCATTCATATCTTGTATTTAAAAGCTAAAGTTAGATCCCCAGATCTCTTCTTTTTATTATACTGCTCTTCAGTAACCCCAAGGGAAAAAAAAAAAAAAAAAAAAGGCAAATAAGATATGGACCCCAAGCTCATTTGCCCCCACCCGCCAGGAAGTGATTTAGGAAGATCCCCCAAAACGTGCAGGGGTCAGTCCCCAGCTCCAATAAAAATGACTCAAGGAGGAATTCCACAGCCAGACCAGGTATGTCTGTGCAACCCTGCAAAGGTCGCTTACAATTCACCCGGGACTTCTCAATAACCACCCCCCACCAAACAGTCCCCAACAGCTCCTCAACTTAAGCCGGCGTTAAAATCAGAAAAAGGGGCATGCCCCAGAGACGGTCATAAATGCTGCCACTGCTTCTCTCCCGAAATTCACGGATTCTGCAAAAGATGCCGAATTCTGCCTCTTGACATGTAGCTGTTAGCAAGTAACCGGGTCTTACCTATAAAGGAGATGGCCTCAGGAAAGAACTGAGACAAATTTTGGCTCCAGTGGTCAGAGATCGGGATCTGTTTGTACTTGAATTCACCGGCGTTTTCAAAGAGATTAGGCAGGTTAGGAGTAACATTCAAGATGTATTTAATGCCGAACTCTTCTAAAACGTCCAAATTCGTGGAGTCCTTGGCACAGCCTAAGTAGAGGTAGGGTAAAATCTCCACCGGAAAGGAAGGCTGGTTGTTGGAGAGAGGGCTGCCATCGGAGTCGGTGGCACTGTTGGGGTCTCTGTCAATGTCAGATTCAATGTCGGATGATGAATCGGAGCTGATTCGGAGGCCTCCCAAGCCCAGGACTGGCAAAGGAGGAGAGCTGCTGCTACACGAACTGTCTAGGTTAGTTTCACAGTGCAAGGCGAACTCGGCCTGGAACTTGCTAAAACCGCCTAGAGAGAAAAGGAAAGAGGAGAAAATGCAACCTGATATAAAATGGCATGTCGACTTACTTTCCTGGTACAGCTCTGTCTGCACAGGAGCGTCTGTTTTGCACCCTCTCGAGCTCCGGGAAAAAGAAGAAAAAAAAAAAAAAAAAGTCTCACTCTCAACGCAGACAGACTAACTTAAAGGAAGGGTTAAGAAAATCGTCCGCTGCGGTGGAGGGCTCAGCATATTCAAGATTAAAGCTCTATACCACCTTGCCCTGCGGGGACCGCTGGAGAGGTGTCTTGGCGGCAATTCCTTCTGCCAGGCTCATGCCGGAATCCCCGTTAGCCCTGTCCCCCCCACGCCGCCACAGTGATTTCAGACTTCAAGGTTTCTTGAAACAATAACGGGGGGGTTGGGGGGGGGGCGAGAGGTGTGGAATAGGGGGAAAATCCCCCTGCCCAGGTCTGCGCTCTCCTGGCGCATCAGTCCACTGCCCGGGGAACGCTGCAGACTGCATCCTCCCCCTCCCTCTTACCCGGGTAGAGATCCACGGGGCTCGGCTCCCCGTTCCCCACAGCCCCGGGCCCCAGGCAGAGATCTCTCCACCAACCTTGGGCAGCCCTCCTCACCTTCCAGATAAAACGCCTTGCAGCCTTCATCTTTGAGGCGCTTGAGGAGCAGCCCCAGCACGGACTCGCCGCCCGTATTCTCGTTCCAGTCGCGGCTGTGCTCGTCGTACAGCACTACAGTGTCGGTGCCACACCGGCGGGCGAAGCGCTCCCGATCCTCCTCGCTGCTGGCGACGAGGGAACGCAGGGGCAGGTTGCCCTTCTGCAGCCGCCGCAGCATGATGCCGGGGATGGCCACATTGATGGCCGACTCGATGTGGGACGACTCGTACAACTCCTGCGGCCGACAGTCCATCAGCAGTAGCCGGTCGTTGCCCATCTCCAGCTGCTCGTTCAGCCACGCCACGGATTTACTAATCGCCATTTCCGACGCGAAAGGGACGGGTCTGAACGTATCTAGCATGAGGAAGGACGGGGGGAGCGGAGCGTGCTCTGGAAGCGCCCCTCTCTCTCACAGAGGCATGCGGCTGGCTCGGCGGGCGGGCTGCACCCCTCTAACTCCGCACAACTTATCGCCCTCCGCCCCAGGAAAATGAATCACGCAGCTCCCCCCGCGCCGCTTCCCCCGCGCCGGGCGGCGGTGGAGGCACGGGGAGGGAGAAGCAGCCCTGGCCCCGGCGTGTGTGTGAGTGTGAGAGCGTGTGTGTGTGCCTGCGTGCGCGCAGCCAGCCTGCCCTGTCTCCTCTTTTTTCTGTCAATGAATCCCTGAATGAACCTGCCTAATCGCCGCTGCAGCCCGAGCCCTTGGGCTTTTCCTCCGCCACGAGTGAATGAAATCCAATTAACGTGCCGCCGAGTGGGGCTCCCCGGCTCAGCATGGAAGCGCTGCGGCGGTGGCGGTGCCCCTTCCCTTGCGTTCCCCTCCTTTGCTGCGCTGCCACCGCGGCCGCCCGCAGCGCCCCTCGGCCGCGGCCCCGCGCAGCCCGACTCTCCTCAATGGGCACAACCGCGCTCCGCTCAATGGATACATTCTCCGCATCAGCCAATGGGGGCGCGCGGAAGGGGCTGTTGCCGCGGCGACGGGCCGGCTGGAACAGGTTGTGTTGATGAATCGTTAATGAGTTTGTCATTCACAAAAACGGAAAGGAATTTCCGCTCCGGATAAGCCGAGTGCAAACAAGCGGCAGCCGCGGCGCGGCGGGCGGGGGCGGCGGGGGCAGGTGAGGGGGCGCGGCCCGGCGCTCCCCCCTTCCCTCCGCCAGCAGCAGCCGCGGGGCGGCCGTCGCGGCCGGCGGAACGAATGGCACCTTTTTTCTTTTTTCTCCCTCCCTCCATATTTTCGTTCCCTAAGCCATAGCCCGCAGAGGCCGGCCGTGTTCCCCCCAGTTCCCCCGAGCTGATCGTGGCCCGGCTTTTCATTAGGGTGTTCCGGGAATCCCATTTTTAGGGAAGTAGGTAGGCTCTGTCCTCGGCTGATCCCTACGGGGGTGAAGAGTAAACCCCGAGCTAATCTCTTCCTACGCGGCCCGGTTCTATTCGCTGCACGCAGCGCAGCCGGGGAGCCGGCCCCGCCGCAGGAGCAGCCCCTAGGCGCTCCTGCTGCGGTCCGCGCGGGCCACCCCACAAACGTGAGCAGGGAAAGTGGCCCGGCCGGCTTCTCCAGGTAGCTTGTGATTTAACCGCGCTCGCCCGGCCGCGGCGTGAATCCGCCGCCAGCAATAAGCCCGCAGTCCCCCGGGCCGCGGGGAGCTCCGGGGCCGCCGCCGGCCCGGCGGGGTCTGGTGCGGCCCCTCGCACCTGGCAGCGCCCGCGCTGGCTGCCCCGGCCGCCGCACCGGCTCCTCCTGCGGGTGCGGCCCCGCCGCCGACGTCCTGCGCTTCCCCCCGGTCCGGCCGGGCCCAAGGGCGCCGCAGTCCCCGGCGCACCGGCAGGCGGAGGGGAGGGCTGGGCTGCGCTGCCCGTCGGAGCGGCGCTGGGGTAGCAGGGGCCGGGGACCACCCGGGGCCGGTGGGCTGAGGACGCCATGGGGCCGGAGGCTGAGCCGGGAGCGGGTTAGAAAATGGGTGAGGGAAAAGCGAGGAGCGACAATAAATCAGGAGAAGCCTGGCCTAAATGCTAATCCTGCCACCAACATCTGCTTGGAAGTAAAATTGTTCGAGAGAGGCTAATCTCCCTTCCACTGCCTACTGAGCTTCAGGGCTCACTGTTTTTAACCGCAGCTGAAGGAGGTTCTTTAGCGAGTGGCTGGAGACTGTGACCCGGAGAACAGATAGTGGCATGGGCAGTCCTGTATGTTCCACACAGAAAACATCCGTGATGTTAATTAAAGTTGGCACATGAGTCGCTGCAGTTTCAAACAAGGTTGACACGCAGATGGCATTAACGATATCCTCCCTAGCGGGGATTTGAGAGGATCCCTTCTTGCTACCTTTTTCAGAAGCTTGAAAGTGGGACTGAAGTGTTACACAAACCTTGCCCCGCCCCTTAGCCGGGAGATTTCCTTGAACTGATGTTCAACTCACTGGGCACACCACACACCCTGTCCCATGGCTCAGCGCGGGCAACTTGTCCAGCCCACCTTGCCCACTATGGATCTGTCCTCTCTCCTTTCCAGGCTGTTCTTACCAGTTGCTTCACTTGCTGTTCTGCTCTCCATGTTCAGAATATGTGCTGTTTAAATGTCCAGAGCAGTGGCAGATCAAACTAGAAAGCAGGAGCCTTTGGTTTTATTTATTTAAGCATTTCTTGGGTGGGATACCTGCCTAGTAGTATAACAATACTACTACAATAAATAATGATAGTATTTAAAGTTATTTTTATCATTATCACTCAGTTTTGATGGAAATACCATGAACATTAAAGGGTAAGTGTATGAAGGCAGTGAGATGCTGGATGAAGCATACTCCAGAGAGTTGTATTTCCAAAGTGAAGCTGGAGACAGGCTTGTAACGGTGGTAGCTATAGCCTGCTCATTGCATGGCAGCAGTCTGAGGGTGGCATTTGGTGAGCTCTCCAGGCAGGAGAGCTTGCACTGCAGCGGAATTAAACCAGTCAAATACAAATAGCACCCTTTGAATTTGTAGTAGTACCTCTAGTACCTCCCTCAGGACCAGCTGAAGAACTCTACAGGAGAATGAGAACTATGTGACACCTTGTTGTCTTTCTGTTAGCATGCATATATGCACTCCCTTTTCCTCTTTGTGTCTGAACTGCTCTGTCCTGTCAGTCACTGAGGGATGCTGGAGCAGATTCAGTTAACCATGCTACCGTCTGATACTTTGTCAGAGACCAGATGTACAACCCAAACTTCACCAGGAGATCATTTATCCTTCAACTTCCAGAAGATTTTGTAGTACCTGAGCAGTGACAAAAGCCAATCTCTGGCAGTTAAGTTTTCAACTCTGATTTTTTTTTTTTTTTTTGGGGGGGGGGGGGGGAGGGACATGTGTTTGTTTATTTATTTGTTTGTTTGTTTTTATTTTGATTTTGGATTTTTAATTTCTTGTCTGCAAATAGGACTTCTTCAGTCCAGCTCAAAGCTTATCAATAACAAATAGTCCATTTTGCTGGCTTTGGGACCATTTTGCTCATTTGTAGCATGTGTAGAGGGCCCAATAGATCTCCATGAGTGCTTATGACCTGAGCTTGTCTTGGCCAGACATGTAGACACAGAGTACGAGGGCAAGGCATAGATGACAACAATTAAAATTTAGTGTTGCTTTGCCCAATTCCTTCATATCTCTCCTTGTAATAGAAGCCCTGGCCCTGAATTAGAGAGACAGGTTATCTACATAGTGTAATGGGAGAGAGAAGTACTAAAAAGTCAGGTATCTATGACGTTTTGAAACCAGGCCAGCTGGGTCACTCTGATACACTTCACAGTCTGGAATACTAAGGCAGCAATGCAGAGGCATCCTCAGAAGGCTAAGTACTGATGAAGTTTCTTCCTGCATTTGACATCAGGGATGAGGATTTTTTTTTATACAAGTGCTTTCTTCCTCTGAAGATACAGCTTCATGCCTCTCTTCTACTTAATTGAAGCAGAATTTGATAGGAGTCTGTCTTTCTATGAGAAGATGGGGCATAAAATATACAGGAAAGGGTTTTCTGCTTCTTTGGTCACTCCTTTCCCATGTTGCATCAATCAATATTTTTGAGAGAAGGGACTCCAGCCTTCATTTCCCATGTCCCACTGATGATGTGAATCAAAATGGCAGAGACACCTTCTGTATCTGCACTGTTTAATTTCAGGGAAGCAAAGAACACTCTGTCTGCTGGAGAAAGCCAAGGAGCATAACACATACTGGCATCAGGATTTTAGGTGAGATGCCAACTCAGCTCAACTCTGGAAGCACAAGAGCTTGGAAAATGTAGTGAAGACAGGTTTCTCTGACAGGTCATACTTAGGCAGGAATTTTGAGGATCATGACTATCAGCTTTGACTGAGCCAGCAAATGCCTGTGATTCAGCTAAAAAGTCATTCAGCTTTAGATGCTGGAAGTTAGAGGTTCACATTTTACCTACTTATTTCCTCTCATTTATCACTTTCAGAAGGTTTTCAGAGAGGACAAACTGCACTCTGGAACTGCTCAGTTCCTTTTGCTGTCTCTAAATTGTGCCTGGTGGAATCAGCCTGTACTTTTACATGCTTACCTTGCAGTCTATGATTCTCACCTTCAGGTTTATCTCTAAGTCCTTTATACAGTTCCTTTTAGTTTCAGTAAAAGTGAAAAATCAGTGTATGTCTGTGTTGGTTTCTGTGAATGATCTATTTGAAAATAGAAATACACAAATCATTCTAGACCAAATTGTCCATAAAGCAGAGTACCATTGGTGTAAAGCTAGTTAGTGCAAAGCATCTCAAAGGGAGAACAAAAGTGTCCTATAAAGCATTTTATTTATTTTATGTAAAGTACAAACAATTTATGGAAATGACATTTAACTGGTTATTCAATGCCCAATTATTCATGTCTAAAATAATTCCTGAAGTTGGAGAAATAAAACACTTGAATGACTCCATTTAGGAAATCCTTTTGACTCAAGTGCTTTCCTTGAAACAGCAAATAGCTGGAAGACTTCAAGCACATATTTAGTTGTGCCTTGTAATAAAGTAATGTAATTAGCAATTACTTAGGAATGATGCTTTAACATACTTAACAGCTACCACAGACATCCATTTATTTAAGAGGTTTTGTTTTCTTTTGATTCCTTGTGGTATAAACAAGGTTCCCTTCTGAATGCAGCTCATGAGTTCTCCAAATTGCTCCTTAGGGTGTGCAGAGGTGAGCAGTTTTGTTTGACAGCAGATCAGTACTGGCTGTTGGATTCTCTTCTGAGAGGATAAAACTAAGCTTGTAGGAGGGCAGTGTAAGGCATACATTTAACAAGACTCACAGTGTATTTGGCCAAGCACAGAGGCAAGTGCTATAATATTTTTTTTCTTCTTTTTTTCCCTTCCCACCACATGCTGCATGGATAGTGACACTTTTGGTGGCACTGACCTGTGGATCACTTCACAGTGGTTTGCTATCTTCTGGCAACAGAAACATAGTACAGGTGGACAGCTGTCTCTTAAAAATAATAAACATATATATGTTTATTACATATTACACATTACATTATTATTAACAATAATAATGAAGAGAACAGAAGGCTACATGTCTGCACACTTTTCTTATAATTACATGTTAATTTGATAGCTATCAAATAAAAAATGGACTGTATGACAGCAGCAAAAATCAGAAGCAGACTAAATTATAAAAGTGCTACTGTGTGTGATCGCATGAAAATACAGATACACCATTAAATTTGGTGTCAGTGATTAAATCAATAAATTTGCTTACTGGTTGGAATGTAGATTTATATGGTTCTGTTGCCTTAGCTAAGGAATAGGGCAATTCCTATCTAAAACTCCTGATGCGTGGTGCATCAGGAAATGTAATGCTATTTGTATAAAGACAACAATGTGCTTATATTATTTATTTGCCAATACCAAAGAGTTCAATAGTGTCCAGAGACTGTTTTCATGTTGTGCAGGCTGGTGTTTCTCTCTGCTGTTGTCAGCTGTTCAGTGGCAGCCTGTATGACACTATACTGGGCACACACATCACACTAGATGAGGCTGCTGAGGAAATGCTCTAATCTGATTATAATGCTGCCCATTTTGATTGAAGGGCTAACTAGGGCCTAACATGTGTTCTTACCTGGGGAGGCATTAGTACTGTCACTCAAGTATGTTCTGTCAATAGCACTGTCCCATTTTTGTCCCATTCATTCACCCTACAAGGAAGCAAACCTGACAGCATCAGGGAAGCATGGAAAGCAGCTCCCTCTTCCCAATGCTAAAGCTTTCTTTTCCTCTGTGTTTGCAAAATCACCTGCTACCAAATCTCTCTGTTCTGACCATGGGAATAAACCCTGCCCCTAGGATGACTAAAGGCTTTTTCTAGACCATGAAAAGAGTAAACAAAGGCTGTGTTTGCACAGTGCAGGGTAAATCAGCTGTGCAGAGAGCAGAGCAGGGACAACAAATTATGTAAGAAAAAGATCTTCATCCTGAGACAGGCATATTCAGGAAAAGAAATGCTATGCAGCTGTCTTACGTTTTGTTTCCAAAGAGAGGGAATTAGTAGTTCAACCAAGGCATGAACAATTCAATTTCCATTATTTTTTTCTATATGGCCACTGAAATGTGTCCTGAGGACCCCATGGAGCTGAGCACACCAATTGGCTCCAGGATGTCACAGTGGGAGACACATGGACAATTGTGCATCCTGGCACCTGCAACTTCCATTTAGCCCTTCTGCTTTACCTTTCACAGATGAAAAGTTCCTCAAAGGGATTTCTCCTGGGCCAGGAAGGACCTGCACCAAACCAGATATATACACTAAAAAAGGTAAGAGTTTCCTTATAACTGAGCCTAGAGCTTTCCCTTGTGGCCTGCTGCTGCCAAAAAAGGCTCGTAAAAGCTTGTTGAGGAGGATGTACCAAACTGATGGCCAGACCTAGGTGCTAAGATGTGCTACTCTGTTTAAAAAAAAAAAAAAAAAAAAAAGAGCTCAAGTCGCATGCTGATTTTGAAGCACCCATGGTGTTGTCTTCCAGGAGATGGAATGTGATGTAAGTCACACAAACCTTTCTGGTTTAGTTTGCTACAAGTTGCACCTCCATTCTCCCAAAACAAACAAACAAACTAACTAACTAACTAACTAACTAGAATATAAAATAAAGTTGCCAAACTTCAGTGGTCTTAAGGGGTTGGCCCCTACAACTTCTAAATCCCACAGATCAGACAGGTTATTTTATTTGGAAACGTGAGAGACTTTAGTTGGTAGGAGAGGGAAACCAGTAGAAAGAACTTGATGTAAATAGAACAGGTGGGGAAAGGGTAATGCCCTAAATGTGGAGCAGTATTATAAATGTCTGGGGCAATATTGGGTTATGTACATTACTAGAAAAGTATATATTGAGGGAACAGAGTCCTTTTGAAAGGCATACATCTCAAGGTAAGCCATAAATGGGTGTGGTAGTCCTTTTAATTTGTATTTAGGAGCTTTGCAGTATAAAATATACCTCGAAGGCTGGGTGTGTACAAGCGTAATCTCTGCAAATGTTGGCAAGACAGTTACTGTTGTCAAGTTTATTCTGGTTTTAATATGCTAACTAAATAGCAGAACTGTCACATCCAAATACCAGGTCATAACTGGGTATACCATAGCACTATGAAATTATGATTACAGTACTGTTCGTGGTCAAAGATTTTGTCACTTATTTGGCACATTGGTGTCACCAACATACCACAAAGGTAAATTATATTAAAATACTGCTTTCTCTGAGTAATTTTGTAGCAGAGCTGTAAAAGATAAACCATTTTCACAAAGTTTCCTATTCTCACTAAATTGTGTGCATAGATCTCTGCTCAAGGGCTTGCAAGACATTGTTGTAGAGACACCTACAGCCCCATGCTTTTCAGTGGTACACTGGAGCGTTCCTGCTCTTTCTTAGAGGATTTTGTCTGGTAAACATTATAAATGTTGATTGGTTATTGTCTTTTTTTATTCTAGTCTCAGTTTTCAGCAACCTGCTTCATTTCATGTGGCAGTCCCATCAGCTCAAAGAACTTTAGCATTTCTGGTTCACAACATAATTTGAATGGGAATAAAAAAGTGCAGGAAGCAAGGACCAGCATTCAGTGGTTTCCTGCTCCCTTTCCAGTCTGCACCAGATTAGTGCCTTAGCACAGGGTTAGGGTGAGCTGCATGGAGGTGAGCCCTTTCTTTCAGATAAGGTGTATGGCCAACTGTAATAACTGGATTCAGAAAGGTGAATGTTACACAGCATGGAGATTAAAACTAGGTGAGTTGTAGGTACAATTGCTTTTTTGTCGTGTTTCAGCAAGGAGAATCCTGAAGACCACAGCCAGGTGCATCTAATCCCAGTCTTGCCCTTGTATGGGGCTCAGGCAAGTCTTTTGAAAATAGAGACTGCCTGCAGTGCTACCATTTTTGGCTGCTTCCTCTGTGATTGGTGGACAGGATCCTGAAGATATTGAGGGGTTTGGATTTTTTTCCCTGAGTGAAGTGTAACTTTATTTAATCAGGGAAATCACATTAGAATTATGCTATGGATGATGTATCCTAGATGGTTAGGTCGTCAACACGTAGAAGAACACTCAGTGAGTCAGCCCTGCAATTTTTGGTGGAGTAGGTCTATTCCGGTGTGTGGGTGTTCGCAGAACAATTACGTAAGTGTCAGGGTAACGAGGAACTTCTGACATTTCTGGCAGCTTAACTGAGTTCTTTTCAGTCAAAAATACACTAATTGTTGTTCTCTTGCATTAAACACACATCGTTGCCTTAACTGGATTTGGGAGGCGCTTTTTTTTTGTGTCAGTTGTCAGGGCAAGATACTGGAGCAGTTTTATTCTTGAGAAAAGAGATTTTTCACAGTTACAGTGAGACAAACATTTATGAGAACCATTTAAATCTTATAAGAGGGTGCAAAAGTTGATATGCCATATGCCGGGAATTTACTATGATAAAACTAATTACTGCTACTGAATGCAAGGGCCCATCAGCATTTTCATTACACCCACCCTCAACACCTTGTCTTTTTTTTATTATTTTTTAATTTTTTGTATTTTGGTTTGCCAGGATTTTCTGCCTATATAATTTTTCCGATGGAGAATGACAATGCAGCCTCCAAACTAATCCTTGAAATATGTTATGTCCTATATTCAAGGCAAATAGATTCAGTACCCCACTGAAGAATGGTGTATTGCACTGCTTTTCTACATGTATTGCAGATGGAAAGAAGAACTGGTTTGTCTGCAAAGTTGGTCAGACCAGGTCAGCATCCAAATGACACTTTCAGAAAAGATTTCTCTCTGGAGATTAAATATGAAATAAATAAAAACTGGCAACTGTTTTCTTTCTTATTTAATCCAACCATGCCTTTGGATTTGGATCCAAAACCCTGTAGTCCAACTAGTCAATGGGATTAATTTTTTTAAATCTGGATAAATATTAAATATTTCATATTATCGTAACCTTGATACTGTCTCTTCTTCTCCATGGAACAATTAATGAGCCAGATCACAGCTTTGAATGGTGCTGAGCATCCCCCTTACATATCTGAACATCTAACGAAACAACATTCATCATGGATTTTGGAGAGCCAACTAATGGCTGCAGGATGTTTTGAATCTAAAAAGATGTATTTCCTGAAGTCAGTCAGACAAAGGGGCTGTGTTATATGCTGTGTAGGTTCAGAGCGAGAGCAACCTACCAGCTGTGTTGGTGCTTGTCCACATTCAGTGTATTGGCTGTGTTAGCAAGTCCTTACTGTGGCTAGAAGTTTGTGAGGATTCCACCAGTGACAGTATGTGGTGGGGAATCACCAAAGAACCTGGGTTCTTTGGTCTCAAACCAATACAGTTTTGACCAAGAATTTTTATAATTAATGAGCACAACTTCAGCCTAGATGTTCTGTCTTAATGATGTGTACATTATGTGAGAGTAATAATTGGATACAGTGGACCATGTGTGTTTGGGGGGTTTGTTGTGTATTACTTCTCTTTAAAATAGCAGAATCAAAGTTTGAATATTAAGTTGCTGCAATCATCCCATTTGCTTCCCCAAAAGTTATAAAATTTTAGAGGTCTGCAGCGTGAACTGATTGCCTTATATTGCTTGTAGTCTAGTAGACTGAAGGGGTTCATTGTTCTCGTGTGTGCAGGAGGAATTGCTTAAATCCAATGAGCAAAAACAAAGGAACTCTCAGTGCCTCATATTTCTTCCCCAGGATTTATGCAAAGAGGAACCAAGTCTTCTGCATTGAGAGCTTGAGATGAGAGTGCTCTTCACTTCAGCTCAGTGCCTTCAAGTGCCACCCCTGTTGGTTCATGTAGTTACTCAGGGAAAACTGCAGGCAAATAAGCCAAGTTCTAGTATTCAAAGAGCTCTCTGCACTCAGTGATAAAATTCTCTTTTAGATTCAGAAACAGATTCATTATTTAAAAACCATTGTTCCCACTCCTTTAAATTCACCAACAACACCTGATGCTTCTGCTATGACGGGTGGACAAGAACTGTTAGAAACAGGTAGGGAGAGGTCACCTACCCACATCACTCAGCTTCAGGGCAACTCAGAAATGTACCACAGGGATTTTCTTTGAACCATTTTGTTAGCTGGACTTTTTTATTTACTGAAAACCTACAGAAGTAGGTAATAACACAGATATTGTGTTATTAGTTGGTAAAGCTAAGAGACACATTGTTATGGGAAAATACTGATTACTACCTATTAATCATCCCTCTTTACTGAGGACATACCTTTGATTCAATCACTTTGAAGGTATTTATCATCCATAGTATTTCTGCAGTTTTTCAAGCTAGGTTTAGCTGACATAGTAAGGCAAAAGCAGTGTCTGGAATAGGACCTATGGTGAATTGTTGATTGTCTCTTTGCTCTTAAAAGCAAAGCCTATATTGATTTTGCAACAGAGTCCTTGAAAAAAATATATTGCCTATTACTTTAGAAGGTAAATGAGGCCAAAATGTCAGAGAAATTAACCAAGAACTTTTTATTTTCAGGACTTGGAACTGATCAGTTGTTCTGAAGCTGGGTTCAGTACATTGCCTGTAGAAAGAAGGGGAAGATAAACTTCTGACCACAGACAGTACAGATAAGAAAGGAAAAAGAAGCCAGAAGGATCAGGTGCAGCTGTGGCAAGTTTAGGTCCAACCAGGCATTACAAGTAAGGGAAAGATGACCTCAAAACTTTGTGCCAACAGCTGCTCTGTGGACTTGTACAGGTTCAGCCCCATGTCCCTTTTCTCCTTGCCTCCCAAATTCCCACTTGACTTTCATACTCAGGTCTCCAAAAACATGACTGCCACCCTTCACTACGGATTGAAAAGTTTGCCTGTGAGCTATTCCTGGGCATCTGATGTGCGTCCTACACACACAACATCTAATGGCCTGTTGTGAGGCACAGTGATGGGAGGGCTACACGTGCTTGTGAGCAAGGAGCAGCATTTGTTGAGATTGCTTTTGCCTAAGGCCACCCCTTGGAGCAGGAACAGCTTTGGGAGCAGTCAGGAGACTTTCTGCTCACTTGGATGGTATTATGAATTGTGGCTGAGGACGAGGAGGAAGGAGCAAGGTCTAGACAGAATGTGGCTGCCTAACCTGAGAGAACAGCTCCCCATGAAAAATGCTGGCCCTACTCTCTCTGAGAAGAGGTTGCCCATCAAGTCTGAGCTCTTTTTACTGGCTTGGGGAGAAGGTGCCTTAGTTGATATTCTTAGATAGTGACTATTTTCTTTAGCTGTGTAATTTGCCCAGCCAGGCCATTTGTTGATACTCAAGGTGTCGTTTCTGTTCCTGAGGCTGGGTAAGAGGGCACCCCATGCTTCTTTGTGGGCATGGTCATTTGGAGGAAGAAATGCTTCTTGAAAAGGGGCACATGGGACCTTTTTTTCCTGACTCCTTTCCTCCTCTCAGGTCCAATGAAGAGTTTCTAGGAAGCAATTTATTGTTGTCACTTTTGGGTTGTTTTAGAAGACACAGTACTTCTAGAAGACTACAGTTATTGTATACTTGGAAGAGAGAAGATGGGTGTGTCAGATGGGTGTTTCAGAAGATGGATATACCATTTTGTTCATTCAAAATGGATTTCTAAGACTGGTATGTCAACGATTTCCTCCAAGGGTTTCCTTAGCACAAGGTACACGTTTTTCTGAAATTCTGCATATGTTTTCAGGACTTCCATGAGAACATGTGGGCTATATTTGCTATGAAGTGGCCCTTGGACCAGGGTGAATTTTACCTTCCAAAAATCAACTTCAGCTGAAGCAACTCAGAGACCATGTAAAAAAAAAAAGAAATTTTGCCCTGCTATCAGTGACATTTGTGAATCAAATTGTGAACCATCCATATGGCTAAACAGACTATCCGCACTCCTCCACAAGTAGTCACTTAGAGGATGAAAGTAATATTCATCCTGATCATCTGTTTTGTAACAGGATATTTATCTCAAGCTTTCAAGAATGTCATTGTTATTGGCGGAGCAGGGGAATGGGCAGTAAGACAGAATCTGTAATAGATTATCGATGTTGGGAAGTGAATAAGCTGGAGGGAAGGAAACCTGCCTGAACCCCATCATTACCTGCCCTGCTTTTTCCCAGAAAGAAGGGCTGTAGGCCCATAACAATATAAGGGGAAGAAGAAGGAGGAAATGTTCTCCCTGTGGTCAGTTAAGTGTTCAAGGAGACTAAGGGGGGGTCTGAAAAATGGTAGGACCCCAAAAGGGAGGGGTAGCATATTTAATGTGTCTGAAGGAATGACTGGTTCAGACAGGGAATAGGGACAAGTCTGTAAAATTGTTTCTGTAAGCAAGAGAAAGCTAATCCAGCTGCGCTGCAGGGAGGGTGGCAGTGCAGCAGGCAGAATATCAGCTCAGGGACTCTGGCCCAGTTAAGCAAATGACACGGTTCTGACTGATTCTGGCACAGAGTACGGCTCAGCGGCTGTGGCTGCCTAAAAACCACCTAATTTAAACTCCATTTCTGAACTAAGGAGCATGAAAATTTCAAAGCTTTTTGCTTCCAGTGGAGACTTCCAGGGGTAGTATTAATAGCTTTGGTGAACTGTGCTCCATTGATTTAAAGCACCTGTGCTTCTGAAAGTCAGGATTTATCAATTTTTTATCACTTACACAGGAAGCAGTGCTGGGCTTAATGCTATTTATCCAGCTGGACATATTGACTTTGACTTAGGAGATCAAAGCATTTTAGTTAGGGGTTGTGTAACATCTTCCTATAAGAACTGTCAGAGGTAAATTTACTAAAGCCTGAAACTTTGATTGATGATCATTTTGCATGAGTGTTCAGCATCAGGAAGCACACAATAAACCCTTTCTCTTAATGGAGGTACAGGCTGTGGCCTCTTTAAACATACATATTTTGAAAGACATTTCATCACCTCCTTGAGCATAACAGTACACAAAACCCTGCAGGTGCACTTGAAGGTGAGATGTCCCTCAGCTCCAAGGAGGTGACCCAAGATCCTTTAAGATGCAGTTTTGTATAGTGCAAACCTGGAGCCAGTAAGGAGAGTAAGTTATTTGTCTCAGGGTTTTTTCTTCATTTTCTTGCCCTTTAACCATTGTAATAACAGCATTTTCAAAGTAAGAGGTTGGAAAGTACTCCCTCAGGAGCTCAGAGGATCAGTCCTGTGCTCCTGTGAATCCTTGTAGCAGTGGCAGATAGATCCAGCCCCTCCTTGAGGGTATATGAAAGAGATTTGACTTCTTGTCCCAGCTTAAGGTGACACACATCACCTCCTGTGAACCAGCTTCCCCCAACTATTTCTATCTGAGTGGTACTAAATACACTTGTTAAACACTTTGATATCTTATATCACTAATTACTGAGGGTTTGTTCAGATACTCTAACTTTTAAAGGCAGAACACTGTCCTCCTTCACTAGGGTAATGAGGAGAACCTGCACAGAGTTACCTGTGATTCAGGCACCTGCAGGCAACTTGCTCCTGAGCAGCATGGCATTTTGAGTGATGGTAAATTGCTGCTGCCACTGTTTTGTCTGATAGTCACAGCATCCTTTGTCCTGAGAGTGCCACAGCCTATGCACAGCTGACCTGTGTTACTGCAGTGCTCAGGGGTCTCCTGTCTTGCAGAAGGAAATGTTCAATGGGCTTTTCCTCTATTTTCCTTTTTGTTTTTAGCTACAAACAAACACTAAATATTTTGAGTGTGGATTGCATGGCTCAAGGACTCAGGATGATTAAAAGCAGGAGACCTACAGAGACATCCAGAAATTATTGTTTTTAACAGGACAGGAACTTTGTCTGAAAACAGGATGACTTGCTGCAAAAGACGCCGACAAATCCCTGTAGAGCTTTAGAAAAAACAAGCAGGCGCCTGAGTGTGCTTTAAAAAAAAAAAAATCCTGCCTAGTAATAAAAAGGGACGTGAGGGTAAACAGGAAAAGAGCACTCCACACTGTGAGCAGCCCAGAGGAGGAGAGGCTGGGAAGAGCACTGATCTGAAAACCTGATATGGAAACTAAAGGGAAAGATTTCTTGCTATTTCTCAGGGCAAATTCCCTGTAAAAGCCTCGATGAAGCTTTGAGTGGCAGCTGCCCACTAGTTCCTGTGTGCTTTTGTTCTCGTTCTGGGTGTGGGAGGGTAGCACATGCCCTACAGGTTTTGTTGGCTGAATTCTGTGGCTGTAAAGAAGTGTTCATTCTGACTTGCTTGAAATACAGGCTAAAGAGACAGTTCTACTGCATAACTGTATTTCCTGACAACGAAGTGACTGCAGTTCTGCACACCTGTGCAGTTTTACTGCAGTACATTTCACTTTTCTAATTTTAGTGTGAATCTCATGACAAATGTCATTTTCTCCCAAGCCCTAGCTCCTCAAGTTTTGCAGTTTCATGACAGTCTCACTTTTCATGAATCTGAATGCAGTCTCTCTAGCCTTCATGCCTAAGAAAATAAAATCTTGAACTCAAAGGCAGCCTAGCACAATGCATAAAACAAAACTCCTATTATTACTAAGTTTTGGATGGTGATTTTTAAAATCAAATGCTACTTTGAGACTCATGCTAATTTTCAGACTCAAGTACTAAGCAGGTTTTCTATTGGAACAGACATACTGTTAGTGAGACACCGATAGTGATAAAGAGGATGGGATAGGCATGCAGCATCAGGTATAGGCCCAGGTATACCAGAATCATAGGATGGTTTGAGTTGGAATCGACCTTAAATATAATCTAGTTCCAATATCCCTGCCATGGGCAGAGATGCCACCCAATAGATAAGGTTGCCCAGGGTGCCATCCAACTTGACCAATTTGCAGGGATGGGGCATCCACAATTTCTCTGGGCAGCCTGTTCCAGTGCATCACCACCCATTGAGTAAAGAATTTCTTCCTCATATCTAATTTAAATCTCTCCTCTTTTAGTTTAAAGCTGTTTCCCTGGCCCTATCACTGTCTATCCATATAAAAAGTCACTCCTCCCTCTTTTATATAAGCCCCTGTAAGTACTGGATGAACACAATGAATGCCAAAATTCTTTGCAACAAGTTTCTGCTGCTCCGAAGTCAAACACTTCCTCAGAAGTGAAATAACACCTTAGTGGCCAAAGGAGGATTCAGCAGGACATAAAATGTGCTGACAGTAAAAGATTCATCGTCTCAAATGTAGGCTCCGGTACCTACCAAAATGCAGGCGAGTGGTTTGGGCTGGTGGCCATGGTGTGACTTCACACTGGGGCTGTTAGGATGGAAGTCATTCCTCTCTGAGTACCAAGAGTTGACACAGTCAGCTCAGCCACAACAGCTGTGCTCCTACCATCATTGCAAGAGCACTGCTTTTGTCTTTCTTTGGGTCCTGTGGAAAATACAGCAGTTCAGACAGATGCCTGTGACCTTACAGGCACTGATGGGAGCTACAGAGAGACTTTTGGATCACCTCCCCTGGATGCAGCCCTAAATCCCCACTAATGAATATCAGGTCCTCTGGTGCTCCTTTGTCTCCCTGCAGGTGTTTACCAGCCCTGGCCTGGGAGTGCCTCCGTGCTCCTCTGTACAAGGCTGCCTTCCAGAGAGGCTCCAGCCAGTGTGAGTGGCAGGGAGCAGGGAAGCAACACTTGTTTATGAGCTTTTCTGATAATGGAAAATACATTAGTCTCCACCCTTTTCTGGATATTGGTTTAAGGGAGACAAAGAACAGCTCCTCACCTGGGAGGGGAACAGATGCTGGAAGTCCTCAGGGCAGGGGCTGCCCTGAAGCTGGGCATCTCAGCCTGGGGGCCACTGTGCAGACAGTCACAGGGGTGACAGCTGTCCCTGTACACCTCTTCATCCCTACAGCTGGTATCAAGCACCTCCTGCTCTGGACTTGTTTGATTTCAATTTGCAATTTGTTCACCTGCAGCATTTGGTTTTACACTGGCTTTCTCAGGCAGCCCAATACCTCGGGCAAAGGTTTTTTATCCACTCTTTTTTAAATTACATAATGGACTTGGGGTTTTTGTTTTTGTTTATTTTTTCATTGCTTTAGTATAAATGAAAGGTGGTTTGCTATTCTTAATGTATGTGGCTGCTCATAGATCAAACACTTACCTGTAACCTGCACCCTCCAGCACTGCACTACTGAGGCTGTTACATAGTAGAAACTATGATCAGAGACATTTCCAATTTCCAAGAAAGGAAATTAAAGCCAAACAAATTTTTTTATCTCCTCAAAATTAATAGAAATACCATCTGCTTAGTCCACTGATTACCTCATTGTTTGATACTCATATGCATGCTTACAGGAACACAGCTATAGCAGCATGCTTCAGTTTTCCTCTCTAACTTCCAAATTCACAATGAATACAGAATACAAAAACCTACTTGCAGGCTATAGATAAGCATGTCTGTGTAAAGATTTTGAGAATTTCATTCTTACAAGATGTTCTTGTCCTCCTCAGACAAGCAAAGAAAGACATGATATCATTTGTATCAGCCTAAGAAAAAATAATTCTAAGTAGACATGCCAACATGACAAGCTTGATTTACAAATGATTGTAAAACAAGTGTGCAAGATACTGAACATCATCAGTGGGGGGAAAAAGTTAATTCCTTCTCCACAAGAATGAGATACTTAAACTCTGCCCTAAAATGAATACAGATTTAGTATGATGTCCCAGCTTCCATATTCAACTCTCAAGTTGCCAAAAGAGCACAGCAGAAGCACCATCACTGAAGATCTAACATGGCAAAAGATCTCTCATTTCTGTTAAAAAATGGTGA
Source organism: Sylvia atricapilla (assembly GCF_009819655.1). Classification (NCBI taxonomy): domain Eukaryota; kingdom Metazoa; phylum Chordata; class Aves; order Passeriformes; family Sylviidae; genus Sylvia; species Sylvia atricapilla. Next base: position 42,444,521 of record NC_089144.1, read on the forward strand.
GTTCAGGGCAGCTACCTAGCTTTCTGCATTTTTTTCCATAGCTCTATCCTAAGACCTACTGACTTCTCTTTGTCAGTTTTTATTTGAAAAGTGCATGTTATGAGCTTTCTTTTCCCCAGTGTTTGCATCTGGGGACATTTTAATGCTTGCGAAGGAGTGGTTCATCTCAGCCTCTTGGAAGGGAGTCACAGAACACTGATGCCATTAGTGTAGCATAATTTTTAGGCTATTCACTCTTTAATGGGCTATGAAGTAATTGGTTATTTCAGTGCTGCCCAGCAGGGTTCTTGGCTTGGCCCAGTGTTGCTCCCTCAGTGGCTGCCATGGCTGTGCCTCACAAATGCTTGGAAGCACAGACTCTCTTCACTGACAAAAACAAGCCATTCAAACCAGCTATTTTTCTGTAAAGAAAGCTCACTCTTTTGGGTAGTGAAAACATAGCCTTGTTGCAATACCACTCTCTCCCCAGGTGGACAATGCCATTGCAAGAGCTGGCCAGGCAGCAGGGAGGTTATGTTGGTCACAGAAAGGAGCAGCCCAATGCATGCTCCATGGCCAGGCACAGTGGTGACTCCTACAGTCAGCTGAGCTGTCTGTGGGAAGGTAACTTCTGGGGAGAAGACAGCAGGGAAGAGACCAACAGGGAGACAGTCTGTGATTAAGGTTTGGAGAAAAAAGGGCTATTTGAGCAATAGGGAAGGACCTCTGGAGACAATCCAGTTCAAGTCCCTGGCTCAGAGCAAGGGTCAGCCAGAGCAGGATGCCCAGAGCCAGATTCTGCACCTTTAGCTCTCAGTCTGAAGTTGGAAGCCTTGAAGGAGAAGTTTGGCATTGCACAGTTTATGCCAGACTTATGCTGAGAGGTTCTAAGGTATGTGGGATGATGGTCTAAAAAGATCATTTCAATGAAGTTCTTTTTCTTTGTATTCCAATCAGTCACCTTTTTCTTCTTGCTCCAGGTATTGTTTTGCATTATCCTTGCCATATGGAAGAAAGGAATGGTGCTGTTCTGATCTGCTGCCATAAAAATATGAAATGTTGTTTGTGTGATCTTCAGGGTAGATTAAAACTGGGAATTCCAACTTTAAGGGGATTTATACATGTCAAATTTTATTTGCCTTTAAATCTAGCAAGCTACAGTAGCGTGAAATTTTCCTAAAAATTAGAAGTCTTGTCAGAAATGGATTTGTATAATATATGTTTTATTAGTCTTTATAAAACCTGCTTCAAATTAAGATGTTAACTGATAATTTCCTTTTATTATTTTAGATATTTCAATTTATAAAAGTAAAATTTGATTTTTTTCGCCATCTAGATGCTGAAAATACTCAGTAAGGAAATAGTCTATAGAGACAGAGACAGTATTACTGCTGCCACTGAAGTCCTCCTGGACTTCTGGCAGCAGAGCATGACAAGAATACAAATGCTTTTAGCAAATCCAACACTGAAGGGTGCTATTTAGCATAAAGATTTAAAAAAGAAATAGTGTGCAGATGGGAGCTGCGAGTAAGCATCCCTCCAGTGACATGTATCTTCTGTGCTATGGTTTTGTGGTGAACAGTGGCTCTGGGTTAATGGTTGGACTCGATGATCTTAGAGGTCTTATCCAGCCTCAGTGATCAGCTGCACCTGAGTTGTGAGGCATGGTGATGGAAGAGCCAGTGCAAGGGTTACTGTGTTGTCTGTTTGCCTAACATTATAAAATGGCATGTGGATTTCCTTTGCTGAAGGATTTCCTTTGCCACTCCTGGTAATGGGAATAATACATGTTACACCCAATTCCCACAGAAGGCTTAGGTATCACTGTCCTACCTTCCCAGTACTCTGGTTTCTGAAGAAATGGGGTGGCTATGGTGGCAGTGAGTCAGTGGTCCCCAGGCAGGTTCTCTGCTTCAGCTAATAAATCCTTTGGGAACTGGGCCAGTAGCACAACCTAGTGAGCTGGCCATTCAGTGCCTTGAAGAAGAGCTGGCCTGGCTGTATGGTTCATGCTCAAATGGAGCCACACTGGAGACTGCCTCTCTTTTCTGTCTCAGGAGCTGATACTCTCATGTCCCAGCCACTTCTGTGTGAGCTGATGTCTTTGGGCTTAGCCCCATCGGACACAGCCATCCTACTTCTTGCCTAAGTACAGGCATGGCTGTGTTGTGCTTCCTACAAGCCAGGAATCCTGGCTGCTTTAAGCCATCATCCCAATGGCACTGTTTGTCCCCTGGATAGTTCAGCCTGGACACTAGGGTGGAAACAGATTTGAGACCAGCTCTCATTATACCCCTGTAAGAACTAGACAAATTCATTATTCTTACTGGGGAACTTAGGGTACAGGGGAGATTGGACTTTGCACCACTGTGTTTACATGCTGTGGCCTGTACTGTGGCAGCCCAGTCCCACATGGGGATGGATTCTTACCCTTCCCATCTTCATTTCTTAATTAGACAGAGGCAAAGTTGCAAAGCAAAATATAAAGTTATTTATTAGGGTACATTATACCAGTACTTAAAAACATTGCAGCAAAAAACTCAAATAGCATAGAACTTTATCCCCATGTATCTTGGATAAGATTTTATGGTAGCACAGGAACAGTTTCTGAGGCATTTGACATAGAAACTGCATCTTGTGGCCCTTCCTCCTGGTATGAAATTCCGAACATTTTCAAGGTTTGTTGGCAGCGCAAATGGCAAGTTACTGTGGGTTAGATGAAATGATGCTGCCACAAGTGGGAAGCAATAGATGAGGAGGCAATGACAGCTCTCAGGGTGCAGATGGATGCACTTAACTGCAGCACAGGACAGTTGTATTTTCTTCAGTCCAGAATTGCTGGTAGGTCATCCAGAGTCACCGCTGAGGGAAATAAAGCTGAACTGATTACTAATACAGATTCTCTAGTTCTTTTCTCATAGTCTGAGTCTGTACATCATAGCTCCAGGTTAAATCATATGTGTTAGGAATGAACATAAATTAGGTACAGAGCTCAGAAGTGCAGATGTCTGGGGAATCATATGTTAACGAGATAAAAATTGTACTTTTCCTCCTAAATGCAAGTGGACTATTTAAAGAGGAGAATTTTCCCTGGGGGAAAGACCAGTTCTGAGGGTTTTTTCCCATTGTTTTTCAGCATCATTTCAGCCCAGTCAAGTAAGCCAAGCTACCAGGAACAGGGCAATATCACCTGAGTGATACAAATGCTGCTGGAGAAGGAGAGGAAGAAAATGAGGGATTAGTTGCTGTGGCATTTTGGCAGGGTATTGAGCTAAATCCCGAAGAAAACCAACCAGTGTTCAACTGGAGTTGAGAGCTGCGGCATGAGGGACAGAAAACTGGGGTGTATTCTCTTTCCCAAAAATTATCCTCTGGTAAAAGAGGACCAATAACTATGAGGCAAAAAGAAGTATAAGGACAAGTGAAGGAAATTCTTAGTAAGGGACAGAAAATGACAGGCCTTTTTATGGTCAACTAACACCCTTGTCAAGCAGCAGTGTCCCACTGAAGAAGGATAATCCTGGACAGAGAACAGCCAGCCAAAGAAGGCATTTCAAGAGCAGGGTGTATATGATGCCCATACTTCATCTCCAGGCCTTGGTGGAGGAAAAGGCAGAGAGACTGTCCTGATGAGTAGAAGCAGGCATAGATGGTATGCTCCTTCTTCATTTTTTTTAATGGGGCTGATACTTGGGCTGAACACGTTCATTTGTATTGCATTGCACAGTGTGTGAGTGCTTAGCAGACGTAGGAAGGTATCTGAAATCAAGGTGTTAATGGAGATCAGGACCAGAATGACCTAAATGTGATCACAAATGCACTTTTGCATTGCACAGCAGGACAGTAGCTCCCACACTGAAACAAAGAAGGGGTTTGAATGTGTGGGCTGCTGGCTTCATGCACTGTGGCAATGACCTACACATCGATGCTTATAAAACATCCTAAAGAGTGTCTGGAAACAGCACTGGGGTTTAGCAAGGGCTGAGTAGCTCTCCAACACATTACATTTGAATCCAAGGAGTGAGGGACCTGAATTGGGCTTGGGCCAACCAGCAGCAGTTCAAATCTTGTCAGTAGTGCCAGGCTATACACCTGTGCAGACTTAGTTTGAGCAAAATACTGCACTGGGGCTAGTACAGGCTGGGCAGCCTTTGCTGGTGGGACTTTCTGAAGAGAGTGGAAAAACACTAAGCTGGACAAGCAGGGAAAGAAAGGAGGAGAGATTGAAGACTATTCTGTAAAGAACCCAACTATGGCAAAGTGCCTGGGAATGAGCTTCCTGAGAGCAAACTGTTTCACTTGAAATGCTGTGTTATGATAGGGAGTCAAAGCAAAAATTATTATTGACTTTTCAGGTAAAGGACTGAAGTGCCAGCATGAGAAAATGAGCTCTTCTTGGTTTGCCATAGAGGTGTTTGTTAAGCTTTCATGTGTTAAGCAACAGGAATGCAAAACCTCTTTCAGTGCAGTGACAAGAGGCATCAGAAAAGTATGAGTACTCATCTGATTTAAAAATCAACTTTTGCTAGACTGGTGTTCCTGGCAGGTTACACCTGCTTCCCACCCCATGCCTTGCTGCCACTCTGTCTGGAGCAATGTGCTCTTAACAATAGCTGGTGGCTGGAAGGTACAGCCTGTGCTGCATGCTCATTTCCCCTTCCTCCCACCCTGATTGTTATTGCAGCAGTCGGGAGCAAGAAGGGCTCTTTAACACCATTAAGCTGTGAGAAACCGTGACAGTGAGGACCTGACTTCATGCAATATGAAATTGAAGAAAAATATTTAAAGAGAGAAGATGCCTTCCTGTAAGTACTTTGTACTGTAAAGTGTATGTATATACACAAACACTCACATGCACATGCATCCGGGAGAAGGTGTGTGTCCGTGGGGGGAAATCCTGCCTGCACTGCTCAGTGAACAAATTCCCACTGATCTTGGCAGAGCAAAGCTTCAGTAGCTCTCTGTGCGTGTGCTGGGACCTTGTTCAAGTGCTCAGGCAGGCACACTGTGAGCACTTTACTCACTGTAGTACTGGGGCATGGCAGCTGGCCCATCCTGGCAGTGCACGCAAATACAGCAGGGGCAGGAGGGCGTGCCCTCAAGCCAAGCCCCACTCTACATCACCCTGCTGGCACTGCCTCCTGCTCACACCCGGGCTGGGGCAGCTTTGCCTGCAACTCACAGGGCTCTGCCAGAGAGTGACCTTGCCCACCCCAAGGGACTGGCAGGGGTCTTTGGTCACCTGCTTGGTTTTGGCCTGGGGACTTTTCCTTTGGGCTTTTTTTTCACTCTCGTTGTCCGTCTTTTAACATGTGTTTAGATTAATGTAAAAGGTGGTGAACTGCCTTCATTTAGTCTGTTCCCAAAACAGGTAGAATAGTTTTTGAGGGTCAATTAGAAATGCCAATAAGCCCTTGCATAAGCCCAACATTACATTCACTGATTTCATCTAGCTTATTTTACCCTTTGGTCTGCCTTTGGGCAGGTAGAAATTCAAGAAATACAACTGACCTTAGTGGTTACTGTCTTGAAAACTACTATTTTAAGGTTGATTATAATTCTGTTCCAGTGAATCTTTTTCAACTGTTTTGAATTTGTGCAGCTCTAAGCATCTTTCAATAATATAGATGGAAATTAGGATATCAACATAATGAATATAGATCTAGGTTTCTTAAGGTATTATATTTGGAGAGCCATTAAAAGCAATTTAGGGCACCAAGGTTTAAAGACCTGCTCTAGTATGTTTAGTTACAGTGTGCCAGAACTTAAGTGGCTATTTTCACCTCAATCCCTGCTTACAGTGAGCCAGACACCTGATTTTAGTAACAGAAAATGAATGTTCATAACTATCACTTTCTAATAGCTGGGTTCTCATTTTTTGTCCTTCTCTTGCACCACAAGTATCACAAACCAGCATCAACATATGTGACATTAGCTGTTCCTTCATTCTGACTGCACACTCCAGCTCTTGGAGCATGGAATTAGGTGACTCCCAAAAGCAGAGCTATGATTCCTGCAGGAAAGCATTATGTATCCATGTCTGGGACAGATCTGGGGCAGTATGCCAAGCACTCCTGAGAATTTGGCCTAAACTGTAATTACCATGACTGATGGCTGCCCGCTGCTGAAAATCTGCTGCAGTGTTACAGGCGCTGAACATTTGGACAATCCCAAGATAAAGGCCAGCCAGCCAGTGCAGTGATGCCTTGGTCTGAGGGTGATATGAAGGACACCAGAGCAGCGGCCAGAGCTGCTTGTAAAGGAAAGCAAAAGTATGTTCAGACTAAGAGACACTGTTTGTTCAAGATTCCAAATATCTGATGAAACCAACCCAAAACAGGAATATTACTGAAAAATGTCAAGCATACCTATTTTTGTGTAACAAGTATAAAGTACTGAATCACTTCCACAACAATCTGAGGTACCTTTAAGACTAGCACGTCCTCAGTTCTGTGGAAGGGCCTTGAACCAAGAACCTTCCTGTTGCTCTAGACAAACGCATCCCCCCACTTCCACGCGGAGTTGTGCTCCCTTGGCCATGCTCTGCATTTCACTCAAAAAGCTGGGAACATTGCAAGCTGATGAAGAAGAAAAACTACTGAACTATTTTGGAGCTCTTAGTGGGTGAAATTCATTACAATTTAATGATTTTTTCCATTCATTTTAAAGACATGTATGAACTACTTCAGAATGTCATAATCATCTGGTTTTTAATTTTTTTTTCATATTCTATACACTCTACCCTTGGCACACCCAATATAGGGAAGTGTGTACAGGATAACACATAAAGGATTGTGGTAACCACTCTATAAAGATGTAAATTGCAGACATTCCACAGTACCTACAAACTATATTCTATCACATTTACCTTCAACCTGTGATGTCAGCTGCCCCAAGCATGTCTGGATGACCCTACATGTGTTAGCAATACACTGCAATGACACACATGTGCTCCCACACAGCCCATCCCTGCACTGGCAGCACAGGTTTCTTTGTTCAGAGTCATATTATGCATGTGTTTGTTATTCGTGTTCCTGCTTCCCCAGTTTCCCTTTGATGTAAATTTAATACAGCTGCTTTTTTTTTTTTTTTTTTTTTTTTTTTTTTTTTTTTTTTCCTCTCTCATTATTTGAAACAGAAACTCTGGGACAATAGCAGCATCAAGTATTGGATATATGGAAAAACATTAGGCAGTGTGTTATACTTTTTCTGCAAGTCTAAGCCATAACAAAAAATACATATTGCTCAGAAGAAAAATAATAGGCTTGACATTTTTCCAGGAGCTACAGACTTTGAGTCAGGCTGTGATACCATGGCACTGAGCTGGCCAAAGTCTACTACAGAGTGTTTGTGTCAGGGCTGCCAGGAGGAGACTGCCTGCCTACAACACTGTTGGAGACATTTTATTTGAAGTGGGCATTGGCTTGTAAGTCCCTTGCAAATCCTATAGTGTGCCATACAGAGTTTTGGAAAATGAATGGAAAGACTTATGTGAAGGTTGAGAAAGATGCTTAGCCCTAAGCTTTGTATTCCTCTTTAAATGTTTCTGAGCAACACCTTCATCCGTTATCAGCTTTCACAGCGTATGAAGATCATGCTACTCTGTGTATAACCTTTAAACAAATTTTCCGTGATTGCTGGCCCTGGTTCCCAAAGCAACTGTGAAAAATGAACGGGACAGATGGAAGCAGCCTTTCCCAGTGGATGCTACAGAATATTTCTGTAATGATTTAAAGCCATGTTAAACAATAGCTTGTTCACATTCAAATGCAGAGCATCCCAAGATGCTGCATGAGACAGAGGAGAGAGCTGAAATTGCTTTTGCAGTGATGCTGGGCACAATTAAAAGCTTATGTCTGAATCATACATCTATCAAACTGCTGTACAACAAGGGAAAGAGCTCCCTAAGTAGCTTTTTACAAAACACTAAATATACTATCATAACAATTAAACCTAACTATCCAGCTGCTGGTGAATTATGTACATGTGGTACTGTGTCCATCATGTCTCCTCTCCCCCCTTTAATCTATCCCTTTCTGCTGCTAGAAAATAGCAAAGGTCCTCCAAGGAGCAGCTGAAAAATTTAATAAAAGTAAGTCAGAACTGCTTAATCTGTTCTTGTGATCTGGCTGCACTTTTTCTGAAAATCATGATTGTTCCTTTGGCAAAGTTCAGTGTAAAGTGAGAGCTTTTAGTGTGGCCCCAAAAGAGGGGAGAAAAAAGCCAGTTGCTGTCTTCTCTTTTGACATGGCAAATAAAGGCAAATGTGTGAAGGTATTAGAACCCCACTGCAGAGCAGGAAGAGGAAAACAAATGACACCATGCCATATGCCTGTAATCCAAATTTAAATGCATTCAGATTCATTTCTCTTCTCCTCAGCTTCTCTTTTCCACACCACTGAACAAGCATGTTTGACAACAGAGTGTGGGAATTTCTAGTTCACTGAGCAGGTTTCCTTTCTCTTTGCCCCAGCATCTACCTGAGGCTGCAGCTCCAAACCGTCACCACGTGCTTTAAAGCAAGCCCTGTCTCCTCTCACCACACAGCCAGGCATTGCACACATTGCCAGGGACTCCTGGAGTAATTTGGAGCAAATCAGGAGACAACAGACACAGCTTTAGATTAAGCATTCTCAGTGGCCATGCTGGGCTTTGCAGGAAATCAAATCTTTTAGGCTCCCTAATGATGCTGTGCTTAACCCAGCACCTTTCCCAGGTATGGAGTTTCCTGTGCTTGAGCAATACAGCAAGAGAAGCATTGAGAAGGTGAGCAGGACCTTCTGCCTTCAGTAGGCATGGAGAAACAGGCACAGCACCCAAGGTGATACCTCAGTGCTACTGCTGAAGAATCAGGTAGGGGGAAAAATGCTGCAGGGTGCTTAAGACTGGAAAATACCTTGGAGTTGGTGGGGATGTGAACAAATAAGAGGAAAGCACTATGAGCTACTTATTAGACGCTGAATGGATAGAGATGGGGAGAGAAGGTTAGTGTGTCGAATCAATCTGCAAGCACCAAAATTATTTTTAAAAATGCAAAAGGATGCACTTCCCATTATAAAATCAAATAGGAAGAGCAACAAATAAATAAACATGGTCTATGATTCATAAAACCATTGTTAGATAGATAGCAGAATCCTTTTCTCAGGCAGGAGAACAGACAACTTCATCTGCAGCTTTTCTCATTCCTACTTTTCACAAGGTCCTTCCTCTTCATCTTCCCATTGACATAAAAGCTATTCGCTGGACCTATAAGCACAGCACAGCTTTTCATTGTCTCTTGATTTAAACTCTGTTGCTTTCTCCCTCGTAGGGTATCTCAGATCTCAATGAGAATTCAAAACACTTGCTTATAACTTTGCAGTCTCCAGGTTTTGGGTTTTACATCCCCCTCCTTGCCAGCCTTTTCAGATCTCCATCCCACTGCTTCCTACACAGAGTACAGCTGCCAGGCTGATGATACAGATGCAGAGATAAAATTCATTTCTCAAAAGTTGGCTATGTAAAAGGATTTAAATACACAGTTCCAGATAGTTTTCTCTGTATGCATTTTCTTTATGCTTTTAGATTCTCCACATTGATCTTTGCCTCTTGAAGAGGTAAAGAAATCAACAACAACCGCCATGCTCACTCGTGCCACAGAGAAAGTGAGTAGGTGGGGAAAATATCAAGCAAGTGGCTCAATAATTGTTTAGTCAAGCAAGAGGCTGCTCTGCAAAGTGCTAGGAAACAGGATCTAAATGGACCAGAGCCATCTCTTCCCTTTGCCCCAAGCCAGACTTCTCCCACACTAGGATCTCCTCAGCCCTTCTCCAGACTTCTTCAGTGTCTTGTCCAGTCCCCAGCCACTCTGTGTTTCTCAGATCTACTCCTTCATCTCCTTACCCCAGTCTCATCTCCACACTGAGCTAGCCTTGGTCCCACTCTATTTGCATTTGGTCTGGTCTGGTTCATTCACTGTGACAGCTATCAGCGAGCTGCCTTCCTGTGTCCTCAGAAGAAATGTCTCCTGCACCAGTTATTTCCCATCAGCTGTCTTTATGCTTTCTGATGCTAGAAAGGCTCCAGCCAAGATCTAAAGGGGGAGGTCACGTATTATCTTATTCTTTAAAAAGGCAGATAATTTCTTGAAAATTTCATCCTGAAAAGGATACCTAGCATGGAAAATTTCAATCAAATGTTGGGAAATGTATGCAAACAGCCTCTTACAAGAAGAAATGCAGGAAAGGAGGGCTATTTGTGGCACACCAAGTCTGTGATTGAATTATATGAGCTCTTGTCCAGTGTTTTCCTAACCAGGAGCTCCCAAATGAGTTAGGTGATTCTCTATGTCAAGCCATATTAGCATTGTAAGAATTGTAATATTTACTTAAAATCTTCTTACAGACAATGTCCTGATTCAAACTGGATTCCATAGCTGTTGCAAACAATGTCATTACCATACAGCTTGTTATACCATGACAGCTGGCAGAAGTGAACTTGGTAATTCACATACAACTTTGAGAATGTGCCTACTTTTCCAGCTCTGTCACCCACAATAAATTTTTAATGGCTGCTTGGACAGTCTTTTACCGAACACGACTATACTGATGCTGCCAGCCAATGGAAAGAAATGTGAACATGAGGAAGGTTTCTCCTGGCATATGCTGAGGTTCTGCCCGTGGCCACTTTTTGCTGTGTGACTGTGAAGACCATGCTGGCTCTGTCATGTGAGGTAACCATGAGAGAAATCTGCAAGAAGGCACAACATTTTGAGGTTGCCTCATGTTATTCAGGGTTTGACAGGTCTATTGTTTATACAGCATTAATACCAAATTGATGCTTTTGGGAAACTCCACCCATGAGTGACCCAGAACACTTCCTGATATGCCCAACAAGACTTCAGCCAAGTGCAGTTATTGTCGGTTGTAAAATAACTTTTCAGAGGAAAAGGATGGGAGAGAACACAGAGGCTGAAAGAGGGTGAAAACACAGAGCAGAAGAGATAAGCAAAGAACTGGTGGGCTACAGAAGGATGGACAATATAGGCATGACAAATATTAGTGCAGAAGAAAGCAGAGCTTGTCAGTCCATTTGTGAAGACTTTGCAACCAAATTATCAGAGACTGCATTTAAGCAGAATGGGGTTCATATTTTTCCTCTCCCTATCTCTCTCTGCCTGCATTCAGCCTCTGCTGGCATTCTCTTCCTCTCACACCCTGAAAACTTGAAGCCTCTTCTCCTCAGAAGTTCCAGGGTCTGGCAGGACTTACAACATTGCCTAGAAAATTACACTGGAGCACATCACTTTCTTTCCCAATTCTTTCTATAGCTCCTGGTCATGCTGTGAGAGCAATACAAGGCTGATCTTGTTGGCTGTGCCAGCCTCTTGAGCAATCCACTTTCAGATGTAATGGGTCACTGATTGAGAAACTAAAACTAAGAGGTCTGGAAAAAATGAGATACTCTACTGCTTAAAGAGAATATTAAAATTATGCTTGCAGCTGGATTTTGTTGTTTGGTAACACCAAGACCAAGCTAATGGTTAAATTTGAATAAATAACTAGATCTTTTTTGATGTTGGCCAGATGCTTCTCAGTCAAATGCTTTTCAAAGCCAAGTTAACCCAGATACACAAACACAATCAACATACTGATGCTGACTGAAGTCAAAAACAAGTATAGGATGTTATTAGAGGTTAAGAGTTTGGAGTTCAAAGGCAGATAAAGGTGACTGCCTTGACATAAGCCCTGAGGTGGAAGGGAAGTTATCTGCCTTCCACAGCTTGCTTCACCCATTGAGCCCCCAGGATCCCAGCACATGCCTGCACAAGGCCCTGTCCTCAGATCATCCCGCATTAAAGAGAAGGAAGCAAAGATCTGGCACCCCCAGGTGATTCAGAATGAAGTGCAGAGAAATATCTCTGGCTCCAAGGGAAGATGGAGCAGATAAACCAGGGAGCAGCAGCCAAATCACCAGCAGCTGGCCACAAAGGTGGCTTTCTAGAATATATAACTCTGTGACCGAGGTCCCAAGAAACCACCTCATGCCCACAATTCCAGCAGCCAGAGTGACCAGAAGACAGTCAGCCTCTGTCCCAGAAACTGGCCTGGAGGAAGTGAGTGAAGGAGACAGTGCTGAAGGGCACTGTTAGCATGGAGAAACCACAAGGCAATTGGGCATTTTAGAAAATAGACAATATTGGCACTGGGAAGTCTCGGGAAAGTGCTCAGAAATAAAGCTCAGTGTGATACGAAAAATATTTCACTTCCAAGGCAGTTTAACTGGAGTAGCTTCTCAGGAAGGGAGGAAAACTGCCCTGGGTCTACCATGTAATAAAACATGGGACTGGGACATGCGAGGTCCTTATTATCAAAATGTCCAATTCAGGACAATCAGAAAAAGCCAAGCAGAACCAACGTGTATTTCTGCCAAGACCTTTTACCTCTAATAAAAAAAAAAAAAAAAAAAAAAAAAAAAAAAAAAAAAAAAAAAAAAGTCGAAAAAGAAGTAAAAGAAGTCAGGAAGAATGACAGGTTCAGTCCAGAGCCATCCTGGAGCCATGGAGCCTGGAGAGCTGCCAGGCAAGCTGGCAGGAAGTCAGGCGGGCTTGTGATGGAAACCTGCCCTGTGTTTCATCGGAAGTTCATTCAAACAGAGACGCTTCTGCAAAACATTTTGGTTACAACAAATCAGCATACTCTGACAAAAACCTGGGCTGACAGAAACCTCCCAGCCCCTGTTCCTGATGGCATAATCATTCCTTACATAATAAAAAAGAAAAAAAAAGGGAGGAAAAAAAAAAAAAAAAAAGAGGAAAGAAACTGGGTGTGTCTTAACTAACGTTAATAGGCTACATTATATATAGTTTTGTAAGTGACTCCTTATGTGGAGCAAATCTTAAAAAATGGCTCTCAAGCATGTCAGTCTGATCTTCCACAAGTGGTGAAAGCTCAGCTTTGTTACTCTAAAATGTACACATAGTTAATGGTGTTATGTTAGTTAATTAGTGTTAAGTACCATTACTTAATGGTGAAGATGGAGCAAATTTATTGTATCCATCATCTTTCCTTTCTGAATAGCATTTTTCAGATATTACAGGTTGTTAGTTATTAATTCCTCCTTATTCCTACCAAGTCCATTGGATAGGAAAATACTGATAATTTCTCCTCCAAACACAGATTCTGTAACAAGGGCATAACTCTCTCATAGTTTGAAATTATTAACTAGAGCATTTAGAGAAGAGAGAAATGTAGAAAATATATACACTACTTGGAATACGTGGATGGTTGACAGCATTTTTCTTCATTAAAAAAAAAAAAAGAAAAACTAAAACAAACAAACTAACAAACCAAGACATTTGAATGATACCAGAAACCTCTCTTGGTCTCTTCTTCCACCTCTTCCAAAGGAGTACCCAAAAGGCTATAGGAGAAGGCCTGTAACTGGGGGCCTAGTTCCCATTCTTTACCTGAGAACCAGAGCTAACCTGGGAGGCTCTAATTCAGATAGCTGTGAAATAAATAGCAAAGTACCCTTTTAAACCAAGTAGAAGCTCAAGTTAACTGATGTACTTGTTTTTTGAGTACCTTTAAAAGAAACAGACATCAGCTGAAGGTAATTTTTTTTTCTTTAACCCCCAGTTATGTGAACACAGTGCACCAGATTAAGACATTTCCAGCATGTAAATTCAATCATGTGGGAAGTCCCACCGATTTCAGGCAGTGACTTCCTATTGAGTCAGCAAAGCACTTATGTCTGCATGTGATTTTAAGATGACTAATCTCCCTGGCTGCGCCTGCACTGGTGGGGAGGTGCATCAGCAGGATGTCCTGCGGCCCTGGCCCCCAGCAGACGCCCTGGCTATGTCCTGCCTCTGGTTTGGGACAAGACTGGTGTGACCACAAGTTCCCACCTGCTGTGCTTTCGTCCCTGTGCCCAGAGCCAGCAAGAAGTGCACTGTGCTTCTGTGTAAGTGTAAGAGGCTGCAGCCAGGCTGACAGGGGGATAGGCATCACTGCTGCTGCATGGCCAAAAGCTCAGCTTCATGCTTAGTCTTACCCACATGCTGAACCTCTTTGTAAATCTGGACTGGTACATCAGCCCTGGCTCGAAGGAGACTTTCACAACTTCTCTAATGAACCTCCACAGTCTTTCAATAATGCAGCTATTTATAGGCTAAGTCTATGCTGAATAAATTGCAGAAGCTGCACAAAAGCTCACAGTGTTTCAGCAATGAACCTGCAGAGAAACATCAGAGCAGACCAAAATCACTCAGTGTGGTTACATATAATCAAGTATAATCTATGTTTTGCATGATTAGACTCACTGCTTAACCAAACAGTTAATGCCATTTTAACACATTTATATAATTTTCTTAGAAGTGAAAGCTGTTTTTGTAAAGTACAAGAATTTTCAAGTCTTAGACTAAGGGCTAAACCCTGCTCTTGCTCACAACATCAAACATCAAATTTTAGGTGAGGCATCACTGAAGTTTAACAGAAGTCAGCGCATCAGCGCAGCCAAAGCAGTCAGCACAGAAATTGGACATTGTCAGAAACCATCACCAACCATCTCATCTTTCTCTTTCAAATTACTCCTTTTAGGCCTTAGCAAACATCTTGGGTCTTGCAGTCCCAGCATATATTGTGAAATGAAAATATTAATTAAAAAATGTTCAACTGGTGCACTCATGAGAAAGCATTGCTGCTGTTCTTTTAATCACCTAAGCCTATTTAATTTTAAACATTTCTGAGACGTGCAAGATATAGGCAGCACAAAGCAGCAGGACTTTTTGCATATGGCTCACCTGAATTTTTCTTAGAAGGAAGTCAGAGAATTTTACTGCTTTGACCTTCCCAGACTTATGTCTCTCTGACACTTGTTCATAGAGTCCCAGTAAACAGCAGATTTACATAAACATGCTTTGCTTATGAATGCTATAAATCTTTTCTTAAATCTTTCGGGAGAATTGACCTTCTATACAAGTGTTAGAGTAAGCACTGCAGGCCTTTGGCTTTCACTACTGTGGCCAGAAGAGGGTTCAGTAACACCCTTTAACATAGAGACTCCCAGCTCTTGCTACCTTCTGTGTCCTAAGGTTTTATCTCTCTAAAAGGAGCAGGGATTTCCTCTGGGGATTAGGAGATAAAAACCCAAGACAGAGCTACTATTTCATTACATGACAAAGCACAAATGGATGAAAAAGACAGTCAGTAATTGTCTTTCCTTTTCCTCTTTTGGCAATTGATTCCTCTTTAGCTGCTCTGAAGGTTCCTCTTTTTTACCCAGGTAAGGGCACAGGCCCCAGATGGACTTACAAACCTAACTGCTACTGGGAACTACGGAATTTTATAAGGCATTGAGACTCTCAGTATCTCTTCTCAGTCCATTCCTGCTTCCACAAGTGCACTGAGCAGGTCCTTGCTCTAGGCATGGGAAAATCGTATGCCCCCAGACACCAGCAGTCTTAGTATCCTCATCAATGCCAATGCTCCATCTTGAACTAAATTTTCCTGCACTGGCTTAGACTGTTGATATACCCCAGGCAGAGAAAGTTCACATCCAGCCCTCCTCAGACTTTTGAAGGATGAGGTTAGGCCAGGCATATGAATCCAAACTGAAGTTCAGGTTGCAGTGGACTTGTATGAGTAGCCTAGAAATTCCCAGAGACCTCTGAGCAGAATTATTAAACTATCCAACAGCAGCTCTTTTCACCCTGACACATCCAAATCGTTTTTTTCTACCTCTATCATTAACTTTTGCTTCTGAACTGTGGGAAAATGAAGTGACGCAGGACAAAGACTTTGACCTGATTGTGTAGCTTCATGGCAGAAAATGTGTTAGTGAAAAAGACTATTTTTCTGCTTTAAGTTTTATTTACAATTACACTGGCTGCACCTTGTCTAGAACTGCTGTCTTAAAAATAAATAATTTAGAAAGGATGGCACATTTTGCCTCATGTAAGGTACCTCAGTGCTCACCATTTGACAATAAAATTAAAATTTGACAATATCAATCAACATTGAAAAATTTTATTTTCATATTATTAAGATATTTAATTGTAGGTACAATAGTAAGTTATAAATATGCTCTGTGTAAGATAATAAAAGCAGCTTGTCACTCACTGACTAGTTTAGAAACTCTTTTTTCTGCTGGATTTAAAATTTCTGGTGAAATTGGTGAGAAGTGCACTCAGCACATCATGTTAGCTGAGTCCATTGAAATTGCACCTGTTCTTGGATGCAAGTCATAACAAATGCAACCCATATACATTGTAAAGAAAAGGACTTGTATGCACTTTTTCCAATTAACATCTGCCTTTTGGCAAGTCATTAACCTATTTTCTCACAAAGAAACAGCTTCAATTGTATTATGCATCCGAAGCGTGCAAAAGTCCCTGAGGGGGTACTCTGACAAAAACATACTGTTCCTGGATCCAATGTGAACATACATATTCATTAATTGTTTGGGGCAATGAGTACAGAATTTCTGATTTTTACAAGTCTTACAAGGTAAACAGGTTACATAAAGCTATGTCCCTGGAAATAGCTACATCCTGGCTACTGTTGCTCAGTAGAAAAATCAAGAGTGATTTTATGCTGTGATATGGCAATGAAAGTAATTCAGCAACACTGTAAAAAACCTCTAGGAAGAAAAAAAAAAAAACTTTGTTTACCCTAAAAATAGTACAGCATGTTTATTTCTTTAAATAGATATAAATAAAGACGGTAAGTTGTATTTTTCAAATCCCTCATGCTATATGGATCAATTCAGGCCATCCTAAAATGACAATGAGAACCTGTTCTACCACCATTTTTCCAGCTAGAAGATTGATATAATCAGAATTTAAAACTACAGTTTAGTTTTCATGAAGATGATAATGAAAGAACTAATTATTATCTTACAGGTGTAAAAGCAAGAAACAATCCTCCAAAGACAAGGGAATTGTTCAGATACATTCATCTCTGGGAATTGGTTTTCCAAAACCCTAAATTGATAAAAAGTATGTTAACAATAGCAAAAAGTGAATGCTGAAGTAACAATTGGTAGCATTTCTTTCAATTTGGAAGAGCATTTTTAGTTTGAAATGTCTGCTTGAAGTACGTTGCAATGAGCCGCTGAGCTACTGCACAGTGCTTTGACACTTGAGGAATTTGAAGTTGGGTTTCTCCAGAGACAGTCTCCCAGCAACAACTGTTCCTGCCACCACTTTCTTCTTCTCAACACACAAACCCCAGGGATCTACTACATGTCATTCTTTTTAAGAAGTAATTGAGCCATTTTTGCAGTAGCGGGCCTGAAAGCTGGAAGCAGTCTTTCTCCAACAGGGTGGCCTATTTATATATAGTATCAGAGGGATAATTTACCCTGAGGGAAACTGTATTGCATCAGGTACATTGTTGAGCTTGTTTAGAACATGTATGGGCTATCAGTACTTCAATGCAGTCTCCAACACAGATATAATTTTCATAACTTAAAGATCCAAGCAATTACTTTTTCATATAGTGCAAAAGCCTAACTAAGACTAAACAGCAGTGATTTTTTTTCTAGTTTCATAATTCAAATTAGTAAAGTAACCAGTTATTTGACAGAGTACAAACCCTAGAATAAATGCTTCTGGGAGTTTAACAGCCTTGGCAGGTGCTTTTAAAGGAAGCACCTCCATTCCATAACTTCATTAGAAATTATATGGATCAAGAGAATAAGATAACTTGCCCACATCAATGCTTTTTGAAAAGAAACATCATATTAGATGGTTGTGGCTGTGTTTTAGGAGAGCCATGACATCTTGGGAAAAATACATCCATCCTGTTTTCAAGCAACCATGACCAGACATCCTCCCAATGTCATCGTGTTGAGTTTCAGTATCAACAGACCACCCGACAGAATGACAAAAACATGCCTTAAGTTGGGAATGTTATTTTGGTTCACCACATTCACAAACAACGGAGGAATAATCTGGATTAAGTAGTGAATGTGGCAGATAATAGGTACTGAAAAGAAGTAGGGATTAGTGATAGGAGCTAAGGCAGAAGGGAAAACTTCAGCAGAGACTTTATTAAAAAATATGGAAGTAGAAGAAGTATCCAAATCTTATTGATAAACAATCCTGAAAAAACTTAAAAGAAAAATCTGCAGATTTAAGAAATTACATATATAGTCCACTAAGACAAAACAAGAAATAAGCAAAAATGTTAACAGCTACGTGGTTTTGTGTCTTCCAATGGAGACAAGAAAAGGCAAAGACCACAAGAGTATTTGCAAATTCATTAAGTACACTTGATCTAAAAGAGAGCATTTACATAACTTTGTGTTATATAGTAGCATAAACAATTGCATAATCAAAGGTCAGACTGGAATACGTAAGATCATTCTTTGACAAAAGAGCTGTAGCTAGGATGCTGTACAGAAACAGTTGCATTCAAAAATTTTATAACAGACTGTTTCTTTGCCATAACCAAGTGCTCAAGACTGAGCTGCAAATATGGAGTACCTACTGGTGAAAATCAGAGTTAACTAAGGAAGTGAGCAGCTGTCTGGCTATCTGAAGGTGCTTGCTGTGAGAAAAAATAAGTTATGCAAGAAAAATTGACTGCACATTTCTGTGGCTTGAACTGCAGTCATATTCGCACTCAAGTGCAAATGTTGAAGCTCATGTACTAAAGTTAAACTCTGTTGATATTAATGACGTTCAGTCTGGGAAATGGGCTTTATCTATATACAGTCAGTTGCAGAACAGGATTAAAATGCTCCCTCATTTCAAGTGTCCTAATTTTCAACATACATGTAAAGTTACAGAAACAGATAATTACCTAGTCTTGACTGTAGATTTACAATGGTGTTCTGCAAGTGCCATTTAAAAAAATAACAGACATAAAGAAAATAAATATTTTCCATTAAAAATAAGATGTAAAATCACCTAAGAATTGCATTTTTATTAAAAATAAAAATTAAATCCAAATCATCATACAATGCAAAGTTTCTCCTGACTTATATAGCTGCATTTACAATGCATTATATGACAGGGTACATTCATAGCATGCAAAGCTTGAGCACATGTCAACATTCTCAAAGAATAAGAATCTTTAGTATTTATGACCTAGATTTTGCATAGTTTTGTATTTGGTTTAAATATATTCTTTAAAAGTAAAAACCTGATTTTTTGGGGGTTTTTTGTAAATATGAAAAGTGAATTTTGACAAGGATGTGATACGCAGAAGTGTTCAAATGCATCAGTTTTGCAGCTGAATTCACATAGATGCAATTACAGTTTCAAAGTTCAAATTACTTAATTTTTGTATTTTTAAATAAAAGCTTTCACACTACACCCTCTTGCAATCATTACTAAAATGTTTAGAAGATATAGAATAACTCACTACATTTTGGTAAAACACTTGAGAATACGTAAGGGACAAAGAACACCGCTGGCATGTTTGGTATAATGTTTTACCTAATTTAGGTGTTTAAGTAATGTTGTCTTAGCACAAAGAACATGATTTTCACAGTCCTTGCCTGAGTTTAAAAATCTGCCCAGTGGTAATCTGCATAGTAACTGCTATTCATCTATTAGTGGCTTAGTTCTATTCAAAGATCTTCTTAGGTAGAAACAAGAGTCCTGGAATGTTCAATGGAAATTATTTAGAAAATGCTTGTTTTGATTGGGCTACACTACACTTCATTGAATAGATAACCAGAATATTTGCTTGCTACCCATGTTTGAAAATGTTTGAAACCCTTTTTTTTTTTTTAACTTCTTCCATTTTTATTACTTTCATTTAATATTTCTGCTTATAGCAAAATCCAGTGAAGAAACATTCCTTGTGATTTTATGAAACATATTCATCAACATAGTTCATTTTCATGTTTTATTAGTTCTGTTTTCCCTTAAGTAACATTTTTTGCTGATCTTTCATGCATTCTTTCAATTTATCTTCAGTACAAGTAAGACGTTGTTCCAGGACTGAAATAGTCTGCATGAAGAAGAGAATAATTTCAATTTGGTTTATATTACTCACACAGTATTATAAAAGTGTGCAACACAGTAACATAAGTAATTTTAGCTCTACAGGAAAAAAATACTGTAAGATGGCTTATCCTTAGCTATTCCACTATTTAAAACTGTCTTTAAAAATTAAGGTTTCATCTCCCTGGAGAGTGTCTAAATGTTTTGGTTTTCACAAAACATTTTCCCTGAAAAAGAGAAATACATACATGCATAATGTAAAGTATTCTGAAATACTATGTGAAAGTTGCATTCATATTTCAATAGAAAGACAGCCAACACTGTGACCACAAATGATGTCTTTCAAAAACCTAAAAGAAACTTTTAAGGCACCCTCAAGAAAAGGAAGTTAGGAAAAAATATATTTACTAAATGGCATTCATACTCTAAGAGGTTATCATGATCAGAAAAAGTAGGGTTTTGGACCCAACCTGGCAGTTTCTTTTCCATCCAACGTACTACACAAATCATTTTCAACTCATTACTTGACTCTGTACTTTCTAAAACCTATTTCTTCCTACTTAAAATCCTGCCATGGATTGAAACAGCATCTCTCTGCTAGGACCCTGGAATTCTATGGAAAGAACAAGGACCTGTCGGGGGTAGGTTTTGGATTTCACATGCAGTTCTGGCCACTCAGAAAACAGAAGGCGACTTTTGGTAATACCCATATAAAAGCTGATTTCGAGTCAGGTAACACGTGAGCAGCAGAGGAGATCCTGGCTTAGGCCCTGGCTGCCCCCAGGGTCGCTGAGGCCGGCCGGGTCTCTGGAGCCACTGTCCCAGAGGAGACAGGGCTGCAGTCCGGCAGGTGTCCGGGTCTCTGGAGCCACTGTCCCAGAGGAGGCCGGGCTGCAGTCCGGCAGGTGTCCGGGTCTCTGGAGCCACTGTCCCAGAGGAGGCCGGGCTGCAGTCCGGCAGGTGTCCGGGTCTCTGGAGCCACTGTCCCAGAGGAGACCGGGCTGCAGTCCGGCAGGTGTCCGGGTCTCTGGAGCCACTGTCCCAGAGGAGGCCGGGCTGCAGTCCGGCAGGTGTCCGGGTCTCTGGAGCCACTGTCCCAGAGGAGGCCGGGCTGCAGTCCGGCAGGTGTCCGGGTCTCTGGAGCCACTGTCCCAGAGGAGACCGGGCTGCAGTCCGGCAGGTGTCCGGGTCTCTGGAGCCACTGTCCCACAGGAGACAGGGCTGCAGTCCGGCAGGTGTCCGGGTGTCTGGGGCTGTGGCAGGGATCAGGGCTGGTCGTGGCAGGGCCCTGTTCCGGGCCCCCTGGCTGCCAGCACCCCTGGCTGGGGGGAAAATGGGGCTCCCTCCCTAACTCCACACTGGGCCTTACAGAGCAACTGGAGCCGCTCACACCATCAGATGGAGGGATGGAAGAGAAGGTATCCATCAGCCTCCTCCCACGGCATGGCTTTTAAACATTTGCAGCTGCCGCTGCAGAGATCACCTGACCACCGCAGGCCTGGGCAAGCTTTAACTTTTTTCTGACACAGATTGAGACTTTAAAACTCTAACCCTTCTCAGATATGAAAGAAAAAAGGCCAAATTGGGGACATGTAAAGGGACAATATAGAGATCTCAAAGTCAGTAAAGGAAGAGTGACTTTTAAGTGGTAGAGATGATGAGTTGCCTTGGTTCTAGGCTGAAAACCTCCTATGGATTATAGTAACAGGATAATCTTTTAAATCGTGGACAATATAACTTGGGGAGATGATTTGTGGATTTGAGCAAAGGTACCTGTGATGAACTAAGTGAACATTTTTGTGCTCCCATGGGAGGCTGAAGAGAGAGAGGTGAGAAGAAGCCCTCTGGCAGTGAAGAAGTGAGAAAACTATTTCTCTTCTCTGTGTTGAAAAAAATCCTTTGTTTTTTTTAAACATCACATTTTTAAAAAGTACCACCCCAATTTGTGAAGTCCATGGCCCATAGGTAGTCATGGGAAAGGCTACATGATATGAGAAGGTCCACAAATGCAGATTCTTCTGGGCGAGCTGCTTTTGGTAAAAGTTACCAAACAATAGGAGTGACTTGTCTCTCTCAAAGACTGAATGAAAGACTGTTTTATAAGTGGTACTGACCTGGGGTTCTGAGTTTTGCCTCTTTACACTGTTTGTAGTAAATGAACAGTTTGTAGCGAGAGAAAGGGTTGGTTATAAAAATTAATTTGTGTTGTTTTTTCTTTTCTTGTTTTTGTCTCTTAGTGTATGTTAATAAAATCTGGTTTTACTTCTAAGTTGAACCCGCTTTTGCTTTTTTTTTTTTTTGCTCCCAAAATCCTATCTCTCAGTTAGCAAACAAATTCAGCAAATATAAAACCACCACATAAATGGTGTCATGACTCAGATAAGCAAACCTAAACTATAAAACATACATATTGCAAAAGATCACAGAAAAAAACCCCCTCAGCTACTTCATTTTCAAGTTTTATAATGTCAATATATTACAGACTACAAAGAAGTATCTTAAAACATAAGCTAAATCTGGATTAAAGAGATGCATTGAGCATTTGCAAACAAGTGATTCCGAGTCACTGATTGAGACTGAGTATTTGTGCAGTTTGGCACAAATTGGCACTAGGACTTACTGCACTGCTTGGATTCCCACCTAAGCCAACACCTCACACACTAAAAGTTTGGAAAGGGATTTATTGGTATATTGCCAATTTACTTTATTCATCCCCTGCTAGTGCATGATTGTTGCAGCTGAAATGTCTGCTAAACAACTGGCTTCTGACAAAACTACTCTAGATCTCAGTACTGAAAAACAGCAATTCTCTTCACTCAGAGTTAAAAATACAGCAACAATCTTTACGATTATATACCAGGAAGCTTTCACTTTAGCAAACAAAACACATGTAATCAATATTCTCTGAAAGCAAAACACCAAAACAGTTACTTGACTATAGAGCTATTCAAAATAACCCCATAATCTTTAATGTTCTGATTTATGAAAATTACTCCAGGGTATTGTTGCCCTTTGTGCTATGCACTGTCATTTAAGTGTCACCTGTTATTGCATACTTACTAGAGTTAACATATCCAGCTGCCCCACAATGTGGTTCAAAGCACGGTCTACGGAGGGGGAGATGCCTCTGCGCTGTTTCACACTATGCATAGCTGACCCACTCTCATGCTCTGCCTTCCTTTTTGATCTTCTTGCCAAGGAAGAAGTGGGGGGACTCTGCAGTTCTTCACTTTTGCCAGTACTCTTGAATACAGAAACATCATTTGAAGATCCAGCCACCTTTGTCTTCATTTAAGTGGAACCATACCATAAGACAGGAGAGCCAAAAGTCAGGTTTTTAATTTAAAAAAATCTACACATATATGCATACACACAAGGACAATCAGATTTGCTTTTTAACCAGGTCCGATTCATAACACTTCCATTTGTTCTGACCTAAAAGAGAATTCCAGCTGTGATGGATGAGGCAATAAGGGAAATCTTAACAATCTTTAAGTACATATTTCAGGTATATATGATTGAAGAGCTACATGTGGTATCACTAGGCCTTAAATTAAAGCTTGAATCAATACAATTAGTGAGGGGCATTTTCTTCATAAAGATAGATCTAGTCAACAAAGAGATTCACTCAGAGTAGTCATAAGGATGAAAAATCCACATGTGACTAGATGACCACAATCGCTCCTTCCAACATCATAGTATGAAACTATTGTTTAATATAAAGTAACCTCTTATTTCAGCATTTAAAAACAGTAGTTTTTAGTTGTTTGTTCAGCGATGGTACTTTTTGAAAAATCGATTCCTTCAGAAAATGGGAGAAGGAAACAGAAAAGATCCACACAATGCAACATTGAGAGAAATAACTATTATGTATAAACAGTGCTTCAGGCTAAGTGAGAGAGCATGATCTTCCCCACCAATTTGGTTCTGTCTGTGCCTTGAAGTTCTTAATGGTATTTTTGAGTCATGAAAGGTTAAATCATCACTAATTCATTAGAAATTCCTTCACAACAACTTTACCTGATTATTGATTTATTGAGATTTCTTTGAAAACTTCTTATATTTTCAGACAATATTAGTTTACTTTTACACTAAAATAAATTGTGGTAGTTAACTTTTATTATTTGTAATTACATTTGATATGTAATTAGAAATAGCAAAACTTAACTACATTTACTAAATAAACCTTTTAAATGGTTACAATTAAACTATTTCTCTGGAATCTACTGACAGCCCATGAAAATATTCATTAGCTATGCAAAGGGAAAATTTTAGTCTCACCTGATGTATTTAAAATACACAATTATTGTTGTATATTACAACAATTACAGTTGTATATTACAATGTGCCCGAAATATATTTATGTACTAAGGCTGAATAGATTTTCAAAACAGAGAGTATTAAAATCATTGTCAAACATTAAAAAAAAGTCCCCTGAGCCTCTAAAATAATCTTGTAGAATGTAAATTACTAGGCAGAATTATTGGCAGACTTTTACAAGATTACCTAGGCATATTGATGAGCTTCTGTCAAGAATGGTTTACATGTAGTTGACCTTGCCTTTGAATCACATAGGATCAGACTGATAGATTAAATACTACCACTATGATAACAAAAATATTTTAAATTTAATTAATACTAAATAATATCAATATTATTGTGAACTTATACTGCTGCATTGTCCACAATAACATTCCTGTGTCTTCAGTGCCATCCTGCCAGTCCTGTGTGGTGGGAAATGGCTGAAAGCAGAGACTGTGGTGAGTTAAGAGAGCAAAGAAGCAAGTCTTACAGTCCTCTCAGGGTTAAAAGTTCCATTCTGCAAGGACATGTCTCAAGCCCCTAGGCAAGAACCCAGGAAGTGCAGAGCATGACATTAGTAGAGACAGGGGCAGATACCCGGGTATATTCTTCAAACCTTAACTGACAGTGCTATGAAACCAGAGGGAACCCATCTGAAGATCTGATAGTACCATGGTATTCGCTGACATCACTTTCATTGATTTCTTTACGAACAAAGGAACAGATTAATTCACAGCAAGATACTCCCAGTTTCCCTTCAGCCCTCCTTTCTGTGCTTGGTGACTGACTTAGGCAAATGAACCAGGCATGTCAAATAATGAATGGGCGATGCAACTAACACTGAAATCTATCAGCGATGTCTATTGATACCAGGCTGTGGCAAAAATAAAACCGTGCTAGACATCAAACTAGGTATTTCAAACATTAAACATTCAAGGCTATTCTACAGAAAGACCTAATGGTTACAACATTTGCACTGGACTAGGAGAACTGGCCTTCTTAGTTCAAGTCTACTTAAATTCATGAATCATAGAGCAATGCTTTGTCAGCCAGGCTGTTGCCTTTTAAATGCACAAAACTGTGGAAGAAAGGGGACTCTCTCCAGCCATGCTGCTCAAGTTATGCCACTAGTCAACAGGAAGCTTTAGTTCAGTGCTCAGCCAGGAGCAGGTAAGTTCTGTTCCCATGAGAGGCTTTATATTTTTTATAAAAAGGAATAAAATGAATAAAAATTCCAAAAGAGAAAGGATATGAACCTAGAACTTTCCCACTCCTAACTAGATGGTTTAATTACATCTCTCTCTCCAATACCATGAATTTAATTTTCTTCTCAACATGAAAAAAATTTGTTATGTTAACTTCAAATTATTCCAAAGAGTTGTATATTACAAAAGAGTAACTTGTTAGCACAAAATAAAATAGAATACAAATGGCTTGGGTTTTGGACAAGATAGGCAGAAAATTAATTTCTCATATCACAAAATCTTTGTCAAGGAAAGATATGGACAGTCTTAAGATGCAACAGTCCTATATATACACTTACATGTTCTTCAAAAACATTTTGTGATATGAGATACTGTTAATGAAGTCCTAGAAGAACTGATATTCACTGTGTTATTTCCAATTGACAAAGATGTATCTGACATACTTGGGAAACAGTATTAATGGAAGGCTTTGGCATGTTTACTAAATCACAAGATGAATATAGTCTCAAATGCTGATTAATGTGGGAAAGATTAAGTTAAATTTGGCATTCAAATGTTAAAGACAAAATATTGCCATGTGTTAAAGAATCCCTGTCTTACAACCAATCACACTATGAAAAACACTCTTGCATTTAACTGCAATAGAGAGTCTGTTAGAATAGACTTCTCAGTGATTTATCTAGAAAAACAGGAAAATAGGGAGTTTACAGAAACCTTGCTTTTGTCTGTAAATCTTGACTCTTTGCCCAGAAGATTTCAAACCTCAACCAGGATTAGCTAAATTTGACAGAGAGACAAAGAACTGACTAAGTTGCAACAAATTTTAGGAAAGTTGGAGGCCTGGTACATGGAACACATTGCAGGAAAATCAAGCAGAAGCCAAGCATTACATATTCTGCATGGCAGCAGTAAACCTTCCCAGTAATCACATGCCTTAGGAAACACAGGCAGTTGATAAAGGAAGTTAAAAGCATCAGTGAAAAACACTCAGTGCAGGGATATTTTGTAAATCTTACGCAATTGTATTTTGTAGACACCTCTATGTGTTCTCTGAGAATTATAGCATCTATTGCTGATTTTAATCAAACCTAAGGAAGAGTAGGGTTCTCAGAAATAATTCAGGTCCTGAAAGCTCCAGGAAACCATTTACCAGTACTTCTCATCTCAGGTCAACACAGTTCTGCAAGCTCACACTCCTTAACTCTGAAGGAAATAAGAAAGTGCGAGTAAGACCTGGGCTAGAACCCAGATCTTCCAAGACACCAGGATAAATAAGCTCACAGTAAATAAACTTAGTATTGTTTGCCTAATGTTTACAAAGCTACTTGTACTTATGTTATGGGCAGTACAGTAATTTTCTTGCCTTTGAAATATAAAAGCAACTAATTGCCACAGACAGAACTGATGGAACTGTAAACTCTAACTGATACTCTCTGACTTTGCTTGAAGGCATTCTGCTTTGCAAGTTCAGTGTCCCAAAGATAATCTATTAATCCTCCAGTATTCAAAATTAATAAAAAATAGATTTAACATTCAATGACTTTCAGAAATTGCTTCTGTGATTTATGATGATTTAAAATTAATTTAAATGAATGGAAAAGGAGAGGAAAACAATCTGAGATTATTAGATATTGCTAAGTTCTAAGAACAGTTTTACTCTGATGTTGGTGTTTCTGTTTCTTTTCAAACAAGATTACTGCACTTCACACTGAAAATTAAGTAGAAATTTCAGTATGAGCTCCCATAAAGTGATTACAAATTTTGCTCTTAGACTTGGCCTAAAGAGATTCTTTCAACCCAAGGAGGAAAGCTGTCAATTCAGTAAAGAGAGCAAATGCTAAGCTATTAAAAGTCTCACCACTTTTTTTCTACAGTAAATTGATCCAAAGTTCAATATATCACACAAATAGGCTATGAAAGAATGTTTTGTATCTCAGTAAACTGCCACCAGCATTGCAAGTCAGAGTAGTGGAAAAGTCTTCTTGTAATTTACTGGGTTAAGCAGCAAATTGAGATTTTTCTGTTACATATTCAAAGACTTAGGAGCAGAATTGAACATGAAAGCATTTATAGAAGTGAGGCAAAGATCTTGATGTTTGTCAAAAATCAAACACAGATAAGCAAATAACTGAACTTTCAAAACTTGTGAGAGAAATGAAATGAGACCATTTCAAATTTTCAACTTACCTAACTTGTGTTCAAAATGGTTATTTTTATAATATTATGGAAATCTGTAGAGATTTTTTTAAGCACGGTCAGACATCAAGTATGTTGATATAACTTTAAGGTTATCTGCTTTATATTTTAACCTTTTCAAAATCTAACTTTACAGTCTCCTCCAGCTCAGCAAAGGGTCCAAAACTGCTGAAATCTAACACAACACTCAAATGCTGTAAAGGAGTGACACTAGTCTCAATAAATTTCCTTTACTTTTGGATACCAGTCAGTTCATGTCCAACACTTTCATTCAGCATAATGTTTTATTTTAAATTAAGTTCTTTGTAAAGAAAGTATTTTTACTCAGTCTATTTCACATTAAATGTTTCAAGAATTAAATGTTGTCGTTCCTTCAAATTAGCCCTTTTCTAAAGTACTTGAAATGTTACCAATTCATAAACAATTCTATATGTCACCAGCAATGGAGTAAAAATGTCTCATAATTCAAAAAACCCCAAACTATTCTGAAAGTCATCAGAGCTATAGCTTGTTTTGAGAAAATAAATTTTAATAAGGCAATCAATTTTAAATTGTTACTTCTGAGCAAAGCAAAGAAGAAAATTAAAATGTATACAGTGTTTCCATTCACAGCCCATTAGTAATAACAAAACCCACATTTGGGCAACTTCATGCAAGTTACAAATAAGGAGGAGAAGGAACAGATTTAATTAATCAATAGGAAGTTATTACCATGACATTACCAGCGGATGTTCAGCAGAAAATTAAATTTAGCTTATAAAATGATGTCACAAACAGCAAACCATAATTGCTCATCTTTGTTTTCTGTCAAGCAAAATAGCCAAAACTCTGTGGGTGGTACTTGATCAATTTGTAAAAAATCCTTACACATAACCTTATCACCTCTGCCTGTTCCCAAATGTTTTCCCATGAAAAATTCACACAGCCCATAGGCACAAACAGTGCATCTCAGTCTCTCTTTGCTTCATGACTGTGAAGAATAGAATCTGAGTAAAATGCATCCATATATAAGGATGCCTGAGCAGTTTTATTTTTAGAAATAAAAAAAATTCCCTCAAGGAAAAACAAAAGAAAAGAAGAAAAAATACAAGTCTCTGTCACTCAATTTGCTACCAACAGGCTTCAATCTCCTACAAGCTCCACAGCTGGAAACTACAGACCATCATTTCTAAAAGCATATCTTAGAGATCTCATAATTAAGATGGCTTATAAAAAAGTGACATTGGTAAGCTTCCTAATGAATCACAAAAATTGGCATGGTCTGCTTTTTAAAAACAAACCTTCAAATTTTGAACACATGGTACATTTGCTGACTAACAGTAAAATACTTCTGATACTGTGATTAAAACAACTACAAATAATTAGTCATAAGTAGGGCATTAAGCTCAAACAGAGCAAAGAGCAAAAGCATAACTGTGTCCCACCTTACCAGATGCTGAATTCCTGTGTCTTTTGGTTATTTGAAATCATGAGAAGTTCTCAGGAATAACAGTACTATCATTATCACTGCTTTTTTTCCTTCCTCTTGTGAACCTACCCTCATATAAAAATGGTTCACTGTGGAAATGCTAAATTTAGCCATTCAAGAGTTGTAGTTTTTTTTTTTTTCTCTGTGGTTTGGTTTTTTTAGGGGGTTGTTTTTTTGTAGGGCATAATTATCCACAGACCGTTTCTACTGCTTTGAAATTTTTTTCAGTCAATGAGAGATTCACATAAAACAGCTCTCTGATCTATTAGTCTAACACTGAGTATGTTAAATCACAATCTGTTTTATCAGTTCTTACTGAAGAAAACTTCCCTGTAGTTTCAGCTGATTTCCTCTCCTCTTGCATGCACATGAATCAGCACAGCAACAACTTGCCATGTGCCAGCTGGGGCTTTCTGCCCCACGTTATCTGATGAGGTAGCTCTGGAATAATTTATTTGCAAACTTTATTGAAGTTTTTCATTCAAGCAGTAAAGTGTAGCTAAACTATGCAGTGCATCCAGAACAAAGTTCTACTAAGAATTTCTACCATGAGCAGTCTGCTTTCAAAACTTGTAACACAAACTTTCACACTTCAATCAAGGTCTTTCATGTCATCAGAGTCTTCTTGAGCTTTTAAAAACATGCCCAGGCTGAAATAAAAAATTTAAAGCACTTAACAGAAGTGCATCACATCCAGTCTGACATGAAAACACTTTGAAGGACCACTGAAGGTAGCACACCCTTCAATTTAGAGCCTGATCATGAGCAGTGGTACCAGGTTACAAACTCACAGCCAATAAAACAAGCCAAACTATCAGAGTGTATTCTTTAGCAAAACTGGTATTTTCACCTAAGATGGAAGAGCATAACACTTTAAGTCTTGAAAATAGTAAATTCAGCCCGAAGCTAAATGAATTTATAGAAGCCAGAAGGCCAGTACAAAGCAATGAAAACTAGTAGCTCACTTTGGAGGGGTTTTCAATTTATTAACCGAAATTCTGATGCACTTACAGCTATGGTCTGATTAATCAGATTATTTACTTCTATCAGGATGACAGCTATACTGAATTTAGTATTCCTGTGATGGCATGAAATAATAAACTCTCCTGTCCATAGGCATATCTTAAGATATCCTGAAAGTTCTATGCAAAGAACTCGTACCACATTTTACAAGCATCCTTTCACATACATAATGAGAAACTAACTGACTACATGGTTTTCTTATGACATCTTTTTCCCAGAGTGCTGCTTCTGGTTTGAGAAAACACAGTACATCCAAGGCACTTAGTATTTTATGATTCCACATATACAGAATCTAATACAGAACAAAAATATTTTCTCTGTATTCCATCCATGTCAAGAAAACACTGAAAAAGAACATAGAATAAGCCTTGATTTCTCCAATAAACATAAAATAATAATTCTATTTCCCTAATAAAAACTTCTTAGAAGTCCACAAATATTTGAGTGCATCCAGTAGAAATAAATAAAATTCCTGAAATACTTCTTCCTAAACTCTCAGATCATCATTAATAAACTTTACTTAAAAAAGGTGATTTTTTCTTTCTAATTTGCTCATTAATGTTAATTTCTAATATAACAGTACCCTGCACAGAGTCAGCATCAGTTTAAACTTTTAGAAAAAAATAAGGATTTCCCTCAAAAAAACCATGTAATTCTGGTGAAAAGTCAGGATTTGATAATTAAAAACCAACTGAACAAAAAAGCCCACAAAACAACAAACAAAGAAACAAACAAAAAAGCCCCCAACAAAACAACCAAACAAAAAACCCCAAAGCACATCATGAACATACAAAACAAACCAGGCAGAAATCATTGGAGGTTCATTTTCCAAAGGTGAGAATCTCATGCCAGGAAGTCAATTCTAAAATAACACTCGGGAAGACTATATTCAAACATTTTCATAAGTTATAAAAACACTTGCATAGGGACTAAAATGTAAAAATCTACCCTGTAGAAGAAAGGCAAAGAAAGGTAATTAACTACCTCCAATGTATCTTCAGCAAGAAGCTTTGCAAAGCTAAGGAGAAATAACATGACACTATAGAAGCATTTCCTACTATTTAAAATTACAAAATAAAATAGCCAAGTTTAATTTATGCAAAGTACTTCGGACTGCTTGCATGCATACCCAAGAAAACATCTTATGGTTGAAATAAAAAAAAAAAAAAAAGTTTTCATAATGGCTTCTTTTTACCTAGAGTCCTAATAAAAATTATATTTCATACTCTGCTTGAACTTCTTATCCATTCCAGGGCAGGGAAAAGCTAAAGGAGGGCATGAGGAATACTTGAAGAAAAACTGGAAACATAATGACTCAATAGAATGAAGTAATGACAGAAAATTAATAACCCTATGTGGACAAGACCTCCTTTCTACCACTATAAATAGAATATTCTGCTATTTTTGATATTACAACTGTTAATGAATAAAAACAAATGTATAAAAGCCCTAGAACTTTCCTAGCTTGTGGGTAAACTCCCTGTATCTCAAACAGCAGATTGTGGGGATTCACAGAGGGCATCAAGCACATGGGAGGAAGGAGGCAGGGTTATCCTCAGAGTGTGAGGGAAAGTACAGCATCTTCACCAGGAACACATGTAATCAGAGAAATGACAGCCATTCTTCTGGCTATGCTCATGACTCCTTTCTGTCCTCTTCCCTCTACTGAAAAAACTGAATGGAAGCCTTTAGACCAATACTCAGATAAAAAAGTCTAACTGAACTTTACAAAGAAACAACACCTGGTAACAGTGAGTTTGTTGTACAGAGTCTTAAATTATATATAAAGGACAGTACATAAAGGACAGTACTTCCTTTATCTCATTGAAAGTCACCCAGTATATCCATATTCCACATGAATTTACAATGAAAAGAGATGGATCAACAAATCCAGAGGAATTTATTTTTCTTGAAGGCATGTTTACTCCTGAGGAAAAAATAAATAAAACAACATACTTTACAACATGCAACTGATTTCTCCTAGATAAAGCTTTCATACTTAGTCTGTTGGGGCAAAACTAATCTTGAACAACTTACACTGTACGTAAACAACAAGAACTAAAGAAATACACTTCTGTCTTAAACCTCACCTCTTAATAAGAATGAACAAAAAATTACTGAAGACAAAATCCTGAAGAGACAGACTCTGCCAGAAAAAGAACTGAAGCCTGTGAATAATGTTCTCCTGAGGCCTGCAGAAAGCTGAGAGGGGCTGCAATCCCTGGGTTCCTGCCTGCCCAAAGCAGAATTTTGGTGCTCTTCAAGAGTGGAAGGCTGGCACAGGGCAGAGCTGCCTGTGCTGCAGAGCCTGCCTCCAGGCACTGGCACCGTAGCAGGGCCCCCTGCTGCAGGAGCACATAGGAGCTCTTTGCCAGCCCCTACATGACTATATTCTGACATGCATATCTACACACAATTTACTTTCAAAGTTATATGCAAAGGTCAAAGAAACTTCTTTCTGCCAGCACAGCTGCATCTGTACCAATGGTTTTTGTCAGGATAAGTGTTGGTGCTATGGTACGAATTTTCTTATTTTGCTACCTCATATCAATATAACTTTTATATAACTTTTTATATAATTTTGTTGCACAGACTTTTAAATTGCCTCCTGTTAGGGCATGCTATGGGGGCAGGGTGTTCACACGAAGATTTCACAGAGAAACCTCTTCTTAGCTGAGATCTGGAAGCCTTGATTTCCTTTCAGGGCAGCAGTAACCAGAGGTGGTAATACCGCTTGACCAGGCAGCTATGGACAATACCACTGAGTTTGTTTACTCCACAGAAGCAAGTGTCAAATCTCCTCTAATACAAATTACTTACAGGAAAATATCAAAGAGTTAAAAGCATTTGGAATTGAGTTAGAAACCAAGCATAGCAGAGTCGAAAGTTAAATCCAACAGGGCCAACATAACAGCTTGAACAGTTTGCCAAAGAGACAGATACTACTATCTGCAAAAGAAAAATATAAGTCCAATATTTCATAGCTTGGAACTGAAATCCTCTGACCGTAGCCATAAAAAATATATTTCACTCTGTAATAGAAGAAAAAGGGTTTCTTCCTCAGCATTTTACCAAGGCTTTTTGTTAATGAAGTGCTATGCCTATAGTGGTGGATGGAGGACACCACTATTTATGGAGGACACCTTTGTTTCAAAAGCACATCAAACACTTTAACGATAGTATCACAAAAAACTGCCATAAGGATAAAATGAAGCTTCAAAATTTTGATTGAAAAGTTAAATTTATGTGCTTTTATTAGATTTCACAAAATACCTGGAGAAAGTAGCAGAAGTCCATCCTCAGCTATTTCAGTGCTCAGGATTAGTAAATATGCTGAAGGTTTAGATAAACTGTCCTATTAGTTCAGGTAAAAATAATACTCAGTCCGGCTTTGTTCAGAGGTGGGAATGTAAAAAATTGCTTTGGTAGCACCAGAACCATTTTGTACTTAAGTCAGTTGAGTTTTACAATTTACTGTGATAGGAATCAAATTAGGGAACAGTAGAAACTGAGAAATTTGAGAATTATATACAAACATTCAGGAAATGTTAACTTCGGAGTAGTCTGACAGGCCTGTTACACTCTTGAAAAATAGTTTCTATAACTCAAGGATTATTGGTACTTTAAAAGTATCAGAAACAAAAGAAGCCGCAGCAACAGCATACTTATTAGCTAGAGATGTTAAAGCATTATGCATATTTTTATGTGTCTAATGAGGTATTTTTATCTTCAATTTCAGAAGATATTAAATGTTGTAATTGTATTCCTGGCAAAATACTTTCTAGTCTAATGACAGCGAAAAAGACTATTCGTTTTGAAATAACTTCACAAGTCAGATAATGATACTGATTTTTAATAAATCCTGCAATAATGGAGAAAATATCAGGGGAGTGGGGAAGCTGAAATTCCATCAGTAACCACAAAGGATAAACAGGACAACTGTGTGGTCACAGACAGCATGAGAACTATGTCAGGAAAAAGTCAAAAAGTCAACTAAAAGGTTGACTTAGGACATATAGAGCAAATATTTAAGGCCTAACATTAATACAGTTTGAGGGGACAAAAAAATAAATGGTCTTTCAAACTGAGGACCTCTCTAATGAAATATTTAGTCAAACTGTTACTGATGAAATTATCCCTTCTTTTTATACCCATAATATGCATGCTACAATTTTATTAATGCGTTTTAGGTTGTAATGCATCAGGAACTCAATTAACTAGCTAGTGTTTCTTCAAAACCAGTTACATCAGAAAGACACTGGTTTTAGTGACTCCATTGAAATCTGCTCTTGTTTTAGTCCCATACAAAACACACCAGCAGTCTGGAAAATCAAGTTAAGAGCTGACAAAAAAAGACATCCTCTAAACTATTAAAACAGTCAGGGACACTTGGCATTCTGACTTCATTCAACTGTCAAAATGCAACTTTTGTACATGTGCAAGACACCAGAGAAGAATACACTACGGAGTAATACACCATAGAAAGCAGAGGTGTTGAAAAAAATCTACAGTGATGCATAACTGGACAAAATGATAAACCATTATGATAAGGTTACTGAGTGAAGAATTAAGTATCTTACATGCAACTAACTGAAAGTGCTAAGCAAATAGTATTGTACCATTTCACTCCACTTGCAAAAATTTGAAGTATGGACACTGACTTCCTTTCCCCAAGAGATGTAAGGAAGGATGAAACATCTTGGAAGAGTAACCTTTTCAGTGAGGAACACTTGATACTGCTTAACCTAAGAGCAGTTTAAGGACAAAGCAATTATTTTAAATCTCTGTTGCAAGTAAGGAGTCTTCCTTTACAATAAAAATACTGCAATATTTAACTCAGAGTTGTATTGTGATGCCTTCACTTCAGGATCTATCACGCAGAGTGGAACTCACACCTTGGTGTGCAGGAAATATCCATGCAGCTAGAACATGCCAGAGGACAGCATCTCTCCCCTCCTCCACACCCCCCTCCTTCACCTAACCCAAATTGCTACAACCAGAGTACCGTATGTCAGGGTATACAGAGAAAAAAAAAGAACAAGCCCAAACCCAACCAAACAACTTTTCAGAGCAGTAATGCCACATACCTCCACTGATAGTGTCATCCACAGAGCTACTATTTTTTTCCCAAATACTTTTTATTGCAAAAAGGCAACAGAATCCAGTGTTCCTCTTCCAGAATTGCTAACCATAGACTGCTTCTCACTTGTGTTCCTCTGATGTCATATACTCTCAATTTTTACTTTACAATGCTTCAAATTCAAGTAAAATTATGGAGCTGCCTCCATTCAGTCTCTGCTACCTGCTGTTTACAGTACAGTCATGCATCAGAATCCTCTTAGGCTGAAAAAAAAACCCCAGACTGAATCCAACATAGGTACTGCTTGAACAGAAGGAAACGATTATTACCAGCTCCTTTCCTCCTATTTTTTTCCACTGCAACTTAAGAAAGACGTTCAGCTGTTGTATCCATGCAACACATCTGTATGTATTATAGCACAATCACACTGGATACATGGCTCCACAGACATCAGTCACTTCAGTTAGGTTACAGCAAGCTCTAATCTACTCCTTCATCTCTAAAATTTTTTCTCATTTTTTTTTCCTTTGTGCTCGTATTAGTGTTTGGACAGCTGAACAAATCAGGGAATTGACTTGGATGGAACTAACCAGATAAAGACAGTCATTAACATAGAAATGACTGTGAAATCCTCCTTTAGCATTGTTCTACCCTAATTTCTAATCCCCACACTGTTTTGGTGGAAGATACAAGTCAAGATGTTTTTCTACATCAAACACCTATCTGCTGAAAAATTTTCTTTCCTTAGTTGCTCAATTTTATTTAAAAAGTCACATTTTTTCAGTCTTGTTTTAAGCAACCTATGTAATTTTTTGGATGTGACTCAGTGTTTCCATTATCTCACATTAGGCAAGTAACTACATCTCTTATTGCAAACTCGACAGTAATGCAGCATGGCTTCAATGATAGATGTGTTTTATTGGAACAACTATTATATTTGGAAAACACTCTAACAAGCTTTTAGTCAGAAAGCATCCTCTGGGTTTAGATATCACTCTAATCTAAGTGATAAACAGAATTTGCTAGCACTTGTTTAAGTACTGTCATTTAGGGAAAAAATACGAAAATATTAAATCAGTATTCAACTGTTTGCTTTTATAACAAACTTGCTTTAACAATTTTTAATAACATATGGGTTTTATATAGAAATAAATTTCATTTTATAGTCAAACTTCTACTGCAAAGTTGCAAGCATGTTGTGCTAAACTTATACTCCAGTTGTATTTAAGAACAAAGGGTAATTCAAGGGCAGTATTTTAGTTTTACAATCTTGTTTTCTGACATACTTGATCTGTAGCTCAGCTTTATTATGCAACTTATGATAAACAAAAATAAAATCTTGCAGCCTTCTCAAAGACACACACTATGAGCTAAACTAAGTATTCCCCTACTCCTTAGTCCCACAAAATGTGCAATCTAAGAATTATTGAAGTCCTGTGAATACTAAGAAGTTAAAAACTTTATTTGTACTGCTGCATAAAAAAGTTAAACTAGGTGCTTACAGGGTAACAGAGCCACTGAATGATAATTTCATTAACTTCCATTAAGCTAAATGACTCACAAATGGCATTTAGATCAGTAGTAAATCATCATCTAGGTCAGCAGGAAGCTCATTACAGACTGACAAGCCAAGTGACAGAAACACTTTTCTACAAGTGCTATAGTAGTAATTTCCTGTGTGAAAGGCTTGCTGCTGTTCCTGCATTCCTCAGGGGACACTTCTCCTCAGAGGATGTTACTCTTCCCCAGGAAGAGGAAGGAACCAGTTGTTATTGGATGTGTGGGCTGATAGCTGTCAGGCATTTTCTGCGTGCCACAGAATCAGCTGTGAGAACTGTGAATACAGCTTAGATTTCCAGTCAAAGCAGAGGAAAACACTGCTCGAGCAGACAAGGTCAGAGCATAAATGTACAGTATCTCAGGAAACTCAGGGAGAAATAATACCTGGAACTTCCATCTCTCTCGTTCCCAGAAATGTGCTGATGTGCTAAAGGAACAATATAGAGACATGGATCAACTTGAAAGGCATTCCTGAAACACAGCTGTCCTGAGTAAGACCCTACACAAAGCAAAATTTTGCCAGTTCTAAAAGGCCTGTTATCTTACAAAATATTTGTGTATGTTTGGATGTGTATAATTTTTTCCTGTTAGGTCCTCTCCTGTTCTATAGGAACTCAAGCACGCTACATATGTGTTGAGACACTGTTACCCAGTGGGTCACCAGTAGCTACTCTATGACTATTCCAGTATCAGTTCTCATCCACTGACTTTTTCTTAAGTGATGGCACTAATATGTCTCCTTATTCTAACTGCTAATTTCCAAATCTCATTAAAAAACTAATCTGCCAATTATTTGATTATAAAATTATCAGGGAGACAGAACAGTGACAGACAAATAAACAGTACAATTTCATAATGTACATTTCCTGAGGAAAGCAGGCTAAAAATAGTATAGGAAATCTTATATTCTTTGGCACTCTCTAGTGCCCAAATTCAGAACTCAGTCTCCAATAAAAATCTGACTTTCTCTCCAGCTCCAGTTCACTCAGAGAATATAATCAGGACCATT
Source organism: Sylvia atricapilla (assembly GCF_009819655.1). NCBI lineage: Eukaryota > Metazoa > Chordata > Aves > Passeriformes > Sylviidae > Sylvia > Sylvia atricapilla. The sequence continues at coordinate 42,482,285 of NC_089144.1, forward strand.
AACGAACATCAGGACATGTATTATTACTTAATTATGTAGAGGCACAATATACTTCCTGTTCTCTCCCTATAAACCAGCAGTTACATGCTGTGTTAGAATAGCATCACCGTAAAACACAAGGACCATTCGGATCATATTCCTCTTTTATTACACATGTTGGATACACCTTCAAGCATTTGATCCTTAGGCTTTATTTTATACTAGTGGTATCAAAACATACTGCTTTTAAGATTACGTACACAAGTCTTTTTGAACGTGCCTAGACATCTACAGCAGCTCAAAATGCAAGTTTAGAAATTGACTGTTCAGTATATGAAACACTTCATCTTTTTGGCACTTGTGATGAGTAACTTCATTCATATACACCTACCCTCTTTAGAAGGCTCTTAGCTGGGCAACAGAAAAAGCTGTTTCTACTGCTTCACAGTTATTCCAAATGTATTAGAGGTAGCGTCTGGGAGGAATGGTAGACACATTTAGCTGCAGTTTTGGGGAGAAGGCAGTCTATCCTCTTGCCCCAGCTCCACACACTGTACCTTGCACACCTGCCTAGTGTGCAAAGAGTAGAAAGGTCTGTCTTAAGCGTAGTATAAGCCAAGATGACACTAAAAATTGCCTGTCTAAAAAAGATTGGACAGAGAGAGGGATTCATCTGCAAAGACACAAAAGCACAATTCTTATTTTTATTCTGCAGCACTTCAGACTTCCTCCATTTACAGTATTTATTCTGTGTTTGTATAAGACTTCAGATGAGCCATTCAGAGCCTGTTTGAGAGTTTTTTGGTGTGCTCATCTATGAAAAAGGTGCTGACTGCTTTACCTCAAAATTTTGGAGACACAGGATCTCTTCACGCTATTTCCTAATTTAATTCTGTTTATCATTGCAAGTTCAGGGAGTTGACTGTTCAAAGAAGCATTTACTGGTAATCAGAAGAATGGCAGTGAATGAAAAAAGTTTACAGCGATTCAGGGAGTAGCCTTTCTTATTTTTCTGTCTGGGAACAAAGAAGATAAGGTGATGGAAGAGGCTGGAAACTGTCAATTCTTATCAAAGCCCTTTTACTGCTGGATTACTCCCCAGTGCAGAGCTCAGTCTAACTGGCAACCGAGTTTTGGACAAGGAACATAAGTGGGGCAGTGATTCCAGGCTTTCTTTCAAAGGGAATACTGCTGGAACTTTTCTTTGGTAGAGAAAAATATGCATATGTAATTATCAGAGTTTTTGTCTGAGGACATTTAGTAAAGTTGATATCCATGAACTACAGAAAGCTGTTTGTTGTGCTTTCAAATGATCTATAAAAACCAGCAGAGGTAACTACTCTGCACAATGGAGTGCCACATGAGTTTTGTTCTACCAGCTGTTCCCTTCTGAATTGGACTTAGGCCCCAGAGGAGATGATCTATGTATAAAATTGCCATTGCTTCCTTTCTTCCTTTTACCCTCGCCTTAACCTCATTGAAGACAGTTGGTGTTTATTTCCCTGTAAGGCTGAAGCCAGGAAAGAATGGAAACCAGAATAAATGTGAAGTTGCATGGCAAGGAAAATATGAAGTGTTTTAAAAATTAGTTTTTAAGATATTATTTCTATTGTCATTCCTCTCTTACTGTATTCTGGAGTTATGTTAAGCCATGCAAGGAAGAGACATTACTCCAAGATCTTTTCAAAGCAAACTCCCATGAGGAAGAATGGTTGACTAAGCCTTCATGTATGCAGAAATGGAAGAACAGATGCAAATTTTTCATTCATAATTGCTGTCTTTCCAAATACGTGGGGTGTTTTTTGATTTGGAGCTTGGTTGTTTTTTGGGGGCTTTTTTTAATTCAAAACAAAGGCAGAGAAAAGCGTATAAAAATGCCTAAATCCTGAAACAGAAACTGCAAAAGCAATGTGCACAGAACAAGTTGAGAGTATCTGTACAGATACTTACATTTTTTTGCCTCAAGACACCAACTACAAATGCAGTACAGATAAACTTTCTATTTTAAAACTTAGTATGTTCTTTTTGCTCCAAACAGAAACAATCCTTATCTTTCCTTAGTCAGTAATTAACCCAGTCTTAACTTCATAGAAGTTGTACTGTAAGCGAACAATAAGAATGTCTTGTTTTTAGTGTTAAATGGCACTGGAAGAGAAAGAACAGCAAACATCTCCCAGCCAGCACAGACATTCTGACTTCCAGATTACAGTACATTGCTTTGCTTCCTCCAAATCCTGTTTACATGAGCAAGGTCAGGGGATGAAACATTAGACAGCCTCTACAGTGATTTCCTGCTTCTGTCAGTAAAAACTACAGAGACACCATCAACTTTCCCTTGTTTCCAACAGCTTACTAGGGACCAGAGGTTACCAGTGTATTGCCTTATAGAATTTAAAATACCCAGCCTCCCTCACGACTTAAAATTGGAGGATGAAACAGAAACTAATCCCAAAGAGAAACTTCCAATTTTTCCTTTTCAATACATCAGAAAACAAAGGCAATGTTAAGCTGCTTCACACATGGAGAACGGGTGGGAGAGAGGCAGTAATGCTTTCAGAATCTTCAATGAAATAGAAAGGAGGAAAAAAGCACCAGCCCAAGCCCCCAGATTAGACCCCAATTTAGTGAATATTTTCAGAGTGCAAAAGGCTAGAACACACCTAATTTCTAACAACTGCAACATATAAGGACTCCTAAAATTGAAAAAATTAGGATATTACACAAGTACCAGTTTGTTAGGCATACACAGCTAATTTTTATAGTGCTTTCAATAATACACAGAAGAACTGAATAAATGAATCATCAAATCCAAAGCTATTTTCTAACCATAATAATACACAGGAATTCTTAATGGTTTTGTAATTGTAGCCCAAAAGAAAGCAACTCCATACTGAAGATTACACTGAATTTTTTTCCACTGACACAAGGATCAGACTCCCTTCACTGAGTTTACAAAAGAAGTTGCAATCAGTATGAACCTTAGACGAAAAAAGATTTTTCACCATGTTCAAAACAACTGGCCTTAGCACTAAGCTAGAACAGAAGCTGAAAAGATAAGGTGTTCACAATTCAGGGAGTTTAATAATATAAGTGTTTTTAGTAAAAATCCCTATATGAACATTCATATCTACATATCTTACCTTAACCTCTGAAGCAAGAAAATACAACTACGTTAAAAAAAAAAAAATACAAAAGCAGACATTTTAAGTGTAGAAGCAGTGATGGATTGTTGGTTTTGATGAAGCAAGAAATTAAAATTCCTTGAAAAGAGGAGGAGGAGTAGGAAGAAGAGATAATAGTATTTTCTTAGACAGCTACAGCTCAAAGCAAATGAACTGCTGAGAAAATATCTAAACATGTATTTTAAATTCACAATAAAAAAACCAAGAGTGTTATATTTTTAAATAATTGTTTTAAAAATCTTCTCTAGGCAGACTGTTGTCAAGAATAGATGATGGTGATACTTTTCTGCACCCTAATCATCTATAGTGTGTCCTCTTTCAGGCCTCTTGGTCCCAGACAGACACTGACATCCTGGAGCAAGTCGAGTTGAGAGTGAACTAGATAACTAAGGGCTGGAACACGCAATATCTTGAAAAGCCAGAGAGCCAGGTTTGTTCTCTGGAAGAAAAGATACAGGGACATCTTGCTGCCATCTCAGATATCTAACGGGTAGATAGAAAGAAGACAGACACCCACATATTAGAGGACCACTCTGAATTGAAGACAACAGACATGTTGGAACATAGGGTATTCGAGTTACATATTATGAAAAAAATTTTCCTTTTCATCAACCAAACACTAGAGTAAGCTGCCCAGAAAGGTGGTGGAACCTCTCTCCTTACACATTATCAACAAATGAACTAGACAAGGCTTTAAGAACCTGATGCAAGCAGGCTTTGCTTTAAGGGGAAGGTTAGATGAAATGACTCCAAACCTCCCTCTCAACCTATACTGTATTACTCTCACTAACAAATCTTCACAGAAGAAGGAAAAGGAAAAACCTCTTTGCTCTGTCACAAATCATCTTAGGGGCAGTAATAATGTATTTCTCATAAAGGAGTAGGAGAGCTGAAGAAAAGATTCTCAATAAGAAGAGCACCTTCTCCTACTGTTCTTTCTCCTGGACTAGACTGAGACCTACAGATGTTTTTGACCACTTACAGTCAGGAATTTTGGTAGTTATTTAACAAATCATTAAAAGGTTTTCTATAGACTTCCAATCTTTCTGAAGACTTTTCAGGGAGCTCTAAGAAACTCACCAGAGATCCTACAAAAGCTTCAGTGCTGTTACTCACCCAAGAGAAAGGCTGTATTTCTCGGATCACTATCTCAAGTATCTCTCCTTCAGTAGAAAAATTAAATATGTTGATTAGCTACTTCCAGTGGTAGAGGGACTTGCCACTGTGTTTTGCAAGTAACCCTAAGGTCCTTCTGTGTTACATGCATGATAAATTCATTGAATAAGAACGTGTAAAGACACCTAAATGCAGACTGCATTTTTCTCTCTGCACCTACCAAAAGGGCAGAAGAATTCCTTATGGCAGAGCATTAAAAGAATAAGTAGTTATGGATAGGACACATGTAAATTAAAACAACAATCTGATCAAAAATTTTTGTTATTTGAACAGCATTCTTTCACTAGAAGTAGTGCCAAAAAGCCATAAACAGATTTAAAATGGGTCTTGAAATGTTTGCAAGGAAAAAAAATGCACAGTGGTAATGTCTTTGACAACCAGTAGAAAACGAGCAACCCATTGGGGCTGGAATTAGGGATATGTATGAGGTAGGATGATGAATTAGACTAGGAGTAGAGAATGTCAATCTCAAGTTGGAAAAGGATTAAGGAAAAAAAATACAAATAATGCACAAAAGCATTATCATTCAATTGAGGACAGACTGTATTAAGAGGAAATCTGTCAGTAAAGGTGTGATGGATATAAGACCATAATCTGCCCTTTTCTCATTTTTTCTTATGAAGAGCATATCAAGCCTCTATTAGACAGTCTCTCCATACATTAGGGAAATTGAGAAAGCTTCAGATAAAAAGGTCCAAGTCATTGAGATCCAGAACCCTCTAGAAACAAGACACAAAGAGGTGGCTGGCCTGATTAAGAAACAGGTGATAATTCCACAAATGACAGAAGCTGGTAATGCAGCAGATGGACACTAGACAGGAAGATGATGATAAAGGATGAGTTGAAATTAGAAAGGAGGGAGGACCAGATTGGTTGGCAAAGTTGGAGAAAGTCTTACTCACTATGGGAGAGAAGGATATTAGTGGCAAAGAAAACATGCAAATGATGCCTGAATTTGTGTTAACAGGGGCAGAGTTAGAGTTAACCTGTGTTGAAGAGGACAGCTGCCCTTAAGGCTACAGGCCAAGTAACAAGGTTATAGGCATGTTTCTAGATGGAAAAATATGCAGATGGGGAATGCTGAAATGAAACAGTGGTGACAATCAACGATAACTGATAGACTGAGATGCTGGGGAAAAAAAAGTAGTGATTACTGACACAGTCAAGAAGCACAAATTCTGAAGCAACATTTTTGTAATGAAGATTGTAAAGCCAGAAAGCAGTCAAAAAAATGCTGTACTTCTTGGGTCAATGTATTCCTCCATGTTCTGAACATAAAGTTTTATAAGTTGCTTTCATATCAAAGGAATTATTGGAGACTAAGTGATTTGTGAGTATATAATAAAGAATTACAGTGCAACCATACATTTGAATTCTGTGATGAGCAGAGTAGGTAATGAATACAGAGTACTTAATAGCAATAGGTAGTCAATAAATTATATCTACCACAATCCACTATCTGTGAAGCCTACTAAACAGATGTCTGTAAGTCTACAAAGAACCATATTTCCATTGTGAAAACATGACACAACTGATAAACCTTAAAATATCTAACATTATCATCTCTCAGATACAAGTCATTATATGATTATTTGTTTTGAAGTAAAGGTTTCTCATCAACCTGTGCATCATAATCTTCAAAAATTATCTTAAAGAATTTTATATAATACCTTCACAAAATCGCTCTCATAAAGCATTCATGACAAAATAGAACAGCAGAAACCACACTTGCTGCCTTCTTGTAAGTATTAACCCTTTAACCACACAAACTCTTTATGGTAACTAAAATTGCTCAAGATACAATTTGTGCCTTCACAGGAACAGATTCAGAGCGAAAAGAAAAATTCTCATTTTAACCTAATTCTAGAACAGCATGTCTTTTAGATTTCATACCAGGAGAGCATATTTCTCCTCCCACGAAACTACCGCTAAAACATTGCCTTCCTCTCCTCCCACATGCCATACCAATGTCACATGTAAAGCCAACACTAGAAGACTCTAATCCTATCACTCTGTCTTAAAACTTATTACTTTTTTTTTTTTTTTTTCCTTCTAGGTAACTATTAGATGCCTTAACAGGAGCAATAATAAAACTTCACTTTTAGAATTGTATCACTGAGACAGTGATTCTTTAGGGTTACCATTATTTGCAGATAAAGACAGAGCTACAAAAAGTGTTTGTGAATAAGCCACAAATTTTAACAGTAATATTTAGATGCACTGAGCATGGGCTTATAAATAGAATTTGTCCTTAGTATAGTGGTAAAATTACAGGTATAAAATGAAACCTTTGCTATTACACCATCTTCTGGTTAGACTTGGGAACTGTGACAGAAAGTTTAAGTTGAGAATTTAGGATATTGAGCTCTGAGCACTTGACAATTGCTAAAAAATCTATTTTGTTCATATGGACAGCAAAAACACATTTCTATTACATCTTAGCTATACCCTATCCTTCTTCTTTTTCTATTTTTTCCTTTTTGCCTTTTTTTTTTTTTTTTTTAACAACTTACAGGAGTACTGATACTTGAAGATGGTATAATATCGATGACAGTTGGGTCAGGTGTTTGTTTATCAGGGACGTCAAAGGTAGGGTTCACCTGTTGAAAATGAATTATATCATTATTTCAGCACCAACAGAGAAAAGGAAATAAGACAAATAAAAAGTGAGGACACACTTAGCAGCTCAGATCAATTGGTTCCTAATTCCCATTCAAGTTCTAAAGTCATCCACTACTGAATGTTGATATGCTTACTTCTTCTCTACTAACTCTGATTACCAAAATAACTATGAAAGCACTTCTGTGGAAAACAAGAAGGTGGCAACACTGAAATCTGTGATAAGTTAACAGATAGAACACAAATGATGTTGCTCCTGAAGCCACAAGAAAAACTGCTTTCTACTGAGACAATCAGATAAGTCATCACAGTATCTGCAATTTTTCTCTTAGTATCACAGCTACTACTTGCTTATTTTTGGCTATGAGAGTGAATCTATAACTTTTGCAATATTTTGCTAATGTCTTTTCCTGAAAGTGAAGCATTAAAAAAGTATCAGAGAATATGAATTGAGAAAGCTGCTGCTTTTATCCTATTTTAGGTTTCACCTAAGGATTAGAATAACCTCCCTATAAAATCTGTGTGTGTATTATCCCTACCATTATATTATCTAGGTGTATCACAGCCTAGGATGTTTGCCCTCTCAGCATGATACATGGAAGTACTACTCTTACTATTTTATGAACTGGCAAAATTTATAGAAAGACTAGATGACTTTCAAATCACCAAGAAGTCCAATGTAATAAAGAGAAATTAACTCTTCTCTTTCCAACTTTTTATCAGTAATCCAGAGACAGTATTAATTCAAATCACCTTATTAAAAGAGGAAAAAAAAAACCCAGAACCCCTAAAACTCACACTTGCCTAGTGACACAGTTAAGTTTAGTCACTGAAAATTTCTTAGATACAAGGGTCATTTTATTGTGACTTCTCAAGACGAAGATTCTAGTACCTTCCCTGAAGATTGTCAGAATTCTGGCTCAGCTGGAGCTGCTCACTTGGTAACTGCTTCAGTGCTATTTCCACAAGGAAGAATCCCTGATGCTAGGGTCCATACATTGGTATGAAGACCTCTAGGTCAGAGATATGTTTGTTAAGTAGCTTGATTACAATCTCATATCTGGAATTAATAGCCAAGGAAGGAGGGCAACAGCATCTTGTACTGCCTTGAAGACTTTTCATTCTGTTTATTTAGATTTCCATCATTTACATGCAGAAATTTAGGCTAAAATTAATAGAAGCAAGATCTCCCTCAGTGAATACAAGTGGAAGAAGATAGACGAAGTTTACTAGGAAGCTAAAAGGTAAAGAAATATTTAAAAACAGATATAACCTGATTATTTAAAGTGAAAATGATTCTTACACTTTGCAGCACTTACAAATCAGATACGACAAACCTTTCTTAAGGGGAGATCTTGACACTGTTTTTAAGCTTGTTCACTTTTCTGAGTAGCAGTACTTAGCTCTTTTTATTCAGTTTCAACAAGCCATTCTTCATCTATGATTTTTTTGCTGTCTTCTGATTACAGGTACATCAGTCAAGAGTGAGCAGGGACTCAGGGACAATCATGAAAACCCATTCTGCTACATGGTCATCACAGCTGAACACTTAAAATTCTCCCTCATTTATAGATATTAGGATCAAGTCTTGCTTTCTTCCAATTTTATCAAATAGACTTGGAGGAAAGAAAGGGAGAGAGAAGAACCAAAGCCAGGTAACATGGTCTATGTAATAACCTTCTATTTAGCTGAAAATTCTACCATTTTAACTGGACTTCTCCTTCTGCATTTTCTCTGCAGAAACATGATTAATCAAAATCTCCTCTTAATATAGTATTTCTTACCACTTTTTCACTGTAAAGGTGAGCAGGAGAGGAACTGCAAATTTTACCATTTCACCTCTGTACATATTTTGTCTATTGAGATTACATAGGCAACAGTCCCAGAGAGTTTACATTTGTTTAGTGCCCAGGTTAACGAGGGTCAGTTGCTTTTGACATTGTCAGCTCTACAATAAATATAATTAATGCATTATCCAAGTGCCAAACATACTATGGGCAGGTAAGACTAAAGTAATTTTCTGACATGGATCATTTGGGCACCAAAGAGAGGACAATTCATCTGCAGGATTCTGCAGAAGAGGGACAGTAGATGCTCACTAGCTATCAGTATCCTAATGTGGAGGAAATACTGTAGTATTATCACTAATAGCTCTTGAAACATATTCTTTGACATAGTATCTCTTTGTTATATACATTTGAGATATTGCAGAATTAGTTAAAATCTTGATACAGGTTGGTCAATAAATACATGGTATCATTAAGTTAAAAAAATATGCTCTTTTTGTAAAAGTTGTCACATCCTGGAGCTAGAATGGAAGTTTCTCTAAGTATACTTCTGCTTATTGCTTTACCAGTGATAAAGTGAGGATGAGGAGCACTGTAAACACTGACTGGGGTGGAGGAACTGTCATAAGCCATACTAAAAGAATTAAATATAAAACTATTGAGCAACTAGGCAGAAATAGCATCTGAAAGGTCTCTAAAAGCATGCAAAAATATAAAGGCTGTGTCTAAGTCCTTCATACAAACATTAGTGTCTAATATTGCACTAAAAATGAATGAGGTAATGGAACAAAGCTAAATGTAAAAGTTTCAAATTACTTGACATTTCCTGATAAGGTGATGTAGTTAGCTGTAAAATAATGCTACCAAGGGAAGTCTTAAAGGTAAGTCTTTGAAAAGACTTAACTTTTAGGAACAAGACAGAAAAAACAGAGCACTAAAATGCAAGGTAGGGAGTACTGTCACGTATTACAGGTTTTCAAAAACACTCTTTCAAAGCCTTGCTTTAATTACCTGGTAAACTGATACATAAATATTCTCAATATCATCTTCTAACATAATACAATTACCACATTTTGATCCATAGTACAATAAAATGTATTTGAAGGGAAGGCTTCTACAGAGTCTTTCATGAATTAGAAAAATAAAGTTAATAAAATTAGAAGAGGAAGTTTTAAATGACTCACAAAGTATTACTTAGGAAAGTGATTTAGCTACTGGTGAAATAGTCTCTCCAAACATAGCAAGAGAAAATTAGCTTTCAATTTGATTAAACACTGTTCTTTGTTCTAGACTGGGCCCCTCAAGCCAAGCAAGCCATATAATCTTTTTTTCTACCGCCACCTAGTGTATATTTGAATTTCCTTCATCTAAGACAATATTCACAACTGAAATTACACTGAAAATTTTAAGATTAAATTAAATCAACAGAAGCTATTTGTGCACAAGAGAAACTCTATGCACCTTAATATGTTCGAACCTCATAGTTGTTTCAAAAGAAACTAATTTCTAATCTTCCATTTATTTTAAAGAAGTCTTTAGCACATGAAAGATCAATTACGTACAAACATGGCAAATTCAGAAATACAATTCTCACCAAGTGGAATGCAGCTTTTAGTATACTTCACTAAAACCGGATAACTGATTAAACATACTGTTTAATGTTTTCAAATAACTCCACAAGGTCCTTACGTCAAACAGAGACAAAACTGGGATTTATCTCAGCTAAATTTAGGCATACTGCCAGACACCTGCATTTGAGGTGGTAATCACGTAAGATTACTTCTATGGTCAACAGAAAAAAGTAGGCACCTTTAGAGAATTAATAATTTCCTTACATTTCTAAGTTGTCTGAAAAATTGCAATGATTATAAGCATTAAATCTTTACTTATTGAATATTCAAGGATCACATTGATCAGTGCAGTAGGAGAACAGTTATAAAGTTTTACAAGTCAAGAACGTGAAATTCAACACTGCATTAAAAACTCAGACTACTGCTGGGCTGAGTAGAAGACACAACTAATGATTTTCTTGTAAAATTGATTATGCCTCAAAAAATAGGTAGGTAGAGAGAAAAAAAATAGGGAAAGTATCTGAAAGGTATCTGAAATATTACTGCTTTGATGTACAGCTTTTAAGAGTGAATAACAAGAAGTTATCAGAAAAGGCAAAATACACTCAAACTCCATCTTTCTGTCACTATCCAGAAGGTAAATCACCAGATGATACCTGCAATTCTTAACACCCTTGTGGCAGCTGCTTTATACAAAACAGCATTTCCAACACGTGATGTGTGAAAACATTGCAACTGTGTCTCTGACCCAGCTGAATAAATTCTAAGCCAGTTCCATTTCTGTGTATACTATTTCCCCAGAATTAAGTCCTGGAATTGCAGGGATTTCTCTACATTGAGACAAGCAGGGATAGAGAAGCAATAGCTAGCCAAAAGCAGTAAAAAAAAAAAAAAAAAGCATGAAACATTAGGAATTTTAAAAAATAGAGGGAGAATTACTTTCCATGTACATCCATTGAACTTTTTGTGTTCTAATACCTTTAATCTTATCCTAAGGCAATCCCGCATCATTCCTGTTGGAGAGGTGACTAAACTTAACCAGCTGAGCATAACTCAAGGCAATGTATCACAACACATCTCAAGCATTTAGATGACATTGTACTGGCTTGCAGCAAATCTTAAGCAGTCATTGATATTTTTAAAAATCCCATCTGCAAACTGCCTCCTCTGCTGGCCTGTAATTCTTGCATGTTACCAAGTCTCTTAGAATTGTGTTACTTCTGTTAAGATCAATTATCTTATCCTGTTCACATAGAAATACAAAAAGAAAGGAAAAACATTAAGAAAGGAAGCAGTTCTGCATAATCTGAGGTGTAAATGAGATAAGAAGAAAAAAGTGTCATTACAACTGCTGTGTTGTAGTGAATAGATCACAAAGAGAGATAGGAGAATCTCCAACACTCTTCAAGGCCCCCTAACCAGACACTGATGTACCACTGACAGGAAGAAGAGATGATCTCCTGAAGTTCCCTCTGACAAGCCTGTGATCCCATTCCTCTTTTCCTTCATATACTGGAAACATGATGAGCCACTGAAAGACAAGGGTAGGACTGCAGTGGAACAGCCTAACACAAGAATTCTCTTCATTGCCTCTGGCTTAGAAAGAGCTTGATATGTGGAAAAAATAAAATGTTTTAACTGAAGTAGGACAAAATTACTTTTTTCTTTTTTTTCCTTCTCCAGAGTACAGCATAGTGGGTTCTAGACATTATGCTTTTTCTCAGTTACAAAAGGATATAGTTAAGAAGATAGAACACTGAAGAATTTCAAGCACAGTGCTACCTAAGAACTAGTGCATGCCAACTAAAGCATGTTGCTGCTGGTAGGTACCTGATAGCAGTTTTGTCTGAATAAATTATGGTTTTGTCCAGTTGGTGAGGTCTATTCTTCCTCATCACAAGAAAAATCCCACAATTGTTGAGACAAACAGGAGGAGCAATAAAAACAAGAAAAGGCATATGGAGCAAGAAAATTTGATAATTTCACCTTAATAATACCATCTCAATTATTATACTATTACTTTAATTCTAAAAGTTAGCTGCAAAAGATCACAATTACTATATTATTTCATTTACAAATATAAAAATATATTAGAGTAATGAGTTTTGCTGAAACTTTGTCTCAAAACATGATGTTTACTTGAGAGAAAGATATTCTTGTGAAAATATGATGTTAATAGAAAATTAAATACAGCAACTCTTGTTAAAATCCTGAAATCAGGCCTGAAAATATAAAACAAAGAGTCTTAACATTTTGCTATGACAAAGCCATAGAGCTCTTTCACTATTGTGGAGAAGCTCAGGCGCCTATATACAAATGCTGCAGCCATTAATAAATGCAGACATAAGGCTGAGTTAAATCTGTCAAAGCTAACTAATAAATAATTTCTTGACATTCAACTATTGAATTTCCTTGATGAGCCCTTTCAGTACTGATAATGAGGCTTCCTAGCCTTAGTTTAACTTCAGCTTGAACTCATTAATGCTTTTCCAGAGCTTCTCAATTACCCAAGACCAGGAACAATGGAAAAAAAGTTCTGAAAAATTGGTTTAGAGTATATTCACATCTTTGCCAGGCATGTATGCAGCAGAGAGGTGTGAAAACATTGACCTGAAAAGAAAACAATGGACCCTCCCCTTGCAGCTATAAGCTACTATGTTTGTTTAGCACATGTTATAAATAGGTGCAATTTGAATGGTCTTGAAGCAAAATGTTGCTCCAGCAAGACTGGCTGGAATCTGCTGGCAAATGCTGTGATTGAGTTTGTTCTGGCACTGACCAACTATACTGAAGGCTTGTACCAGTAAACTTAACTTCATTTATTTACCTTATAACAAATATGAAAGCCCAGCACGGAAGTTTGTTTGTGAAGCTTGTCATACATGTGGTCATCCTGTTCTCACCAAAATGCTAAGCATTAAAAAGCTTCACATCCGACTTGACACTAGAACCAGGCACAGAAAAAATCTTAGTCGTGGATTTTATCAGAGTTCCCTTCCTCCAGAAAATGTTTTCAACCGTTATACTACTCATTTGCAACACAAATACTATTCATATACTATTCATATTGCAACACACCTACCCACCCCAAAAAATGCTCAATATTTGCAAATGCCAATGTTTTAAAACTCTGAGCAGGAAACAAATGCCATGGCAGCAGTATAATTTTCTATGTAGGCAAACAGGCAATGGTGAATTTCTGTTGTACTCTGATAGCATATTACAGCAATTAGAAAGTTCCCAGATTTATCTCAGATACAGTTTTTCAACATTAGAAGAACCTGGAGACTATCAAAAAAGAAAGAAAATACAGAAAAAAATTGCCATGGAAAAGCCAGCCAGCTCTATCAGAGACTGCCACAAATAAAGCATAAACAATGGCCTCACTGAAGGTGTAGCACTGTTTATCTATTGAGCATAACTTTCAGAGAGTACTTGACAAACATAGGACTTTCCTAATACTGACACAGAACATTTGACATTGTACTTCGGTTCCCTAATTTCCAAGACTTTCAATGGATGCCAGTAGATAGTTTGACAGTAAAGTAGTTCAAGAATGAAATATCAGGAAATCAGACTACATCATGACATAAAACACATTGCTAGCCTAGGAAGTCTTTTAGATAGATATCAAGACCTTCTCACAATACCTAAAGGTCTTGGGAAGAGGGACAGCTTGTGACAATCAAGTATTTGACTATCAGTAAGATCACCACTTCATCATGCTTATAATGATGTATTTTGATTACTATTCTAAAGCTCACTGGAGATTCAGATGCCTCCTGCAACACCTGCAGTATTATTTCAGAAACCAGATTATCGCACATTTTGTCTGAATCAGATATAAAGTACAGACATAGAAGAAGCAATAAAATAATTTCAGTATAAACCTGCCAGCATCAGCTTGCCTAGTAACCCTAATGCAAATGCATAAATTATAGTTGCTTCCAAAGTATATGCATAACAATAAAAAGCTCTCTGCTATACACAAAACACATTTAACTATAAACGTCAGACAGTGTTCACAGAAGCTTCTTGTTTCCTATATTAGACAATTTATTGCACTCACCTGAACTGACTGAACCTTTACACCATGGAAATGAGATGACCTTGGGTAAATATCAAGAAGATGAGGAGGATCATCAATATGTGTTCTTCTAAAATTGTGTTTGACAACTTCTTCATAATCCAATTTATCAAAGTTGGTTTTCCATAGTAAAGCCTGTAAGAAATCTTCATATCAGTAACTACTTGAAGGCTATTCAGTACTCAAAACATAACTATTCAGTAAAATCTGTTATTACTAGTAGATCATTGCATCATAATGATACTGTAGTGACGTCTGAGTCTGATCTCTACTGCAAAATGGGCACTTCCCCAGAGTTTATTTACTTCAAATCTAGAAGATGTGGTTCATTATATTAAAAAAATAACCTCTAAATACATCTATAAGCACAAAACAAACTCGTGTCCCACTGAACTGTTCCAAGTTACTTTTCTGCCAGATCAAGGGATCATAAGCTGTTAAATTTCTGCCCTCTATAAAGGCTTGCAGGTCTAACAAAAAGTTTGAAGGAATAAGAGAAAGAAGAGTTTCACAGAACTCTAAAACAACTGGTTCCTATGTTTTAGCAACAGGAATCTCTTTTCTGAACCTTGCCCAATTATGTTCTAGGTAGAAACAATATACAAGTCACACAATGACCAAATGCAGAAGGCCAAAGGATATAGAGGTAGTCCAAAGGTATTCTATCCAGTCTTCTGAATATTGTGGGAAATGAAATCATAGCACACAACATTGCTCTCTCATTTAACAAAATAATTGCATATTTAAGTAATTTAATTAAATTTACATGACCTGTGAACTCCTTCTTACTTTACATACCAAGGAAGAAAAGAGAAAAGGTCTTTTGAGACACTTAGAAATTACCAGAAGTCCAATGCTGATATCTACAGCTGCTAGCTAAATTAAAGAAAACAAAGAGGGGACTATAATCTGATTTAAAATTACTTCCCTGTCCAGCCAATAATATTTCTGACAGACATTAGAAGTATTTTTCAGATATTAATAATTACTGAGCAACACAAATCACAGATTTGTTCACAGAAATTTCAAGGGCACTATATCATTGTTTTTAATACATGCCTGAATAGCTGTATTACTACAAGTTCTTTTTAGGCTCAACATCTGTCATGACTCCCTTAAGTCAAAGATCCTGAACATGCACTAGGAGACAGTATACCAATAAAGGTGAACCCAGACTAACTCAGACATTAGTAACAGTGAAAAAAGGATGCACAGATCTCACTCAAACTACCTAAACCCTCCTCAGAACCTTCCACTTCCAGGACTGTTAGGTGATAGATCACTTGATTCACAGTAGCTCTTGCTTTCTCTTCTTCCTCAGTTTTGTAGGCTCTACTATTTCCATCATTCAGTCCAGAATAAGGCTACTTACATTATTTAGTCACTTCCCTTCATTTTTTCAGGCTAAATTTCTGCTGGTTTAGTAATCTGAAGTGTTTCAGCATTGAGTGTACCTAAGAGTATAGGCAGGAGGCAGATCACCTTTTATCAGGGGTGACCATTTGAGCTGTTCAAGCTCTAAATATGTTTCATTTTGTTCTATAGTGAAAGGTCATGTCCCTGCAGCTTCATTATTACAGATGAAAAAAACAGCATGGAAACATCCATTTATGCCTTGAGTATCTCAACTGCCATGCGAAAGTGCAAAAGCAACCCTAGAAACATGGGTATTTCATAAAGAAGTATTTCCCTTCAAACCAAGGCCTTCATCAGACACAAGTTGTCTCTTTTACATAGTAATTGAATTAACAGCACAGGCTACTACTTTCCAAACAAACAGGTATAGCTTTACTCCTTCACATAAAAGGTCTTCTATTTTCCATGGCAACAGGTTAATGAAATAAACTGCCATGTGCACATATAGCCAAAAATGTGAGGAACACGAACTTCAGAATACTACACTTTGAGATCTTTTTTGTTTGAGGAAAGAAGCAGATATAAAGAAACAGAAGTATCCAGTGTTTGTTTCAAATATTTAACCTGCTTCTGAACAATGCTGTCAGCTGGTTCTGCACCAACCAGAAACCTGATACAAGAAGCAGAGATACTGGTTTTCCTTCTTTGATGGAAAGGTACGGAAAGATCTGTTGTTTGAAAACATAATAGTCTTGAAATTACGTATGTATGAAGGAAGCAGACTTCCATAAACTTAGAATGTGTCAGCTGCCTCCAATTCATGCTGTGAACATACAGTATATTTTGGGAACTGCATAAGGGGTAAGAGATGAAACTTTTATGGCTGGCCTCTGCCCATAAGAGTGACATTGCTGTTCTGCCAGCAGAACTTTTCCAACAAATACACTCTACAATTACAGTAAACCAACTATCACAATGAGTTGAGAAGTCCCACAACCATCCTCCTGGCACACCTGGAACAAGGCTGTAGACAGTCAGCAAAATAGGATTTTTGAGAAGTACATGTGTTTATACACCAAAAGACAATGGACACTGAAGAAAGAAGTTCTTATGCTTACTACAGATGAAGATATACACCTTGGTAGTTACCCAACAGTGGTTAGCACATTTTAAAACTTAAAAATGTGAAAGTTGCAGTAAAGTAAGTACTCCTCTCCCACTAAAACTTTCATAAAACAAAGGAAAAAACTTCAACAAACACAGGAAGGTCCATTTTTAAGTAATTTAAACAGTTATTAGACCTGCTATGACTACTTTTTAAATTCAACATTTAACTAAGGAAGGTGCTTTCTGATGAAACCGGATCTTCCCTCTCATATACTCAGCATAAACCCGCTGTATCAAACTGCTGAGGAACATGAGACATAGGTTTTTACCTACTTTCTCCATGCTCTCATGCCCCAGAAGCTCTACAACAGAAAATCACGGCAGGAAAAAGGCAATGACATGACTGCACTGAACATGTGATTCATGGGGCCCCAAATTCAAAGGAACTTTGAAGTAAGACAGGCATTCCCAGGGTGTGTTGGCATTCAATGGGGAGGCTGTGTTAGGCTTAATACTGTAGGTCCTTGCCTTCAACAGAGCTTCTCAGATTAATCTTCTGTCATGTGACCTAGTCAATACACACACTTTTGTTCCTCTCAAGTATAATACACCAACAGTCATAAAATACTCACAGAAGGTAAGGTCAACAATTCAGAATCACGAAGAATCTAAGTTGCATTTTGGGACTTATGGAAAATAAAAGAACATACTAGTAGGTCAAGAAATAAATATATTTCTCCCATTTTTGGTTGGTTTTTGTGGGTTTTTCCCTGCCTGTAAAATTAATATTGGACATTTGATAACATTTTCACTCTCCAGTAACTTCAAGTCTTGTCAGTACTTCTTACTTAACACTGTGAGAGAAAGCAATTTTTTTTTTTTATTTCCCAAGACCATCTCTGCTACTAGCCGAAATTTATTTCAAACTCCACAAAACAGAATATAGCCATGAATTG
Source organism: Sylvia atricapilla (assembly GCF_009819655.1). Taxonomy (NCBI): domain Eukaryota; kingdom Metazoa; phylum Chordata; class Aves; order Passeriformes; family Sylviidae; genus Sylvia; species Sylvia atricapilla. The sequence goes on from NC_089144.1 coordinate 42,500,105, forward strand.
TGGTAAACTCAAAAGACCTTAATTTCAACAGCATAGTTTTTTATATCTACATTGAGCTTTTAGCTTTCTGTAACAGGAAACAATAAAAAAGACAACTAATATTAAGGAACATTTCAGATTGAAAATTTAAATCTTGTGCTACAAAAGTTCTTTCTTTTTGGAAACTTTATAGACCTGATAGAGACGATTTATTCTTAATTATGAGTTATTAAAGCAGATGGCGATTAATTATAAGACCTAGTGTTTAACTTTTTTTTAATGCTCAAATGACTCTTCTTCCCTTTTTAAAATCCAGTACTTTACTGTTTAACCAAAGTAAATTAAAGGTAACACAAGAGCCTTTTTTTCCCACTTCTAGCCAAAGTTTTTCCAGTAATACAACTTAATACCTACAACTACAGAGTAAGGACTTTAAAACCAGTGAAAATCCAACAAAGCAGCTAAACCCCAATATTAATTGCAACACATCTACTATGTTGACAATGGATTACAAGACTTTAAATATTTTTAGTTAAAAATCACTCCTTTCTTTTAATATGTAAATAGAAGTGGCTAGTCTTCTCCTCATCATAACATCCAATGGAAAGCCTATAAAACACACTAGTAGAAAAAGTGCATGTGAGTAATTAGCACGTTACTGTGGCACACCATATTTAACTCCCACCCACTTCAACAAACATTAAGACATTTCATTTAAGGGGACAATACCACAAACCTGAGCATCCCTTCCACCTGAGGCAAATTTTTCACCACCTTTTGAAAAAGCCACACAATGTACAGATCCCTGGGGAAAAAAATAGCATACAGTAAAATTAGGCTATTACTGTAATCGTGGTATTCTAGTGCAAAGAGAAAAACACTGATGCCATTACCTAACACAAAGGATTTTTCAATTTTAATAAAATAAGGAACAATTTTACTGTAGTGAAATTTCTGCAAAACTTGTCTGAAAAGTTAATATCGCATATTTTCATAAGATGCTACACTACAATTGCAACAATCTATACTAGGAAAACAGTGGCATTATCCTTAGATTTTATACTTCAGCTTTGCAATGAAAAATTACAAAATATATATTACATTACTCAATACGTTTGAATGATTAATTATCAAAAATAGAGTTTGTTTGGCATTAAAAGGAAAAGGAGGAAATGCCTGCCATTCATAAGAGAAATTATCTTCTGTAAGCTTCCCTCTCCTTAGAAAACACTGTCTTTCGATAGACAAAATGACTGAAGTGCCAAATAACATGATTTTGAAAATCAAGTGAATTATTAATGAATTCAGAACATCACTTTTTACTTAACATCAAGCATGTAATAATGACAGATAAAAAAAAAACATAGTTACAGGTAAAAACTGATGCACTTCCTTAACCACTTGTGACAAGGTGCATTAATACAACACCTTGCTGTCCATTAAATTTTATCTGCAAGTTGCAAGATAAAAGACACAAAGACATAAGCATTACTTTCCCTTTGTAAAGACCCTGAACAACCTATTAAGATCTCCATTTAAAGAGGATTATTGTGTATACCTTGTGTCCATGAAGAGTGTAAATAAGTCTTTCTCCTAAGAGGTCCAGAATCTTAAGGGTACCATCAGTAGAAGCAGTGATGAGGTAGTTACCAGAAGGATGGAATGATATACAATTAACCCCTGCTCTGTGAACTGATTTACAGAAGACAATATTCAAAGGCTGTAGATATCTACTAGGAGGATATGTACACTTTATTTCTTTGCTTTTTTCTACTTCCCAAAGAACTACTACTTTTAAGGGAAAAATGACCAAAGTGCTGGGGCATAGAAGACTCTCCAAAGTATTTGATTAGTCCTGCTCTAAAAATTAAGATAAGCAAAGAAATAAAAAGGATTCAGATTGAATTCTTAAGGTTGCTAGACTACAAAAAGATACTTACAACATGTCAATATGACTTGTTTGTCTACTTCACCCAGTAAGGGATGAAATAACAGACTCTTAATAAATCACATTTAATTGCAAAGAATCCCACTGTAAAGAAAATAAAACAAAATACATTGTTTTTACCTTTGAAATTCTGCAGTAGCTTGTTCATTCGAATATCCCATAGTTTCACTGTGTTATTGGAACCTGCAGAAGCTATACATGTTCCACTTGGATTGAAATCCACAAAAGTTGCAAATCTAAATATAAGTAATGAAAACAGATTTATAATGTGCTTCCCCAGAAATATTTAGGTGTGTGTATATATATGAAGCCCACAAAATTAACACTGAACTGTCAAAAACTTGTGTGGAATCTGCATGTATGGAAACTCAAATAAGGCATTTCAAGTAACTGAAATAAGCATAAGCAAACAAGATGTGTGTGATAAATCATAATCTCAATTTTGTTGAAAATATGGTATAGTTCATCCAAGTCAAACCTTCAAAGTTTATGCTAGAGTACAAAGTCCCTAGAAGGCACTGCTGCAAAGAGTTTGTAAGCAACAAGTAAAATAATTTTGTCTAAGAATTAAGTATCTAGCTATAAGAACATTTTGGACTCGAAAAAGGATGAAGGCAGCCAGGAAATCAGCAAAGCAGATATACAAGATAAATATTCCACTGACTTGTTAACTACAACTCTGGATCCAAGATGCTTAAGAAAAGCACGTGTAAGTAAAAGCAAGTATTTTTTAAACTTAAATAAGGCAGATCACTGAAGGTAACAAAATATTGTTTTCATGAACAAGTGGAAAAGTCTTCAAGCTTTCTTCTTGTTGAAGCACCCAGTATCAAATAGCATTATCAAAAATGAGGAAAAACATAGATTATTCCAAAATCCAAGAATAATCTCACTTCTGTTCGGATTATCTCTTGATTGTTGGAAAACAGATGCATAGCTGCAGCCAGTTAACCTCTTTAGAAAAACATTATTTGAATTCTTTTACTTGGCATGGATGGGAGAATTCGGTTTTCAGATTTAACATATATAGCTGTTAATGCCACAGAACATTAAATTAATGTCATTAAAAGTACACTATTAAATTTCTTCTTTCTTTCTAGTAAAACTTACCCTTCATCATCTGAGAAGCTATTAACACAGATTTTATTTCTTGTATCCCAGATGTTAACAGATTTGTCCTCACCACAAGATGCTATTATTCTTCCATCAGGTGAAAATCTGGAACACACAAGTGTATGCATTACTTAGCAACTGATCCTGCCTAGATTAGCATTAGAGACATAAGCAGCAAAACACCAGAACTAAGGAAGCCTGTTTGAAATAAGGATGCATAGCATCTAAAGGACATTTGAACTTCTAGTACTTCTCATGGACTAATAAAACTGAAAAGGAAAGCTTCTCCCCCTATTCCACTCTGCCTCATTTCACAATCAACTACAACTAAAAACAGAGCCATAAGCAAAAGGAAAAGAGGGGGCTAGCGGGAAGGTATCAGCAACCTGAGGATGTCACTTCAGATGACAAAGAGATTATTACAGAAAATTTTAAGTTAAAAGACAAAGAGGACACAGTAGAATCTTGTGTTCAATGTTAACCTATATTTATGCTGAGTTCTTTCTAAACTTACAAATAGTGGGCAAAGCTTTCCCAATTATTCCTAGACTAGCAAACTAGGTTTTTAAACAGGAAAACTGACTTCTCTATAACTTCCTCGAGTATTATTATTTCACTTATTGACCAACTGCACAATGACATTAAAAAACTGTTCAAGAACTTTCACATGTGATTTCCTAGAGCTTTCCTTTTTCTTCTTAACAATCAGATACTTCAAAATTTGTAGGGTTCTGCACTTCACCAGTGTTCAATTCCTTTCTCCAGAGGCTTATATCAGGCCTTTCTTAGCTGTAGGGTTTTCATTAATATGGGGGAAAGAAAAAACTTTAAAAACCAGCAATCTTTTTTGTCTTTGAAGAGCTGTCCTGTCTTCAAAGAGTAAGAATCCTAACTTGCTGTCCAAAGGCCTTTTCTTTTACCTTTTCTAATTATGTAAGCTTATCTCATATGGATTCATGACCATTTTTAAATGCCACTACTATTCCAAGAAGAGTTGAGAAAACCCCTACAAAGCATGATAAATCTAGAAATGAGTGCTGGGAAATAAGTTAATACAACAAAAAAGCAAACAAAATTGGGGAAAGACAAGATAGTGACTGAAAATGAATACAGAAGACCCCATTTATTCTTTATTGTAATAGAATGAACACACAGCAACTGATTCAGTACAAACACATATTAACACAGAGCAAGGTTTCATACTTCAACTAGGAGATCTACACAAAACTTGTGTGCGTAAGATTAATTTATTAAAATTTAATTATTGGTGAGAGATCATTATTTGCCATTCACAGACTTGTCTTCTCATGTTTCTACCCTGGAATATAAAATCCTCTTTGTTAGGAATTCTACTTTACCAAGAGAATAAAAACACTTACTTGGCACAGCGAACCCAACCAATGTGTTTGGACAGGGTAAACAAAAGGCGCTGATAGCAAACACTCCATATCTTTATTGATTTATCGTTGGATGCCGACACTACAGAGTTGCCATCATGGGAGAAGCCCACACTCCGAACAGATGCTGTATGACCTTTCAGTACTGATGATTCTCCATGACTGCAGGGGGAGAGCAGAGAAAATGAAACAAAACCCCAAACACCAAGTCACAAATCACAATCATATTAAAGAGCTGAAATCCCCATAAACTCAATGTTAGCACATTTAGAATCTTACCCAAATGAAAAAGCAGTATACAAGAGGCCAAATCTTAATGTCACCGTCATTTTTTACTTATTTAAATATTATTAGAATAACATTCCTTAAGTTGCATTTAACATGACCAATTTTACAGAACAGTGCAATTAAGTAGCAGCACTGGCCTTTAGTTTCATTAGTATTAGAAAGAGAATTTTTTTTAATATAGTAATCTATAAAACACTTGAAAGTTCAAGTAATATCAGTTTAAGATCATACTGAATAACTCATAATTACTACTACTCAAGAACAGTCTGATTAGGCGAGTCAATTAAATTTTTTTTTTCAAAAAACTGTTGTTTTCTTCATCACTTGTCTCCCCAAAATGAAGTGCAGCCATGCAATCCTTATTAAAATATAACATTTATGCCAGAGAATATTAGGAAGCATAGTTCTATACATGTGAAATTGTGACCTCTAAGTTGTTATATTTTTCTTTTGAAACTACACAATATTCAGAAAATAACAAAGTAATACAGTAAAGAACTGTGTTGCTCATGGTCTCCAATCTCTGTTTCTGTCAAAGCCCAGGCATGTGGGAAAGAAAAAGAAACTTGAGTAAAGTCCAATATTCACAATAATGAAACATGTACTCAACATTGCTCACATGCAAGGAATCCATAGTTATACTCACATGCAAGGAATCCATAGCCTGACAGTGTGATCATGAGAGGCTGAAGCCAGCACCTGACCATCTGGTGAGAACTCCACACCTGTAACTCCTTCCTCATGGCCTGCAAATCTGTAGGCTGTGCAGCGTGTCTTCAGCTTCCACAATATAAGAAACCTATCCACAGAGCAGGTAACTGGCAAGAAGTAAAAGATATCAGGAGTCTGCTCACTGTTCTGATAAAAGTCAGAGCTAACGACTGTGGATCTGGATTCACTAGAGAACTGAATGGGGAGGGAGAAGTTATTAGGTTTTAATGGACACTTTGCCTGAGCAGAAGCCTGGTAGCAAGTAATGCCAACACCAGGCTTTCAGAAGGATGTCACAAGACCGGGAGAAGCAAAGGATAATTGTTAACAGGTAGCTCTCCCATGTACTAAGCCAACTGGCTTACGAGTACTTTGAAGATACAGAGCAAAATGTTCAAAGCCAAACATCATGCACATCAGTAAGTATGAATCCAGAATTGGTTCTACCAAATCCTAAAAACAGTACACAAATTCTTCAGTTATCTCATTCCGATTTCTGAGATGGACTTTTCTTCAAGCATCAAGTGTTTAACTTCAGAAAAACATGCCAACTTAAGACGTGACTTCTAACACTCCAGATACCTACACTTGAGTGAAGATAGCAATATATGATAATTCTATAATCCTATTTAAGTATCAATTTTATAATACTAACATTTGCCTAGTTTAAAAGAGAACAAAGTTGTCAGTATGAAAATAGAAAGAGCATGTTTGATGGTGATGCTTTTGCAGTCACTTTGCAGGTGAAATACACTATTTACAGTCAAAAAGGCAAACCTAACTTTTACCAGAGCTTGATAGTTTTCAAGAACCTGTAACAAGCAAAGACAATAAGCAGTTGAATTAAACTGGTACATGTGATTTTCCTACATCCCTACCGTCTTCATCTCTGCTAAATGCTAGTATATAGATATAAATAAAACCAAGGTATTCACACTCCCATCCCTCAGCTGTCAAATCCCTAACCCTAGTAGAGAAAAACAGGGGCCTCCTGGAAGTTGCAAAAGTACATGAATATGGCTTTTCTCTACACAGTTTCTTTCAAGCACCAACATAGCACAAAGAAATTGAGTTTCCTTACAATCACATGTTAAGGCAAGCCTCAAACAAAATATTAACATACTAAATATTAACTATTACATTTCCTTTATGAAATTTATATAAACATACTATGTTTATTCCTAAAAGACTAGCTTCTGCTAAAAGGTGTGAGACCAGACTATCCCTACACCCACATCAACAGGCCAATATTTGACAAAGAAATACAGGATATTTTTCCCCCACTTCAATTCTTTTTCAAGTCTTTCTAATTGTACTTGAAAGAATTCTGTTTTTGGCTAGTGTGATCTACAGTAGAGTAAAACTAAAACAAAAAAATGAAACATAAGCTAAAACAGAATTTGAAGGCATCAGGCTGGATATGTGAAACAGACAAGACCGATGGCTTCTAAAACAAGTCACTGATGAACTACCAAACACCTGTGGTATCTTATGAGCTGCATGAAGGCTGTGCAGTATCAGCTTTTAGTTCTAAAAACTGAGGGAAATTTTCTTAGAAAGATGACAGCACCATTCATTCAGAGCCTGGTTTCTTGTAGCTTGCTGTCTCATAGATGGGGCCATCCTAAGGTAAATGAGACACAAGCAGTGACCTGAAGTTCTCCTTTCTCTGGGACATCCATGACTATCTTCCTTATTTTCCCTCTGGACACCCTGCTGCCTATGCAATCTTAAATTTTGGATCAGAAACAAAACAAAAAAAAAGGCACAGAAGGTACAGAAGAATTTTTTTAGGATGTACCATAGCACAAATAGGCCTGTTGCTCCTCAGAGAATACATGACATAACCATGTTTAGAGGTGAAAGAAAATTTCTTCCTGCTATGATCAACTGAAAAATATGACTAAGATGTAGAAAGCTGAAACTTCACAATGAGCTGATTTCAATATACAACTTACTCCAATTTATAACCTGAGTGCCTTTTTTTTTTAAACATCAATGCTTCTGTACACATCTGATACATCATCAGATAATTTGTTTTTCTGCTGATGAGTCATTACAGAACTGAACACCAAAAAAAAGAAGACCTGGCCTTATGCAAAGGCCAAACAGAGATATTTACAGCAAAGTGCTGTGTAAACAGATACCTGAGCTTCACATATGCCATGAAAAAAATTTTATGGTATTTGCAATGAAACGAAGTTCAGTTTATGCATTGTGACACATTTTTATACATACACACACAAATATATGAACACAAGTAGTTATTATACAGAATTACCATTTCACTCTCATTTCCCACAATAATAAAGTGGCGACTAAGAAAGTTGTGCAAAGATCAAAAGAGACAAACTCACACAGGCTCGATGTACATCTCTCAAAATACTGAATACAATTAATCACTCAGTGCAAGAATTACAGGGCAGATGATGGCTGTGTGAATATTCAAACCCTACCACTGCCAACAAACCTCCACACTTTATAGGAATCCTGCAGCTCTCAATGATACGGGGTACAACATCACAATACAAACACATTTTGCAATGAATTGCAAGATTTCCTATTTGGAGAATAATAATTATTAATTGAACCTCTGTCAAAAAATCCAATCCAGTATTCTAAGCACAGTGGATAAAATACAAAAAACTTTTAATAACTCCCATAAGTTCAAGTTATCGGCAGTTTTTGTTGCATTCACTATGCATGTACCAAGAGGAAAAGAACTGAGAAGTTAGCACACCAGCCAACATTTAATGTTCTGGATTTTATTATTTCAAAAGAAATCCCAAAGCCCTCCACATTTATTCAGTGTTAAGTTTACATTCATTTTCTTTTAAGTCACTTAGAATCAGTAGTTTAAAATATATACAAGCGTTCATCAAATCTTCAAAGTCTAACAGAATAGAAAAGCATTCAAAGTTCCAGATTTTCCAGAAATCTGTACATACTGAAAAATAATTGGATAGGGGTATTGAAATGGTAAGGTGTTGTTTATTTCTTCCTTCTTTCTTTCTCTTTCTCTAGTCCCTCCTCCTTTTATTCACATGTTTTTTATTCCCATTGGGAAGATTTTTTTTTTTTTTTAAGGCCCGGTCATTTATTTTGGGGTTGTTTTTGCTCTCCCCAGTTTGTTACTAAATAACTCCAAAAATAGGAAGGGAGGTCATGGGGAGGAGGAAGGATTCAGATACATAGAATAACTTTTCAAACTGAGAGGCAGATTCACTTATAATTATTGCTTAAATAGATAAGGAACACTTTGAATGCCAGGTTTAACTTGAATGCCTTTCTTTATAAAAAAAGCAGTTTTTGCCAAGTGCTAAAAAATTGTCTGTATAAAATTTGCATAGTCTATATTCACACCATTTAATTACTTTTATCTGAAGAAACATGCATTGCACATACTATTTATGATCTGCCACATAGGAGAACCTAGGCCTTTTTCCTGGCATTTCTACTGAATGTAGCAGTTTTCTATTGAATGAACAGCAAGCTTTCCACAAAAGCACATACTTGATATCATTTATTGCCCCAGTACATAACAATTGGTTGCCTCTTCAAATCTGATAAATGGTTCATAACTTGCAGGTCCACAAAAGAATTCCTGCTGCAAAGTGGAATGCAATTTTTCAGGAATGTTTCCCTTATGTAGTAAAAAGTTCCCTTATTTTTTTTCAAACAAAAAAAATACCCTAACAACAACAAAAAAAACTAACCTAGGGGAAAAAATGAAGATTTAAGGGGGGGAATTAAATTGATCAAATTGCAAGTAACTGCCTAAAAATAAATTAAAGTCTTACAAGAATCCATGCCACACAGTGGCAAGCATTTTTAGCATGATTCAATGCCGCATTCCAAGCTCCAAAATATTCTCCTGTTCGTCTTCTATCTTAACCTGCTTCCTCCCAAACCTCTCAAAGCTTTAAAGTCACTAAGATTTAAGAATATGTTCTAACTTACTCTCACGTTATTTTTGGCAAAACTTCAACTACATCAGGTCTCACTTTTAATTTTTTTAACCCTTCTACCTATTAACACCTGTAGCAAATGCACATCCACCACATTCCTCAAGTCTCCAGATTCCTAATGCTCACTAGCTTAGTTTCTACCCGCAAGCCCCATGTAAAGACTCACTGCACTATGGCTACTGAAGAACATTTATCACTTCAGTGAAAGTCATCAAAGCAGCTGGAATGCCCAACACATTAAGAAAAGTGTTCAACTTAAATCTTATGAAACTAAAATACAGATACTAAGGGAAGATTTTTTTTTCAAGAACACAATATATCTATCACAAAACAAATTAGTGACATGGTTCAAGAATCAGTATTCTTCAAAAACTCAGCATAACAGGAAAAAGAAAACATTCTAAATAAGTAATTTTGCGAACCCCCTTCCTCCAAAGCTGTTCTTTGTCTTTTCAACTCCCCTCACGTCAGAAGCTTCAGCTTCCCAGCCTTACCCAAGGTCTCCAGTGGTATTGTTTTGACTAGAAAGAGGCAGCTTATGCTGTATTATTTCGAAACTCTTTCTAGGGCTGACCCATGCCAACTGTTGCCAAAACATAAAAAGCAAAATAAAACATCCGAAGTGTTCCTCTATGTTACCTTCCTCTACCCTGCTGACAGACCAAATGAAAAAAACCATCAAAAACCAAACTACGATTACATAACTTTTGTGACCTTATGACGTGGGGCTGAACACGGAAAAGCTTACACAGAGGCAAGGCACACATTAAACATATAGCTAAGAAACAGCAGTGGCTATGACAATTTTGTGGTTCCTTTCCTTCTCCATTGCCTTTAAACAAAATTCTTACTTGTAGACATCCCTATTTCTTCCATTTGTGATATAACCAACATGTCCTTGGCTCCACTGCTATCACACTCTCCTCTAAATGCACGAGAGCTCCTGACTAATCCCCATGGGGTAAGATTTTCACAGTAGGTACAAGACCTGCAAAGCAGTGCCAAAGCTCTTCTAGTAAATAAACTTCCTGTTCCTCTATATAATATAGTACCCTTAAGAGTATGTACATTCCCAGAAAAATGCAGACTATTACAAGGCTTAGATGTGACTTTCCACATCAATGTCCATTCAATCACATGCTACTGTAGCATTACTTAGGGTGTTAGATACATATTTTATAATGTATCTGCAAAATAGGTAGGCTAATACCACTGCAAGAACCTTAACTTTTACTTCTGTAAATAATTTTTTTTGTTTACATATAGCATTATCTTGCAGGATTATTGCATAACTTTAAGATGAAAAAAATCCCTCCCCAGTCCACTCAGAAGCCTTTGTTTTATCATAACCAAGACTGAGCAAAGTAATAATGTATCAAAATCTTACAAAAATAAAAGGTGTTAGATGTTCTAATCCATCTTCTAGAAACTGAGCCCCACTATATACTTCTGCTCTCCATACAGTTCATCCTAGTTTCTACATCACTACAGATACATCTGAAAACATTCCAAGGTATTCAATCAAACACTGTCATCTGCTCACACATGTAAAAAGCTTGGAGATCACAGTCCATTTGATGCATATTACCAGCAGTGATTATTTTTCAAATTTCCAAATCTGATTTTTATCTCCAGCATTACAAGTTCTCATTTGCACATCAGCATGCCCCTCAGTCGTACGATAAGCAGTAAGGCACTTCCCCGAATGAGGATGATAAATAGTCCCATCTTCTTTGAAGTGCCAGATAATAATTTCTGGGATGGGAAATCCATCTTTTGGGCAGCTCCTCATACCTATGAAGTCCTCACGCTCAGGGACTTCAGCGCATAGCTCAGTTACAGAGTTAAATCTAATCTCCTGATTTGACGTATATTCAAAGAATTGGTTGCCTCCTTGACCATGACAGCCAAAGAGAGAAAGGTGAGAGCCGGTAGGATTATGTTCCTGTAACACATAGTCAAGGCACTCTGAAGGTATTCCTGTGCTTCGGATAGCACCGTGCCAGCCTGGGCGATCTTCTGGTACGTGCAACTCAGCAAATACATTTTTTAAATACCAGTGAAAACTCTTGCATTTCAAACGCTCTCTAAGAATCTTTCTTTCAGAAATGTCTCCATAGTTTTCTTTCCTTGCTGAAGGATTTCTGTTGTAAAAGTGATCTTTGAACTCATCCATCCACACCTCAGCAGCACGTGCTGTGTTCTGAAGGAAGTTTGGCCTAGCATAGGGCGCGCGCTTTGGAAACACATGGCCCACGTGGGAGCACGGATGAATTTCCAACATGCCTCCACACTGCCAAACTCTAAACGACAATTCTAAGTTCTCCCCTCCCCAAACATCCATTCCTGTATCATAGGTTCCCAGGTACTCAAAATACTTCTTGCTGACAGCAAACAAGCCACCAGCCATAGTTGGGGATCTAATTGGATCGGTTTCAGATTTGCGCCGGAGACGTTCGTGTTTAGGCACCGAGTGCCACTGGAACGTCAGGCGCCAGTCAAACCCCCCAATCATGGGCTCTGCCGTTTGCATGTAGTACTCAAACGTTTTCCAGTCGATGGTGTCAATGACAGGACAAACAATAACAGTCTCATTCTCAGCAATCCTCTCAAGCAGTGGTTCCAGCCAGCCGGAAACACATTCACAGTGACAATCTAGGAATGTGAGAACATCACCGGTAGCGAAGGTAGCGCCAATCAAGCGTGCACGAACCAATCCTTCTCGTTTGTTGGTTCTTATCAGGCGAACTCTTTTCAGACTGCTTATGTATTTTTCGAGTTCAGCCTTCAAATACACTTTATCGCTCAGGTCATCCACCAGTATAATTTCTTTCAGAAGCACTGAAGGTGATGTTTCAAGAACACTATGTATAGTCCGCAGAAGCGTTGACCAGGCTTCATTGTAGAAAGCAATTATAACAGATGTTGTGGGCAGTCTTCTGTAGTTGTAAGATTTAGTTTTGCAACCACTGAGTCGATTATCTTCAATGTGCCGGTGGAGAGAAATTTTATCACTTAAATAAATATTTATTGCATACTTCTCTATCAACTCTTCTTCCTGTTTCTTTTCCTCAGGACTCAGCTGTGGGCGTGAGGGTTTACCCCACTCTCCTGGAGCATAAGGATCAGGTGGGGGTTTGTCATAAACTGGACGAGCCAAATCGACAGCTTCTTCTGCTCTGTCAGAAAAGCGCCTTTCCCATTTCCCTTTAGTGATGCTCTCGCCGGCGAGGGAGGCACCGAAGGAAGAAACCGACAGCTCGACCACAAAGTAAGCGATCATTAAGAAGCCGAGGAACACGCAGCTTTTGCGGACCCACGTCCATCTTCTCGCGAGCCGGATCCTCATCTTAGGCAGTTAAAATCAGCTTCTCAGCAGAGAGGGGTCCGTGAACTCGTGCCGGGTCTCCCCGCGCCCCCGGGGAGGAGGGGACTGCAGGCACTCCCAGCCTCGAACTCAGGCCGCCGACAGAGTTTGCAGCCAGCCCTCCGTAGCGGGCCCGGCAGATTGCAGGGGGACCGTGGCAGCAGCAGAGCCACGGAGCAGCCCCCTGCCCCTTCGGCCTCGGCGCTCCCCTCACTTACTTCCTCCTCCTCCTCCTCTCTCCCCGCGGGACAAACCCCTCCTCCCGCCTTGTGGTTTGCTCAAAAAGTTGTCGCTTAAGGAAGGGGCAGAGACTCCTCAGCCCGCCCGAAGGCGCGGGAGCCCGCCCCGCCTCCGCGCCCGGACCTGCGCCCGGAACCGCCCGGCGGCTCCGGGGAGGGAAAGAGGGAGGAGGGAGCGGCCTGCCCCGCTCGGAAAGCAAACGGCGCCCGGCCCCGCACTCACCCAGCCCCGACGCGTTCGTGTTGAAGGCAACGCCCGTCACCGCCGCCGTGTGGCCGCGGAAAGGCCGGATCAGGACGGGGTCCTCCTGGGGAGAGGGTGCGCACCGTCAGGCTGCGGGCGGGGGCGGCCGCGCTCGCCTTCCCCCGCCCCTCACGGGCCGCTAACGCCCCGCGCGCGGCGGGAGCCGCCGGTCCCGGCGTCGGGAGCGTTTCAACCAGCGGCGGCCGCGGCCGGGCAGCCCTCGGCGCCGGGCGATACCCGCCGGGCGCGGCTCGCCCGCACGCCGTTCTGGCTGCCGCGGCCGTCGGCGGGGGCCGAGGCCGAGCCCTTACCAGCGAGGAGGCCATGGGCGGAGCGGGCAGGAGCGGCCCGTGACAGCCCCGCGCTCCGGCGCGGCCGGCCGAGCCCCGGATTCATCCGCCGCGCCAAGAGCGCGGCTCCCCATCCGCCCATGCGCGGCCGCGCTGCGCGGGGCGGGGCCGCACCGCGGGCGCGGTGCGCGGATCGCTCTTAAAGCCGCAGCGGCCGCGGCTCCGCGGGGCTGGGGTCTTCGGGGAGACGGGAAAGTTAAACCCTCCCAGACCGTCCACCGCCTCGGGACACTGCGGCTTAGGGGGTGGGGGCGCTGAGCTCTCGGTGCGGGGCACGGCTCGGCGGAGCCGCAGACGTGGGATGCTCGGCTAGCGGAAGGTCTGGCCTCTGTTACCTCGATTTTGTGACTTACAAATTAATGCAAGGCAGCTGTATTTAAAACCTCAGGCTGATTTTGTATTAAGCTACCTTAGTTTGGCCTCTAGTCTTCTTTTTCTTCAGTTGTTTCTTATTTTTGTCAGGCTTTCTAGATTTCTAAGTTGGCACTCACGTCTGTATCACACAGAGTGGGCTTTTAACAGACCTTTAATGCTCAGGAAAAAAAATACACCTACCTTAAACAAAAATTAAGAAAACCCCAACGCTGCAACGTTGTTGTTAGTAATGCTGTGTTTATGCAGCTTCATGGAAAGCTGGGTAAGGGAACCAACCTCGCTGAAAAGTACTGCTCCCATAGCTACGCTAGTAAAAACAGGGTTGGCGGCACTTAGCAAGGAGAAGGGCTGTGATGTCAAAGGTGTCATTCGATACGCGAGTGTTCCTGAAGAAGTATCTCATTCTGCAATTACCCTTTCTTTCCTTTTTAAATCCAGTCTGCCTTTTACTGGTTGTTCTGACATTAAATTTCTACATCTACAGAATCAGGTCAGTAATTAGGCCAACATATAAGAATTGTCACCTATAGGACAGTTCCAAATAAATGGTGTTTAACCATGAAATGCACATTTAAAATAATAACTTTGGAAGTGGTAAAAAAAGTAGGATTATCGCAAGTATATGAGGCAGTTTTCATGAAAATCTACTAGCACTCCTTACATTGAGGTTATGTAAGTTGATAATTTGCCATTTTGACTTCACAATATGAAACCCTTTTAAAAAAATAAGTGGTGGGACAAGACATATTGATTTTAACTTGGACCTATCAAAAGCTACAAGTTTTCTGCCGTTATTTAGTTTTGATTTGGCTTATTGATGGAGTTTTGTTTTGGTGTTTTGGTTTGCCTTTTTTTTCCTTCTACAACTTTACCCTCCCATCCTTTCATTTTAGTCCCTGTGACTTAGATCACAGAATAAAATGTAACATTAAAAAAAGCTGGTAATGATAAGACTTAAATGTTCTGCAGTCTACCCCTCTGAAGGAACAGTAAGTTAACTAGTTAAACTTAAATTAGGGATAATTCACTCTTATTAAAGTCTTCCAGCCTTTCTCAAACTTTTTTCCAACCATCTTCTTTCTGCCAGGTTTTTTCAGCTGTCGGTGTGTCTCATCAGGGAAACTACATTTAGATTCTATCCCTCTGGGCCAGTATTAAACTTTGTGTGATCTTAATTTATTCTGCATCTTCTCGTCTCCTGAATGAAAGTACCACCTCTGCTACTTTAATTGTGTGCTACATATTTTTGGGGTTGGATCTGTTCTGGAAGCTCCTTAAAATCTAGCAGTAAGAAACTTGTTACTTTTTTTAGAAACTAAGCTGAATGACAATTCCCAGTCCTACTGAGTCCTTTTGTCTTCTTTAGGACTGCTATGCTTCTAGCAGCTCAGTATATTTTACTAATTTTGGTATGCTAGCAACAAACTGGAATCTCTACCTGCCCACGAAATTCCTTGACTATAAATTACCAGGTGATAGGCATCAAGCAAAGGAAGGGCTGTGATTTTGGAGAGTGGCATCCCTCCTTCTATAAACTGATAGATGAATGTTTCTCAAATTGTAGGGCTTACAAAGTTAGTGTGTTCCTTGCTGTTTCTCCTCACCTGAGAGTGCTTTGAGGACTCAAAAATGCTGATAGGAAGCAACGTATTCCTTTACTGCAGACATGTAATCAACTATAGTAACTGTAGTTATAAAGCTGGCAGGTAATAGTTTTTATGATGATTATGTTCCTGCATTAGTATGTATCAGTTTTATTTTTAGATATTGTAACTCCTAATAATACAGTTATGAGTTGGCATTGTCTTTTTAAGATTGTGATATGCAAGAGCAATTTGCTGTAATAAGTTGTTGTGCACTGTGATGACAATGATAAATGATGCCTCAGAAAGTATGTTCAAGCATCGTGTGTCATCAGGGTGCTGTTTCAGCAGCTATGGAGATTTTTTTTTTCCCCTCAGACACTGTGTTAAGGTAGTATATGTCCAAACAAAAATGGTATCTAGAGAAGAACGCTTTAAGATGGTAATTCCAGGCTTGTGCTGACTGCATGGTCACTGCAGGAAAAGAATTAGTAAGAGGATGTGTAGAATTCAAGGACACATGGACAAACATGATAACCTTGGGGCATGTATGCTGCAATGCACGCATTAATTACACTAATCACATATGATTTCATAATAATAATTGATGTAAAACAATACATAAGCACAAGGGGCAAATACAGTAGGAATATAGTAGCCCACCAAAAATTCTTTCATGTCTGAAAAGAGGTATTTTACCTTAGTGTTAATCCTACTTTTAAATAAAATTAAGAGCCCCTACTGTAATTATGTGGGATCCTATTGGGAGCAGCTGTGTTGGCAGCAGAGCTGTCTGGGCTGCCAAGAGGCCTTAAGAGGTCGTACTCTGTCACTAGAGGGGAGTGTGAGATCTGCTTTACCAGCGTGGTGTTGGATATTCATCCACCTAGATGCAGGAAGAAAATGTAGTCCAAGGGCATAAAGGTTGAATTGCATGCTGTTTTGTTGTTGTAGTACCATTATACCTTATGATCTTTTCTCCTCCATCAACATGGTTATGAAAATAAATATTAAACCTATGAAATAACTTGTGGAGTAGTGTTGGGTTTTTGCTTCTGTTGAAATTTTCTTATCAAAATCCTGTTACAGTCTGTTTGCCAAGAGAATGGAAAAGAAAACAAAGAATATCAAGTAGGTACATAACGTTTTGAAATAAAAGGATGATTTGGAATGCATAGGATGTTACTTTTAGTCTAAGAAACACTGGTGTTCTGAGGAAATTAGCAGATGTAATGGCTGAGCCACGCTCCATCATATTTGAAAAGTCATGATAATCAGGCTGTGACTACTAGTCAGTGGCTGGAGTGACATTGACTACCTGTAACTATTTTAATTGCTTCCTTATCACACCCAGACCCTGGGAACGGCCGACCAGTCAGCCTCACCTTTGTGCCTGACAAGATCATGGAGCAGGTCCTGCTGGAATTCGTGTCAAAGCATATGAGAGGTGATTGTATGAAGGTGATTAGAGACAGCCGACATGGCTTCACCAACAGCAAATCATGCCCAACAAATCTAGTGGCTGTCTATGATGGAATCACTGCATCAGGGGAAAAAGGAAAAGTAAGTGATGTCACTTCACTTCTGTAAAGCCTTTAATACTGTCCCTTCCAGTGTTTTTGCCTCTAAATTGTTGTAGCTTTGATGGATGGACTATTAGATGGGCAAGGAATTGTATGACTGCAACCAAAGAGCTACCAGTGCTGAGTGGTATCTCCCCAGGGGTCTGTTTTGGGGCCTATAGTATTTACTATCTTTTGTGATGACATAGATAGTGGGATTGAGTGCACCTTCAGGAGGTTTGTGGGTGACAGCAAACTGAGTGGTTCAATTGATATAAGGGAAGGGATGCCATCCAGATGACCTTGACAAGCTTGAGAAGTTGCATGTACAAACACCATGAAGTTTAAAATTGTCCTGCACCTGGCTTGAGGCAATGACCGGTATCAATATAGACTGAGTGATGAATGGATTGAAAGCAGTGGAGCAGGTACTGGGAATAGCCAGGGATGAGAAGCTGGACATCACCCAGCAGTGATACGTTGTTCTTGAGTGCTTGTATCAAGCAGAAAAGCTGCCACCATAGAGGAGATAGCTAGACATCTCAAGTTCCAGAATGGGTGATTCCAAAATGGGTGGTGTCATTACATCATATCAAGTCATGCTTATAAAATAGTAAAAATCTAATCAATGGGCCCTATTCCACTGGTGAGGCATGCATGTATAGTGGGCCATTTTGGAGGTAGAAAGTCCAAACTGCAAATACCTTACCCATTCCATGCATTCCTTTTTGAAACTCCCTTTCCTCTCCTGCAGGAAGGCTGTATACATACATAATGTGCATGTGTCAGCTTGTGTCAACTTCTTCTTGCAGTGGTTCCAATTATGAAATTTTATGCTGATCTGAGCATAATGACAGGTTCTGTTTCAGACGGACAAATTCCTGAATGGCTGAACAGGCCATGTACCATAGAGTGGAGTGAAGCAGAAGGAGGCATCTGCTTAGCATCACAAAATACTGAGCCAGGAAGAATGCCTCCAGTTTTCTCATTAGAACATGCTTGCAAAAAATACAACCCCTCAGGCTTCCAGTAACGTTCTGTTGTATCACAGAATGTTACCTGTTTTTATTGTCTCGCATTACTAATTGCAAAGCTGCAGCATGTGGACATACTATATGCAGAATCTCCATCACAACCCGGTTGCAGTTCCCCAGGGTGTTTTACAGTGACAATTAGCAATACAGATACTGTGGAGACTAGTCCTAGCTGCAAGGAGAGTCAACAGGGCCATGTAGCAGACAAGACATGTGCGAAATTGCTGCAATTCATTTTCAAAGTTACAAGGAATACCTAGTTGCCACAACTTTTGCAGGTGCAGTAGCAGGAATTGCCCAGGGAGCATGGTCTGGTGGCTTCTGCCCATTCAGAACAAATCCAGGCAGTTTTCCATCAATATGCTGTAATGCTGCAACCTAACAGGTGTTTTCACGCCATGCAATCTTTCTGACAGAGACAAAATACTAAATTCAGGCTAAAATGATCAGAAGGAAGCCTATTGGAGATAAGAGGTCTAACTTACTCTGTGCACTCTTTACATTTTTCCCTGCTAATTCTTACTTAGAAATTGTTTGCTGGCTACTTTCATTCTAGTTTAAGAGAGATCATCTTTAACTTGGTTTATATTTTGAAGAACACAGCCTGTCATTAATATAAACAGCTTATTCTTGCATCCATTAAAGATGCTATTTTTTGAATTTACTAGCTGTTGCCAGAAAAAGATCTTCCATGATTGCTACAAGAGCTGCCTTCAAGATCACTCCTGCTGCAAGGAAGTTTTCCTGCCTTAGTATTCAATACGATCATGAAACTTTGTCTTCACTAAAAATATATGAACACTTGGAGATAAGCACATTTTACTTGTGACACACCACTTAATTATGTTATCCATGTTTAATTTTGGTATTTTAAATAAAAAACACTAGATTAAGTTTCTTATGTCAGTTTACCAAGAACAGTTGGTGTTCTAGTTTTGTTATGCTCCCTCAAACCTATCATCACTTGTGTGAAATCCTAGAGTGATCCATAGTGGTAGTCAAATTTTGGTATTCAGATTCACAACACAGATCATCACTGGTTCTTCTCCCAGCCAAAACAAGAAGTAAAGGTGAGTGAAATACTCTAGCATAAGTAGATGTCGGATGTAGTGCTCCTGACATTAGTGCCTCAAGCTGGATGAATCTGCTTTAAAACACATGCTTTTCAACTTGTATATTAATGCTTTTTGCTCTTCTTACTCCTACCCTGTTACCCTGCTTTCCTTCCCCAAAAGTTGTCACAAACCTTCTCATTGCTCATATCTTTCCTTCTGCTCTCCCATTTCAATTCCTACTTCCTTCATCTACAGTGCCGTGGTTGTTAGTTCCTCGAGCTCTAAACTGGGCAGCAGGAGTCACAGGGGGAGCACATCTGTGAGTTTTTGCTGAGCAGAGACCACTCCACACCACCAGCTTGCAGCAGCAGTTTACCCAGAAGTGGTTCTGGTGTTGTTGACCACACTCTCACAAAGCTGTTTAAATAGGAGCGCTGCAGGAAGAAAGGAGTGGTAACCTGGGCCAGCATCACATATTGCAACGCTACTCTGTGAAGGGCTCAGTTGCAACCCAATCACATGCCTGCAATGAGGTGGAGCAGTTTGCTTATAAAAGCTACAGTTTTGCTGGAAAGCCAACAAGGCTGACTGTATAGATATTAAAAGTTGAACTTGTCTATGCTCCCTGCTGGAGTAGCAAAAGAGATCCTCAACACCAGGAGATGCTCTTTGAGAGGTGTCTAAGTTTGTTCAAAAGCTTGGCGATGGTAGACCAACAGGCGTGAACAGAAAAATAACAAATCTTCTTAGAAATGGATAAGCCTTTTCATTTCACAACACAAAAGCAAACCACTTAAGCTGTATAATTTTATTATGGCACTTAGTACCTAAATATTTTTTTTCCATGAAGTTTCCCCTAAGGCCTGATTTCTGAGTTTCAGCACAGTCTTAAGACTTACAAAACTAAAACAAGGCAAGAAAGCCACAAAAGTGCATCTGTTTTATTTGGCAATATGCCAAATGTAGTCAGTTTAGAAATTGCTACCTATGGCTTGACTGTTGGACTTGGATTGATTCCAAGTGCAATATTTCAAATTAAGTATATGATAGCATGCATGAGTGTATCCCCATATTTCAGTCTTCTGTGTAAATTATAGTCTTTTATAACTATAAACATACTTTGCAGTGCTCTTTGTCTTGATCCGTTAGAATAATATAATTTTCATCAACTTTATATGCCTGCAAAAAGAACCTTCTTTTTTTAGAAGCTGGCCTTAAACACTTGAAACCAGAATAAAAACATAAGAGTAACTTTGAGAAAAAGGACCAAGTTCTTCCAAGACAGTCCTAAATAGAGATCACAGCAATGAAACCACACACATCTTCAGATAAGCTAGAGATTAATCTTGTTTAAAAACAGCTACATATTTTTTTTCTACACCTGAAAGAGGCAAATAACAGAATGAGAAATCCTTTCCCTGAGGAGAAGCTGATTTCCACAGGTCTGTAGCTTTCTAGAGATCATGTTAAAATCTGTGGGCTTTCCTATGAACTACAGACAGTCAGTTCCAAAAGGTTTATTAGAGCAGAAGTGATCTAAGCTCTGCTATCACGGTAAGCATTACAGCAGGAAAATATCAGCAGGCCTTTTGGTCAGGTAAACTTTAGAGAAGAGGAAGAAAATAGTCTGTTGCTTTCTTGCTTTGCCTCAGGATTGATAATTTCAGCTACTGATGTCTTAATTGAAATCCATCTATGTATAGAAATAATATCCATGAGGATAATGAAGAAACACAATAGAATCACACCTCCTGCTCTAGAATTTCAGGATCACAGAATTACTAAGGTTAGCAAGGGCTGCTGCAGGTTATCTACTCCAAACGCCTGCTAAAAGCAGCATCAGCTACATCAGGTTGCTCAGGGCTGTGTCTAAGTGAGTTCCATAGTGTCTCCAAGGATGAAGACTCCCTAACCTCTCTGTGTTTTCTTCTGTTCAGGCAGTTTCATTTGCTATCACTTTTGACTGGCTGGGACAATCAGAAAATAATTTCTTATAATGGCATCAATTTAGCTATGTTCTGTTAAGACATGATGTGCTTTATAGAATCTTTATGGACTAAGTAACCAGCCAAGCCATTCTGGTGAGATTTGGTCTGCAAATTCTTTTGGGGTTAAAAACTTCATAATGAAACTCATACTTTGTTTTTCTAATTGAGAAAAAATCTGTCTGTCTCTCTTATTCTTTCTTTTTCCAAAGCCAGTTCTTTCCATAGATCTTATTGAAAGAGCTGTCCTATGAATTGCTCTGGGCTACAGCACAGACAAATTCTACCATATAAAAAGTACTCTCACAGTTTACTGAGAGTGGTGAGGTCTTGAAGAAGACAGCGGAAGAAAAGATCAAAAGCCAAGACAGACATAGGATAAAGGAGACAAATCCACAACTGCATATCTTACACCCTCCTGTCCTTCACTGATCCTCTACAATCATCCTTTGGCAGGCTGGAATGGGGAAGACAGGTAGGTGACACCAAGTTGTAATTCATATATATATTCATATATTCATTCTATACTGCTAGATTTATGAGAACAGAGCCTAGTTGATTTGGCAAAAGGAAAGAAGCTAAGAATGGATCATGTTTTGGGGTGATTAATATATGACAAAAAGTACCTTTTCTTTTTATTGGAATGCTTTTTGAATTATGGTCCTCACTGAATTAAAATGTTGCACTGATCAGAATATTAATGGCCAATATATGGCAAGTGATTGAAGAGAAATCTTCCCATCTCTAAAACAATGTTGTCCAAAACAAAATCCTGGTTTCTACCAAAATATTAGTTCAAAGAATTTCCTATTGCGTGCATTCTGTGCCCAACTCACGTATCCTTTGACAGGTCCAACTGCATGGATCTGAATTGTCTAAATTGTTTATTTTGCAGATTTTCTCCTCAAATACATAGCACGAAACACTATGCAGTAGCTGCCAGCACAGTATTCAAAATAAGATATGTATTTCCCCACAAAAAATCTGCCAAATACAGGCTTACCTTCAGGACATAACCTTAGGTCATAATTGAAGAGGCTTTGTACCTAACAGCCATCAGAGCAACCAACTTTTGAAAAACTGAGAAAGTCAAGTTAAATCCTATATTTGTAGAACTGAAATTGTCAAGGATTATAACCAATATCTTCTAGGGTTTATTTATATAGTGGCTTTGTTTTATAGAGTATTTTATTGTATCTTAAATAAAAAGCTTCGGGAGGATTTTCACACAAAGCATTTGAACTGTACATTCTGATTCTCTACAAGAGACTGGAAATACAGGAAAAGACAGTATTCATTCTGTGTCTGAGCAGTTGCCATAGAGTGAATCCAAGACTGTGCCTTTGCCAAGGAGGAAGACATTGAAAAGTTTTCTGCATGATCATACCTACAAGTCTTTCAGCATAATTCAGCTTCATACCCTGCAAGAGAGTCAGCCTAGGAAAGCAGATGAAGATGTTCAGAATAGTTAGATGCTGCTATGTTTGCAAGGGCTCAAAGGGATACTGAATGCATATTCCTATTTTAGTGAGCAGTTGCTGCTTCAGGTTTGTATTGACATTTGTCTTTACACCAGAATGTGAGATGATGTTCCAGTATTCCAGAATGTACACTTCCACCAGAAATACTCCTGTTAGTTATTTTTGCAAGTTTAGATTCCCACCATCTTCTATCTGGGGCAAGTCAAGGAACACTTTTCAAGATTATAATTGTATAGATTTTGCAGAAAACTCTAGGTATACATAACAGTAATAGAGTTATTATCCAGTGAGCTTTTACATGCTATCTTTTTTCAGTTGTCCAAGCCCATCCCATCATTTTCTTAGCAAACCCTCATCTCTGAGCACAAGGGACAAGTAGTACCTGTAGGAGGCCTCTGTTTTTGAGACTAAGTCATATCTCCTTGGTGGATGCTGCAAACTCCTGAGGAAGGTGGTTAGGTATTTCTGCATACCAGTTCAGGGGAGAAGATTGGCAGGAACAGCTCTAAGGCTCTGAATTCTGGCCCAGACTTTCTCATGACATAGCCCTGAATAAGCAGGCCTAATCAGTCTGGAGATAAATTGGAGCTGGACCCTTCATGCTGGCCAGGCTCATCCAGAAAGTTAAGGTACTTCAGCGAGGGCTTGAAATCTGTAAGATCAGGAGAGATGCACTGCTGGGGGAGATGGTGCAGGTAGAAAAAAGCAGCAGCTCCTTAAAACCAAGTACTTGCATTAGAAAAGTTGTACAGACATAAAAATATTCTACTTTAATTTATTTAATACTTACTATGATCTGGATTATTCTAGAGCTCTGCAGTGGCTAGAACTACTAGCAGTAGAAATTGAACTTAGGAGGCCTTTGGAATCACTTTCCAACACTCAGTATACACAAGTTATCCTTCCATGAATATTACATTTGCTTGCTTACCGCAAAACACATTGGAAAATTTGTTGTTATTCTAAGAACGCCTCCAAGAATGTTATTTCTTTTTTTTTTTTGGCTGCTTGTCCTTGCTACAGACCCCTGCATTTACCCACTCATTTAGCATTAAGGCATTTGTTGCCGTTATTCTCTCCAGACTACTCCATGATGCAGCATTTTCCTCTTCCTGTTAAGGCCAATGCAGAAAAAAAATGAGTTCTCTTGCATTACCATTTTCAGCCCTCCTTCAGAGCCAAGATGAGGTGTTCTAACATATTCACAACTACACAGACATCCCACCCAGGAAACCACATTTTAAGCCACTCCAAATAGTAGTCAGTCTAGTTTATGTTTAAAGTCACTATTGCTCAACTGTGACCCTCTTGAAAGCAAATGAGTGTAATATTGTAGCTAGAGCTGTTTTATAGAATTGGTGTGCATTTCAGGTTTAAATCAGTACTGTACTGACATTCAAGAATTTCAGTCCCCATACAGACTGAGATGAACAGCACTTTTATTTATTTCAGTTACAAGAAAAATGACAAGTAAACCTTACAACCAGAAAGGCAATGAAGGCCTCATGAGTTTAGTGAAAACCATTTCATAATCTAGGCAATATTATGATTTCTTTAGATCACAAAGAAAGCATACCCCCCCCCCTTAAACAACTTTTCCTTATTTCTGTAAGGAAGTTTCCTGTAAGGACAGCACACTGATGTTAACAGAATCAAGAGGGACCAGCGATGTACAAAGCCTACATTCACCCTCCCACCCCCCACAAAAGGCTTAAGTGTAGATTTTATTCCAAAAGATAACATGCAGTCATGATCACATCTAGAGAAGAGGGGAAAATAAAGTCTGTTTTGAAATGAAGTCAAACCATTACTCATTAATGAAGTTAAATGAAGATACTTTTCCACATGGCAGTGTACTTCACAGATAAAGAAAGCTCCCTTTATTTAAAGCCAATGCTTATCTGACTTTGTAGTAAAGAGAAAATAGCTTACATAAAAACTGACTCCCCCTCCCCCCCAAGCACTCTAGATAAGAACTATGATGTAAGAAAAGTGCTAGAAACATGTGGGAGAAATTACTATACAAAGTGTCAAGTGCAACCCCCCACCCTCAACCCCCTTGCCTAGAGAATTCAGTGTATTTACTGAAGTACAATAGAAAAGATGGAATTCAGGAGTGGTTGACAGTGGGATACAGTGCCACAGGTTGAACAATATCCACTAAAGGACAACCCCAAGCATGCATGTACCCCACCACATGGGAAAGATGTGCTTGAGCTTACCAACCTGCTCATTTCTGCAGTTAGCTCTAGTATTATTTCCTTCCTCATTACCAACTTAATTCTTGCAGTCCTTTGAAGGGACCACTTTAAAAAAATGTCCATAATTCTAGATTATTTGACAAAACAGGATTGCTATTTTAAATAATACAGAGCTGGAAAAAGAAAATCTTACAAATCATGTCTTCTGTTGCTCTTTTAAGTGGTATTTGACCTAGAAAACATGAGGAAGTGCCAGACCAACTATTGTTTCAGCATCCTTCGCTGTCTGAACAATACAACAGAGGCAGACCATAACTTCTTCAGTCAATCTCTAGTCGATCAGTTCTGGTGCATTTCACCTATGCTTTGTCAGTTCTCAGTCTCCCCTCACTTAAGCAGTCAGGGATACATTCATTACATGGTACTCACAGTAAGTCTCGCAATTTCAGGCAGATCTATGAATTCCCCAGGAGTATCCTTTTGACTCAGTGAAGACTTTTGAGTACCTTAACTTACATTCATTCTGGAGGCAGCCACCATGATTCCATTTACCCAAAGAGCTATTTGGAGTGGGGCTGTTACCATCTTGAAATTGCAGTTTAAAGGTAAGCAGTAACACAGAAGAGTACTTTCTGTATTTCCAGTGAAGGAGCTGAGAAAAAAAAATCTGTAAGAAATCATTGCTGCAATTTTATTTTAACAAAAGGGCAGATTTATTCATGTTTACAAACAAGTTTCAAAAACAAAAAGGAGAACATGTATGCTATCCACTAACGACCTTTCAAAATGCCAACAGCCCTCATGCTGCATGAAGGATTCTATAGATTAGAAAAAAATCACAGTTCCACTCACAGTTCACCAAGACAGCACTAAACTAACATGATTAGACAAAAACAAAGGACTAAGATTCTGATGTATTTTGATTTAATCCATTTTGCCCGAGATAACAGAAATATTTCAAGCAAGTTCCATCACGTATTGATGTCCTGCATTAAACAATCCTACTAAGTTCTGAACAAAAGTTATTAATTAAGTTTCTCAAAATTTTTAAAAATTAAACAGTTGTTTCAAAACCATTAAGTAGTAAATGTATTTAAGAAACTAATTAGGACAGAGGCCATAACTTCATTAGAACACCACTGCTCATGTTTTTACAAAGCATTAGTGTTATCTATTTGGCTATTAGTAGTAGCAATTTATCTACAATATTTAACAAGGTAAATTGCAGGCAAAATTTAGTACAGTTTCAATAGAAACACCCTTTTCCTGAAAATACAGCAGTATTTGAAGGACTAGTTTTTTTGGTTTTTTTGTTTTGTTTTTTTTGTCTTCTCTGCATCATTTATAAGGAAGCTTCCCATCTATGAACAGGAACAAAAAAGTATCTACAAACCTTGTAAACAGATCTGTATCATTTATAAACATAAATAATCCAAATTATTAACAGCCAACAGCAGAAATTAAAGTATCAATTCAATGATCCAGGGCCTCCTTGCCCTTCCCAGCTTTCCCCTCAGAAAAGGATCATGATAAACTAAAGCTCTGCTAACACACTCTTCAGGACCATTCTTAGTACAACAGATGATCCACAGGTCACTTTTGCTGAGTTACTGTTTATCTGTCAGAGTTCATTATTACTCCCACCCCCAGAAAAGCACCCTCCAGTCTGGCAGAAAGCTTTTTTTAAAAAAATAAATCTACATTCGTACAAGTGTTTCTTCTGTTGAAGTCCAAGACAAGAATTATCATCTTGTCCATCATAATGTGTGAAGAGACCCAGTTTCAATTTCTTTACAATGCAGCTAGTGTGTTAACATTCAGCTTACAATCAGAGTGATGTTTCCAAACTATGTAGTGGGCTCCCTGGGGATGAAGAGGTAGCAGACTTGTTCTTGTCTGTTGTAAGGTGAATTCCACTGTCAACCGCATTGTTATTTCTATTGGGAGAGGGAGGGGGACTAGAGTTGCGTTTTGTTGGAGCATCATCTTCAGCATCAGTATCATCAATAAGGGGAATATGAGGCTCGGAATCTTCTATTCTAAACTCAGGATGCGTCATAAAATTGTGAATTGAACTTCGTGTCTCAGGTTTCTCTAGCCCCTCATACAAGGAGCTACGAAATGCATTCACCACTCGGATCTGTAAACAAAGAAAAAATATCGTTAAAATGCTACAGGTTTATTGATAATGGCATGGTTCTTATGAGCTTGAATCCACAAACAGCTAGACATGAGTGAATCAAACTTGTATGATGCAGTGGAACTTGCAATAAACTGTAAAAAATGAAGAGCATTTCAGTAGAGCACTGCCAGTCTAAACAGTAAGAATAAAACTTGTGAAAGTACTGCAAAAAGCTGAAGGGCCCTAAAATTCAGACATGGCACTAGAATTACTTAACATGGGCTAAGCATTTTTCAGAAGTGAAGCCAACTAATATTTACTTATTCAAAAATTAAATAAATTTCAATGAGTGTTTTCTTGAATATTTGGGTGAGATTGGAGGGAGGGAAGGAAGGGAGAGGCTGAAAATAAGTTGGGGGATAAAAGGGCCACTAATTCTCATGCTAGGAATTAGGCTGTCAACTGACTATGGAAAAGCCAAGCAAGTGTAAGCCAATGTCACAATGAACGAACATTTACAAAGTCATGCAAAAAAGGATACCGCTGTAACAGCTGTAAATATTCGAGTATATAGCCATTTACCACTCTAGAGAAAGCTCCTTAGTGAACAGTGCTTTGGAAACTTAAGACCAGAACTAGGAAATTGGATACTGTATTGTACAGTTTAGTAGCCAGGACAGGTTGTAACTTTGAAGAGGCTACTAAAGCAGCACCGAGTATGAGAATAAGCAGGATGATCAGCCTTTGCGTGAGTCTTCAATTTACATTGAATTCATGGACACAATTCCCAGGCTAAGGACTGTTTTGTGTCTTTTTGTTGTTTAATATTTTTTGACCCAAAAAGCTAAGCTAACAGAATTCATAAATAAACCTTCCATAGTAAAATTATATATACATAAGAGAGTACAGCTTTGTTCCACAAACTGTGCATGTCCAGGCTGACTTGAATTTAAGCTTTCTGAATATTATTTGAATGATGAAACCAGCTGCCCACACCCCCCCTTTCTCATGCCCCTTGTTTCCCTGACCAACTAGAGAAACTCAGGATTCATTCTTGAGCTGATAAAACAAGTAAGGTGAGGCAGAAGTTATTGACTGATTTATCCAACACTTTTCCCGAGACGGTTTCCCCCACTGTTGACTCAATTCTCAACATCCCTACCCTGAGCAAGTCTCCGGCAAAGCACTGTGAAATAGTATAAATAGTAAGCAGTAGAGCAACTCTATAATAAACAAGAACTTGCTGTTACAAACAGCAAGTGAAATTTAAAGCTTTTTTTAGCGCATCCAAGATGACTTGTTTCAAGCTGAGAAATACATCATGACTAGTGCTTCCAGAGTTTCTCAGCAGGAAAAAATAAAGTGACTTCCAGGTGAAGGAATGAAGCTGGAAGGTCAAGCAGATCAAGAGCAGAGACTTCAAAAAGGCTAAGATGTCAGGGAAGTTCACTGTAAAGAGAGAAGGGCTCTTCAAAAAGCAATGTGTTAAATCAAATTGGTTAGGCAGAACCACTGTACATGAGAAAGTCTCATGTCCCAACTGTGTTCTTTGACCTCTGGAAGTAGCATCGTTTTCCTCTGCTCCCTCAGACCACTTGCACAAAGAATTTTACTCCAAAGCGATCATGTCCCCATTTTTATACTACAAGTACGTGCTGAGACCAATTAACCATGGAGGCAAGGGAAGAGGGCACAGGGAATAAGGTGACATGAGAGAGGGATGAGGCACATGATCGAGGGGGAGGACATAACTGCCAGTAAGGGGAGGATGGAAAAGAAAGTGAATGTGCTGGAGAAAAGATTACAACAGCAACTAGTAGTTTACTGTTCATTGCTTGAAAAAAATTGAGCATGCTGTCAGGGAGCTGGCACAAGGTTTAAACAAGTCCAGCCAGCTGCCCCAACTGTCTTGGCACTTACCAAGAAAATTAGCAGTGACAATGCCAGACTGAAAGTTTGCAATGACTTTATTTGGCATGATGCATCCCACTGTGCCATTTATGTGGCAAAATGAAATATGAATGTCTCATGGGCCTGTTTTTTCATTGCTTACAGATGAGAATTTAAAACATCAGCAGCAACAAAAAAACAATTGTGGCTTAAGAGGACAGCTGTAATTATCATAGAATATATGCATACCCACAACAAAGGCTTGGTTCCTATGCAGAATGCATACTACAGAAGTGGACTAAAAACTACAGGAAGCCCAGGACCTTTAGAGTCCAGCCACAAAGGCAGGAATCAAACTTTCAGCACTTTAAAAGGGAAAATCTAGTGTTTTCAAGGCTCTATTTTCAACTATTCATGATAATTAAACTAGAGGAATAACTATAAATAAATCATGTAAGTGAGGTGCAAACAAGACAATTTGTTAAAAGTAATTCATACTGTCATCAGGCCTTCCTCATATTAGTACCAGAATAGCAAGGAATGCAGTTGGCACTCCAAATCCTCCTAACCAGATGGCTGCTCAAGGGTTGCAACCTTGCTTCATAGGAACTATTTTCCAACAAGCTGCTCCAAAAAAGAGACAATAACACATGTGCTTCCCATTAATCTATATTAACTTTTATATAACTTCTAAAAAGTTATTCTTCTAGAGGGTGTAGCAGGAGACTGTAATAGTGAGGATTAAGAACTAGCTCTCTGCAATGGTAGCTCTGTATCTGCATTGGTCATTTGATGCAATGAGATGCTGCAGTGCCCAGTAGATTCTGCTCAAATAGCAGCATGGAATGACATTGCTCTCTAGAGAATTCTGAATGTCTAATTAATGTTCTGGAGTGTAGTTAGGGATACAGGTTACTAATTAGCATTTTAACTAGGAGATGCAATCCTGTGCATCCTTAAGTGTTAAATCTACTTTTCATTTTGTGTTCTTGAGGCATGCAAATTTGTGAGCTGAGCTTCTCAGTACGATTGCAAAGTAGTAGGGAAATACCTGTCTCACCATTGGAGAACAAATACAGGGTAAATACTTGTGCAAGCTCACAGATGAATTCTGGCTGACCCCAAAAATAAAAAATAAATTTTAAAAATAAATATGAAGAGACCATTTCACTTAAGACAGCTCCTGAAATTAAGGGTCTTCATCCATGTGGTAATCTGTAAGTTTAAGCAGGGAGGGGAAGGAGGAGAAGAAGCCCTCTCAGAGTTATTAAAAAAAATCAATTATTTAACCCGTCTCTAGGAAGTTAGAGAAGAAAGTTAAACATATATTAAGATGGAAAACTCTGAACAAGATATTGGCTATCAGTATTCAACTACAACTACTATGCATCTTCTGGCTCCAGAGTTTAGACCTACATCCAAGAGTAAATAAATCTCCAGCCTCTACAGAGAGGAAGGCTGAAACTGAAATGCCACTTAGAGCATAATATAGAGAGGGTAGAATTGAGGTGAGACAAACTTCACTTTCAGAGATGGCTTATTAACTGCTCCCAGAAGAACCTAGAGAGGAAAAAAGAATTCTTCAGAGTCGAATGAAAGTTTTGGCATTTAATACTTAAAACTTTTTTCCTTTTTTATTAGCTACTTCATATTCTTCTGACTTGTATGCATTTTAGAAGCCTTGTTTCGCCATCTGAATCCTGATGTTGAAAAAATTGTTATTCAGTAAATAAGGTCCAATGAAAGCGGAGATTCATAAGTTCCTTACAGGCTACAAAGAAAATGTATTTAGTACTCCATGTTCTAACTACATTCATATCTTCAACATACCATTTGCTTCCGAATCAGCTTTCATACTAAAGTATTGTTTGTGCTGCAGTGCAAGAGATCTATTTTTGTTGACCTGGTCCATGATTATACAGTTAATTCACTTATTCAATGCAAGTCACCCTAAGAGGCATATACTCGAAAATTTACAACAGTTTTCCCTTTTTATCTTAAAAATCCGTCTGTACACGAATGGATGAAGGCACAGGATGTGCAGGCTCACAGCTTTCGCAATAAAGTCTTTTGTTGAAATTGTTCCACCTGTTCTCAGCCCTCTAAGAAAAAAAAGTCTTGAGGACTCCACTTTGTGGAAGAGCTCTATAAAAGCCTGAACGATGATTTTAAGTACTAAGGAGAAAATGAGAAACGTTAGGTACGTGAATTAGGAAATGTTAATTTCATGCACTTTAGGAACACACACTCACACCCCACAGTAGTAGAAGCAGTAGTAGAGGAAAACACTACATGTGTAGGGGTAGAAATATTTGTTACATCATGGTGCTGGCTGGCGATGGAGGGTTGCCGCCTTAGAGCCCCCTGAATGGTACTTCCACTCTGGAAAGCATTCACTACATCCATCTGCAAGGAATCAGAGATTGTGACAGCTTGCTCAGCAAGAGAGAGAGAGAACAAGAGAAAGGACCATCCCATCTATAACACACAAAAAGTAAAGAAAAAAAAGGCACTTTTTAAAAACAGAGCAGATACACAGGCAAGAGTTGCATTTAAAGCTGAAGAAAACAGAGCACCCTGAGGGATTACACATCCATCCATACCCCCTTTTGACAGTCTCAGTCACACCAGTTAGAACAGCTACCTTAGTCAAAAATGGAGAGATTTCCCTCATAACACCCACTGCATCCTACCTTTTTCAAGACCATACCTGAGTTTGTATCCTGTTTAGGCCCCTAAACCACAAGATCTGACCACGACGCAATTCTCTCTCAGCATGATCAATCTCCTCTACATCTTCTGCTAGTTCTTCTTCAGGAATCTCTTCCTTTTGTGTTCCATGACCAGCTTCTTTAAGGAATTTCAGTCGGCTGGTTGGAATTGTTGAAATCAACTAACAGTGGATGAAATGTATAAATCAGGATTATTCTCTTTTTTAACAACAAAAAAAGACTAACAGCAGTCTTAGATTTTAACAGATAGCCTGCATACAATTAGCAAAGTTGAAAAAACTAAATTACATAGACAGGCATGAGTGCATCAATGTAAAACAATCACTCCAGCTGAATAGCTGCAAAGCTGTGAGTATACTTACTACCTCAACCAAGGTGCAAAATTAAACTTGGACTACAAAACAGCCTTGCCAGGGACAAAGAATTCCACATTAACATTGCTTGACAATACCAGGAAGTAGCAGTACTGAAGCTACAAAAGCCATTAATCCTGTAGATTGTACTTGTATCTAGAGCTTTTAGAATTTCATCAGTTTGATGAGCATGATGTGTCACCTCAAGTGGGATCTCCATCACCTAAAGTAACCATAATTAATTCAGAAATAGAGAAGAGACATTCATTCATTTGTGACATGGGAGATATCAATCCATTTGCAAGGTGAGTGGCGTTTCTGAAATTATATGTATCTCAAACTGTTACTTTGCTACTTGGTGTATAGCAGTTTATATATCTTAAATTAAACAAAAGCTAGATATGGTTAAGGGAAGTCATCTTTTGGTACATTATATCTAGCAGATCCAGATCAATTCCACTACTGCTTTCCTTGATCATCGCAAACCTAGAAGACCATTTCTGCAGCTGCAGAGGAAAAAAGTCTGCTCCAAAAGCGAGATAAACAGCCCTTTATGCTGAAACTGCTACTATGAATGCTCCCAGCTCACTCTTCAGTTTCTATTATCCTCAGAAAATTAAAGCTCTTTGACTTTAATGAGATGCTAGAACAGCATGAACTGCAGCAGGAAAGCTTTGCCCTTGCAAGACACATTGGGTCAAAGGTATTTCAAGCCATCTCAATTCTCTTCTAGGATACTTTTAAACCTCAGAGTGACTCTATTTGATTTATTAAATAATTAATTTTCCAGAAAACCTTGTTTAAAAGCTTAGTCACTATTAGAATATGTCTATGTATGTATTTACAACTAAAATTCATCCGATCAATTTTATGGTGAAACATGAAGTGTCTTTTACTTAGTGGAAGGAAAGAAACTGTAATGGAAAACTCTTCATGTGGTATGAAAAGTTTAGACAACTATGTCATTAAATAATAGAAAACTCTGTAGCTCTTAAGTTTCACGTAAATAAGCTTGCTGCTTACAAGCACTGTTGTGCATGCAATAGTAATGACACTCGGGGGGGGGGGAGGGGAAAGGAAATAAAAGTCCATATGTAATGGTTAAATAGGTGGGAAGAATTTTCAATTATGTCACAATTATACAAATGAAGATTAAAAAGAAAGTTGGGTTTGAGTTTTGCTGCACTTCTTGCTACTCCAGGAAGTTTTTAAATCAAGAAAATACTTTCAAGTTTAGCAATTCTGATTTTTCAAGAAAACCATTAAGCACCAAGTTGAATATATTTTAACATTAGCATGTTCATTGCATCTTGTATTCTTACCACATTTTCTGGTACTCATATCTGGCTGAAGATATAATTTCATATTTAAAAGGTAACTACAGCTGCTTCTAGTTAAAAATTGATAAACAAAGCAGCCACAGCATCTAGTTATGAAATGTAAATAATTGACCCACTCTGAAGAAGGAATATTCAGCTAAGAATTTTCTAGCTATTGAACAAATAAGTTTTAATTAATATTTACTGTTAGTCTTCATATATTCATATAGTCCTCTTGAAAGATCTGAATGCTAAAGACAGTGTGTTTGGTTTTTCCATTTAAAGTATACTGTTCCAAGTAGATCTTTAGCATTTTGAAAATTCCTAGTTTACCTGGCCCCAAAGTAGTGTGCCCATGCCCAGGAAAATGGACCACAGCCACTGTTCAACTGAGAGTTCTGAGCAACTGAAAGGCTTTCCACCAAACTGCACAATAATTATCTGTGAAGAAAAGCATAATTAAACATATATCCATCTGTGACCTGTTACTAGAAAATTCCCTAATGCTTTAAGATCACAACAGACAGCTCTGCAAAAAAACATGGGATTTCCCATCTTACTAAGCATATTCTTCCACTGTCTCAGCAGTTTGAGCAAGTTTCCAAACCTAGGCCGTATTCTTCTGCTTTTCAGTATTTCAAGAACCACTCATTTACTCTTCAAATGTCACACCCATAAAAAGTTGTTGACTCCTCAGTTTTGCTTGTAGTTTTTTTCCCCTTAATTTCATGATTACAGCATGTATTTGATGCTACAAATGTACAGTGATTACTTTTTCTATGAACACTCATCTTGGAACTAGGTTCAAGATTCATAAATTTGTATTAATAGAATTCATAGATCCCTAAGACATGAAATATCTCAGAAGTAATTTAACAGAATATTACTATGTATCACATTAGTGTTAAATATCAGACTTTAAATCTTGTAGTAAATCTTGGGGGAAGGGGGCAGAGATCTCATAAGCTAAAGTAAATGAGCTGCTACTGCCTTAGCTGTTACAACAAGCTGTATGGGCCCTAATTAGGAATGTATCTCTCTGCACAGGAATTATATGCATGAAAGTCTGCCCTGGACAATCAACAATTCAAAGCAGCAGGGCAGGCATGAAAAGGTGACATTAAATAGGACACCTAACAGCTGAAAAAGCAAAGAGTATCTTCTGTTATTAACTCAGAATAAAATACTGAGATGACAAATCAGGAGCTGAGAAGGCATTCAGTCTGGAACATTTATAAAGGGAACACAGTGGCAGTCAGGAGTAATTTCTAAATGTTTGGCTTTGTGGCACAACAGTCAATCTGCTGCATATGTAACCCTAAAAATAGGAGCAGCTTTCTGAAGAAGAGTAATCTACATAAATCTATACCTAAGAGAGCAAGGTCCCTGACTTAATGTGAAGCAACAGTGCATAAGTTTCCAGTGCTTGAAATGATATGATTTCCATCAACTTCATGAATTATCAAGTCTAAGGAGAAGTTTAATATGTGGGTTATATGTTCCAAATAACTTAATCCAAAATGAAAATGGGTTCTGTAATTAAGTAGTGCTGATTTTTTTTTATTTCTTCTGACTAATTCAAGTGAAGGCTATTTAGAGGGTGAAAATATTTCTTGTAAACTATTTTCTATAGATTCAGTTTTAAATTGGCAATTCTTAACTCCATGTGAACTTAATCAACTGAAGATCATTTCATTCCCTTTGTTAGCATGTACTGAGTTAGCTAACTAGCTTTTATGAATTCCTCTATGTGCCCCAATAAAAGGTCCCTAGGCATCAGGTTTTTTCACTTAAAACAGCACCTCTACAATATATACCAGTAGGTTTATGTACTGATTTCTGCACCAGTAAGGTAAAAACTGACACTTAAATTTCTAAAGCTTATTCGTGCCCTAATCTCATTAAGAAAATAAAAGAAGTTGTACCTTTTCTATAATTGTTTAAATGGACCCTCATTCAGATACACAGGTCGATAGTATAAGATTAAGGGGCAAGGGGTGAATGGACAGATAACATGTATAACTTCTTCATATTTTGCCAAGAGACTAGAACACTAAGATAAAATTGAGGAACCAGAAAATTCAAAAGGTAACTACAAATATAGCATTCCAGCATTACCAATTTCAAAGAAGTCTTACCTGAAAACTCCATCAAGCTGAACTTACAACTTTATTGTGTGCTTGACCCTGAAGGTTTTCCACATTACAGAAATTAGATCTCTGGCAGTAGTTGATTGACATTTCCAAGGTAAGCAAGTACATTAGTGCACTAACTGCATTTTCTCCCCACTGTCCAAAAATCTACTTACCTGCACAACAAATGTTCCCAGCACAATAGAACAGAAGATAGCGTTGTTAAAGATTCCTTCAAAAACATTTCTTTCACCATGAATCTTTCGGGCATTAATTTCATTAAAAAGCTGCATCATCACAAATGTATTAAATACTATAGTATAATGCTCTGAAGGAGGAGCATGCAGAGGTGCATTTCTTCCACTATCGATATCAAAAATTTTCTCACCTGTACATAAAAGGCATTTATGAACAGCTTAATTAGTGTCTTTACACACACACTACAGAAAAAAAAAAACAAACAAAACCAAAAACAACACACACACCTAAAAACAAAACAAAATAAAAAAAACCCACCAAAAACAAACAAAACAAAACAAAACAAAAAAAATCAACAAAAAACCAGTTTTAAAACTACAAGTCTATACAACATTCAGAATAACTTTGCAAAGCCTCAGCTTTCTTACCAGCAAACAGGAGAGTGAAGACCACTACAAGCTGGTAGAATGCATGACCCAAAATGTTCTTCATCATTGTACGAGAAATCAAAGGTTTGTTTCTACCATAAGGCTTCCGCAACAGTAGAGCTTCAGTGGGTGGTTCTGTTGCCAGGGCAAGAGAAGCTAATGTGTCCATTATGAGATTTACCCACAGCATCTGCACGGCTTTAAGTGGAGAATCCTATAAAGATAGATACATAAACCTTCCAATAGAAGTGCAGAAATTACAGCTATTTAAGGAATTTATCATACAATATTGGCACATTCAGAAGAGGATTATGTTCTTTCGACTACTATTTAAGTGAAAGTTTTAACTCAAGGATTAATCAATCATGACTTTTTCAACCTTTATTAGCTGATACAAGCTGGTACGTACTTGTGTTATGCATGCTCCTGTAAAAGCAACAATTACTGCTACTACATTGACTGTAAGTTGGAACTGAAGAAATTTGGAGATGCTGTCATAAACATTTCGTCCCCACATAACTGCTTTAACAATACTGGTGAAGTTGTCGTCTGTAAGGATAATGTCAGAAGCTTCTTTAGCTACATCTGTTCCAGCAATACCCTGATAGAAAAAGAAAAACATTATGAAATATAACAGGATACACTGACTTTTTATTACATGTCTTTGTCGCTATTATGTCCTTGGTCAGCATTCACTTGGATGCACAGTGTCTGAAGGACTCCTCTAATGTAGGCATCCAAAGGCCTTTTGAAATAAGTTCTACTTGAAAGCTCTGCTCAAGCTTGAGAAAATGAAAACCAATCAATGCTCTCTTTAAAATAAAGACCTTAATATAAATTTGAGACTTGACAGTAAAGACACGTTAAGTTCTCTAAAGAAATGTTACTGAACCCTGTTCAAACTGAAGGCCACCAGATGGTGCACTGCTACAGTTCAATTATTTTGTTGTATGGATTCCAGCAGCAGGCAACACATGTGCTTGTGACACAGTAGGATGATAAACATTACCAAAAACCTTTTGCAGAAGGGCATTAGCATTGAACAGTAGAATATGCAATGTCATTGCAAATGAGTTGCAAAGCAACATGACATTCCTAAATTTTAAGCACCTCTAGACTCCTACAGCACCCAAACAGCTGTGTTCTGTTTAATGATGCCTGAAGACACCTACTTCAAAAATCCTTATTTTTCTTTTGGCATTCCAAACCCACTAACTCAATAGGAAATTTAATGATCCTTATTCTTGATATATTATTTTGTCAAGGAAATGAGTCACCTGCACAGCTATGTGTACACTTGAAAAGGTACCTTTAGATACCATATGGTATATTTGAAATGCTATTTAGGTAAGCAGTTAGAGAAGATAGCTCCTTACACAGATGAACACAGACAGCAACTGCAGGAAACATTTGAATATGTATACATGAATGGGACACAGATGATTAAGCACATTTCGTATCACATATTATGCTATTTACAGCCTGAAGCCGCTTTCAGAAATCTTCAGTATTCTGTTCCAGTAGTTTGCAACAAGGTTTTGTGTAAATGATTTCTTAATCTGCAAGTAATTGGCAATCTGTATTTTTAAAGTTTAATTCAATGGTGAATGCCACAAGGACATTTTACATCAAATTAAAAAAAGTGTGGTTACATTGGAATGTGGACTTCATTAACATAGTTGTATACTAGGTTCATGAAACAAGGTTCTTTAATCTTAAGTGATTTGATAAAATATTGAGGATTAAAAAAAAAAAAAAAAA
The DNA here is from genome assembly GCF_009819655.1 of Sylvia atricapilla. Lineage (NCBI taxonomy): Eukaryota > Metazoa > Chordata > Aves > Passeriformes > Sylviidae > Sylvia > Sylvia atricapilla. The sequence continues at coordinate 42,537,920 of NC_089144.1, forward strand.
ATCCTACCATAGCAAATCCAACATCTGCCTTCTTCAAAGCTGGACCATCGTTGGTACCATCACCAGTTACTGCTACAACTTGCCTCTGGTCAAAGACAGTGCTGTCAATTATACCTAAAATAAAATGACACACAAGTGTTATAGTTCTAAATTAACAACACAGCAGAGACTTAAACAGAAAGAGAAACCCAGTTTTTGTCTTTATCAGTCATAAAATGAAAAAAAAAAAGAACAACAAAACCAAGAGTCACTGAAAAAAGTTCTTATTGGCTCGATTTCTCAAGCAGAACAGAAAAAGTGAGTTGGAAAAAACTTAACAGACATTTCTCATTGTTCAGTCCTATTTTTTTTTCCTAGAGGCACGTGGAAAAAAAAAATTAGCTTTACTTACAAGCTCAGAATTTTTACCTACCTTTTACTAGAGTGTGTTTGTCAGTGGGAGAAGATCTTGCAAGAACACGAAGCTTTGGCCAAATTTTATCTATTCGCTCTTGCTCTATCTGCAGAAAGAGCATTGGTTACATTTTACACACATGGAAGATTTAGAATATCTGTTGATCTACTTGATGAGCGAGTCAGTATGCTTACCTCTCCTTTTTCATTGCGTATTCTCCTGTTAAAGTCTTTGCCTTCTAAACACAAGAAGTCTTCACCAGGATTCAGAATGCCACATTTCAATGCAATAGCACGAGCAGTGTTAATGTTATCACCAGTGACCATACGTACAGTTATGCCTGCCCGCTGACACTTTTTTATTGCATCAGGTACCTGTAAGCCAGAAAAAAAACCCCACAGGCTCAGAGACTGTGCATTATTAAAATAAATTTATTTATTTTATGTGAATGAAAGGAATGTTTATGGCTCAGTACAAGATAACTGTTATTTTAAAATAAAGCCTGTAGCCATGGAACATTAAAAAAAATTAAGTAGCATACCACAATTCTTTTACTAAAAACCACACAAATTGCAATTCTGGCAGGAGGCTTTGTACCACTGCTATGTCTGTTGTTCTCCTTCCTGCAATTTTTCAAATACTGCAGTATTCAAAAATACCACCAAATCTTCGTGACATACTAGGTTGTGCTGAGTAGTGGCACTGTGTCTTGTGATCATGTGAAATAAACTACAGCTCATACTCAACTACTTCACCCATAACTTTTACTGTGAAGTGACAATAGTACAGATCAGCCGAAATTTCCATGTGCATATGGCATAAAAGCTTTCACTATTGAAAAATGTTACAACTCAACCACAAGCCAAATTCTTCAGTTCTCAAGTGACAAGCTCACCTCTCTCCTTCATTCCCATGAGAAGCTGGTAACAAGCACAATGGATAATCTTATCTAAACCAAAAGTCCCAGTACTCCAAGTGGTAAAAAATAACAAGTTGTTTCATTTGCTAAGATCCTGCACAATAAGTACCTTAAGTTATTAGTTTGTGCAGAGCTTCAGTAGCACAGCATAAGTGACATTAAGTAGTTTTAATCTGCTCTTATAGCTCCATTAACTTTTCCTTCAAGAAATTAGATTTTCATTTATTAACTATGCTTAAGGCATACAATAGCAGTTCAGTTTCTTGTACTCTGCATGAAAAACATGAATCCCGTGTAACAGAACCACTGCAGCTTAGCTGGTGACCTTACCTCAGGTCTCACAGGATCTTCAATCCCAACAACAGCAATGCATGTCAGACCAGTAACAATATCATTTTCATTGTCCCACTCTGGCTCAGGCTCTCCTGCTGGGAAGTCTCTGAATGCCAGGCAGATGGTTCTGAGGCCTTCAGAAGCCATTGGCTCAATTACAGTTTTCACAATATCATCGCGGTCCCTAGGTCTAAATACCTTTGGTTCTCCATTAGCACTCAGTATTTTGAAGCACCTAGAATGAAAGGTTTAAAAAGTTATCAAATTTTAACCAGAAGTTCAATCCACTCTTTAGCTTATTAGTCATCTCCAATAAGTTTCAGTAAGCTGTGTTTTCACTAGACTCACACACACTGGCACAAAAAGCCAGTAGTGATATCGCTGCAGTAATCTTCTCCAAATGCACTTTATTTCTTTTGTTGATAAACATAATGTCCGTAGAAAGTTATTTGAGCCAGTCATGCTAGGATGAAAGTAATGCCCGATGAATTTCACATACAAACATCAGCTACCTCCCAGAAGTATCCCTTTCTCCATTGTTTGTAAAGAGATTGGTGTCTGCACCGGTTGCATCAGGCAATCCAGCTTCAAGCTCAACAAAATAATCCCACCTTGTTAACAGCCATAGAGTCTCAGAAATAAGTACACTTTCAGAAGACACATGTGCTGCTTGAACAGCTGCAAGCACTAAACTTACAGCACTATAAGCAATTTCAGGTACTGCTACCCTTAAGAACAAAAAATGCTTGCAACCCTTCCCCTCCAGTCTAAACGCAGAGAATTCAGAGAGCATCTGGTATGTGGGGCAATGTGAAACATTAAATTAAAAACAAATATTGAAACTGATTAAAATGCTTGTATAGGAGACTAGATTCACTACTATGCACTCTAGCATTTCAATACATGCTCTTAGTTATGTTTCTTCATGCCGAAATACCACTGATTTCACAGACAGCATATGTACTTTACCAATACTGATGTCATGAATATGACACTACCAATGATTTTGAACAAGAAATTTAATCTTGCTCATGTGTTCTTCACAAAGTTTTGCCATAAAGTAACACCATTATGCATCTGTTTTACAAATTAGTATCAATACTGCACCAAGGAAAAATAAAAAGAAGGAATTAATTACTTTCATTAAATATTAAGTTCAGACCTTGCAGACCTGCAAAGATGACAAGTGTTACAGTTAAGTGCACAGTCCAAGGCTTTAGGGAATTCCCTAAAAGTTTCCACCTTGCAGAGAAAATAAAAATGAAGGGCTTCAAAATTCATATCATAATTGGAAGCCTATGTGAATTTTCTGATTTTACTTATCTGTTCAAATGTCAGCAATCATTAAAGGTATCTAGAGTTAGCTGCAATCGTAAGGCTGGTGACAAATTCAAACATTCCAAAATGACTAAACACACATGAGTTCTATGCAAAGACCACACTGAAACTCACTTCAAATATTTGACTAAGTGATAAGAATAAAGTGCTCTACTTGCAACGGTATCAGCATTTCTTCTACACTTACTAGTGACTCATTTGTGTCTTATAAATGCTTATGTCCAAGTTTCAGTATTCAAGTGTAGTTACATATGTTATAAGAGAGAAAGAGCAGCACAACTGACAAACCAGATTACAAGTGCTTCATAGCAAGCAGCTTATGATGGCTAAATCTTTGTCCTATTCAGTGCATACTCTGAAGTAGTTTCCTATTTGGACACTATTCCTATAATATTCAAATCAGTCTAGGTTTTCTTGTTCTTTGCCAAATGCCCTTATTATTTATTTTCTTATTTCAATTATTAAGTCAAGTGGACCACCATGAGTCTGGTATTACTGAGTTCTAGTGACTTCTACAGGTCAGTTGTGCAATACTGTAAGTTAGAAAATATCACAGAAGATGGAAGTAATGTGAATATAGGCAAATCTATTAATTGATAAGGTTTGGCTTAAAATCTAGAAAAAAAAAAATTAAGTTCCATATCAAGAGGAACAAGAGTCCTCCCAAGACTGACATTTTGTTCTACGCAAAAAAGTTGAGAAGGAATAGTTCATATTTTTTCTTTAGTACATTAGTACTTTTCTAGATAATGTTTTGGAGATTAATTAACAAGCAAAAAAAGTAAATTTAACTGATGAATATAATCTATGTGCTAAACAGTGTGACATTAGAACCAAAACGGGCCTGGCTACCAACTGCTGTTCCTAGAGAACATGAAGCATACATGTTTGACGTCTCCCCTCATCTAGTTAAGAGTTACCACAGCTGACTTCACATCTACAAAGGTTTGTCCCAGTGGTGCCTAATCACTCACTAAGTCTAATCTCATTCTAATAAATCCTTCATAGGTGGGCAGATGGATAAGGAAACAATTGCTTTGTCATATTAAAACTCCTCAAGTTGCTCGAACATCCAAGTTCAACTTCCTGTTAAAATAATCAAGTTGAACAGGAAGTTGCACAGTCTAAGCAGTAATATGCTAAAAGATATGACTCTTCAAAAGTACAAGCCCTCCCTGGAATTTAGGCATATCAACTGATAGGACTTTACTAGAAGGTAGGTGAGCATTTTGATCAACCACATCTAAAAGTAAAATAGTTTAACTAAAGCATGACGATCATGTCTTCCTTTTGATTTTTTTGTTTTAAGGGGTAGGGCTGGGAGTGCTTCAAGTAAAGTAACCAAAGTGCTAATGGCCCATGTTAGTGTAGAAAGTCAAATAAATGAAGAAGAAAAGCTGTGAAGCTGCAGTCACAAGGGTATAGGACTGCTGCACCTATCTGCTATTAGAGAGACAAGTATTTCACAGACAGTGTGTCACAATGTTGTTTAGCACTGTAGTCAGTCTTCCCACCTATCACAACATTTAGCCAAATTTAAGTGTTGAATCACAATAGTAATTGCTCTTACTTTTTAAGAACTATCTCAGAGGCACCTTTACTGAATATCCGGAAACTGCCATCAGAGTTTTTTAACACAGTACTCATCGATTTTCTAACAGAGTTGAAGGTGTACACTTTGTACAAATCCTCTTCTGGTATCTCATTTCTTACGTCCTGATAATCACGTTTTAAATCCAAGAGCAATCCCAGCAAGGCACATTCAGTTTTATTTCCAACATGACGTGGTAGGCCACCTTCTTTTTCAGGAGGCTGCAAGAAGAAGAATGATCATTGATTACGTTAACTTATAAACCACTGAAGCACAGCACATAGAAAACAAGGAAGGACAAGCTTAGTTCTGGGATGGGGAGGTTTCCTTTTTTTAGTAATGACTTTATAAATTCCTATTAGCCATGACTTAAAAAAATACTGCTGCTTTTTTAAAGTAACTTCTGTACCTATTTAGGATCTTTCAATCCTTCAGAAATCACCCATTAAGTTCATATCAATCCCAACATGACCTTTCTAAAAGACATTTTCCATTACTTTAAATATTTATCTGATCAACTGGGTGGAGATCCTGAACAATTATTTTGATTTTTAAAGTACAGATAAGTTCATATATATTCACTTTAGCAAGCTAAATGGCATTATTTCCGCTAAATTAAAGTATCCCCTCCTGTAATAATTCTTCAATGACTTAGATGATGACCACATCACCTGTTAGCCTTCTTTTGAACAAACTAAATCTTTAAGCTTCTTAAGTCTCACTATAAGTTCTGTTTTCCAGGCCATGGCCTATTTAACTGGAAAGAGTTCAGAAACAAGTTTCCAATCCCTTAATACCAGAAAAAGTTTCTTATCTCAATAATGTGGGATATGCACATACTAGTCCTATAAGTGAAGAAGTATTTCTCTCAAATATTTGAACTATACTTATAACACTGCAGTGTTTTTTGCAGCAAAACAGGGAGAAGCGCATACTAAATCTGTCTGTCTCAGGTAGCTAGAGCTGAACTACATTAATCATAAGTCCATTTCCATTGTTCAGAGCTGCAAGACTTTGAATTTGGCTGTACTGAATACTCACACTCATTTATTTTTAATGTGCAGTTTAAGACATCCAGTTCAGGGTGCCCCAGTATGAGAGATATCAACATCTAGGAGTAAGTGTATCCATGGCACACAAAGATAATACAGAGACTCAAGCACCTGACAGATGAGGATGAGCTGAAAGGGCTAGGACTGTTCAGTAAGAAGACAAAACTGGGAAAAAATTTTGGCGTGTATTAAATGCCGGAATAAGGCAGGTGGTTAGAACAATGGTATGGACTGTTTAGGCAGACTTCCTAGAGGACACCAGGGAATACATACAAAATGAAGCTTTTGAAACTCCATTTTAATATAAGGAAACCCCTTTTACTCTAAGTGTGATCAAATACTTATCACACTGCCCAAAGGTTGCAGTGTCCCGTCATTTGAGATTCTAAAATCCTGAGGGGGTGCCCTGAGCAATGTGCTGTGGCTGACTCTGCTTTCATCAGGAGGAGTGGACAAGGGGTTCCCTTCAGCCCGCTCTGATTCTGTAGAGCAGACTAACTCTACTGCAGTGGATGTAATTCAGTTAAAACTGTAGCAATAAGGGACTTGGTCAGTTTATATACAGCTACCTTTTGCTGGACACAGAAAGAGCTTTAGAAAACAGACTGTGAAACTCCTCCCATGCTGTAACTCGTTACAACATTTCTATCTTGTTTAAGAGAAATCAGTGCTGTCAAACTTTATGTGCTGCCTTAAGTACTGCTATTGTAGAAATTCTTGCAGACATACAATTTTTATTGGCTGATAAGTAGCTTTTGAACTGAGTTTTCACTGCCATTTGTGAACAAAGTGGAGGCTTCTACAAAATCTTGAAATGCTAATTCATTTCCTAAATCCTACTCCTAAAAAAAGGAGGTTAGAAAACATGTTGGATAACTAAATCAAGGAAGCTATATTTAGAGTTTTGTAAAATAATGCACACAAAGCGTTAAATAATCCACTATTTAAAATGTGTAGCAGTCCATTAGTCTTTCATTTCAAAACATTTTGCAAGTTTTAAACAAGACTTTGTCAAATATGTTACCATTCTAAAACTTACAAATTTATATGGCAGTATCTAGAATAAAAACACATTCAGTTCCTTACCCGTAGGTACATTTTTTCATTTTATTTTATTTAATGTACTACTCTTAAATATTAATTGTTTAATGTTTATTTTTAAGTTGTGCACAAATCCAGCCAAGACACTCTTCAAGTGGAGTAAACAGCCCCACTTTTAAAAACAAACAATTGCAAACTTGTAAGGAAATAATGTTGAGATTTTATCTTTTATCATCACTTCTAACTGAAATAAGCTATTTTTTCCCCATTGAGTTTCAAATGAATGGTTGAGCAATTTACAGCAGGTACAAAATACCTTACCCTGCATTGTGCCACACATTTACACTTGAAAACTGCTTTTGGCCATCAGACAATTTTCATCTTTCGCGAAAGCCACTCAGTTATCTTGACTGGAATGAAGAAATCCACTTACCAGTATTTTGGAAGTATAAGCACAATTAACAGAAATTCCTGTCACAAGATAAGCCATAGTTTTCTCTGGAATAGCTTCTGGTTCTGGAATTTTTTTATAATGTTTTTCATTTATGTAGGCTTGGACCACTGTCATTCTGTTCATAGTCAATGTTCCTGTTTTATCTGAGCAAATAGCTGTTGCATTGCCCATAGTTTCACATGCATCCAGATGTCTCACCAAGTTATTATCTTTCATCATTTTCTAAGGAAATAAAAACAGTTGACAGCAATCCATGACCATTACTTCACTTCAGAAATTTTCATTTATGGGGCCCAGTCCTACACAGCACTTTCAGAAAACATTAAATCATCTGGCATATTTCAGAGGAAGAACTTGCAGCTACCACTTTCTGTATAGATTCGTCTAAGTCTATGATGTTACAGTAAACTTCATTTTGAACAAGGTACATAAAGACAGTCTCAATTTCATGTACTTGCATGTCACACTGGCTATTGATACTATTCAGACTGTTAGGAGCAAAGAGTTTATGGTGATATTTAGAAATGGAGAAGAAGTAAGGTTTGAGCTTTACCAGACACAATGTTTAAAAATTGTTTCTGCTTACAAGAAAAGTCTAATACAACTAATTTGATCTATCTGAAAATCAGATAATACAGCTTTTAAAGGTCCTAGATTCAGACTTATAGTCAAATGTAAGTGGGAGTCTAATGTTTCAACTAAAACAGTGAGGGTTACATGAGTTCTATAGCCTAAATATCACTTTAAATTCTTTCTTTAACAATATACTATGCTTGTATAGTATTTTCACCTTTAAGAGAAAGATGAATTTCATATAATACAATAAGGCCACTACCAGTAAGTGCTGTAAGTTATGAATTTAGAATACAGCCTAAGCACCTATCATCTTTACAATTAGATTTTAGATAAACAATCAGCATGCTGATGCAGTGAGAAAATTAAGAACACAAAGAGGTTAAGTTAAAAAACGTGCTGTATAATAAGCAGAAAACAAAATGCTTTACACTATTCAGTCTTTAAAACAGTCTGGAAGTTTTCATAGCAGTTGTTCAACACATCAGATAGCTAGAAGTTCAGATTTACAGAAAAGTTTGTCATTTACAATCTCTAGAGCATCTGTTTATTGTAAGCAAATGCTACATACTGAACCCATTCATCTTTAGCTAGTGACAACAGGCTAGCAATGCTCACTGTTCTTGTCCATGTGTATTCATTCAATGATGAAGAAAAGTATTGCAGGAGAATTCTTATGCAGTTCAGAAAACAAGATAAGATTCTTCACAGTCTGCTATATGTATATGTATAACTCAGTTTGCATTTAACAGCTGATGAATACACCCATCTACCTAAAAAAAATTTATTTGCCCTCTACCCACTTACCTTAACAGAGTAAGCCAGAGATATAGTGACTGCAAGTGGAAGACCTTCTGGTACCGCCACCACCAAGACTGTAACTCCAATAATGAAGAACTTCACAAAATACTGAATATAAATTGGGGTACATTCAGCAAGCCAAGGTCTCTTCTGAACCCAGAAGGTATCAATTACAAAATATAACACAAGGATAATGACTGTGATCGCAGACATCAACAAACCTTGTTAAAAAGAGAATAAGCAGTTTTAAGAAATTATCTCAAATATTTGGCAATACAGACTGTCGATACATGCAAATACTTCTGCCTTTATACAGGCTAGTTTAGAACTAGGGTTTCAAACAGGCACATCAAAACATTGAGGTAGTTCTCAGAGGCATTCCAGCTTCCAATGCAAGTATTTCCTCATGCATTTCACATAGAAATTCCTAGATTTTTTTTCTCCAATTCAATTGCAAAGCATGGAGCTAATTAGTAACAGGACAGACCAATATGTAAAGTCAATTGACTAAGCAGAATAAGAAGTGAAAAAAATCAGAAGCCTTCACCAATTTGATGCTGACTGATTTAGCAGAGTGAGTCAGTGCGGTCTCAGAGCAGGAGGACAGGAAAATCCATGCATGAACTAGCTGAGTATTAAGGCTGTGTGGGGAACTACAATGGGTCAAAAGCTACATAAAGGAAAACAAAACCTCTTGGATGATATGAAAAAAATGATCTTTGACAAGGACAGAAGTTTACAGTAAACATGTAATGAAATTTATTAATCTCACTGAAAAATGAATATTGCCATACACAACCGCACAGTGTTACAGCTAGAAGTTTCATTGTTCCATTTCAGGCTGCAACTCTCTAATGACATAAATAATAAAATCAGCCCTTCTTGAGCTGTGGGCTGGGCTACAAGTCTTCTTGAAATTCCTTCCAGCCTAAACCTACCAACAATTCTACATGGACCAAAATAAATCCTGAAATATTTGAATTAAACCACTACACACTAGAAAATATAACCTAAATTTTATACTGAATTTCACTGTTGTTTTAGCCTACTTCCAAGCAGCAACAATCTACCAAATATTTTGACAAGGCAGCTGAATATTAGCTGGTAGAAAAGTAGGAAGTCAATAAAAATATTATGCATAGGCATATGTTAAGTGGATAATTCTAGACCTCTGAAAGTACTAGAGATAACCTCATTGACTGCACCACATTTTCTAGACTTAACTCAACTTACAGTTCTCTTGGTACATTGCTAGATGCTATATCTAACTTAAAAAGATTTTTTGTAACAGCTGTCCAATGTCATGAAGCTGGAATTTTCCCTCCTAGAAGCTGGCACTTGAAAGCCTGAATCTATTTAAATAAAGAAAAATAAAAGCCATCCACATGTCATAGCCTGAGAGGCCCATCAGCATACTCAAGCACAACAGGGCATACTTCCACGTATTAGAATTTTGCACTTAAGTAGTCAGCCTTGAGTGGTTTGATTATTTTATCTCTTCAAAAACTATGCACGTTCCGACTTTTTTTAGCATGAAATCAACATAAGGAGACACTGTACCTGCTTTGCCAATCTGAACTGCGAGCTTTGTGAGTTTGCCTTGGAGAACTGACTTTTCTTTCTTTGGCAAGTTTGCTTTCTTCTTGTCTTTCTCATCTCCATCTCCACCGTCCTCACTCTTCAGTGGTTGCATTTCCATGGCTGCGCCATCCTGAGCTTTAGCTAGACGATTTTAAAAAAATTGTTTAAATCTGTTAAAATTTTTTTTTAAAAAGTTTAGTCATTGGCGAGGCTTCCAAATCAAGAATACCTAAAAAGCTGAATACACAGCTGCACTAAATACAATAGCACTGAGTATTATTTTGTATCCAGAGAGGCCATACTACACATGAATGCTTAAAGAAGTGCGTTGTGCATAGGTGATAGAATATCAGGTTCAGTGAAACATTTGTTTTGGGCAGATTCACTTAAGCCATCTTTACCACAAGCACTTTGGATCTAAGGATTCAATACACATTTTTATAGGAAAGTCTGTATTCATCACCTACACTCCTAAAAGACGAAGACTTGCAAGAAAGAATCAGAGAACCTGCATTTACCTTTGTTACGATTTTCAACGGCTCCATCTTGCTTTTTACCTGTCAGAGAAGGAAATAAGTTGTGTTTTAAGATAGCTGTGCAGAATTCATTATTTTATTTATGTTTTCATGTAATAAACAAGAAACTGCATTTAAAAAAAAGTAAAACATGTAAGTCAGCTCACAGCACATTTTGGAATTCACTTTTCCCATACAAGACTGCTGCAATGTCTAGCATGGTTAAGTTTGTACAAATTACTGGTACTGACACTTATGGCTTGTGAGGAAAGCTTTACAAAAGACTTCCTGACACGGTTTTCTAGGTAAGATATTAATGACAATTAAGTCATTCTGGTGGCCTCCGTCTTGCTGTGTTCTTCCAATACTTGCCACCAATAACTTCTACCTGACTACCTCTGTAAATAAATTGCAGTGCTTCACTTTGAGAATCAGTGCTTTTGTTTTGTACAACATTGCAGAAGCTACAGTAGTATAAAATATTCATAAATCCACAGCAAAGCTTAGCAGAAGTACAGCACTGGATTACTGGATCTATGCTAACCCTATTTACACAAACATAAGCATAATCTGGAGACAACATACCTCTGTGAAAATAGCTCAAGTTCATAATAAAATATCACTCCTACCTGTGTTCAGAATATGACTCAAGAGATCATAAAGAAACACAGTGAAATAATTAATGAATTTAACAAGTGAAATATTAAAGGTAATTGGAAGACCAACAAATCACTTGTTGTTTTGGGGGGCTAGCAAGTGACAAACCTTATTTCTAAGTAGAGAAAGCAAGGGTTATAATTACTGTTTGTTATAACCTGAAATGAAAGCACAAAATTGAGGAACTTAAAACAAAACACAAACATTTTCAGTATTACTGGTAATTCGCCAAGTTTTTGTCCTAAGGTTATATAGTTCAAAATTTACAAGAGTACTCAAGTAGAAGAAAATCAGAGTTATCAAGCAGTCTGTCTGGCATGACATTTAATATCTCCAGTATACCATTAATATAGACAGTCTGATTTCTATACATAAGATCCTTCCCAGCATTCTCACAACAGTGAACAGGGGAAAAAAAGCCTTTTCACTTTCTCCAGAACATGCCACCTCAGACTTCTTAAGAACTTATCACTGTTTCCTAATTTTGTATTTGTTCCCTCTAGTTCTCCTCTTCCTCTTTCAACAGTGAAGTTCTACATTTGAGTTACTTGTAATTTCTTGTACATATATTTGCTTTCACTCTGAATCATGCCATACACAGCCAGCTAAATATAGTCCCTTTAATCTCCTTAACATTCACAGAGAAGTTAATTTAGTTTAACCTGAGTTTTATCAAGGAGAATCTTATTAGGCACCTAACTTAAGGGAAAGAGGAAGCTGTCTATCCTGGGAGACTAAAAAAAACCCACAAGTGTTCGGGTCCTAGGATACACCAAAACAGTACTTGTCAAAGAGACTTCTGCTTTTAGAATAATAAACACTGGCAGAATATTAATAAAAGCTATAATCCTCTCAGTATCTCCTATGGCAGCTGGTACTGTTGTTTCTTTCTCCTTCCACTGTAAGGCGAAGAGCACAGGACGGCAACTGTTTCACACTAATGACTGCAAGTGTTGCACGTCAGCTTTTCCTTTTTGCTATCATGCTTGAGCTTGAAACTAACTTAGAACTTTCATTTTGCCATAACAAATCTTTTTGTACTTATAAAGAAACTCACTGGTTATTTTCAAGTTTCAAGAAGGGTCAGAATAGTTAAGTATTTCTGGGTTAAGACAAGACAAAAAAGCTTCAATTCAAATTTCTGCACAGAGCACACATTTTAGCAATTGCCTATTGAGTTTGAAGGTCTCTGAGAAGCTTAAAACACATTTCTCTGTGAATTTTCCATTGTTTTGTACCCTCTGATAAAAAATAGTATACTTTGCTTTATAAATTAAGTTTTGGTCCTAGTACAAAAAAGCCTCAGACTTAGTCCCATCCAGAAGACTTCGTAATGGCTTCATGAAAAATTTTCACTGCGAAGCTCAGGGCTAAACATGCCTTGTGAGCAGTACTATTGAAACATCACTGCTTAGCATTTTTAAGCTTTGATTCTCAGGATAAAGACTAAAGTTGGATAGGTGACCTTATAATAAAGAAGACATTTCATGCCTCACAGAAAGGGCTCCAAAATATGCTCAGTTACAAGCCCCCCATCCTTCCAAAAGACTAAGTTACAGGAAAGTGCTGTGCAGAATTTGCCCTCTGTACATCTCTGAGCATTAAAATTTCAGCTCTGCAGAAATGGAGTGGTGGAAATGCCACTCAAATTGCCACAGAAAATGTCATTTTTAAATCAAAATCAGTCATATTTGTTTAAGTCATTCACAAGCTCAGCAGTATGAAAGACCTAAGCTTCTCCCCTTCAAGTGTTATAGAAGAATTCTGTATAAGGGGCATTTTCTATCTGTGAAATGTAGAACTAGGTACTTATCAGGCTGAACTTCAAAATTACTTGTTTTCCATAAACAATTTGCTATTAGACATCAATATACCTTGAAGTTACAAGATGAAAGTTTAACTATTTATACATGGTATGTATGCCTGGTTAGGAATTGTAAACTTTCCAAACTCTGACTGATCAATGAGATCTGAAGTTTAACTAAATTCCATGTGACAAGAGTTATTAGTAGTGGTGCACTCCCAGGTCACTGGACCTAAGTGGTTTTTCCTGTGAAACCTAGAGAAGGCATGTGTTTTTATAAAAGCTTTCTGGCTTTGGGTGACCGGAACATGTTTTTATCCACTAATATTCAAAAGTTCACCACCATCCCCACTCTTCCACTAAGGTATTTAAGATTAATGTGCCTACTTTTCTTTTCCTTCTTTTCTTTTTCCTTCTCCTTCTCCTCTTCATCTCCTCCAGCCCCAAGTAAAGTAAAGATGATTCCAGTCTGAGAGTTGACACCTACAGCAGTAACCACCATTCTTCCAGAGCCTTCCATCACGTGTGTACCTGAAAGATTGAATTGGGTTTTCCACTGAGACATGAGCAGTTATATGGCAGAGCACACAAGTACTTGGAGGAAATAATCTTTTAAACTTGATTTTGGAGAAACGATGAGCTGTGTATATGCACGAATGTGCTCTCCTAAAGCTTTAACTGCCAAAGCTATCTCGAAAGTAAACTCATAAGCAATTACACAAAATGTTTGTCAGTTTTATAGGTCTGATCACGCCAACAAAGTTTTGTACTTGTTGGACTGATTTGGGATAGTTCTAGGAGTCAACCTAGACAAAAAAAAAAAAAAAATTTCTAGTTTTAGCCTCAGAATTTTAAATAACCAGCTTGCCACAGAAACAAACTACTTCATTCAAAAATTATCAAATGCTACTCACCTGACAGCAGCATAGGATCTCTGTCCAGAGATTTCTTAACATGATCAGATTCCCCAGTCAGTGAGCTTTCATCAATTTTGAGGTCATTTCCTTGGATGAGTACACCATCAGCCGGTAAAAGGTCACCTACGAGAGATCACTGGGTTTGTTGACTGCAGTTCCTTTTTTAAAAATCAAAGAAAGTTCAACTTTAAAAATATGTTTACCATATTTCACTTGTGCAATATCTCCAACAATTATGTCAGCTACTGGTATTTGGATGACTTGGCCACCTCTGATGACTGTGAATTTCTGTTCTTGTTCAATACGGCTCTGCAATCCCCGAAATTGTTTCTCTTTACTCCAGTCATTGAAAGCTGTTACTAATACCACACAAACTACAGATAGGAGGATTGCTGCTCCTTCAATCCAACCTGCTTCAGATTCCTCCTCTTCTTCACCAACATTTACTGATCCACATACTGCAGAAAACAGGTTTTAGATTTAAGAAAGTTCACAAAGATATTTCAACAATGAAATTTTGGCAAACAAAAAACTTATAGTTGCTAAACATTTTCCATACTAGCCTTCTTTGCAATTTTACCTTTATTTCCATAAGGGTAACACACAAAGAAGCTAAAGAACCTGAAAGCTAGAGCAACTTGAGGAAGTTAAACCACCCTGCTTACCTGAACAAAAGGGAAGTTGATATAGAGAAAGTTACCTGTCCTTATTTTGTTAAATGATGGCATAAGAATGCCAGACTGGTAAACAACATTCTGCTTTGTCAACATATCCCACTTTACATTTGTCTTAACAAACCAGATATCACAGCAGAAATTCAGTTTAATGAAGTCCCAATCCCTTTATTTTCTGTTTAAAAGTATAAGTATAGTTTCATTTACTAAATTCTGAAGTTACCAGTGTCATATCATAAATCAAGGAAAATTCAACACTTGTTGACTCTCCAAAGAAAGCCCATGACTGCAAATTATAAATTGCTTAAATATTTGAGGCAAAGCTAAAAAAAACCCCACTTGCACAAAGACTAGATTTCAAATAAGTCCTTGCTCCTGCTACTTGCAATTTACCTTTGGTCAGAATAATACCAGATCATGACCAAGGCAATCTCATGTTGCCCTTTTAAGGCAACCTAGAGTTTTAGTAATGTGCTCTCAATAAGGAACAATAAGCTGCTTTTCCACTGACTTACTGTCTCCCATCAGATTTAGAGTAGAAGCATGTTGAACCACGAAAAGGCAACAGTATAATAAAAGTAGATGCCTGCTTATTAGGAAGTTTACTTACATGATTCATTTCCTCCTGGAGGCTGGTAAAAAGAAAGGCCCAAGGATACTACGGCTGCAATTTCTAATATAATTAGTGTAACGTCCTGTAGTGCTTCCCATACTAACTGAAGAAATGTTTTTGGCTTTTTAGGAGGTATAAAGTTCTTCCCAAAAACTGCTTCTCTCCTTTCTATATCTGCTGGATTTCCACTTAAACCTATTTAACAATAAGACAAAGTTAGTGACACTTGCACACATTTCACCCTCATATTAGAAGTGACTCAAGTTTCCCACTCATGGAATCAAGTCCCACTACATATTTCAGTAACAATACCAAAAAAGCCACATCTCAAACATTATTACATAAGTAATACCCTTAAATCAGAGTCACTATAGAAAGGCCAGCTATATCTCACAATTCTCACCTTGCCAAAATAAAGTTGATGGTCTACCTGCTTAATATGTCACTTAATATGACATAGGAACAGAGTAATAATAACACACATACCTTTGTTCAAAGTAAACAAGTTTGCAAGACAAGATCATTAGTAGAGTTACTACTATTGAGACTGAGTAGCACCATAAAGCTTTAGCAAGACCACAGCCCGTGAAGGCAGCTCTGGTTCCCAGTGTAGGGATTCTGTATTCAGAGACAACATCCTAGGATCCTAAAAGTAACGTAACATTTATAATGAGATGTTGATTATAATTAAAAATGTAACTATTATAATTATTGTATTTCAATATTAATTATTATATAAGATACTATTAAAAGTTGTTGAAGCTCTGCAGGCATCATGAAGAAAAGATTTATGATGCTGCTTCCACCTGGAGTGGTGGTAGTTATTTGCTCTTTCGAAGCTTCATTTGCTTTCTATCTCCTCTCACACAGAGAGAGCCCAGGTTAGCACTATTGCCAGGTCAGTCACCTCAGTTTTGCACCCATCTTCTTTCTTATATGGCACATTTGAGTCCTCCTCTGTCCCAATTCTTTTACCTTCCTAAAGGACACTAGCAGACAAGAGTGAGGGGCCTACAGGAAAAGCTACAGCATGCTTCATGGGCTTGCCAAGATCTTAAAAATAAAGGAATAGCAAGTATTTTCAGTGCAAGGTCAAGCACTCAAGGTCTTCCGTGAGCATACCTCCTGGCTACTCCTCTTACTCTTCTAAAAGTTTCCAGCCGACTAACCCACCATTCAGAATTAAGCTACGAGCTCGTTTTTCAAATCAAAATTGCTAAACTTCAAGGCACATTCAGAGCAAAGGTCTGGATATTTCAATCATATTGACCCCAAGGTTATGATCAGCACCAGTTTAAAGACAACTATTTTCTTAGTAGCAATTTTTTTAGTAGCTAACCCAACTGCTTATTGATTAAGGTGTTGCAAACATACTAGGTAATAAATAAGAACAGTAGCCACTGCAGCTGGCTTTCATAATAAGGGGGAGGGGTATTTAACACCTCTAACAGACATAGAATCATCACATATTTCAAGACACTTTGCAAAGGCTACTGAACTGCAAAGCTCAATTTTAAATGCTAACAGCTGCTATGGAATCACTTAACTGAATCGCAAACTACGTGCAGATCGTTTCAGAAGTGAAATGAATTAAACATACTCTGTGTATATGATAAATTACATTTATTCTAACAGACTTCGATTCACCTTGAATTCATGTCTTTGAAGGAGCAATTGTACTCATTAGCCAAAACCTTACACTTCTTGCAGCTCAAGCTTTAAGGTGCTTACTTTCACTCTCAACTCAAGGAGCACTGCAAGGAGCACTGCACTATTTTCAAAATCAAGCTATACATTACAGGATCTTTACAGCGCGGTCATTCCAAAAGGCTGGGCCATATTGCTATTTTGCAAAATATATTACTTCTCTATTCCTTTAACACGGCAGAGTTTGGAAATTTATTTACATCATGTTATCAGCATCACTTTCTTCCTCCCTTCGCAAGGGTACTACAGTGCAGAACATCGGAAGTATACAGCAAAGTTCTTTGAAGAATGAAAAGTGTTTCCAAATGAGGCTCTATAAAGTCAAGCTACTCTCAGAACCACTTAGTGAAGATTAGTAAATAAGCCTAGCAAAGAAAAACCATTTGTATTTTTAGTATATGCTATAATACACCATGCACCATTACTGAACTTGCAGTTTACCACGCAGCTGGAAATTTCTACAGTCCTGAGGTCAAAACTACTGCCATTCTTCATTATGTGTCTTAACCAGAGTAATTTACGTTATTTGGTGTTGAGTTTAAAAAATATTAGCCAAGGGACTAGTTAATGATTCTTATTCAAATTTTATTAGAAATATCTGTATCTGTCCAGAATGTAAGACAGACTTCTGCTACTAAAGATATATCTTTCATATCTTTATATATGATAGCTATGTATTTCATATGATATATCTAAACATTCATTTTGCACATTTGTATACAGGCAAGCAGTAAAGTCTGCACAGTGTCCGTTTTAAAGTAATACTGACAAAGGACTGTTCCCATTTCAAATCAGGTAAGTTTAATCAAAATTTTGCCTGAAAACAGACATTGCCTTATATTGTCAACAACTTGACAGCAAGAAATGGAACAAGATGAACTCATCCACTGTGTACTATGTCAGAACTACCTGTACTTTTCCTGTGAAGCCACTGGTAATTATATAGTGGAGTGTCATGTCATAAAGAAAGCATCTGATATGGGGAAATGTCACAGGGCCTTGCAGGTATACACATAAGGTTTTGGAAAGCTAGGATTAGCATAAGGCATAACAGTTTTCTGCAAGAGCTTCCCTAGACTTTTTTCCATTAGCACTGCCTCCCTTTCTATACTTATGATTTGAATTTGACAAAAGTGGAGACTTAATTCTACCTTTACAAGAGCTCTCCAGTACTACCTCCAGAAAGTTTAGAGCAGGTTACCTGACAGAAAGGCTGATTCTCTAAAATTTCATGTGGTTTAGAGACAAAATGACACCTCTGTTGGATGCTGCTCTAACTTAACTCAATTAACCTTTTCTGAGCCTGTTAACAATGTTCAGCTGTTGAGTCTTTGGTGTGTTATGAGCTTCTCTCACACATAAAAAAAGATGCTCTCCTTTTATTGAGTCACTGTAACTGATTACAGTGTACATCTAAATGTCAAATCTTTTTGAAAGTGAAAGGCCTTGATTATTCACCCTCAGTATAGGACAATCAACCTTCAGGAAAGGGCATCCAACCCTTGAGTTTTAGTGTGCTGACAGTCATCACTCCCTTGTGTTAACCTGTATGTTTGTTACATTAAGAGACAAATTGAATCCTGCAGTATATATAAGAGGTATTTGGTGCTTACTGCATCAAGGCTGTGTTAAGTGGTACACCCACCTAGCTTGCAGTAATAATGGACCTTCAGCCTTGCAGATCACTGTACAACAGAATTCAACTCTCATTTCAATTTCCAGTTGTAGAAAACTACATCTCTTTTCATTGAGAAAGGAAACTGCCTTTCAATACTATGCAACAGGTCAACAGGGTAACGAGAGTCTTTTGCTTCTGAGATGTGTTACACTGCTTATACACTACAGTGCTTCACACACATGCACTGTACTTGACAACTGCCAAGGAACAGAAGTTTGTATTCATCAAGTTTTACAAACTTCTTCATCCTGAAATTGGTCTACTCTCATTCACTGGTAGTTCAGCCATGTCAGCTGGCTGCTTTCAGTTTGGTAAGAGGAACCCAGTTCATAAACTGGTAATTTCAGGAGTTTAGAAATCAGGAGTCTGGCCTCAAAAGCAGATCAAGCCAAAACATGCTAAATGCAGATGTACCCAGAGGTACCTTACGGTATTAGTAGGCTGTTCTTGGTCCAAGAAGACAAATCTTTCCATAGCATTTCTGAAGAACAGAAAGCAACGGCTCTCCAGGATTAAGACAGCAGATACTTTACTGCCACTAACATGACACCACATTGGTTAAAAATCTACGTGAGTCCTTAAATGCAGAGACACGACAATTTGCCAAAATCTTGATTTTGGTAATTCTCAATTGCTCAACAGCAGGACTTCTCAATAAGTTTCAGTTAATGTTTTTACAGTTTTTTATTTAAGTACAGTTTACTGCAAGTACTACAGTATGTAGATAGATATATTAACAAATACACTTAATAGCTTTCATTTACATTGGAAGAAAGCAGTAAGAAAAAGCCAGGTCTTAAGGACAACTTCTGGAAGGTTCTTAAGGAGACTTCATAAATTTATTTAGGTTATTTTTTCACAATTGTTAAATCTCTTGCAGTAATAACTCTAGATAGCAAAAACATCGTGTAGCTACACTTTACAGAAAGCCACTAAGTACAACATGATAAAGACTCCATAAGCTTGTTTCTAGGGAATAAGGTCATGTAATCACTTTGCAAACCTTCCACTAAGAGTACCCGTTAATGCTTCAAGTTATATTGATACTTATTTTGCATGGCTCAAATGAAACACGGAAATACTGCAGATTTAAAAACTAGATCCTGCTATTAAGAATTCAACATAGCACAAACAGAAAACATGTAATCAGTTTTTAAAATTGCTGCATTAGCAAATCCAACAACTAGGTAGCCACACAGAAGCATTAATAAGCCCTAATTAGATTATTAAAACCTTGGGCTCAACAACAGCATGATCTGAATTGTGAACTATAGGTCATGTGAACTATTCAGAAAACTGGTGCTTTCACAGTGAGCTGAACACTGCTATGTTGCATTGCTATTTCATATGTGAGTATTTATCTACATCAATAAACTTTGTTCCAAGAGCAACTTCATTAATACAACATCTCACATGCAGTTAGACCAACCAAAAAAACCTCTTGCTTACTTATTACCATGGAATAATTCTGTCTTAAAAGAACAAGAAGCAATATTTTGTTATGGCAACTAAAATGCTTTTACAGACTTTGTTCTATTAAAAAAACCAGTTTGCTGACTAAGGTTTTTCCTAAATGGAGTTTCCTCAATAAGTGTTAAAATTTACTTACCTTCATTTGGTGAAGTTTTCAACTTTGTACAGATGCCATGTACATCACCATAGCATTCCTGTATTTTATGCAGTGCATCTGCAGCTCGAAGTTCCATAAGAGAACGGAGTTCTGCAAGAGTAACTCCAAAATCTCCATGATTAGCTTCTTTTACAGCGTTTTTTACGCTGCTATATGCAACCGAGTTGTTTGCCATGTCACCCATGATGCATGCAGTCTTTAGCGTAGGCGGTTTCCAGTAAGGAACAAAATTTCAATTTAAAATATTTCCAAAAGGAAAATAAATCCTTTGGGTATGAAGACAGTCAGGAGAGCAGACACATCACCCAAGCAAGAGAGCCCGTCTGGAGAGAGATCTTTGAGGTTGTCCCATGGTGCGTTCTGTTCCCCAAAGCCAAAAGGCATGTACAGTCTAGGGAGAGAATAAATAAATACACATTCAGTTACATAAGAGTTACACTGAAATCTATTGTAAGACAACACTCTATTACTGAGGTTACAGAACAATTTCCTTTTTAAATTTTCTATAATGTTTTTAGTTTGCATTCCACAGGCAAGAGTGACAAGGAAGAAAGGGGAATAAAAAGGACGTTTCCAATCTCAAAACAACCATGCATTATTGGATTTCCTTAAATCATTAACTTTGTAACAACTGTTGCCTTTAACACTGGCATTTTCCTTCATATGTCCATATGGTTTATCATCAAGCAGCAACCTTTAAAATACCTAAAATTAAATCTGTTTCCAGGGAAATGGAGCTTGCAGCATCCACAAGTGATGTCACATGGGGAAAGAATATGCTCAAATTAAAAGTCCCCGCTTTCCAATGACGCTCTCACCTCAGAGTTTGGGAAGAGCAAGCATTTTTGTGTTCCCATTAATTCATTTGTGCAAATCTCAAGATAAACAACTTCAGCACTAAGCTAGCCCACACATGAAGTACTTTTGTATTCTAAGTAGGATTATATCTTCAGGCAGACCTAGCTTTTAATAAATTTTTCATGCCCATACAGTTTTAGCCCTGCTCCAGCCCACTTCATCACAACTGCAGCCTTGCACAGCATCTCTGTTTAATTCTTTGAAGAGAGGGGAAAATTGCACACCACCACCTTTCTACAGAAGGGGTGAGGAGACTGAGAGCAGTTCCCCAGAGCAGTCTGATGATCAGTGCATTGTAGCTGAGAGATTATCATCTAGCCACGGGACTCTGAACTTGCACAGGCATTCTATACATAACCCCTGCTCAGCTGACACATCTTGCACATACACATGTAGCTACACAACAGTGCAGTGCACACACAAACTCCTCATGCCTGTGTGAAGACATGCTGTGTGCCAAAACCAGATGTCTGATCATGTGAGTCAGTTTTATTGGCACAATGGAGTGCAATGAGCATGTGTAACAACATATTCCCCCACAAAGCATGACTGCCAGGCTCAGATGAACAATAACTTGGACACTTCCAGGTCAACAAGACCCTCAGGTGTGATATTCCTAGCAAAGACAAAAATACGAAGGCAAAGTATCAGCAAACAAAAAAATTTTAGCTACTTCCCTGACAGGTTAGAGGACTGTTTGTCTGAACTGCTGAGTCTATGTTGAAGTAAAGGCATAACCACCCAACTTTCAGAAATTTAAGGTCTTGATTCCAGGAAAGACTCAAATTTCTGCTCTGGAAATAATCAGTTGCAGCTATATCAAATTTAAAGCACCATGTCACAGTACTTCACTTGCACTGTAAGCCCCCAAACTGATGTCACCTGACCACAAGTGACAGGCCCATCTCTGGCAGACCTACAACTTCTACAACTGCAACTGCTCTTCCTGTCACAGGAGATTCTGAGAAAACCACTGTCCATGGCTGTTTTCCAGAGAGTAACAAAAAGCATACAGCAATCAATATTCACGTTCATAAAATTTGCAACATCCTATTGCATAAAAAAAAAGTTCTTAATGTAAAAATTAATTAAAAATCTTTTATGTTTTCTCTGTTACTTGCAAGAAAATATTGCAACAGTTGAAGAGTCCATGATGATGATGCTAGCCTGCATGCTAGGATGTAGTTTTGATTAAGACTCTAATGAGTTCTGTTGGAGTATCCTGCAAGTGAGGAATTTCATGCAAACCATGTATGAAAGAGTTTTCTTCAAAGACACACCACATTGTTATCTAATGCCCAAAAGCTGGATGTTGTTGTCCAGCTGGTAGCCTAGGAGGATTTATCAGCTGGCATCTAATCATAAGCTATGACAGTATAACAAGAAGCAGATCAGGCAAATGAGTTTGTATAGCTATGGAGAAGATGCTGCAGCTGCTAATTAGGCAAAAATAGACCAAGCAGAAGGCCCCACAACCAATTACATCAAACTTGATTCAATTTTAATTAAGAAAAGCTCTGTTCAAGCCTCTAGCAGGAGCCCTGTACTTAATGCCCAAATACACCCAAATCCAAAAGAAAAGGATAGGAAAAGCTACAGCTCTAGTCACTGTTCACTTGTCATCAAAACGTTGTAAGACTTTCTCTCCCCATATATATGCATAGAGTGGACAAATCTAGGCTTCATATGCAACTGTACCTAAGGGCAGTAACTCTGCTTGGTCATAACTCAGTGTGCTTTGTGCTCCAGTTCTAGCCTCTCTATACATCTATATCTATTTTTACTAATGAATAATAATCCAGATTATTAATAAGTTTATACTGAAAGGGGTTCTCATATGCTCTAAGTGCTGCCGTACCCAACATACCAATGGACCCTTAGGGTTCACAGGCAAATTCAATAAGCATGCATTAACTACAAAAACAGTGCAGTTCTACCAATCAGATCTAGTAGTGATACAAACTATTTGGTACATCCATGTTAGCAAAGAACTGTGGAAATTTGAAATGAACAGTATGAAGACTTCAAATTCTGAACACTGAGCAAGTGCAATGTTGCTCCAAATGATAAAAACTTGATTAAACATTATCAATTTTTACACAAAATCAGGATCTGCTTCAGTAGTCCATTTGTGCCAGACATTTCAACAGAGAACACAATAGCTCAATAGCTTCTTGTTTTACAGTCACAGGATAGACTTAGTTTAACACAGATGTTTCTGTAGGAATCAGCAAAGAAACTTTCTTAAAGAAATATCCTTAATGCAGTTTTTAAGTAAAACCTTGCAACATTCGATCAGTTCCTGTTACAGCAAGTTCCAAGAGTTCACTTTTCTAACATTAGTGGCAATGCATAATGAAACTATTAAGACTGAAATTTAGTAGCATAAAAGGAAGTGGATTTTAAAGCTACAAAGATTATCTAACAGTATTTATCTTCACAACTAATGAAATATTTTATTTGTTTTGACCAGTGTTTCATTTCTCACTTATTGCATCAGCCATTTGAAATAACTGAATAGCATGAGCTCTGAAGCACCATAGTTTAAAGCAACTCACCTCAAACTTCTAATCTGTTAATATCTCAAATTTTAAATTCAAGAAACAGTTATAAAACTAAAACTCATTTATACACCACTGCTGAAGTTCCCACCTATTTAAAGTTTAATTCAGTTGAAGTTTTGTGTTAGTGTCCAGCAGTGTCCTGCTGCATACAAAATTATTATGATGTTTATCATTTATTAGACACATCAAATTTTGGATAATCCTTTATCACTGACACTTTGTTTATCCCTTTATATCACTGAGACTAGGAATAACTTCAAAAGCTATTCTCTTTCACATTCAAGTGACTAAAATCTTGAACTGCAAAGGCACATTATAATACCAGCACATACTCTCACAGGTAGGATTCAGATACTTATGTAAATCCCTTTGAGAAGACCTTGCTGCTCTTTGGCTGTAGTACCCTCACTGACACATCATATCATTGTAGCTACTTTTGAGTAACTTCCTTACCCAAATCAAATTACTATTTATTGCTAAGGGACTGTGTTTTGTTACCAGACAAAGACACTAGTTCAAACCCATAACCCATTAAACAGAAGTTAGACAACTTTACCGGTGTTAAAAGTTCAATGTCATAAGCTTCTGTAGTTGGACTGGAGAAAAGAAAAGCTCCAAACAGAAGTCTACATGTAGAGACAATTACCAAAGCAGTAAGAAACTATAGATTACTTGTGTATTTGGTACTACCAGAACATTCTGTGCTGACCAAATTAGAAGCTGCAACATATTTTTTTAAGATTTCCTGTGGTGGCCCAATTCCTATTGCTCAGATGCACGGGACCTAGCATACCTTTGACTTCTATCCAAGCTTTTCCTATGATTACATTTACAATTAAGACTTGTTTTACTAACCTACAAGGAAACACAGTTTTCTTAATCAATAGTAAAACACTTAAGCACACTCATACCTCAAGAGTCAAAGCTTCACCAGTTATAAATCTTGTGTCATTTAATTTAACTTATACATTTATACAGTATGCATTCAGATACTGAGCATTAGCTGGTAGCATTTGACCTTCAGCAACACACTAAAACTGGGCCCTGTAATATAGGAAAGGGCTTGCAAAGTGATTATCTCAGGAAAGCCTTTGTTTAATCTAATTAGTTCAATGAATACCAGACAGATCTGCATACCAAGAAGCTGTGGTGATAAAAACTGTCCCCATATGTTTCAGCTGTCATGCCTTTTAACCTGCTTACAGTTACAAAGATACTGAAAATATATATGCTTTTGCATACTTGAGTTTGGGTGTGATCCACAGCTTCAAGCCATTACATAACATTAGGGGAAGAGAAATGGGAAGTTGTCTGCAATATTATAATGGAGTATTATTACAATGAAAAGTAACTGTAACTGAGAAAATAACCTGGAAATCACACTGAAATTGACTGAGGTCTTGTGCTCTGAAGGGTCAAACTTCTTAATGTAAGAGACAGATCCTCCCACCTACTTGACAGGCTACAGAAACTCACCAGCTGTTTCACAAGGAATATGAATGAGTGCTGATGAAGCAAAATGTTAATACAGAACAGTATGCATTTAGAAGTCTCTCTTCTGTAAGTTAAAATGTGCCTAACTGAGCAAATAGGAGCTACATAATTTCAGTGTCATGCTATTGTTTTAGAGCAAACATCTCAGCCTGGTTTATGAAGAGAGAAGTACAAGCAGACAGAAGAACTAAGGGGCAAAGGGCACAAAGGAAGTTTTTAGCATATAATCTTCAGCCTTTAATATGCCCAACAGTGTTGTAATGACAAGTTTCAGTTATTACAGCCTGTGTGCTATAAATGGTAAATTCATCAAAGGTCATGACTTTTGCTTAGTTTTCAAAGAGAAATCTGATTTAATTCTGAAGCTTAATCTCCTGGGAATCAGATGTACTTACCTATCTGAAATAAAAACTGGCCTAGATTCTGCATTGGATCTAAACACTGGTATTGTCCCTGCTTGTGGGCAGGGAGGTTGGACAAGATGACATTTAAAGGTCCTTTCCAACCCAAATTATTCTGCGATTCTGTGATTTATGGCACTTAATCTAAGGAATTTGTGCTGCCTACTGTGATTGACACTTGTAGAAACCATTTCATCCATTGGTGGTTTCTTTCCTTTAAAACACCAATTTTTTTTTCTTATTGAAATGATAGCAAACAAATAAAAATTTCAGTAGTCTAAAGTCAGTTTGCTAGTAGTACAAATTAACAGTGTTCACACACAGGTTCTGCAATCATTTTCCTCCTATTTTGGTAGCAGCAAGGAAAAATTGTACAAGTCTTGAAGGTGAGTTATTATGGCATGAAGGACATAAGCTGCTCTTACAAAGCAGCTTGGTCCACAGCCTCTGCCAGAAGCCCAGCAAGCAAGCAGACATTTTGTTATGCCATCAACCATCTGCACAGGCTTTCATTGCCCTGCCTTGTCCAAGGCATGGCCTCTCCCCACTCACAAAATAACTCAGCTCCAGCTGAAGTGACACCTGGTTTAAGAAACTGGATCAGAAAGTGCTGTATAGAACAGTCTGGGTAGGAAACTATTTTATCAAGGGTTTAAACTAATCATTATGTAACCAAATAGAGGTAATCAAATAGATACTACTGATCCAAAAACAGTCAGTCTGATACAACAAGAAAGGCTTCAGAAAAATCTATGACCAATTTCAAGGAACATCAGACTTTGAGACATACTGGAATATCCCAGAGGACAAAACCACTGTGATCAATAATCATTAAAGAAAGCATCAAGTGTTTCACGTGTTTGAAACACTAGACTTTCATAGTCACCTACTTCATATTACATTGCTGGCTTGTCCACAAGACGACAAACACTTAAGACAAAACCATGCAAAACCGTCAAGTTTTAAACCACTTTAAACACCTCTCTGCAGTTCACAGCTCTGATCAACATTCAGGCAGCTTCCCTCTTCTCCACCCACAGACCCTGAAGCTTCTTTCTCTTTACTTCCTTTTCCTAGGCTCATCTACTTTCTGCTCTGTGATGACACTACAGACTACATTCAAGAGCACTGTTTGCAATATAAGGTTACTCCAGTTTAAGAGTATAATTCCAGTGGGGGGAAAAAAAAAAAAAAAAAAAAAAAAAGCTTTTTCTGTCTCATCCAGAATTTTGAGTGTGTTCAATTATCTATAATGCATTTACTGTGTGTGTCAGCTTCCTCATCTAACTTGAGGTGAGTGAAGCTGCCAAAATTTGGACCAAGGGAGCTGATAGCTGAAGGCAAATCTGCTGGTGTTTAAAATGCAAAAAAAAAAAAAAAAAAAAAAAAAAAAAAAAAAAAAAAAAAAAAAAGTTTGCCCAAAGCCCATCAATATTTTCCTTTCCTTCAGATCCACTGAGTCCTAAATAAGATAACTGAGGATTTCAAGTCTCTTAATCCTGCAGAGTTTAGGAAAATTGTGCTGTAAATGAAGTTCTTTTAACAGATCTGTCATATTAATAATAGCTAAATATATAAACCTAAATGTCCTTTTTTTAAAAAAATGTCGTAAAGTCAGCCATTAACAAATACCTATATTACCAGGTTCATGAACAACTTTCCACACTTTTCTCATCAATATGTCAAAACCATACAGACAAAAATGACAAGACAAAGCTAAATTTACTTAAAAAAAGATAGAGTGGTAGCATATCAACTCTCTAAAGTTATGCATCATAAGATTACAACAGAGTTTACTGGCATTCCCAAACTGCAAAATGTGTTCTGGTCACAAACCCTGACAGGTGTGTGTCAAATGAGGCATATGACATCACTATATGCAACTAAGTTTCAAGTAAAGGTAAAGTGAGATGGTGCCAATTTTCATCCAACAGAGATGGAGTTGAATCCCTGGATTTCAGTCACTTGTTGCATTTAAAGCTCAGAGCAATGCATCCAGCTGGTCAGTTCTGACAATGTCATCAAACCAGCAGCTGACTTCATCAGTTATTCCTACTGGTCTTGAGAAATCTTCTCACCTTTTTTTCACAGAACTTATATTTACCATTTCATCCTGATTTGAACACTCTGCAATTTTTTTTTTTCCTTTCAGAAAGTATTCTTTTATACTAGTATCCATTTATGCAGAGCAGGAGGCTTTTGACTATGATCATGCATCATGACATCAAAGAAATGCAAAAAGCTAATTTAGATTTATGAGCCTTCAGGCAAAAGCCAAAAGTCCATTCTTACCTGATTTTTCTTGTATTGAGAAAACTTCAAAAGAAATTTAAAATTAGTCTTAAAGCTACTAGGAAATATTTATGCCTATGATATTAAGCCTAATTACTTCCATAAAGTCATTCTGTATATAACCAATTCCTTTCTATTAGAGTAGTAGAATTAACTTATTTCAGTTAAAAGTTTTAAGGCTTTTATTGCTATTTTGGACTACCTTACTACTATGTATAAACAGTGCCACAGAATATGGCACTATATGCTCATTAAACCATACAGGTAATATACAGATCATGATATTAATGTGGTAAAGGATCTATTTATAATCCTCAAAATCACCATTCCAACCAAGCAAGAATCTGGAATGTAAGCAATATAAAACTAAAGCCTCAGGTCTGATCATCCATCTCAGTGAGCCCACACTATGGCGCTAAATAGAATATATGTTTTGTCCTCTTGTGGCCAAATTTTAAGAAGTTTCCCTCTTGGCCTGTTAACAAGCCAGTCTGAGAATCTTCATCTTCAGATTTTTCACAAGCCTTCTGGGAGTACCAGACCACAGTATACCCCTATTCTTAAGCCCTCAAAGAGCCTTACTTCTTCAGATATTTATATTTTGAAAGCTATGCTTTCAAAATATGCCCCTGAATGTAATTAATCCCTGCCTGCCAGAAATACACCAAATAAACTGGCTAAAAGAGTCATTCTGAGAAAATCCCTTTCAAAAATTGCAATTACATTTGTCATCTTCTCTTCCTAAGGAGACAGAGGGTTTTTTAATGAGAATACCATAATAAGTCCATACTTGAGCAGCACTTTGAGAAATACTTCACAACTTTGCTGCTCCTGCTGTTATGGCAAGAGGTTCAGGAGTCCTTTTTGTTTGTGGGGTTTTTTTGGTTTTGGGGGGTTTTTTTTGTTTGTTTGTTTTGTTGGGTTTTTTTTTTTTGTTTGATTGGTTTTTAAGGTTTTGGGTTTTTTCACCTCAATATTTGAAATTGAGAATCCAGTGTACAGCTTTGCAAAAATACAAGAGTGAAATCTCTTGGAAAGTTCTTTATTACAATTACACTGGTCCTACCTTTAGCTCTTTTTGATAAGTTTTTTAGAGCTTAGCTCACTAATCCATTTTACTGGGCCTCCACAATCTGGTACAGTGTAAGAAGCATGTTCAGTAGGTTTCACCTCAGGGTATTATCTGACATATTTTACAATTTAGTAAGGCTATATATTGCTTTATCCTTCAGGGACAGATCTGGCTTCAAAACCAGTCTTTCCTCATGATAATACTTTTCCATCTCTCTGAAGTCTGACACACACTTAAAGGCTAGGTTGTCATGCTGCCTGCACTGTCACACACTTCTGGCTACTCCAAACTTTCTCATTTATGCAGGTTTGGTTGCTGGTCTGGGATTGTTTTACACACATTGAAGCGTTACTGCAATATAGCTATTGTTACCTGTCTTCAGAATGATGGTAACTGCTCTGTGATCAGAACACACATGACAGTCCCATGTCCACTACCCAATATAATAAATACTTCTCTCAGAAGTTTGTTTCTTTAACACAGGGAATATATAAGCAGTATTGGTAGACAGAATGCACAAAGCTGAGATTCCCATCACAGCATTTTGTAACTAACAAAGCAGCAAGTCTGTCACATCCTCAGGTGACCAAAGGTACGGCTGTGCTACAGTGACACGGTGTAACACTCCCACACTCACAGAGGTCCTGAAGCAGCTCTCATTATTTGACACTAACAACACTGCAACTTACACCTGCCACCCTTATCCTTTTGCAATGGGAAAAGCCATCAACTCTGCCAACTGCATTAATGAAGTAACAGAGTATGGGAGGTCTGCTGTTGCAACAGCCACACAGGCAACCCCGGGCCCAGAACATACACTACTTCTTGTGTCCTTTTTCTACTCTTCTTTACAGCACCTCAGCCACTGAGAGAGGGGATTTCGGTTTGGGTCCTGCTTTTAGTTCATCTCTCGAGATATACAGAACTCCAAATGATTTTGGCACTTCTTTACTAATGCTTTTTTCTTCTTTTCACTGCTCTGGCTTTCTCCATGTACTTCTATGATCTTTAAAAACAATTCTTTTCCAAGCCATGAAACCTGCCCCTCCAGGATCCAAGGAGAAAGAAAGCACCATGCCATGTTGCCAAGCCTCCACTCTCCCATTAGCTGTGATGGTAGGCATGCATTTCATGGCTCTACATCTGTGAGAGGGTTACTTGTAGTTATGTGATGCAGAAAGCTGTAATCTAAAAAGGATCTTCCCCACCTCAGTGAAAGAATTTAAACAGCAGCCTTTCTACTGTTTGAACAAGTTTTCCCACAAGACACCAGGAGGGGCTCATTTATTTGTAGAAGTCATACAGGCAATGTAGATATGCCAGCTTAAGGGACAAGATACACGTTCAGCTGCTGCTAGAAGCATTTTTATCATGGAACTATATGGCTGCAATCTTTAAGATAACATTAAATATCCCTTCAAGGAAATGTTCCTCTTCCATCTCTTATTTCAAGTTGTAGTGGGTTGAGCAAACCTAGGATGCAAGTCAAGTGATGTGCCACTAAACAAATAGCATGGTACATCACTGTTCAGTGAAAGGCAGACACTGTTTGTTTAGACTGAACAGCAAATTCACCTAACTGTCAGATAACGGCTCAAGCAAATTTAGTAAATTTAATTAATTTCTCAGTTTTGGTAGGCTATACAAACTGGTTACATGCAGTCAATAATCACAGCCTCACTCTCAGTTGTGAAGAACTTTATTGTGCATAACTCTTTAGATTTCTGAGATTACAAAGACATCAGTGCTTGATTAATCAATTAGAAAAAATAAAGCAATTAGGGAAAAATGCAAATAAAGCCATGCTCCATGATAATATTTTTAAGTCCTATGCCACACAGTAAAGGAAATCCCTTATCCAGTTTCCCTTAAACCAAAGGCTTTAAGTCTTCACTAGCATCAGTGGGTCCTAATGCACTTTGCAGACAGCTCTGCTTCCAGTCTAATCCGCAATCATTCAAATTATGAGGGAACTAGGCATCTAATTTAGCTCTGGGTAAAATCCCCCAGGTAGGGAAAGGCCATGCCTTGAAGAACTGCACTGCAACCAGCCAAACGTACTCAGTGCTGAGGATCAGCTGTTAGATTCCCTTCACTCCCCTGCCCTATGAAAACACAAGGCTAGAGAACTGAAGTGGCAAACCCGCAGGCACTCACATGCCTGGAGCATAACTACCTTTGGCATACACAGTGAGGTGTCAAGCCTTCTGATGAGGCAGCTCTGAATCCTCAGTAGCACTTGCTAGTTTAACAAGCTTAATATTAGTCCTTCCAAAAGATGGTATCTGATTGAGAGCCTAATGCATTTGGCGCAGCTAAATGCTCACCGTTCAGCTGCAGCTGACCCTCAGGGCCAAGAGCCTACCCACCCACAAGGACTACAGGTCATCATTCTGACTCACCAAAGTCAGACATATTTTGTTCCTTCTACACAAAGCTACTTCCTACAAGTGTTGGTTTTATAGTGGCACATTGTAACTGTGCAACTGTAGCAATTATTCTGTCTCTAGTGATACCAAAAGCATACAGTATCTCTGAAGAAAGGGAATTGGGAAAGGCAGTATCAGCTTCTCCACTCAAGTGACAAACTTCAAGCATCTTGCTGAATTTGTATATGTTATCACTGCTGATGGCACAAACTCCTTAAATAACCAAGATTTGTATGTTCAGCTCATGGCTTCCTCAGAGGACCAGCACGATCGCACGTCTGACTGTATCACACCTCGGCTCTTTCACTATACAGCTGAGTAGGGGCTCACAGACCAACTTGTGTTGAGTCAGAAGCCAACTATATTTTTAATCTAAACCCTACAACTCACAAATTTCTCTTATGCAGGTAAAGCAGAGTAAGGAAGACAAGAGCTTCCTCTAGGATGAAGCTAGTAATACTTAGTGAAATGCCTGTTTCCCCAGTGGAGAGAAGTGACTGGGAAGATCAAGTATCGTGAAACAAACAAAAAGTTACACAGCATCATGAAAAAAATATAAACACGAATTACCCAAACTCTCACAGTTAGGGGCTTATCTTTCTGAAGGTAATTTCGGGAGATTCCTTCTTTGTTCCTATTGCTCCACTTTACTAAGCAAACTCCTGTATCCCTGTTTTCCTCAAAGGATGCTATCACCTGGTTCCTCAGCATTTTTAATAGACCCTTTAAGCTTGAAGGATTTAACACAACATTTGGAGAAGAGAACAGAGATTACTAGGAAGCAGCTGTAACAGGACTGTTCTCCAAAAACCTGCTTTTCAGTCCCATTAAGGGTGATTAATTTTAATTAGCTTGTCAAGGGAAATATATAGAAAGAAGCCATCTGAAAACTTCTATAATTAAGCCTTTTTTTAGTAGCCTTTCAAAACAACAACAACAAAAAACCTACTTGATGTAGGCAAGTCTTATAAAAAACTGGTGCAAGTATGAAATCTGCTAGTAACAAGTAGCAGACTTGTTATTCACACTTTCAGACCTGAGGTAAGGAGAACGCGGGTAAGGAAGATGAAATGAAACTTAATAAAAAGTTCTACACAGTGAAAACCAATTATACACTTCATTTCAAAGTTGTTACTAATTTGGCTTAAGTTGCACAGGAATTCAAGTCTGTACACCATGACAAGCAGATTCACAGCCAAGTTCTACAATGGTCTCTAACCTATTAATGCCTTCGTTTGATTTTATTTTCATTATTTTACAACATTTGTTTTCAATTTTCTTCTTTTCTCAAGGAAAGAGATGTTTTGAAAGAGACAAAAATTTATACCAGTGGACTCGTAAATCATCTTCATGATAATTCAGATGTAGCAGCCCAGTTTATAAACATTGTTCCCAGTTCACCCTCTGAAAAACTTCCATGCATTATACTGAAAGTTTATACGTAGCTTTGCATGTTGCACTCAGACTTGTTACCAGTAGCTAGCAGCTTGCTCTAGATTACTAAGAGCAAGTTGCTACTTAGTGTGTCATACCCCTGCTACAGGAGTCAGATTTTTGCACATGTATCCATTGCCTTTGAAATCTGCTCTAACCATTACAACATGAAATTAGGGAAGAGGCTGGTTTGTTTGGGGGTTTTTTGGGGGGAAGGGTGACTTTGGGGTGGTGGTGGTATAATTAATTTTGTTGGTATTTGAACAGTTGAGAATAGTTATAGGAAGTCAGCAATGTGATCAAAGAATATACAGTCAGAATCCAGAATCAAACTAAGTGTAAAAGAACAAACAATTTTAGGCAGTTACACAGCTGTCTGTCAAAGTCACAATCTAGTTTGATGTGTGATGCTTCAGGCACATAATTAAGCTAAACAGCTTTCAAGACAGCTTTCTTCCTTAAAACTGAAAAAAAGTAGCTAGTCAGTAAAACATTACCTTGTTGTTGAGCAATTATTATTGAAATAAGCCATCAGCTGTCACAAAGTATTTTTCACAGAGCAAATATTTTCAAGTATTTAAGCAATTACATCATAGCAAAATTGCCCACAGGAAGCCTAAACCAAGCTATTATACTATTTTAGGATATTTTAAGACCAGGATTCTCTCACTCCTTATTTTGGAGATTTCTGAAACCTATTATTAGATATTACTAAAAAATCAATGCACTTCCCTGTGCATGGAGAATTCTCTATTGTTCTTGTTTGACAAGACCAGGGTTGAAGGCAGACATTGCTAAGCTAAATTTAATGGCCTATATTATGGAGGTCCCCAAGTTTTGATTTGCTTGTCAACTTACATGATCCTTAAAATAGAACTTTGAACATTAAAAATATATATATATATTGAGCATGGCAGTAAAGCTCTGAATTCTGATCATAAGCCAAGTCACAGGGATAAACTTCAAGAACTTAATTCACAGTAGCAGGGGAAGAGCAGCATGTTTGATAGAGGGAACTACCAAACTCACTTGCTGTGAGAAGATGACTTGTTCTAACCTCTGTGAAGGCCTGGGCAACTGTCCGGTTTTTTGCAGCTAAACAGTCCCTTCCCAATAGAGCAAAGCCTGAAGATATTTGCAGACAGCCACAGGTACACACAAAGAGAAATTCAACAGAAGGAACTACAGTGGCTGCACTGAATTCTTAATTGAGTTTGCACAGTAGTTTTACTGTTCTGGAATTTTGACAGTTATGAATTATACAAATCAAGTGTCAGGACAAAAGTCTGTTTTCCAGGAAATGCATCTTGCAGGGTCAAAAATCCAGAAAATCTCCTCAGACATCACAACCAGGAGCCAGATTCCACATCACAAGGCTCAAAGATTCCTGTTCAGACATGTTTTGAATTGGCAAATTGCAAAAAGTCTGTCTGGTTTATTATTCCACTTATCTGGCTAGTGACCAGAATATTAGGGAGGGTTACACTTTTAGTTCTCTGAAACTGTTAAACTGCCACCAAATTCCACAAACTAAAAACATCCAGAGCAGTAGTGTAATAGAATAATAATTCCAGAAAACAAGATAACAGAACTAACTACATTGGCATGTAAAGATGTCAATTGATTTCCAAGTACAATTGTTTTGATTATGTTCATAATATCTATATATACCAAGACTTTGTTCAAGCCCAAATTTCTTCCATTCTGGCTGGCAATTTTTATATTGATTATCTCTTCACATAGAAAGAAACAAGTAGCCTCAGAATAAGCAAATAAAGGTATTTGGCACTCTATAGAAATAGTTACATTTTCTTCCCCCATGTGAGGCTTCTAATCATATCTCCTTATGTACATATAGAACACAATATCTATAAAAGTAGAGCTTAGATGTATAACTAGATGTACAAGCATTTTAATGGATAGCCCCATCCAATTGTTGATACACAAAAACAGATCAGACTACAATTACAAAGGTATATACAACACCGGTGTTTACCATTATAGCAAGAGATAGCATCTGAGACACCTGATTAGCTTTCAGCAACTATTTGTTGACCCATTTTTCAGGAAAATCCCTCTTCTATTCATTAAATTGTTCTTAAACTCAGAATTACACACAGGCATATTTGTAAGAGGTGCTACTCAGCTATTAAAAGTCACGAAAGCTACTTTTGCAGAGCCAGCAGAGGGAGTACAGACATCATTTTACTTATCAGCTGTGAAAAAGATACCTTGTAAGAAAGCACTAAAAGAGCTGTGCCTGCAAATCTAATGCACTTAGTTTAAAGCATGCCAGGAACTTCCTCGGTCTTTCATAGACATGTATGTAAGTGGGCAGTAGAGTTGGTGTTTTGTTTCTGATCCTCAACCAGCTGTCACGTCTTAAAAGTCTCATACATGACGAATGGCAGGAGCAACTCTTAACAGTAATAACAAGTACCATAAGGTCTAATGCTTCATACATGTAAATAACACAAACAAGAACCCAAACAAACAAACAACAACCTCAACAACCAAAACCATCATATAGCTGCAATTCAAGTTTTTATTCCTAGGGATTCTGCTGTTCCTCAGTTTCTGAAAAACTAGACCCTTGTAATTGGCCATTTCTAAGAAAATAACTTCAACTGGAGGACAAGCTGAAAAACTCAAGAGTTCAAGACAGCCTTAAGAAAAGGAGCCAGGATGTCACATACAAGTGTTGGACTGGAAGGTTACAAACAGCAAACTTTTCTGCTGATATTCACAGACCCACACAGCTCCTGGCAAATCTGGCTTTACACAGCCTCTGAGCCAAGAGCTCTGCTGCTTTATTTAGCATTTCCATTGATCAGCCTGCTTTGGAGTTGACAATTATGACTGAACGGTGTTGACACAGTGGCGGCTGTGGAAACAGTTTGGAAAGGGAAATTGGCTTTGAGCAGACAGATTGATAGCTTGTTGCCATCTCATGGAGGTGAACCCAAAACTCTAGGCCAACATGAGACAAAATACCTTCCCAAAAGGCAAAAACTCCACAAATGGGCACCCACATTTTTTAATCTCCAAAACTGACTGGATTTTTATTTTTTTTCTTAAATAAAGTCCACATTTCTTAACTTGTTGGTATGAGGCAAAGCTCATATAAAAAATAAAATTTTTTCCAATCTTAAGCATTTATCAAATAATTTTTTGGGGTGGCTATTTCTAAATTTCACTATTTAGAAGTTTGTATATGAGAAACTCATACAAGTGCAATAAATGCCTTTGTCTCAAAGTTTCCTTGAGAAGAACAGCAAAACACTCCTCCTTCCAAAGAAAAATTTCCATCATTTTAAACTTCACATGAACTTTAAAAGGCTTTGACAGCTCAAATAATTTGATTTTGATCACTACCTCCCAAAGAAGAATGTGCCTGTAGCTACATAATTTAGCCTTCACTTGTTTCAGGTTTTAAAAATAGAAGAACCAACCTTCAGCAAATTAGATGGCTGTTTCTTCTTCCCATCAACATGAAAGTGGTGTTCACTTCTCAGCTTTGTTTTCACGTGGCAGATTCACACAATTAGTAAGTCAGAGTGGGCTGAACTGGATCCCATCATACAGAGCTTAAACAATATTTTATAGCTGACTAAAAAGTTTTACCCCTATCATGCAAAAAAGCCACCTCACAGTTTTGCTGCTGAAACTCAGAGCTCCTGCAGCGCTCTCCATTCCTGTGCTGTGCCTGTGTGGTTCCCAAGACTCCAGCTAGGCTGCTCAATACATTCTATGCAGAGCAAACCACAGCAAGGAAAGCCATGCTTCTTCCATCACAAGCACGGTAATGATCAAGTACCAGGATGCATACCAACCACTCTGATCATCCCCTCCTTTCCTAAGTCATTGCAGTCTCTTGCGACAACAGTGAAGTTCCTGCAGGTATACACGAAAAGCTAATGCAGACAGTAAAAATGCTTTTCTTTCCAAGCGGAATGGTTATCTAACCAGACTTGCCACACAGATAATCCAATGCCAGTGCCAGCTCAAAATACAGCAAGGAACTACACTGAACCTGCTTGAGTGAAGCAAATATGAAACCATATTCACAGGAAATATACCACAAATTCTAATTCATCCGGCAACTGGAGCCTTGCTAAGCTCACAACTAACCATGTTTCTAACACACTTTTCATTTGAGAGGCTGACATTAGGCTTCTAATCAGCAAGTTAAGACACATGATCCATTTATATAAAGTAAGTAGGGTGTGGTGGAAAGGGCTGAAAAGCCCCTTGAAACATGAGCACTTCCTCTTGGTGAAGTTTCTACAGAAATTTCCACAGAATTTTATACTTTAGAATTACTACAGATGCCTTTAAGAATCGACGGAGGCTTCTTATCTCAGTTTTAAACCTGAAACCCTTCCATTTAGTACACAGCTGAACAACTACTGTTTCTAACATTAATCACTCCCCAAGATTTAGTACTTCAATAATTGGTAATAGACAGCATGCAGCAGATGCAAGAGCTTTTTTAAAAGTCAGTGCTGAAATTGTGCTCTTCCCCATCACCTGTTTTCACCCCGTGAAGGGTCTATCTCAAGTTCTGAAGCCAGTGCACATTTCACGGGTTAAAATTTTACATTCCTTCCATCATATGCAAGATTCACCTGACCAAACCAGAACACCCACCTTTAAGGTAAGCACTTCAGGTGTTTCTTGTAAATAGGCAATGGAAAAATTAAAACATATATATCAAAATATTAAATTTAGGCACCTAGGACATGATCTAAAATAGTCACATGAATCTCATCTTGGATGTGCTTGTGTCGCTTGAGCAACAGAAGCAGCCCAGAGTGACTAGTTTCAGTTTTTTAAGACGCTTATGTAAGTGGCCAGGATTGCTCTGCCAAAGTTAAGCACAGTCGGCTGGGCTGAACTCGCATATCAAGCAGCTGCACTACCATGTCAGAGCAAGAGGAAGGATGTGGCTTCACAGTTAGTTTAGGACTACCCAAGCCTGTGATACTGCCAGAAGGTACAGCCCTGCGCCAGCACCGCCGCTCACCTGACCTCAAGGTCAGGGGACAGCCCTAGATGAGAGCCGGTGACAAGGATGACAGCAGCAACACCTGCGGTTCCTCCTGAAGGTCACACAGTGACAGGGACTGCCCCTTCCAGCCGGCACAGGCCTCACCAGCTCAAGTCAATCATGGAAGCTCTT
The DNA here is from genome assembly GCF_009819655.1 of Sylvia atricapilla. NCBI lineage: Eukaryota > Metazoa > Chordata > Aves > Passeriformes > Sylviidae > Sylvia > Sylvia atricapilla. Next base: position 42,575,918 of record NC_089144.1, read on the forward strand.
CTCCACACCCCCACTCTCATCCTGGGAAAAAGGTGAGGCTAGCTGCACCTGCCCTGCAAGGCTCCACTACAGACCATCACCAGGGTCCCTCTTCAGCCTTCCCTTTTCCAGGTGAAGCAAAGCCACCTCCCTCTACTTCTCCCCACACCCCGCAGGACAGCCCCGCATCGACTGTCAGGAGAGGTGCAAAACAAAGCACCATTTTTGGATGTGGCCTCAAAAGCACAACTTAAGGCAAAACCCACTGGTTGCACACTTGCTCATGCTGCCCAGCACGGGCCAGTCCTTGCAGCACAGGAGAGTCCTGCAGCTGGCTCAGGCTCTCTGTCTTGCAGGGTGACCATGACCTTTCCTACAGGCATCCTCCTCCTCACAGTAGGGTACAGGTGCCAGCCAGCCTCAGCTCTCCTGTTCACCCTCACTCCAGGAATCTAGGCCATGCAGTAGCCTACAACCACGTCACCATTTTCAGCTACTGCCAACTGTGACAGTGAAGAGGAAAGCCCATCAGAAGTGTTTTTACTTTGTCAGCTCAGTAATGCTCAGGAGGGGCCTATAAGGAGCTTGAAATTGGCCTGTTTTTACAATCGCTGCTTTAAAAGCAACATGTATTAACTTTGTCCAGTTCAAAGCATTTTGCCCAGGATTATATATAAAACCTTATTCTCTATATTAATTTCTGTAGCCTTATATTTGACTATCAATAGAAGGCAAATATAAAGCTTTGAGCCTACGCAAATTCAGCGTTCAAGTTTTGGAATGAGAAGTTCATCTATCAAGAATGTTACAACTATCTTCCCAGAAAATATTAAGTACTCCCCTCAAGCATACATCCCCTGTATTTTTCCATCTGGTAAACCAATTTCCTGTGTTAGAAGGTAGCACAACACAGTTTTAGGTGTCAGACTTCACACGACCAAGACAACTTTTTCTAAACCATTCTGCTAATATGGTTTGAGGAGCTGCTCTCCAGTGCCAGGTAACACCAGGATCAACAAGAAAAAAAGCAAGCCATACACAAATTATTCACTCACGAGCAAGACCTAGCATGCACCACACTTCATATGCTGGTATTTAATTTTGGATGTGCGGATTTTTACCAAAGTTCTTTTAAAAGGTTCCTATAACCTGGTATGCATTGCAGAGAGAGTGACTCTGTGGGAAGGATAACTCCACTGTAAGTGCCTCCACTACCAGTAAACAACACATGTACACACAAATTCAGAAAAAGAGACCATGCTTTTCTCAAATCCCAGAGAATTTAGTCTTTTATTCCCAAATCTCTTTCAAATCACTTTAGAAATACAGCTCTAGTTTAGGAACAAATCCTTAGATCTGCAGCCACCACAAGATCTACCTATTATCAAAATGCATCTGAAAACAGACTCTCTGAAGATGTCAAGATGTTTCACTATGCAAAGCAAGCTCATTGCAGAATACGAAAAATCACTGTCAATGTTAACTACATGGATTTGAACAGAAGTAGGTGAACACAAGCTGAAATGATTTGTGTTATTAATAAAGTAGAAGTAAAGCAGTTGTGCTAACAGTGGCAAAGCACCTTCCCTACTCTCTCCAGCTGTCAGTCTCAACCATGCATATTTGAAAGCCATCTGGTGCAGACCCCGACAGCCAGTTTAAATCATTTCATGTTTCATACAGTCTCAGCTGAGTGAGGCTGATAGACACTGCTCTAATTTAAGTATTGATTTGCACTATGTTCCATAGGCTTCATGAAGTTCTGTACCAGCTTCATTCCCAAGTGAAGAAAAATTGGCAGATCCAAGCAATGTAAAGCAATTTGAAGTGCAGTATTAACACTGATAGCAGTAGCACCTGGATGAAAGTGAAAAAACTCTTGTTCAATACAGATATTAGGATCCTGATCTACTATCTACTAGATCTAAATAACCAGAAGAGATTCAAATATACCACCCTTTCTTAAACAGCCTAAGGGCTAATCATACCTTCCACGTTTTCTATCCATTTATTGTTACTATCTACTCAGTCTTCTCTGTGTAAAAACATCAGAAAGCAAATCTGGATGCTCAACACAACAAGCACAATTTCTTTTCCTCCACTGTAGTATCAGAAACCACCTAGGCATATAGTCCTTGTTTTTTAACCCAAATATAGTTTTATGAAACACCGTTAGTTGAAAACTGGCACTCAAACCACTTTCCCATCTACTGTCAAAACAATAACTTCAAGTTCTCCCATGTGAAAAGGTTAACGCTCTCCAGGGAATGGTTTCACGTGACAACTGCACAAGGAGGAACATTCCCATCCACCAATCCAAAGATCCGTGTTACTTCCCACATGTGAGCCTCACTTCTCACATTGGAGAGACCAACTTGGGCACAGAGATTTTGTAACGAAGCATCTAGTGGTACACTGAGCAGATTTAAAGTGGCAGAAATGGCACAAAGGAGGGGAGAATTATTGCAGATAGCCTAGGATGGAAATGAAAGTAGCCATGAGGCCACCTCAGCCAGCCCATGAAACTTTGCACTCACAGTCACAAGACAAATAGGCAATTACAAATGATGCTCTCTCTGTCCTTAGTCTCTTGGACTATGCTGATCAACAAGCAGCTTTAGAAGGTCATCATAAAAGTCTGGCAAAACTTTGGAATATTAAAAAAGCATCAAACTTCAACAGAAGTGACTAACAAATCTTTTGATGGGGACTTAAAAGAGTCTTATCTCTCAAAACACCTACTGCACAAAACCAAATGTTTCCCAAGCTTTTGGAGAGTCACTGTGACCACCTTCAACTTTTTAAAAAGAATATTTGTAGTGTCCTAAAAAGTGTGCTGTAGTTACAAGACTTCTTTATTGCTAGTGGCCTAAGTTCCTTATTTCAATACAGACCATAGCACAATGGTTATTTCTTTCTACAGTGCAAAAACTCCATCAAACACAGCTAGTGACTCTTCCTCCTCTCCCACTATGGAATCACCGGTTGTTTTACTTAAAATCTAGATGGAAGCCCAAATACACACCGCAAGCAACACATCCTTGTATTTGCAGAGACAACAGAGGCAATCCTGAAAAAGCCATACAGACAAGCTACCAGTCACTGGTCAAATAACAAGCACAAAAAATGTTATGTGATTTTTACATAAGGGCACATTTGTAACGCTCCAGCAAGGAGCACTTGATTTTTCTTTCACTGCTGTATGGAATGTAAAGGTGATTAAGTTCATCTTTGATTCAAAAATATTAAAATTTAATATTAAAGTTTTAATGAAGACATAAGCAGAAAAAGAGCACACCACTATAACCCTTGGGGCGCACATCCCAGAAGCTGCTTAAAGCAGAGTGGGCTGAATCATCTTTCCTGCCTTGAGTTGGGGTTTGTTGCTATCAACTATGCAGAATTTGGTACATCCTGGGCCTCCTCTGACCAGACACTGTACACCAAGTGGTGAGAAAGCAATAGTGTTGTTTTCCCTGCTGCTACCTTATCTTTCTGTGAATATAAGGGCACAAGTAAGGGTAGCAGATTACAAGTGATAGGCTCCCAGAAGTGTGTTTTAAGAACATGGTGTTTCCTGTGCTCACTGGGAATTAAGGCAACATCCAGCTCATACACTATATATATTAAAAAAAAAAAAAAGGAGAGAGACATGCAAACCACTGAAGTCCACTGTAAATACGAAGCCATGCAGAAACTTACCTAAATCTATTCTACAAAGCAGCATCAGATTATAGCCAACAAGAAGCCAGGGCTACCCCTAGTGCTGAGACTGGTCATGCAGTAAGTGGCAGAACCAGCTAGACTTAGTGGCCAGCACCAAAGTTTACCAAATGTAATCCTCAAAATACATCTGTGTACTCTTTAACGGTACAGTACAGTTGCAGACACCAGTAAGGAGGAATAGATTTTCTCAGTCCACTCCTCTTTAAAGACAAAGCAGATGTTATTTATCTGGTTTTTAATAGCAATTACATATTATCTCTTACTGGACAAAAAAATAAGTTATATTTTATTTTCACATCTAGTTTTGATTTCTTTTTTAAATGCCTCCTACATTTTTCTTAAATTTCTTCTCCCACAAGACCTTTGAAAAAGCACCGGGAGAAAGCCTCATACCTACTTTGCAATTCACCAAAATTAAACTAATAACACCTCTTGCTGTCATCTGTCAGTTAGAGTAAGATTTATAAGTGGCAGCAGAAATAATTTTAATAACGTTTACTGGAATATCAATAGCTTGAACAGACAGATCCTTCAAAGACACTGCTCATATCAAGTGAAATCTGTCATGAAAACTAGAAATTCATTTTAATTAACTGTATTTGAAAGCCTGATAATTTAAAAATAAAAGACAAACTGGACAATACCATGTGTTTGTGCAGAAATGACATTCTGTGTGAGTAAATGCAACTGTTCCAAGATGGGTTAGTCGAATATTTTGCCTGTTGATTTCATTGTACATGTCACCTCCTGGAAATCCTCCTTCTAGACTGCTTGTTATCGTTGCTTACATCTTTTGTGTGAAACTGCTGAACACATTTTAATTTTTTACACGTGTTAACAGATGTTTGGAGGGCTTCACAAACAAAAAATTCTTACCTACTTTTTCATCACTCTGCTGTTCAGTTAATGAATATGGTCTTTTCAGCTAACTGAAGCCTAAGTTAGGAGAAGACAAACATCAGGTGTTGAAAAGTGAAGGAATCCAATCTTTATAAAGGCAAGTTATTTTGAATTAAATTAATAAATCTTAATGCTTGTGAGAAATATTCATCCTCTACATAAAGCATCACAGGTTCACTTCTCTTTTTCAAACCATCAACAGTATCACCTTGTCTCTCCTGCCTCCCTGGTTCTTCAATTTGTTAAACTTTGCAAAAAGAAATAAAAATGTCTTCAGAGAAAATTTAACAGGTTTGAATAAAAAAGAAAAAAAAAAAAAAAAAAAAAAAAGCCTGCTTGAGACCATTGCACACACTCTAGGAAGCCAGTAGGCAGAGCCAATCCTAGCTTTTTGAATACAATTCTGCAGATTCCTAGATTTTATCTAGTTTTTAATTAAAATTCTCTATAGAGAAAGATCCTTATCTCCTTAACTGCAACTTTTAACAAGTCTTATTATTACTTATTTTAAGACAAGTAGAAAATACTAGAGAATACAAATTTATTACTGCAGTTTTATTGATCCTTTTGTAATAAAGTGTGCATGCATTTCTGTAACAGAGATCTCTTCTAAATTCAAGCAGTCCTCCTTATTTGTCAAAAGATATTTACTTTAAAATGCCTGAGACTAATCATAGCTATTTGCTATTCTGCATTAAATTTTGTTACCTGAAACCTGACTTCACCTTTCAATAAAACACGAATCCCTTTTTGCACTAGTATTATTTTCCCTTTGAAAAAAAAGATAACATATATAAAAATAAAGAGTTCAAACACTGAAACACATTACTGAGGTCACATTTCAGTGGTAAAGAACGCCATTAATATTTAGTCTACCTTAATGGAAGAAATTCGAGTTCGAAGATACTTTAGGTTATCTTGTCCACGCTCATGTCAAGGGAGACTTGCTTGCTATGGCATGTTATTGATTGTTTTGCAGGTTCATTATGAACTTGTCAGTTAGTAGCAAGTTCCCAGCTCAAAAATCTTAAATATTGGTGAAGTTAATTATTCCAAAGTACCTGTTTTAGAGGTGGCTTTTGCAGATGGACCCTATGTTTCTTCCTTCTTAGTATCATCTCATGATTACCTCTCATTTATCACATTCTTCTTTCCAAATAAATTCAAACAGTTTAAAATAAAGGTAATAGTAGTAATTACTAGACATTCGTGACTTTGCTACAGGGCACTTTCAAGCCTCTCAATTTCCTTTGAAGCTTTCTACAACACAGTTTAGAGGTTCACAATTTTAACAGCTGACAGAAGTTCTCTATATTGTGGTCCACAAAAGAGTGACTTTCTAAATTACTCTACTTTTTAGACTACAGTGGATTTTAATTCGCAGGATTATCCCCAGATTATTAGCCGAATATGTATTACATGAATGGGGATCCTTTCCTGGTATATTACCTGTAGATAATGCAACTTTGTGCAAGAAAGTAATACACAGTTTAGTCAATGCTAATGGGACAGAAGTCTTGTTTTCTGCTTTAAGTTCCCAAAAACATTTGCTTAATATGCAGAAGTCACAGTATGTGTGCTTACAAATAGCACATCCAAAATTCATTCCCTTTAGAATTAGTTTCGACTTGTATCGTTTTAATAATACACATGGCTTTCCATGCGTTTTTCTTTGAGTGGACAGAAGTAATAATGTTGCAATTTAGCACTGACATAGAAACATTGATTAGGAAAACCTGCAAGTATCTGTACGAAACAGGATCCATGTTTCCTTCAGCTAACTCAGCCTGGGTCGGTTACCATAATCATCAGTAGGAGCAGCAATAAACCGAACCACACAACGATGCTCTTCAGACCGAAAATTTCACATTGAAGTGTATGAGTTTTTTTCCTCACTGAATTCAGTGACCACTTTTTCCACTGACACCGAGAGTTTCCATTCATTATGCCATAAGTATTAAAGTACATTGGAAGCTATGCCTGCCAGAAGAGCCAATAGTTTAAAGATACACAAGTTTACTTCTATGGGAATTCACGATTTGTGATGTTTGGAAGAAATCCTTGAAAAGCGCCAACAAACAGCTGAAAAAAGGTAGCCCTGGCTATAGCTACAGATACCACCTTCTGAACGCACAGTATCATGAACTAAGGAATTGGCAAGTTGTCTAGCCAACACCTTTCCAAGCACTTAAACGCATTATTTTAACCCAAATTCATTTGGACCCAGGAATGTTTAAGAGATGTAGCAGCCTTTCTACAGGGGGTGGTTTCCCAAATTCACACTCACTTCACTCTCCAGGAAGTCAACAATGGCAACCACTAATGATGGAAGATATTTCACAACTACAGTGGGCTTGGAACTTGACAAAAAAGAAGGGAGATGGTTTGAATAGTCACCTACCCAGTCACCTCTCAAGCACTGGGAGGCGAGATACCCGCAAACGTTCTCTGAATGAGAACGTTTCAGACACTGCATTAATGTACAATCACCAGCTCCTTCTGAACAGACCTTGAGAAGAAAGCCTCACCAACTAAAGTTACAAATTTACAAATGCCACGTAGAACGGGTATTTAAGGATTTCTGCAGTGTGAATCTTAAAACGACGCGGAATTTTGTTACTGTTCATGTCTGTCGTCACCAGCCGCTACAGTTTAAAAAGTCAAATGTAAAAAATATTTCTGTGCAGTATGGATCATGCACAGCACTACATAAACGCCTGTTACAGCTGAACTAATACGCTGTCCCTCAGGCTACGAACCCTGGGACAGACTCAACCACGGCTCTCCGTTTCTTAAAACACTTCCCCGGCCTCAGGCTGAGCCCCTTCCTGCCCCTCGTGAACACCACTCGCACGGGCGCTCTAAAGGAAACGCTCCCGCGGACCACAGACCGCCTTTCATGAGATCTCTCTCTCGAAATCCTAAGCCCTTCCGACTTCAGCCTTTACCGACTGACCATGGGGCTCGGCAGGAAGCCAGGGCAGACGGCGGCGGGGACACCCACCCCACTCCGCCCCACTGCGAGCGCTGCCTCCCGCGCTCGGCAGCGGCCAGCCATCCCCGGCGGAGGCTCCAGCCCGCTCCCAAACTCACGTGGTGCGACAGCCAAAGGTTACATGCACCGCTGGGACGAGGATGACACCGCTCTGAGAGGCGCTTCCCACCGCGGAGCGGCCCCGAGCGGGGACAGGCTCACATGCGGCGAAACGCCCGCGAGGGCTTCGCTCTCCCGGCACCCGAAGTGGTGCCGCATCCCTTCCTCGTCCGCGTCGGTCGATGAGCAGCCCGGCCAGGCATCGATAAATCAAAACAGCCCGTCCGCTCCGACGGAAAGCTGCGTACGACTCAGCCGCGGCCAAAAACACCGCCCTGGGGGCGCGGCGGGCGGGCGAGGGAGGTAGGGAGGCGGCGGGGGAGGCTGCGCGGGTGCCGGGCTCTCAGCCCCCGCGGGGCGGCGAAGTGCCCGGGATGTCGGTGTCGTGCTGCCGCAGAGGGCTAATCCCGGCTACTTAACCCGGCGGGCGGCGGGGGCTGAGCACCACCTTAATCCACGGCGTGTGCGCGCCCGCCCGCCGGGAGCTTGCTGGGCCGTGGCGTGCCGGCCGTGTCCGGCCGCGGGGTCCCCGACGGTGTGGCGGTGCGCTCCCGCGGCGGCTCAGCCCCGCATCTACTGCCCTCAAGGTCACGCCGTGTCCCGGCTAACACGGCGGCGGCCAGGTGCACGCTCCTGTTACCTGCGGGGAGAACCGGCGAAAGCCCGGGAGCGCGGCACCCGGTCCCTCCGGCCGCGCCGCCGCACCGAGCGAGCCCGGCCACGGCTCGCAGCCCCGAGGCGTGAGCGGAGCGACGCTGCACCTGCCGCCACGCTGTTGCCCGCCCCGGTCGGCTAACCGGGAGGAGAACCGCCCCGAGCCGCAGCCGCGCTTACCTCTGCGCCGTGGGGCCGACACGGCCGCCAGCCGGGGGCCAGGACGAGGCGCCCGTGAACCTGACGCCGCCCGCTCGTTCGCTCGCCGAGCGCACAAGGTCCCCGCGCTCCCCGCCCTGCCCACGACCAGTCGGCCCCGCCGCGCCGCCCCCGCCCTGCGGCCGCGAGAGGAGGGCGGGAGAGGGGGCGGGGGGGTGAAGCAGCGACCGAATTGGGGAGGGAAGGAGGGAGGGAGGGGGCACCGGCGCGGGGAGAGCCGGGGGAGGAGAAGGAAGGAGGGAGGGAGGGGGGTGCGGACCGCCCACCCCGCCCCCGTCGCCTCACCGGCAGGAATCAGCGATTCGCCCTCCTCGCGGGAGCTCCCACCGTCGCCGCCGCCGCCGCTCCCCGGGGCCCGCCCGCCTCCTTTCCCCCGCACGCACCGGGCAGCGCCGAGCGCGCCGCCGAGCCCCTGCGCCGCAGAGCAACCGCTACAGGAGCCGGGCGCCACCGGGCAGGGCGGGGCGGGGCGGGGCGGAGCGGAGCGCCGCGATCCGCCCGCCTCCCGCCTCCGCCCGCCCGCCGCGGTCACTCACTTGCCCGCGCCAGCCGCCCCCTCCTCTCCCGGCGCCGCGGCCGCCGGTCCCCGCCGCCTCCCTCGCCGCCTGCGGAGTGCGGGCCACGTGACGGGGCCCCTCGCTCGGCCGAGGAAGGGGGGTCTCGACGTGCGGAGTCTTCAATGGGGGAGGCGGAGGCGGGGCCCCGGTAGGCACGGCGCCCGCGGAGGCGGAGCCCCGCGCCTGTGCCCGCCCGCCGCCGCCGCCACTGGCGGGAGGGAGGCTGACGCGCTTGTTTCCATGACGTCGGCGGGCGGGGCCGCGGCGTTTGATGGAGCCCGGCGGGCTTCGGGGGTCGGTGACTTTGCCACGAGCGGCTCCCGCGGGGCGGGGCGGGGGCGGGGCGAGGCGGGCCGTCGTGTCGCCTCCCTCCGCCCGCGGGTCGCGCTGCGCCGCCAGCGGGGACGCGGGCCGCCTCGGAGGGGCGGGGATCCCCCGGCGGCGGGAGAGGCCGCGGTCCCACGAGGGAGGGGCGGCCGCCGTCCGGACCGGGGAGCGTCGATTGCCCCGGTGGGCGGGGGCCGTGCGTGGTGCCGGAGCTGTCCCGGGGGCGGTGCCGTCGGGGGAGGCGCCCTAAGGGACCGCCGGGCGCCTGGGGTGCGGTCCTCCCCCGCCCCAGGGGCCGCGGGGGCGCCGTGCGGTGCCGTGCCCGCCGGGGCCGGGGCCGTGCTGCCCCACGGACTCGCCCTCCCGAGAGCGGCCGGTGGGAGCCGCGCTGGCGGCTGCTGAGCAGCGGGCGCGGGGAGCACGGTGCAGCCTGGGCGAGGCTCCGTTGTATCTGCCGGGTTGCGCTGCGGCAGGAGGGCCCTGTTGCGTGGGGCCGCTGGCGGGTCCGGAGCGGCAGGAACCAGCGTATCGCTCGCTGCCGACGCTGGGGATTAGGGAGCTCCGGATCCAGCCTCCCGTCAGGCGTGTCCGCCCCTCGGGGAACCCTGGCAGCTCCCTCAGGAGAACGGGAAAGGTGTGGAGGCCGCAGATGTTCGGCGCTTCCCGGTCTCCAACCGAAGGCTTTTCGATTGGAGAAAGAAAAACAAATGGGGTTATCAACGTTTGAGCCCATGTGAGTTGTCCGGGGAGACGGTGGAAGTGAATAACAGGACTGGGAATTAAACTGGAAATTAAAATCCTGATTTCAGTTCTCCGCCAATGCAGTAGATCTCCCACCACCCTCCCCCCTCCCGAAAAATACCCATCCATAAATTATGTCATTCTATAACGTATTTGTTTGGGGGGTTGAGCTGTGTTTTGACATTCTCCACTCTCCTCTGTTGGACATCTCACACGAATGACTGGCCAGCTGCATCCCAGGCTGTCAGGTTCTTGGAGCCTGCCATAAATACCCTGTTTCACCTTCGTTATCATTCAAATCCTAATACTGCAAAGGAAATGAATGGAGAAGCTTATGCATCTCTACAGTCGCAGACCCGAGATGATGCAGAGCTTAGAGGGTTAAAGCAACAGGATGAAGTCAGCACAAAGCAGTCCACAAGGACTGGCAAATAAATAAATCATCCTAACTACGCTATTATTATGGCTTGCCTGAGGTTCATTGTCTCTTTCTTTTTTACCTGAATGTCTGTTATGTTTTTCTCCTTGTTCAAGAGAAGCAATCAAAGAGGCTGCTAGAACTAAATGGCTCCTGCCCATTTTGAATGTTGCTAAAAATAGTACCTTACCTCTCCATATCTAGAGGTCAATTGAAAAATCAAAATAATGAGGTAAACAACCCTACAGACTGTTCTGTAGAGGAGATTTCTTACATTTCTTCCCAGAAGGAGACTATAAAACTATCCGAGCATACGTAAAACAAATTCTCTTGCATTCTGCTTGCAGTTCAGCATCATTCTCTGCACTTATGTCTCTAGCTCAGTGAGGCTTCCTTCCCCAGGCTCTTGGAAATTACATTTCTCAATACAGCTTTATAAGACTGCCAGATGTGTTCTGCACAGTTTTGTCATATCTCCTAGCTCTTGGGCAGATAAAATTAGCTTTGGTACAGCTAAGAAGGAGATGATGTGTTTAAAGCACTGCAGTTTGGGTACATGTCTGTACCTGTTTCTGTTTGTCTTGAGAGAAGTTAGGTTGCGCTTCGGTATTTTTTCTATGAAACGGGAATACTGTCCTATTTTCTTCACACAAAAGAAGCAAAGGTGGCAGGGGTACATATCATTATCTTTTATGGTAGAATTCTCTAAGTGGATACATTTCTCAAGGCACACAGTTGTCATTTAATGTTCCTCTTGCATTGATATACAGGACTAGCATAAAAACATGTAACACATTGACTGAAAATAAGGACAAATTTCTTAAATCTCCACAAAATCTTCTCCCTGAGGATTTAAAATTTTTCCAAATTAATCTTCAGTATCCAATTTTAATATTTTTTTTTCTTTTTGTGAGAAAGAGGTGCTCCTGCTGTTTCTAAAGACTAGGATGTATAATTGACTAACAGAAAACGTTCCTTATAATGTAGGTCACCAACAGTATAAAGCAAGCAAAACCAAGATGTAGAAATGAATATTTCTGTAGGTCTTTCATTTCACTTTGGAGGAAACATTACCATTTCACGAAAATTCAGATTGGTTTGCAAACCATTTGGAAAGGCCAGACTTGACGAATCAGAGCCAATACTTCATCTCAGTCCATGACCAGCGTGCTAACGACACAAGCATCGCACATTTCAATAGACACGGAAAATGTGTCACAGCTAATTGAAGTGGATTGCCTCTATCTAATCTGCTTACTATGAGACTTTTAACGCAAGAGTAAGAGTTAGAGTATTTTGATCATTACAATATTTGGTCAAAAAATTATTAAGGTGGCCAAGATCTGAGTGCTCACCTCACCATCCTGTATCAACTAGGGAATTTTTGGCAAAGTCTCATGATGGGCTTGATCTGAGAAGAGAGAAAACAGGCTTTTCATTGTTTATTTATAGATCTTAACTTGCTTGAAACAGTTTTATTGACTGTTCTGCTGGTGCTGATTCTGTTCAAACTCAGTCAGTTTATTAAATTGAATGGAAGTGGAGAGCACAGAAAAAGCATGAGAAGTTAGGGGAATATTTGTGTATGAGCAAGGAGGTATGAATGTCTAAACTGCGACGGGTTTTGCAGAACCAAATGTTTCTGTACAAGGTAAAGGTGCCCTAGTTGTCTTACTCAGTTCAGTACTGCTGTTTAACCAATCTCTTCAGTCCACCATGGAGAAGATTCCTGTTTTCTATATCCCTGGCTGATGCCCTGACCTCGTTCCTGACAGGCCCCGGAGGCTGCATCTTGCGATTGTTCCAGTAACCTGCACCCTAAAAGATCAATCTGTTGCCTAAAACACTATAAACAGCCACCTAGATAGGCAAACAATAGACCATTCACTCGTCTTGTAGATAGCACAATGCCCAAATTGCTCTATTATTCACCCATGCAGCCTAGCAATGACTTTGTGTAACAAAACAGTATCATCATTTCATCCTGAAATCCTCCACCCTACCCTTAGGAAAGAGGTCTATCTGTAAACATTTGCATTTCTATCAGCTCAAAATTCTTTCTCTTGACTGGTCGGGAACGATGGATTTGTGCATAATGTGTTTCCCCTCGAGAATGCATGTGATAATTTCAAATAGTTGATTTTATTTTCTCTATTTCCCTCTCAACAATTTTGGATAATTTGGTTTTTCGTTTGCTGTTTTTTCGCATTCAGTTTCATGTTTTACTGTGATACTGCAGGATCGGGAGGGTGGAAGATTAAAAGAATAAACAAAGAAATGTGAGGAGTAACAGTTATTGCACAGATCAGTTTTCATGTATATTGTATATGAAATGTATCAGAAAAAGATACACTGAACTTGATATGTTAGCTGTTTCTTCTTTACGCGTACTTTTCAAGTGAGCCTGCAGCTCAGCAACATTACAGTTCCAAAGCAGATGAAAGAGTGGAAGGCTATTTCCTGAGCAAGGACACGATGTCTACACACAAAAATAAATAAAGAAATAAGCAAACAATCAAAACAAAGCAACAAACAAACAAAAAACCCGAAAAAAAACCTGGAAAAAAAAAAAAAAGAAAAGAAAAAAAAAAAAAAAAAGAAAGAAAGAAAGAAAGAAAGAAACCCAAAGCATAAGTCCTGGAATTGATGGAGAATTTGACCAGTTAAAGGAATTCGAGCAGGCATGAGAGAGACAGGGAAAATCGAACAGGGTGGGGTAGCAGTAATTTACACGTCTGTAAAGAGCAGGGATGGAGGAAAAAACCCAGCCATTTGTGAAGCCTTTCATGATAAAACATAAATCATTAGAACCAAGCATGGATGGTGGTTATGTAGTAGGACTACGGGTGCCTCTTAAAAAGTGAGAAATGACTGGTGAATGGATGTGTGTTATCACTCAGTAAATAACTACTGAAAATGCATCCAGTGAGCATTCAACTACCTCCACAAAAGTGTACCTTCCTATGTAGTACTTCCCCAGTTTGGATACTTTCTCCCCCATGGCAAATTCATTCTTGAATTCCTAAAGGATGGCCAAAGTTTCAAGCAAGGTTGTGCTGGAAGCAATTTCGTCCAGCTGGCTAGAAGGGTTTGTTAAAAATAAGCTACTGTTTTCATTTCCCAGGAACTGCTTTTAGACATCAGTTCTCAGTGCCTGTCCTTGGTATGGACAGACATCGCTCTTGCAGCTCACCTATCACTCCAAGACTCAAAATGTTAGGCATGTCCATTTATACTTAACAAACTACAAAAGTCCTTTCGGGAATTTGTGGTATGTGCAACTCTGGATTCAAAGGAAAATGTTTGTTCATTAGGTTAATGATACTGTGGGTGCTTTTAGATATGATGCTTTTTAAGGCTTCTTACTAGTCTGATGAAGTTGTGGCCTTATCTTTGAGAGCTTCTTTGCGCTGATGCTAGTTTGTGATGCTTCATTGATTTCACTCCTTTTTGTGACATGTTCATGCTGACTGAATATCTTCTTTGTAAATTGTAATGTTGTGTTTCTCTCCTCTGTGATCAAGTGACAAGAGACTTATTTTTCCTCCTCTCCCTAAGATAAGAAGCAAAAGGAGTAACCAAGCTATCTCCCTCCGATCAGCATCACTGACCAGTCTGAGTCACACTCCTGACTCAAAAAAATTTGTTTTATGAAGAATAAATGTAGCCCTTCCCTGATCTCATCAGTGCTGGGTAATTTTCTTAAGAAAAAAAAAAAAATGTCTCTTAGCAATGCTAGTTCAAAGTCCTTTGGATAATATAATAGATAACTCAGTTAAGCTTTTGGTTCCTTCAGCAAACATTGGCATTTCTGCCCCTTGGCAATTATTCAAGATGAGTTTGATGCATTTAAGTCATTAGAGGTAACAGTTCCCATTCTGCATTTCTTTCAAGGAGGAGTAACAGAAAAGATGCACTACCTTATTTCTACTCCCTTAGTCAAGAATTAATTGTTCAAATGATAAGTGATTACCGGAACATAGCCAAATAAAGTATTTGTTTACTTTGTTGATCACATACAGCTCTAAATCATCTTGTCTGGTTTCAAGATACTAAGGAAATTATCTGACCTACAAAATTACTTTTGAAGAATATTACTAATGATCTACTTCAGATGCATTTTTTAATAGTTTAGAACTCTGGGCTCAGCCTTGCAAGATTTATTTGGGAATAATTTTTTCAGATTACAAATACAGATTTGAAGATTATCAAGGCCAAAATTTTGATATCTATGAAAAGGTGGGGATATAAAATATCTAATATCAAAGCTTCAAAACAAATCACCGTCCACAGTAGTATAAATTAACAAAAGTATTTCAAAAGTGTTTGTATTTGTGTATATTTAGAATCACTGTATAGCTTACAGTGTTTAAATGTAGACTGTGGGCAGTCAAAAGAAGAAAGTCTTGTCTTGAATGTTGCTTCTATTGTCAGGTAATAACAGAATCATATATATTAAGGTAAGTAGAAACAAACTTAAAAATAATTCAATTAGAAAAATTTACTAAGTTCTTGTAACACAAACTACATTTCTAATATGTACTTGATGAAAAGATCAATAGGATTTTCCTCTAAATTCCCTTTTGCCAATATGACGATATGGCAGCCTTGTCTTGAGCTAGAGGAGCTTGAATATATCCTGTTATGGGTACATCTAGCAGTAGTACTGCTGTAGGTTATCTTCAGGTTACAACATGTTAGGCAGCAGCAAAGGTGGCATGTTTTACAAGAGAAGTAGATTAAAAGATAGAAAAATATTTTGTTAGTGACAGCAGTCCAAACATTGACAATTTTGTTATTTTCAGTTCTGACTGGACTCAATGAGAGCTGCACATGCTTAGTAATTAATAAAGCTGACGTCTATTTTAGTAAAAATATCTTGGATTACTAAAAGATATTTGAAAATAAATAAATGCAAAAGACTTTTAGATCTATTCAATATTAGATCTACAGTAAAACTTAAATTTGTTTATTTAGTGTGTTCAGCTTGATGTCAAAAACAACCAGGCCATTTTACTGCTTAACCACTTCTCAGTGCCTTTCATGTTCAAGCCCCCAAGCCCTGGCAGTGCCTTTTTAATGAAGCTATGCACTCAGAATTGTCCACCAGGACAGCAGAAAGGGCCCACAGCTGCTCTGTGAAATTAGTTAGGAATAATTGTATGAGATGTCCTTGACAGCATTTGTACTGGCCTTTAAAAGTGTTGCAAGATCAGCTGGCCCTAGGAAGAAAATGACTGTGGGTCTGTTAAGAGATGTGGTTCATGGAGTTTCTTAAGAATAAGGTTTGAGTTGCAGGGTCGAAGTACCAGAACTATCACAACCTGTTTTGCAAATGTCAAAAACTTTGATCTTTCTAATCACTGTGTGTTTATCTGCCTCCCACCTTTATGGGGTTCTGTTGAAGTTCGTGATGCTCTGTCAAAGTACAGGGAAATGTAAACACTTGGAAAAGGGTCAAGAATCCCCCTAAAAGATAGTGTTGGTATGTATAAATAATTATAAAAATATGCATATACATATAGAGGTCTTGCTTTAGAAGGAAATTCTAATCTAAAAAGACTTACAGCTAAAATTTTAGAACAGTATTATAATTAGCAAAACAAATAAAATTTTTAAAATTGTAAGACAACAGTAAAATGATCATAAATTCTGTCAGTATTAGAAAATTCACCTTGCTACCTAAGCCAAAATTTTTCCTTTCCTAATTACTATTTCTTTTCCCATATCCCTATCCATTTCAGTTTGCCGTGAAGACAAGCGAAAACATTCATTTTAGAAAAAATGTTAGGAGAGCTGATGGTTTTAGATGGGAACCATATAAAATGTTGTTGGATTTTGTTTGTTTATTTGCTGTTTCATTTGTTTATTTTTGTTTGTTTGTTTTAAAAAAGGAACTAGAACTCTTATGGCAAACCATGGAAGTTAACCACAAGAAATGAAATCAGCAGGAGTTAATTAAGACCTCTGTAGCTGGAAAAAAAGATAGTGTTGTACAGATAAGATTTGTTTGGCTTTTTTCCCTTTTCCTCTGATCTATTCCTCTTTCCTAAATTAGATTAAAAACTCCATGAAACATTAAATTGGCAGGCAAGTAAAGCTAAGATAAAGCACCTCTTTAAAACCCATAATGCCAGGAAATTCAGAGATGTAGCTATTACAACACTCTTACCCCATACTGCAGTACTTTTAGTGTGTAGTTTCTCATTGTTGACTGAGATAGATAAAAATCACATAGTTTTTTTGCCTCCCTCCTAAAATTTTTGTTTTAAGGTTGAGGAGTAGAGTTTTTACATTGTTTACTACAATATTTCTACTTTCCTCTGTAATGTGTTCTGCACACTGGGTTGTATTCTTATAATATTTTTGGGTTTATTGTTGACAAAAATAAATACTATTATGTGAGAAAAATCAATGAATATAATATATATCTCATACTTGCATTAGATGGGGCTTTTTTTTTAGTTATTCTGTTGCAAGCTCCAAACAGATGAGGTATATAGATTAACTTGAACTTGTATGTGCCTTTGCAAGTTTAGGACATAAACTGCCTAAAGGAACTCAGGAAATTTTATTACTTGTGTTGTGTCAGGGAGTTTCTGCATCTCTCTCAATACAGACATTGTCTTCCATGTGCAATATTTAAAAGCAATTTCCAGAACTGCTGCCTGTCTTCTGAAAATTAAAAGAAGTGCACTTATATGCCATCCTTACGAGAAAAAGGAATGTTTGTTGGGGTTTTTCTCTTGAAATATTTCAACTTTATTGCAGGCCTGAAGTACATTAAAGAAGCATGTGATCTGAAGCCTCATAGAGTGTGTCATTTTCATCAGGGTTAAAAGGATCAGCAAGTGCTTTAAAAAATCAAAATCACCAGGCAGGTCCAACTTATTTGTTGTTCAGCTTCCCCACTTTTTTACCTGTGGCCCACTGGGTGGAAAGGATGAACAACTTTGCTGAATGCTCACCTCTTTCACAAAGTAGTACAAATAGTTAATCATATAAAATCATATATAATATAAATCATTCACCTGTGTTCACCTGTGTACTTTAGTTTGTATTTTGAACCATTGGTGAAACAAGAGGTGTGATACCTTCAAATGCATCTAAATTATATATCAAAAGTTATTTATTAGTGTCTAAGACAAATATTTCATTTGTATACCATAATCTGTATGGTATGGTGTGTTTCTGCTTGGCTTTAGTGACACAAATTTTGGCGTATTGCTATGATTATGATGATGAAGATGATGATGATGATGATTTGTTTTTAAACATGACTCATGAGATTTCTGTATGCTGGTTATATAATGCTTCTTTCTTCCTGATACTGTCTGTTCTCTACTTTCGGCTTGCTTTTTTTATTGTTATTTTTTAATTGTGTGTATTTAGTTGACTAATGATCTGTTTAATTAATTCAATAATTAAAGGATAGTTGTCATATTTACTGTATATTAAATGCCTTAATTTTTAGATGTGAAATAATTTTTAGTATTTAGTGCTTTCATTTTATTATTTTATGGAGTTCTTATACTATGATATCTGTTATGCATAATCTGTTACAAAGCAAAGCAAAGCAAAGCAAAGCAAAAAAAATTTTTTTTAAAAAATAAATATAATCAGGTATCCTTGATGAAGCTTTGTGCTGTCAAAATCAAATAATCAAATGCACAAAGGAGGAAAAGGTGATATTTGTGAAAATTGTGGAAGGCATATCAAAGTTTCATGAGAATTCAGATGAACTGAAACAATGTATATTGATAAGAAAACATACTTACTTTTTAGTGTGATTAAAAAGGCAAGAGCCTTCTAATGGGTTGTCAGTGCAAGAGCTTTTAAAAAAGCTAAATCTCTAAATGCCAGATAGTACCAGTTTAGGTGGTAAATAAATGAAGCAATATTCACCAGAATGAGCATGGCAAGCTTCTTATAGTCCAAAGAAATGCTGGGGGGAAAATACCCACATTTTATTTTTGTCTCCTCTGATATTTGCTGTTCTTCATAGTTAATATTTATCCTAACTGTGGGTTTAATATTGCTTTGACAAAGAGAAGGTATAATGAAAGAAAACATGCATCAGTCATTAACATCAGTTAATACTCTAATTTATAAAATTTGAATGTCCTTAATAAAGTTGTAAATCCTTATTTTTAAAGATAAAATCTAATCTACAAAGACATATTTGTGTGATTTTTGTTACATTTTAAGTTTCGTATATTGTTCACTCATTAAATTTAGTTTTACAAGTTAATACTAGTGTTGTACTTTAATTAATATAGTTTGATATAATTGCTACTGCCTATCTAATGATAGAATAACTTTGTAATTAAACAATATGCTTTACCCACAAAAAAGTTTCCATGATACAGTTTTGGGTTTTTTGTGGGTTTTTTTCGTGGTTTTGTTTTGGTTGGTTTGTTTGTTTGTTTAAAGTCCATGGAATTGGTGCTGATTTCTTGGTGAAAATTTAATCACACTTTTTCATCACCCTCATCTTTTTATTGAATGCCTACATAAATGTTCTCTTGAACTTTGGGTGTTGGATTACAGGTAAACAAGGATCAAAACATTTGATTTTTTGGTCACTACTCTTTGGAAATGGAAAATAAATAAGAAAAAATAATGTCTCTGAAGAGTTGAATCAAATACAAGTTGTTTCTCATAGCCAATATAAACATACCAGGGCTATGCCTCTGCAGGATAATGATGAGATGCTTTGGAGAACAAGAATTCAAATTTCTATTTTTGATGACGGGTGGTTGTCTTCCTTTAATTGTACCTCTCTTACAAAATAAGTCATGTGGTCTTTAACTACTCAGTTTTGTAATCTCTCTCTACTAACTTACACAGTCATTCAAATGTCCTGTCTGTACTGCAATGTCTACTCATCAAATCTGTAATCAGTACCACTTGTACAGTGGTTTGGAGTGATGTGTCACATCAGCATTACAGCCTATCTGACAGAGACCACTGCACATTTCTGAGGTTTTTCAGAGACATTGTCTCCTTGTATGTCGTCAGAGCTGCTTTATCCATGAAAAACCCTTTTCTACTCTAGCAGCTTGAAAATCTTAAGAGTATTCCCCTTAGGAGAGGTGACTTATACAGTATGATGGCAACATCCATCAGCTTCTCTTCAGAAAAAAACCCTACAATCCCCATAGTGTAGGTAACATCACACTGAAGAGCTTTCAGGGAATTCCTCACTGAAAATATCTGCCAGATTGTTTATGCTATGGGGGAACAAATGCTAGGGAAAGAATAAGGCAGGAACTGATAAAGCATAAAGGCCTAAATCTTGAAAATATAAATCCCATGTCTACCAGAGCTATATGAGGGTAACAAACCACATTTGGTTTCAGTCTCACCTCTCCTGAAAACATCCTCTGCTAAAGCTGAGAAGGAAAACTTGCCTTTATGTCTATCAGACCACAACATTTGGTTATTTTTATAAATACATTGCTATTTTACTTGTTCATGTTCATAGTTCTTCAGTAGCCAACAAGCAGCAACCAGAACACATACATGTCACCACAGTTTAACTATTCCAACTTGAAATGTTTGCTAATGGCTAGGATGTGTTCTTAACTTAGTTTTTCTGCCTTTTGCCCAGTTTTTAATATCAAATACTGCATATTAGATCCAAATTTTGATAATGTAAAGCACTACTTTAGGCAAATTGCCTCTAAGGGTAAGGCAGAAACATTTTTTTTTTTTTTTTATTTTCTAGGGCAATTAATTAGACTTCTACAATGTTGCTCCCACACTTAAATTAATCTCCATATGTTCAGTTATCATGGGGGAAAAAAAGAAAGAAGAAACTGAAATGAAAACTCATATCTACAACACTGCAATGTATATTTCAGACACTTAAAATTCTGTCAGCTTTCTGGGAGTTCATAACCTCTTTATTACATGCTTAGCTAATCAACACGTCATAATTTCTACACAAACAATAGCTCTGTCACTTTTCATCATATATTTAAAACAAAAGGGGAAAAAAGGAGAAGTGTCACTGATGAGATTTTAGTACTTTTATTCCATGCAGTTTAGGATAGTTACTATTTACCTGTAAAATACTACTTTTGATTTAAATAGTACTTCACAAGTTACTTGTCTTGTGATATATTGTCTTTGGTTCATTTAACTTCTTGTTTCATTTCCTAGGTAATTTGGAAAGCAAAATCCATACTTGCTTGGTTATTTTTCTGAATTGCCAAAGTTATAATAGGTCTTTTTACAGACTCTTTTACGCACTTTAAATTAAGTATCTTGTGTGATGGGTGGACTCAGGAGAAAAAAGAAATAGAGGAAGCACATCAGAACTATGGAAACACTTTAACACAGGAAATGTTAAGAACTGGCAACTAGTGAAATGTAGCAATATTAGTTTGTACTTATGTATCCTTAGTCTGATACATTTGTTTTCTTTATGCAACATCCCTGTGTTTTAAGGTATTATGTGTTCCCAGCCAAAAGTTCCCACCCTTGCCTACAGTGTTTCAGTCGCACTCAGTCTGGCTGATCAGCAGGTGTAACAGCAGACAGGATTTACTGTTGCATGGGGTCAGGTTGGGAGAGAGTTGCTTTTCCCAATGGCAGCTCTTCTGGTGCTGTGGTGCGCGTTGGTGCTAGAAAGGTGTTGATAACACACCAGTGTTTGGCAGCTGCTGAGCAGTGCTGGCACAGCACCAAGGCTGTCCCTCCAACATTGTCCCCTTACCAGAAGGCTGAGGAGGGGCCAGTTCTTGGAAGCGGACAGCCAGGACAGCAGACACAAGCTGACCAAAAGGATATTCCATAACATGTGGCATCTGCTCAGCAACAAAAACTAAGGAAAAGGGGGTGGAGGCACTTATTATGAGGTTTGATCTTTTGGAGGAACCATTTACATATATGAGGGCCTACTTCTCAGGTCAGGAAGTGACTGGACAACTCCTACTGATGAGAAGTAGAGAAGAAATATCTTCTTTTCCCTTGCTTCTCTTCATAGCCTTTTCTTTTTCTTTATCAACCCTGAGATTAGCTAAGTTGTTTAGGGCATGGTGCTAATAATATTAATTTTGTTGATTTGGTCCCTATGTGGACTGTAAAGTTAGACTCAATTATCCTTTTGGGACCCTTCCAACTCAGAATATTCTGTTATCAACTGCCTCTTTCTGACCTGTGAGGTTTGTTTTGTGTTTTGTTGTTGTTGTTGTTGTTCCCTCACCCTGCCTTGCTGAGGAAGAAGAGTGATAGAATGACTCGGTGGGCACCTCTCATCCGGCTGGGGTCAACTCACCACAACCGTATCGGCTCAAATCTTGCCCAGCTAGTAAGTCACAGACTCAGCCATCCTTCTAGGCTGGTGTATGCACATGTTTAGGGTCTTACCTGTACAGGTCTGGTTGATAAGGAGTTTTCTTCTCCCAGCTTTTGGAAAGGAGCATGACAAACGAATTCTAGCCATCTAAAAAGGCAGTTGAACCATGCTGCTACTATCATTCTTTATTCTACAGCACCCATAGTTTCAAGTGCCCCATATGAACCCTAAATGAACTTGCTAACCTGGATTTTATAGTTTCAGTAAACAGAATTACACTAAGGAGGAAAGAGTCCAAGGCTTTATGTAAAGTTCTGCTTGATATGCCTTATCTGTGATCGGAAAGTTCTGTGACTTCCCCATCTTTCAGGCCTCATTTTTAACTTCTGCATATCCTTAGGTCTTATGATCTTATTTCTTACTTGGTTTAATGTTTTCTTGAAGCTACTATCTGCTTTCTTCTATTTTTATTTCCAACTGGGTCTTTCATCTGGCATGGCAATAGGACCATTAAGACAGAGAAGACTGTCTAGCTGTAGCCCAGACCTGTGTGTTTTTGTTTTTCTTTTCGTTTGTAGAGATTGAAGACGGATGTTGGAATTTAATCAGTCTAAAAACAGCCCTTCCTCCTTTCCCTTTCTCTCTTTCCTTCTCCTTCTCCTTCTCCTTCTCCTTCTCCTTCTCCTTCTCCTTCTCCTTCTCCTTCTCCTTCTCCTTCTCCTTCCTATTTTCTCTTCTTCTTCTTCTTCTTCTTCTTCTTCTTCTTCTTCTTCTTCTTCTTCTTCTTCTTCTTCTTCTTCTCCTTCTCCTTCTCCTTCTCCTTCTCCTTCTCCTCCTGTCTTTCTCCCTTTTGTCCCACCCTTCTTCCCTTCCTCTCGTGTTTTTCTTTTTTCTTCTTCTTCTCTCTCTGTAGAACCACTAAGGAATTCAGTAAGACTTCTGAATTGATTGTAACTATATAACTAGACCTTAATACAATTGTACTTCTGTGTAAGGGCAAATGAAAGAGACATTGAGTGAGAAGATTTCCATGGAAACAATATTTCAGTAGCAATGAAACATATTTCTCACCACAACTGCTAAAAATAACTTGACAAATAACTTCAAATAATTCGACTTTTTTTTTTTTTTTTTTTTTTAATAGAACAGGAAGAAAAACCATAGCACTTCTCATCTGGAGGATAGTATGCCTCATTCTGAGTTCTGCATCACTAATTCTTTAGTAGGATAACTTTTCATTTCTCGACCCACTTTTTAAAGCCTATTCTGATGTTACTTATCCCTGTTCATCTAGACAGAGGGATTACAAAGCAAAATGGGCTACAAGGTGTTCTTGGTTGCTTGTCACTTCCTAAATTCTGCATTTTAATGTTTCACAGCAATCTTAAGATCAATTTCCCTGGAAAAGAGCAAGCAGTTTGTACCTGCATATTCTTTGCTATTGCAAGGAAACTATGTCCTCTTTTACCTTACTTAAATTTTTTATGGAAAGGTTGGTTGGCAGTTCCTCTACAAGGTACAATAGAGCAGTTAAATTGGATAAGCAGTCCTTTGTGAGAACTCTCATTTTACCATATATTCTGCTTCTACTGTCATTTGGCTTATGAAATTCCCTTTGGGATCTCAGTTTATGTTTGTATCTCCAATAGTCATGTAGATCCTTGGCTTTTGGTTTATTTTTCTTCTTCATTGAATTGTCAAATACAAATATAAAAGCATATATCTGTGATGATTTGTGTCACTAATACTGCAAGGGGTACACAACTGAGTTGCAGACAGCAACTCTGTTTTGTCTGTAAGCACTGTATGGTCATACTTTTTTCCCCATGGTGTTTCATTATTTCAATGAAATAAAATTTCAGTGGAATCATCTGTATAGTTGGTTTGTGTAGCTAACTGAAACATTGTAGTAATAGAGGAAGGAGTTAGTTTCTATGGAATAAAGTAGAACTGTAAAGATTACTTGGTCAACAGATTTGTGCAGCAGGGCTTTGTGGTCATCTGATGGGTCTTGTCTGACAGACTAGAAGAATAAGCTCCAGAAGGAGATAAAGTAAATCACAAACACCTTCTCATTTTTTGTCATCTTATTTAAGCAGAAATTTTCTGCAAGAGCAGTTTGAAGAAAGAGAAAATGTTCTTGTCTTGTTGCTGACTGCTGGGCCTTCAGGGCTTTTGGGATGTATGGACTTAGAAGTCTTGTATATAGACCTGCTACTTATATAGCAATCTCTGACTATGTTTGTTTTCTCCTTTGAGCAGGGGAAATTGTGAGCTGGTAAGGGTCATGCAGAAGGGCAATTTCTCATAATAATTTTCTGTGGTTTTTTTTTTTTTTTTTTTTTTTTTTTTTTTTTTTTTTTTTTTTTTGAGAAATGTGCATTTAAACTTATGGTGGTAGTTGGAACCGGATCTCATGTAGACATATCTTGGTTTTGACTCTTAGAGGAAATGTTAGATAATTGGTCTATGTTCTTAACTGGAAAAGTAGCACTTGGATTCCACCCAGATGATGGAGGTCTCAAAATGAGAGTCAGTAACTACATCTCCTCAGTTGCATGAGAGTGCCCAGAACTGGGCACTTTATTGGGTGCTATAGTGGAGAACAATACAGATTATGCTCTTGTGCTAATCTGCCAAGACCTGCTCCTCTGTGGCTGTTTGTGAGCCACTCCCAAGATGAAGTATGTTACCAGCTTAAGAAATGATCTACAGAAAATCAGTGAAACTATCACAACTCAAATATGTAAATACTTAAGCATGAACAAAGCCTTTAGGAAGTTAGGGTTAGTAGACCAAGACTACATAGTCTTCTCCAGTCATATGACGGTGAAGCAAATTTTATGTTCTTTTAACCATGAAATTATGGGGAAAATAATTTGAGATGTAAGATAGGACATACAACAATAATACAATGACAACTTTGTTGTATTGACAAAAAAATTATTCTACAGTTCAGTGTATATTTCTTCGGTGTTTTGTCCACCTGTATGGTAACGCTTTTAGATCAGTGCGACTGAAAGTTGAATATCTGTGACATATTCATGTATTGGTGGGAAAGAAAAGACCTAAAATTTGTATCCTGAAGAAGAAATTGAGACAAAACTCTGAAATTAAATTTTGACTGAAATAACAGATTGGAGGTGGAGTACATACTCTTATTTACAACTTTCTGACAGAATGAAGTGAACACAAGAGCTGAGATCATTGAAAAGGGCCAATAGAGAGGTGAAAAGAAAATTGAACCAGTTTTAAACAGAATTTTTAGGTTAGGTAAGGACAGCCTGAAACCTTGTCAGCCATAATGCACAGAGTTTTGTGGCTGACAAAATAGATAGGGTCAGGACCCATCCATCTTGACAGTCTGAAATGCCTTTAGTCTACAGTGGTCTTTTCTGGAAGAGTCAATTATTTTTTAAAAATAGTCTTAAGATGCAGGTTGGCTTGATGTAAATATATTCTAATTAGGCATATCTGCATTGATTAAATTGCTAATTTCTTTGTGCTTTGAAGTTTTGTGGCAATCTCATTGGTGATCATGCTTTGAGTAAACCATCTTCTCTGCACAGTGGATAAAAAGATACTGTGAGCTTCAGCTTTTGCAGTCAGAACTCCTTTTAAACAGATTTTGGAATGTCAGACTGAACATACCCTCCTGCCTGTGATCCAGAGCAGTCACCCATGTGAAAGGTTTTCAGCCTCTATTTGTTTGTGCTCTTGGCTCCACTGGCAGTGTAGGTTTTGCACAGTTGATTTGAGCTGACTGTCAATAAGCAGTTTGCTACTGTTAAAGGTGCTGGTAGCAGCTTAAGCAGGATATGTAGACCATAACTTGCAAACCTTCAATTTAAGAAGCTGTTACACTACAGCTATGTTATACAACCTATTAAATGGTATGTAGCATGACAGACTTGAAATGGGCTTGTAGTAATGAGCATCTTATGTAATAATTATCTTAACTAGGCATTACCAGAGCCTAGATAGAGAAAAATATATATTTATGTGAGTCTTCACTCAAAGTTTATTTGACTGGTGACCTCCAGCCAAGATCTCATAGACATTTACATTGCATATGCCTAAGGTTTACTCTAGCAGAGTCTAGCTTCATTCTGTAAGATGTGGATGTCCTCTCCAGGGGCTAACCTTGCTCCTGTGGAGTTTGGAAAGTGGATCAGTGCTGAAGTGCTATTTATGGGTGGCAAATATAGGTAGTTAATTTTAAAATATGGAAATTCAAACTTTCCATTGCCTGTCACCTGTGGTGTTTGTTCTTACCAGCAGTTTTGCAAGTGGGCTTAGGTCTGACCTGAGTATGCTCAGAGATACTGACAAACTCACAGATGTGAAAGGGTCACTGGAATGCATAAATTAGAAATTGGCTCTTCAGTCATCTAATCCACTGCATGTATTCAAAGAATGCTACTAAAGAAAACCTACTCTAAACCTCAACTGTGATGATGAAAGAGTCTCCTTTAACTGCTAACCTGATGGTTAAACCTCTCACCTGTTAGGAGATATCAACTTTCTACTTCCTGCTGAAATACCAACTACTAAGATATTTGATATTGGGTTCTTGTAGCCTCCTCTGATGAAAAATAAGAAAGAAAATAGTTCTGTGGAAATGCAGTGTTCACCTAGGTGAGGCCACATACATAGTGTCAGCAGCCCTGGTGGGTGCCTGAACATATGTTGTGACTCTCCTCCCACAATGATAAGGAGGGCTCCTTCTACTTGGGCTGCTTCAGTTTTTTGACTCAACCATTCTTCTCACAAACGATATGGGACTTTACTTGTTCTGTGTTTCACAGAAGTGGCTTTCTTCCATTCTTGCAATGATAAGAGGATTTTAAATATTTTTAAAATATGACGGAATATTACTATTATTTGAGATAGGTTGGTTGTATTCCTTGTGTTTATATAAATAAGTGATCAGTGTTTCATTCAAAGCCAAAACAAGGCTGAGAAGACAGTCCAATCTAAATGAAAGGGTTGCAGGCACTATTAACTCTCCTCCAATGTGGTAGCTGATGTTGTGAGAGAGAGAGGTGAGTCAAACATTGCTAGAGATCTAGCTCTTCTCAGCACAGGGAAATGCTGCAAACTGGCCCCAGTGCTGCTAACAATTGTTTTGGTCCTCAGGTGCTGGCAGCATTTAGAGCCTTGTGGTAAACAAAGCTGCCAGCATTTTCAACACTGTTATCTACTTAGAGCAGACCTAATCAACACTGCTTAAAATGCTAAAGGCCTTCTGTGCTCTGTGCTGTACCTCCCAGCTTTGCTGAGTAGACAAATCAGTCAAGACTGTAGGTTTCAACATGGTTTAGAGCCTTTGCAGCTTACAGAGTGTAGTAACGCATTTAACTACTCCTTAAGAGCAGGGATGATGGTGAGAGCCATAGGAGGTTTGGAAGGAATGCAAGGGGTGAAGAAAAACCTCCAGTCAGGAGGTTACTACCTAAGAATTGCCATCAGTCATCCTCAATGATGTAACACAAATCTTCTCTTCTAGCAGAATAAAAATGATTATATATATATTTTCAATTAAAAGTTAATAAATGAAGAGGTCTTCCTAACTTTAAGATAGCTAATGAACCAGACTGCATGCATATAGTCTTGTGGATTTCAGTTGTATCAGAACACATTGGCACAGTTTTAAACTATAGATGACTCTATTAAAATTTTTATTTGTATTCCCTGTGTCAAAGTCTTAGCTTCTGTGACATAAATCATATTTTGATCCGTAAATCCTCACATATGGTGTTTTGCACTGTAAACCACAGGTGGCTTTTTTCAATATACATTGCACTGCAAAGTAGAAAAAATCTTTTTAAGAATCAGAGGTAAATAAAAATGTGTTATAAAGCACAATTATAAAATTGCATGGTGCCTTCTACTGTGCCTTACATGACATAAAAATGTATTTTAACATAGGATAAGGAGGACACAAAGCTTGGTGAAGGCCCTTGGCTATTTTGGTAATACCTTAACTGTGTGGTTTGCTGTGCTTGCTTTGGTTTTATCTTACTTTTACTGAAAAATTATTGTTTTTTAATATTAATGTAATCATCAATTTGATTTTAAGCTGTAGTTTCCTTTATGTTATCTGTATATCTTTCACACTACATTTTGTTATAATTTTATCAGAGTGTAATCTTAAAGACCTGATTGGAATTTTTTCTAGCTTCTTAAGTGAGATTCTTGGAGAAACTAATTTCACTTTGTCTGGCATTTCTCTTTCAAGTTTAGGATAACATTCCTAAAAATGGAGATTTAGTCTACACAGAAATTTTTTGTCACTGACCTTTTGTATTGCTACTCTGCCAAGTTCAAAGTACTGCAGAGTTGCCTCTTTTTTCTCTTCAAGTTTAATTTGTTGCTAAGTTTCCACCACCATATATGGTGTCATTGTTTCACTTATTCTTTGTATTTTTGTTTTCTGACTAGATTTAGTGCAATGATTGAAAACAGAAAAGTTCTAAGCATGCTTCGTGGGGTACTAAAGCAGTATTTAATTTCTGGCAACATATTGTAGGTATTATCTCAGCTGTGTTGCAAAAATACTTAATATGGATAGAAGGAAGGAAAATTATGAGAAAGAGACAATCTTGCTCTTCCTTACATGGTTGTAGAAGACAGACAAGGGTGTGGAAGGAGCAAATAACATCTCTTTTGTAGCCTGTGCAAAGGTTTTTGTAAGACCACCGGCTAGATGCTGTCAATTTGCTCATCCTGAAATAGACGTTGGAAAACAATGGAGAAGTGGGGAAAAAGGTCACTGGCTGGTCTGATGAATGAATATTTTACCTGCAAAAGTGTGCACCAGTTGACTTCCCCTCCTTTATTGACACAGCAACTTATCTCAGGATGATTCTGTGAGTGGCAGATTGCTTCCACAAAAAGCCCTGAGCACCCAGAAGGTTAAGTAATTGGTTTGTTCTTCCATGCTTTGCAAAAAAAAAAACAACAAAAACTAGCAAACAAACACATAACATAGTTCCAAACATAGAGGTCTTCTAAAGATAAACTTTGGACAGTACAGATGATGAAAAAAGTTCAGGAAGAGGAAGGTGTGAACAAAAACTGGGTAGGGTAGTACAGCTGCAGTGAGGTATTGAGCTTTAGATACGGGTTGAAAGCAAAGAAAGATGCTTGGCTGGCAATGAGTGAGGTAGGAAACAACATTAAAGAAAGTGAAAGAGGCAGAAAGATAAAAGAAATGAAGAAAGAAACCAAAGCTGAGTGTAGGGACACAAAGAGTTACTTGAAGTTTTACTGTTCCATTACACTTATCATTTATTACACTTACTGTTTTTTACCCTCTCAGAATGTCCATCTCTTCAGTTGTCTAACTTTTCACTGTCTTTCTCCACTTTTGTTTCTTTTTAGAATGAGTTTTATAATGAGTTATGAAACATTAATTTCAATATATTTGTGTTTAGAGCCACTAAGCAGTATCAATTCTAGTCCCACTTTCCCCTATACTGATAATAGAAGAGAAGTTAAAAGTAATTTTTTTCTGTTTGTTCATGAAGCCAAAATGAACAAGGTTGAGATCTGAGACTTGTGACTCAGAACCTCAATAGCAGCTACATTTTAGCTGGGAAAAAAATTACATTGATCTGAGACTTGGCTTGGCAGGTTTTACATCTTCATTAAATATTGATACTCAAACATCATCTTTGTTTACACTGCATGTTGCTTCCTCTAGGTTTTAAAAAAGGTGGATATTTTTGCTGATAATGCTGAAGTCAGAAGTTCATAACAACTTACTTATGTGTGATAGGAGTTTGTCAGTGTCTTTTGAACAATATGTATATATTCTGGTATTGTTAATGATGCTTAAAATCTATGGGGTTTTGACATCAGATTTTTGGCTCCATTCACCTTAGATATGCTTCTAATTAAATCATATTAGAATTAATATGATTCTAATTAAATCATAGTCCAATAAATAATCTGCATAAGTGTCACACTATGTATGGTTAATGCACTAGGGTGTGAACACTAATGACATCAACATTTGAAATGGATTTAATCTGCAGTATTGTTCCAGATGTTTGCATTGTGTTTGCTTTCCAGTGGAACATATTCTGGTGATTTAAATGATAAAAGATTGCTTGAGTCTATAGTTCTTAGTTTTAATTTTCCTGTTGTCAATAAATTAATACATTTGCTTTTGTATTTGTATCAGAGTCCAGGGAAAGACAGAAGGAAGGCTGACAGGAAAAAATTTCAAGGTGTTTAGAGGCACCATTTTTAGCTATTGTGAAGATAAGCAAGGTCCTGCTTGTGTGTTTAGGTTCCCAAAACCGGGCCAGATCCTGCCTTGAGGTTATTACCCAAGTAAGTTTTCTGCTGTTGGCTACAGTTGCCCTGTGGATGGAGGTACAGGAACTGCACAACTGAAGTCACTTGTAACATGAAAGCTCATTTCTTGTAACTGAAAGCGGATTTCACTCAGGGTGCAGTGGAAAGGGGAAGAGCTACCTCCATTTTACTTCCCCATGTTTCTTCTAATAAACTCACAAGAGAGAGAATTAAATCAGCAGTTTTTTACTTCTGAGTGATATCAGTACCCTGTGAGTTCATGGGAATATAAAGTTCAGGATACCTACACAATCAGCAATGTGTCATGGTGACAAAGTTTGCATGCTGCTAAATCAGTGTAGATTTATGTGGTTCTGATTGCCACAGAGATGAGAGCGTGGAGTTGTATCATGAATACTTACTTCAAGGGTATGACACCAAAAGCATGTTAGAAGGCACAGGAATATATAATTCCATTTCACATTTTCCCATAGCCACCCACTCAGAGCTCTTCTTGCTTCCACTGTGTGCGTACAATAATTTTGGCTTAGCTTATTGTCAATTGCAGCACTAGGGACGCCTATGTCATATCATATATAACCACTTCTTATATACAGAGGATCCTGGCAGATGCTATCCGCTTACTAAAAGGAAGCTGGTTGAATCTGCTGCAGTTTCAAGTTACTGAGTAACACCCAGATTATACAACTGAGAAACACCCAGATTATACAACCACAGCCTCCTACCACCCTCCTTTCAGAAAGCAATCAAATTGCTCCAGCCATCATCCACTTTCTACACGCTGCTGGTCTGGATCCACTACTTTTTCCTAAGAGGGCAAAACTAATCCTAAACTAAAGATACAGAGATACCTGTTAAGCAAGCTTGATGGACTATTAGAATAATTTATCAAAGGAGACAGTGGATTTTCTGTTCAACTCTTACAGATTGTTTTTCTATTTCATGGACATACCATAGTTCAATCAAAAGCTCTATCCAGAAATTAGTTGGATTAAAAATGATGACCTAGATTATCACTGTGAATATATTTGTTTTGTAAACAGAGCCTACGCAATAATCTGCTTATATCTGGCTGCAAAGAATAGGTAGGGATCAATGTAATTTAAATAAAATAAATCTAAGCATAGACGCAAACTGCAAAAATTGTCCCTGAAGTCAGTATACCTATTCTGCTGTAAACTGGCACAGGTTTGCTGTGAATCACAAGCTAGTCATAAATACTGTTCCAAAATTAAAGAAGTCACATGGAATATTGATATCAAAAGCAAGGAGTAAAGGTGAGTTACTATTACCAGCTCATTTCATTTACCACAGCAAACAGTGGCTATGGAGGGAAAAAATTACTTGATAGTTTTTCATGAGTAAGTTTTTCCGTTGTATCTTTTATGCCCACACACAGCAATCGAAGATGCAATGAGTTGTAAAATGGTTTCTGAGATTGCATGCCACTGGCAGGCTCAGGGCAGGGGTAGGTGTGGACCTGCTGCTGCCTGGGGCTCCCATGCAAGGGAGGATGCCAGGACACCTCACTGTCCCAGGGCTGCTCCTGCTCTGGGCCCCAAACTGGACCTTAGGACCCATCACCAGCATCAAATCTGTTTATCAGTGCTAACAGAAGCCTAACACTTGAATGCCAGTTGTGTAAGTCAGCAGATCTGAGAAAAGCAGGAGAAAGAAGGCTGAGTGAAGCCTGGATATTCTGTACTAGGAAAAATGGGAAAAAAAATAATTATCTTGCACAGGAGTCACAGAAATCTGGGCATATGAACAATGAGGGAATGGGTTGTTGAGTCAGTCTTTCCAATGGACAAAATAACAGCTAATGCCCTGAAAACCACCACCATCCCTTCCACTTGTTTATATGTGTCTGACAGTGGGAGAGGGAAAGGCAGAGTGAGAACGGGAGTATCATTCACAGAGAAGACAAATCTAGCTAGTCTGTCATCAATTCAATGTGCTTAGCTTATTTGCATATTAGCCTTCAACTCTAAGTTCATTAATTAGTTGTTTGTTTGGGCTTTTATTCTGCCAATTTTTGACACTGCTGAGAGATATCTTGCATCTGTTTCTTAAGTTGAATGTTTTCTGGTGAGAGAATCCTCTCTGACTGCATGTAACATGCAAACTCAGCAGCTCAGCTTTTCTTCTTCTCATGCTTTCCTGAAATGTCAGACAGCAGCATTCAGATCTGTACAATGACAGGGCAGGAGTCAGCCTGAAAAGAGATGCAGTTCTAGTTTCTTTTCAGCTGAGCAAGTATGTTTTTGGTCACTTTTAACAGTGAGTTAAACCATGTTTCTGTAAGTGTATGGGAATTATGCAACCCTGACAGAAGTAAGGTATGGAAATTAATGTACAAACCAGCTTGACCACTACTCTTCAACAGTGCAAAACCAGTTGATTAATCTGGGTTTATGCTGCTTCATACTGCCAAATAAAATAAAGCTAGATTTGATAAAAAACAAGTATATCAGAAAATAATTTAAAAGTTATAACAGGACACATTTTCCTGTATTATCTGATTGTCGCATATTTCCCTATTCTTAGAAATACATCCTAAGACAAGTGATAACAATGGGAATTTCAGTTGCTGTATGCCTTACAGAAGAGATCACACAATTTTGTTTAGACTTGAGAGAAAAGAGTGGTCTCTAGCAGTGCTAGTTTCAAGAGATTATGAAAAATATATTTATAGCAGTTATGTTTGACTGAAATAAACTGTATAATTGATCAATGTCCTAGGAGAACACTCCTCTTTTCTGGCATGATTTGCCTGTTACAATAAAAACCATGAAGAAACAAGTGAGACTTGAGCTGACACAGAATTGTGAGTTTGAGTGACATCTGAATGTTCAAGATGGCTTTGTCTACAACAGTACACAGTAAGTCATATATAAATTAGTATAATTTCTTGATTATAATAAGTTCTGTGATGTCTACTTTCAGACATAAAATGCACAGTTTGTGGCCTCTGCAGGGTAGCATGGAGGAGAGGGAGCTGGGTATAAAATAAGACTACAGTGCATACTCATAAGCAAAAAATTCAAGTTACTAAGACTTCAATGGCTTTAATGGTTTCTTTAGTCCTGAACACTGGTTCTAGAAAGAATAGAGAAAACATGCATTGACTGAGAATTCATTTTGCAGATGTGTGAACTCTTTTCTGCAAAATGCTGTTTGATCAGTTTTGACCGCACCTTTCCTGTCTTCTAAAAAAAGCTGAAAATATAAACGAGGAATTGTGGTTAGAAACTGACAACACTTGTTTGGTTGCATGGTTACAGGCTGTGAGCATATAATGTCTGTTAGGGTAAATGGATTTACATTATTGTCAGCTCTCAGTGTTTTGTGAGGTTGTTTCTATGTACAGTTTCTAGAAATTGTTGTGTAGGTGAGCAGAGACTTAAACTACGATTAGTGTTTTGTGAACGACTGCTGAGTTTGATCAAAAAGGAAAAGGAATGACTGAAATAGTGAGTAAAATTCTATATGTTGGAAATGAGAATGATGTTTACATCTTACTGTAATTTTATTGGGGCATTAATGCGATTTGGCTCTGCATTTTTGAGGGGAAAAGGGAATGAAAGATGTCTTAAAATAGCAATCACAGAACATAAACTGCGCACAACTGTCCCTGAATAGTCTTAGTACCTTGAACCTTGATAACAGGCAGAGTTGCCATATCTTCAGTTCATACTTGGCCTTTAGGTTAACCTGGTTAGGATGTGCTTAGCATTCAGTATATATGATAAAGCTGTTTCCACTTACAAATATTTCACAATCTGAAAATAAAGTGAGTACCTTCAAAAAAATGGACACAAAGAACATTGTCAAAGGCTTCACACTTGAAATGCAGTGTAGGCTCAGGAACCTACACTAAATAGAATAAATTAAAATAAATAATATAAAAATAGACCTGCATGACCTGAACAGGGTCTTCAAACCTAAGTTTCCTGGAAAAAGTCCCATGCAGGGACATGCAATTTGGTAGTTAACATAATATCCTGTGAGAGCGAAGGGGCTACTCAGCTTCAGCTCCCCATTGGGTACATTGCAGGAATAAAAAGTAATGTAAAATTCAGAAGGTTTCCTGGAAACAGACGATATAGTAATCCTTCAAACAATATGCTGTTGATTTAGAAACAAAATGGAGCAGCAGCTGAAATGAAAGTGAGGCAACAGGACAAAATGTCACAGACACTGTTGTGTAAATCCTAATGGTATTTCCAGATTGTTCTTACCCTCATTGCAGTCACTGATAAGTTTGTTGGTTGCTCCCAGAAGGATGTATAGAAGCAGTCTGGCTGTGTGTAAGTACTGAACCTGTCTAGCAGAACTTCACTTCTGTAGTGGCTTTGATTTATGAGGGTTAGAACTATACAAAGCCTCACTAGATTCCTAAAATTTGCTTGCTAGCAGGGAAAATGTTGACTTGTTATCCAGCTGTCATGATGTGTTCAACCATACAGCTACCAGACTTGGGATGAAGGTACCTATCTCTTCAATCTGTCTGTAGAGAGACAGTAATAACATGGCACTACCCTAGAACTGTTCTCTCGTTCTTACTAGCACAGTAAATGGAGCATAAGACTTTTGTCAGACAGCTCTAAAAGGGCATTTTTGCAGCAGGCCATTATACTGTGCAAACTGGTATAACACACGTTGACTGAAATAGAAATAGGCTGATTTATGTAGAAGGTGTCATTTGAAAAAGAAAATCTTCTTGCAGAAGTCTGCACTGCTGCAGAACTCTTGGGAAAAAATGCAAGCAGGGCAATAGAAAAAAAAAAAGCCCAAAACATTTTAAGATTATTACATTAATTTTGCAAAGTATCAATGTACATACTACTAAAATGAGTTGTAAAAGATGGGCTAATGACAAAATGATGTATTAGATGATGGAATTAAAACCAGGTGCTTGCTACATTAAGAACACTTGATAGTTCAGCATCATCATCTATATATTTATCAGCATAGTGACTGAGATGGCATGTAATTTGCTTCTGAAAGTGCTCTCCTGCAATCCCTGGGTCTTCAAAAGCCATTAAAGCAAATTAGCCACAAAAATCTAGAGATCAAAAATAGGCTGCCAAATAGCTAGGCATGGATTTTCAAACCCATAGGTACAATAAAACCAGATAAAAATCTTAATGTGTCCCTGCAGTTGCAATCCATGGCAAACATCTGATCTGGCAATGGTTATATTATAATTGAAATCTACGCAAAAAATCTATACCTTTAATAGACATTACAGATTAAGTTCACTAAAAGTTAATGCTTTCATTTTTTTTTAAAGTGGCAAAGGACTTCTGTTTATTTAGCTGTTTTTTTAAGGCAATCCAGCTGTTACTGCAACTCACCAGAAATTGGATGTAGTTTACAAAAGTTTGTCTGCTTAATCTAGCCCTGGTGTATATAAGCATGCATGTCTGTAGAGTCTGCAGTATTAAGACAAGAACAACATTTGGCAGAGAGGAGTTATCTAAAAGGGAGGTTACAGACTGCATAATGTTGGTAAAGAAAGCTCACACTGTTTATGTCTGCACCATATGGCCCATGAAGTAGTTCAGTACTTATCTCATTCCTACCCAACATTCTCTTCCTCTTATTCTCATCTTCACTTCCTTGTTTATTTTTTCTTTAACATCAACAACATTGTTCATGGATAAGACAGGCATGAGAACTGGAGTTTCATATGAAGTTGCAATTTCCCTTACTTTTTTTTTTTAAATTACTTTTGCAATAGTCAGCATCTTAACTACTCAGAAGTGTATACAATCTTTAAATATGTGAACCGAAGTTCCTCAAGCCCAGCTGGTAACTGAGTTCATTGGAACTATGTTAAAAGGGAATAGGACCACTTGTGCCTAAAGAGCAAATCCAGAGGAATAAAAAATGTTATGCTAGATTGTCACTGAACTGGGTTGACAGTGAGCAGTTGGATGCTAAATGATCAGCCGTGAAGTTTAACAAAGCTATCATCCAACTGAAGATGGACAATGATTCAACCAAATCATGTTTGGTTTATTTGCTTCTAGCTTGGCTGATGATACCGGTAGTCAGCCAAAGGAATCATGAAATCCTGTTGCTTCTGCATTACTGTCCTTGCTTAAGAACAGCTGATTATATTTATTATCTCTACCCTGTCTTATATCAAATAACTATTTGATAAGATATACTGTGTATCTTATCTGATAAGATGTATTGTATAGGATATACAAGGAGAAACTCTTTCATATTACCCTTGTGTGTTCCCATAGGCTTCCACTGGCACTACTAATGCTGCTAATACTTCAGGACTGAGCAGCAGTATAGAAGTACCAGAAAGATGGAAACCTGTGCTTTTAAACCTACATACATACACACCTGTTTTCACATTTGCATATACACTCTGGCATATATGAGAAGATGTATCAGGCTGACAGATGAAAACACATTTAGCAGCACCAAACTGTTAAGGATTGAGGATGAGCCAGTAGAATGAACTGCTTGCAAAGAAGGCCATCATCGTCCTGGATTGTGTTAACTGGTGCACAGGCAGTAGATGGGATTGATTCTTCCCTTTTACTTGTGAGATAACATCTAGATATTTCATCCAGTTTTAGGCCTTCCAATACAGGAAAGTCATAATAAGCAAGTTCAGCAGAGGACCACCAAGTTGGTTGGGTCTGGAGCACCTGAACTGTGAGGAGAGACCTGGGAGCCAGGGCTAGTTCAGGCTGCTTGAAAGAAGGTTTCAGGGAGACCCAATCAATAGCTCCCCTCCACTCCAGCAATGCCCAGTACCTACAAAGTATCAAGACAACAGAGCCATGCTCTACATGGTGGTGTGTGGTGGGTAGACAAAAAGCAGTGGTGATTGATCAAGGGTTTCCACCTAATAAATATATAATTTTTTTGACATGAGAATAGTTGAGAAGTGGTTGGCTGTAGAGGTTGTGCTGCCTCCAACCTTTGACGTTTCCAAGGCCTGACTGGATATAAGTCTCTGAGTAATGCAGTCTGATCTCAAAGGTGAATCCATTTTGAGTAAGAGTTTGGATTATAGACTTCCTGAGATCCCTTTCAACTGGAATTATTCAGTGATTTTATGATTCTATTATTCTGCATGGATGAACACATTTCCTACACTGAACTATAAATTAAGCCCTACTTAATCAAAGGAAAAATTGGAGACTATTCTGCCATTACCAGTGCTATGGCTATGTTTACAAAGGTAAGATGTTTCTCAGAGGAAATTTCTCTGAACAAACATCTATGTCTGTGTGCTTCTTGCATCACTAAACAGGTAAGAGTGATGTTAAGCACTCAAGGTTGCTCAGTGAATCTGGCAGAAGGAGTTAGCTCAGATCTCTTGGGTCTCACTCTATTTTGAATTTAGTTGTGAAGACATGGTCCTCAGAGGTTTTCAGTTCTCTTATTCTACAATATACACACTTGTGCTCAAAATGCCCCATTGAAAACAATCGTCTTTAACTATATCTGTTGTTTAATAGAAAATAGAAAATAGAAATTCCTTTTTTTAAAAAAATACAGACTGATTTAGCAATAGGTTCAAATAATGTTCTATTTTAGAGAAGGGCTAACTTGTGCCAATTGTTTATATACCCTCATCTGTGATAGCCATATAATCAAAAACTTGCTTTCAGTTTATTCTTGCTCTGGGTGAGAATCACACGTATTTATGGTTAGTTATTAGGATAGTATATGCACTCCAAACAGGACTGGTGTCTCATTCATTGTAGGTGCAAACATGTAGAAAAGACTGTTCTGCCTGTGGAGAGTTTTCATGATTAGCTAGATGATTGATTGTTAGAAACATATGACATCCATATTTCAGCTAAGCCGAGTCTTGAAATTCATCAGCCAACATTCTTTAGAGGTGTCTCTATGCAGAGGTCTTTAGGTTCATACATGCTAACCTCTGTTTAGTTTTAAAACCCACTGAAAACCATATAAAAATGTAAAAAATACAACTAAATGGAAGTGCAAGTGTTCCTTGTTTGCTAACTGAGTCTTCTTCAACAATGTGAACCATCTGTCTCCTCACTGGATCTCCAGTAATACTCTACATCTTGAAATTTACTCATTCCAATATGGAATTACTTTCTTCCTTCAGCTATCTTCATGTCAGTGCCTGATTACCTGACAGCTATTCCTGTCCATTTTACTTTCACCAGGGAAATAGTAGATAGCATTGATAGCATTTCTATTCTGCCTGGAATCTGTAGAACCTCTTCCTCCCAAACAGTTGGTCTGCTGAGATGAAGAAAAGCACAGTCTGTTACTGTTTCTTCTTCTTCTCAGTACAGCTGATCCATAACACTTTCTATTATATTGTCTTGTCCATTTCCACAGAATGAGTTTTCTTCTATTTACCTCATCAGGTATTTGCTCCTATTCTTTTAAAACCTATCACAGAAGCACAGAGCTCAGAATAATCTAATTACCTTATCAAGTGTCCCATGTTGAGCCCCATGCTGCTCTGTTGAGGTGACTACTGTCAACTAAAATAGGTAGTAGGTTAATACTGGCTTAAATACAAGTTTTTACAGTGCAATAGAGGTGTCCAGCTAACATATGTTATGTCATTCAACTTCCAAAATAACTAAAGTGATCTTTCTTTTTTCTTTTCTTTTCTTTTCTTTTCTTTTCTTTTCTTTCTTTTCTTTTCTTTTCTTTTCTTTTCTTTTCTTTTCTTTTCTTTTCTTTTCTTTTCTTTTCTTTTCTTTTCTTTTCTTTTCTTTTCTTTTCTTTTCTTTTCTTTTCTTTTCTCTTCTCTTCTCTTCTCTTCTCTTCTCTTCTCTTTCTCTTCTCTT
The DNA here is from genome assembly GCF_009819655.1 of Sylvia atricapilla. Lineage (NCBI taxonomy): Eukaryota > Metazoa > Chordata > Aves > Passeriformes > Sylviidae > Sylvia > Sylvia atricapilla. The sequence continues at coordinate 42,614,985 of NC_089144.1, forward strand.
CTCTTCTCTTCTCTCTCTCTTTTCTTTCTTTTCTTTTTTCTTTTCTTTTTCAATTTGAAGAATGGCTGCTACCCAAACTGAAGGAGGACCATGATAATCATTACAAAACTTTTGTTACAACACTTTATGTCTCCTGTCTTAGAAATTTATGTAGTCATATGGAGAGCTATGGTAAAGAATTGCACCATTTACTTTGTTTTAAGTGCAAAATAAGTTAAAGTTGCAATTTCATATACAAACTGGTTAATTAGGTTAACCAATCATGCTATATGTGTTTAAGCAAAATAAAACTTGCTATTTAGAAGTGCTTTTTTTTGTATATATGGACTTTTTCATGACAGAAGTGATATTGTTGTCTTGATTGCATAATTGAAGACCTCCAATTGAAATTCAAATTAATTAAAGACAATATATAACAGAATCATACTATGTTTAAAGACTAAGAAAAGTAAAAAATTATTAGACTGGTCCTCGATATTACTTTGCTAACCTGGGTGGAGGGAGGGGAGGGATGGAGAGGAGGGAGAGGAAGCTTTGTTTGCCTGGAATTATAGACATTGAGGATGAGTTGCCATTGTGACAGTGTAGCAAAAATATCTGGTGTGGCTCCTAACAGTAGAAATAGATTCCATTGCCATGGAGGTTTTGTCACCTTGGTGCTCCTGCAAGCAACTCCTACTGGGACAGTGTATCCATTTCATGTGTCCAGAAGTCAAGAAAAGTATTGGAAACTGAGAACAAATGAAAGAAACAACTATTAGGAAGATGATAAATGTGTTAGCAAAGAAGATTTCAGCAGACACCTTGTCTGCATTTGAAGTAAAACATGTTCCGTTCTGAATTAATGAACATGTCAGTTTTGGCTTGATTGCTTTTGTTGTTGTTGTTTTTGTTTGTTTTGTTTGTTGGTTGTTTTTTTTGTTGTTGTTGTTTTTAATGTTTCTTTTGTTTTGTTTTTTTTTTTTTTTTCAGAAAATATAATTAGATATTAGAATTATTTACCAAGGTGGATTCTTCATCACTAAAGCTTAAATAGAAAATAGTTTTGTAATTAAAACAGGAACAATTTGGAAAAAGTCCTGTACCCTAGCAGGGATTAAAAATATCAGACACTACATTTGGTGGACTGCTAGACAATTCCTAGCCTGCATAACTTATTATACTAAGGAGAAATGTGGGAGTAGAGAGGGATGCTAATACTGTTCCTACTAAGCTCACAGGGGTGATATAACTGAAGAACAAGAAGAGACATCAGCCGCTAATTTCAATTGCTACAAAAGCAATGGCAAATATTAATATTTCATCATGGGTCTGAGTGACATTGCATGTACTTTTCTCAGAAGAAAAATTCTTGAAAACAAAAAACTGGAACTTTCAACTTTTCTTAAAACAGAAAAACCAACGTCTTCCTGACCTTCTCCTTTCAACCCTTGAAAACAATGCACAGTTTCACCCTGAAGTGAAACTCAGAAAGTGATATATAAAAGCATGCACATACTTAATTTAAAAATAATTGGGTTTTTTTTCGAGAGAAGCGATTAATGAATTTTACATGCTTGATGTTGGTAGTGCTGTCACTAACACACTCGATTAATACACTGATCTGGGTACTCTAGACACGTGCTTCTTCATCTGTAGAGAATGCAGAAAAGAACAGATGTCACCCAGCTCAGATCACATGAGCAGGACATTGCTGTGGCTCAGCAAAGTAGTCTTTAATCCTGAAATCACTTCAGATTCCTGGTAATGTTTTTTTTTTGGGGGGGGAGTTTTTTTTGTTTGTTTGTTTGTTTTAATATCTGTGAAAATCATTCAATTGTGAATTACAGTAAAGGCTCCAAAAACGTTTTTAAATTTTGTTGAGGCTACAAACAGCCAATAAGAGTAGGAGACAGAGGACGGATTCTCACAGAAGGAGTAGGCTCTTTCCAGCACTGCCTGCTGCCTTACACCACCTTCTGTTTTTAAGGGTCTTGACTTCACCAAGGGCTTGCAATAAAAACTTCCATGCAGCAGCACTCATTAAGTCTGACTGGGTCTAAAAATTTTCACTACCTGTTTGCTTCTTATGCTCCAACCTGGACTCATAAACTAAGGCAATGGCTTCCTAAAGCTGCTTAGTAACTTAACAAGGAGCCAGTTCTTAGGAATGTAGGCTCCTCCGATGAGTTAGGGACCTATGAGATCTACATACCCTTAATTAATAGTGGTGATAAACTAATGATGAGACCTGAACCACAAGTATTTTGTTCGATCCTTTGCGATTGTTCTTAGAGAAGGTATTGCATATCTTAACTCACTGAAGTTCCAATGAACTGGGTTTTAATGCTGTATAATTTGTAATAATAATTTCATAAGTTGCTGTTCCTTTTTGATTTCTCTGTATTATATTTGGATATTAAATATTAATTTAAAAAATTACAGAAATTTCAAATTTTTTTAGGAAGGGATAGCAATTTAATTCAATTTTACTTCTCTGACTTATTAATTTCCAAATGTTTTGGAGTTACATGCATGCTTGTTTTGTTTGAGCAGACATTTTTAATTATTGTGTGTTGTGGATAGTAGGCTCTGTCTTGATATACTCAGAGTTGTATATAGTTGTATGGTCAGAGCTATCAAAGTTTGAACAATTATTTTGTACCATTACTTTCGTGTATATAATCTATAAAATCAAAAATAATTGTAAACTAGTATATACTCCAACTGGACATGTGTGATTCCTAAAAGCAGTACAACCAGAAGATAGCTTGGGACCTGCAATTGATAATTCGAACATGAGTTAGTCAAAGTGAGTAAGTCAACTTCTGTGTAAGATACAATACAATATTTTTAAAATATATTAAATATCAAGTAGATCCTTAGTCAGCCAAGCTTGTGAAAAGCTGGGAGGGAAAGAAGCAGTGGACTACACAGAGCAGTAATTGTATGATATGCCATCTTGCTAAAGGTCAGGTCTCTGGCCTCATGTCCAGTTGCCCCCAAGGTTTTCAAGCAGTGCAAGACAATGAGGAATCTGCTCTTAGTAGATTCTAATCCTTCTTGTTACAGACTCCTGTTTCCTTCTCCTACAGCCACAAAATGCTAAATTTGGAATAGATAGCTTTTACAGCACTCATATCCATTATTCTGACTAAGCGAAACTCTCTTGATTGAAGATTTGGATTATGAGGAGATTTGAGCCCCGGCCTTATGGATTTGTCCTATTCTGGGCTGGTGAAGTGGTCCTCATGAATATGCTGTAATCTTGGGCAGCCAGAAAAACCTTACTCCCAAGGCTTCTCTTGGAAACCCAAGGTAAGCCCAGACTGTGAAAGTTAAAAAGGGATATTTTAAAGCCTGGTTTTGTGTAAACCGTGATCACAAATAACTCAAAGTTCTTCAGGAATGTGGAAATATCTGAATTGCATCCCCTGGAAGCATTCAAGCTTGGACTGTTCTTCCATGTAAAGGCAAGATGACAGAGGAGAGTTTTGAAGTTGGTGCACTTTTTTTAATGCAAAGAGTATTAGAAAGTATCAGTTTTGCCAGTGTCAGTTTTCTTGCCTGGAATGTGCCACTGACATTTCTGTTCTTAATCCCAGGTTCTCCCATTCTTCATGATTGCAGCCACAGCTGACCAACATACTCTTATGCTTTTTTCTTAGCAACACCCTGCAGACCTGGCTTTCTATGACTTTAATATGCATTTTGTTGTCCTGGCTCTACTACTGTGGACAACTTACTCCTTTACCTGGATGTAGAATTTGCCCCAACTATAGTGCCATTGAATATATTCAAAATCTTTAAGAAATTCTAGACCACTTGAGAAAGAAGTCAACATCCCCCTCTATTCCATTGCTACTGCTTTTCCAGTCTTTTCCTCATGAGGTTTTTAATATTATGGAAGCAGAAACTGAATGCTTTTGGTACCAACTGACCTTGATATTACCTAGACTAATGTTGCTTCATTCTTTCTGTTTCTGTGGTTTTCTCCACATAATTGAAATTAAGGGTCTGTGCTTGTTATTGCTGACAAACAAAGATCACCTCTTCCTCTATTCATGTTGTTAAGGTTAGCCTAGTGACTTCATGAGAGAGAGAATTCAGGTAACTGTGTGGGAAGAATTCATTCAGAGTCAGAAATCTCAGTATCCTGGAGACAAAAAGGATTCCTCATATTCTACACTGCATAGGATTCTTGTTTTAAGATCTCTTCCAAGGCAGGATCTCACTTCATCACACATAGTGCTCCCAGGAACATATGATTGAATTGCCTATGTAATTGTACTCTGACCACAGAAAATATGTCTAATGACTGTGAGAAACCCCTCTTTAACCTCATATGTTAACATGGCATAAAGGCAGCTTTTTAATGTAGAAGACACTTGAGCTTCTATCCAGAAATGTCAAATCTTTATTTTGAAATATGTATTTCTTTCCTATACTGGTGTCCTACTTGCTGGATTTGGAATTCATACTGCCAGAATTGTTTGCAAATGTGTGTATGTGCATATTAAGATATTCACATGTTTCTGAGTAGTGGTGAAATTATAAACGTTGATACAAAGGAGGCTAAAACAGGATTTCAACGTATCTAAGTAACTACTGGAATGTTAAATTCAGAGTTTAAATTTTCCAATACTAGCCTAGATTTTAAAACGAAATTCTTTGTGACAGTACAAGTCAGTCATTTATATGGAGTTAAAGTATTAAGAACAATAAATGGGAAGAATGATACTGTTTGTAATTTTGAGGTAACTACTTTCAGATCCTTAAATAAACCTATTTTTTTGAGAGTAGATCTTCATCACTTTCTAGAAAACTAACATCTGTGAAACTTTTCAGTGTGGATATCAAAACATTGAGTTACATGAAATCATCAGGTTCTGCTTGATTACAACTAGTGCCCAGAAAATTATGGAAAATAAGATTCTTGCAAGTATAACAATCTTGCTTTTGCAGCATTGCATTTTCTAGTAACAGCAAACATTTCTAAAGCATGTTATTTATGTTCTGCTTTTTACAGACTTTTGGTTAGATTTTGTATTGATTCTAATCTGTCAACTGGATTTAGATCACTTTATTCTTATACCTTTGTTAGAAAGTATATGCATATTCACAAAGAGGTAAAGCTATATCTGGACTGAAATATCTGCAGAACGCCTGAGGGAATTAATTATCCCACCACACTGAACTCGACTGACTGAGGTGAAGCAAATGGAAAAACCTTACATTGGAAAGTTTAAAGAATCAGAAATTTAAATGCTTGGGTTTATTTGCGTTTGACCCATGCTTAGAATTTGCCACTGTAATTGATAGCCATGAAGCGTGCTAGCTGACTTCTGTGTGTTGGTGCTATAATAAGCACTGTTCTATTTCATGGCCAAATTCTCTTCATCAACAGAACATTTTAAAAGTTTCAACTGAAAAATTACAGCAGCTTTCATGTTGGAAAAATTTTAGTAAGATGCTGGTTTCAGACAGCTTCATATTTCCTGGCAAGCAAGTAAAGCAGGTTGAAAAATTTTTCTCTTGGAAAACGTGGCTTTGCTGAAACAGGAACTTTCTGTGAGAAAATGTCAATTTCAATGCATATTTTTTAATATTATAATTTGGGTAATAAAACAGAGCCCTCCAAGTTTCAAAGTGACAGTTTGAAACAAACATACTTTTTTGGTTCCAAATAATTGCTTGAATTAAAACCAACCAAACAAAACAACAGCTCAAGTTGCTCAGCAGCTTTTATTCCACTCAGAGGTCTGATAAGTTTCCACTTTGATTTTTTCATTTTGAAACTTCTTATAGTTTTTCATCTTAGGGGTTTTTTTTGTTGTTGGTTTGTCTTTTTGTTGTTGTTGTTGTTTTGTTTGTTTTTGTTTGTTTGGTTTTTTTGATACTCCGATTTTTCATCCTGTTTTGAAGTAGAAACTAATTTCCTATGGAACAAAATTTTGTTTCGCAACCAGTTGTGCAAGAGACCCATCAGTCTAAGATTTTCCATAAAAGGGAGGAATACTTCATAAACATATGAATGTCAGTTACAGTTGCCTGACTGATGTCCCAAGCTGTTTTGAAATAGCTCAGGAGAAAACAACGTCATTATCAGATGTGATGTACCTCAGAGTTTGTGCTCATCAGACAACCCTTACAAGCAACATTACATGTGGGAAGCTGTTTTAGATTTTCCTTTGTCTGGGTTACACAGACAAGTTCTTCAGAAAGTATCTGGGTTTGCATCACTTCTGAAACCTTTCTCAGGCCTGTCACTAATGTCTCTGAGAACTGGGGACAATCTTTCCATGTGAGAAGGATGTAAAGACCTTGCCAACATTTTTTGCTACCCAACTAATGCCATCCTGCGTGATTGGTGATTAGTCTGATTTTTTTCTTGTTTTATGAAAGTGTATTTGTTAGCATGTGTAGCCAAGGATCTAACAATCTGAAAAATAATATCTGAGGATGACCTCTCTCTTGATTTCCACTTTGTTTAGGAAATAACTTGTTCACTACAAGACCTTCAAAACCACCCTCTGTTTTCTATTATAGGCAATGATCTACACAAGAAAAAATTGCAAACTGTACCTGAAGGACTTTGCAGAAGGGTAGTTGAATTACTATTATAGTTAGAGATGATCAAGAATTCTGTAGGAAAGAAAGGATTCTCTAAACATAGATTTTACTTATCATGATCACTTCTATCTAGACTTCACTATCTGGCTCCCAGAAATATGGGATTATTTTTCACTTAAGTTTTAGTCTCTGATGTTCTGAATATCTAGATATGCTGAAAAGTGTTTCTCTAAAAATAATACATCCATCTCACATATTTTGGGAAGATTAATCAGCAAAACTTGTGAATCCAACTAATTATGTCATAGTTTATGATTTTGACTGTGGTGCTAGCAAATCAGCACCATTTTCTCTAGGAAATAACATCTAACATATACATTTTCCAGTGCAAAAGTGGTGCTAGAAACAGCATCAGTAAGCCTGGAATTCACCCAGTGATGTGGAGTGCTGGATGTTATTGGAGAACAAAATAAATCTGTGTTTGTTTCTGAAGGTCATACAGTTAAAAAGATGTATAATGCTATAAACAGCTTGTTTCAGAACAAGAATTTTCATTGCAGAAGATATGTGGTATTTTCCTCATTCTTTCCTGATTCATTCTGAGGGTAGACTTTAGTGCATCATCTAAAAAGGGTGTTATTAGGCATAAATAACAAGAGACTGTCTCCTTAATAATATAATAAAAATCTACAGTTTGATTAGCCAATCTGTGTTTCACAGAATGAATCAGAAAGCAAGATGATTCCTTGCAGATAGAACATGCTCTTAAGAAAGGGTTTTTGGAACAGCTTGAGGAACTAAGATTAAATGTCTTATACACATATACAAACCCGTGCATCTTGGATATATCCCAAGATTTAGGATGTAATCACTGGAAAAGATTCAGCTTTCCCAAAGTGTTATAAATGGAAGTAGATAAATGCCCTGATGATCAAGGGAAGGTAGCCTTGCATAAGCTTTGCACTTTACAGCACTGTGGCAATCAGTGCATGGCTAGGCAATAATTAGCATAGCTGTCTCTCAGTGATAGCATTTATACCAACCCTCCACACAGTTCATGGATGTTTTGTTTCAGTTCCATCAGGGGTCATGAACAACATGTGTTTCAAATGGTGTCTCAGACTGGGATGGTCACGAGGCTTCTTGAGAAGAGATGCTTCAGAAAACTCAATCTGCAGAAAGCAAGATGTAGAATACAGTTCTTTATGAGACTTTATTCCTAAATCATATACCTACTATGATTCTGTGAGGATTTTTATGCTACTTCTGGCATAAAAATTGCTCAGTTTCTTATAACATTGGAACATTTGGATCTGCTTCGATTCATTAGCATTGCATGAGGAGGAGAGGAAGCTGAAACTCAGGTTTTGTTCTGCTTGGATGCACTCTTTCATGGTTTCCAAGAGGTGCCAAAGTTCAAAGTAGAAAAGTTTTCTAATTTTGTTTTTCTGCAAATCTTAGCAAGAAATGATCTGTATGGAGTAGACCTAATCTATCAATAGGAGCTCTAAGACAGTACATGGTTGACATGTCTTTTTCTGTCACAGGGGTGACACTATTCAGCAAGCAGTTAAACACATTCGGGGAAAAAACCAGTTTCTTGCCATAATGCAGTAGGTTATTATCCAATTAAAAATGATCTGATAAAAACACTTTTTAACATTTGTCACATTTTTTGCCTCTTTGTGATCCAGCCAAAGAATTTCTATCATTTTGTGACTGCAACCAAGATATAACTAACTGTTGCCATACCAATAACTAGGAAGAAAAAGAACCTCCTCCACATGTACTACCCACACAGATCTGATGGGCACAGTTGGTGAAATGCTTTGGGAATAAAATGGAGCGGCGACTGATGCACATGGCTGCTGCAGTTGGATCTGGCCTGGAACTTACATGCTCAGTGTGTGTATGTGCATATGGAGTACGTGTGAATCACTGAGGCACTGTGTCTGCTCCTGCTCACAAACACAGCTCTCATTTAACTCACTCAGTACTTCTTTTCCTCAGTCTGTCAAATTCTGCCAGAGGAGCTGTGGGCCTGAATCTGACTGTAGCTGCTTGACTGTACACCTTGCATAATCTCCACAGCAGAATAATGAGATTATTCTTATTTTCCTTTGTTCTAATTTGGGGGTAGTTTGCCTGTGTAATATCTTGTGGTGTTTGATGTCTATGTGTTCAATGATAGCTTTTCACTGACGCTAAATGCTTTGACATTCATATGTAAAGTGAGGAAGTCTTCATATAATGCAACTTATATTTTTCACTTTTAATATGTCCACTCATTTTCCCTTTAAAGCAGCACTTCTTTTTCCCATCTTTCTATCTTCTTGGATGTTAGATTTGGAACATCTTGGAATAGCATTCAACTATTTCTGGATGATAGTAGTGGGCTTAGCACATCATGAGAACTAATGCATATATATTTTAAAATGGATAAGGTTCTGAAGAAGTGTCTGAGCTACTTATTTCTCACTTATATTATAAAACAGCAAATAAAACCAAAAGTAAATCTCTGTAGTCCAAGGAAAACACTCAGTAGAAAAGAGAATGAAGAATATGTAGTTCCTTAATCTTTAGACTCTCAAAGATATTAAATTTACTACTCAGTTGCAGTTGTCTTGTAATGCTAATGTTGTGATATGACTTACTGTTATGAATAAATACAGTCATTGAACCTTCAACATTGAAAAAATTAAGCCAGTTCAAGTCCAAATAAATTTTGCACAATAAGGGAGGATTTCTGCAAAATGAAAAGAAATCCCATGCTGCTTCAATTTCATATCAGTCAAAAAAATATTAATATAAATTTAATTTGGTTGTGGGCTATTTAAGACTTTTAACCCTTTCTTTCTCATTTTAATCTATGATAAAATTCTTCTATTTTGATAGCATAGAAAGCAAAGAAAAATTCTGAGCCTTCCAAAATAAAAATTTCAAAAATATTTTGGCTTTTAAAGAGTTCTATTGATTTTTTTAGCTAACATTTTTCATCAGGTTCTACCCACACTCATAGATAGCTTCTGCAATATGTGCCCCTTCTCTTCACTGAAAATGCCATTAAAATATATTTAAAATTCCACTAAAAAGTATCTGATGACAGTAACCAGTCATCAATAGCATAGTACCTCCATTTTAACAATGAAGTCATACTTTTATATACACTTAACTGTGTGCAAGGTTTTAAAAATCATCTTCCAATGTAAAATATGTGGTCATTTTAAATGTGTCTAATGCACTCTGTATTGAATCAAAGCTTTCAGCACTCGAAAATATGTGTTCTCACATCTATGAATAACTGTTTTTACATGGTTGCTAATAAAGATATCTTCTAAGATATTGAATGGGAAAAAAGTTTAGGATAGATCTACCTCTCTGGGCAGCCTGTTCCAGTGTTTCACTTTCCTCATAAAATAAAATTTCTTCCTGATACCTAGTCTGCATCAATCCTCTTCCATTTAAAACCATTATCCCTTGTCCTATTGCTACAGGCCCTACTAAAATGTCTGCACCCACCCTGCTTTTGTGCCCCTTTAAGTACTGACAGGCTGCAATGAGGTCTCCCCGGAAACTCCTCATCTCCACACTGAGCAACCCAAACCCTATCAGACTTCACTCATCAGAGAGGTGCCCCATCCCTCTGGTCATTTCTGTGAATTCAACAGATCCATTGCTTTCCTGTGGTTAGCACCCCAGAGCTGGTTGGAATAGTCCAGGTAGGATCTCAGAAGAGCAGAATAGAGGGGCATAATCCCCTTCCTTGACCAGCTGGCCATGTCCCTTTTGATGCAGCCAGAATAGGGAAGCAGTCTCCTAATCTGACTAGACATCATAGGCTTCACCCACTTAGATCAGCACTGGCTCCAGCAACTCATGATGAAGAAAACTGCTCAGGGCATTTATGTCAGATTTGATAAAACTTCTACTAAAACATCAATTCAAATAGGTCAGAAGTTTTAATGGTGAATCTATCAGACATTTTTTCTGAGGTCATGAACTGTAAAGAATTTGTTCCTTCTGGCTGTCAGTAGGTCTGCTCTTCTGGAAATTAAAAGCAGAATTTAGCTAAGGATACAGCTTTCCTTTGGGACGCACACATGCCACTTCATCTGATTTCAGTGGGGCTTATGAAGTTCTCCTGAGGAATTAAATGAGTCCTCTAATAATTAATTGTAAAGATTTTTAGGTTAACTTTAACTGTTCCAGTTAAAAGTTTAGATACAGAACCATTTATAGTAACAGACCAAGCAGCCAAGCAGCAGAAAGGCATCAGTCTCTTTATCACCTGGTGTCACAGATAGACACATGGCAATTTTTTGCTGAGGTTAAAGGAAAAAAGATATTAAACGTAATTTCTCTATCTCCTCACTTCTGTGTTTGTGAGAAACTTGGCTTTTGTTTTCCATAAGAAATTTCAGCTCCAGTCAAGTCAGCATCTTGTGTCTTTACATGACCTTTTAATTTACACAGGCACTGATAACAGGGGCCAAGAGTTAAGGGAAAACCTCTCCCACATTATACAAGCTAACTGGGATCACTGAATGCACAACTTGTCCTGCTATTTCTTACATCACAGATGAGTAAGAAATATTTGAGTGTCTGTTCTTATGGTGCACACAACTGTGTAGGTTAGATTATATTTTAAGATTAACTTAATTTTGCACAGTTAATAAAAAAATTCATATCTTTCCAGATATGATAATAGGATTTTATGGCCAAGACACAAGTGTTTCCCTTCAAGTCAAGAAGTTGTAAGACTTCGTAAAAGGTTCAGAATTTTGCAAATGTTGCCTCAAGTTGTGGTCTTGATGTTGTATACTGCACTTTTATATATACTCCTTCATAATGACTTTCTGTTTACTTAATGGAATGGTACTTAGCTTTTGGAACTTTACAGTTTTTGGCACACTAAAAGAAACCAACCTGCTTTATTAAATTCATGATTGAAGGAAATCACTCTAAGCCTAATAAGATTTATGTGTTTCCATTCAATGTCAGCAGGGAGTCAGATTAAATCAAGGCTGAAGGTTGCATTCAAACCCTTGATCAAGCTACCAGTGCTTCAGTTTGAAAAGCATGACAAGATGATTAGATGATTTAAATAGCCCTGTCCTTTTTGAGATTGCTGATATCATGAAATAAATTATTTTCCCAGCAAAAGTATGCATTTCTTATAATCATATTAATAAAATGTGGTGTAATGGCTTAACTCCAGTTGGAAACTAAGTACTGCACAGCTATTTGCTCACTCTCCTCCCTCACAGTGGGATGGGGAGGAGAATTGGGAAAAGGTAAAATCTGTGAGTTAAGAACAGCTTAAAAATTTACTTAAAATAGTGTATATATATATATATATATATATATATATATATATATATATATATAATAATATACTGATAATAATGAAAATATCAACTAACAAAAAATAATACTAGTAATACCCATAATAGTAGTAATAGTAGTAATGGAAAGGGAAATAACAAAAAGAGAGTACTAAAACCCGAGAAAAACAAATTATGCACAGTGAAATTTGTCACTGCCTGCTGATACCCAGCCAATCCCAGAGTAGTGATTGGCCCCTCCTGCCAACTTCCTGCAGTTTATAGGCTGAGTATGATGTTGTCTGGCTAGTTCAGGCCAACTGTTCTGACCATGCTCTCTCCTGGCATCTTATGCACCTGCTCACTGTCAGGGAATGGGAAACTGAAAAGTCCTTAACTTAGAGTGAGTACTACTGGGCAACAACTAAAACATCAGTGTGTCATCAACATGTGGATCCTCAATGAGGTAGTCTAATCAAAAGAATAATTTATTTTGTTTCATATGGTTACCTGTTATACAGGTTATCTATTATTAAAAAATAATACCTAATGCTTACACAAAGTTGTCCTCAAAACATTTTACAAAAGAGGTCTTTGTGACCCTTTTCTATAAATATGGATTGCAATATATATTTAATGTTGCAGTTATTGAATGATATGCTGGGATTTCAACACCTGTGCTGATCTAGAGTGACTAATGAATAGTAACCTACCTTTTGAGGTCTTATTCCCCAAATTAAGTTTAAGTACAGCTAAAAGGAAAGAGCCATTTAACCAACACATTTGAAAGAAATTTTCTTGTACCATTTGGAGATGAGATAGCATTAATTGGTGTGCTTTCATGAGGAATAGTCCAAAAGTTGCCTGTAAAAGTCTTCAAACTGACTCATCCACTTTTCCTTCCAAGGTGACACCAATGGTGCACCAATGCTTTAGTACCTGGTGCATACATGATACTTGTAGTCAAGGATGGATGTCAAACAGATGCTGGATTTAGAAACATGTCTTTTTGAATTTTATTGCAATTAAATGTATCTTCATTTTACTGAAATTTATGCAAATCAGACTTGGATTCTGGGCCACTAAACAGCCTATTGAAGAAGTCTTGGGAAATGCAGTGAAATCTTGGGAATCTTATTTTCATGAGTTTATGTGATGACAGTATTGAAATCAGTCAATCAAACTACATTTCTGATAAAGCACATACTTTGAAAGCCAAAATTATTAATATATCTTTTGTCCCAATGTCTGCAAACCAAAACTGCAATCCCCGACAGTCGGTCTGGGAGCTAAACTCTGTAGGTAATCAATCCATTTGTCATTAAGTCAAAAGATAAGGTAAGCATTAAGGAGGATGGTAGATATGGAAGGTTACAAACTTTCCTAAACTTTATCCAGATTAGCTCCTTTCTAAACCACATTTCTCTTCCTTCATTAGCAGAGAAATCTTTGCTGGCTTTGTCAGTCTGCAATGCTGTGCAGCTTGATCCAAAAGATGGGCACCCTTACAAAATGAATGAACAAATCAAACCCAGTTTGTCAACAAGGTATTTCTTAGTGCTCACTATGACTAAATGACAACCTGTGACACTGAAAGCTGACAGTAGAATTTAGATATTTAATAGCCATCTTACTGAGATTTTAACCTGTATCCTATAGTGGACTTTGGGTACAGGCATCAAGTACCTGGAGTAGCAAATAATCAAGGTGTAACCATGTGGTGCTAGAATTTTTCTGTAGTGAGAGGTGTAGCAGAAAACTACTTTTTGGATTCTCACATGGAGTACAAGTAACCCTAACACTCTTCCAGACAACGTGGATGTGCAGGGTAGAGAAGATCATGGATTGACACTTCATTGGGATAGAGCTCTTCACAAAGGAAAGGCCTTCTAGGTACAGAGACATCATTGTTGATAATGTCATGGAATTGTCTGAACTGTGATCAAATTGCTCCTGCCTGGGATAGCCTGAGACTGCCTGGGAGATAAGTACTTTCCCTTTGCTATTAGCAAAGAGATAACTGAGAACTCTCCTTATAATATTTCAGGTTACTGAAAGCTATTTTCCCCTCAATGAACATCTTAAAGAAAGATGATGAGCAGGTGGACAAGATGATTCTTTAAAATACATTACTCAGGATTGTGTGGTCAAGGATCTTCTAATGAAGCACAATGTTGTGGGCTGATACAAATTGTCAGTCTTCTCCTTTCCTGCCACTGGTCAGTTTGTTGTGGTTGGATAATATTATCAGTCTACTGGAGAACATTGATATATAGAGATAAAAAGTTTCCATGATTTATCTCAATCAGATAAAATAATGGGAGTCTTAAATACAGTTCCCCCTTTAATTTCAAACTGTATGGGTATGCAGTTATGTTTGACTAATGTGGGCTGTAAAAATTGCAGATAATGCAATGGCTGAAACAAGAAATCACAAACACATTACATTCTAGATGCAGTTCAGTGAGTACTGACTGACCATTTACAGGTCTCTGGCAATAAATTCTGTGTGGTTCAGGAGTCTCAACTACAGAAGTGTCTTAAAATATGTAAAACTGTCCCTTAGGAAGTACAAACATAAAAAAATAATTTATTCTATATGGAGGAAGCAAGAACTATAAATTTTAGGTATGTATAAAATGTTTGTCATTACAGAAAAAGTGGCAATGGTTAAAGGAATCGAAGTTGAAAAGAAACTCTCCCTTTCTTTTGTGATCAGATCAATAAGGGAGTATTTTGCAATACCATCCAGTGAACTGATTGAGCTTTCCAACATTATTTCAGGCTACTGACCACAAAACAAAATACTATGCATCTACTTTGTTACAGGCTGTGAAATGTCATATTTGCATAGAACTCGTTTAATGATGAAAGTCTGGTAAAAGAATTTCGCTTCTTCCTGCATGAATATCCTATTAAGATGAATGCCTTTTCTCAAGCAGCAGCCTTGGCCAAGCCCCTGCAGTGACTGGCCAAGCTCGCACAAGTGAGATAAGACAAGTTCTGAATGGAGGATGTCAGGAGCAAAGGCAGCGGCGCGACGTGGGACTGCGTGGAAGGGGCCGGCTCGCTGCCAAGGCCTCCCGGCAGCAATGTGCTTGAGGTATGTGTGAACCACAGAATTCTGTGCTTCAGTTGCAGGGCTGCTCTTATCCATTTTGTATATCCTCACATATGAAATGAAATCTCCGAGTACCCGAGATAAAACTGCAGCAGTGTGAGACCGACAAGCACATGTGCATTCGTAGCACCGAGCACCCTCAGATAACTTGAATGGACTCCAAAGTGAGAGGAACTCATGTCTGCTGTGATAAAAGAGCCAAATGATCATGGGCTTCACTGATAACTGGCCATAGAGAGGCACAAGGTAGGCTCTGACACACACTGGGGCTGCCATAAGTTCAGTGCTAACCTCTCCTATCCATAACTGCACGAACCCATTTGCTCCCTGGAATGAATAAAGAGGAATCAGAGTCTGTCAATGACAATCCCATTCCTGTCTCTTCAGAATCAAACAGACACTCAGAGACTCAGTGTTCAAGATTTTTTCAGATGCTAGCTACTAATTTACAAGGAGATAGGAAATCATTGTGTCTGTCAAATAACAATGACACAATAATAGCAATAGATCCTAAAATGTCCTGGCTCTAGCTTATCTCTAGGACTTGCAAAATACTAAGTGGCATACACACCCACACAAACTCCACAAACTCCTGAGGGTGAGTAGGAAAACACATGCTTCATGCTTACTTAGCCTCTTTCTTTTCTATCCACTCCCAGGGATCACCATTCTGCCTCCTAACTGCTTGAGTGTTTGAGGTTTTAATCTTTAATGTCTCCACATGTTGCTTTTTATTTAGTTAACAGCACCAGCAAGTAATGGATTAAGTGTCTTTTTTAATAAGTTGCTATGATTGTTTATGAAATGTAATGTCTGCATTGGACTTCTCTGAATATTTGGTTTTGCTGCTATGATAGAACAAAGGCCACTGTTTAAATGTTGTCCACTACTGTTGGTGGAAACAATAAGCTAATATTCTTAGCCATAAACCCAGGAAGCCTTGTTCTTCTTTTGTTTTTATGATAATGCAGAATTAAGGCACCTTCATACTTGTGCAAAATGCAATAAGAGAATCCTTGTCTGATAGTATTTGTCTCCTTCCAGAGACATTGATTCCTAGTACAGGTTGGGCAGCTGCTGGGCGTTAGCCCAGGGGTGCTTGTACAACTCTCCCTTGTATTGTAAGAATAGATGGCTACCTGCTCCTTGAGTCTCACCATCCAACAGGTCTGAAAGCACTGCTTTTATCCTGGCAAGTCAATTTGCTGTGCAACTGACCTGTTATTACACTTCACATGTTGGAATAAGCACACAGGCAGAGACATGCTGCAGCTCTTCTTTGCATTAAATGTAGGGTGAGAGGGTGAGTGGAGGGACAGAAATTGCTATTGTTTTTAGAGTCTTCGCAAAATTATGAAAAAACAGCCATATGTTTGGATAAAATTTGAAATAACTTTAATTCAAACCCACATGACAATGAAGATATTGTAACTCCGCCACCTACATATTTTATACAAAGTGAGCCAACAGAACAATGAGCATAAAAATTGCTGTACATCTTCTTGCTTAATCACTCTTCCCTGCAGCTCTGAACAACACATTAGACTTCTCAACATTCAAAACTATTTTTCTCGACAAGTGCAGTCTGAAGGAGTTCCTGCAGAGAGGACTTTTTTTTCCTAAGGAAAGGTTCAGGAGCATTGCTGGCTACTTGGATACAAAGCTGAGGCTCCTCAGCGGTTGTAAATCAGTCCCATCTTGTTAATGTCAGTAAGGCTATGCTAATTTATGCTTGCTAAAGTACTCGAACCTGCCAACAGGCACCTGGTTAAATAGGTATGTTTAACCTGCTGGAGTTGCTCGGAAACAATTAAAGCAGCAGCCACTCCACTGGATGTGGAAAGGTTACACAGCTCAGGTCCATCTGTCCCTTCACCATCAGCGGCATTAGGGTCCCCTGCCAGTAAAGCCTCTGATGGAAATGTGAAGGCAGAGTACTCTAGATAACAGCAGTGTGCAGTAGGAGCAATTGAAGAGGGAAGCTGAAGGCTTGCTGAGACCTTGTCCTGCTGTGCTGAATGACGTTATGATCCAAACGTCCTCCCCTATTATCCTTGCAGTCCTTACTTTTGCCTTCTTGACCTGCCATATTTCCTTGGTCTCTTCAGTTCTTGGACAAACTTTCATTTCGTTTATCATTACCAAAAACCAACCAACCAACCAAAACCAAAAAGAGCCCTAATCAAAACAAAAAAACAAACAACCCCCCAAAAAATGCCCAAAACTCCAACCAAACAAAAACCCCCAAACCCTCCAAAAACCAAAATCACCTGACCTGATGTTGCTATTGCTGCTAGCTCTGCATACACACCTCATGCTTTTCCTCTCCTTTGTATTATCTACTTGGACTGTATACTCTGAGCAGTTTTCAGCTAAGTGCTGTACAAATAATGGAGACAAAATCTTGGTTTGTCCTCAGGCATTACCATAATAAGAAAGGCATTTCAATTAAGAGCAGTATTGTAAAAATGTGGCTGTTCTTAATGACAGATTGTCTTTCCTAGGTCCTACCAACACAAACAAAGCAAAGAAAGACCAGAATACTCATTATGAACAGTGCTTCAGGGCGATCCTGCTATTTCATTGCTTACTGCAGTCTACCACCCACTTCTTTTCCATACAAAATGTACCTTTTTAACAACAGTTAAATAATGTAATTAAACTAAGCAAAAAAGTATTATTCTAATATGGCAAATTGTGTCCTTGCAGAACTGATGACAGAAATGATAAAATAAGTGTATCAAGCAATTAGATTAATGTTGAAAATATATTTACATGAAGGAATAATTAAAAAACAGAATACTGTAAATTTGAAATGTAACTTTGTGGTGGCAAGGTACTTAATTTTTTCTGTGTTTTTTGCTTTGTTTAGTTTGCTTGTTTTTTCTTTTAATTCTTGTTATCATCTACTTTTCTGTCTTTGCATGGGACACTTTCATACAGCAATAACAGCTTTCTGTTAGGATTTTATATGGGTTGTGTGAAGTCAGAGATGATTTTGGTTGCTTGATTTTCATGCCAGTGGTTGCTACTGTTCTCCTGATTGCAAATTTTTTGTGGAAAGCTTTAATCTGGCCAATACCATTAAAGAAACACATAAATCTGAAATGCTAGGGTACTCATTCACATGGAAAGGAAATGTAAGCGTGGATTATTTTTGCAACTCAAATCAATGGTACTCTGCTATCTTTCTTTATTAGATGGAGATATGAGACATCTCACCTAACTGTAAATACCCACACTGTAGATATCTCCTTTGACCAAATTATGGTACTCCTTTTATAATCAATGGAAAGAACTGTCTTGTTTTAGCCATTTCCTTCAGATGAGAGAGATTATGCCCTGTGAATGTTTGTTTCTCCCTCTTAGCTCTAACGGCCATTAAGCCTACAAGCTCAGATGGGGACGTTTGCATCACAGATATTTGCATTTTGTCAACTCAGTCCTTTTTTTTTAGTGTGAGGTTTGTAAAGATTGAAGAAAATGCACGTTCCAGAAAGCTTCACTCAATACATATAAATTTATCCTTCTGTGCATGCCAGGCTTGGACCAGAGCTGAGTCACAGCTTCTGAGTTCGAGGCAAAAGTGAAAATTTCTGTGTAATGGGAAGGACAGCCAGAGCAGGGTCTGCAGCGCAAGAAGGAGCAGGGCAAGGTTGGAAAATTTATAGGACTTGGCTTAATGGTCTCACCACTTCTCTCCTCACAGCTCTCACCCCAGGCTCTGAAACCTCCCTTGGCTGCAGCAATCCGCCTGGTCTCCTCTGGCACAGGGAATCCACGCTCTGAGCCCGTGGCCTTTCTGACACCTCTGCTGATTTGCTGCTTCTGGTGTCTCTGACATGAGCTAGTTTTGACCTGAGAAAAAAAGAGGAACACCTGCTTCCAGACCAGGGATGCGTCGTCTTTCCTCATTCATCTGTCCAGCTGCAGTTTTTATTTGCCACTTACTTGAAAGACTGTGATAAGTAGCAATTAGTAGAAGATAGTACAAGCAGGCATCTGCCTCCCTTAGGAACAAAGGAAACAAAACATTGTGAAGGAATTTGCTTGCCTTAGAAACTTAATTCTATTTAAAGGTCTTCCTGTCATTTCAATAACTAATCTCAGGAGGAGGGAAGTGTCTTGAGGGTTCTGGGGACAGTTAATTCCTGACTGCCACTCGTTCCTTATGAAGAGTAAATCCTTCACGGTTCACTCTTCCTCAATCTCGCTTTCATTCTCCCAAAGATGCCTGAATCTAATATAATAGTGAATATTAAGGATCATATAACTTTTTTAGCAGTTGTGCTAAGCCTCATAAAACCAATGCAGGAGAGGAATTTTGACTATTTTGTATATCTATGACAAAAAAACCCACTATGGGAATGTTCGTGGGAATTAAATTATGGTCAAATTCACAGAAGAGTCTCGGAGGGGACAGGAAAGCCCAAAATACTTGTTTCAATAGTTAAAGAATTATATATACCTTTCTAGTCTGTAAATCTTGACATTTTGCAATTATTTTATATTAAAGACTTTTTTTTATTCAAAGAAAGGGATTCCACAAACAAGAACATAAACATATTTGCTTTCTGAACCAGTCTGAACCAATCTTTTTCATGAAACCTAAAAGGCCATTATTCATAAAATTGTACTTAGAAAAACTGGAGGCAGATGAGAGAAACACTTTTCCCCCAGGCTCCTTGGAGACCAGTGAAGCTGCTAGTAGCTTGCTTTAACGCAGAACTGGAAAAAGGCTCTACCTACCCACACAGTGTAGCTGTGCTTATCTGAAAGTATTCCTATTATTTTTGCCTTGGATACAATTAATTATTTTGCACCAAAGGTGTTCTGTGGCATGCCATACATCACGTTAGCCTTGTGTTTGACATCATACTGATGCAATGTGATACATTAGGAGTTCTACCAGAGGTGTTTTAATTAGGCAAGGAATTTTATTCACTTGGCGAATATTTACTTTGAGTTGCCTGCCCAAGGCCATAAAATACAAGCACCTCAGTGCTCCCAACTAAATGTCAGATGGGGTATCCTACACTCTGCTGATTAATTATATCATACTTAGATCATTTAGCTAATCTGTTGAATGCATATCACACAGTTAATGAAAGACTTCAAAGCTGCAGGCAGACTCAAGAAATGAATCATCGTGTATAGCAGTCTTCATTACTCATTGCAGAAATGCAGCGTTCATAGTTACTAAGTTTGAACTGGGAGAGGTGCAAACTGGCAGGGTTACCCTGCCAAACTCTGCTTGCTTTTTCTTTTCTTCCTGTTTGAGGAGTCACACGCAGCAGGGTGAATAGATACTCTCTGGGTGTTTTCTGGAAGGGCAGAGACTGGTCCCTGAGGCACTGATAGGGAAAGGGATTCATCGGTATTGTTCCAGTCTCTAGAGTACTGCAGTACCCATTAACCAGGCTCACCTCTTGCATTGGCTGACCTCGGTAAAATTTTAAGGCAGAAAAGGAAAACAGTAATGTTTGCCTAAGGAGAAAAATTCTGTGAAGAGCTAGAACCTGTGTACACTTGTGGGGTTTGTTTTGTTCTTTTTTTCTTCCTACATGGAGGTAGAATAATGAGCAAACACAGACTGAAAAGTCAAGACACTATCATCATCATCATCATCACCTATTGTCATGGCTTGAGTAGCTCATTCCATTTTCAGAGTGGGTTTGGTTTGGGGTTTTTTTTTCAGCCTATTAGCAGCAATTAAAGGTATCAGTTTATCACTTGACTTCTAAAATGACCATGATTTTTTTTTCCATACATTTGAGGACTTGGAGTTGGAGTTTATTCGGTTTCTCTCGGATGGTGGAGGAGAAAAGCTTGTGTGGTGTTTGTTTGGGGTTTGTTTTGTTTTTATTTTTTTTTTTTTTCTTTTTAAGTATCTTTTTGTTTTGTTGTTGTTGTTGTTTTACGTTTTTGGTTTTCTTTTTACGGCGGTGGGAGTGTGGGAGTTGGTTTGGTTTCGTTTGGTCTATTTTTTTTTTTTTTTTTTTTTTTTGGAAAAGATCTGGGACCGTGGAATGGAAGCTTCACTGAACAGCAGCTCATTGATGTTTTGTGATCAATCGCTAGGTCTGGTCTGAAAGCCTTAAGCTTGCAGCAAAGATAGTTTGTGAGGGCTTGGATGAAATGCAAATTAGAAATGGTAAGGAAGAAAGGCATATGGGTTGAAAGGGCAAAAAGGAAATCCATCTAGTTATTACAATTTAGCTGATCAGGCAACTCCTCACAGATTGCCTGTGGAAAGAAACTATGTGAATGGTGTGACATACTATCACGAGGAAATCCAAAATAGTAGAAATTCCCCTTCAGGATACATTCAGGGGGCCCCAGAGCGACATTCATCCCCACACCTCTCACATCACAGTTCTGCACCATTATCAGTGCTCAGTAACACTGAGGGTCATCCTGCCCCGGTCTTCCTTTGTGGGAGGACTTGTAAATTCTCTCCCTATCTGACTCACCCGAAGGAAGCTGGAATAGCTAACAATCACCTACTCTTGTTTAAAATTGCCTCTGGCTGAAGGAGATTAAGCAGTATGTGAGCTATCCCTCTGTCCTCTAACCCTCCAACCAGGGGGTGGAAACAAACATTTGAGGTGGGAGTGTCCTATCCACTCCAGACACTTTCTGAGTTAATTTCCACTGGGTTATGGGGGACATATAGAAAAATACAGCTTACATCTCCTCCCCCTGTTTAAAAAAATCCTGTATGTGGTCAGAAACTGAGTTTTTTTTTCTTATCTGAAAGATTACACCTCCAGGAGAGCATCTTAGGAAAGCAATCTAGTACTGAGTCAGAGGGAAGAGAATGAGTCACTGCAGCATTTAGATTTTTCTTGGAAGTTTCTCACTAAAGCATTGCCCCAGTCTGACAATGTTTAGTAGATGACATCAGAGAGACTGGAGTTTATGTTAAATTCAGAATGGATAAAGGCTAGGATCCCAGGAAAATGTTTTTAAAAAAGTGGTTAATTTTTTGTGGGACAGACAAAAAGTACTTAATTGGGGGTATATTCATCATACACTTACTGTAAAACCAGAGTAAACAGAAAAAAAAATAACAACAAAACAAAATCCCACAAAAGAACAACAACAAAAACCCCAAAACCAAACCAAACAAATAAAAAAATCCCACCCGAAGGCAGGACTAACCAGAAGTCTTAGGCTGCTAATGTAGAATGAATAGAGCATGTGTCACATTGCAGACTGTTCCTTCCTTTAGCAGTGGCACAAAAAGTGAACTCATTATAATTGAATTTGGCTAGGAAAAATGCCGGTCTTTTTTTTTTTTTTTTTTTTTTTTTAATCTTACTTTGGAACTACCTGATTTTTGCAGTAAAGCTGCTTGCAATCCTGTGAAGGATCCCCTCAACAACAGCAAGACATCAATGGCAGTGCCAGGTTGTCATTGTGGAGTAGTGCTCTAGTGATTATCAGTGAATTGACAATGATTAGTGACTCACTGTTGCTCATTCTTAATCCAGCCCACTCCACCACTGCTTGTACTGCCTTGTGGGAAGCAAATCTAAGCACATGCAGAGGAAGAAGCCCAAGTGTTATTTTGCTGGCAGTCTTCTAGAAACCTCCTTTGCATTGTAAGTGCTCATCTGCTTGCTACCCACGGAATTTGCCATTCGGCTGAAGATTTTCTTCCAACCCGTCAGGGACTTCAGAGGGTAGACATTGTACATTAATGCCAAATGGTCAAAAAGACAAAAGGTTATTTAAGCCAGTGAGGCATGAGATGTACATGTGTGTGTTGTGAATATACCACATGTGAAGGAAATGGCAGGAATCACCGCTGGCAGTCTCCTGAGGAATCTCCTTGTGCTGAAGAGATCAGCTGCTGCGGACAGGAGTGGTACCTACCTTAGCATTCTTAAGAAGGGACCCAAACCCAGAAAGGTTTATATAAGTTTCTTTTCTCCGGCTTCAGGCTTGAAGTCACATGGCATGCAGACAATTGAAGATGAGCAGAATCTCTGTTTGCTCTGTCTTGTCCTCGGTATACTACTTCTAGTAGAAATCAGATGAAGTTGAAGAGTGGTGTGGTTGCTGCCTGGCTCATGTGCCTTGACTCATCCCAGTCAGATATGTCAGAACAACCCGTAGGCCAAACATCCCCTCACCAGGTATCACAATTGTATGACATCAAGAAAGGACAGTAGAAGGGCAGATCAGAAACTGAGTGAGTTCAGCTTCAGAAGGGCTTTTAACAACCTGAGCTGGCAAAGCTGGAAATGAACCTGCCAGTGTAAGTATCTGATATTCACTGTGTCTGTCTCAGTTCTCTTAAAATGCTATAAAATCTGTCCCTCTCCTACTATTGCCTTCTGCCTTGGTTGTGCCAACATATTTCCTCCATGAAGTTGTCCAATAAAACCTGAAAACCTGAGCTTCCTTTATGACTGAGCATTCAAGGTGCAAGCAAATAGAGGCCCAATGTATTTTCTTTCAACAGGCAATTCTTAAAAAGATGGAGAGAAGAAATAGCTGCCTATACAAATGCCTTTTTAGTCTAGCCATTATATTTAAAGCAATATTTTTCAGAAACCATACTGAAGGCAAAAAACATGCTCAACAGCTATATGTTCAACAACATTGTTCTTGGAAAGAAAAAACATTTCTGATACTTGAATGAATTTATAAAACAAGGCAAAGTGGTTTACAACCACTTTGAGAAAAAAGGGGTAAGTCTGCTACAGGGTCTCTAGTCTTTGCTCTTCATGCCAAACATATTTTGCTACATTTGCTCTCATTGCTTTGGGCTGTATCTTGGCAAACCAAGCAAGTTCTTCTTACTGCAGCTATGCATCTTGAACAAACATGAATTTGTTTATATGTACAGTTTTGACAGACGGAGTGAAAGCTGGCATTTCAAGGCACATTTCAAGAGTTTGCATCCACGGTTTTTGGCAAACTGGTACATTGTGGAAAAAAAAAAGGTTCTGCCTCAACGGTATGGAGAGCTATATTAAATAGCTCAGCTATATTAAATGGGCAGCCACAGGTAAAGTGGCATCCACACAGCTGCCTGCCAGACACTCTAGGTGGGTGTCTAGGCACAGAATCATAGAATGGTTTGGGTTGGAAGGGACCTTAAGGATCAGCTAGTTCCAACCCCTTTGCCATGAGCAGGAACGCTGTTCACAAGCCCAGATTTCTCAAGGCCCCATTCAACTTGGCTTGAGCACTTCCAGGGAGTGGGCAGCCACAATTTCTCTGTGCAACATGTTTCAGTGTCTTACCACCCCCACCGTTGAGAATTTCCTCCCCATATCTGTTACTGCTCGTCCGTGGTGACGTGGTCCTAGGGAGAGACCCGCGTCTGTGAACCCGGATGGCGCCGCTGTGATATCACTGACAATACGGCAAAGGGACGGGACTCCTTTGGATAGCTGAACACTCTTTATTCAGGGACACAAATAGGGAACAGCAAAGGGGTCCAGGGACGAGAGCAGCTTCAAAAAGATTCAGGGATGAGAATGGCTTCGAATAGACTCAGGGATGAGAACTGGACTGGGCTGAGGGCACAGGGTTATATACAAGACAAAAGGAGCAGATCTGAAGGACAAGGGACAATAGGGATAAAGGGAAATGATGCAGGGAGGTGACCAGGAACTGGGAGGAACCTGTAGGATAACGGGTAGAGAACTGTGGCAAAATTAGGTCAATGGGGGTTAAGGGAGGGAAGAACATTCTGGAAAGGGTACATAAATGGTAGATGGGGCTGAACAGGGGTGACATCAGCTAACTAACCAATAATGCAATAGAATTTAAAAGGTATTATCATGTGGCTGCAAAGACCCATGGGAGAGAGGCTTTTCTCTCCATAATCTAGAGGGGTGTTTCTCCTTGTTTGCATCGGTCCCTCCAGGGCTGAAGTATAACTACTCTGGTGGCAGGCTCCTGGGTCCCCACAAGTATCTCATCTAAACATGCCCCCTTTCAGTGTAAAGCCATTTCCCTTTGTCTTGTTACTACATGCTCTTGTCAAATGTCCTTCTCTAGCCTTCTTGTAGGTCCCCTACAAGAGTGGGATGGGGACCTTTGTTTTGTGCTGCACAAATGAAACAGGGCAGATCATGCTGCAAAACTTGTGTGATGTGTGAAGTGAGGTGTGTCTGGTGGTCATGGCTCACCCGTCACCACTTCTCCATGCCCTTCATTAACAGCTGCAATGGCTGAGAAACCTTAGGCTCCTGCTTTAGACATAACTCCAGGCAGCATCAACAAGTGTCCCAAGGACACGTGCTGTGCCTGTGTTCCTCATGCTTGTTGGAGCAGGCTCTTCCCCTGCTGCAGTTGAAACCAAGGGACAAAACACCCATGGAAACTAATGGGAACATGGGCAAGCCCACTTCCCATATGGTGCCTGTCAACCATGTGCTTAGGTAACATCTGATATATTTTTTTTTTGTATCATGTGTTTGGTATAATCATTGAGATTTGTTAGGTCCTGAGACTGTAGACCTTAAGTAATTCCCAAGTTTTGTATAAATATCCAGCTTTGTTCTTTTGTGAGAGAATCACATGCCAGTGTGAGAACTCATATGATTTTGGGTGCAACTTAGAGAAGCCATCTGATTTAAGGTACACTTAAAGTGCTCCATAGCAAACTCTGCTACTCCCGTTAGGGCAGTATTTCTTTACACAAGCATGAAGTGCAAGTAGCTTTGATTTTTGACGAACAATTGAGAAATATTGAGGCTCAATCTTATAATTTTTTATATTTCTGTGGGTTTTTCATATAGGTCTAGAATATCAACCACCATGGCAGCTTAGTAATTGTGAAGCTATAATGCTATCAGTAATTTTTGTTGTAAAATGAATTATATTGTTTATAATGTTTATTTATTTGTAATGTTTGACAGGGAAACTTATACAAAATTTTAGCTGAGATCATAACCTTTACATTTAAAATATTTCTTGCAATAAAGCTGCTATAACATAAAATCATTGGAATGATATTTGATCCTGGTATTTCTTCTCCACTGACTAATATCTTTTTAGGTGAATAATTTCAATTTAAATAGGTCCCTGAACTTTGGGGAGATAACCAAAATGTTAATATGACATTACAGTGGACAAGATTTCTCTGTTATGAAACACACTTACTGTTTTATGTCACCTTGACTTTGAGAAAATGTATCACATTATAACTGAAATTGTTCAGAGTACAGTGGAGCATAAAAGAAAAATGATTCTGAATGAGGCACAGGCACAAGTTGACTTTTATTCTTCCTAAGGACAGAGACTCAAGGAAAGTGTAACATCATCTTTGTAGGTTTCCTTTCCCCTTCTGGAGTCATCTGGAAGTCTCCCAGCACCCACGGGATTGCACTTGAGTGGACTAGATGTAAATAGTCTATGGCTTTAAAAAAGATGCAAAAAACAAAAGTACCTTCTCAAAACTTATTTATGTCATTGTAAATTGCTGACAGTGTCACCAAAACAGAGACTATCTTGTGTTTTCTTATCTTGACAGTAACATTCAGGATTTTTTTTCCTATTTTACTGTTTCATAATTGTTATACTACCTTTATCAATCCTATTTTGCAAGTATGTTTGTGAGCAATAAATGGCTGGTAGAGGAAAGGAACAGAACTGCACAGCAGCTATATTTATAGGAAGCCAGAGTGAATTTCATATAATTTATTCTATACAGGATAAAAATCGATATCTAACTGAAACAGCTAAGAACCTATCTTA
Source organism: Sylvia atricapilla (assembly GCF_009819655.1). Lineage (NCBI taxonomy): Eukaryota > Metazoa > Chordata > Aves > Passeriformes > Sylviidae > Sylvia > Sylvia atricapilla. Next base: position 42,641,706 of record NC_089144.1, read on the forward strand.
AGTGGACAAAAATCTTCATTTACTTCCACTGCACCCACAGTGACTTCCCACTCTGCTGCCTGAAGCTCATTCTTCACAGTTAATAATAAACATCCTTGACTAAGTGATGACTGCAGTTCCTCTGCTAGAATCACAAGCAATCACTTATGTTCCAGTCAGTGCTGTTCTTCTTTCAGAGTGCACTCTGCAATACCAGACTCTCTGCTTGATTACTAGCTTCAGTCACCACCAAACTCACTTCAAGTAAAGATGTAAACATTTTCCAAGTAGTAGTGGAACACCTAATAAACCGGAGTGTTATACTTGTTCTTTAGTTAGTCACTGCTTATTTACCATAAGGAAAATGGGACTTTGACCTGTAGAATAGAATTTCAGGGATGATCTCATCCAGAACATCTGAAAAATGTGTCACCTCAAGCCACTAACCAATTTAACCTTTACTGTGTTTCACAATTAACAGGGAAAACAATTCCCTCTAACTGTATCCTAAGGGTACAGGAGAGACACTAATATCATTTACAGTGTGTTCTGGTAGATAAGGTTTCATTTTCATCTTTGGCATTTGAAGATGTTAAATCTAATGACACTGTATAAAAATGACAATCATTTCTAATTTGCTAGTGCAAAAGGTGAATGGTGATTAACTTCTGAAAGCAGTTCATCCATCTACCATTAGTAGAAAATACTGGCTTAACTTCGTAATAAATAGGTGATTATGTCCTGGAGCATTAACCAAAACAGTTGCTAGAATCTGAGAAAATCTAAAGGTTATTTGAAAGACTTGTGCATTTTTTCTTCCCAAAATAGATTGGAGAAACTCTTCGTGTGTGGTATGTTAGTTCTCCAGTAGTATAAAATGCCTGTAAATCCTGACATTCTATTTGAAGCATTTCTCAGACCTGTGGTTGCAAGGCATCCATTTTAAACATTAATGTTAATCAAGGTTTGGTTATGAGTGAGTGAAAAACATGCCTGATTTACAACACAGTGTATCTCCTTAATCTGGACAACCTGTGTCTTGCATCCATGTCACTGAGAAGGTTTCTCCTTCCTTGATTATTCTTTACTCTCTTGTAATCTAAGATATAGTTTACCGTAGAGACAATAAGCTTTCCATGACAAATGCAATAGGAAAATGTTAAAGTTCCAAATGTATTTGTCTTCCTGGTGATGCCAGGCACACACTAGCCATGTAACATGATACAGTGTCATGCCATTCACCAGCATGGGTGTCACTCATGGCAGCCTTGGGCTGCTCATGAAAGGCCTTGAGCAAAGCCCTGAGAGGCTGTGCCCACCTTCCTGCATGAAGACTATGCACCAGAAATACTGGATGTTATGTTTCTGTCTCAAGTAATTAATTAATGAAGGCAGAAATAATTAATGATGGGTGTAACAGAAGTATGGTGTAGGTACTAAGGTTAACAAGTTAATCTTATTTCTCACCATCTATTATCTGTACATCTCTGTTATTAATTGGATAAATTGCCTAATCAAGAATTGGGTAAGTATAATTCAAAGCCTACGAACCCTGCAATATTCCAATTTCATTTTTGGCAGTGTGAAAGATGTGTGGTAAGTCATCAATGTGATTGCTGAAGCAAAAGTGCTGCAGGTAGAACCAAAAAGATCCATTTCCCAGGAGCAACTTTTTTTTCGAGACTGCCTATTATTAAATGGGAATGCTGTCTAAAGAACAGCAAAATAATGATGTTTTTCTAGTTCAGTCTGGATGTTGATGTTATTTGTGTCAAAGGGATCAGAAAAAAATCCATTTTGTAGGCAGATTTCAGCTTGGCTTCAGTTTTTGTTCAAGTGTTGGTGGAAGGTGCTTAGGATACCTCAGGAAAAAATTAGCATCTCAGTGAACCAGGTTCAGAACATGGAAGAAAACAAAAAAGAAAAAAGAAAAAAGAAAACAAAATCTTTCCTGTTATTAGAGAAAAATTTCCCAAGAGCATCTGGACTTTCCAAATGTTTAGTATGTGGATGACTCACCAGCTTTATGCTAAGATATTATGCTGTTATTTCAAAACCGAAATACCAGCTTTGACATTTTTACATGTTGTACAGAGATCCATAGTATTTCTCCTTATTATATATTATTTAATCTTTTAAAAATCTAGAAAGAACCTTGGATTAAGTGTGATGCTGATTTTGAATCTCTTATAAAATGATTTTTCTCTTACAAACAATTTGTTAGAGGAATTGTGTTTTTAAAACCCTTTATTTTTCTTGCTTGGCCAGACTCTCATTTTAGCTGAATTATACTTGTTGCAGAAACTGAAATTAAAGTAGTTTTCTATTGAGCTCAGGACTTAGAACCAAAGGCTTCCCTGAGCTGGGCCGATTAGGATGGTCTTTCTAGAACTTCTCTGCTCATTTGGGCCTTGCTAGAAGGCAATTCAAAATGCAGCTTTTTTGTCAAGCTTTCACTGCCCAGAAACACAATTTTTTAGAGAGAGTGAAAGGAAGGAAAGATTTAAAATATCTTTTTATGTATATATCTCTATATATAAACATGCAGACACATACATACATTTATATATATATATATATACATACACACATACCTACATGTATATATACGTATATGTGTATATTTTGTAATTTCTGAGACCTTTCACCAGTATGAGTGGTTTATAGCAGGCTTTGATTTCTGTTGCCTTGATTTCTCGTACAAAATACTAAGTAAAATGCCCTCCTTAAAGTATTGACATCTGCAAGGCTTCATTTTGGCTTCTATGGATGTTTTTAATTTTGGTGCATAAGGAATTATATGTGTTCAAGGAATTTATACTAAAACCTTCAGTTTTGGTCATGCTAATCATCATTTGGAGTAAAATAAACTAAGAGTCTTCTTGAATGGCTAGTATGAAGAAGATGAAAGCCTAAGCCAAGGAAAGGGAAGTGCTGACACACATCTATTGCTTGTGATTTTTGTTACAATGAAGCATGGAGTTTCATACAAAACAAATGAAAAACTTAGTCCTCAGAGGTTTCCAGATCTTCAGATGAGAGTGATCTTTTAGCAAGTGTAATAGAAAGAGTAAGACTGATCCATCTTCTGCAACAGCATCTCGGGATCTCTAGATTAACTCAGACTGACAACAAGATGATCTCAGGATGAAGAAGAAAATGGGCATACAAGGCTTCTCTATCTCCCCAATTTAGTGCTCAGGTTGTGCTGTAAAATATGTGCATATTCACAAAATTCAGGGAATGATTTTTGATGTATGGAGACCTACATCACAAATACAGGAAGACAGATCTCCGCGTACATAAAAAAGAAGCTCTGAAACTGCTCTGTATTATTTTTCATGATGAATTTGAGTCTTTCCTTAGCCACATAGGCTTGTTAATTTCACATTTCCCTGAGTTCTCTCCAAATAGAAGGAAGGCTACTTTTTACTGTGGCTGTATTTGTATCTAGTACAGATATCAAATTATTTTTATTTCTTTTATTAAGAGCATGACTATAGCAGGAAGATCCAAGAGTACAGAGTCTATCTAGCAACTCTTAAATTATATTTTTTGTCCTGTTCCCAGAAGACCTTGTTCTCAACATGGCCACTGAAACACAGGTGTATACAGGTCTGACTAAAAGAGGTATAGGTAGGACAAGAGACCAAAGTCTTCCAAAAAGGCTGCACCATTTACTCCCATCAAAGTAAACTAGAAATATTTAGCTACACTTAAATGTGATCACTGGCCTCGACATGCAGATATAATAATTGTAACTTTATAATCTCCCTGTCTGTGGTCCTTGCTATTTTCCTGTGGCTCTGTAGATGCTGTGGTTTAAGCCCAGCTGCCTACTAATCCCCAAAGAGCTACTCAGTCACTGTGTTCCCCAGTGGGATGGGGGAGAAAACTGGAAGGACAGAAGTGAGAAAAATTGTGGATTGAGATAAGGATAGTTTAATGGGGACAGAACAGGAAAAAGATAATAATATTGATCAAATTAATAATAATAATAATAATAATAATAATAATAATAATAATAATAATATACTAAAGTAGTGATGCACAATGCAATTCCTCACCACATACTGACCATCCAGTTCCCAAGCAGCAGTGGCCCTCAGCCAGCTTTCCCCCCAATTTATATGGTGAGCATGATGCTATATGCTATGGAGTATCCCTCTGGCTAGTTTGGGTCACCTGTCCCCTCTCAGGTTCTTGTGCCCCTGCAGTCCTCTCACTGGCAGGGCATGAGAAGCTGATCCTTGATTTAGTCTAAACACTGCTTGGCAACAACTAAAAACATCAGTGTGTTATCAACATTATTCTCCTGGAATCATCACACTATATACCAGCTTTATCTCTATTCCAAACAAAACTATGGCAGTAAATAATATGATTGAATAAGAGAGGGACAACTGCTCCTTTTCTGGAGAACAGACTGTCTTGAGCCCTGAAAATCCCTTTGCCTTCCTGCTTCTATGCCTGCTATCCATTGCATCTCATTAGATATACAGTTCCCTCTCAGTTGCTAATGAGACTTAAATAAACATACTGAGAGACGAACATGGCCTCTAGAGTTTAATAAATGATGCTGATTCTGGTTTCAATTACACTGGTGTAAATCTGGAACATCACCACTGCTCACAGTTGAATCAGTCTAGATTTATATCACAGCTGAATTTAGTCCATGGATTTCTTTTTTTTTAACCCACTGGAATTTTATCATTGTAATTCAAGCCTTTTAAAATGCCCAGCATAGAGATAATTTAATAGATCAGGTTGTGTACCTATTTTTTCCATATCTCTTTGCATACTGGACCTCTAGTTTCATTTTTATGTTTTTAAGCTTTACTCTTCCAATAATCAAGGAACTGATAACATTGTACTGATAACAGATAACATTGCATATTATAATTAAAATATCAATTATTTTTTCTTAGTCTTTTGATTCTGTGCTTGAATTTTTTTACTTTTGGCTATAAGTAATGTACAACCAAAGTTTTTAAGCATAGTTTGACATGCTGTTCAGGATTAAAACAAAGTGATTTGATGGATGGAAGAAGCATAATGCATTTTAAACTAGTCAGAAGAACAAAGTATTATTTTGTTCTAAAAAGCAAGTAGTGCTATCTATACTATAATCACATCACCAGTGTTGTCATGAATAATGGGTTCAGAATCTGCCAAAAATCAAAGGTGAGTCAATGGAAAAAGGTTGAGATGGGAGATGCAGCCAGTGAGCTCACAGGCAAAACAGACCTTTGAGTGCAGCAACTTTTTACCACAGATTTTCCTTCAGGTATAAATGTTAGTAAGTGACAATTCTGTCTATAGAAATTGAGTAGACTTCTTTTAAGTTCTTCTTAGCTCAGACAGAGTATGAGCACCCATAACTATATAAATTATAAAGAAGAAAATTTCTATGCATCGAAATTATAGGACAAAAATGCCAAACATTGATAAAATGTCATGATTTTAATCTTGTTTGAAGCTGATTCAGCTCAGTTCAGCTAGAATTTGGTGAAAAAGGGAAATATAAATTGATGTAGTAAAGGTGTTAGTGAGCAGTAATCTTAGATTGTAGGATTCTTGAGAATGTAAAATATGAAGGCAATCTAAACTGACTGGCTTAAGTGCGATTGCCAGTCTTGATTAAGCCATGGTCTTTAGTAATGTTGAGGACAGGAATCCACAGATTTCATAATAGTTATCCGTATCTTCTTGTTATAATAAGAAAATGTGTGTAGGAAGGGGGAGGGGGAAGAAGAAAAACCTGTGCAACAGAAGCCATTTAAAAGGCAAGATTTGCCAACTATCGTTACCATAGTTACCTTGCATTATAATTATAGGAGAAAGATCTGTGGTGGACTTATTTAACTATGTGTGGGATGTATTGGTGATTGGATGATGACCCTTGTTCTCTGAAATAAAGATGAGACATAGCCTCTCTCAGGGCGTCAGGCTCATGGAAATTAAATATCATACTCATTAAAAATATCAACCTGTCAGTGCAATAATTAAGAATTATAGTTATTTCAAGATAGCTGGTCACATATCCTGGAGATGTAGAATTGAAAGTTTCTTAAAAACAGGAAAAAGAAGGTTAGCTGAGTGCTTTAGTGTTAACTTTCAAACCCACTGAGTCAGGACGTGTGCTTCTAGAGAGCTGATATGTATTTGTATTGAAGAGTTAAAATATACTGATGAGTCTAGATTAACTGTAAGAATTGGAGTCTGCTTGTTAAAACTGTATATGTAAGACACTGTGGTTCTTTGTTCTTCCTGTTTGTAAACTTATCATTCCTGAGACATGCATGCTGTCTTCCTATATCTCACCACTTTGTGGTGTTTGTTTGGTTTTATTGGTTTGTTATTTTTTTTTTTTTTTCCTTGTTTTCTTGTTTTCTTGGTTTTTTTTTTTGTTAATTTTTGAAAAAAGGGAATTGAATGTTTTTCAGAGCAAGCTTAACAGTGTAGGAGAGCACACATTCTCCAGCTGTCTTTTCTTGTAAATCATACTGGCCCAGATCTGTGTAGGGCTTGGAAGATGCAGAAATTCTGACATTGCCATAATGCTGTGAAAGTCTTCTTTGGATTCCAGTGCCTGGTACAACCTATGGAATGGCTGCCAATCATTTGCCTTACCATTTTTCTACCATTTATCTTGGGGACACTGAATACAGTACTGCACAAGGCAAAGATGCATGCTAACTCTCATGCCTAGGAACTGCTATTCATAGAAACCCAAAAAAGCAAACATTTTGAATTTAAAAATTTACAGTATCAAGTCTTTAATCCTTTGCAATTGGCTACCTCCTCAAGTCGACCTGTTTTTTCCCTTTTCCTAATACATACAATTATGAAAACCCAACAGCTGAACAGAACATAAAAACAGTACTTAGTTGAGAGAGGGATTGATTTGAAGCCTGGTGGATTTTGAGTCACAGCTGCATTGGCCTTTCCAGATGCTTAGATATATTTGTTGTGGTCAAACAACTGTTCTTGTAAAGTGCCTAATTTGGGACCTGCTAGCATCATCATCATGAGAGCTCAAGTTGACTGCCCTTGTATTTGTCTGCTTCTGGGGTACATTTTGCAGCCTCTTTTGAGCTAGTGGCTGCCTCTTCTACTGCTGAGATTAGGACCTGAAATAAAATTTAAAATTATACTAGGTGTGTCTGAAAGGGTTGGAATGCACCCCTACAAATGTAAATATAAACCACTCTGTGCCATGTTATGATTCATGCTTAACTTTCTATTAGTTTGGCATTTTCTATGGCAACACTACTACTTATTTTTTTAGATCTCTTTGTTTCCCAAAATTTCTCCCTGAGAAAAATCAACCTGCCTGGTCTCCTGTTTTACCAGCATGGCTATTGCTATTTTTATCACCCAAATCATAGCATACCTGTGAAGAAAAGAAACACTCTAGCAGTGCACAGTATAGAGAGAAAAATTAGTTTACATAAGGTTCCATAAGGCTTCTAGGGCATTGAACACTTACCACTTCCCGCTTGATTGGTTTTTAAACCCCCATCATGGCTCCAGGGGAGGAGCTATCAACAGTTCTGCCACCCCCTTCTTCTGAGTTTTTCTTTCATTCCATTGTAGTTCTAGTCTGGTTTCCAAATTTCATTCAATTCTACATTAAAGATGCCCTGAAATATGAAAAAAATCCCCATTTTGAAACATTTTGCTTTTTAGGTCATTAAAATTTTACATGGCAGTAAAAGTCTGAAATGTACTTTTAATCCATTTTGCCTCTGTTATTTGTTTTCTACTCTGCCACTGACACAGAGATATCAGTTAGATATCTCTGTGTTAGATAGTTCCACTTTTAGGACATATTTTTAAGTTAATGTAAATTGGAGTAACTCTTGATTGTGCTGGGCTGAGGCCAGAAAACATATATTGATAATCTGACCTGTAATTTGCATATTCTCTGTGTACTGAACATTTACTCATCCTACACCTCGAATGAAGTACAGAAGTGGGAAGGAAGAAGTCTGGCATTTTTCTTACTGTGCAAAACAATTCTTATTCTACTCACATACTGCTATGCCAAAGAAACCAGTAAATCTGTTTCAGGTCAGCATTTTAACCTTCTTTTTCTTTGTGATGAAGGCATTAATCATAGACATGCTATACTTTCATGGCAGTGAAAAATATACTGATGGAAATTATTTTTATGGGTCTCACAATGCCTTATTAGTCTCCATAGCATAGTAAAGCAATTCAGAAAAGGAATTGAGGGCACCCTCACTGTACCTCCCAGATTCTATCCTTTCTTTACAGGCTGGCATTTATTTCCTGGAGATATTAACTAAAGACTGGAAAGACTCAAATATTCCATACTTCCTGCATGACCGTGGAGTCTACAGAATTTCTGAAGTCACTTGATACTATTTCTGCAATCTTCTGCAAAGCCTAACAGCCTGAATAAGTGTAAAAATATCTGTTAGTTAATTTTAGGTGGGGGAGGCTGTAGCTTTTAACTGATGCTCCTCATTCATGAATGACTAAATTTAAGTCTGTTAAGGTCTTTTGTCCAGGTGATCTGCCATGACAGAGGGTAGGGGAGCATTTATTCTTTCATAGGGGAACATTTCTGCTTTCATTTTGAGTACCCTCCATTTTACTCAACAGAAGTGGTAAGTATCACAGATTCTTCTGTGCTAAGTGTAAGGCTGTTAAGATGTAACTGCAGACTGTCTTCATTTTGAAGTGGTTTTCCTTTTTTGTTCATAGCAGTAGTGCAGTAATAAACATGAATAATTTATTATTGCTGTAAAATCAGATGCTAAATCGTTGCACAAGCAAATAGTTTGCTTATGCAAGGGCGATAATAGAGCTTTAAAATAATTTTGCACATATTAATATTGCCTAATATTAACATACTACCACGGAGCAAAGGCAGTGGTTGCAGCTTATGGGACATGTGGAGAGACATATGTACAATGTACAGCATCTGCTGATACAGTGCTGGTCAAAAACCTCACATTGAAGAAATCAGCCTCACTGAGCTCTCTGATTTTAAGGACCAGATTATTTATTTATTATTTAAGAATCTCTTTAAATTCATGTTCAGGATTTAATCCAACAAATCCATAGTAGGTGAGAAAAAGCATAGTAGTTTACTGGTCTATTCTATGGGAATTGTTACTGAACAGAATTTGCAAGCCTAGAATGTTAAATTTGAATCTTTTCTGTGAGCATGATAATGTCCAATTGCAATTATCCAAGGAGAGAGAGTTAATTGAGGTGAGCCTATGTCAAACATCAGGCACCTTGAATCTCAGGAGGATTTGAATCTTTTTACACTTTTCTGTCTTATGTTTTACTCCTACATCTGAAGTTTTGAATATTCAAGCACAAGCTGAGAGAGGGAGTACAGTATTTTGGGCTACTGGTATTTAGCTTGAAGTTGTCAATCAGCCTACAAGCAGTGTACAGTGAAGAATAAATGCTGCCACAATCTGAAAAAGACGCTCATTACTCTTGATACAAAATTAATCTATACAAAAAATCCCAAATTAAATGTTTATAGTTCTCAGATTGTGTAGTAAGTTTTGGTTCATGTTGACTTCCTCACAGGGTTCTGCAGTAGTGTTAACAGAATTACACGTGGTGCTTAAGTAAAAATGACTTCCCACAAACTCATTTTTTCTTACAGTTTCCTCAAGGTCAGTAGCAATTTGCCTGCAGTGAATTAAAAAAATGCAATTTTGTTTTGCTTTCTCTGTATCCTTCACACAACTGGATTTAGTCTTAACACTCCAAAGCTGCTACTCATATAAAACAAGAACATCTGCACATGCTCAGTCTCTTGTCAACAAAAGAAACTCAACCTTCAGAAACTGCTCAAAGAAAACTGTAAAAATTCACACATATCCAGTAGCTCTTATGCTATCATCAGCTCTGGAAGAAATATAAGAAAATTTATAGAATGTTTCTCAGTAAATTAAAAATTTCCAAAGAATTTGAGATATGAAGATGCTTATACAAAAACTTGGGAATTAAATTTTCAAAGCAGTGTCATTGTCAAGTTGTTGAGAATTGGGTAGAACACTACCTTTTCTATTTTAACCAGGAAAGGTGATTTTTCAGGAGATTAGATGCCACAGTGACTTCAGCTGAGCTGATGGCTGAAATTTGGCCTGAGGAATGTTGGTCTGGTGCCATGTTGATGTGGTGGCCACCTGTTTGATTGGGTTTTTGGCACTGTGATGGAATTACTTATAAGAAGCCATGCAGAACTGCAGAGAGGTAAGTGGAATGGTTTAAAACTGGAAAATACTAGATTATGAAGATTGAAAAAATTCCATACATGCATTTCCTTTGAGAAAAGGGTTTGCTAAGAGGGGAACTCATATCCAGTGTGAAATTTCTATTCAGAAAGAGAAGAGGTAAATAGACAACTTTACGGCATCTCAGGGTGCTGTAATATCTCTTTTAGCTTGCTGCTGTTCTGAGTAATCTTGGGTCTTGAAGAACACTGTACACTGGGTATTTTCTGGCTGTTTTTTTAAACCTGAGTTATATTTTTAATACTTATTTAGGAGAAAACAATAATGAAAAAAAATTCCCAGTTCTTAATGGTTGTTGATGCTGCTGTTCATTAATTTTCTGCTTTGTACTTGCTTAAGATTATGATTTAAGAAGTTTTTAAAAGATAATTAGCATTTATTTTTTTGATAAGTTTGTTAGCTGTATGTGACACAGAACATTCTCATGCATCTGAGTATGTAATATTTCTTCTTTCAAATATAAAACTACTTTGCAGTGCTAGTAGAGCAAATTATTAGTAATTAGTAGAAATCAGACAATGATGTAATGTCAATCTGAAAAGTTTGAGCAGGTCTTTTGAGGGCAATGAGTAGTGAACAATGCACAGTCTGATGTGCATCATCCTTAGTATGGAAGATAGTACTTCTAGCTAGGCAGTGAACTCTGCCAGAAGTTCCTGAACCTCCTGAAACCTAAACCCTTTGGAGAAGAGAAATCATTGCTAAGGATAAAGGTAGACGAGCACTGTCATTACAGGCGTAACTGAGGGGTGGTCCCTTGATTTATCTTGTCATAGTGTGAAACTGGAAATTCTGCTTTTAGAAATTGTTCCATGAATGTTAATTTCTTGTAAAAATAATTTTCTTGTTGAACTGAATTACTATAGAGCATGTGCCCAAGTCAAGATTGATCAGGTCAGGTTAGGCATTTGGTCAGGTTATCTCCTTGCAGAACTTTCTGTGAATGTGTTTTAATAAGGAATTCACTTTTTCTAGTTAGTCAGATTCATGTTCTTGTCCTACCATTCACAACCAAAACAACTGAAGAGTGAAATAGCTATATACTTAAGTCAAGATTTTACTTTGACTTGTTTCTAAGATTTTAATTTTTAAGCTTTTCAGCATAATTTTAAATGGTGACAGAGAATATTTGTGTGGGTCTGATATTAAGGTAGATACATGCTGTTCTAGTCATGTAACATCAGCTTCAGAAAGCAGTCCTTATATTTTCACTGAATGTCTTCTGGACTTCCAAAATTAACTAATATAGCTTGATCCTGCAGAACTGCTTGCTATGTGAATCCTCTGTTGGCCATACTTCAATACTTTGATATGCATTGGAATCACAAGGCACTTTTAGCTACAAACTTCCATCAGCTAAATTATGTATCAGTATAATTGTACTAAATCAACAAGGTGCTGTTGATACAAATACAAGAGCACCTTAAACATGGAACAGAATCCCATCACATGACCTTAGAATTCATCTCACAATTTTTTTACTTTTGTCTTCTGCAGTGTGGGGATTCTAAGCCACTTTGTTCATTGTTGAACCATTTAGAGAAGCACCTTGCTTCTCAGTACTAAGTCATGTGAAGAAAAAAATTGATGTAATCCTTTTCAGCCTTGCCTCTTGACAGACATATACTTCAGGGGAAGATCAATGTTGTCGACATTTTGAAGTCAATAATCTTTATATAACTTTCTGTACTTTGAAGGAAAGGACCATTCCCTTTTCCACTTGCATTTTAAAATGATCTTCTCACTAAGGTTATAGCCCTTTACTGTTAGGCTTTGACCTGCTAAACAGCCATAAACTTTGGTACTGTAAAGTGCAGCTTCAACATTGCTGACAGTAAGAGGTGGAAAATATGTCTATTCCATGTTTGCAAATACAACAATCTCTTCTAAAGCAATGGCAACTGCCTGTATATTTTGGATACAGAAATTTGCCCTGAATTTAAATGAATGTATAAAAAAATCTAAGAGTCCAGGATTTACAGAAAATATTTATTTGCCTGTTGGCTCCAATGTAGCAATTCAGATATAGGTTTATGAAAGCAGTGACTATTTGCTGTCACCATTTGTTAGTCTATGTGAAATGAGAGAGTAAAAGCTGCCAGTTATGTTTTCTGACTAATCCTATGCCTGCTCAGCTACCAGAGCTGAGAATGTGCCTGAATAATGAAATATTTCCCACGCTCAAAATCAAGCAGGAGGTTTAGTACCTTGATGAGTCAGGTGTCATAACAGAAAGCACTATAACTCTTAAGGCTTGTTGGCATGTCTATAGGTAGGCTCAGCCAAGAGGACCAAAAAGGAAAGGACTTCTCAGTCCAGGAAGCTTGTTGGCAGTGTAATGTGGGAGCTTACCCTGTCACTGCCTATGCTGTGCTGGAAGATTAATGGTTATTTTGTTCTGACTGCATTCAAGTAGGAAACTGCTACAGCTTCTTTAAGAATGGATAAATATTTGAGTGTGCATATCTGTACAAATGTTCAATTATATATAGAATGCATGCATACATGCACAGCACACACACACAGACTCTCATAAATGGCTCTGCTCCTAAGGGGATTCACAAGAAAATAAACAAAAGTCTCACTAGTCTTTGTCTACACCTTACAGCTATCACCTCTCAATCAACCTTTTTCCTTTTTTTTCTTCTATTTTTTTGCTTGGGGATAACACCTTTGCATTGCAAAGTGAATAAAACTAATTAAGAGCAGCTAACAACAAAGTAGGAATATTAAGAATTGTAAACTTTGTGTCTAACCAGATGTTTTTCAAGATATTTATCATTATAAATTTTCTTCATGAAAGAGTGCTGTACAAAATACATCTGATAAAGTCCTGTAGTTAAAAGGAAGGGAAAAATATTTATTTTGTGATTTCTAAGGACTGGGTTTTCAATGACTGTTTTATTTTATTTTTATGTCTCAAAGCACACACATAGACAGACAAGACCAAAAAGTTCTTTCCCAAGGTCTTCAAATACAACGGTTTGTATCTCCTTTTGAAAGCAGAGACTTTATTCACAGCTCAGAGGAAGAGTAAACCACAGTAGTCTCTGGGAGAAATCAGTTATCATGATTTTGTGTCTGTGCTGGCTAATCATGCACATGAGGAAAGAGAGAGGCTCATTGTAACAGTAACACACTGTCTGTATATTGTGCCCTAGGTATGGCTTCAAGGGCATCAGCAGGAACTGGATCAGCCACAGCCAAATGTCTGTAGCCAGACAAGGGGCTGGAATGATGTTTTTGCAATTTTCTTTGCTCGGAGCACAGCTGAGGACTCCTATACTAGATTCTTGTGTTCAGAGTGCAGTGTTCACTTGTATTGCAGCATGACTTTCTTCTGGTGCCTCACCAGCTGTCACTGCCTGGTTGGTTAGCTGCCAAAGGCCACTTGTAACAGCCTGGAAAGGAATATTGAAAAACAGAGCTGCATGTTAGTGAGTGTGAGTTGGCAGAAATGTTTTTATTGTCTTAAAAAGAGCCCCACTGCCTAGAGAGGAGCAACTACTGGGTAGCACAGGGAAAATCCTTTATTGCTCTCTAATGGCCGAAGAGACTGCAAGGGTAGTGAATTCCCTTAATGTAAGTGATGTATACCTAAAACCTACATAGAGAGTCAAATGTCATGGTACACCCATTTAGTGTGTTTTATATTATACCCAGGGTGACTAATGAGTTACATATTTTTATGCCAATAAATAATTGGAATAATAGTTGATGTACTTTGATGGCTTGAGTCAATGATCTTAAGTATTTTCCGACCTTAATGATTCTATGACTCTATTCTGAATTAACTGAAAAATGCATTACTTATGGAATAAGCTAGTATTGACAATCATGGTTAGGCTGTTGGGTGTTCAGCTGAGATACTCAGGAAAAGACTAATTCACTGAAAGTGTGAACAGGAAGACCATCCTGTTGTATCCATCTGAAAATGGAGCAGCTCTGAGATGCTCCACATTAGTAAGGCAGAAACCTAGATGTCCCAGGAAGTTAGATGCTTTGCAGTTTTAGTGTTTTGGATTTTGTTTTCTTTTTTTCAAATGAGGCACAGGGAGAAACCAATTTGCAAAACAGACCATTGCTCTTTCAATGTTTCATGAAACAGCCTTCTTGCATGAGCTGTACCTGGGATCACCACACAGAATCACTAAGTACATGCCCAGAGTGTAATAGCAGAAGGCAGTAAGTTCACTCCAAATTCTCAAGAATTTGAAACAAACTATTCTACCTTCTTCTCTGGGTTTTTATCTCCTTAATTGACCTTTATGTTGTTTTTAAATATCTAATACCTATCTAAATTTAATTTAACCTACAATAAATAAGACTGTAAGAAAAAGAAACTCATATTTGTAGTATTACACTAATAGGCTTAATGACAATAATCTACTAACATCTGCAATCATAAAATAAAAACTTCATTATCATTTCAATACAGTTAATACAAAACCTCAGGTTCGCCAGCTGTGTCCTGGTGCTCAACAACACAAAACAGCAATTCATGCAAAATTACCAGTCTTTGTTACTGACTCTTTTCCTGGCTCCAGTCCCAAAATATTCCTGCTGTTCAGGTCTTTTGTTTCCTCTCACTGGAAGCCTTTTATTTTCTAGAAGGATATAAAAGATCATCTCCAAGAATGACTTCAGTAGCCTTCTCACCTCCAGTATCATGCCTCTAACTCTTTGTTCCTCACAGTTAAAAAACTCAAGTGTTTGGTTAAAGGTCTCTACTGATTTTGACGATATGCTTCTTTGTGCAGTGCTGCTGGCATTGCTCTAGACATGTCCATAATATTTTCTAAAACCTCTAATCACCTTGGAAATTTAGAGCATTAGGAAAAAATATTCATTTAACAATGATATTTTCTGACATTCCCTTAAGGACAGAAAGTGCTCAGAAAAGCAAATCAACCAGTATCTAATGCTTGTCTTTGAATTAGTATGTAGCTAGAAACTTGTGGTCTTAATAACAGGCAAGGCCTGAATGTGCTGGGCACAGTGCATGCCTTTCTAGGAAAAGTTCCTCAGAAGGAGTTTCCTACTTAAAGACATTACAAAGGCAAGAGACTAAGAGGAGATAGGTTCAAGATTAAATACTTTTGTCCTGGATTTGAGCCAGCAATTCCGAGCAAGTCCTATTGCACTGGACCTACCAGTTCAACCAGTAGAAGCAGCTTTCCAGCGTGCTCTCTAAACCTGCCCTAGACAGATGACAATGATTGCTGAATTTGTGGTACTGAAATATCATTCATGTCACTCTTAAATAGCTTCTCATCTCTGCCAAGTAGCCAGCCAGAGTAAGGACAGCTCATGGTTCAAGCTGCTGAGTTACCCTTCCATCTCACTCCGTTGACTGAGGCAATTTTGTGTTTGCAGACTGAGATAATGGGTGTCTTCCTAGCAGTTCTTTTGGGAGGGGAGGAAGACCAAAGGAAGTAAAAATGTTTGCCTGTCAGTTGTCTACCTCTGTTATTCCCCAAAGTCTACTAAGAATGTAAAAAGAGGAAAGAACTTTTTAGATAATGTCCTTTTACATGGCAGACCACATATGTCAAGCTGCCATTGAGATGAGATTCACCATTGGTAGATGACAGAATAGTCTAAAATAATTATCCATTCTGAGAGGATTGGCATCTTTCCTGAAAGCATCCTCCACTGTAACTTGTAGAAAGAGGACACAAACTGCCTTAGATCAATGCTCTGGCTATGCACTGTGTTTATATTTTGGGAAGCATAAGTGCTTCCCAAAGCATGCCCCATGGTGCTCTGACTAATAGACTTCAAATGAACAATCTTTTAAGAGCACAAGTTTCCCAGGTGACAGGATACATGTCCCTTTATATTGATCATTTAATCACTCATTAGGAGGAGAATAAAGATAGTCCACTGGTGTCTAGAGCACAAGAGTCTGTAAACAGCTTAGTTTTCTCACTAGAATGTGAAATTACTTGAGATCTTTAAAGGTGTTTTAATCTCATTGAGAAGTGAATAATGCTGTGTTTTGATATTACTTCTGAAATAAGTATCAGAATTGTGTTTGGACAAGTAACATATCTGTAAAATGGGCAAAACACTTGTGACTTGAACTCATGAAGGGTGGGGATCCAGATGCTATACTGCAATCAGCCATTGTTCTGTTAGACAATATCACTTCCTCAGTGTTATCTCCTCCTGTTATTCCCCATCTTGTTTATTTGTATTACAGACTCCTGACAGCAAGACAAATTTCCTAGTAAGTGTCTGGGCAATGGCTAATATTTACTCCTTGTTCGTTGTCATGATGTTTTCAGATCTAAAGTGATTCTTATGGATCAGGTCAAGGGTAACTGCACAGTGCTTTTAGTGCAGTGGAACAAATTCAGGTGTGTCTGCACAGAAAAATGTACTCCAGTCCATATATAACTGGTACTCTTTAAAAATCTAGAGTTATAATTTGGCTTTTAAGGTCATACTTTGTAAAAACCCCTGAGAGTTTGTTTTTGTTGCTGTGCATAGAGAATTTTTTCATTTTAACTAAGTTCATATTTTAAGTCTGTAATAATTTATCACAATGCCCAGGATTATAATCTTTCAATTATGGGAATCTCTGTTAATTTTTATATTTAAGAAATAAAGTCCAACCCCAAACCAGCTCTGGACTTGTTATGAATCAATGGATTTTTGATTTTTGATTTTTAGATAACTAATTGAAACTTGTTCACAAAATGCAACTTAATGCTTCAACATGAATTTGCAGAAATGAAAGATTAAAAAAAGTTTTTTTCAGTTTGATTCAAGATTGTCACACAAATCATTTGGTTAACAGCTTTATGACTGTTCCATTCTGCTATCATTGCTATGTCTAAAGGTCAATCTCTTTACTCCATAATACAGATTTATTTTGTTTGCATAGCTGATTCAGTTTTTCCTTCCTGAGTCAGATGTAACAATCTCCCTTTGACCTTCTCTGTAGGTATTGTAGACAAAATTCTGCACAAGTTGTTATGAGCAAACATGCAAAGACTTTCCATTTTGACTATAGATTTGGTAGAAGTAAGGGAAAAAGAGTCCAGTGGCAGTATAGGGATATGGAAACATCCCACACAATTGGGATGCTTTCCTGCGCTCTTGGGAAATAAGTATCCTCTCCTCAGAATACAGTGCAGCTGCTAACACATTACTTAGACACAGATTAGCACTTTGAAATACCATGTATTTGATAATCTTTATATAGTCTAAAGAGACAGCTTGATGGATGACTATTCTGATGACAGCCTGTCATAATGACTCTCAACAAACTTGATATTTACCCTCTTTTTTCACAATTTCTATTCTATAATAGTAATAAGACAGTAAGCAGAGAGTTTCCAACCAATGGAAACAGCGGAAATCATTCAGTCTTCATTTGTGTTTCCAGACTGAAGATCAAAACAATTGCTTAGATAGAACGTGGACATTCATTGTCCGGTCTCTTCAGGAAATCACAGTCAGCCTCCAATTTTTGACTGAATGAGGTAATTTTCTTTCAAATGGTGCCTATAATTCATCGAAATATGAATGACCTCAAAAATATGAATCCAAGCATGCTGTTCAAGAAGGACGGCTAGTTCAGCAGAATCCAATGAAAACCAAATAGTCTGTCTTTTCTGTGTGATTGGCACTAAGGTTCTGTCATGAGAAGCAGACATTTTAGGTATGATTAATTTAGGATTTGGGACACCTGAATTCAATTTCCTGTGATACCTGTCATGTCCATTGGGATACTGGACAAATGTAGATCCAACAAAGGAATTTGTTGTGCTGCAAGGCACCATCCAGTCAGAGTGAAGAGTTTTGTTTCTGGCAGTAATTAGGCTTCCTATGTAGTGACCTGATATAAATGAGATATAAAGTAGTTTTTTTATTAAGGACAAAGTCTTAGGTGTCTGACAGCACTTTAGATCTTTGGTGCCTGTGTCAGGGTGGCAGACAAAATATACCATTCATTCAAGTAAGTAGTGCCCAGAGAAAGATGCCTAAACTTCTGTGAAAGAACAGGGCAGATTTCTTTTTTTTTCTCTCCTTTCTGTGTCCTGCATAATACAAATGATAAATAAAAGCATAATCTCCTCAGTGACTATCATGTTCACCAAGTCCAGATTTTAAGACAGCATGACTGCAATTACTTAACTCTTCGAGAAAATCTACCTTTTAAGTTTGAAGAACTACAACAAAGTTTCCAGAAGACTTTTTTTTTCATTTCTTCAGTGTTCCTCAGCTTTTTAGATGAAATATCTGGAGGAATGTTGTCAGGTATTGTACATTAATATGGTTCTACTCTGCTTTTACACTCATTGATTCATGCTGAGAATCTCAGTAAGTGTATCTGTTCCTACCTTTTGCTTCAGCAAGGCAAACCTTTTCTTTGTAGTCATGAGTCCTGCAGAACGCAGGAAAAGCTTGAACCATCTCTTTTATAGCTCACTGTGTGCTTGCCAAAGCCATCCTAGCATGATTTCAAGCAAAAGACCATTTGCTGTCTACAGCATGCTATGTCTTACCTATTTCATAGGCTTGTTGCAGGTTGTTCAGTTTGCAAGTGCATCTCAAAGCACCTAGTAAACTCAGATTGTTGTAGCAGCAGAGCAGCCTAAAATGATTTCTAAAGCATTTGTCTGGTGCAGAAACCCTCTTTCTTTTGAGTACTGCTAGAGTTCCTTGTCTTCCATTCTGCCACCTCTCACTGTGTCCTCTGCACTCTTCTGCCTGAGGGCAAAAGGTGTGGGGAGGGTAAAGAGAGAAAGTTTATCTTATACCTGGTTTGAGCAATAGACGACATTGTCTACTTCTTATGGATGTCTACACATTTCTTTTTTTAGTGCTACCCCTTAATAAGGCAATTTCAGCATTCAGAGGCACAGGCAAATCATGGTTCCACAGTGCCCAGCTGGACATGCAATCTTTAGTTTCCATATTTCTGTAAGCAGCCAGTTCCTGGAACCATCTCACAGAAAGGACATCTTTGTCCCAGGGGTGTTCTGTCAAGTAAAACCTGGTTACGATGAGTTCCTGTTCCTGAGCTAAATAAATGCAAAAGCAGTGGGTACTGAATAGAAATCTGTCCAGGGATTTGATCCAATAGAACCTTTGAGAGTCAAGCACTTCTGACCAGTAGTCCTATGCTGTGCATCTTACATGTTAGTCACAAGAATCATCTAGAAAAGATATAGATTTTGTAAGCGATATGATATGTTGAAAAAAACTTGTTAGCATCAGTATATGAAGAACCTGACTTAGCCTGCCAGTCCATTCAAAACTCCTGATTTTGAAATTGTCCTACATGAACAAACTAGTAGACTTCAATGCATATTTACACACAATTGCCTGTATTTCAAAAGGTGTAATAATAATATTACATTATTATTTTCGTCACTAGCTACGACTAAGCTTTGATATAACCATCAATCTGCACATTTTTATTCAAATCTTTCTGGCTTAGAGATAGACTCTGATTTTTAATAGGCATAGTTATTTTATTTACAGTACCAACAAATAGATATAAATAAATATGAAGTGCAAACAATGTTTTTTCAGGTTTTTTATTTCCGCAGTAAAGGATTTTTCAAATGATGGTTCTGAGGAAATAGTGGAAATTGATAGAACAGAGAAAAAAAGGCCTATTTTAAAGTGAACTTGTAAGAAATTGTGTGCCCAACATTGAATAAAAATATGCTTTTGCATTACTGCATGCTTGGTATGCATTAGCTCCTGTCCCAGTTCTAATGGGCTACAACATTTTCTGGATAGCGGCAGTTCAGCAAAAATAAGTTACCTTTTCTTCTAAAATCCTGTATGGAGATCAGAATTTTCCACTGCATTTCTGTGACTGAGCTGTACATGAATGGTATTGACAAAAAGCAAATGTTAAGTAGGGAATCCATTGGTATTTATATTATAACTCATCTCTATTGCATTGGAGAAGGCATTGGTAGTCATGGAAGAAAGGGAGAAATCCCTTTCAAAAGCTCTCTGTCACAGAGCACGTATTAGGCTGCCTGTGATGTTATTATCTGTTTAAGCAACATTGGCAGGTATATTGTGCACCCTGCGAATAATAAAAAATAGAAATATAGACATTATATTAGACATTTATTGGAACTGAGACTAATTTTTGGTCTCAGTTCGCTGTCTTTAAGGAGTCCTTGTACATGAATGTGGTTTGTTAATAATTGGAAATTTAATTAAAATAATTAATTGTATTGCATCTTGATGTTGCAAGGCTTTGTTCAGTCAGGTAGGAATTAAAAGACACCGAGAGGGAAGATTCAGATTTTGCTCAGTTACATTAATCCTGCTTATTGTCAGATTCCCACCTGACTTTTCCCTAAGAGTCCAAGGTCTGATCATTTCTTCAGAGCTCTTTCCTTATAAAAATTCTGCCCACCAAGAGGAGTAGAAAACACATTGTTATACTCAGTAATTACTCACAGTGAATGAACATAGGTCAACTTTTTGTCAATATTTGTGTTAGTTTTTTGTTAAATACCTTGTCACCTACTGAGCTTATGTAATGAATTAACTAAAGGAGACCAAGGCATTGTCAAGAAGTATTCCCAACCAGAAAAGAATCCAACTTCATCACGTTAATGCCTCAGCTGTGTTCTGCAATTTTCATGACACAGTATCTACAAATTTGGGTTGCATGCCCTCGTCTTTCTAGCCACAACACTCAGATTTATGACAGCATAGATTTCCCATTGGAACAGATGGTATACTGCAGCAGAATTTATTAAAGCTCCATTTCCCAGATCCTTTTCTGTAGCACTTTTGCTCATTCCCTCCTTTTCCTAACGTGACAGAGCATTGTATGTCTCTGACACTCAAATTAGCACATAGACGTGTGCTTCCCTGCAAATCTGCTCTGCATAAATAATCATTCAGATTGCTGACCTGATAACACTCCTAGCTGGCAATCACACAGCAAAGCCTGTAATTTCTCCTACTTGGTGCTGCTCCACCATTTCCTTATCCTGACTTCTATATCGTTATGCATCTCTCATGTCTGACATTAGAGAAAATCATCAGCTGGGGCTTAGAAACATTATCATTCTACGTCTTAAGTGTAAGTATCTTGGCTTAGTAAGAAGACAGGTATCAAAAAAGGATGTGACTCAACAAAATTAGGCCAAGTTAAAGTGTTTATGTTTTCAGGAAGTATTATAATTTTGGTTTTTCCTTAAATCAGACTTGTAACAGATGGTGAAATGTAGGTCAAATGCAGCAGATATCTTTGTAAGCACTTGTTTATGGTTTCCTTGATAATTTCTGTCTCTCTTGTCACATGATAAATGATGGTTCAAATCAGTCCATGCAGACCACTTACAATAAAAAAGGAGCACTGACTGAGAGGCCAATCCTGCAAAATAAAGGCAAGATTGTGACGTTCTCTTTTGCCTTAGGTTAATTTCATCCTGGATGCACACTGGATAAAGCAAGAAGCATTGCAGGCAGGCAGAATTTGCATCCCTGTTAATAAGTACTGTGACACATTTTATAAACAAGATTACACACACTGAGGTGAAGTTCTTAAAATCACAGGGCATCAAAAGGCCAAGGTAGGACAGAGTAGCAGCCTTGACTTTGAATTTCCCACCTCTTTCCAGCTGAGTACCTGAGATTTATGTGTCTGCCTTTGTATTTTGAAAAAAAACTATGTGGGACACAGAACCACCTCCTCAAAACAATATTTTGTTTATTCTCAGTAATTTCCTTTTAATGGCTCACAGGCCCTTCAGTAAATATATATATATATATATGTATGAGAATTAAAATCATCAGTGTTTTAAATTAGGTATCCCTTGGAGCAGTGAGGGCCCGCTGTATAAATACATCATTGCTCACAGGCGTGAGGGATGTAGCTGCTCCTTGGAGCTTTAAGAGGCTCTGATGCTGATGCTGTGCCTGCTGCACACGCTGCTGGCTCTCATCTCATGACGTACACAGAGCTGCATGAGCACAGCTCTGCCCCTGCAGCTGCTCAGTGTATTGCTGGGCATAGAGATAATAGAGATCTCTGCTACTTATGTGATCTAGCTTTAGTGTAAAAATAAACATGCACAAAAAATTTCAAAATAATCTGCCATGTTACCCTTTCTTCCTGGACACCATTCTCATCGCTATTGTTTTCCTCACATCTGATATATTTCCCTAAATTAGACATCATGTTTCTCGTTTTACAACATTAATTGTTTGCCACCAGGATTTGAATCCACAGGAGAAGGTCATTCAAACCCAGAGATTATTTTTCTAATGTATTTCTAATTTGCTTAGTTCTGAGCTTTAGACCAAATAATTTTGAATATTGTTGTTATATTTTTTAACAGACTTCATTTGTTTATGTGCTCTACCTAGAGAAGCCAGGCAGTAAAACTCTTGCCTATGTGCTTAATTCAACAGAATAGCCAGCCATTCATCTTGAAGATATGCTTAAGTACTTTGCTTTCTGGCAACACTGGATAGAGCTGCTAATAGGAAATTACAGTTACTGATACAGAAAGATATACTGATTTCAAAATCCCTGTCTTAAAATACTCTGCAACCTGCATGGAAAATAATTCTGAACAAGACTCATCTCAATGGGCCAAAGGCAGGTAAGAAATTACATTGTTTCCCTGCTGTACTCTAGGGAACCACTGTTGTTAAGTGCAAGTGAAATCTGTGGTGGGACGGATGAAGGTCAGGCTGAGTCTTCTTCTTGCATTAAGAAGGTGCAACAGGAAGCCTCTGTTCGGGGCCTAAGGACAACATCCACTGGAACTGAAATCAATTGTAATCTTTCCATGGCACAAAATAGCTTTGGCTAGGATCCAATAGAAAAATAAATTTTAGCTCACTGATGGAGTGAGTGGAACTGTTTGTTTAAAAGGAGTATGCAAAGTACCATTTCCCCTCACACAGCAGCAGAAACTTGTTAAGAAACCACTCTTCTGGTGATACTCCTACATTCCCCTCTAGGGCCACTCATCCCACAAATGTCTTTTTGGGCCCTTCTGAAGAATAGCAGCCAGTACTTGTTCTGGCTCTGTTTCTTGTTCTTCCTTGCTCTCTTTTCTCTTGTTGCACTGAGTTCATTTGCTGGTTCTTCTCTAATACATACAATAATAGTAATAGCAAGAGACAATGAGCTGGATAGGGTCATAAAAGCCTTAATGAAGACACTACTTTTGTTTCACCAGGAGTTACACAGAGATGTTTATAGCCTTCTTATCTTACCCTAAAGAAATCTTGCAACTCTCTTTTCATTGCAGAGATTTAATCCAATTTATCACATCTACATGTTGTCTTCCTTCTAGATCACAACAAAATCAGAGATTTATCTTTTGTCTCTCTTTGGCTTTTGGCAATTGGTTGTCTTGGAAAATACAGGTACACTGGTGAACTGTTGTTGACTGAAAGATAAAGACTACACACGTAAAAGACTACACACTCCTCTTCACACAACTCCAAGCTGAAGATTCTTTTGACACTATAAGCAGTTGGGATATGTACTGATCAAATATAAAATATCTTTGATAGAAAATTATCTGTATAGAAAAAAATATGTCAGAGGTTAGTTACTTCACTTTTATAAGAAGGGGAAGAATATTGTGACTTGTGAACTATACCTAAGCTCTGAATGATGGGCCATTTAAATGTGATGTCAACATTCTTCAATAAACATATCTTCATGTTAATGTCTCATATCTTCTGGATGGAGAGTAACAACCATTTTGCCTTTCTCCACCTCCAAGAGGGTTAGAAATTAACTCTTTCTCTCCTTTCACATTCTCACTGTTGCAGCACACTGCAAAAAATTACTTGTGCCTCTTTGCTTGATGTCTCCCTGAAATCATGCATAGTAAGGGATTATCAAAGCAGAGCTGCTCTGATTGGTAAGGACATTTTTCAAAATGGAGCTTTGACATGGCATAGAAATTGTGCTCTGGCTTTAAACAGTGTTGATGTGGATTTGATAAGCTGCAGAGCCAGAGCTGGAACCACAGATGCAGAGTTGTGTCTCTTTTTCAGTACTCACACCACCAGGAATATACCCTCTGATACAGCTCCACAGACACATGGTATGGTTACCTCAGCTTCAACCATTTAAAAACAACCCAAATAAAAAAACTAGAGAGTAGAAATCAGTCTGATAAAGATGGCATTTCTCAGGATATCTTCAAAATATGTTCTTGTTGGCCATAATTGTTGAGTCATTAATTTTCTTTCTGGGCAAGCAATTAGTGCTCTTTTTCCTGGGAAGAAAATTTCCTTTTGGAAAGCAGTGAGAGAGATGGACAAATGATGACATTTTTGCAGAAGCTGGTCATCTGCCTAATCCTTAGAAAAGTTTCTGGTAAGATGTTTTTAGACAGGGACACTTGCATGTCCATAAACATCCATGCACACTTTTCCTTTACACACTACAAAGAAATGTCAGTCACAACCCAGGCCTCACCATTCCCTGTGCTGTAAAGGTAGAGTTCATGCCTAAATTATAATAAACTCCACAGCTGATGCCATCTGAAAGGTGGTAGATTAATGGTATTCAATTTATAGTCAGAAAAACTAAATTCCTCTGCCTTTATTGGAGTTTTGCTCCAATAAAGATCATAAACCAATTTTTAAAATGAAAATTTATCTAATTATCTTATTTGAGTGACAACAGAGAAGAGAAATAAAGAGAAAAACTTTATTTTTCTTCACTCTTTGCTGTGCATTTAATCTATTTCCATTATTGCAAGTGAAAAGTAGCAGACATTAATAGACTGAATGTTTCTCATGGTGCATTTTATTTCTTTTGTTAGTGAGTGCTACTCACTTCAATTTCAAATCCAGTTCAGACTGCAGAGCATTAATAAAGTTAACTGAATGAAACAAATTTCACCTTTTATAATCCTAAGCTCTGAAACATTTACTAAATTCTCATGTTCTTCTTATGTGACTAACATAGTCAGAGGAAAATATAAACCTGCAGCTGGGCAGATAAGATTTAGGGAACCATTGCCTCATAACAACACTAGGAAGAGGATACAAATGTTAAATTGAGTTTGCTCAAAGCAGAATGTAAAGTGATGGGAGGAGCCTGTGTCTGTGGTGGGAACCCCCTCCTGCTGGGTGAATTGTTTTTTCCTGGTGCAGCAGCAGTGGATAACCAAAATAATACCCTATACATTTTCATTCCAGTTAAAAAGGAATATTCATGAATAAACTTCCTACAGAATATTTTCCACCACTGAGCATGACATTTTGTATAGAAAATTGCCACCCCATGGTTTTCAAAGGCCTTTGGCCATGTGAACCTATTCTGTAAGGGGTTGGATTTGAAGGCTAGGTGTTCTGGACAGATGGCTCACTAGATGGGTAAGGATGGGAACCTTCCATCAGTATCTCGGCCAAAGGTAATGAAGGCTGAGCCCTCAACTGCAGATTACAGTGCTACTCGTGGAGCAATGTGCTGGACTAGGTTCCCATCCTATACAGATTCTCAGGGCATCAGCAGAACCTCAGACTCTACCTGCAAAGCTGACCACATGGTTTGACATCTTCAGATATCAACCCCAGGTTTTGCCTGAGAAGTGATCTAGTGGCCCTAATCTGTTGAGGGATTTCTCTGGGTAAGCAACAAATCTCTCTTCTTTCATACTTCATCTTCTCCTTCTTCTTCTACTCATGAAGTGTAGAAGGCAGGTTTGTTGGCTGAAAGGAAGGTTAGGAGGGGAGGAATAACACACCTCTCTGTACTTCTCTGGTGTTGGAGCTGCTGATGCAGAAGACAGAGCCACTCTGTCTCATTAAGAATCTGTAGCTAACATTCGTCAGGACAAATATTTAACTGGGTGCTTTAGGAAACAGAAACACCAGGTCTTCTGGGGTCAGTCACTTGAAGAAGGTAAGAGTAGTAAAAAAAAGGAGACAATGTTCTGTCTCTATTTGCCAAGCTATTTCCTCATGTTGGTTGTTTTTGCCTGTTTCTGGAAACGCAAAGGGCCCAGAAAAGGCTTTGGACATTTTTGTCAGCTCTCCTTTCAAGTTTATCCAAAGCTAGAAGGAAGAGTAATCTGAGAATCAATTTTTGCTTCTGTTGAGCTCCGAAATATGTGTCAGATTTGAGCTTCAAAGAAACTGCTTATTCACTCACACAAGTTTCCCCTTTTTTATATTCTCCTTTGCATTTTAACTGCACCCAGTGGACTGCTCCTTCAAGCAATCAGACACTCAGCTGAATACCAGCAGCTTTTGTGAGATATATGCTGTGGTAACATCCCTTGTTTCTTCTGCTGCTGCTGCATAAAACTTGAACTGACTACTTTCTCCAAAAAGAATTAGTATTCTGCTTTCTGAGGTTATTTCTTAGAACTGATATACATGATGGTACATAACTGTTGACTGGACGCTTACAAAATTTTTTCTCAGTGAAAAACCTCAGTGATACTGTTGCTCATGTAAGAGAGTATCAATCATTACAGAGTTATAAATAAGAAGCATTACCTTGAATGATTTGTGGTTCACATATCCTGAAGATCAACTGAATACCTACATTCAACGGCTGATATCTAAAATGAACCATAATCTTCAATATTTGCATTATTCTGGATCTTTGAGAAAAACATAGGGCCAGCTTCAGGTCAGACTCCTGTCTGGAGCAGCACAAAATCGGGAAGTTTGACTGTAGTAAAATTGCTCCTTATTCTGAAGAGGAGAGTTAATTCTCAGGCATTGAGGCAAGTAACAGAGGTGATTATCCAGTACCTTGTGATTATCATAATATCATCTGTCACTGTGTATTGTCAGCCAGCACAGGATCTATTTAATGTGCCACCTTACAGCCATCAGCAATGAGCACAGTAGATCCCAACTAAGGGATGTATCAGCATCTGTTGTGGCCAAACAGCAAAATGCTTCTCCTATCTGTGGAAATTTATACTTTGAACCAGAGTGTATCACTTCCCTGGAGTGGTAAATCCTTGCTCAGGCAGATTCTTTCTCTACTCAGGCTCTGTAACAATGTGGCAATGCAGGGGACCATGTGTACAACTTAGATCTGATCTTGCACAAAGCTATCTCATATTAGATTTATAGCCAGGAGTTGTGGAAACAAGCAGGGCTTATATTTGTTCCTTCAAGTGTTGATGTGAACACACTTCGCTCATAAGTCTATTTGCACAACGGAATTAGAAGGATGTCAGCTTGCCTGACTGAGTTGAGTTTCACGCTCTTATGTGCTTAAGTCTACCTCAGCTTCTGGGGCAGCAAGAGGAGGTAGCTGAGTGCATAGGCTCACTCTCAGGAACAGTCCAGTGACGTGTAGATGTTCTCCTTTCTGTGCCTTTGTTCTCCAGGTGCCCTCTTGTCTGTGTTGCCTATTCAGGCTGTAAGGAATTTGGGGCAGGGATTGTTTCTATTGGTATGTTAGAGTAACAGGGTGCACTAGTTTGAAGTCCTCACCAGCTCTGTACACATCCCTGAAACAGAATCACTATAGTAATGCCAGAATGCTGTTTGACCATTAAATTGTGGAAGTTGATTAATTCAGACAAATAGCACATTGACAAAGTTATATTTTCTTCCAGTTCTTCCTACTCTGCTCTGCCACACAGCTACACATATAAACAGCATTCAGGCTAAAGGGACCTTGATGATGGACAGGACTTCTATATACTCTTGTAATAGAAACTAAGGACATCATTGAATGGTGACCAAATTACTTAATCAGGAGTAAGGTGAACATCAGTAATTGTTCAGTAGTGCTCTGGATGACAAATATGATGCCCTCATGGTCCAAGAGGGCTAAAGTTTGAGAAGTGAAAGAAAAGAAAAGAAAAGAAAGAAAAGGAAAAGAAAAAAAGAAAAAAAGAAAAGAAAGAAAAAGAAAAGAAAGAAAAAAGAAAAGAAAAGAAAAGAAAAGAAAAAGAAAAGAAAAGAAAAGAAAGAAAGAAAAGAAAGAAAGAAGAAAAGAAAAGAAAGAAAGAAGAAAGAAAGAAAGAAAGAAGAAAGAAAGAAAGAAAAAGAAAGAAAGAAAGAAAGAAAGAAAATGAAAAGAGAATAAAGCAAGAGCAGCTCATATTGAGCTGTAAATTTTTAGTGCAATAAATTGGAAATTGAGGGATGGAGTAGGAAAGAGAGTAACAGAGAGAAAAATTTAATGTCTTCCCCCACCGATAACATATGTATAATTGTAAGCCAGTGCAAAGCCAGAGCTGAGTCCATCTTGTGGCACAGAAAGGAGGTAACTGTACCTAGGCTACCTCTTCTTGTTATGCTTCTAGAGAGATAAATGATTCATAAACAAGAACTACTTTCATGTGTTTCGGGGTTTTTTTTGGTTTTTTTTTTTTTTTTTTCCATCTAGAAGGTACAGAACTCATTACAAAAAAAAATCTATTTCAATACAGCTGTTTCGTGAACTGTGAACTAGATTGAAGTAGATTTAAACAAGTTCCAGGCTCCAGCCTGCAAAAAGAGACCAGGATAGCTGTTGATCCCCCATCTTACTGAGGTAATAGGAAAATAACTTGATTTATAATGAGTTCCTTTGGCTTTGTTTATATATGGACTTGTGGCAAAAACTTCCGGAGGGAGGCATTCCTACTCTCATTTCTGGAACTTACACCACTTTGTTTTGTAATTTTTATTTTTGGTAATCTCTTTTGTAAACAGTGTCCCGCAGAGACCTACAGTAGTGAGTCCAATGCAAACAGCACATCAAAACGCATTACATTTGAAAACACATGCTGGTGTATAGTTAAGATTGCCGACACTTAGGACTACAGCTTGTAACATTATATAGGGCTACACTGTACAAACACTTGAAATGAAGAATTTCTCACACAGTTACTATTATTTTTGAGGGAGTTTATGTTTGGGTTTCTCAGCATCTTATCACAGACTTTAATAACCTTTCTTGGAAAAATCCTCCCTCTTCCTTTGTATGTGACAGAAACCAATGTGCAACCATTCCTCGAGGATACCTTTGCTCAGGCAGACTAAAGCAGACCTTGAAGGCAGCTGGGATTGCAGGTAGCTCCAGCTTTGGGCAGCACATGCAACGACCCCTGGGGGAGCAGCCCTGGCCTGCAGAGCCCACCGAGTGGCAGGGAGATCATTCAGACCATGTCTCACCTGAACTACCCCTCTCGCCCCCCTCATTGCTCAGCTGCAGCCACACTGAGCACTCAGGGACAGTTTTGTGGTCCCCAGTGTCTGCCTCACTGTGTGTGTCCCCTTCCCGTCCCTGTTGCTGTCAGGCAGGGGTGGCTGGATGGTAGCAGCGGGAGGAGTGGGCAGTGGAGGGTGTAGAAGGCTGGACAACTGTTCATGCTTCAATCTAAATTTAGTGGCTTCTATTGAAAAAGTAGAACAAATGTAGAAATAAGTAACATTCCCATATTTCATCCTATATCCTATTTCATCCTTATATTGAAAGGAGGCCCCATATTGAATTGGAAATCTAGAACTTATTTGGGACCCACTTCAGCTTTACTAAGTGAATTAAATTGGAGGATCAGGGCTTAGTTCTGTCTGGTAGAGTAGAAATATGTGAAAAGGTTTGGCCCCTGTGGAAGATAGTTTCCAGTCTAATTCACTTCAGTGATTTCCGTGTTTGTCTTGCAGCTTGTCCTGCAATGAGATGGAATGCCATACTGTGTGGGATTTCACTGTTTTGTAACTAGTGTTTGCAAAGAAAAAAGGACTGCTTTGATAGAGATATCATTCAGTTTTGGCAACATCCAAGTTTTGCCAACATACAACCCTGGCCTTGCAGCCTGCTTAATTTGCTAATATACCACAGGAGTGCATCTCAAGCTTCTCACATAACTTTGATTATTTCCTCAGGCATAAATTAGTGAGATCCTGAAAACCATGCCGTTTACCCTCTGTGGAGATCCCTGGGTTTCTGGTTCGTCATAGTCCTTCCCAGCTCCTTTTCATCTATTGAGTTTCTTGCAGTAGAAAGCAACAGCAGTGCAGGCGCTGCTGAGACAGTGTCCCTACAGCCATGAAGCTACCACATTAAGACAGTTGACAAGGCAGCTTTTAAAAATCTCCTGACACAGCTGAAAAAGAACGTTTGCTCCAAAGACTTGTCTAACCATATCAGTTAAAAGAGTGACTCAACAAAGAACTAACTCCGGTCTCTATGGTGGAAACAGAAATCTGGAATTAATTTCTAAGCACTGAAGTGCATTTACTAAAGATTTCCACTTGCAGAGGTAATACCAGCTTTGGGTCCATATCACAAGTCACATTTTAATGATCTATGAAAATTTGCTCTCAGTGTGGCTAAAGTGTGTGTATATGGATTTTAGTCAGAAGAAATATATATCTGAGGAAATTCTAGACTATTTTTTAGACACTAGTGAGGTAGAAGCAGCACTTGTGAATTAAAAACAGTCCTAGAGTCAGCCTTTGGACATTACTTGCAGAAAGATTGATTCCTATCATCTTATCAGCCAAAGCATATGACTGCAGAACACACAAAGAGCTGGCAGGCTGTTTCCACTGCTGTGACACAGAAATGACCATCAGATTATCTACTTGAGTACAGAAGGTCAGCAGTCTTGCTGGGATCTTGGAATACAGGGAGGACAAATTCCTTTTTGTTACCAGGTACAAGTTAAATGGGAAAAAAAAACCCCAAACCGGAAAAGCAATCAATTTTAATGAGTGACTCTGTATTTACACTGTTACAGCTGAGACCAGAGTTTGGCTCATTGTGTGTAGATATATCTGTGAATAACCTTCTTAACCTGTTGGAAAGCTAATGATGGAAAATATTCCCCATAAAAGTATATATATTACAGGTGTGTAAATATATTAAAAACCCTAAACTGTCAGCAGACTTGCTGGCAGATGTATGAATGTTTCAGCAAGATCTCTGTATTCCACATAGCTTCATTTTTATCCTCTATATAGGCACGCACACAGGCACACACGTGTATAGACTTAGTAAAGTCTATACTTTTAAAGTAAAGTTTTAGAGCACAAAACTCTTTGATCAGTTAGCTCCTCCAAACAAACAGGATCTGTGGCAGAATACATGTTACGTTGTACTGCTTATGAAACACATTTTATAAGCTTTACCTGGTTGCCAGCTGTAAAATTCAGCAGGCAATTTATATAACAATCCCAAGACCTAGGAAAGAGAGGGTCTTTTTTGCTCGCTTCATATCTTCCAGGAGAGAACAAGAGACAGCTTATGATGGCACTGAAGTCTCCCCATATATGCCCCAGTAAGACTAGAGGAATTCCTTGTTTTCTAGCTTTCATCATGGGTTAGTGAAAAGCTTTTAAGGAGTAAGAAACAAACATGGAGCAGGAGTCTCTAAATCCCTCTGCCCCTTGGTATTACTTGTGGAGAGATGTGAATGACAAATTCAGGGCTAAATCGTAACCCAAACGTCCACTATTTCAGTGGAAAAAAGGGGGAGTAAGGGAGGATTTGACACATACTTCTGGTATTTTTAAAAACTAATAAAGTGGTTAAATGTCTATAACTGAGCAGCTATAGTGAGCAGTGAGGTTTTTTTGCAAGACTGTTAAGACATATTTACAGCATGCAACTGGAAAATAAGCTTGTTATATGTTATAAATAAACTATTCCTAGTGACAGATTAAGAAAATATTGGATATGTACAAATGACAGCATTAAACAATGAAAGTATTTCCTGAGGAGCTGAGCCTTAGCAAAAGCCACAGACAAAATATTTTTAGTGGCATTCCAACACTCTGTGTTTCAGAGCCATTTATAACAGAGCTCATTATGAGATATTCCTTTCTGCTACAGGCCACAGCTGGATGTACCAAAAAATTAAAGAAATATTTACCTACGAGAAAGAGTCACAGTACCTGGTTTTATTTCATACAGCTAATTTCTTCTCTTCAATCCACCATGTGGGTTCAGGAGAAGAATTTGCCCTTGTGTCTCCAAATTCTTAAGTCCCTGCCTCTCCTGAGAACTGCTATAAATCCAGTCATTCCCATATGCATGAACAAAAAATCACAGAAAAAGACTTCTGCAGCTGCCTGTCAGGGTAGGAAGATACCTGTACCTGTGGGCTGTAATTGCCTGCTCCCTTACATCCTCCTACAACAAGGCAGCTCTGAACTCTCTTACAGCACATGCAAAGTGGATCCTGACTTCAGCTATTGTGCTGGGCAGGAAAACTAGCTTTCAAGTGAGTCATGCTGCTAAAAGCTCAGGTATATCTTCTTGTCTCTTCAGAGCAGCTAAACTCAACCACTAAACAAATTATAGCCCTTAAGGACTCAAATGGGGTGGTGAGGTGGAAGGTGAAAGGAAGAGAGCACAAGTGTGAAAATGCATTGTCTCTGAGCAGCAGTAGCTTGAATACCTTGAGGGCGTTAGAAAAATGCTAAGAGAAAGTACTTTGTGCTTTTTATAAAAAGGTAAAAGCATTATTGCCTGCAGAGATGGCCTGCAAGTACAGGCCAGCTGCGCTGCTGTGCAGTGGCACCAAAAAGAGGATTTTGTTTGCTTTGCGTTGGGCATGCATCCTCTTGAATAACATTTGTGCTTGTCTACCTTGTCTTTTGGGTCATGACTCAAACTAGAACTCACTACAAGCATTTTGCTTTTAGGAACTGCTTTTTAGCAGTGTTTCCCCCTTACCAGGATATGTCTGTTCTTAGGGTGTTTTCACCATATTCCTCCCAGCCAGGGCAGATGGCACAGTCTGTTACTGATCTGGAAAAGCTGCTCTAGGGAGAAGAAATAAATTGGGAGGAGGCACAGAGATATCACTTTGCTCAGGGAACATCTCAGTGGAGATCTAGATTCAGTTTTCCCTCCTTTCCTCTCCTTTCTTGTGTGAATGGTGTTGACAGAGTGTGTGTGTAAGCCTGCCACACTTCTGCAGCTGCCTGGCTGGTGATCCTCTCCTGGGGAGCACACATGCAGGTAGAGCTGCCAGTTGGCTTCCCTAACTGTGCTTGCTGTATAAATATGGACACTCCTCACATGTTCGCCTTGCTTTTGGAAAATACTAGTTCTTGGGTCTCTGGGTGACTAGCACATATCAAGTGCCACCTTGCCTTCCCTCCCTTTGTATGCGCCTCTGTAATCTGACCCAACCACCAGTTGCACATACAGATGTGTGTAAATGCATTCCACTGTATGACAGCAGCCCTGTCCTAGAAGTTAGAGAAAAAGATCACTTGGATTAGTTAGTTTCTCCCTCTGTTGACTGGGGATGCAATACAGTCTGAAACAGCAAGCTAGAGCTGTGTAATAAATTGCTAAGGCATTGCCTGTTTTGTTTTATTGCTCTTGTTTGTTTGGTTTGTTTGTATTGGGGTTTTTTTGTGGAGTTTTTTGTGTGGTTTATTTTTTTTTTTGACAGTTGTCGTGTTCATCAAGCGTTTATTTAAGATTTTATACTTCTTTCATGAAAGACCATGAAGCTACATTGGTGAGCTTCAATGTCAGATGAATCTCATTTCAGACTCTTCATAAATAAATAAATCAACACCAATTGTTCTAATCAGGGTGATCCAGCTTTTTTTGATGGTAAACTTTAGATCCTCACCTGGAACTGACAGTGGTGAGTCTTGGCTCTAAAAAGAAATGAGAGTATTCATACTTCCAATTCCTCCTTCTGACAGCCAGAATCACAGTGATGACAGATATTCTGAGCTCACAGAAAGATTTCACAGGCCTGTCCTAACCTGTGACTCCCTTGCTCTTTTGAATGATGTGTGCTAAATGTGATGGAAAATTAGTTTGAGAGTCCAAATTCTTTTATACCAATGGACGTATGGTATAGCTGAGATAAGATTTTTGGCATTTCTACTGGCCTGATTTTGTTTGACTGTCTAGATTGATTTTACAAAAGATACAGAGAAAGCAAAGCTATTGCAATGGTCAGAGTTTCCTTTTGGGATCATTCTAGTAACTTAAAAACTTAACTAGGAAATCAGATGATTCTTTACAGAAATATATGAATTATGTCTTTTTCTTTCTTCCCATGAGAACTGCAAATGAACTGTAGCCAGGTATATTTGCTAATTGTTGCATGCTTTTTCCATGAATCATATCACATTTGGTGCTAATTGCAAAATAATTGAGGCATATTTTAGATTAGATTGGAGAAGCCAAATTCTATTTGTCCATAGTGTAAAACTAAAATAGTTTTTCTAGGATTTATTCCCCTAGTACAAAATATCACCTCAATTGAGTAAAACGAAGTGTCTCAAATAGGGTTAAATGGATCCACTGGGGGTTATAGGGCAGGGCAGCAGAAGAGAAATGGTTGAGTCCATAAACCATGTAGAAGAAAAATGAAACTCAATGGAAAGATTACTTTGTAAAGCAATAATTAAGATTTTACATGTTCTCATGAATCTGTATTTACTGTGTGTGGCTAGGAAAAAATATTTTTATTGTAGAGGTGGTGCAACAACAGCTGGAAAAGGTTGTCTAGAGGAGTTGTGGAGTCTTCATACTTACAGGTATTCAGATTGATCATGGTCCTGAGCCAACTTAGTTGTGGATTTGGACTAGATGATCTTCAAGAGATCTCTATCAATCCATTTTGTAATTTTCTGAATGTGCAATTTCAGGAACTATAAAATACACTTCTTCTTTTTAAAAAGAACTTTTTGCTTTAAAAGCTTTAACTTGCTCCAGGAACAAGTAAAGGCTTTTGCCTTATCGTTTTTTTTTTTAATGGAAAGTTGTTGTAACTGTGAAGTGGAGCAATAACACAAAAAGAAAAATTGTTGAAGGTAAATAATAAATTTGAGTACATCTTCTCTCTTCCTGGATTTCATAGCCAGAGTAAATGGCACAGCAGCAGTAGAAGTGAATGCTGGAAGAAGGGGCTACATTCAGAAAGCACTAATTCCTGTTAGCTGGAAGCATAAGCAATAACCATATAGGAGAATGGAGAGGCACCAGTATTATTCTGCCCTTTGGAAATCTGCTGATGTGAAAATAGGTATGGTGACTCTCATATTCAGTACAAGTAGCTAAAGGGCAATTATAGTTAAATTCCTTCAAATTTCCCTGTAATTAGACTAATTATATATCCAACATGCCTGTGTCCCAAGTTGCGATCATGCTAGTAAAAGTAATTTGTTTTCATGAAAATCTTATTAAGCTGCATGATCACTGGTATTAATCTTTCCCTGTTAAAAACTTCGTTATTTCTAATAAGTGAAGTCATTGTATTGTGCTTTCTGTATTGCAAAATCCATCTGTGCTTTCCCTCAAGGCAAAAGGTCTGAAGCAGCTGTTAATGTAGAAAAGTCTAACAGTATAAATCATTTGAATTTCTCTTCAGTTTGATTCTAAGCAACAGCTGCTTTAATCTACATCAAAGCATATTATATTTGTAAAACAATGCAAATTGGGCTGTGTTTCAGTGGTTGACCTGTTTGTCTGGCAAGTGTTAATTCAACAATGGTACAGTTTTACTGTCATACTTATAAAGGACAACTGATTAGTTTTCCTGGAAACTCTGTCTGGTTATTTTCCACCTTTTGTAGTATAGTAATAGATTGACTTCACTTGGACCAGAAGATATTTTCTTGCCATGGAAACATACATATCCAACCAAAGTTGCTGTATTTCTTGTGCAATCTAGTTAAGGGACAGAGTGTTTTTTATGATCTTCCCTTGTGCATTGATTTTTACACGGCAGGCCTGAATGGAACATTCCTGAAAGTATTTACTGCACCTAACAGTCATCTAAGTCCGAGTAGCTACTTTTACACAAACATCCTTTGCATATTTTGCTTACTCTGAAAAGGTTAAAAACCAGCAAAATCTTTTTCCTGTCTGCTTTGATATTTTATATTCAGAAACTTGATATGAATAAATTCATGGTTTCACTTTACTCTTGGTGTATGCCTAAAGTTTGTGCCTTTTTTATTTCCACAGTATTCTTTTAATTTGCTACATTTCTCCCAGCCAGTTTGAAATAGTTTATATTTCAATTAAGCTTAAGATAGAGGTAAGCAAAACCATTTGAGAATAGTTTTTCAAATTCTGATTGACTTTTCTCATCTTAAGTTCATATGTTCATACATCTTTGCTGTTCGATGAATTTTAGGTGCTTGCTTATTTGAAGAGCAGAGAATTTCTACTTTTGAAGTGAATATGCTCATATATGTAACAACCATGCAGGTTGTTAAAACACAAACTGTCAAATGGTGTGCTGTTACTGTAGTTGGTGTTATTGCATGCATCAAAACTTCCTAACTTTGTTTATAATGTTTTTAGACAGCTAAAAGCAATGCAGTGTCAGTGAATGGTCAGGATAACACTGACAGGCGAGCCCTGGAAGGTCTTGCTGAGCTAGTGAAATTACCACTTCTTTCAAGAAGATATAGCTCCCAATTAAAGAGCTGGCAGAATAGAGCATTTTACTGCCCCTCAACTGTACCATTTTACAGCCCTGCACATGAGTTTAACTGAGCAATAGAAGTTGTTTTGCAGTAAGACACCAGATTATGAGTTGAAGCAGCTGAGGTGCAGCAGGTTTTGCTGTATCTGGAACGGGAGCAAGAATTTCTGGCAGAGGGTCAATAACAAACAGCTGGGATGGGGGAGAAGAGGCAGTAAGGTCTTAGCCACCACAGCTGTTTGCTTAGTGAATATGAGTCAGAGCCTTGAGAGAAGCATATACTCAAAAACAGTTGAATAGTGCATGAACCACCTGTAGCCTGAAATACATTCACAGGGAGTATTTGTTGGACAGCTGTAAATGATGGGTGAAAGTACCCATGTCTGCTCTTGGATCACTTGAACAGAGAGCAGAAGGCTATATCTGTAGTATAAAATTTCCTTTATTAAGTTCAAGGTCTTATACCCGGACTTTGAAGGTAAAATATTTTGAATGGAGGTTGTTTTTGTAGGGTGTATCCTTGTAACTAGTATGTTCTCGGCACTTTGCAAAATCCATTCAATGTTCTTCTGAAAATGGCACCTGCTACTTACAGCAGGAGGTTACAGTAGTATGGTTACAGTACTGACATAGTTTATTGGGAAATACCACAAAAGAATTCAGAGGATACTGAGGAAAAGAAAAGCTATAGCATCAGTAAAAAAGACTCTCAGTGTCAAAATGCTCACTCTCTTTTGACCTTTTCTCTTCTGACAATTCCTGAACCTTGCCTGTGAGAGACACTCACAGCTATTTATTTATTTATTGACATTCATATCTGTAAAACATATGACCTCTGCCCAAGCACCTGGTTGGATTTACATTCAGAAAATCTAATAAATAATACACAACATATTACCAACTACTCTAGAAAAAAGAAAATCACGTAGCTAATTAATATCCAAGAGCACAAAAGCCCTCTAGAAAATTCAGGTGTAACAAATTTCCCCACTAAGTCTCTTAATATAAGAAGTATGTAGATTTTCTTATGAAGAAACACAAAAATGCTTTGCTCTCTGACTTAAAGTCTAGTAGGACTAGCAGTCAAGGTGGAAACAAGTTCTAGAACTAAGCATTTTTCCTGGCAAGTATTTTCCAGTCCATTACTGGAACTGAGACTGAAACAGAAACACTATAGGTGAACTCAATGGCTTAAAAGATAAAGCAAAGAAAAAAAACACGTCACAGACCACTGAGGGCTTTGTAGCTTATGCCAACATGTTCAGTGTTATTGCCCCACAAACAAAACTTTATAGACTGCTTTCATAAAAAAATGCACTTGGAACTAAGAGTAAAATGGTCATGGAGTTCATTTATGACACAATAAAAGTAAATTAGTCATGGAGCAATACTATCAGGTAAAATCAGATCAGATTTGCTTATTCAAACACTTTACAACCGGGAAAATAAAAGACAATAATTTGTAAAAAGTTTTATGCCCTGACAATAAAACCTTTTAGCAGTCAGATGCATTATCTTGCATTTAATGTAGGGGCAAACATGTTAAAAGCTGTTTAGAAACCTGAAGAACTCAATGACTTATACAGTAAGAGTCTAGCAGAGGAGTAAAATTTATAGAGATCTGCTGACATAGGCTGGATGTGACCTTGTGGCACATGCCCTCGTGTTAAAGCTCAAGAAGCTGACACTGGTCAGAGATTTGCAGGGTTAGTTCATGGATTGCATTCCACAAGTGCAGGATTTCTCTATGTAGTTCAAATCCATTGGGTATAATACTATTTCAGCAGCTGCTTTTGCTCCTTGGGTCTCATTAGGAAGGGAAATCTTTCTTTGTCCTGTAGGGATACTTTCCCACAATTCCTTTATGATCTCTCCCCTTTCTCCCCCACCAGACCATTATTGTCTATTGGGAAACAATGGCAATGTTTGATAGGGGCTTTACCACTCACTAAAGATGGAGGAAGTTCTTGTCCTTAGATTTAGATTAGTATTTGTGTTGGAGAAACATTTTTCAAAATGTCTAAGGAGAGTTTAGAGGACATTGCTGAATCTTGGAAAGAATTGTGCAGAAACATTGAGTATATAGAGGACATAATAGTAAGTGAAAAGGAAGATAGTCTGCTTCTATTTGATCCCAAGAACATTCAAAATGCACAACTAATCAAAACTCCCATAAAATTCTAATTCATGCAGAGCATTTGCTTGCTGTGTATCTCATTCAATAAAATCTCAGAACTCCTGATGCCCAGCAGCCTGTAAATTCTAAAATTCAGGAAAATCCAAGAATTCCCCTTCCTGGTGACACAAAAGTAATTATTCCCTGTATCAAACAAAACACAAATCCTACTTTTTGTCTTCTCTCATGGCTGATGGCTAAAATAATTTGCCATGGCTATAGCCTCCACAGTTCAGATGGGCCAAGCTATGGAGAACCTGCTGAGAGAGATTCTTCTACTTTCTTTCCAGCTCTGTCATTCATGGTTATGTTTCTATTCAAATAGCAACTGTCTTTTGGATAAAATCAAAGAGATTTGATTTATCTATGCACTTATATTTAGTGTAGGACCGTTGCTTTAAAATGAGAGAACAAACTTAGAGCATATTCAGAGCACTCTTTGTGTTCAAGCTTGTGCCTTACTTCATAAAAAAGCTGGCATGAAGTTGTTTATTACCAGTTTGCTAGAATTAGAGCTCATTGTTCTGAGGCCACCCTTCTGAAGCAGATTTTTTACCATGTATTTTCTGTTTATTCTGACCTGAGTTTTCCTGATAATCAGGCTGATACTATAAACTCACTGTCTTCAGCATAGATATTTCTGTTTTATTTGCCTCTTTTTTTACAACCGAGTTATCATTCTTGCTTAAATAGCAATAGGAGTTCATTCAAGACACATTCCCTAGCAGTGTGAATAGCATGGGTGTCTTTTTTTTCCCTTTCCCTAAGGATATTTCAAGTTGAGACCTGTGCCACTTGAAGTGTCTGTCACCTTGCAACCACCATCTGTCCTACCTGCAAATTCATCAGGAGCAAAGCACAGATAAACAAGAGAGGAATCTTTCCATGAGGTTTTTCCTGCTGCATTGCTTCATCAATGTTTAAGGATAAAGAGGGACCTACTGTGGAGCACAGTGGATGGCACCACAAAGCCTGCAGCCCTCACAAGTCCAAATTGGCTCCCAGGAGGGCACTGACTACAAACCCCTCATGAAGAGGGCCTGAGACACCAGGAACCCTCCTGTGCTTCCCAGCAAGCTCCTAAAGCAGCCAGGCTGCCGGAGAATTCACAGGGGAAAGCTCCCCAGGGTTGTGAATACAGCTACAGTCTTAGTCCAGCAGTCTCTGTACTGGTGAATAAGAGATGGTGTGGTGACTTGAAGCAGTATTTACTCCTGTTATCTCTTGCTTTTATATTTTTTCTGTACAAATTGTAACTCTACAAACAGTATGTTAAGAGTCTATGTAGAATATTTCTGCTACCACAGATATGATCACCAAATCTTTGTTGTGAAGCTCTTCTCTAATCCTCTATAAAAATCTCTTGCTCTTTGTACTTCAGAATGTGGCACAGACATCCAGTGATATCAGTGACCTTTCAAATCCCATCCAGAGTTTTCCCAAAGGAGAGATAAATCAGTCTACTAACACTGTGACAGTCAGAAATGTAAGCTTTACATCAGTAAATGACATGCCCTGTGTTTCTTCCAATAGGCTACTTGTACAGGGAACTGAAGGTCTGCTTCAATGTACTATGCATAATCATGACTAAGACCAAACAGAATATTCCACTATTTAAGAGTGTCAAGACATCTATCTTTTTAGAATGGTATAGGCAAGTTGAAATGTGAATAGTTCTTTGCTCTTTGTCAAGTTATTTCCAAAGCTCTAGCAAAAAAAATGCTTGTAAAAATATAGATGAATAATTTTTATTCATTCTCCTGGGGTAAAATTAGATCTTGCATAGATCTGTGCTGCTCTTGAATTTCATTAATTCAATAATTTTTTGTGAAAAACAAGGGTGATCTTAAATAACTTCACCCTAGATAAATTAAGTGCAATACAAAAGTGGGCAGATGGGCTCCCTGACAAGAGTAGAGGCAAGTCTAGTTGGCAATTTACCTTCTTCTAAACCAGATGTTTAAGTCATCCTGGCATAGCACCACCCCTGAAAGTGCCTCTCTCTACTGCGTAACAAGGGCTTCCCAAAAATGAAGGCCTCCTTTTATTTGACAGGTTCAATCAGCCCCAGCTCTAAGAAATGCAATCACTATTGTATACTCT
Source organism: Sylvia atricapilla (assembly GCF_009819655.1). Taxonomy (NCBI): domain Eukaryota; kingdom Metazoa; phylum Chordata; class Aves; order Passeriformes; family Sylviidae; genus Sylvia; species Sylvia atricapilla. Next base: position 42,682,622 of record NC_089144.1, read on the forward strand.
TAGGACATCCCAAGTGTTGTTTCTAATATTGTATCTCTGTTTTACTGCACCAGACTTAATAGAGTTACAACTTAGTGCAAAGATATTAGCAATCAGAGAGTATTGACAACAGGCTGTGAGCAGCTGGCAAGAATGACCAATCTTTTTCTTTGCATCATTTTGTAAAGTTAACAAGAAATTGATAGAGGCAGGAGGCAAGGAATGAACTTGGTTAAAGCCAATGCCGCTGAAGGCGTCAACATGGTTAGAGTTGTGTGGATGAAAAACAAAACCCTGAGTAACAAAAACACCTACAAGCCTTTCCAGGGTACATTTATGGATTTCAGTTTACATTTTGGTATCTTATAATTTTCTGCTTCTAAAAATTTTTGTGTAAGCATCATGGTCCATTAATTCATCTACCCACATAAAGATAGAGGAATAAGTTAGTATGAACTCAGTGGACTGAATGAATCCAGTACTTCACAGAGAAAGCAGACCACATTTCAATTTATTTACTAGTGAGTGAACAAAACATTGTAACAGGGGATTTATTATAATGCAGAATGTGAAAATGGGCAAGGACCTGATTCTGAAAATTGTTGAATGACAAAAAGGTTGTTTGGGAATGATAGGCTCCACGGGAAGCATGAAATGCTGTGGAAAATCTGCACTTACAAGAATGTCTGTCATGGCACTGCCCATGGGATTAAATAAATACAACAGCTGCACTCATTTCCATTGCCTCTAATTTTCCTTTGGTTTCTGAGACTAAACTGAATGATGAAAATTTCTGCAAATATAACATTTTCCTTCCTTCAAGTGCTTTTTGATATATCTGCTGCTGCTTATCATCACAGTAACTTGATGATAAAGAAAAAAGACAGGTAGAGTTTCAGTCCTTGGTACAACAGTTCTTTAATCTGGTTCTTTGCCATAGAATGTTCAATCAGATTTTAACTACTATGAGCTGCTGAAGTGATAACAAAAAAAATATTACTGAAAAGCTTTCCAGCTCAGGGACCAAGTTTATGATATTATTCTTTTGTGACAAGTCTGGTTCAAAGCTTGTAAACAGTCAACACGCTAGAAAAATTAGGTAACAAGATAGGTAGAATAAAAAAAAACTGTCTTGATTGCTTCACACTCGCTTGTGTCATGTCTGCAACATTTTCCTTTCTGCTGTGGATTGGTGTCTGCTTTAGTTACAGATCTGACAGGACATGCTGTAGATACCTAAGCAGAGGCATGTTACTGCAAACCAGTATTGTGCAATTCTGAATACTGTTGGAGGTAAAAGTGATAGTCCTGGTGTACCTCAGCAATGGCTGTGGCACAGCTGCCTCTGTGCTACACAACTTGAGTTGTTGGAATGAAGAATGCACTTTTTGACCAGAAGCATTATATTTTGGAGACTTGTCCTTTGATGCATAAAATGAAATTTCCCTGCTTCCAAAGTGCTGAAGGCTACATGTTAGGTGGCAACTACAGTAACGGAGAGACTTAGGAAGTTTAGAGTTCATTTCCTCTCCTCTCCTCTCAGATCAGAAATCTGATATAGGTACGATGAATGAATTTGCCTTTGGCTCTCTATTGACAAACAAGGATGTAAATGGCCTCTTTCCTCAGCTCACATGTGTATATGTAACTTTAGATGTTATGGCTTCTGTTCATTGAGGCTTACTCACTATAGTAATTTATTTTGATTAGTCACTGATTTTGAAATATTTCCAATGAAGATGACAGTTGCTAATGTGACTGTAAGCCCATATAGGGTCAGGATGGCTGTGTCTGATCTCGACTGGATACTTACTCAATCTCTCAGTTTCTTTAATGTGTTTCATAAGATCAGACTTCACACAGCACCTTGTTTGTCTTGGTCCAGAGCCATGACTTTTAAAAATGGTATCTTACTGGTACAGTAAAATTTCCAATTACTAGTGAGCTGAACATCTACATTGTTCCTCATATTATAAAGAGAGATTGCCGGTAAGCCTAAAATTAGATCTATTAGTTCTGTATTTTTGTTTGTGAATGTTACATGAGCTTGTCATACCACCCCTCTATTCTGCCTGTCCATTCAGTTCTTGTAAGTAGAGACACTGATGCAAATATGACATTAAGGGTCATGCTCTCAAGTCTCACATACTTCATTACCTTGCCTGCCCACAAAAGTGAAGCAGAGTAGCAGAGTGGTGTGACCTGCACATATCTGCACAAAGATTGCCTTATTCCTCTGGGTTTGCTGTGACCATGGCCATGATACCCTTGGGAAAACTGAATTTTAGCAGTATTGCACTTTGTCACTGGGCAGAATCTTGGTTCTAAAGGGGAGCAAGAAAAATAATGTCATCGAATGGATGGTTAAAAATGGCACCTGTCATTCTTAACAATATCAGTCTTAACTTGAACTCAGTCCTTCTTTCAAACACACAGAGCTATGAATGACACGAAGGATTCATATTTAGCTGCTGACTGGCAACCACAGTATACAGAGTGCAGCTATTGTTTTATGGTCATGTAACTTTATTATAGAGCTGCTTAATGTTATGCAGAGAACCCAGAGGGGAAAAAATCACAATGGGCTGTAAAATCAAGTCTACTAGGAAACTCTAATTATATCTCTTGCAATAATCTTAAAGCCTCTGTATAAGTCAGCTTCTGTCATCTTGTAGCTCTTGACAGGACAAAATGTTAAGAACCACCTCTCTTCCTTTTTCCATTTCATAGTGCTCCATAGGAAGGTTGAGAGTACTCTTTATAGAAAGAGAGGATACCACAAATTTGTTCTATGCTGCCTATGATTGTAGAGATTGGACCAATAAAGGCCAATGTTTAGCCTTGTACATACATGAGGTTACATATTAAAGAAAGTAGAAATTTGTGAATTCCTCAAACTGACATATTTTCTAAAGCATTCCAAGAAGATCTCTTAAGGCTTAGAAAAATTGCTAGTACATTCCAAACACTCTAAAGGCATTCTGAGACATAACATGGAAAAACTCAGGAATTTAAAGTTCAGTTGTCAGGCTTGCTGTGGAGTATTGATGCAGATGTTCAACTTATTAATTGAAGATATGCATGAAGGGACAGAATGTACCTTCATCAAATGTTCTGATGATACAAAACTGTGAGGAGGTACTGACAGACAATAAAGCTTTATTGCCATTCAAAGGGGTCTTGACCGGCTGGAGAGTTAAGGAGAAAGGAACCTCATGAAATTCAACAAAGGCAGATGCAAGGTCCTGCACCTGGAGAGAAATGACCTCATTTACTAGCACAGGCTGGGGGTCACAGACCTGGTCTGTGAACAAGGACCTGGGGGTCCTGGTGGACAACAAGAGATCTATCAGCCAGCAGTGTGTCCTTGTGGTGCCAAGAAGGCCAACGAGATCCTGGGGTGCATCAGGAAGAGCACTGCCAGCAGATCAAGGAGGGTGATACTGCCCCTCTACTCAGCCCTGGTGAGGCCACTTCTGGAGTGCTGTGTCCAGTTCTGGGCTCCTCAGGACAAAAATACTAGGAAATCCTGGACAGAATTCAACAGGAAGTCTGCAAAGATGTTTAGAAGAAGGGACAGGAGCATCTCTCTTATGAGGAAAGGCAGAAGGAACTGGGCTTGTTTAACCAGGAGAAAGAGGACTGAGAAGGGACAGTATCACTGCATATGCAAACCTTGAGGGAGGGAGTCAAGAGGATGAGGCCAGACTCTCTTCAATGGTTTAATAGGACAAGGGTCAATGGGGCTAAACTGTAACACGGGAAGTTCCATCTGACTATGAAGAAAAACTCCTTTGCCTTGAAAGTGAAAAAAACACAAGAACAGCCTGCCCAGAGAGGTGGTATCTCTTCTAGAGATATTTAAACCTGCCTGGACCTGATCCTATGCAACCTGCTCCAGGTGAACCTATCATAGTGTGTGTGGGGATTAGATTAGATGAACTTCAGATATCCTTTCCATTCTATGATTAAGATGTAATGTAATGAAAGATGAAATAGTAGAGTAAGTAAAGTAAGATATCATGTATGAGCTACGGATCAGGAAGACCTAAGGCAATTGTTAAATCATGATTTTTTAAAAATTTCTTCATCTGTTTTTTTAAAGACCTGTTAACCCACACTCCACACTCCACACACACTTTCCACCTGCTGAAACATCAAAAGAAAATGGTTGGAGTCACAGCAAGGCAAGACAGAGGTTTTTTCCTTTGCTTGTTTTCAGCACTGGACAGCAGAGTGAATGTTTAAAGATAGATGGATGAAATTAAAGTGGTCCAAGGCCTAAAATACGTTAATCCTTTCCTTAAACAGAATTCTTATGATAAAATGAAAATGATTCACAATTGCCAACCTTGTATCATAGCATAAGTGTAGTGTGTATGTCAAATTTTGTGGTTGTAAAATCACATCTTGTGTATCCTCCCATATGATGACAGAAGGTAAGAGAAGTGCCCACATCGGAGCAGAGACTGAAAAGGCCAAAGACTTGGTGAAATGCTGATGTTTTGTTCAAGGATAAAGAGCAAATCACAACTTAACTCCAAAGAATAAATTAAGAAAAAACCTCCATGTTTGAGACTCTGATTAATCGGAGATGGAAAAGTTGAGACAGACAGAGTGATACATAAATCTAAAAACAGGTGAGTCTAAGAGCCCAAAATACTTTTAGAATTAAAAAAAAAAAAAAAATCAAAGCAATCTTCTGCAAAATGCTAAAAAATCCAGCAGAGTTTTTACATGTACCTTCTCAATTAGGTGACATTAACATATTTTGGTGCTACTTATGCCAAAATCAACAGTGCACGAGTGATTCTAGCTGACAATAGAGTCTACCTGACAGTAATAGAAGACTGACAGATGCTTTGTTTGCCTGCTGAGAAATGCAGCTGTATGGAGTCTCTGGACCATTTGAAATATTGATGTATTACCCAGAAATTATGCTGTTTTCATTTAAATACTCTTCTCCATTTCTTAGGATAAGGGAGAAAATGTGCTTTACTTTGGAATAAGAGCAAACTTGGTTGTACCCCACCAGGAAACCCAATCTGTATTCTTTATGAGAAGGGCTCCCTGTTGGGCACTTTAACAGCTCAAAGTCAACTATCATTTACAGGTCTCTGAGATAGTTTTCTTCCATCAGATGAAGACAAACAAAAGTATTATTATCATTCATCCTCATTCTAAATGATGTGGCTGCTAACAATTTGGAAGAAATATTAAAAGAAAGGGTCTCCTGCCCCACTGATATTGGGGATCTGATATATGATACATGTTGGCAGCCTGCTGGGGGTCTGTTGGTCCAACCCAGAATGCCACAACTTTCCCAGAGAGAGAGGTCTCACTAGAGACAACCTTCCAGGGGTCTTGGGCAGTCCTCTGGCCACTGGGCAGCCTCAGTAAGGTGGGTACAGCCTGTGGCTGGAAGTGATTCAGCTCTTAGCAGTGATTTCAGCTCTGCCTTGCAAGGTGATCCCAGGCCGACTCAGAGAGACAGGAGTGCCATATGGTGATTCCACAGGCCAGCCTTTATTGTCCAGCACCTTGCAAAGGGGGCCAGGGACGAGAGCTCCCTGCTGAACTGGGCAGAAGCTGGGGTATTTGTGGGGGAAAGCAGGGATGATACCAAAGGGGGAAAACCAATGAGTTAAAAAGAATCAACATGGGTATATTGAAGCATTATGGGAACTCGCCATGACCAGGGAGGACAGCTTCATCTAAGGGCTATCTCTCCCAGGGAGGGTTGAGATCAGTTTATCACAGCTCATTCAAGGCACATCGCTCCAGGGGAAAGGCTTGACAAGCTTATCTGCCTCCACAGATACAGAAACAGTGTATACTAAGAACTGCCTGGAGTATGAGATATCAACTGTTTACCATCATTCCACTACTCCAATGGAAGAAGGCATCTACTGACATATTAAACAGAGGCAAAACCATGGAGAGTAGGTTTCTAGTTAGCTTCACAAACTTATCCTGTGGATCTAGTTGGGATTCCTTTGTCTGCAAGGATGTCTTGATAGGGAAATGCAAGATGAAGACATAATTCCTGAAGCCATTACTAACACCTACTTTGAATAAAAACCTTCTAGAGTGAGAGACAGACAATGACGTTAATGAGAGAAGCTTCACTATGTCTACATTGACTTGTTTGGGTGCCACTTAATGTCCTTTCTTTGTCTATTTAAATTGTCTTTCAAAAACTTCCACAAGCTTTATACTGGCAAGTGGAAAGACAAGGCCTTGGTGTCATACAGGCTCTTGAGTCATGACACATTTTGTGACAAACTATCCCACTGTGCTCTTCACTTAACAATGAAGAATGGTTTTCTCAATAGCAAGTTATCTAGAATCAAGACTAATTTGGACAAAATTAAAACTGGACTGATGTCTTATTCAGAGACTTCTAGTCTGTTCTTTCCTTCTTCCCATCTGTAGGAAGGTAAGATAAAGTACAAGTACAGCAAAACACATTTCCTTCCTGCTGACGTCTGAGTCCTACAGGCAGTGTACAGGTGGGAGAATTCATCACCTCTCTTCTCACCCTCACTTGTCAGTTCAGCCAAGGGAGACTGGGCATAACAGAATACTTTTCCCCACTTATCTTAGACACAAAATGGTAGAAATCTTGATGTGGATGTATTAGTTTAATAAAGACTACAGAAGATTATACTTCAGCCCTGTAAGAGACAAATGCTTTTTCAGAGGGCCCTGTATGTTCCCTCTGTAGTTAACTAAGAGTTACATGTATTTTCAAAGGATGATTCATTGAATCATAGAATGGTTTTTGTTAAAAGGGACCTTTAAAGGCCATCTAGTTCCAAACCCCGTGCCATGGGCAGGGATATCTTTCACTAGACCAGATTTCTCAACGCCCCATCCAACTTGGCTTTGAACATTCCTAGGGATGGGACATCCATAATTTCTCAACTTTTTCTCAGGTTAGCACCATCGTCACAGTGAAGAACTTCTTCCTTATATCTAATGCAAATTGACACTCTTTAAGTTTAAAGCTGTTTCACCTTGTCCTGTCACTACATAGCACTGTACAAAGTCCTTCTCCAGACCTCTTGTAGGCTTCCTAATGGAAGGGGTTATAAGCTCTGACCACTGAGGTATTGCTCTCTCCATACTGAACAAGTACAACTCATCCTGTCTTCGAAAGAGAGGTGCTCCAGCTCTTTCCTTATCTTTGTTGTCCTCCTTTGGACTTGGTCCAACCTAGTCCATGCCCTTCCTTTGTGGAGGATCCAGAGCTGGATGCAGCACCCAGGCAGGGTCCCACCAGAGCAGAGTAGAGAGGCATAATAATCTTCCTTGACCTGCTGGCCACACCTCTTTGGATGCAGCCCAAGACATGGTTGGTTTTCTGGGCTGCCAGTGCACATTACTGGCTTGTGTTGTTCTTTTCATCAAACAACATCCCCAAGCTTTTTTCTTCAGGGTTGCTCTCAATCCATAATCAAAAATTAAGTGTGTAGAATAGAGATGGGATGAACCCTCCAGAGGAACAATGTTGTCTGCACTGTCTGTTCAAATAACATAGATGATGACAGTCTCAGACTAGAGGCTTCAATTTTGCAAGCCGGCTGTTAGATGAGGTGAACCCTACCTAAACTTAAAATTCCAAATACGCAGTATCCAGAGTAGCACATTAAATGATAAATATGGCTGAGTTAAACCTGCATGCCTATTGAAACACAATGGTAGAGGTTCATACAGAAATTTTGAAATTACCAATCTACCTAGTGGAAACTGACAAAAATCATCATCCAGTAATAGTCATTTACAGGCTGTTTGTTTTCTTTATTTTTTTTCCCCTGCAGATCAGTCATTTACATGAATAGTCCAAAAACTATTGTACTGTTTTTCCTGTCCAAACATGATCTCTTTAATCCTTTAAATTTCTTTTGAGGAAGAACATTAGTGCTTTCTGATTTTTAATGTAACTGTTGCTTTGACTAATGATTTAATTGTTTAAGCAGTTCCAACATGTAAAGACTGCCTCTAAGCTAGACCTTATTTAATGAATGGCAAGAACAAAGCTTCTACAATATATATTAGAGAATAAGTTTCATTGTGGTGAGATCACCGATTCCCTTGTCCACCTCAGCAGTCTAGCCATTGTTTTCCATGGAATAAATTCTGCCATGTATACTTGAAATTTAATCAGGAGAAAAGACACAATAACAGCACTAAGAGAGACTTCTGGCAGAACCCTTTATAACCTGAAGCTGTTTTGCTTTCTTGGCAGTATTGTGCTCCATTTTGCTTGACATGATGATAAAGCTCAGCAAAAGGCAGTGCTGTCGATCCTGAGCAAAGCCGACCCACATCCCTGCCTGCCCACTCTCAGAAGTGTGATGAGAAGGTTTCACTCATTACCTTTACCTTTCTTTTAAGAAGGATAGCAGAGCAAGAGAGTTTTTATGAATGAAATGTTATGCATTATCTCTGTGCTTCTAAGTCATATCTTCTAAAATCCCCTGCTCTTTTCTTTTCAGGTGACATTGACCCCTTCTTCCACAAAACCTCACCCTGTTTCATCTCCCCTCCCTACCCATATTTCTTCTTCCCTGCATTGATCTTTTGCCACAGTGACAGTCTTCTCATTTCCATTAATTGAACTTTGATGGTGTTGAAATAAAGGAAATATCATTGTGTTGGTGTACTGCTGTGCACTGCTTTGGATAAAAATACACTTTTTTCTTTCTGCTATTCAATGCTTCTCTTATTTTAGTGCTCAGTGCTGTCATCTCTTTACTTGCTTCCTCCAACTTGCATCTCAGCAGAAAGCAGGAAAGGCAGTCAGCTTTTAGCTCAGGATGACCACTCAAATACATAGAAAAAAGTGAAAGCACAGTCTCATAATATGGGAGCTATTTTGTTCTTTTTCTGAAAATCAGAAGTGCTGAGAATTGCAGAACAGGTGCCATTCTTCTCCCTGACTTGCTGCAAGCTGCAGTCTGTTGGGCTTTTAAGTGACTCTGTGATTCCACATGAGTAGTTCATGATAAAGGAAGTGATTCAGTGCCCCAAAGTCCTATTATCAAGAATGTACAACCTGTTAAGTAAGTGCCTGCTCCTGGATGAAGATAGTGAAGTTGTTGAAAAAACTCAAACAAAATAATCCTGCCTATGCTATAATTAAAAGCACAGGAGATAATGTGAGTGGAATACATTGCTTGGGCTGACAGCTGTAAAACAAACATTATCTTCTACTTTATTGCATGTTTTAGTTAATTTTTATCTGTTTAAAAAATACTCATTAGGGATGAGCTGCAGGAGAGTGACTTTTGGACAGCTATGGGGCAAAATGAGCACACAATGAAGGGTGACCTTTCAAACGGGGATTATCTATAAATAGCAATGGTTATCCCTCACACGCCTTCTGACATAAACCCGCTGGGAGTATGAAAAAGGAGACCCTTTCCACCAGTTCCTCCGACATGATTTTAGATTGGCACATGACACATTTTGGCCATGAATAGTTGAAGACAATTTGCAAAGGAATCAAGCAAAAAGCCTTAACAGCTGTCTGGCTGTCAATATTCCCCCGGGTTTAAAAATTAGCTCAGAGCTTCCTTCTCTTTGCCCATGAACAATGGAACATGCTTTACTAGAAAAGTATATTAAGATTTTATGTTTGAAATATGTCACTTTGGGAGCTCATCTATTAAAAAATTAACTATAGCAGTTTTTAAAATTAGCCAAGCAATATCAGCAGACTTTATTCAAATACCAAAGGGCTTTAGGATCAGACTGCAGTTCTTAACTACTGTTTTAACTTCTGCTCTGCATCATTAAACCCTTTATTTGGAATGAGGAAAAATTGGTATCCCTGGCCACTTATTCTTTCTAAAGTGAAAGAGGTGAGTCAGGAAAAGATAATGGACTATTCTATTTGTAACGTATGTCCTTTGCTTATTTGTCATGTAATATTGTCATAAAATAGTACTTCAGAGATTCTATTTTTGAAGCTTCATATGATATCCTTCATATCATATGAAGGATAACCTGCAAAGGGACAGTGCACAGAAGATGATAGTTTTAAATAGCCAGATGAGATCTGTGTCTGAACACTTGTGTGTTTGTTGCATGCTTGTGTTTTAAGGTGTGTCCTGTGCGCAGCCAGACATCACCAGCAGCCCTTCCACAAAAGGCAGAACTGCACTGTGCTCCTAACTCCTGTGGCCTCATGTATTTAGGATAACTATTCAAAGCCAGAGCTGCTTGATTACTGTTAGATGCATATTGAATGATTACTGTGTTTATCATCACTACCATAATAATGAGTATTAAAAACCAAGATCTATACAAAAGATGCGTGCACTACATGCACTACATACTGTTGGTAAACATAGCAAGAGACAGTCTTTGTTGGAAGGCATTTACAACCTAAATAGATATGCAAGCAAAAGGTGTTATCTCCTCTTCACAGATGGTGACCAAGATAAACTGACATGATGTGCCAAGGGATACAGGCAAATGTGAGGGGGCAGGGAGGGAGTGAGCCCGTGCTGAAGCTGGGTTACCGGTTTGCCCTGACTGTGACCACTCTTCCTCTTTGCACCCACTGCAAACTGAACTTCCCTCTGCTTGCAGACAGGCAGTGCTTTACAAGCAGCTTCCTCTCCAGCTTCTCCAGGCACACTTTGGCTCTCATAGTTGACTTCTGCCAAGTGGTGCAAGGTTCCTGTATACCCAGGAAGTATTTGTAAATGGTGGCTTTGCAAAGGAGATTTTTTGATTCTATCTTGCAGATGTTGTTTTAATGCACATTTGACAGTTGATTCTCTGCTTTAACATCGTGATCTGGAAGCTGTTCACTTTGAATGTTTACAGCTGTTCTTGGATTTAACAGCAGTGCTTCATTCAAACCTTTCCACAGTCCAGGATTGCTCCCTGAATTTATCACGAGGAAATGTTGCCTTTAAAAAAATTAGGATTCTTACAGATGGGTTACTGAAAGGCATTATATAATACCGTGCTGGCATTAGAAACAGGCTCTGTGACCCAGAAGATAGCTTCCAGTCCTGTGTTACTGCTGCCTATGATACAATTACTTATTTTCGGTGCAACACCACTGAGCATTGTAAGTTCTTTCTGACATGAAAATCCCCTGAATGGTGACAGGGAGCCGATTACTCTTTTGCTGTTGCTATCATGTATTTATATTCAGATACAACTCCAGTTCAGGATCAGCGTTCTATTTTGACTTCTCCTACAGGGACAGGTATAGAAAATTATTCCTGCCCTGAACTGCCAGTACAATAGGAAATGTTAGCAGATACTAACTGACAATTTACATCTCCTGGTTTTCCTTCTAGCATAAAATTGAGGGTGGGTTTATCAAGCAGTTGTGTTGCTGCTCCACTCTAACTGGCAGATGAGTTTTCAAATGAGACTTATAATGTGAATCTTGTTTCCATGTAGGAGTGCTTCCACATTACTGCATGAAATTTGAATGTGTCGAAATAATGGGCATGCAGTGGTGGTGGTAGCTGAGAGGCAGGGATTATATGAAAGCTTTCAGGATGCTCCTAGCAGTGTGCTGCATTAGCGAAGGGATTTTTATGGGCACAGAGGCACAAAGTAACCCCTCTAATCCCTTTCTCACTGGCTTACAGACTCTGAAGAAGCTTAATAATTACAGGGGAATGCAGTCAAAGTGTTTTTAAGGACATATGTGCAGAGGCTTATTTTAGTCATTTCCTAACAGCAAATGCATTGGCGGATTCTCAAGGAGAAATCTGGGCAGAAATTTTCCCTTCTCTCAACCCTCCAACAAAAAGATGATTTACGCTTATATCAAAAAGAGGCTTAACCAGTGTGGAGCTGAAAGAATATTTCCCAGCCTGTAGGATTATGGTTTTTCCACAGCCTCTCCTCACCCTCTCCTTCTGGTGAAATACAAAGCATATCCCTGTTCTGCTGAGCCTCACAGATGTGCCTTTTTTTTTTTTTTTTTTTTTTTTTCCCAATGAAAAGGCCAACAGAAAGCCTGCATGTTCCCTTTAAAATATTATCCTATCCTTCTGGACTATTTCACCTTCTCTGAAATCACTGGTTCAGCTGATGGTGACTCTGCTGCTTATGTATCGCTATCCGTAAGTATGTCCCTAACTGCGTACTAAATATATGCATAAGAAGGAGGTGTCCAGAACTGTCTCTGTGCTAAGCTTTTAGCTTCACAGCTATGTCATTTCTGGAGGAATCTGTGCCTGAAAGAGAAAGATATGGTGGATACTCTCTCACCCCAGAGAGTTCTTACGATTTTTTTTTTCTCTGAGAATCTTTCCTAATTCAAAAATTATGGCGTGGATTTTCCCTCATTCTCCTTCAAATATAACCTCCTAGGAAATCTGGGCACAAAAAACCAACAGTAACTTGAAAAGTTTTTTGAGCATTAATGGTAGAGGAAGATAGGAAAGTTTATACTTGTTTCATGGTGCATGCTAATGCAGGGCTTGGTATCCTGTTGCTTGGAATATAAACTGCAATAAAAATGAAACAAGTTATATCTTATTACTGCAATACTAACTAAAAATTACCTGTTTTCTCATCTTTGTAGCAAAGATGGAAGTTGGTCCATGGACTTGCCATTTCTGTAAGACAGTCCCAAGGCCTGTAAATTAATATAAAAAATATATGAGGTAAGAATTAGCCTCATCTCTCTTGAATTCTTCTTTTAAAATTGCATTATTCTGCCTGCACCTTAGCTAAAGTCTTGATCCTTTTCTGCTATGGGTGCTAGGAAAAGTTTGCTCCTGTTAGGATAGCAAATTAACTGTAGTTTGAGCCCTTAGCATTTGCTTTTCTTGATCCAGTTTACTGTATACGAAATTTTGAGATGAAACAATGTAAACTAATCCATAATCTGCTTTTCCTGTTTGGATATTAAAAACCTGTGACACTTTCTGGAGAGAGAGTTTTGATGAAATGACGTGAACCTAATTTTTCTTTCCTATGGCCTCAAACATTTTTCCCCTAGGGAAACTAACTCTGGTTTTACATACTGCTTTCCCACCAAGGGCAAGGCTGCCTGGTTCCAGTGGTCTAATCATTTTAGATCTGAACTGACTCAGCAAAACTCTGTTTTCGAGTCAGATACCAAGAATCTAGATACCAAGACAAAGCAATCAGCACTTGTGTTCCAGCATATGCGCAGACTCTTACTGACTCCTCATGAGCGTGGGTGCTATTGACCCACTGGCACCCTCTTCTGCTGCTTTCTCTTGCTTTGCACAAGGCATGTCAGGGACCACAACAGCAACAGGAGAGAGCCTCACCCTGCAAATGGGAAGGTCTGTCTCCTTGCCTATGTAGTGGCTGCACATCCATCCCTCAAACAGAGCTTTAAGGCTGTCTGAATTTTCACACACCCACAGCATCTTCAAAACTTTTTGTGGAAGGCACACAGTAACCACACAGTATTTGAGATGGGAAGGTCTGTGCCAGTTCAATTAACACATCCCAGCTCATGATAATACAGTGTTCTACAGACTCTTAGAATGTGACGTCTAAAAATTACTGACTGAACAGTATTGCTCTTATACCTAGTTCTACAGACTTCTATGAAATGACTTTGTGTGAGCACAAGGGGAGTAATCCAGCCGTTCACATTTTGAATTGGAGTTAACGGTTTAAAAGAAAGGAAATTAAAAAAAGTGGAGGATTTGGACCTTAGATGCCATTACCCCAAGGTGTTGGATGTAATCTGGTTTTATTCTCTTTGAATGTTTCTGGGAAAATCTGCTTCCTGATGCATGGAACATGGAAGATCAGGAAAGTGACTAACAGCATGGGAACCTTAATGACGCCTATCAAGTTCAATAACTGAGAACACCACGGATTGAAGCAGGGATAACAAAATGGGCTGTTTAGCACAATAAATGCCAGATATTTTTTTCTAGGCAAATGACTGAGACTTCGGGATGATTAGTCTATAACCAGAGGAGAGCAAAAACACTAGACAGGACGAGAAAGGGATTGTAAAAAACAGGAAATAAAACCCTCAGACAAACTTCCTCTAGACATGAATTTCACCCCAAAACAGTCAATTATCAAATTTCCTCCTCATGTATGACAATAGTGTCAGCACATTTGAACTGAGTTAAATATATCCTTTTATATATATTTAATTGTTTGATCACAAGTTAGCTCTCATTGGCAGTAAAAAATGATCTTTTGCTGCTTGAATATATCTTCAGCCTTACTCTGTACACCTTCATGCTGTCCCATCGGCTTTATTGGTAGAAGAGACTAGAGATGTTATTTCATGATGAAATGTTAGCATTTGCAGCAGAAAATCACCACCAATGACAACTTGTCATACTGAAATAAATTTCATCCATAGACTCATACATTCCTGTGGTGTCTGTCTGCTCCAGCAAAGACCTCATGTTACAGTAGGAAAACAATCTAAAAGGCAACATGGCATTAAAATATTGATGGAACTATGTTAATAGGACAGGAAATGCATATTTAATAAGTGCCTAGATTCCTTTCATGTTTACATGTGACACCAGATAACTCAGGCTAATCAGAGTGACGTTGGGTCAGTCCTTGTGAGGGAAAGGTTCCAGACAATACATGGGGATATCCTGTTGTAGCTGGCTTGAATGTGTTTTTGGCGTCTTGACCAGAGGCAAGGAGCAGGATAATACATGTCTTGAATCCAGGTTCTGCTGGGGACACTGTGCAGGTAGCTCTCCTCATGTGGTATCTCGAAAGGCCCATTTCCTCCACAACTAACTCCATCATAAGGAAGCACAGGCTTTGAGATGCTGCTGTTGCAGTTTTCTGTGGGCTGATAGGGAGGCTGGAAGACATACTACTCACTGTGTTTGCTCACATGAAAGCTGGGAGGTGGCAGGACTCCTGATCCACCAAGAAAGTCCCTGTCAGCCCAGAGAAAGCATCTGAAAGGGTAAGGCAAAAATCTCACTGTTCCCCAAGTACCCTATCACAGAGAAAGGTCAAGAAAAACATAACCCAGACTGTTAATGGCAACGAGCTCTAAAAGCTTTGGCCTCTGTGTCGTGAAATTGTGCTTGTAACTCCAATGCACTTTATAACCTGCAGTTCCACCTAGGGCTGCACTGGGCCTAAACTCAAGGGGCTGTGTGTAAATGAGTGTGCACATCCCCATGCTCTGGCTTTCTCCAAGGTGCAAACTGCGAGCAGCTGCTTGGTTTTACAGACCTGACACACACCTTTCAAATAGCTGCTGATAAATTGAAAAAGTTCAGCTTTGAATTGTAAAATTGTTCTTTGTGTCAAAGTACATAAGGAGCCCCATGTGTGCCAATGTGTGTGTGGGTATGTCCGTTTAGGTGCTTGCTCCTTTATTTGTCTAAAAATGATTTATAACACTTACCAACAGTACCCTGTACATTTTTGTTAATGCCAGCTCTTTAGCTCTCATACCCAATGCATTTGGTATAAGTAATAAAACTTTCTTAATTGCCACAATGAAGGAAATTTTCTATGGTTGAATTTTGATAAAATAAAGTAATGGCTTAATAGAAAAGTTCTTGGAAACAGTGACAAACCTTATTATGAATGCCAGCTATTGTTGACTATGGTGAGTTATAGATCACTTTTTAGTTTTTATCACTATAATCTTTAGCAGTATTATCTCCAGTACTATTATCTCAAGTTTTTCCACTGGAGAGTGTATGTTTCCTTCTAATCAGTTAGTTAGTGGTGAGAAAAAGATCCCTGGTAATGAGAAAAGAATCCCTGGTTAATGAGAAAAAATTACCTCAGTTAAAGGAAAGGAGTATTTTCACAAAACTTGCACAAAGCTGAAGCACACTAGGCAATTATTTGTAGTACATTACATCCCAGGCAAGGTAGACTTGCAAAGCATTAATAGTTACACACACTGAGCCAGTGATGCTTTCATTGTAAACGTACTCCATGTTCTGGCACATTGTTGCACCATGAATCTTTGAGAACAATTATGTTATCATAGAATTCCCTTGAGATGTATTCAGTGATCATGTTGGTTATAAAGAACTTTAGAAAAAGATAGAAATATCACGGTCAGGCCAGCATTTCCATGTATTGCCAAATTACCATTAATAGACTCACTAAACTTGGGTTTGATCTGTTACACAGCTGGTAGTTGGTTTATTAAATATTAACAGGAGAAGAAATCTATATTGGTCATAGAAATGCTGGAAAGTAACATGACATCAAGAAAAAACGGAATCTAAATCTTAAGACTGGGAAATTTCTTTAGCTGTACCTTTTAGTAGGATATTCAGGAAGAATTTAGAAAAATCTATCAGAAAGAATTGAAAGTGTAGGACTTTTGAGGAATCAAATTACTCAGCCAGTAATGCCTGGTTTAGAGCCTTTTCTGAAGTGAAGACAGCACTTTATAGTGATATTTAGCATATGTATGGAAACAGACATGCAGCTACTAAAAAGGGGCCTATAGCAACATTTCAGCTATCTATTTGGGATATTGAGATGTACAGATGTAACAAAGCAGCCAATACAAAACACTTCCAAATGAGTTGGAATGCAAAATATACATAGTGTTGGGAGTATTCAATGCTAAATACACACTGAAGTTGGGAGAACTATAGAGCAACCACACTGTATTACATGAAAAATGCCAGTTTGCATATCTTTCTATTGAGTAAACACCCACAATGGAAAAAAAAAAAAAAAAAAAAGCAGGCACCTGCATTCCTCTCTTTGACTTCTCCTGTTTTATATCCTAGTCCACGCTGCCTCCAGTGGATGGGGCAAGGGTACAACACCAATGGGGGTGGCCTGATGACTCCACTGGAGAACATTTGGTCATACTACACCTGTGGCTTATTGGCACCAGCCTTTTCTTGAGAGGCAAAGATTAATGAGAGCAGTGGTTGCAAGAGCTACTGACCTGGCAGATGTCCTTACACTTCGCTTATACAGACATTTCCAGAAAGGAGCTGAGGTGCCTTTTGCATGGATTTCCTTTGCAAAGCAAGGCAAAAAGTGGGAAGACATCTTCCTATTCTTTCCTCTTCTTCTCTAATCTTACCCCAAAGTCCTAGTCCCTCACAAGGTCATAGGGCCATGAAGAGTTTCTGGCAGGACAGAGGACCAGGTCTGTACATAGAGGGGGCCTGTCTACGTGTTGATTATGAAAAAAACTGGCTCAAGTGGGGGCTGAGCTTGCTGCATCCAGACAAAGGTTTGCATGCACTAATATTCCTAAATGGCAAATATTGGACACTATTTTACTCACTGGAGCTCCAGATCAGAATAATTAGTGAATTAAAATGGATTTTCTGCTAGGCAAGACATTGCTGAGGCTTGTTTTTGAAGTTTGGGGTGTTTTTCTCCTTCTTAATAAAGAAAAGCCCCCAAACCAAAAACCAAAAAAATCCCTCCAAGACAGCTGTCTTGTGAGGGATCTGTATTCAATATTAGAAAGCTGCACAGCTGTGGAGTCTGGATGCTATCATAAAAATTGAATAGCAGAGACATGGCATTGCTGGAATACAACCCACTTTGTAAGTGTGCTGGGTGCTTGGAATGTGCATATCACACAATAAATGTGCTGTTCTCGTCTTCAAAGCAAGAGCACCAATAGGCCTGTGGAGCTGTTGTAATGAGATTCAGGCTGCCTTCAACAGCTGAAATATTCAGTTCAGCAAATGGATATTTCAAATGTAAATATTTATATGGGCCAAGGGCTTTTTGTTGCTTGCTATTTTGACATTTTCAAATCCCTCAGCTTTACTTTTGTTACAAAGATGGTCTATTTGCTGATGAGAAGAACAAAGGTCAGTGACTAGTTATGCAGAAATGGTATTATTATCACAGCAAAATACCACTTCTCCCAATCCACAAAGCTTTGACTCCATATGCTTCAACATGATAACCTATACATTAATAGAAATAATGCAGGTTGTTACAAGGAAGTAGAATAATAAAATAAAGAAACAACTAATTTGAGGTAATTATTGGATAGAATTAATGGCTCATCAGAAAGAAATGTTACCTACATTTGGCTTTCACTACAGAAACTTTCCCCAGCTGCTCTTAACAGGCACTTGTAGCATTTTGCTGGACTGGTATTTACCCTCAATACCACTGCCACTACAATTCTTCACTCATCTAACAGTGCGCTAACTTTTTGATTTTCTCCCAATTTAGAGACTTAAGAGATGCTTAGGAAACTTATATTTTGCCAAAATTGTTGCTATTATTTAATCTCTAAAGCTTTAAAATTAATAGTAAAGTCTGAATGTTATCTATATGAGTAATTCTTTTCCTCTCTGTACCTAGGTGTGACACCACTATTTTTTCCCTTTTCTGTCTCCTCACACCTTCCCTACTCTTTCTCCTTGCTTTGCTTTCTGCTTTTCTTTCCTTTCCCTTCCCTTCCAGTTTTAGCCCCTCAAAAATGTCTCTGTCTCCTTGCAACCAATTTACTCTCTTCTGTCATTTTCCTGGGCTGTTGCTAGCTCTTTTGCAGTCTGGCTTCGCCAACTCAGCTCCTCAAGTAAAGTTTCTTAGTTTGGGCTTCTCCCCACTCAGTGCTTAGTCTGTTTATTCTTACTGCCACTTTCTTGCAACAGTGGGAACTGTTGAATTATATATAACTGCTTCTTGGAAACTTGAAACAAAGATTGAATGTTTGCCAAACCACTCTTTGGAAGATAGCCAAATTTAAATTCATATTGTTGGCTTCTTCCATAAATTGTTTTCTATAAAAATAGAATACCAATCGTTCTTCTGAGGAACATAAACATCTGGAGAATAAATTCTTCCAAGATGATCAAAGAACATAGAGGGTGTTATGGCCTTGCTGCTACCTGCCCAGATGAGAGATGTCAGGTTCTGAGGATATTTATTTTTGTCCACTTTAAATATTTAGGTCTTGAGCGCTGTTGGCTACTCACTGCTGCTTTTGATAATGGATATGCTGAGGCATCATTATTCATATTTGGTTACATTCACTACCCAATTCAGAAATTAAGAGTTAAACTTTCAGCAAAAAAAAATATGATTCATATCTGGAGCTGTATTTAACTTTTAAACCAAAGTAGGGTGAAATGCTTCCCTGCAATATTCTTTCCTCCAGTCACCAATTCCTTCCTCCAATCTCCACAGACCTCTGATTATTTCCTTTGCTCATCACCAAATTCTCATTCTTGGCGAGAAAGTCTCCAGGTGTTATTATTTTTTAAAAACTTTGGAACAGTCTTTTCTTAAGCAAAAACTGAGCTACATTAATTGCCAGGGAAAGGAAGTTTTGAAGATATAGCTGTAGAATCAGGCTGCTATCAAAGTACATGTGAGGTCAGGAGCACATAGGTGTCCTAGAAACATCTGACATTTTTGGACTGTGAACACATGTACGATAGGGTAATAAGTGTAATACAGAACTCTGGTGTAATTGCAGAACTCCAGCTAACCTCTCAAAAGAGGAAGCCATAGGTAAACAGCATCAATTCTCCTCTAGTCCCTCTGGTTTTCCTCCATTTTCAAATATGAAAATTTATGTCTTAGCATTTGGACCATGACTAACAAATGCCCTTTTTTTATGAAGGTAATTGATTTTCCACACTGAGCCAATTACATATTATGTTAATATCTTACAATCCTCTCAGGTCACAACTTGTGTGTATTGTCTGATGGGAATGGATTGGGAGAGATGTGCTGGTGTGTTTGTGAGAGTAATTCTGATCATTAGGTTTTATGAAACCATTCATGGTTTAATGAAAATTTCACTTGCCCATCCTCCCTTGCCAGAGATAAAGCAAGCTTTGACAGAATTTCTCTCACTAGACAAAAATGTTCCTTGAAAATATTCTTTCCAGGTCACTGAGAAGCTCATGGAGAAGCTTCATTTTTCATGCGTGCTTTCATATATTTCCCCATATGTGCATACACATGTACATTCTAGTTTGTCAGGTGTCCTGAAAAAAATATTCAGTGACAATTCTACTCAACTATAAGTAGCAAAATCTTGACTTCACTATCCTTTATCACATTTTGAAATAACCACATTCACAGAGTTCAGAAGCTGATAATTTTTTGTCATGTCCTAAACTATAGCACAAGCACAAAGATCTTGAGTTACTCTTTTGAGCTCATTAATGTACCATTGGAATCCTTTTAGGCACCACCAAGTTTAAGCATCTTTTGGAATATTTGGCTTAAGAAGCACTCTGCTCTCAGATATTTTGTAGTTTATCCCCAATATCAAATTATGATATGTTTTACCAGTGATTTTTCCCTTTGAATTGGTGCACTAATTATGTTCTGCATCACTCAGGCCAGAAGAGACACAGCTGGAGTGTTGGATCCCCAGGCACATTGAGATAGTGGCCTGAGTTCAGTGAAGGGTCACAAAGATGGTGGTGGGATTGGAGAATCTTTCATAAGGGGAAAACCTGAGAGAATCAGGACAGCTCTGCCTGGAGAACACAAAGCTCAGTGGGATATTGTGAATGTGTGTTATATACCTGAAAGACAAGAAGATGGAACAAGGCTCTTTGTTCAGTGACTGGAAAACAGACAGTGGGCACAAAACATTTGAAATAAGAAAATACATTTTGACTATCAGGGTGATTGAACAGCAGGACCAGTTTGCCCAGACAGGTTGGGGGAGTTTCATCCTTGAGGGTCTTCAAGGCTTAAATGGACACAGACCTCAGCAACCTATTGTGCTTCACTTTGCTTTGAGCAGAGGCTGGAATTAGGTGATCCCCAGATGCTCCTGCCAAACGCAACCATTTTATAGTCCTGAGATTATCCTTCACACTCTGATAAGATTCTTCTTTTTCCTTGTTTTGCAGGCCTTGGTCTGCTTTTTCATTGCTTGCTGGTATGATTTGTTTTGTCATAGGTAATGTCCTCAGAAAAGTTTGCTGAGTGATTTTATTTCTTTCACATCTGCTTATGCTCTTAAATAAAACTTAAGTTATTTTAAATAAAGCTTTCTTGTGTTTTTTTGGATTGAATGTAACTCATTATTCTAGAACTACTTGCTCAGTGTAGTTTTCTGACTTCTTGATATTTCTTTTGCTTTTGTGTGTTGCCTGGCTAGGTTTTATAGTATGCTGTGCCTGGACATCTGTATACATAGAGATATCAAAGCTTTACTCTGTCTTAGGTCCTGCAGTCCCACAAGTTTCCAAAAAAGTCTTCACAAAGCACTTTCTGTACATTTGGACAGGAGAAAATAACCCTGTATCACTATTACTACCTAAATAAACCACATCCCTGTATCTGCACTAACATTCATTCATATGAGAAAGTCAGAGATTTATACTACTCTCCCTCAGTTTGTGTCCTCAGCAGCTTCACTGTCCTCTAGACTGTCACCTGTCCCTGCCTTTCAGTACCAGGGAAGCCCTTCTCAAAATATTTTAATTTAGTCAATGTTATTGATGACATATGAAGTAATGTCCATAATACAGTCCTTCAGCAATGGGATTGAAAACTAAGTTTTTTGGCTCATCCTTGCAAAAACGTATTTCACAATATTTCATCTTCTCATCCCCCTCTCTCCTCCATTCTTTTTTTTTTTTTTTTTTTTTTTTTTTTTTTTTTTTTTTTTTTTTTTTTTTTTTTTTTTTTTTTTTTATGGGGTGGGTGGGAGGGAAGGGATTGGAGGGAAGGGGATACATATGTACTGCATGTCTTTTTGGTGCTACAGATGCTTCTGAAAATGTGGGGTTTTCTTCATTTTCTTCCTTAATATAAGCTGACAACTGAGCAAAATGAAGAGGAAGAGCCCTTCTGAGCTGTGGCAGCTGATAATTACCTTTCTCTGCTCAAGGCTCTCCATAACCCCAATGTTGTGAGAAGTGTGCTTGATTACAGTGTGTAAGCCCAGCTCGGTGTGAGGGTTCTGCTTCATTAGGAAAATAGGGCTGCAGTGCTTCTGCTGATCTTATTTCCATCTCCATTTTTGCCCTTGCGTGGAAAGTTAAACTACCTCTGTGCTCAAGTAGCTGCTAATCTTTTGTCCTTGGAGAACTTTAGAGGTAAATGCATGGAACCAAACAATTGGTAAAATACTTGTAAAAGTAGGTAGGATGAGGAGAGGATAACCTGGAAGACCAATAGATTCTCTCCAGAAAAGAAAAAATTAATGTTGTGATAGGATTTCTATGGGGAAATAATAGTGCTTATCATTTGAGTGGGTTTGTTCAACCCCTAGAGAAAAGAATCCCAACCAAACAAAATACCAATGTCTATCCCACAGGGAAAGAGGTGTGTTCTCCTGGAATAGGCAATGACTGAGTACAATGATGATGACCAGAGGCCTTTTAATTTAGAAAAGTGGGTACATTGTGGCTCAACAGCCTGGTTCCAGCTAGGTGCAGAACCATGGCACTCCAAAACAATCTATTAAAGTAAGTAGGGATTTGGGGCATGAAGGAGACGTAGCCGAAGGGATTGTTTACACAACAGAGTGATATTTGCCAGGATACATGTTTTCTTTTGTCAGTGACCAAATATCTAAATTATAATTGTGTGGATTTCTGATTTGTCAGCATTTCAGAGCACATATAATGATACTTGACAGGTATCTCCTCTCAGCCCTGGCACTGTTCTTTAGTATTTTGCAGTGAGCATGCAGCCCTGTGAGCAAAGCTGAGAATCAATCTTGGACAGGAAAATTATTCATGCAGTTTTAGACCTAACAGCAGTTTTGGAATTATTTATTCTTTCATGGACTCAATGTTCAATCCTTAATGAGTTTGTAAGTGTAGCTTCACCAGCATCAAAGGGATGGTGCAAATTTAGGGATAATTAGGGTGTATGAACACACTGTGATAAAGCAAGGAGATCCATGAGCTAGGACAGTCTGGGACCAGTGCACACTTAGTACAGTGCAGTCAGTAGCAACTAGCTTTGGGTGGAAGGCAGATAATATCCTCCTAGATCACCTCACTTCCAGCAAATTCAAGCACAGATGGCAAGAGAGAGTGGGAAGTAGGAGGAGTGAGTATCTCCCTTCAGGTGATGTTGCTCTCATGCTCAGTTATGAGTCAGGTTGCTGCCATTTTTTGATGGCTGTGGAGTCCTCGTGGGGTCAGAGCAGGGTACCACCATGGCTGTCACAGATCCAGCTTGGCTGGCACACTACTACTAGTGTAGAAACCTCATTAGCTTTTCAGATCTCATGCCTGTGCTACACAGACAATGCAGCAAACTAGTTGTTCTGGTTTCCTCAGCCATGTGTGTCTTCCACTGATATTCTAAATGCTGCAGTTTACTTCAGAGTGATTTTCTGGATGATTTTAAAATCTGTAGGTATGAAAATTTGAATTTAATTATTTCCTCACTTATATTGACTTTAAAAAAGCTCATCACAGCTATCTGTACAAAAGCAAAAAAACTGATCTGAATGCCAGAAAGCAAGGACTATTTATACGACCATTTATTCCATTCTTAAGTCTTCCTTGTGGTGATGGGACTGTGTGCATTTATTAGTACTGTGCTGCAGCGTATTAAGCATGACAGAAACAATGAAAAGGGGCTAACATTTCTAACAGAGTAACAGCTGTTACTCTGCCAGCCATCCATGCTCCTTCTGGTTACATGAACTTTTATGGAGCAATGCTAGTCCTCCCCAACCTGGTGCATTTCCCATGCCTGTACACTCAGTAGGTTCCTCTTTTTTAACCAAGAAGAAGATTCACCACATCAAACCTATTCATAAAGCTACTCTGAACTTCATAATTCTGCTTAAATGAAGTTACCAGGGAAGGAAAGAATGGTCCATGCTATTACAACAGGGTGAAGTAATATTACTGGAAATTAGGTAAAACAAACAAAAAACTCTCATTACAAATAAACATCTAACCTACCTTTTAACACTGCACAGAGAAAAATGAGTTTTATTTCCACCAGTGGCTAAGGTTTAAAATAAGATCTTTCCTATTATGCTGCTCATGACCTCCTTAGATCTTGTCTCAGTCATAGTGCATGGAATGGAGTATTACAGTGTTGGCTCCCAAGGGATGCTTGAGTCTTAGTTACCTTTTAAATTAACTAAACCTTTTGGAAAGATTAAACCATTCCTATGCTATTGTGTTTCATCTGGTAATTTTATTGTTTTAGTTAGCATTTTATGTTTTACTACCTTTGATGAACATTTTCCCTGGATCAGAACAATCATGAAGACAATTCACCACAACAAATTCTTCTCCTTTTTCTTGCCTTACTACAGTCCCTGGTCACGTTGTGAGCAGCACATATGTGGCTCCCAGTGTGATGTCCTCTGCCTTATAGTCAAATGTGCTGTTTTCCTAGTACTGAAGATATTTATAATGTAAGGGCTGCTGAAGATGTCTCAATCAAATCCTTGAAATATGTTAATCTCTTTCTATACAGTGAATGTAGTGCAGTCCTTGATTGCACCATATATTTTATTGGCCCCATGCTCTGGTTCTTAGGCAAGATTCACTGCTTTGAATCAAGATCAGGCAGGAAAGACATATAGGCCCAACTAGTTTTGTATGGCCATTTTGAGGCTTCTCTGAAGCTGTAGCCAAAGCCTGTCTGCCTCATTTATTCCTATAGAATTCTGAGGTTTTCTGTGCTGAAGCACAGCTCCTCTTCCAATCTGTCATCCTGTGGTTCTATTGCATCTGGGGATCAGCGTGTCACCAGCAGAGCAAACTTCTGTTCCTTGCCTGCATCCTCTTTCCCCTTGGACACACCATCCTCTACACAGTGGGCTAAATTTATCTAAGACTCATTTCTAGGAAAGCAGTTCCAGATTCAAATAGAATCCAGGATGGCTGAAACTGGTTTCATATAAATCGGATGTTCCCTTTTTTTCTTTTTTAGAAGTTCCTTTTTGAAATCAGGGTTCAACAGCAAAACACTTGTGCTACTACAAACCAGCTTCAGTATGTATGTTTCTATATCCTCCTGGGTTGCCTTGTGGAAGAAATTATAAAGGTCTGAGAGAAAACTCACTTCTCAATGCTTCTAAGAGCATTGTATCTCTCTGCTTCCAGCTGATAATACTGGGGGGTGGGGGGGTGGTACTAAACTTGGCACCTTAGGGTTATTTTCCCAGTGTAGGAATAAGTTAAAATCTGGTGTGCAACCAAAGCATCTTCAGCAATTGTCTTCATTTGATAGATGAAGCATTAACAGTGCTTAGGTAGGCAGTTGTGTGAGACCCATGGCCACTGGATAGTATATTTGACAGTGGCTGTGCACCACATTCAGGTATGTCTCCATTGCAAGCTACAGAGATCCAGGATATTTGTAGCTCTGCTAGTCTGGCTTTGGGAAATGGTCTGGTTGTGGTTAAAGAGGAAAATCTATCCTGCCAAGAAACAGGGAAAGATTCAAAATAAGATTTAGTGGGCAAAGTTTATATTATGCAGGTAAAAACCAATGGTATCTCAGTCATGTACAAATGAAATGAGAGAGTGTTGAATCAGACTTTTTTATTTTTAACCGTGGGAAACAGACACTGGAATGTGTATGGGAAATGCAGCAGAATGTGCTATAGCTCAGGAATCTGCAGAAAATCTGCTTTCATATTCTGGATAGACTGTTAAGGTAGGAGAATTAATAGCATTAGCAGCCTCTGACAAGATACACAGCTTTCAGATTTCCTAAGTGGGTGGGTGTTAAAGCAAGGTGGATGATGGCAGGATGATTTTCAGTTTTAAAGAGAGCACCCAGAGCTCCAGCAAACAGTTCTAACAGCTCTAAGAGCTTGTTACCAAGATGAACAGCAGTGCTAAGACTGGGGAAGAAGAATGGGGAAGGGAAGGGAAGAGAAGGGAAGGGAAGGGAGAAAAGAAATATCCTGAAGATTACCATCAGTCTCTGTCTGAGTTTACTGAAATACAAAAGGAACTACTTGGTTGATTCAGCTCTGCTTTGTGTTGGGAACCTCCTCTCCTGCCCTCCCTCACATCTGATCTCAGCTCTACACTGGAGAGCATGTGTCAAGCACAAGGGAGAAAAGCTGGTTAGTATTTTGGTCACAGTCTGTTTCTTTGCAAAAAGTACAAGATATTTTGAAACTGAAGCATGTCTCCTGGAAACACCTTTCCCCTTCCCTTTCCAAACCACATTTACTTTTATTCTAACATTTGTAATCCCAACTCAGGTCAGTCTAATTTTAACCATAAAACTTACCTTATTTTATCTTCTTTCCTGCTGTTTGGTAAACTCTTTCCTTCACAAACGCAATTCACATTGCCATAGCAATTATGGTCTTTTCATCCTCAGCATCAAAATCATGTAGTCAAATATTCTTTTTTTAAAGCTGCCACATGGTACGATATTGTGAACAACGAGAGTATGTCATATTTAGAGTCCTCCCTCTCCCAAACCATCAAATGCTAGTGGGTAAACATTTAAGATATCAGAGTAAAGAAAACTGTATTTCAAGAGCCCCTCTCCCTGCTGAGAGGGAGCCAACTCCCCAAATACCCCAACCTGTGTCCCTGGCTGGCTTGGGGCACTGCTGTTGGATGCATCCCTATCCCTTCTGCTGTTTACAGGCTGAAGAAGGAATTCTTAGTAAATGCAATTTGCTTGGGGATACCTTTAATTTTTTTTTTTCTTAGCCTGGCAACAGCATGCATGATGAATCTATGCTGGCACATGTTCCTCTTGCTGCCACCCCCTCTTTGTCTGTTCAATGTCCTTGCCTATTCCTGTTTTAAACTGGGCTATAGCATCCCATGTACAACCCCTTCCTTCCTCAGCTTTTGTGTGTCAGAAGTCCCCAGGATGATGGGACTTAATTCTGTGGTAATGGGCCCAGAGCCCGACTAGTCAGAAGACTCACTTTTACAGAAATACTGAATCTAGCCCTAGCCAAGAATATTGTCAGTTACTCTCTACAGTTACAGCAATAAAGTAGGAAAGTGCCATTTTTCATGCATTATTCCCTGACTTCACTAGCTCCTCCATGTTTTAATTCCTGTTGAAATGGCTTTTTATCTCTAGGAGGCTTCTTTAGAAGATCACCCTGTGGTGGCTGGAGCTACCAGACATGCTGCACAGAAATGTGTGATAGTGTAATGGGGCTCTGTGTTTTCTGCCACTGGCAGTCTGGTGGAAACAGGCTGTTTCAGAGACCCTACAGATATGTGTGTCAAATGCGAAATCTTAGTGACTGCAGGCACTACGTATGGGCCAGGTTGCAATTCATCAGCAAAACAAGTTCTGGACAAATGCCTTGGGTTGAGTGGCCTTCCTCCCCCTTACTTTTTTGAGTCAAAACCAGCAGAAGACTAGGAGGTGTTGGTTGCATTCCCATGGGCCTGAAGCTGAATGAAAATTTACCATGATTGCTGCCAGGTGGGCTCCCTGCACTATCAGAGATCCCCAGGCACCCTGAAGGGATCGTAAGGGGTATCCAGGACTGTGCTGCAGCAGGAGAGGTGAGACACCATGCCATTGGGAAGGTTGCTTTATGTCACCATGGTGGACACCCCAAGCTAGGCAGGGCAGTCTCCCCATGCTCTGCCCTGAGACCCCTGCAGAACTCCCTGCTGCTCTCACGCCACTCACTGCCCAGGGAAGCCCACACAGGAGGGCAGTTCCTCTCCTGAGCTGTGCTGGGTATAAATAGCTTTTGAGGTGACTGGAAAGGGCTGCTGTCTTGCCAAGAGGCTAGAGTTGGTGGCACAGAGAGGACTGGAAGGGGTGGCAGCAGCAGGCTCCCCTCTGGGCTGTGCCTCTCAAAGCCTCCTCTGTCTCAGCTGGGCTCCCTTTGAGCAGTTGCTAGGTAAAGGCAGGTGTGTCAGCTGAAGTAGTGGAAATTTCTATTCATCTTATAAATAGTTGAACAGCCCGACTTGGTGAAATGTGAAACGAGCAAACATCCCATCTTCTCCTCTGAGGGCAGATCGGGATTCAGTCTATAGTGCTGTCATGTCAACTGTGTCAGTGCTGCTTTCATGATGCCAAGGCCCCATAAGTTATTCATGTGAACACAGCAAACAAAGGTTTAGCTTAACCAAGGGATGAACATTCCTCCACCTGCAGCTTTCTCCACAGCTAGATGCAAAAAGTGCAGAGGTCACTTAATCTGTGACAGAAATAGACTGCACTGTCTTTGGGGCAGTATGGTTTGCAAGTATAGTAATATGACTGCAGGCAGGTCTGAGGGCTTCTGGCACGGCATCCTTGGTAGCAAGGGAAAATGTCATTTAAATCCCCTTGCAGCTTGGCTGGCTTGCTTGAAATTTGCTGGACAAAATTATAAATTTCCCTTCTAATCATGTTTATACCCTAGGCTTTTAGAAGGATTTTTCCTGCTGCTAAGCCCTCACGCTTCTTGTCGAACTACTCTGACCCTTGTTCTCTTGTGTATTAAGACAGATCCTCATCAGTGGTTAATGCTCCCTATGAGACTGCAGGAGCTTTTCAGGTCTTTCTTGGTGACAAAAGGGTTTCTACTCTTAAAAAGATGACACTTCACAGACTGAATTTGAAGCTATATGTCAGTTTGGCAATATATTGAATGGAGTTTATTGTAGGATTTCAATTGCAGTCAATTTTAAAGTAAAGATATTGCCTGGTGATATTGCCTGGTGATATTGCCTGGAAACGGATGTGTCTGGGCAAGCTTTAATACTACCTCAAAGTACCTAGTCATCAACATCATCTAGTGGTCAAAGCAGAGGGCTGTGAGTAAAGGTAATGTAGATCCTAATTCTGCCACAGGGCCTTTAGCTGGACTAACTTAGCCAATCTGCTCTACATCTTAGATGATCAAATTGCCATGGGGACACTATGAATAACATGCACTGAACAGCTTGGTGTGCTTATTAGATGAAAAGGAGTCTATAAGAACAAGTTTTTGTTTTCTTATTTTCCCATTTATTTTTGTTAACCAGATGGTAGGATTATGCTGATCCATAACTGATCTGGGCTCCCACCTCCATATGGAGGTGAAGACACTGCAGTGGCCCTGGGCAGCAGCTACTGCAACTTACTGCAGTGACAGTGTCTGAGTGACATGGTCTGAAAGACCAGCACT
This sequence comes from Sylvia atricapilla, assembly GCF_009819655.1. Lineage (NCBI taxonomy): Eukaryota > Metazoa > Chordata > Aves > Passeriformes > Sylviidae > Sylvia > Sylvia atricapilla. The sequence goes on from NC_089144.1 coordinate 42,711,606, forward strand.
TTATTTATGTGTAAAACAAAACATGTCATTTCAGGTGACTGGCTTATTGGTGAATTAGCATGTCCTGCCTTCATTTGCCATCGTTCTATGTAGCTGCTTCTGGAAAGGGGTGTCTTGTGGAGAGCCAAAGAAGTCTGCTGTGATGAGAAGCCAAAGGGGGTATGTGAATGAAACCCAAGCCATTTAAGAGCATCTTATGCCTCTCCTGCATTTCTATTCTGTTATACTCACATCCACAGAGAAGGAAAAAATCAGCTTTGTTAGGTTGCCCTTAAACCCATGTTTACCTGTAATCTGATTAAATTCGGGAAAAAGGAAAGCAATCAAAATTAAGAGAGATGACAGTGCTCAGTACAAAGCTGGTGCTTTACCCCATGGCATGTGATGTAAGCTGTAAGTGAGCCTTGCTGCCTTCCTGGGAGATTGGTAAGTAAGCGGAGCAGTCATATTTAGCAGATGTAGGAACAAGAAAGCCTATAGCTACAGCATGAAGGGGGAGGATAAACAATTTATAAGTACTTGTAAGTGATGATGGCACAGCTCTGAGTCGCTGCTCTAATTTACTGCTTGCTGCTTGTCTCCCCCGCAAGCCTCAGCCAGCAGATTGCAGGGCCACTGTGTTTTGAGCTTTGTGCAGTCTCAGACACATGCTGAGGGCTATGCTGTATGAACCACACTTCATTTTTGAGAGCATACATGAATAGCCTCACTAAATTCAGTGGGATGCTTTGCATAAATACTCACTCTGTATGGCTTACACTGGATAGTGCTTATGAGGTGAGCTACTTAACCACAAAACTTAGCAAAGGCATAAAAATACAACTGCTTTTTATATAGAGCTACTGTAGATCATTGGCCTCAAAAGCCCTTGTTTTTAACATGATAAATGGCTGGCTCCCAAGTGTAGTCACTACTGTTGTGGAGTGTAATCTGACACAGAATGGTAAACAAGGTTTTATTTGATGTACAGTATTGAAGTGAATTAATGATTTTAAAACTCCCTCCTCTATTGGTTCAACCAAGCACAGTGTTGTACTTTACACAAGTAATTATTGATGTGGGCTTTTCAAATGCAAATATTAATAAGGTATTTCTTGAAAGTGTTACATGGTCTCAATTACTTAGATGCAGGAAGCCATTTCTTGATAGGATTCCACATCACCTCAATGGAAAGATAAAATTTTTTTGAGGAACTGTGTGCAGATCAAAGACACTCTTTGAACTGCACCTAAGTATTGGTTAGGCCTGGGAAATGAATTGTTATGGGAGATGTATTTAACTGTGTGTGAATATATATATCTTAGAGCAGGAGAAAGGAAATTGTAGTTTCCTTAGAACTTCAAAGGGAGGAAACTTTATAATGCAAAACTAATATACATCTTCATGTAACACTTCAGATTTTGTGTCTCCTGCCATTGTGTAATCTTGCATCAAAGGATACTTAGGTTAATATTTGAGGGAAGCCATCAGCAAGGAGAGCAGCACCAACTATGCAGGGAGAGAGGAACAGAGAACTATCAAAAGGATTTGAGTTTGATGAACAAGGGATTGAATAAACTATGTTTTCCCATATTAAACTTTTATATTTGAAGAACAGCTTTAAGAAGTTGTTTAGACATATTGTGTGACCTGCTTACTGTAAAAAAGTCCATAAGTAAATTCACATTTATCAAAGGGAAAGTTTCTACTGTTTTATTGTCCTTGAACATTGTATGGAATTTGTTTCCCACCAACATTTATGAAACTTCTTAGATTCAATTGCTTTCAAGCAGATGTTGAGAGATACTTTTGATCATCAAATTTTATATTAAAAATATTTTTGATCTAGTAAAATACCTAAAAATCTGAAAACATCCTTAGAAATATATATATGCATGGAGCAGGTACCATGGTGGTAATGATATCATTCTAAAGGGAGAAGATTGAGGTAGCCAAGGATGTGTATCATCTGTACAGTAAAGCTAGAATATAGTTTAAGTTTTGAATATCCAATGTCCACAGTAAACCACTTTTTGCCACAGATTATTAAAAAAAAAAGGTAATTAAAATAGTTTTGAATTCTGAATGAAAACTTCAGTGAGCCAATGGACAGTCTGAGTACAGAAAAAAAGAGGTAGTATTTATTTAAAGGATCATTTACTAGGGATTGTTTGCAAAACTTAGTTGTCCCCCATCTTTATTTTGCATTTTATTGCAGCTCTTCCAGTAGATGTTTATCTTGTTGTTCAAAGTCTGTAAAAGCAACTTAAGATGCATATGACTACTCAGAAATCACTTAGATGATAAGTTACTAAAGTTATTTAGGGCTGCTTGAAGTTTTGTTCATGAAAACCAAAGTCAAGTAGAAGCTACATAACACAGCAGAGTTTTTATTCTGCTGTTCACTTAATTCAAAAAAACACAAAAAGTTTATGCAGAGGTATGTGAGACAGTGCTACCTTTTCTACAGATGCTATTTTGTATATAATACAGATTTCTCTTATACCATTGAGGGCAAGTTGGTAAGCAGCAGTGGTATTCAAACCTGTTTTTCTGTGGATTTTTGTGGTAAAGTTGAGGTCATATTAAGCATCTGTTACGACAAATGAAGTATGAAATCTCATTTCAACCTTTTCCTCAGTGAGGCTGTCATTGAGTTTCTTCTTGTCATACACCAAAGTTGGTAGAAAATCAGCAGTGGATTCAGAAATTATTAAAGGAAGTAAGAGATAGTCATTAGCATCATATAACCCTTACTAATTTCAACAACCACACAGCAACAGAAAACAAACAAAATATACTTTGGAATATTCTCTTTCTATGTTTCTTCTTGGTGTCTGCAACAAAACCATGCCCTCCAAATTTCAAAGAGCACTTGTGAAAATTGACTGAGTATTTAAGAGTGCTTTGTAAAATGTTACAGGTACTGGAATGCAAATGCTGCTCTAAAGAAAGATAAAAATATGCTTAATGGTTTTTACCAGACAGAACAGAAGAAAGTCAGCCCAGCCTGCCAGAGAAGACTGCTATGTTGAAGGTACTGACAATATTGTAATAAATGATCAGTCCAATTTCATTGATATGCCATTTTTTTGGGAAAATATTGCGAAATAGGAATTTTGAAAAAAGCCACAATCAACAGACAGCCTCAAGCCCGGGATCGATGCTGGTTGAACCTTAGAACCAGCAGTATGCTGTATCTTCCCTGGTTCACAAAGTCTGCCCTTGCATGGTCCACTTTTATACAGTTTTTCTTGCCAGAGGCGAAATTGCCTCATTTCATTGTCCCCTCTGTTGGTGTTTCATATTCATATTCCTTTTCTCTTCATTCGCCTGTCTGATGAATGGTTTTCCGGGCAGGGCTGAGGTTTCTGATTATATTTATGGGAACCTGGCATTCAGATGTCCACCCAGCCTGATGTAGATAAGAGCCCAATCAGGTGTTGATCACCGGGTCGTTGACAATCTCATCTCTGGAGAGGACCCATCTCCTGGTGGGGACACCCTCCTTTGTATTGTAGATGGGTGGCTCCCCTCTTCCTGGAAGTGGCTTGTAGTTGCACCATCACTTTTATTTTGTGGAGGTAGAGGCATTTGATGAAGTATATTTTTATAAAAACACGAATTAATTCCCCAATATCTTTAACAGTATGATTGTTAAACTCTAACTTGCCTGTAGTAGGTTGTACTATAAATAAGAATTTTATTCTTATTGGTGGTCCTGTGGTTCAGCATATTCCATCTACCAGAAGGAAATGGGGAATATTTAATTTACAGAGACTAAAGTTAATCTCGTTTTCTCATTACCAGACAAGGAAGAAAGGTACACACTTGTCATTTATCAATACCTTATCTTTCACCACTGGGAACCTGGTGTGGCACCCACCAAGTCCTTGTGGAATGCAGTGAATATTTTGGCACCATACGTGTTTCAGGTTCCTATGAAGGATTTAAGAAAACAGATTGGATAGATTCCTGAAAATGTGTATATGCCATTCATCTATTCTGCTGTAAAGAGAGCTTAGTGGCTCACAGGGGAAGATTTGCTATTTACAGCCTTTTTTCTTCTCCTTTCTCTATCTGTGGTGTTACATAGTAAGCCAATATGCCCCAAAGTCACAGAACAGAAGAAAAGGGACTCCATCTGCAGTAGGCAGCAAACTCTGTCTCAGTGACAAGTGTTGCAGCAGCCTAACAGGCATTTAGTCATGTGTAATTAGCTCCCTACCTGCAAATCTCTGTTTTAATCTTTCCTAACTGTAACACGGCAAAACTTTAAAACAAGTCAGTCTGATTCTGCCTCCCTTGATTCTATAGGAATCTGTGGAAAGAGTCTGTTTAAAACTCTGTTGTCTTGAGGGCTTTTTTTTTGCGCACAAACCCCATTTGCTCACAGAAGAGTCTGTGATGTCCCCTCAACAGGATTTTATGTTTCTGCCGAGTCTGTAAGAAATTCCTCTTCTGAGGATCTCAGCTGAGTCAGAGGTCCACTGAGATTTATGGCTTAGCATGGACACAGGAAAGACAGAGAAAAGGGATATTGTGTCTTGCTGCTTTCAGACTAGCCAGATCATTTCTGGAAACTAGGACAAGTCAGGCCAGGCATCAATAAAGTTCAGAGCTGTATCACATCCTTTTGGAACCCCTAGTTCTTCTGCTGAGCAGCTGCAAGGGGAACCAGATCAAAGGCAATGAACATTTGTGTGCTACATGGAGGAAGGCAAGCTGTGCTCCACTGAGACACAGCTGCCCATGCTAAAGAGGATTCTAGCTTTTTGGAAGCAATTTCCTTTGAATTGCTCAGGTCCTGACATTATTGTTCCAAAGGTTTAGAGGATGCCTTGGATGGCTCTAAGTACGAGAGGCCAGCTCTGTGGTGCTCTGAAGGAGAAGGAGGTGAAGCACTCAATCCTTTTGACTGAAAAATTTTTAAGTGCTCACTGATAACAGCAAAGGGCCATGGAAATGGCTGTTTGTTTTGGCACCAAACAGAAATGATATTGATATAAAGAGAACAGAGCTTTCTCTAAATTTTCTTCTTCCCTGATTGCATAAAAATTATATGGCTGATGGCTATATGCTAAAAACACTTAATGTATTTCAAAACACACCCAGTCCTACAGAAGTTACTTACAATTGAAGGAAGGTATAACTCACCATGAGTCCTATCAAAATATTGCCAAAGATATCACTAGGTGAACTGAGTATGTTGCTTTTGGCTAGTATATGTTCAAGTCAGCTAGTCACAGTTATTGATCTTGTTCTCAAGTTGTCCTTGAGGTATGGTTGAGATATACCAGGCACTGTATTCTTATTGGTGGTCCAATCTGAGGCGACAATCTGTATATTCAATGCTCAGAATAGCAGCCATTCTCTAACCATCATAGCTCTTACAACATGGGGCTGAGTCAGATGGCTCTCCAGATGATGTAAAGACCATTGAGGACTTTATGCACAGAATTCTGGTGCTTGGTGAAAAGAAAATTACTCCCTTTAGCTTTATCTCATCTTCCATACAGAATCATAAGGAAAGAAAAAATAGTGCCACAAGGTCAGTTCCTGATATAATTATTTAAAAGCATGTATGTCTTGTGAGTTATGTGCTTTCCATTCTATCAGACATTGTTTTTAAGCTGTTGCACACTGAATACTCTTAAGCCTGGTGAACTGTGTGCCTGGTCTGTCTTTCTTCTGGCAAACATTCAAAGTATAAAAAAATTATCAGTGCTTCTGGTATGCTAATGAAATTAATGCTGATCCTCAACATCTTTATTGATTTTGACTTACCACTTCATAAATCATTTTACAGAATAGTGTGAGCAACAAAAAATAGCACACACATTTGTTAAAATATCCTGCTTTATACACTTGATATGGAATGCTGCAGGGAAAAATAACCTATGCTGGGGTTGTAAGACCACCTACTATTTTCAAGGAGTAGAGTAAAACTCAAGAGTAAACTGATGAGTGAATACCTCTCAACCACATGGCAAAGCTGGATTACTCCTATTAACAGTAATTTTTTCTTTCCATGGCAGAATTGACACAATTGATAAAACCATTTGGTCTTTGCAGTGAGAGCACTTGCAGTAGGAAAAATTACTAAATAAACAGATGACTAGAAATAGCATTTTCTCCATTCCTGCTCCATGCATTTATCTATGTGATGCTAGCAAGCTCTAGTTCCTCTGTTGATGATAATAAAATAATGCTGTAAAAAATAAAATAGAAATAACAAAAAAAGTATATCTCCTGGCATTAGATTTCCTTCCTGTTATTTTCTTAAATGTTGCTCCCCTCTCCTTTATAGGTATACACAACGAACTTTTAAAAATGTGGAGCTGCCTTCAAAGTTGCTATCGTCATGCAGATCAATTTGGAACAAAGTCCTGTCTCCCAATCTATTCTAATTTCGATGTACACACTCTGCTGGCTGGCTGCCAGCATGGAGCTCAGGAAATGATACATACCAATTTGGTCACAGACAGACAGATTTCCCTGGGATGGTGGGCTGGGGCTGCTTTAATATTCCCAAAGTTACTGCATGTTTACACATTCACTAACGTCACTTGGTGTGATATTTAGAAGCTGGGTGTAGCAATGACACATGGGCAAAAGGACAGAAGTTGCACATGTTCTTTTGAAGAGCAAGGGCTGAAACTTGGAGTCTTGTTTGCCTACCCTGAGCTGATAGCCTTCCACCTCAAATAACTACATAACATGAATAGAAAATTATGTTGGACTAATCTAATTTGAAACAAGCTGGCCACATCCAGCTACTGTGAATCTCAAAGGTCTTGTGAACTGGTTTTGATATTTCTACTGGGTACTAAATGTAGCTCTCAGGTAGTATAAAGTACAGCACACTGTGCAAGAAAAATGGGCTGTATGCATTGATTTCTATGCTTATTGGTTTGGTGGCTTGTTGGTCTTTTTTTCCTGAATTGCTACAGAGATGTGGTTTTCTTTGTGCATCTGGGATATTTCCGGAAAAGGGATGAATTAATAGCTTTTGGATGACTTTTCCATGTAATTAATTTTTATATCCTTCTCCCCAGTTATTTGAGGACTGGATCTTTTGCAAAGGCTGAATCTAATGTCAGGGTAAATAGTTTCCAAAGTGGTTTGAATTTTTTTTGGTACTTCATTTGCTGGTATATTAGGTAAACATCAATTTTAACAAACTCTGAATAAAAGCTGAAAGCCTGCAATGCAGGCAACCCTAAAAAATGGAATGAGGTTAAGAGAGAAGCTCAGATTTTTCATTTACATTAGTAAGTCATTGAAAGAGCAAAATACTCGGTTAAAGATCATTATGAATATGTAAGTAACACTGTAGGCAAAAAAAGGTCACTGGAAGAAACTCAGAGCCTTCTAATGTATCTGTTGTGCAATTACAATGTTAAAAACACATTGCTGTTTTTACAAGCATTAAATACAAAGATATTATTTGATTATATGGATGATACAAGGACTGGATTCTTTTCTGTTCTGAGTTTCTTTGTAATGAGTGGACTTTACAAAGGAGTCTGTCATAACCCTTATCTCAGGTTCTGAGTGGGAGCCTAAGTGATGCAGTCCCCTTATAAGAGGGGGAATGTGGAACTGAGAGACAAAATAAGGGACACAAGTGCACAGTTTGCTCTGGGTCAGTGGTGGCTGGATGAAGGGATTTGTGTTGGGGTCATTACAATCAGAGGTCTACAATGTCTGCAGGTGAGATGGTTCATCTTAAGATTTATTTTAGACATGATGACCTAAATCACTCTTAATGTGTTTTTATCTCTTGAAGGGAGCCCGGGAACAATTTTTCATACATTCATGCCTACACGATAGGCATGTAAAGACAGCGAAATAAATCCTATGTTTGTTTCCTGATATAAAAGGCAACTACCTTAAATTTTTTTGATTTGTTACTTAAATTGTTTAACTAGATATTTTACAAGTGGAGAGAGTAGTTTTCGTTTCAAACTTCATAACAAGATATTGCTAAAGTGGATTTTCTTTTTTTAATAATAATTTAATAAAATCATGACTCTGATCATAATATGCCAGTAGAACAGTTTGGACTCAAAACAAGTTCCTGATGTTTTAAACAATGGATATAGGCTTCATAAACATTCTTAAATTAACTGACTTGGGAATACAGAAGAAGTATGTAGACAGAAAGCATAGAATTGCTAAAGATGTGACTTGGTTAAGAATCTTACTTGATAATTAGTACTAACACGTTTTAAATTTACCTCTCCATTTGCTCTGTGCAGGCATACAATATTTTTTCAGTATCTTACAGACTAATTAGAACAAGCCTAGTTAGAAATGTTTGTCTAGTTTGGGCATCCTGATCTCCACCTTCGTCCTTTCCCAACAATCTACCAGAGTTACTAGTTTCAATCATCAAAATTCACTTGCCAAACGTGAAATCTGTTTTATATGTCACCTTTTCACTTTTGTGTAATTCAAAGCATGTGGATGAATCTGAGCTTGAAGAGTGCTGAATAGCAGCATGACCGCAGCCATTCTACAGCATATTCTACATCAGATAATGTGCTTGTCAAATCTCAGAGTGACACCTGGGAGCTACTGCAGCTTGAACCTTGGCCTAGGCCCAAATATGCTGAGTGTAAATAATTGCTCATTAAATTCTACTAAATATTAATTTGTAATAATAATGACAGAAACAAATGGTAATTTGCTTTGTTGAGTGTCTGTATTCCTTAATAAATTAATCTCCAAAAAGTTGTGCTACACTAAATTTTCTGGTTCTATCAATCTTTTTCTGTTCTAGCAATGAATAATCACAAGGGCACAGAGTATTGACAAATATTACCATTAGAGAATAACAGAAGGAAGAAAGTTGTTCTTATCTCAGAGAAAAGGAAATGTATTTTGTGAATGAAGTAGCCAAGATACAACGAGTTAGGTTTAACCCTCACATGTATCCTCACACATACAAGGATGTTTGTCCTTCCCAAGTATCGGCCTGTGAGTTGTTGCATCCTTTCTGTAGTAATATGGTTAAATTCCAAGGTTATCTTATTTTTTTATTCCTCTTCAATATAGACATAAAGATTTTCCTGAATGTTATATTCTCCAAAGTCAGCAAAACATTGTTTTCTTTCCATGATCTGGGAAGGAAAACATTCCTGGCCCTTAAAAATACATATTGTCTACTTAATGGATTTGCAAAAGAAGCCTAGTGAAATCTGTGTGGACTAGAAAAGTTATTTTGCATCAAAGCTATTTAGAACACAATCCAAGTTAATAATAACAACTTTTTTTTAGATACACAAAAGTGCATGTGAATAGAAAACACTATTCAATACAGGCTCTTACAGGAAGATTACTTCAATTTACACATTGATCACTGGTGGAGATAACACCCGTAGCTGTCTGAGCCTAATGTCTTTTGTGTAGGTCTCCATCCTGGCATGAGTTAAACCACACTATGTTTTGCTGTTTCCTGTTCATTCTGCTGAGAGGGAGCCCAGGGAATTTCTGACTGAATTGTACAAATATATAAAACTTGGTAGTACTAATTCCAGTTTACAATGGGAGTGGCAGTCTGTTTGCTTAATAAATTTCAGTATAAGTTTTCCATAGATTTTTCATTTGCTGAATGTAAATTTCAAATCTACTTGCAGGAGGGGTATTGTAATCCTGCATTGTAAATACGCTTGTAGACATTCACTTAACAATTGCATGCATCTGGTGTTTTGGAGCATGAGCAAAACTCTGCTAACCCTATGCACCAATAATAACTAACTTTCCTGAGGTATCTGGTTGTTTCCTAGATATGCAGTAAAGAAACAAAGTCTAACACTTTCCCTCAATTACTTCTGAGTTTGTAATTAAATCCATATGAGAAGAACTGCTTGGTGTATTGAATAAAGTCCTAATAAAAACAGCTCTAATTTCCTGACTAGTCCCTATTTTCCTTCATTTGTGCACCAGTGGCTATTCCAGGAATCAGTGCCAGATCTGCAGCCATGTCCTCCAGGGCTTTGGTCTTGACATATCTTTCAAAATAAAAAAGGACAGGAAATGTGGACAAGCAAATCAGTTACCCAGAACCAAGCAAAGTTTTGGAAGCACCACCACATCCCAGTGGGTCTTGCTTCCTGGAACCTTGCTATTGCTAAGTACCAGGGAATAAGGATATGGTGAGGTAGAGCTTAATTACTACCCTTACTTATTTTGGGAACTCTCTGACTAAATCCCAAGCTTGATTAAATCACAAATTCTGCTGTATACTACTTTAAAGTTATCTTAAACATTTCCATTGCCTTAATGAAGCTGAAATCAAGCTTGTCAATTGGCATCTCAAACGAGAATGTGGGCATTACAATAAAAATTATGTGGGTGAATCAGTAGGTGTCAGAGTGCTGAGTCCATAATAAATAATTATCTCAGTATAATTACTCTATGTGCTGTTTTTCAGGCAAGATGTGAAATTGACATCTTTCTGTTTCTTGGTAATTAGAACCACATCTCTTATGTGATTGCACCTTACAAAAGAGTTTCTCTTTTGGAGAATATGGTCTGCTAATATTATCTGAGGGTGGATAAGGAACTACTATACTGATCATTAGAACTGTCCTATAAAATTTTCTCTTCCAGTATCTCTGATACTAATTTTTGAATTTTCGTTTCAGTTAATATATGTATTTTGTAGAAGAAGCCCATGTGTTTTACTTTCTTCGATACTTTCTTTTTAGTTTTGTTTATATGAACAGGGTTTTGATATTTCCCCTGGATCAGTTTTGATATAATTACCAGTTCAAAATTCAGCTGCTGGACTACAAAAGCAATTGGACGCATCCATGGGATAAAAATACCTGAAAAGTGTTAAACACAAAGACACAGCTTCTCTTTCAGGAAATTCTTGAGTAGTAAACTGGAAAAAAATGAGAGAATATTCTTAAGATAAAGTCCTGAATGTTCCCTCTATTCTTAAATTTTTCCCTCAGTATCTGCTCTTGACCACTGTCAGAACAATAGCTGGGGCTTACATATGTTTTATTTTGTCCAGAATGGCCATGCTTAGTTTTTTATGCAATATACTGTAACCACTGAAAAGAAATTTCCCACCATTAGGATTTCTCACCAAGGCAAGGATGCAAACCTGTTTTTCAAAAAAATATTGAAAATTTAAGTAGATTATTTTCCCTTGAAGCAATGTTACATGGGATATCTTTTAATAGAAATATTCTCGTTCTGTTTTATTACCAAAATAGACATCTTGTCAAAATGTCTCGCACTTTCTGTAAGTTATGGTGGTTTTTTTGGACATTATTCCTTGGCCTACTCTTGGAGCTATTATGGGAAATTGGATGCAAAATACTAGTTTTTCATGTTCCATCCAACTTTTTCAGCATATCCTCTTTTGCATTTGCTAGGTGCCAATGCAATTATTTTGAGTGGAAGAATCACAATAAAACAAATTTACATGAGACATAGCTAAAAACATTTTCATGCATCTAACCCAGAGATAAAAGGTAAAGCATACTTCTGTGAAGAGAAGTATGTCTGTCTAATTAAAACTGGATTACTGACCTCCTGCTCAGAATCAGATTAAAGAATTACCTTAGTGCACAAATTCAGATTTTTCTAAAACTTTTCCTGTCATTATTTAATGATTGTAACCAGTAAGGGCTGCCTTTTGCTTTACCTTTGGCTGCCCACAGATTACGGCTGTGCTGACTGTCAAAGTATGACTTTGAGATGAATATTTCTTTTTCTCTGGCAAAAGTGGAGGAAAAACAGATAGAAAACATGAAGCATCCAACTCTGAAGTCAGGCTGAAAACTATGAAGCTGGAGATGAAATCTATCTGATGTCTTTCTATCTTCATAACTTGGATGTGACAGGAGAGGGTCCCTTTCATGAAAAAACAGTAGGAGGAAGAGAGCAAATACAGCGTGAAGAAGATGACTTGGCCATTGTAATGGCAACTAGGAGATGAGAAGAAAACCACTAATTACTCCAGGACTGGTATTTGGAGAAAGAAAATCCTCATGCTTGAGCAATGCAGACATCAGAATCTCAGGTGAAACTATGGTACTGCATTTTCTTTGTGACAGTACATGGTGACAGGACATGGCCTTAAACTAGGCAACAGTTTTTTTATCCTCTCTGAAATTTGGCTGATCAGTGGTGAATACAATTTGAGCTTATCAAGAAGTCATCAAGATCCCTGTGTCTGGTTATGTTATGAATAAGAATAAAACCAGAGGCACTGGAACTAATGTTTTAGACTTTGTGGGAAATAAGAGTATGTATACTCAGGTCTTGAACCTGTTTAAACCATGTTTCAGAAAATTAATAATAAAAAACCAAATCTATTATATATAATATAAACTTCAACATATTTCCATGTTTCTCCTGGACTGGGTATGGAATTGGGGAATCAACTCTGTCGGTCAGTGCTAGTCTGCAGTCAGGGACCTGTGGGACTCAGGTGCACCCTGTGCTGCTCAGACTGTAAAACCTGGGCTTGCCACGAGATATTCTCAAAATAAAGAGATATGTCATGTGCTTGGAGAAGTACAAAATAAGGCAGTTCTCAAGAAGGAGGCCAAGGTATTTTTTTGTGCTGTATTTGCCAAGTGCATTTACACATGGAGTACTTGGCTGCCGCTTGTGCAGACTTCCCTTGGAAGAATTTCCCATCTGTCATGGTCACATGCAAAAAACCCTGGAGATTCCACCCCCATCCCTGAAATGGAACGTCTCTTTGTTTCCTATAGCTTTCAGCATGACTTTAATAAAAGTGACAGAGAGGAGAGGAAAAAACGCAGACAAGGTGCTTTCTAGTATTCCATATCAAGAGCTGTGGCCAACAAGATCACAAATGCCTCAGATGGCAAAGAGAAAGGGATTCAGTTTCACCTTCCCTCCTTATTTCCACTAACAACCTTCCCTTCATCTGCAGCACTGTAAGCTCCATCAGCTGCTTCATCCAGGCCTACTAAGAATTAAATCCCTTTGTATGTGGAGAACAGTGAAGTAAAGTGAATCCAGGAATTCTTGACACTGTTTTCTCCAGTATTTAGAGCTGCATTTGAAATACCAGCCACCTTCTTCACAAAAGTAGCAGAAAATACTTTCCAATATGATTTGTAACAACATTCTTATAATACATCACTCACATCAACAGCAAAATGGAAAAAAAAAATCACTGAAAAAATATATGAGAGGATAGGCATCCTAAGCTTGATCAGTGATGATATGGGGGAGATACATATCTCTCTTATATCTTCTTTTTTCAAAACTGTAATTATTTTGCAAATAGACCACTCTCTTATATAATTGTGGTGATTTTCAGAAGACAATCTTTGGATAGCACTTTAAAATTTCTACAAGACTTATACTGAATAGACATTAGGATAACTAGATCATTTGAACAAATGGGCTCTTTCTTTAATAGAATTTACTTGATTTAAATTTCTGCTTCACATATGATGTGAAAGGAAGTTGTATATTCAGAAAATTGAGTGGCAAGGCCTGCTTAAAAGACTGTCAGCTGTGCCTATCACTGACAGTGAAAGTCTGAAATTTCTGTTGTATTTTAGTTTGGTGATAGGGACATTTCTGTTGCATTTTTTGTATTTGGTGATAGGGACATTTAAAATTACCCTTAAGTATATTGGAAGTAAGTCTAGCTCTTGTTTCTCAGAAGAATTTTTTGACTTCTGTCTACTGTCCCGTCCTAACTCTATACAAGCCATGTCTCTCAAGGCACTGGAAGCAACAGGTTAGCACATTTTCTGTGAAGAACTATTGAACTTCGGCGCATTAACTGGGTTTCTCCAGCTCTCCTGCCTGACATCACACAGTGTGCCAGGCTGTGGCTGGGCTGACAAGGCTTTGCTGTGTCTCATTATAATAAAAAGCACAATCAGCTGGTGCAGTGAAAAAAATATAGCTTTATCAGGGACAAATAAAACAAGTTTTTCACAGGGAAATGATCCATAATTGCTTGTGACTGAAGTCTTTAAGAATTAATTGTAGGAGAAGAAAGGAATTGCATAATAAATTTGACTCCCTGGTTTGTTGTCAGAACATGAGTAGATTGTGGCAAAACTATCCTGTGAGCCAAACACACAAATGCTGATCATTCTCTTCAGCAGGTCTCTTAAATGTGTTTTTACTGAATTGAATGCTACCACAAATTCACTTTGTAATGGAAGAAAAAGAAGGTGGCAACCTTGTGAAAGTCTCCTTTTATCAGACAAGACAGAAGACAAAATGAATTGGAAAGAATTTTTTGAGACTTTTCCCCTCACCAGTCCGAAAAATTAATACTATTCTAATGATATTTTTTGAAAATGGAAAAATACAGGCACAAGAAAGTACTCTCAACTTATCAGAACTAGGCCTCTCACAGAGACCATCACTGTGTCCTTCTCCACATCCCTTTTTGATGTATTTTGGTAGTTGCTATACTCTGCTATCCAGCATCCATGCTTCACCATAGGGTTGTCTGCAGTTCTGTTATGGCTGAAGTTCATGGTTTGCAGAGATGAGAGACAAATGCACAGCAGAAAATGACAAAAATAAATCTTGTGTTGCCCTCTGATCTTCAAGGTCTGCTGTCTGCCAGCAGTAACCCCATGGAGAGTGCAGATGCACATATGTGAGTACACACTGTCAACCTCCCTCTTCTTCCCTGCAGTTGGCTTTGCCATGCCACCTGTGCTCATACCACAGGAAGATAGTCCTTTTTCCTAGCTTTGCTGGAAGGAGGGAAATGAGGGATGGAAAAGGAGGTTGCTGTCAGGATGCAGGGGTAGAGGGGTTCTGTCAGGAAACCTCCCCAGAATGACTGTCTCACTGTACCCACCCCACATCAGGGGAGGCTGCTGGTCACAGACTAATATAGATAATTGCTCAGGATATGTAGCTTTGTGTGTCTGATGGACAAACTGCCATGGTAATTGCCTATCCTCATACTGTATACACAGTAACTGATAGATTTCTCACGAGCAATCAAGACTCTGGACAGAGAAGGATTAGAGACAAGAATTCATATATATTTGTATATACAGTTATAGATGTAAAAGGTTGATGCCTTGTTGTTTTGGGTGCCAGAATAGCTTATTATGGTCACAGGCCTGGGGTTATATCATGTTTGCATTCTACTATTGCATTTTTAATGTCTAATAACATTCATAAACTTTTCTCTCATCCAGTAGTTGTTTCAGTCCGAACATAATTTTATTTGTAAACTTTGAAAAAGAAGGATTCTTGGATTTTATTTTTCCCATCCCCAAAAATTATTCAGGTCTGTGCTTTGATCATGGGCTGCTGAAAAAAGGATTTGAGTTAGATTAAATCCACCTGTTTTCTGTCAGGGCATGCCCAAGAAGAGGCATCAACAACTCTTCTGTTAAAACAGGATTCAACCTATATATATCAGGACTTCATTTCTGTACAGTAACAGAGTGTAGGACAGAAAATATCTCTGCCAGAGAAAGCAAAAGAAGTGCTTTTGTGAGGTCAGTATGAGAAAAAGCACAGAATGTGGGTGAAGAAGGAAAGTGGTGTGCTGTATCTGGAATTCTGGGAAAGATAGTGAGGGAGGACAAAAGGGTGAATTATGCATATCTCTGATCAAAAAGACATTACTGTGTTTTAGTTACTTCTCATTTTTCTCACCATCCTTTGGCAGCTGCTTTGCCTTCTGGTAAGGCCCACAGCCCTATTTTGTTTCTGTAAATGTTTTCTGTCAGCTTATGGTGAATGTTTCTTGCACTCATTGACTGAGTTCCTTGCAGTGTATCTCCAAGGGCTGCATGGGTGTCACGTAGTCGTGTGTTTTCTCTAGGCTACCAGCATCACCCTCAGTGACTCAGGGAACAGGGCTTTTGTTTAACTGCTGTCTCTCTTGTGCAGGGTTACTTGGAATGTAATTGTAAATTTGTATTTACTCTTTCTTTTTTTTTTTTTTTTTTAACTGAAAAGGAGGCAGATAATGATCCATGATGCTACACAATCTTCAGTAAGTACAGACAAGGCTGAGATATTTCAGGTTTTTTTTGCAAGTACTCCTTGTCTGCCATTTCCTGCTAGTGTCCATGTTCTTTACCAAATGTTGCACTCACTGTTTTGCAATGTGAATATTTTAACTCCTGCACTGCCCAGGGCATTCCTTCTGTTGCTGGCGCAAGTTTACTTATGGTTTTAATGGCACAGATTAAAACCTTTCTGAATATTTTCTCACTTGTATGAATGGGTTTTTCACTGTTTGTGAGTATTGTGTCATTCCTGAAATGATACAATCTTTTCCTAAATTGTGTTTTTATTCCCTATCATCAACTTGGCATGGCTACTCAAACCATTTACATTTTGTCCTTATTATCTGATTTAACACCTCTATCAATTCACTCTAGTCCAGAGCTTATACAAGACCTAGGGCTGACATTTGCAGCCTCATATTTGGAATCAGAACCATGAGAACATCTTTGCTTGAGCTTCTAACCACGACCTGCAGATAATTTTTCCATTTCCTGGTAACTTTTTATGCATTGCAATTTATTTGGAGCCTATGAAGAAGAGACATTATTGTGAAATGTGATATTACAGATTATATACTTGTCTAATTTTCAGGTCCTACATTACATTATTTTCTTTAATAAAGGAAGAAGAAAGTTATTTTTTACTTAGGAAGTTATTCCCAAAGACTTAATAAGCTATTTGCTTTATTTTTTTTTTTTGTTAGCCAATACTGCAGAATCTGAGGATATGAAATTACTTCCCCCTTCCCCCCGCCCCCCGCCCTCCCCAAAGAGATCAAACAGTAGAAACTCAGACCTGTGGATACTCCAAACATTTGTAAATGAACACATGTGAAGAAAGAAGGAGCATCACTTTTTTAGATTGCTCTTTATCAGGGTATTCCTATCTAAAGGGATGTAAGACTCTGAGCCCAGGGGTGTATGCTGTCTACCTAGATTTTAGCAGTCTTTGACACTGTCTCCTACATAATTCTCAAGCAGGAAATTAGCTGCTCATGACATGGATAGGTGTGGTCTTCCCTGGGGGAAAAAGTAGCTGAATGTCTCAGCCCTGAGAGTGGTGGTAAATGGAGTTAAATACTCGTCACTAAGGGTGTTCCCAGAGTCTCTCAATGTATTAGATCCTGTCCTGTATAATATCTTTTATTGACAATACGGATGCAGGGATCAAGGGCACTCTCAGGGAGTTTGCAGATGACAGCAAGCTGGCAGGATGGAAGGACACGGAAGGCAGGAAGGCTCTGCAGAGGGATCTGGACAGGCTGGATCAATGGGCCAAGGACAATTGTTTGAGGTTCAAGAAGGCAAAGTGTTGAGTCCTGCACTTGGGTCACAACAACCCCATGCAGCACTACAAGCTGGGGAAAGAGTGGCTGGGAAGATGCCCAGAGGAACAAGAAGCTGGGGATGTTGGTTGACAGCCAGCTGAAAGAGAGCCAGGGTGTGCCCAGGTGGCCAAGAAGATCAATGACATTGTCATTTGATCAATTTGATCATTTGATCAATGGCATGGCCATATAAGCCACTTATATGAAAAATAGCGTGGCCAGCAGGACTAGGGAAGGGACTGTAACCTACTTGGCACTGGTGGGGCCACACCTTGAGTGTTGCAGCCAGTTCTGGGTCCCTCATCAAGGAAAAATGTTGAGGTGCTGAAATGTGTCCAGAGAAGGGCAAGAGGACTAGTGAAAGGTCTGGAACACAAGTCTGATGTGGAGTGGCTGAGGGAGCTGGGGTTCAGCCTGGGGAAAAGGAGGTTCAGGGGGGACCTTACCACTCTCTACAATGACCTGACAGGAGGCTGTAGCCAGATGGGGTTGGTCTTTTCTTCAAGGTAAAAAGTGACAAGATGAGAGGAAATGGCTTCAAGTTGTGCAAGGGAAGTTTATATTGGGGAGTAGGGATAGTTTCTTCACCAAAAGAGTTGTCAAGCACTGGAACAGTGCCCCGGGAAGAGGTTGAGTCACCATTCCTGGAGGCATTTGAAAGACATGTAGATGTAGTGCTAAAGGTTATGGTTTAGTGATGGACTTGGCAGTGCTTGGGTAATATTTAGACTTGATGATCTTGGAGGTATTTTCCAATCTAAATGATTCTATGATTGTCTATGCTATTCTCTCCTGGAAATGTTAGCTCTAATAAGCAGCATTTTAAATAACACCTACCAGAATCTGAGTGCCTTTGATACTGGGATCATAACAGGCCTGTATATTTTGTTGCAAAACATTAATAAGAAGCAGAATTGTTGTGAGTGGTGAATATTTTCTATGTATAGATCTTACTGTATATGCATCACAATGACATTCAATAAGACTTCATTGATAGGGCCAAAATATGGCTCAAACCCTCCTGTGCTGAATCTAGAAACAACAAGTTTGGGAGAGTTAACTTCCTCGGGAATACAAGAATGAATTTGTAAGCAGTTTAACATATGAGAATCAAAACCTGAAGAAATCAGACTGCGTAAGATTCCCTTTTATGTATATTTAAAAGGAGAAACAAAAAGAAATTTGGTGTCCTTTCAAAGATATCGGGTATTATTGCACAGTACATGTGACATAGAACACACCAAGAAAGATTTATTAATGAAGTGAATGACAGCTTCATGCTTCTATAACAGTTAATGATCAAACATGACAAAATGGTCGTTACAAATGTCAGGCCATTTGCCGACCCACTGGCAAGGAAATCAGAAGTTTTAATTGTGATGAAGACACCTTTCACATCAACTGAAGTGATATGAAGAGTTCCAGAGAGACCCCTCCTCAGCATATGAAGGCATGGAGGTCTAGAGAGCCACTTCATGACCTGGAATAAATTCAGTGTATAGCAAACAACAGTGCTGTAGGGCAAACAGTGCAAAAAATTAGTTGTCTCTCAATAATCTCCAGTCATCATAAATCACATGGAAAATACAACCTGCACTAAACTTTCAGTCTGCCCACACTAATTCTCTGGAGTGATTCTTGGGATGTATTTATCTGATCTGCTTGTGATAGTCTGAAAAACCAGACACTGGTTGGGAATGAACAAGGCCTTTGAAGATGGTATATTTGGATGAAACCAAGTATGTGATAAAAGAACTGGAGACCTGACTGCGGAGCCTGTTGCCTGCATTTACATGTTATAAATAAATGTATATGTACACAACAGTGCCCTGCTTTGCCCATTAGCTTGGAGCTACTTCTGTGGAATACAAAAATGGGCTTGCTTTTCATGAAAAACAAGGTATGTGGGTTACAGATATAGAAAAAATCAACTAGAAAAATCTCTAGAGATAGAAAATCAGTTGGGGTGTGTGGCTTGTCACAGCACCAGGATCAGGCACCACTACTAGTAATGAGAATAGCTGTGCTAACAGAGACGTGACTCACATGATTCAGTGCAGCTGAGGAATGTCTATCAGTGACCTGAGTAAGAAGTGATCTTAGGAGAGGGCCAGAATTGTTAGCCAACAAGATTTTGGGCAGCAGTAGTGGAGAATCTTTATTGTTACACCTCCTTGTGTTTCAAGAAAGATTTTCAGTTCAGTGTGAATGGAATACCAATTTTTCCTGGTTTTACCTCTGCGGAAGTGAAAATGGGACAAAGGAGAATGCAACCAGATGAGGGAAAATGTCTTTGCCTTAGCGTTCACTGGAAATATCTTCAAAATGCTGCTCTCAGAAACATCAACAAGAGACCAGCTGGTACTGACTGCATGTGACAATCTCCCCAAGTTGAGACAGAGCAGTCACACAACATAAAACTCCCTGACAGTTAATCATACATTACCTAGTTCTTATTGGCCTTCAGCCATGCTTCTTTTTTTCTTCACTGGGTTATTTTAGGACTACAGGAACCTATGTTTCCCTCTAATCAGATCTCTGTAGCCAGGTGCCCTGGAAGTCCTTGGACTTCAAAAGATGGGAAACTGGAGGAAACACAGTCGGGGAGCCTCTGACAGACAGACTGTATATTGATGCTGAAAAGAGAATAATCACGTGAACATCCAGGACACAGAACAGATGTGACTAAGCAGCCAGAGAAAAGCAGACGAAAAAGAATTCCTAGAATACTCATTTCATTGTTCTTTTATTCATCTAGCAGAGTTATGAATCTAAAGCTTAGATTCAGAAAAACAGAGCCTATTCTTTAAAGCAGCACATTGGGAACTAGCATGCAGAATAACTAGCAGTGAGGAACATCAGTAAAAAGAAAACTCAGTGGTTGGAGGGACATGAAAGAGATCTACAAATATTCAGCCAAGTTTCACGTGTTTTAATAAGTTTTGTTGCATTCCTTGTAATGGAGCAACTTACAGCAAAGAAGGAATTGCTGCTTTACCACCAGAGCCTCAACTTAGTGCAGTGTCTATCTGTCCAGTGGGTAGGTGTGACTGTGAACAAGAGACCTCTGACTAGTGATAACACAGATGTGCATCTGAGCAGCGATTTGAGGCTGAAGTTAGGACATGAACATGGACACTACTTGGGAACACCACATAAACACATGAACATGTGGATTCCTAGGGATTAAAGGAATGATAAAGTGTTATTAAAGCTGTCTGGATTGGTAGGTGTTGTAATGTTCAATGTTGGCAGCAGGAATAAGTACTAATATTTTAAAGTTCTGGGTGGTTTTACGGTCACTTACTGTCATCTGAGTTAAACTCTGAATGTTCTGGTGTTAGTACTTGTGTTGCCACTTTAAATCAAATTCTTTCTTGAAATTCAAGAGTTTATGAGTCTAAAGTATCCTTGTTGATGTTTGTCTTTCCTCTATGGTATAGTCATAGTTCATGTGGCTACCAGACTGGGTGAAGTAATAATGCATTTTTGTAAGTAGTTATGTATTTCTTCACTTAAACTTACTTTGGTAACTGCTTGATGCTTTTTTTTTGAAAATAAAATAAATAGTGCAGTGTATTCAAATGTTGTTTCCAAATTTTTACATGAAAATTCAGCTTTCAGAACCCCTATCAGCATGTTTGATATTAAGATAGACTTTACATTCTTTACAAACAAGAGCTCCATTGATTCAGATTAAATAGTGGTGAGTGGTGTGTCCTGCATCTCATTGTGATCTTTGCAGAAATATGAATGAAATGGCATTTGAAAATCATTGCAGAACCACAGCCATGCACTTTTGAATAGTTCCTCAATTAATTATGAATTTTAAAAAAGATCTGTTGCTGTGTTCCTCAGAGTGGAATTGTCCCCCAAGACATCACAGGAAGATCATCTCTGTGTGCAGTCTAAACTCACAGAGTGAACGGAATTTGCTCCTGTCTCCTAGGATTGTTTCTGCCCTTTCTTTTTCTCACCAGGACATTGTTGCTTTTTATTCCCTCTGTTGTGCCTTTCAATGATATATACAAAGAGCAATTCCTGGTAACCAGGAGTCTGCAGCATCTGGCTACAGCAGAGGCTTAAAAGTTGTCAGAAAATCAAAGCCCATTTTTATAAAAGTGACATTAGTTATCAGGACAAACACAAACTCTGGGGAATCAGTGGTGCTCCTGGAATTGTGGCACCTTGTGCACAGAAACACAAAACCAGGCAAAGCTTTTCTGATGGCAGCAGGGCCAGCAACAGCTGGCAGGTCTGTGGAACAAACTCTGGAGATGGATACTGGGAACAAATAATTGCCTTCTGGAAATAAAAAGGGGCAGCAAAAGGGGAGTAGGATCCTAGAAAACCACTTCAGGTCTTAAAAATGCTTTGCTTCAGTCGGAGAATCTTGCTAGTCTATTTCCTTGAATTATTTCTTCTGCTATCACTTTGAGAAATGCAAGGAGAATGACTCAATCTTCCAGCATCTTACATGTGTCTTAGTCATTGTCAATCACAAAGAAGTTACAGTCTGCTTCTCATGCTGAATTGAAACACTTCCTGAGAGAATAGGCATACTTGATGCAATGCTGAGTCACTCTCAGCTGCTCACCATTATTAGGTATTCAGCACAGCTAAATTGATACAATTAATTTTCCTGAAGTCCTATATAAGTGTCTTTATCCTCCTGACATCCCAATATTATTTCTTTTCTTTTTTATATTGGTAGTCAGTTTGCTGCTAAGACATTATTTCTTTTCTTTTTTATTATGGTAGTCAGTTTGTTGCGAAAGCAGAGAAGCCAGCTTTTGCTCTTACTTTTATATTTGAATCCCACAGAGCAATTTTTTTATTCTCATTTTTTTCCACTTATTTATGAATCACTGCATCTTTCAGAGTATGAATCTGTAGAACATGATGCTCTTAGGTATAAAGTGAAAGGATAAAACCTCTTAGTCACCTCCTGAAAAGTCATGAAAAAAGAACCATTTGAAAGGCTGACCTACATACAAGATAGCATCTCTTAAACAAAACCAAATGGTTTGGATATTTTCTGTGAATTATTGAGGAAGATATTATCATTGAAGATAGGACACACAGGTATAGTCCAAAATGCTTTCCATTTAATGTTTTATTCTTCAGTTCACTTGGCCAACATGAAGTGCTCATAGGTTATTACACTTACTCCCCTGATTTGCAAAAAGTACCTTTTGTTTTCTTTTTAAATGCTTGTTTCATATGATTTTTGGGCATGGGTGATTTAAAGTTACAAAAGAATAGTTCTCTCCTTCTGCATGTCACACAAATGAAAAAAACTTTCCTGCAGTTTGGGAACTGCTAATGGCAAAAAGAGGCTTTCCAGGTTTTAAGCTCTCTAAGACACAACAGAAATAAACTTTCCAAAAGAGAAAGAAACATTACTGCTCTGTAACTGCTATTGTAAAATTACCTCTTCTCCAGGAATATCACTTTCCTCTCCCAGCCCAATAATTTCCTTTAGTATGCTTCCTTGACCTCCAATTCTGTGGCTTGAACACTGCAAATTTCAAGGTCTAGGCTAAAATAAAGACGGAGCTGACAACATGACTGATGAAATAGAAACCAAATTTTTCTCATGGATGATGCAGAATTTTTTAAAGAGTCTTTGTTTAGAAGCCTGACTCAATGCAGGCAGTGAGCTTCAGCAATTCCAAGAAAAGAGGTAATGTGTATTGCAAAAAGGATCCCAGATGAGATAGTAGTTGTTTTATTCTGCATAGATTGTCATGATCTATTCAGACCAACAAAAAATAAAATGGCGTGACAGCACCAATCTTTTCGAGTAGAGCTTCTCCTCAACACCTTTTGTGTGGCTAATGCTGTGCCAGGAATGCTTGTTTGTGTTGGACTTCCCCCATGTCATATCATGGATTGCAGGACCTTTGATATCTTCTCTTAATTCACTTTGGAAGATAAACAGGAGTGGATGTCAATATAAAGCAATTTGAATTGAAAAGACCCTCAGCCTCATCACTTTCCCTGGTATAAGTAGACAATTATTACTGTGATTTCCTATTTATTTTATTAGAAAAAGTACTAGATTTTTGATTGCTTAAGAAGTTTTTTATAATCGGCTTCGGACAGCAGAGGCCCTTAAATATTTTTAATAAGGGTCTTGCCTTGACTATATGAAATTAACTGAATTGCACTTGGTTAGGTCATCAGAACTTCCTAATTTTTTTATACTTTAGAGACAAATTTGAAATGCAGTAAGTGTGAATCTGCAGTTCTTTTAGGAAAACTGTTAAGGTCTATAACCTTTTAGACATATTTGTACTGCACAAAACTTGAACCTGGTCTTGATCTCTTGATTTGCTTGATTTCAGCTGTGAGATATTTTGTGCCAAGAAAGTGTGTTGCTTTTGTAGAAGATTAAACTGTTTGTGAAATGCATGCACACTCAGTAGTTACCAAAGGAAGAATGTCAGTAGCTGTTTGTGGCCTGTTTGCTTTAGGCAGGAGGGATTTTTAGAACTGAAACCCTCTTATAGCACTATGATTTGTCTATATGAGGTAGTACATGTTCTCATAAAAATTATATAAGGCCCCTAAACGTACCAGCCCACTGTGATTCCAAGTTTCATGTAAATTGGATTCTTCGTGTAAATGTGCACATTTTCCTTCTATGGCAAAAAGCCATTAATACGTGTTGAGTTTTTAAAAATTAATTAAAATAATTGGAGTTCACACTTTCTAGAGCATCATTTTACTATATTAAATTACATTTGGAAGTTCAACTATGCCAGTGTTGTATCTCAGGCATTACTTTTCTGTCATTGTGTAGAAGGCAAATTTCCCCGTTTGTTTGCTGGAAGTTCTGCATTATTAGAGACATCCCAAGAAAAGCTCAATAAACTTTCCTGCTTTTGATTGTTCTACTTTGGGGAATGACACCATTGGTACTTTGCTTAATTTACATTAAGAAGTTTTAAAAAAATAAAATTCTACAACAGATTCATGGACTGCTGAATGTCTTTGTTCCATATCTGTGCTCATGCCTTGAGGGTAACCAAAGCCATGTGCTCTAAATTTAGAAACTTAGAGAAATGACTCATGTTCATGGTCTGTCCATTTATCAAAAGAAACAGAAACAAAATCATCATGAGAACTGGGAAAAATTAGATGGAGACTCACATTGCCTTGTGTTCTCAGGTGCTGATTTTTAGCCATACTAAGGGCAGGCTTAGAAAACTAGTTGTTCATCTCTGAAAACAGGCAATGGAGGGAGAAGGGCCACTGATTATATTCCTCATCTGGTGCAGAAAGTCTGGATTCAGTTTCTTGCTCTGCCAAGACCCCAAAAGCTTCAGTAATCCTAGAAAGACCTTTTCTTGGAAATTAAGAAGCATACAAAACTGTTTTCCTCTGCAGAGACAAATGTCTTCTCTTGATCTTTTTTGTTCTAACATAAATTCACCGTAGAACTGTATTCTGACGTGCACTTTAGAAAGGTCTTTTTTTTTTTTTTAATGTAAGCACTGTAGATGGGCAAAATGAAATTGCTTTGTGGATTCAGTTTTTCTAGTGCCTAGACAAGAACATAGGGTCCTATATGCCTTTATAATTTTTGAAGTCTGTGTGAAGTATAGGCAGAATCGCAGTCTCTCCATTTAATGTAAAACAGGAATGGTTCTCCAGCTAATGCCTCAAAAGGGGCAGAGGAGAAATGACAGCATCAGGGTGAGATTTTGCCACCAGACTTTCTTGGCTGCCTGCAGGAAGAGAATTGTGCTACAACAATTCTATATGGAATTTGTGCTTCTCCTCTCCTTACTAGAAATTGTAGGTTCTCCTGAGTTGGTAAGGTGTCTGTTTCCTGCATTGAATGTCCACACAATTTAAATACAATTTGGGCCTTCACTTTCCTTTGAAAAGGAGAATATCATTCATATATGAATATCTAGATAGAATGAGCTTCTTTCTGCATGTACATGAATTACATTTATATGCAATGCATATTGCGTTTACATACCAATACGTATTTATACCTCTGTGGGTTGTGACTGCAAAAGATCATGGTTTTCTTTTTGCTATATCTGGGCATGTTGATATGCAATGAGCTACTTCTGAAATCTCATTCTGATAGTCATTTACAGGTATCCAGTTTGTCTTGTTTATGAGACAAAATTTCGTAGATATTTTAGACCCTCAGGAGCCTGCAGATGCCAAAGTCTCATATTGACTCTGGAGAGTGCCCTGGAGCACTGCAAAACAAGGGCTAGCCAGTCCAGCTGGGGTATGCAAGGCAGTGTAAATATTTTATTCTTTGAAATTTATTCACTGAAATTTTATTCAGTGATGATCTGTTAAGTGACCATGAAGGTTGTCCTCCATGGTACCACTCTGAATGCTGTACCTTCCCAGGTTAACATTGCTGCTCTGTGCTGAGGTTGGATGAGCTTATGTCGGAGTGAGCTGCTTAGAACTGTAACCAGAGAAACAAGAGACTCATGCCACTCTGTCCACCTGTTTGAAAGTGCAACTATACTCCTAGTTTACAATGCTGTTACAGCCCTGGCCTTTCTTCAGGTCATGCATCCTCCATCCCTGGAGTGCAGTGCTTTTTTTTTTTTTTTAATTATTGTTCTGTTTCTGCTACAAAGAATATAATTGTCAGAATGAAAGCAATACATCATAACTCAATGAAAGTTAAATATTGTCCTCCTTTATCACATTCAAAAATTTCAGTAAAAGAAAGTCTATGTGACTCTTTTGTACACCATCAGCTGGAGCCATCATGAGAACGTGTCATTTGCTATTTTGTCAGACTTGCAAGCTGTTGCAGAACTTGCACTTATTTTTGGTCCTTAGGGAGGTTTAACCTATCTGCATTTAGAGAAGAGGACACTGTGACACTGTTTCAGTTTGTTTGCCCACCGACATGTTTTCAGGAACAAAAAATAAAAAAGACCATCTAGTGTTGGGCCTGTTTCTTCTGCTTTATATTTGTGTGTCACAAATACCACAGTGCCCTTGCAGACTCAATAAAACTCTGTCTAGTGTGCCATTCCTCAACAATCAACATTCATTCCTAACACATCTACTTGGATTTGGCATTAATTCCTCTCTGCTTCTTCTGTATTTATCAGTGTTTCAGAAATTTGTGTCTCCCAGTCTCATACTCCAGCATGTCTGCACAATTGACTTGATAATCTGAAACTTTTAGGAAAAATCAGCAATGAAATAAAATAACATAGATATATTTAGATCTGACAAATACACTGTGACTAATTGTGCCTGTCAGTGTAGTCATGTCATTTTATATCCTAGATTTCCTAGTGCCCATTTAGAAAAAACCTACATTGTAATGAAAGAAAACTTCCTAAGAAGAATAGTAAAAACAAAAAAAAAATTTGCTGCAGCATTTAAATCTATGTTTCCAACATTGCAATAGGGATAGGTAGATTAAAGCAGAGCTAATGCAAGTTCATGAACTTTTCCCTCTCTGGCACATGAAGATTTCCCCATCCCCTCCCCTCACTAAATACTCTTTGAATTTTCCTACAGTGCAGCTTGTGTTTTATGTTAGAACATGGTGATCCATCCAAATGCTGTGCTAGAAAAGCAAATATGTTTTACCTCCAGAGCATATACCTGATTATTCACTTCTTCCCTCTTCTTCTTTAAGCTCATGCAAGGAAATTTCCTTGAGAATTTAAGAGTCATCTACTACCCCATTCACTCAAGGTGAATTGATATCTATGAATATTTCTCCAGTGAAGGCCTAAAGTCCTGAGCTACTGTCTTCTTTCTTTCTGAACTTGAATGTCACAGACAGCAACAGGAATTATCCCAGAGTATGAACAGATTCTCTTAACCAGATCTGTGGGATTCTTCTTCTTTTTATTTCTCATTCTCTTCTGAAGATCAGCTGAAGTTGGTATGATTTAAAGATTAATATTTCAGACCCCTGCAAAGTATGGAAGACTGAACATTAGGTAGTAACATCCTTAAAAAATATAAATATATTTGTTAGATAGGCTTTTAAGGCTAAAATAAATTTTCTATATACATAACAATGTTAAAATACCTTAATAAAATAAAGCAAGTAAGAGTTATAGTTGGGCTGTGACATGCACTTTCAAGATATCTCATTTTTAGATTATTTCCACATTTATGTTGATGGTCTACCTGCTTGTGCTATCACAATAAACTTAACTTCCATGCTGATTTGTGATAACAAGGGGATGAATAAGAACTGAGAAACAATAATAAGAAAAAATAATTAGGATTCTGGGCCTGTGTTTTTGCTTTTTGTTATTATTTGGTTTGATTTCTTTTCCCATAAAGTTTTCCTTAATATTTTTGCTTTTCTGAAAGCTTCACCCACCACAAATCTTGGTTTTTAAAAAGGCCCTTAAAAGTCTCCTAAGCCTCTCATTTACATGGAGACAACAGATTGGGAAGGGCAGACATCTCAGTGAAGCACAGTCCCTCCTTCCTGTGGCCACAACCTGGCCACAACAAATGTACTGCCCCAGGTTGGAAAATCTGCCCTCTGTGACTGATTCCTTCTTTTCCATGAATCAAATATAAAGATATCTTAAATCATGTTGGGTCATCCCTGGAGCTGTGGGAAAAATCAATTTCCAAGTAATTTTCTCTACAGCATCAACAATAAGCAGTAATATTTTAAAAAATATGAAGTAATTAGGATTCCAAATTAATGGGTTTCCTACCTCAAGGTGGACTTCTGCTTCTAGCTTTTGATAGAACTGCTTTATTATCAAGCTTCTGACTGCTCAGTACAGTTAGAGTCTCAGACTGGATGCTGGCAGAGACCTGTGAATTTTATTAATGATTGAATAACTAATGAGAAAATACTGTAGAACTTAGAGATTTTTAAATAATTCACATTTACCTTAGAAGACTTCTGCCCTCATTGCAGACAGAACATGCTTCAGCAGAGACATTTTCCTACTGATTTGATTTCTATACAGTATCTTTTTCTGTTGCTCTGAAAATCAAATACATGGATGACACAATAGGCCCCCTTCAAACTGTGTGGAGCACAGCACAGTGTTTCATTTCAAGCCAAGATGGCTCAACTGATGTAAATCATAGAGTCACTAAATTTAGTGCTATTAATAAAATTAGTCACCTGCAGCATCATCCTGGATGAAGTCTAGTGGTTGCAACAATGTTTGAACAGCGCAATCAGCACATGAAATATAGAGAATCTGGTGGCTCCCTTATGTACTTGATCCTACATCTCTTACCGTGATCCTGGAGAGTCTTTTTGCATTCATTCTGAACCAAATATGAAAAGATAATAAAATCCTTAAAAAAAAGGAGATATTTTGTTTTCCTAGCAAAATTTTATATCTTTCCATTCTTTTCAGATATTGAAAATGACAAAATTTTAATTAAAAACTTGAAAGATTAATCCCAAAGTTTTTCAGACCCAAAGGACTTGACAAAAGGCAATTACACTTTTCCTTTTGTGGTCCAAAATGTGTCTAGCATATCAGGTTATACAAACCTAGAAAAATAGATTCACGAAAAATGGTGGGATTAATCTAGTATATGATTTCTGTTTACCCAGAGTAATCATGACTTCCATCCCTATGTTGTTTTGCAGGCAAAAAAAGATTGTGACTTCTCCTACCTAATTTTCTGTAGATAATATGAAAGAGAGAAACATTTTGCAGTTTTCTATTTCTTATGATGACAATTGCATTAGCAGTTTTATTTTTCTCCAGAGACTACACACAGTGCTTTCACAACATGATCTCCTGTAGCATTAGTAATAACAACTCAATGTAGAGCTTGAATAATTCTCACTCATTGATGTAAAATTTACGTTCGGTGAGAACAAAATTTGTCCAGTCTTGTGTAGTACTGAATTTCTTTTCTCTTATCTGTTTGACCTTATAAGGCAGAAGATGCTTTTGTGCCACTAACAGATGCCATTTTGCTGGATATGAATCAGTTAAGCAGCACTGTGCTAAAGCTGTTTGCATAAAGAAGGCCTGCAAGATGATTTAGTTCAAAGCAATGCAGCTAAAATGTCAAGTATATATATATCAATATATACATATACATATGCATAAACATATACATATACATATACATGTACATATACATATACACATATGCATTACATCTGCAATTTAGAAAGAGAATTGTTTAGAAACAGGTTACTGTACCTTGAACAATACAGACCTGAAAAGTGAACTGATGGTGCAGGTGTCACCAAAGTAGTTTCAATGCACTTATTTAATGCATGGACGTATTTAATGCAGTGTCAGAATGTAAAAGTCTGGAAAAATCAGCATTGATTTCTGCAAAAAAAAGCTTGATTTTCATTTAACTTATTGTTGCAATTCTGTGTGAACAGGCTACTTTTCAACATAGCGTGTGAAAAAAAAATGGTGGTTTTGCTGAAGAAAGTTGCTTTATCGTTAATTTTGATTGATTGAATAATCTAAAAAGTCTTGGATCCAATAATGGAATAAAACCAGTCAGTGAGTTCATGGAAGTCTGAAATATCGAGGGGAGTGGACTTTGATTGGGACCCTAATTTATACGCATCTCATTGCTGATCTAGGCCAAGATCCTTTTTCTGACTGGCTCATGACACTAGTTGGAATTGACCAATCAATGCAGTTTTGGTTCATTCTTGAACCACAAAAGACAAAGGGATTAAAAATTTAGGCCAGAATATGCCAAAGTAATATTCTTATTGGAAAAAAAAAAAAAGGAATAAAGATCAAAAAATTATAACTAATTTTTATTTTTCATTTGCCTGAAATGTTTCAGGGAACCCCAAATTAAATGCTGTGAATTGTTTTCAGCTTATTTGTACCTGAAGAAAAGAAAATTCTAAACCAATTATTTAGAATAAAATTCACACCAATTAAACAAAGTTATTTTTGAATAAGCATGCATTTAATTGTTTATCAAATCTGAAAATCATTCCAAAGTAATTTTTTGTATGCATATTTTCAGGATTTTTCATTTTTTTTACTAATTTTTATTAATATTCCTAAAATAACAGGTACAGAATCATCTGACCAGAGAGAAAGCTTTTTTTAAGCTTCTATTTTCTAACTACTGACTTATCTCCAGGAATATTAAGAATTTGTCCCATTGCTTTGTGTCTTTCTCTTTTAAATCTTCAGAGTTTCAACTAATTGTAGACCTCACCTGCTTTGAGCAGGAGATTGGTCTAGAGACATAGTGGGATCACTTCTGATCTGAACAAATTCTGTCTGTATGATCAATATTGGTAAACATATTTTAAAAGTTCTTTTTTTGTGGAGTATACCATTGTCTCCCCTACTGAAGGCATACAACAGAAATATTTCACCCATCCCAATAAACAGTCTTCACAATGAAATTTCTTTACTTATATGCTGAACTAATGTATAACAGAGCAGCAGTAATTCACTTATTAGTGTGCTGGAACTCTGACATATCAGGCTACCATGAAGAGCAAGAAAATTTCATATTTTACTGGCCTGTTTACTGAATCCTAGGCTGATCCAGCAGAGACGTCAGTGTAACTTGAAGATTCACACACTTGAGATAACAGCAGCAATTCCACTAAGAAGCACTGATTTTCACAGTGCTTTCCTCAATGTCTCCCTAAAGTAGCTGGCAAAATCTATCTGCACCACGCATGTTAGTGCCGATGAGAGAAAGTGGAAAATAGATCTCATCTGCTTTGCACCACTTTTAGGAAGGAGTTGTCAGCCTGTTTCCATTGCCCAGAAAGAGAGCCTGCATAGTTACTGTAGTCCAGGCAACTAACTCTTCAATTGCCAAACTTAGACTGTGTGGATCTCATCTTCTGTTCCTATTGTAAAGATAAAGCTCAAAATCTGGAGTTTAAAGTTTTCATTGTGCATCCCCAAAATCTTGGACTCTTTACACCCATAAAACATTTCTGTACAATATCCCTGACTAAGAGATTGAGACACTTACCCTAACCCAAGGCCAGAATTAAAATTTCTATTCTAGAATGGCCATAAACAAATGATCTCCAAAGCTTCCAAATATCATTGAAGATTTTATTCATATTAGCATTTTCAAAGTGTAAAGGAGATGAAATACTGATTTTGTACATCCTCCTTAACCAAAGGAAATCAATGCTTTTGCATTACTACCCTTTAAATACTAGTGTGATAGATACCTAGTTTTAGTGATAAGTGAATATTTCTCTGCCTGTGAAGACATTAAAGTCCATTTATTGTGACTTTTATTAAGTAGAAGAAGGTAAGTGCCTATTCATTTGAAGAGTACAAAAAAGGGAAGAGATGACTGAATTAGATCAATCAGTTTAACTTCAATCCACAAAATAAGTCTGGAGCAGGGAGAGAACCAGAAGCCAACACTGATTTGCCAAAAATAATTAACTCTTTCAATGACCAGGTAATAGATCCTGTGGACAGATGAGGAGCTGAAGAACACAGGTAACTTTACCTAAGCAAAGTTTTTCACTCAGTCTCTGTTGACATTCTCATGTCCAAAGTAAGAAAAAACATAGCCTTTATTCTGTGGGCACAAAACTGATTAGAAAACTACATCATAGAAAAATTAATAAAAATCTAATTATGCTTAGGGTTCTGTGGGGGGTCTGGCTTGGATCTGCTCCTGATCAAGGTTTTCATTAGCAAAAGAGGTGATGGAATAGTCAAAATGCTCATTAGTTTTGTATCTGACACACTGTTAAGAAAGACCCCAAATGTGTTGGAGGATAATAAAAGTTGGAGGAAATAAAGGCAAAAATAAACGTCTGGAGACATGAACTGGAAACACAGTATGTAACTCAAGGTTGAAAAGGAATGGAGGCAAGGTTAAGAGGAGGGGCAAGGTTAAGAGGAAGGGCAAGATAGTATAGAAAACATCAATTATATAAATTCAATATGATGGTAAATATCAGAGAGCTACTTCTGCATAAAAGTCTTAAGACTATAGTGGATCACATATTGGGTCTCAATCAACAATGTCAGATTCTTTTGGAAAGATGGATATTGTGCTCAGAGTGTAAAAAACAAAAATACATCCCACAAGATGCATTCTGTGATCAGAAGTTGTAGAAGCCACAAGGAAGTAATATTGGAAGAGTGGGTGCTATCAGGCCTAAGAAGGACAGAGAAGGACATTTAGGCAAGAAATTTTAAGAATATTAAGCAACTCCTGTTGGTACAAAAGGAAACAATACTTTTGTCTGTATCCATAAAGAATGGTAAAAGAAGAGACAGTTAAATTGACACACAAAAGATGACAGTTACTAGAAATGTTTTCTAATTATAAAGTTAACTGAGCACACTGGGAACAGTTGCTAGATTCGGAAGACTGGATCTGCTATCACTGGAAGTTATTAATGAAAAGTTATAAATTTTTCAGAAATAACATTGATATTGAGAATCTCTAGAGTATTGTGATTAATCAAGTTTTTGGTTTGTGTTTTTGAGTCTGCTGGAAGAACACAGCTCAGTAGGTAAAACAAGGACTATTTTGTCCTCTTGTACATTACTGTAAATCTGGATTTTACTTGTCCAGTGAGTGAATATTGCACATTAGCACATCATTTCAGTAAGACTGGACACTTACATGTAATTACAATTTCATTCAGAAATTCTCATTTGGTATAAATGAGATAGAACTGGTAGCAGCCACTGCTCATCACTGCTAGCTCTTGATTCTTCTAAGCATTTTTCCATAAGCACAGTCATTAGCACTGGTACATACTGCTGTGTGTAAACTATTGTGATTTTTTAGTTATTATAATTATTTGTGTAGTATCCAAATATGGTGGCCAAAGAACAGGAATAAACCTGGAGTAAAACAGGAGTAAAAAAATTAATTGAAGACTACTGTTTATAGCTTTACTTAAGTGTAAAGCTGTTGGCTAAGAATTGGCAGGGGTTTTACCCCCATTAAATTGGAAGTGATTCTGATGGCTTTAGAGACATTTAGAGGCATTAATTATAATCCCACTCTGCTCTCTGTCTGCACTGTAGCTCTCCCTAAACCTAGTTCCATGGGGTCAAGGACTAATCAGATCATGGTTTTCTGTTTTGTACTTGGTCAGCTTTCAAACCAAATTTATACTAAGGTTGTAGTGGAACTTTTTTGCACATCTTTCATTTGGGTGAGGATCCTGACTGAAGAGGCAGGACTTCAAGAGCTCCATGGGACACACTACTTGACTGAGTCTTTCCCAAAACTGAGATGTCTAGAAAGTTTTCCTCATGTAAGTTCTGTGTGTCTAACCCAGGGAAGACTCATGCTGCAGCATTTTCCTCAGTGGATCCTTATCTAAACTCTTTCTCAGTCAGGCCTTTTGGGTTTTTACTGTCGCAAAACTCACAGGAGAAAGTGTGTGAGTCAAGTGTATATCAGAATGCACTAAGGACTTTCCAGGATTATTACCAGACTTTGAACTTCTCAGCACTAAACTTAATTACCCTCAAACTGTCTATACCACCTTGACAAAATACACTCAACACCTCACTTCTGTTCCTATATGAATTAACCTTGGTTCTCTCTCTTTACTCTATTTTCTGTCATAACACCCTTTGTTTCTTCTTGTATTTCCTACCTGGCATTGGTTTAGCATGGAGGAAGATGATATCTGCTCTGGCTAGCCCAAATCCACGTGCCTGTGGAATGGTCTGACAGGTGTTTCTCCTGCTTGGGCAAATACCTGGTATATTCTCAGTACGGATCTACACCACAGATTTAGCCCTGGGACCTGCCTCAGGAGCTGTGTGCACTGGCTGCTGAAAGTCACGTTTGTGGGTAATCCTTCCCTTCCCAAGTCAGAGCCTGAAAAGCTTTTGGGTGAGTCTGGCAGATAAGCATTCCGTTCTTTTGGATTAATTGCAAAAGAACAGGCAAAGTTTTCCCCTACCACCTCCCCATCTTCTTACATAAAACTGTTTAATCTGCCAGCTGTAGCACAACAAAGAACATAGATGCAACCCTTGCTATTTCCCACGCATATCTGTATTTTCCATGACTGTACTGTTGTACATTTTAATAAATAGGCAATATGTGTGCTGGGCAGGAAAAAGAGAACTCTCCTTCCATCTACCAAAAGTAGTGGAAAAGGAAATACAGAAACAAAATCTATGATTAAAGGAGACAACAAAAATTGCCTCCAAAATTTGATTTAATGGAAGCATCTGAAAACTCATTAGCAGTTTTACTGAATTTCAGATAAGTAGTTTTATACCAATGAGAATCAACTGGAGACCAAATTACTTTGGTTGAGTTTCAGTTAAAAAAAAAAAAAAAGAAAATAAAACAAAAATGTGTTTTATTCGTTGTTCCCTTGATGTCAATTATTTAGTGAGTCATAAACCTTTCATTTATAAACAGAAATGTTCTGAGAATTTGAGAGGCAGAAAAATATTTTGTGTACAACTACTTTTGGATGAAAAGCACTCTTGACTAAAAATATATCCCAAGCATTGTCAAAAAATATTACCTAACCCAAGGTAGTATATCTTTAACATTGCTTTAACATTAGCTACAATTTGCCTCTCTTGGCATGTATGCTAGGACTGTGCCAGAGATAGGGAAGGGGTTAGAGTGCCTCTTTACATGCAAATTTCTGCCATTCTATTCGTGAGTGTTCCCTGATCTTTCTCCCCACCTGGATCCCATGAACTTCTAATTAATGGATGTGCAAGAGGTTATGGTGCTGTGCTATATGTGTTGCATTCAGTTCTTGCAAGGGGTCAGTCAGGAGTAGGGTGCTCACTGTCACAGAACTTCAGTTCAGAAAATTTTTTTCTGATGGATTTAGGTGTAATCTGAAATTTTAAAAAAATTGTAAATCCCTTAATCACAAAACTATAAATTGTCTCAAAATAATACTCAGTCTTCACCTAAGAAGAGGAAAACAACTTCCCATGATGTGTCATTTTTACATACAGAAAGCAATAATCTCAGTCTCAGCTTTGAAGTAAAGTAGTTCCAATGAGAGGTAGATTGAATCAATCACTTTGCAATATGCATGTTATATCCAAGAAAGGATCTTTGCCCAGATAATATTATGCATAAATAAAAAGCTGTCTGGTTTTAACTTTTTTTTTCTCCCCAGAAATTTATTCGTGGAAAGTCTTCTAGATATCATTAACATTAGTGATATGTAATTAATAATCTAGTACTTGGGCCTGAGATATTGGTATCTGTTGCTCCCAAGAGAAGAAGGATTTTTCTGCCAAGAGCTCTGTATGTGAATTCAAGAATAAGCAGTTCATCCCATGACATTTCCTTATGCTCAAACAGACAAGGTGACATATAAAGCCCAGGGGCAAAGGGAAACCTGATAGTTAAATAGCTGAGCTGCAGTCGGAAGTGGTGAATTCCCTCGACCACAGGGAAAGCTTCCTGTTCTTTGTAGATGAGCCTATTATTGGAATACACTTGCCTGCAGTTAATCTTCAAAGTAATTAAATGGAAAGGAAGCAATTAAATCACTGAAAAGGAATTGCATCTGGTTCAGAGGGAAAAACCCAGGCCTAGGAAGTGTTTCAGTGATAGCATGTACTCAGTGTAAACAGGTATCTTCCTGTTTGCACAGATGATTAATATTTATGTGCTAAGAATATCTTGTGGAAATCAAATAAGGTTGAAAATCAGAAGTTATCATTATTGTGGCCTAGAAGTACCAAGGAGAAAAACATTGATATAAATTTTTCCTATGATGGGATAAAATTGAAACCTGGGCCCCTTATACTCATCTTGCATGAATTAGCCTGGCACCTTGAAGGTTAGAAAAGCGATGTACATTTACTGCTGTTTGAGAATCTAACTCAGAATTTCAGTAAGGACATCCCAGAGAAAGAAGACCATAACAATGATAATGAGGTGCATGAGTCATACCAGTCTCCAAAGAGAAAGATAGCCAAGTTTAGAAAGAGCTTGGAATTATTCCTTAAAATCAGGTGTCCGGGAAAGGTAAAACAAGACAGTGCATCTTAAAGACTGGAAGAAATCTTTGACAATTTTAAACATGTTGAAAGCATTTAAATGCTTGTTCATTGAATTTATTAATTGCGGCAAGACAGCGAATATTGTTGTATTTTTAAGGTGTGTGTTTTTCTCAAACTGGAACAAGGGATCCATTATTTTTCTCCAGTCTATAGTATAATTGCTGGGAAGCCATAAAGAGGATCTTGCAGTCATGTGTTCATCAAACTTACTGACACTGAAAAGTACAGGCAGTTAAACAGGTTGTTAAACAATTAAGATGTAGCTAAAGAAAAACTACAGTAATTAAAAATCTAGAGTTGAGAATAAAGATTCTGTTGAAAGAGCATAAGGAACCAAAGGAATCATAAGAGCTTATCTTCTACTTTTCTTTTTCTTTCTTATGTCTTTTGTTTGACAAAGGATCTAACTATTTGCAGTGTTGCTGTCATCTAAGAAGCTGGAAGTTGGGCTGGCTGAAGATAAAAGTTGAAGTCCTCATAATGAGTGAACAGCTATAGGTAAGGTAGGATAAACTACCTGGGACATTAGCAGTGAATACTGGTAAGCGATGGTTGCTGGAACTGAGCAAAAGGAGGTGATGCAGGAAAGAATTAAAACAGTAGACTCAAACTATATTTGTGGGAAAAGAGTAAGAGCAAGAAAGATGTTGGTAGCAGGAACTAAGACCTAAGAGGATGAGCACATGGATGGGACATGTAGGTGTTTAATTGGACAAAAAAGGTCATAAGTGACAGGCAATCCAGTGGCAAAGGTGCAACCTTTTTCTCAGATAAAGACAAATATTAGCAGAAAAATATGCCTGGATTGTTGATGTGAGACACAAGCATTTGTTCCTGAGGTGGGGAGATGGGATTGAGGATTTGGGGAGAGAACAAAATACTGACTGTTTCCCAGCAAATGTTACATAAAACACTCTTCATTATTTAAAGCAGTTCACTACCTGGCAAGAAAAAGACATCATTCACGTTACATACAAAGGACCAAACTTCACTTTTGAGTACAAATAGATATGCTCCTATTGTGTTAGCCCAGTTCCAAAACAGGTCCTTGATGTATATAGGTCTAGAACATTTACTTTTATCTTGTATCTATTTTTATATTACCGTCTCTCCTGCTCTCAGAGAACTGAATTCAAGACATCGGAATTCAAGACATAGATTACCATTTCCTTCATGATCAGCCCCTTTAGCTACATATGCATTGCTATAACGTAGATAATTCAGTACTTGGATGCTTAGTTCTCCATACACTACTGTGTACCCATTTCAGACTTTAATAGAAAGGAACTTTAATATTCAGATTGCATAATATGGAATTTATTCAGATGGGACATGTTATTATATTAGCCAATTTAGTTTTGTGGTTCTCAATATAAAATATTTACTTGCACCCTCAGAGACTTGTCTAGTAGCACAGTTACAACTGAACTTTGTGTGATACTTCCAGAAAGGTCCAGTTTTTGGTACTCATTTAAGAATAGTCATGCCTTGTCATATTTATGTTCAAAAGTTCCATGGGCTGTTTTATTTCAATTTCTATTCATATACTTCCAAAAAAAGGAAAGCAGGAAAGCAGGTTCTGCAACCCATGCTGGAAAGATTCTCAGCAGCATTAGGCTTCCTGTATGTGAGGCAAGGACTAGCTAAGGGGTAGCAGGGAATCTTTGTATCAAGAATCTACTTTCAGCTGTCTTGCAAAGCTGTAAAGTTTCAAAATAAATTTTGTCCGCTCAGTAGAGACTATGGAGATTTTCATGAACAAGCCCCTATTCCTCCCCCATGCCATCTGCAGCCACATGCTAAAAATCCACTAAACTGCCAGAAAATTATGCTGCCTTTGTAAATGCAGGTACTGCAGATGCCTACCATAGCTCAGTGAGATGCTGGGCATAAGGAAGAAGGAAGAGTGTGGGGAGAGAGGAAACAGCAGGACTCAGCAGTTAGAAATGAATTGGGAGCATGGAGGAGGAATGGGACTGGAAATAAGAAACATAATTTAAGAGTTGATCTGCATATACATATGGATATACATAAAAGAAGAACTGAATTAAAGTTGATCAGGCAGCCATAATAGTGTAATTTCTCAATTT
The DNA here is from genome assembly GCF_009819655.1 of Sylvia atricapilla. Lineage (NCBI taxonomy): Eukaryota > Metazoa > Chordata > Aves > Passeriformes > Sylviidae > Sylvia > Sylvia atricapilla. The sequence goes on from NC_089144.1 coordinate 42,750,002, forward strand.
GATGTCTCTGTCAAAGGGACACCCTGGTGTCCCATAGAAGCTTTATGACCTTTTAGGCTTAATTCTGCTGTGTACACTTCACCACTTTTTACAATTTGTCATGTCCTGTGTGCAGTAGGCTGACAGACATAATACAGGGCTGGCAGTGTTGTGTATTGCTAGAGACAGGCAAGACAGCCTGATGCGTTACTCATGGTACTGTTGGAAATAATAAAACTTTGAAAATTTTCTTTGTAACTTTAGTCGTGGTTTTGTACGCCTTCACCCAGGGGGAAAGGAATTGAAGTTCCTCTTCCCAAGACTCTTCACTGGGCAAGGTCTGATGAGTTTAACATCTACACAGATTTGGAGTAGCCAAGAGATACACAGGAGATAATGACCATTAATGAACATTGTCCCTGAACATCACCCCCTGGAGCGGTTGGAGACACCTGGTCTGGGAAAAGACTGATAAGAGAACCAAAGAATGAGGACCAAATCAGCATTGAAGGTGAAGGGCTCAATAACCAATAGGAGATCAAATACTAAGAATTGTGTCATTTAAGATCAATCAACAGGAATTTCTTTGGACTTTGAATAAACGTGTGGAAAGTTCTGGTAAAGAATTATGTGTGATGGAACGATTTCCACTGCACAGCCTGAGCATGTATGGATGAAATGATTTCTATTGCACATCTTGGGCAGAATAACATCCTGGCCAAAAGAAAGTAACGCCTTGATTATCTAACACTAAAAATTTGTTAGAGTTGGAGAGTTTCTGCTTTTGCAGCAGATTCAGTGACAGTACTAGACACCCTTGTGAGGGTGCATGAATTGGTGTCAGTGAATTTTTTTGTGGGAGTGCCTATTCACGTTTGGGTTACAAGGAATCAACTCCATGTCTGGCTCTGCTGTTCAGCTCAGCTTTCCCCAGCTGCCTGTCATGGCAGGCACCCATTATGGTTAATTCTTGCTGCTGCAGTGGGTTCAAGGGAACTGCTGTAAAGTAGACACTGAGGGATGTTACCTTAAGGTTATTCGAATCCATGGTAGATTTATTGGCTTAGACCCTGGGTACTTAAGTTTCCTATCTGGTTCACAAATAACGCTTTGATATCTCACCGAGAAACTGAACAGAACAAAATTGTACCACAGTGTGATACACTGGATGAATTTTTATGAAGAGTATGTTTAATAATTCAAATTTTTTCTATGTATATTCTTGCAGGTAGAACCTCTGTAAATACCATCTAAATTAGCAGTCCCAATTGAATTGTGTCAAACTTAGATGTTGATCATATTCTAGTTGCTTATTCATGCATTATGTTTCTGTCTTTTCAGCTCTTTTGGACTCCTGCATGACCTCGAGTATATTCACTTCTACTGCAGCTCGACTGTTACAAACACATCACCAAAATATTCTGAAGCAAGTATGCAGTTGTTTTGCAAGGAGTGTGATACACTGTCCATGGGGAAAACCACCTCAAGGTTTTATCTGGAATCCTAATGGTTTAGCTAAAATGCTTCTTCTGGGAGAGAACACAGGACTCATGGAAGATTAAGGTAAATTATTTCTCTGTTCCAGAAGTGCTAGTCTTATGGCTGAAATTGCAGATAACAGCGGGTATGTCTCAGTGCTGTTAAACTTCACTTAGTTTGGAATGCTGGCAATAAAAGGCTAATTTAATTTACATTTTTGGCCTTTTCTAACTTACTATAACTGAAGAATGACTTCCCAACGGCGGCGTGTAGAGAGCAGTTATCTCTGCAGGATGCTAGTCTGGCTACTGTGAAGAGGGAACAGGAACATATAAACAGCCAATTGATTTGCTGTGGTTTTGATAACTGCAGCATTTGTCTTACTTTATGTCAGAAGACGCAGTGGCCATCCTACCACTGTGCTGCGTGGGGATTGTAGGACTTTGGAAATATTAAACTTTGGTTGTTTAGTCCCTTTAAAAGCAGGGAAAAAACCTAAAATGTATTTAAAACTGCCTCAAAATTGTAGCAGCAAGTAAGTAATAGGTGAATCAATAAATTCATCAGTGACGCTGTAGAATCCTTACCTCTTGTCTGCATCCTGTAATGAATGAAATCCTTGAAGTCTGAAAGGATGGAGAAAAGATTCCAACTTGTTTTTTCCCCACAGGTGTCATGAAACACTAAATAACATGGTGCAGCTGCCAGGCAAATAGGCTAAAACTACAGGACTAGTGAGTATAAGAGTGAATACATCAAGCAAGTAAAATTGGGCAAATGTTTTATGCTCTTATACATCAGAATGCTGGCTCAGCTCTTTTGTGATATAGAGGAGGTTAGGATGTGTTACAACAGATTACCTAATGAAGCAACTATATTTTTTAATTAAGGTTTTTATCAATCAATCAATCAATCAATCATATTTTATCTACATTTACAAAATTTTAAAATCAACAGAAATGAGCTCTCCTGTGATGCAATTTGTATAAAAATTCAGCAGTGCTGATGCAGATAAATCTAGGCAAGAATAAAGAGAGTTGCTGGTAGTTAGATATGTGGTAAGCCTACACAGAAAGAATAACAAAGCACAGCAGGGATACTTTCTGCTTGTTAGAGAAAAAAATTCAGGGAAAGATATAACTAGGGAAAAAAATTATACACATTTGTAGATTTACGAGTGTGCTGACCAGATACAGGGAGAATTATCCTCTCTTCCCAGACTGTCTGGTAAAATGAGACACCCCCTGCAGGGGTCCTTTAAGTCCGGGGCTAATGCAGTGACACTGCACACAGGCATGCCTGGTGATGACATAACCTGCCAGCTGGAGGGGACTTCCCCAAAGGAGCCCATGTCATCGTTTGCTTCTCAAAACAATCCAGACTCTTTCAAGGACTTCTGGAAACTGGATATAGACAAGGGCAGCTGTTTTAACAGGTGTGCTGATCAGTGATCCCTCAGGGTTAGATACACAAGGGAGTAAATCCCCCATGAACTCAAATTTTTAGGTGCCAGCTTCTGCATCCGTGATCTTCACATACTTTTATTTTTCAGCTGTCACCTGTCTTTGGATGTGTGTAAAGCCAGTCAGAGTTAGGAAGGCAGAGGAAGCTGCCAACACAAGGCCTGGACTAGGATTTCCTTCTCTCTGGTGAAGGCCGCCAGCAGCCAGGCATGGCTCCTGCCTGTCTTTGCCTGTGCAGACATTTCACCTCACTACACAGATGGAAACACCGCCAAAGTGTAAGATGACCAGGGCATCTTCTCCTCTCCCGTGGCCTGGAGCAAGTTTGGCATCTTTTTTCCACCACATGGCAGATCTGAGTGGCTCTCAGATGAGAGGAGGGTCAATCGCAGTGCAAGCGCAGCAATCACAATGTGCCATCTCAGATAATGGACCTACTGACAGAGGCAAGCACACGGCACACCTCCCATCCAGGGGACCACACAGTGGAAGTATGATGCACTAGCTGTGAAATATGTCTTTTGGTGATTCATACTATAAATTAAAGGTTATCCTAATGCTTTTCAGTACAAAATGTACTTTAAACACTTATTTTCCTGGTATGAATCACTAAACCAGTCCTCCCTCTAGGTTAGCAACAGAGACCAAACTGCAACTGGTCAGGAAAAAGAATATAATTTTACTTCTCCACTCATTTTGAATTAGGAAATATATGCTGTTTAAGATAGTATTTTCAAGGGAACTAAGCCCCCAAAAGTTGAATTCAAGCTCTCCTAAATGCAGACTTTTAGTCTTTCCAGCACAAGATAGATAATTTATCAGGTCTGGGTGTTTCTCCAGCCTGTACTGGTGTGGGGTAGAGGCACAACTGGCTGAGAAAGGGGCAAATAGCTAGAGGAACTGTGGGCTTAGCCAGCTCTCAGAGACATTTTCGAGGGGGGAGTGAGGAGCAAGAAACTTTGAAAGCCTCTTGCAGGAAGATATCAGTTGAGCAATTTGGGAGAATATGCCAGGGCATCGATAGAAGTCTGTGGCATACAGCTGGGGCACTCGGTGGAGCAGACAGGGAAAAGCAGAAAGATAGGTGAATGTGTCAGATCTTCTCCTAGGCTGCCTTATTTTGCTCAAAACTCTGACAGAACTGCATATACCTGCAGAAAACTGAATCTGCAGCTTTTTGTAAGGGAAATAGTTCTACAAGTTTCTTTTAATTTCTTGATTTTTAGCTCCTAGAGTCTTAGACCCTTAAATACAATGGAAGCAGGCTTTGTTAAGAGGCATCTCCAGCCCATTCAAAACTCTCCAGTATGCTGAATGCTCAGATTAGGTTTGAGCTTTGGAGCATGGAGATAGAGCAAGACCTCTTGATTTGAATTTGAAAGCAAAAGATGAAAAGGATAGTTATAGGAAGAACCCTTCTCACACCCACTGGGCGTCAATGGCATGGCTATGAACTGGAACTGTTTTTAACAAGGTCTTCTGAACTCTACCTAACTAGCTGCACAGTTCAACCCCTGAAGGAGGGTCCACCTCAGCTATTCAAGCAGTGATGAGCCCTGGAGTCATATTCCTGGGCATAAGAAAGAAAATAATTTACAAATATGAGTGTATCTGTATGGTTTAGTCCCCCATAAGACACTGCAAGCACTAGATAAGGTTAGAAAGAGTTAAATGTGATCTGGAGATGGTCTGCATTAACACAGAAGCTATGGACAAGATCTAAGTTAATTTAAAAGTTCTGATTTTCCCCAGCCTTTGTTAAGGTTCATGAGTTCAGTCAATGAAAAGCAAAATTGAATTCTAACAGTTCTCAGGAGAAAGGAGAAGAGTAGGCAAAAATTTTGGCCTGGGAAAGGCTTTCTAAAAATATGTATTTGTCAAAGTAACCAAGTTCTAGCTCTGTATAAGAGGAGGTGCAATATGGTTTTTAACATCTAGGAAAAAATACTCAGTTTACTAACTATTTTCCAAAAGCACTAGATTTCAAATATTTTTCTTTCTGCAATGTCCAAAACATTCAAGTATTTATCATACCACCAGAATAATTTGAAAATGTTCAAGATTTATCAGCTGAGTTTTAGAATTTTAATAGCAAGGTATTTGGTTGGGGAAGTTTAAAGAGCTGATGAAAACTAAGTGACAGCCACTCAACCATAACATAATGCAGGAGGAAAGGGTTTAAACTATTAAATACACCAGAAATAAATGACCATTTTTTTCTTCAGTGAGTTTATTCTTCCTTGTACTTGGGATACCACCTACAAAATAATGTTATTATGAGGAGCTGCTATTTTTAACTGCCCTAATATTAGCATGTACTGCTGTCAAAATCTTAGTCAATTTACATTTCTATCATAAAAGAGCACTGTACTTTTCTTCCCCATCTACTCCACACTATACTTGTCTTATATGTGTTTTACTTTACAGCTTTCTAAGTTAAATCAATGTGTTGTCTTTATTGCTTTCTACTGAACTTCTGCACAAAAAGGATTTTAAATAACTTTTTCAAATTCAAAAAATAGTCTTCTAGATAAATCACTATTTTCAGGACACTGAAATCAATATTTTCAGGACAAATTTACACTCTTCAGAGTACTGTGTAAAGTCAATCTCACCTAAAGATGTAAGAAGGCAAATAGCTCTTACTTTAAAAAATGTGTCTAGGTGAGAAAATGCTATCTTCAGTTTTATGACTTTGGATTTGAAGAGGTCATTACATTTTAAATTAAATGCATGTCATTAGAGAAGGAAAAAAATCTGAAATCTTCTGAAAAAAGGAAAAGAAGAAGAAACAAAGGAACTGTACATGTTGAATTTTATGTGAGTAGAAAAATATGTTCTGCATGAAGTTTTTCCTGAATTGTTTATATTTTTAAGTAATTCACATTATTTTTGTGGTCTTAATGTCATATATTTGTTAGCCTAAATATCAGCATGTGAACCAGAAAACTTGAAATGGCAAATTATGTGGCTCTCTAAAGCATGGTAAACTTCTATTGCATAATACTGCGACTATGAGGACATGTTGAGATGCTCATATAAACACAAACCATAACACATGGCTATACTGAGTGTAGGAGAAGTCAGTGAAAAGTTGATTGACCCTCAGAGAAAAATTTATGTTTCCTGATCTGTTTTAATGTGTGAGATTATGAGAATTTTCTCAATCTATCCTTCCATTCTGAAAACATGTTCACAGAACTGACCAGCAGATGCTTCAATGTTGTTAAACCTCTACTGGAATAGTAAGGATACCGTATGACAGCTACTCAGTGTGATTTCTTCCTTAGTTTGATTTCTTCTTCTTTCAGGTTTAAAGCTGTTTCATGCAAAGGAAAATAACAGAAGTTGTTGTGTTTTGTACATGTAAGATGCATATTCCATTTACAATATTGTTGGTTTAATGAGATTTAGTCAAAATTTATAGAGTGATAAGCATTGTTTTTCCCTGCTGCTTCATTTTTATAACCTGATCTGTCCTCCATGAGCAGCATGAAAATTATACTAGATCCAGCCAAGAATTTTAAATTCTTGTATTTAATGTAAAAACATAATTTTCTTGCTGTAAGTGACTTCACATTGGAACAGTGAAAAAATAGAAAAGGATTATTTTCTACCTTGTTTCTTTGCCCAGCTATGGTAAGTCCAAAGGATGATCTACATCTCCTCATTTTCATGAGTGTTTTAGTATTTTAACTAGTGGAATAGTGTCACAGCACAGCTGGTCTGTAGCTGGACAAGATAAATCTGGCCATAACATAAATCCAATTTGGCTCGCCTAGTTCAGAAGTACACAAGTCCCCGGATAAGGTAATGATAGGATAGACTTGAACTCAAACAGCCAGCCCTGTACAGTCCTGGATGCAGACACATCACTGGCCAGAGATTTGGGCAGTGCAGAGATCCCATCCAGTCAGCTATCCAAGCCTGGGAAATTTAAACCTCCCATAAAAAGTAGTTCTAAACAATAAAACAGGCTGTTTGTTGACAACCCTGGGTGAGCTGTGCCATTTTTCTGTCTCCAACCAACGACCTCATGTGAGAAAAACAACCATTTCTGCGTACAGAGCAGGGGAGACAAGAATGGTGATTAGAACTGGAGAAGCGGAAAAAGCTGAAAAAACTGAATGGCAGTTAGAGTCAGAGAAGCAGAAAGCTGAAAAAACCCAGAAGGTGGACACTGTCTGCCACAGAAGTGGAAAGCTGAAAAAAATAAAAACCCCACCAAAGGTATGGGTGGATTTGTCTCCTTGGGGGAATACCTGCAATGAAGGTGTTCTTCCGCAAATGGTTCCTACAAGAATGGAAGATAAATTATGAAGAGGAAACTTTATTAGACTTGATAACATGGACTAAAAACTTAGGGTTAGAACTGATCAAAGAGAATGAGCTAGATATAAATACCTGGACATGAAATGGAAGATATATAATAGAATCTGCTTCCAAAGGTGATGAAAGGGGAGTTAAAGTCCTAAAGCCCTGGAGGCTTATCTTGAACTTGCTAAGGTAGATAAAAACCCACATGCACGGCAGAGTCCCGGTGGGTGGTGGAGCAGAGGGCAGCAGCCAAACCCAGTGGGTGCCGAGAGCCCATGTGTCGTTGGTGCTGGGGCGGCCAACAGAGGACGGTGGTGCCATGGGGGCTGGCGGTTCCCAGGAGGGTGGTGGCAAGGCAGATGGCACAACCCCTCCACGTGACACGGCCTCGGCACATGGCTGGAGAAGCCCAGCACGCAAGCGTTGGAGCAGCGGTTTCTGGTGGAGCCCCACAGGCAGGCACATCCCTGGGAGGAGACACAGCCCCAACTGCAAGTGGAACTGCGGGAAGTGGTGGAGGCATGGCTGCTGCATGGACCTTTGCTGGGCCAGACCACACGGCGGCTGCTCCGAGATGCTGTGCTGGGACAGATCATGCTGCCATGCTGGGCAGGCATGTATGAGCAGCCCGGGTGCTCATTGCAGAGCCACCCACACCCCTCATCACCACAGAAACACCCAGACTGCCCCTGCCTGGAGCTGATTGGCTCAGCTTTAAAACTGTGCCCTTAGTCCCACCTCCGCTGGCCACACCTTTCTGCCACTGCAGCACGGGGATGGGCTGCAAAGATTTTTCACTACAGAGGCCTGGATGTTGCCCTTATGTCATACCTGGAAATGCACCGGAACCAGGAAACACCAGTACAACGATGCTGAGCTCCACTCCCAGTCCCAGCCCTTCTCCTGCCACTGCCACAGCCCCATCGCATCTGCATCCAAAGCATGAACATCACCAAGGAACCACATCACTGACGGATCATGAGACCCACACAGAGGGAATCCAAGTCTCTGCCCTGTTACCAGCTTTGGAGAAGAAGCCCTTGCAACCCTGCTGGCACCAGCACCAGCTCCATCCCCACCCCTATTGTATACCATCCCAGCACATGTTAACTTGAGACTATGAGCCCTAATAAAAATGGGAGACATGTCTATTCCAATGCACAGGTACTCTAACTTGAAACAAAACTCCAAAGAGTTACATGTACAAAAATTTTATACATATATACACAAAAGCTTTTATGCATAATAAACTGGGTCAGATCAGTTAACCACCTATAACTCTAAGTTATAGAGTTAACCACCCCACAGTTATCAGCCCTGTTCAATATTAGCAGAAGTGACCCTGAGTTAACCTCTCCGAGAAAATTAACTCCAAATGCAAAAATTGTTCTAGAAACAGTAGAGTGAGACACAATAGACAGACAAGTTTACTGAGTAATAGACAGACAAGTTTAGTGAGTATGTCCTAAAGTTTGTATTACAGTGTTTATTACCATTGTTAATCCACACCCTACAGGAATTAGGAGTCAATGGCACACACGGTGGTCTAACCCACTTCATGTCTGGAGATGGATTTCTGCCCCACTGACTTAAACGACAGCACCTGTTTTTAGATTAATTGCACAGTTAATTATCAAATGCCATTTAAGGTGTATGTAGCTAAATGGTAAAGATCCCTCAAAAATTGTTATACCTGTGCAACAAAAATTTTTTGAATGGTGCTTTGAAAATAGCATACCAGTACAAATTGCTTTACATAACTATACAGGTCAAGTTACCTATCATTTACCCAACCACAGATCATTACAATTAAGTAAAACCACTGTGTTATCCCTGAGACCACTGACGAAATCAGGCCAAAAGCCACCACCCGGGGGAGGTCCCAAGCAGCCTCCTGCAGCATTTGGCTATACACCAGAATAACCTCTAGAAATTCTGGTGTTTAATTCTGCTAACTAATTGTAACATTTACCCACCAAAAAATAAGCTAAGGTTTTAAAAAAAGTGCCTTCTCAATGTCTAGCACAAACAGGGATCCAGCCACTAGACATTATTTGATGCTACTTTTATGTATTTTCTTGATTATTCATAAGTTGTTTATGTTGGGGAACTTTTTCAGTAAATATTAATAAAAGTTTGTTTTTAAAATATGTTAGGGGAAGCCTTCCCAATCAAGTCCCTGGCCCTGATCAAGCCCTGGACCTCGCTGGTGAGGGAAGTATGCCATAAACCCCAGGTGTTTCTATGCTAAAAAGATGATTTCAAGTCACTTTGACTCATAAGCTTGGCCTTATAAAAGCTGATTCCTCTTTTTGAAGCAAACTTAGAAATTGTGTTCCAGAAAAGGCTATCTAAGTCCAGCTGTGGCAGATCTTGGGTGAACGTAGCATTTAAATTGTTGTAAGTAATCTTGTTTAGTAGTGCTTATTGTTTTATTGGATATATTGTCTTATTGTTCATAATAAGACAAGTGCATGTTTTCTGAATTTATTAGGTTAAACTATGTTCATGTTTATAGTTGTTAAGGCTGACAACAGAGGTGAGTTCTCATAACCTACTCAGCTACCACAGCAAACAAAATTATTTCCCTTCATGTAAACACATCTAATTAGTACCATACAGTGAAGTGGCAAATATGCACAATGCTCACCAGGTCAAAGTCTGCATGAACATTGAAACCCTTTAATAACTCTGTTTCTATACAAACATCACAGAATAAATCATTCTCTGATGTTTGTAATAATTTGATCATATTCACAGGAATCCTCTAAAAAATTATTGTCATCCAGCCTGACAACCAGCATTCATCCTAAGGATAAAGTTAAAGCTTCTTAAAGAATTAACCAAGATACCATAATCCACTGCAATTTTATCAATGAGACTGATTAATGAAATTTTACTCTGTATTCATCTCAGCACCATGGCCAGACACGTTTGCACAAGCAAAGGCATCACACAATTTTTTCCACCAAGGTGTTAGTGCCTTACTGAGGCAATTCTGGCTGTCAAACACAGAGGTTTGTAACATAGTTAATACCTGTGCTGACTACCACATTGCACCACTGCAGATGGGGGTAAACCCTTGTGGACTATGTGCTTTGCAAATCTGGCAAACTGATGCCACACATACCCCTGCACTCTGACACCTGAAATATGTACATGTATCCATTGATACCTTTTCATCAGCAATGATGGGCTTCAGTTCACACAGAGATAAAGGTCAGGATGCCATCACACATTGGCAATCAGCCTTTGCTGTTTTAGGTATCCTAAAGAGACAATGGCCCTGCATACATGTCACAGAAAACAAGATATTTCCTACAGCTCTGGGGTGTGTCACATCATGCTGGTATTCCTCGCTTAGCAACAGGACAAGCAATTGTGGAGAGAGCACAAGACACTTTAAAATATATACTTGAAAAACAAAAGGGAAGAATGTGTGGTGCATCTCCAGAGAGCAGGGTAGCTAAAACTATCTATGCACTAAATCATCTGAGAGTATTAGAAAAGTCCCAGAACCCCATAATTATAAATTACTTTTCATCATTACAATCATCCAGCAATGTTCAGTCACCCAAACCCAAGGTAATGGTGCGAGACCTCATCACCAATACTTGGGAGGACCTGTGGAATCTCATCACCTGGGGACAGGGATATGTTTGTGTTGTCCCATGGACTCCTTGATCCATTGGGTACCTGCCAGATGTGTCTGTCCTGCTCTATGTCCTACCTGGGACCACAAGCATCATCTTCCTGATGGCCCTTCAACAGATGTTGTGGAACCGTGCGTAGAAGAGAGATTGAAACAATTTGTACACCTACCTCATGGAAGTCCAAGACTCTTGAAGTGACAGTTCATTTAAGGACTTTATTTGCTTGAAAATTGTTTTTTCTGTTTACAAATTCTTTTTTCCTGTTTGTTGGTTTTTCTGGCAGTTCTAAAAGTTAAATGATTTCTTGTTTTTAGTGTTAAGTTGTAGCTTTGTAATTTCTAGGTGGTTAGCCTGTGGCTTGTTAGCCTGAAAGATTGTGATCTCTCTTGACATCTCCTAAGATGTGAGTGCTGCAGCTCCAGTGGTACATGGGACACATCACTGTCTGGCGGAGCTAGGTTTGTCCAGTTGGGTGGAAAGCATCATTCAAATTAAACTCATGCTGTCTGTGTCATCTCATCTGCAAAGGACCCTTGCAGAGAGGATAAAAGAGAACAGTTTACATTTTTAAATAAAATATAAAGGGGGAATTGTCACAGAACAGCTGGTCTGTAGCTGGACAAGATAAATCTGGCCATAATATAAATCCAATTTGGCTCGCCTAGTTCAGAAGTACACAAGTCCCCAGATAAGGTAATGATAGGATAGACTTGAACTCAAACACAGACCTCAGCCAGCCCTGCACAGTCCTGGATGCAGACACATCACTGGCCAGAGATCTGGGCAGTGCAGAGATCCCAACCAATCAACTATCCAAGCCTGGGAAATTTAAATCCCCTATAAAAAGAAGTTCTAAACAATAAAACCGGCTGTTTGTCTATTACCCTGGGTGAGCTGTGTCATTTGTCTGTTTCTGACCAACGACCCCACATAACAGAACAGAAGTAGATAGTTCTTCTAGGAAAACTTTATCTGGTTAGTCTTTCTTCTAGATGTCTCTTAAATGTAAAAGCATGGCCTCTGCATCTTAAGTTTTGTTGTGTTATGGATCCCTACACCTGCTCCTTGTGGAGCACAAGCACATTTTTATGGTTTCAGAGAGGACTGGAAATTATATAGAACTATCTGACAACCTAATAATTCTTTTATAAATCATCAGATTAGGCTTTGCTTTACATATTTTGTCAGTATCCCTTGAAAGAGCAGGATAGATTTCTTGGCAAGACTCTAGCAACTTTGTCATTGGAGATCTCTTAGAACTAGCTAGACAAACATCTATTTCAAGCATCATAAAACAAATTAATCTTACTTTTGGACAGGGTGATAAATTAGATAGCCCCTAGCACCACTTCCTGTACCATGATTAGATCATGTTTCCTGAAAAAGAGCATATAATATGATTTCTGGTTCTGAATCAGGCCGTAGATTGACCCTGTTATCCAGACAGTCAATTCTCAGCAGAATTGCAGGGTGTGTGGAAAAGGAAAAAAAAGGCAAGGTGGGTTTATAGGTAGATGTTAAATAAAACCGTATGGAAAATATAATGAACAGCAGGAGAGTGTGAGATGTTCTGTCATTTGAGGATCCAAGAATTTACTCTTTAGCCTAGCGTGTAGCCTGAGACAGCTCAGGGAGATTAAAAAAAAAAAGTGAAAGAACAAAAATTTTAAGTGTGCAGAGTCATAATTTTTTGCCATTCTTGTCAACAGTTTTAAGAGAAGACACATGGTATTTACCATAGTGCTAAAGTCTTAGAAATGAAAAATAACAATTATCAGAAAAGACCTGGAAAATTTGTTAGAACATTTGTTTTCCACCCCTTTTCTGAAAGCTGAGAATTCTGTAATTGTTTAGAAGTTCCAAATCCTTTATATGCAGTAGGAATTACTATCTGTGCTACAACAGCATCTGGAGACTCTAAAAGAGGTTTTGCCTTTTGTAGGCAAATACACACCCAGTATACTCAGAAGGTATGCATTTCCCACAAAAGACAGGAATATTCCTAGTTCATGTGGAGTATATTTTTTTTTCTTTTTCTTTTTTTTTTTCTTTTTCTTTGTTTGATTTTGTTGTTTGTTTTGATTTTAAAATTGTGGAAAAATTACCGAGCAAGAGTATATATATTGTTTGAAAATCACCCAGGAAACCTGTGTTAAGTATTAGAACTGAGTCCATCACTGCCAAATGTCCTTCTGTAGGCATATAATGATTTTAGTTTTAAGCAGACAGTAATCAGATCTAAAAACTGCAAAAGATTACTTGAAGGGATCCAATGGCTGGCCCAAGACCTCTGCTGATAAACCATTTAGGAACCACAAGGAGAGGTTGTACATATATTTGTACATGTGTTTGTATAGCCTGTTGTATGCAACTGAAATGGAGCTACTGCTTATGCAATGTATGCCTTTCTAGTACCTGTGTCAGAATAGTATAAGCAATGCAGTTTGTTAATGAGGAAAACCTGAGTATTTGAAGTAGAAGGCTACTAGAGAGAAAAAAAGCCACTTCTTATGATGCCTTAGTAGATATAGAGAGATTTCTGTATCAAATGTCTTAAGTACAATCTCTAGACACTTCAGAATATTGAAGGAATGACATTCCCTGCTTGAGAGCTTTGTTGGATGAAAATGGAAATCTGCTACTACATTTCAGAAGGTAATTATTGAAGTGAGAAACTATATCAGATTAAATTGTGAACACTTGGCCATCCCATGTGAATCCATAATTTGTTGCTCTACAAGGTCACAGATCATCATGACATCAACAGTTCCCAGAAGAGTTAGCTTGGTTGACAAAACCGGGAACAATATTAAGTGACCAAAATTAAAGAAACACCACATGGAGAATGGGGAAAAGAAACAAAAGCTGAGATCTTTCCTTCAGTCACACACATATAAAAAATTCTGCATGTAGTTAAACCAAAGTAATCTGGTTGACAAACACAAAAAGAGAGCCATATGAAGCACTGGAATAGGATGGAGTTTGAGTTAAATAAATAGATATTAAACATTTTTTAGTTCTATTCAGTGTCAGAAATATCAAATAGAAAAACCACAATATACACTAAATTTGTGGGAAAAAAAAGTAATGGAAAAAAAGTGGGTTTTTCATCTCGTGGAGCTTTTAGCTCTGTTGAGGGCATATCTCCTCAAATTGTAATAGAAATATTTTACTGTTCATTGTCTAACTTGTAAAATGTTTTATTTGGAAATAAATGAGATAAACTTCAAACTTTTTAAGAAATTTGGCTGATCATTTCTTTATTGTTATGACATTGATTTATTAGAAAGTCCTCAGTTCTTTAGCATTATTTATCTAAGGAAATTAACACAAAGAATATAATCTTTAGAAATCTTTGCCTGAAGGAAGTTGCTAGAATTGATTAAAAATTATAGGGGAGAGATTATTTGCTCTAATACTTAGCAGGTTTTATTTATACTAATGCATTATAGCACTTCCATGGACAGGTTAGCTAAATCTCGGGCAAAATTTATTTGAGTTTGTTCTGCAGGCTGTGCTCCTGACAGTTGCCAGGCGCAGATAGCTGTGGAAACCAAAGTTCTGTATTTGTTCACTGTTCAAGGATAGGGTTCCTGAAGCAGATCTGACCTGGACGGAGGCATGGGTCTATTTATATCTTTATGCCTACTGGATTCCCAGTTGAGCATTCCTGCCTTGCTGCCAATCCATGGGTTACATTTTCCAGGCAGTGTCTTCAGTGACTGAGACCTTCCCTAGTGCCCTGTCAGTTATGGTGGGAGTCAGATTACGCAAACACGGCAAAAAGATTGAGAGCAGTACAGAGGACGGAGGAAACATTGGTTGTGGAAGGGACACCATCTGTCCCTCCAGAGGAACTCAGGTTTAGCTGAAGGAGCTCTGTTCTTTTTTTTTTTTTTTTTTTGGCTGGTTGACACGATGGACAAGATTTGTGAAGAACAATAAAACTGAATTTTATGGTCAGAGCAGAGTGCCTTCACTCTTCTGGGCCAATGGGAAGACAATCCCCTGAATGAGCCAACTTGCAACTATTCACTCAGCAGAGGTATCCCCATCCACTGCTTGCCACCAAAGGCTTATTTTGGGTAAAATCTACACTGATGTTTAATCAAAGTAAACAGAGAGGAGACACAGAAGTCCTACTCATACTTGTATCTGAAAATGAAAGAAAGTAATTTTATTGCATATTGGAATATTTTTCAGCTACCCTTACCTATGCTGAAGGTTGAGGAAATGTAACAGAATAGAAGCGTAAAGCCTGTAATTTAGTAACTAGAGTGCTTAGCCTGTAGCATCTCCTGGAAGAAGATGGGAACAGAGCATTTGGTACCTCATCTTCATGTGCAGTGTGTGCAGGGGTTTATTTCAAGTCTTGGCATGAAAACTTTCATTGCAACTGAGGGATACCTTGGGCTAAGCAGTAGAGAAGCACCAAGGTGACAAATGAAACAGAGAAGTCACTGGTTCCCACACAGGGCAGAGAAGCAAGGAATGTTCTGTCTCCTTGATGCCCAGGGCCTGTAACCTTCCCTGAGAGAAAGCTGAGACTTATCTTCCAGTGAAGGGAGTGCCGTCTTCTCTGAGCAGGGGAGCTGCTTTGCTGTTCAATAACTGTGTGCAATTATGTAAGTAAGAAATATCTGAGAGGGACAGAAAAATAAAAGGAAGAAAGAAAATAGAGAAGTGAGTAGGCTTGGCCAGCTGAGCAGAGAGCACTGGCCATACCAGGACATCCTCTCAGGGCTGCTTTGAGGAGGAGAAAGCATTTCTCTCTCATGTTTTCATGTCCTAACTGCATTAAACAGTGGAGGGAGCATGAGATTGCATGCATGGGTTTTCTGTCTCTGCCCCAAGGGGCTAAAAGTTGGTACTCATCTACATCCAAAGCCAAGACAATATCTCATAATGAAACTTTCATTTAAAATTTGACTTTCAGGACACACTCTCAGGAATGAGAATTTTTTATTGTATCTTCTTTGATTCAAAATCATATTTTCCATCTCAAAGGTAAATTTCCTGAACACTGAGGGGAGAATGGGAAGAGACATCTTTCACATCCTTAGCTGAAACATACCGGTGAGAGAAAACAAATCAAACTTTACTGGGGAGAATAAAAGAGAAAGAGGTAGAGCATGGTTTGAGCATCCAAGTTCAGGGTCCTTAGTTTAAAAAGGAGATGCTCTGGGCTACAATATTCTCTGTCAAAGAATAGTTTCTATGTGTTATACTAAAGAAAAACTGTCCCAGAACACAGACATCAAAACTCTAGGATTTCCATCCTAAGCTGATGCCTTAATATTGGACTAGAACATTTCTTTGTCCTATTGTCATCTCTTTTGATTCAGCAATCCGCTTTATAGAGTGACACAGCTTGGATGGAGAGAAAGGGGAGAGAGAAGGTGGAGAGAAGGGTCATAGTCAAAGATCATAACTTGGCCTTTGCACTGGGTTGTGTTCCCACAGTTAAGACATTATTTTCAGCTCCATCTTGCCTGGATCTGAAGACTGAATAGAACTACAGGTTGTTCTGCTTGGGTGAAAATCTCCTAGAGTGAAGCTACTAAATAAATAAATAAATAAATAAATAAGAGGCATTTGTTCTCCTGCGTCTTGTGCGAGAAAGAGTCTTTCCTTCTATTTGCTGGAAGGAATTGTTTCCTGTTAGATTGTTTTAGAAACACTCCAGCCAAGCCTCTCAGAACAGACCTCATGTTAAAGAGTGAATATTAAGTAGAGGAAAAATGCTAAGTAGAGGAAGGCCCAGTTTCTGAATCTAAACAAAGCTTAAGCATGAGAGAGACCTGGCCTAAAGACTGGTGATGGTTTAGTCCCATAAAAATTTTCTTCTCTTCCCCCTTCACTTTTCAAAGCAGAGTACACCCAGTAGCATCTTTTAACTTGAAGATTTCCAGATGCTTGAATTTTTTACTCTGTTTTCATGTTCAGATACTGTCTACTGAACTTTTGGATGGACTTCTGCCCCTAGTTTGTTCTTTTTTATTGTCCCTAGTATACAGCTGAGACTCAGTTTTCTGACTGCCTGCTCAGAAGGAAGGTGAGCCTTTGACTTTGGCTGCCCTCTACTTCACCATGGCCTGATTTTTCCCTAAAGGCCCAGGGTTAGGCCATATGTAAGCAGGGATTGCTGGAATTGCAATTGTGGGTGCAAGTCCCTAAATCCTTCTTAAAGTACTCAGCACTGTAAGGTTGAAACCAATAAACTAAAGCCAGGAGGTTCCGGGGCAGATATGAAAATCTGAGGTAAGGAGTTAAAATAAGTGTCTGCTGGTGGTTCCTTTTCATAATGGGGTAGGAATTCATTCATGCTGGAAGCCTTTGTATGGCAACTATATGAAGTCTTTGATTAAAGTTGATTAAAATGGTAATTTTGAGCTCTGGTAGTTTAGAATAACAAATTTTTCTCTCTTCACTCCATATCTGAAAACCTTTAAACTACTTCAGTGAACTGCAAGCTAAGTAATCCTGCTCCTATTTTTAGGGACATAAGCCCTGGCTTCAGCAGGGCCATGGCAGTTAGAATAAGAAGATTTTCCAAGTGTGGAGGATTAGCCTTTGCAGCAGTTGTATGACAAAGCAGTATAGTTGCCAATGATAACAAGGAGGAGGAAAGAATTTATCATTTATTACATATTCATATTTGCCTTTTTTAAACACAGAAATTTGTGAAAATGCATCCAAAATGATTCTGTGTTTTTTGTTTTGTTTTGGTTTTGTTTGTTTGTTTTTTAATTACTCAGAGCTTTCAGTTCCACAAATGTCTCACCTCATTGAAGAGCAGAACAGATGAGTTCTGGATGCCAGTTCTGTCCTGGAATTGAGAACACTAAGCATCACAGTTTGGGTCCTGTCTAATCCTCTGGTGTGGAGTTAACCTACTGAGACTTAAAAGCTCCTCTCTTCCTGGCACTGATCTTTGTAATCATGAGGAAAACAGCTAATTAAATACGCAGATGAAGGAGCATTTTATTATTCAGCTCTTAGATATCTATACTGGCTTTACTCTTCCTGTAAAATCCATGCTCCAGCTGAGCAGGTGAACTAGTGCCGTTAAATTTTATGGCATCAATCCTGCGCTGGTGAACCTGCAAGATGACAAGGAAGATAAATTACTGAAATAGTAAACCAGCAGAGGACAGTGCAGAAGGCTAAAAGGTGAACTTGTCATTAAAGCAAAAAACTGCAACTCACAACTTTCTCCCTTACTCCCATAAAGCCCTCTCAAACAACACACCCAAAACTCAAAGCTCTGTTATAGTCCAGCTGGTGAAACACACAAGGTTTCAGAACTAGCATGGATAACACAAGGTAAGAAACGTGGAGCTCTGTATTTTCAGTGATTTGGAATAAATCTCCCTTTTCAGTTGCAGAAATTTTCAATGTAAAAAGATGACAACAGGGATATTGGATATTCTTTATTACCATAATTTAAATGTTCATCTGATCCTACATACACTGCCCTAAAGTTCATGCTCTGTGAATTTTTGAGACATCTCCTTTATTGACACAAACATTCACAAGCAGATCTCTTTAGACTCATGTATAAGTGTTTATAGTTCCTAGGGGATGCATCTGTCCCTTCCTCTTTATGCCACCTTATGGCATAAAGAAGCTATCAGTTCCTGAGAGAATACCCCATTGTGCACATACTGCAAGCTTCTGGAATGATTTTGTGCCATTAGCCCTTCTTGTGGTGCCTTAAGTCTCCTCACAGGAAGCTGTTGAACTCAGTGAGAAAATAGGAGTCTTAAACCCCTAAAGGCTTTTTAAAATTATGGTAATTGCTGGTGGACAAGGGGAACAGTCAATCAGAAATTTCTGTAAAGGAAGCCCCAGGCATCCTTCCTTTTCCACAACAGTGCTTGCTGCAGGGTGGTGTAAAACCACAGCAGAAAGACAGTGTTCCAGATGCTACCTTTATTTCTATGGAGAGTCTCATGCATTTTTCTGGACAAAAAGATACTTTGTGTTTTCAACCCAATAAAAAAAGTACACACGGCTGAATTTTCCTTAGTGAGTTTGACTGGGACTTAGTATGAGCAATTTTGATTTTTAATTTAGTTCACTGGATCTAGAGATTAGCAAAGTTTCATCCTCTATATAAACCCATGGTCAAAGTTACAAAGGCATCTTTGGTGCTCATAAATGTACCTAGTACGATTTGCAAGTACCTAGAAGTTGCAGACACCAAATTTTAATTACTCAGGCAAAATCCTTAAAGAGACATATCCACTAGATGACAAATTAACTAAAAGTAAGTTGTGATATCTCCTAAGTTTCACGTGTCAGACCTATCATTCCCCTAAAAGAGTCCTAAATTTTAAGTGGAGGAATCTCAGCTTTCTACAGACTTCAAGGGAGACTTTGGCCCTTCTCTTTCCTTTGCAATATGTAACTTGTCAATGTCTAGAGCCAACTGATCCAAGTTTTAAGAGAAGTGTCTGAAATACTGATCCTTCTTGTGATTTAGGCTTCAGATTCAGGCTGTCAGGATGTTTTGATCACTTCTGAAACTAGAGATAAGGTAGATTTTTTTTGTTAGGGTTTTTTTTTGTGTGGGTTTTTTTGATTGTTGTTGTTGTTTGTTTGTTCTTTTCCCCTAAGATCAGAGAAATCTTTGGCTACAGCTTTCTTTTCCATAGACATTACCTTGAACATCAGCCTGCATGGTTCTCAGGCAAGACCAGACTTTGAGCTAGAGTAAACCCAGCCAGTCAGTGTGAATAAATACCAGATAACATAAACCAGAAAGGAGTGTATAAGGAAATGGTCTTGGGTGCTAAAATAAGGTGTACAATTTGAAAAGTAGATTTCTGGTCCCAGCTCTTGCTGTGAAACTTCTTTAGAATTTTTAACCTATTGGCTAATAAGAGAGTGAGAAATTGAGGATTGCTGCCCAGGATTATGAAAAAACATTAGCCCTAATAATCCTTTCTGGATATTCTTTTCTCTTAATAATGTCACTGAAGTTTCTTGCAATGCAGTGCAGGAAAAGCAGCATGTTGTCCATGGCAGTTGTCCATCCTATCAGGATCATTCATACTAGTCTCTTTGATATGTGGATTGGACTTCCCTCAAGTTAGAGCCAGTAGTATCTAATGCAATGTCTCCTACCTGTTCTGCCACAGAAAACCACTTCCCCTGCCTCAACTGTAAGGAAATTATTTCCTTCCTTACTTTGGATGTGCCTTGAATACCTCTGCTAGACGTGGAGTGTGTGCTAGGCACCAATTTACATACCGTGGACATATGCTGAAGACACAGGAGCCTAGAAGGATTCTTTGTTAGGAGGCATCTAACAAAGCTGATATGCCTTGAAATTTAAGTGACAGAAGGGTGATGCCTTCTAAATTGATTGGAAGTTTCAGTTCCTAGAGAAGCACTTACCTGATTCTTTGAAGAATTACAAGTTTAACTTTGGAGTTCTTCTGCCCTCTAAATCCTGAGTAAAGAAATAAAAGCTTTTTTTCCCTGCCTTTACTAACAGCACTCTGATAGTTCAGTTTGTCCTCTGTGGAGCCTCAAGGCTTCACTTGTGTCATGGCAGTCTGGTTTGACATGTTTGTCAACTTAACCATCAGCATGACACTGCAGCAGAACACTGATGATTTAGGTGTAAAATAAAATTAAGATAAAAATAGTGCAGGGAAATTTCACGCAATGTCAGAGACCCTGTTCTGGCATAATTCCATGCCCTCCAGAATATCCTTCCATTAAACCGATTGCAAAGCTTATATGCACTAGAAATTGAAAGGCAATGTGGGTTTATCACTTAATCTTCAATATTAGTTTGTCCTTTTTTTTGTTATGTGGGACACTTTAGTTGAATATCTTCAGAGATGATATAATTTCTTTCTTGGTTTTCCATTTCAGAGAGTTGTCAGTGGAACAAGTATTCATCATAGATGATTTTGACCTGAGGTCTCCTCATCAAAAGGAGGACCATACTCTGAAATATGTTCAGCTTTCTTTTGAATCTGTCATGAATTTGCTAATCTTCAGCTCACCCTCTATGCCACTCAGATAAATTATAAACCTAGAGATCCTACAAATGCTGAGCAGAATCTCTCTTTTTTAAAATTACTTTTTCCTTGCAGCAGAGATTTGTTTCATGCACAATCATTTTAATTTATCAGGATATGTGTTAGGCATTTTGAATAAGATCAACACCGAATTGAACTTTCACCCAAACAGGAACTAAATTAATCTTGATATTCAGAAAATAATCTTTAGAAATACTAAATCTTCATTTTGCAGAAATGTGGCAATTTCACAAGAAAATGAGAGTGAGATATTTACAAAAGCATTTATTGACACACTTGGTTGATCTTTGGATTAGAATAAGCTTTTATTATTTTCAAATTTCCTCATCACTGATTGTATTGTTCTGGCTTTTAATGTGCAAAACAATAAATTTCTGTAAATCTGGTTCATTGGGATTTTTACACTATGGTTTATGCTACCTCTTAGCTAGATCCTATTCTAGTGAGATAAATCCCATGGGAGCTGCACTTAGATCAAACTATGCATAAACAATATGCAGCTGACATTGTTTACGAAGTCCTAATGGAAGAGGCTGATTTTGCTTCAAGTGAAGTTGGTAAATGCAAAATAAATCCTGAAATGAGTATGTGTACATGAACATTGTTATGCACACATACCTTTACCTGGAAGATGTGCTAGAGACAGGCATCTGCTAAGAGCTATGCATATGAAGACAGCACAAATTTTAGCAAGACTAACAATTCCTGAACTGTAAGAAGTAATGGTTCCATCTTCTCAGATTACTGATGCTGGGATGAAACTGGAATGTTATAGTACATGTGTTTTCTCCTAATTATATCTTCCTATTGGAAAATATGATTTTAGTGAAATGAAAACTGGTTAGACGAGTTTGTTTATTTCACTGAAGTTTCAGAAAAACAATTTTAAATCTTAAAAATATTATTTTTCCAGGTCTGTAATATTTTGTTTTTCCATTATTAAATAGCTTTTGTATTTTAAAAATGCATAAAATCAAAGAATCACAGAAAAATTCATGTTAAGGGGAACTTAATCCAGTCTTGTCCTCATAATGGGCTCAATGGTATACTCAAACCAGTTTATAGAGTATACAATTGTAGAAAAAATCAAATGTGAGACAAAATATTGATTAATCATAAACTAAGGAAAAGGGAAAAATGATGCTTTCAAGAAAATTTGAAATTGTCTGCTTTCTTTCTCTTAAGTTATGATCCAATATTGAAAAGATAAGTTTCCAAGGAAGCAGAACCTATTTTATAACTCATTTATAAGTTCATTTTACATCATCACAATGTACCAAAGCCAACACAATAATATATCTACCAGAATCAGCAACTGAAAACCCCATGTGTGAAAATTAAAACTAGTCAAAGGGCTACACTGTCGTAAATACTGTGGTTGATTTACTCAGATTGGATATTGACTGTTCTTGTACACAAGAATGAGTTTCTACCCTAGAACAATAGCAATCCAACTTGCATGCTGAGCGCAAGCACAGATAATATGCCATTTCAGCATCAAATGGAAAAGTTTATTCCAAACAGTCAGGTTACCTGACCTCTCCTCTTTGGATTCCTCGGCAAATCTGTATCAGTATTTCAAAACAGAACTGCAGTTCCAGAATCAGTGCTTCTGGTTCCTCAAACATACTAAACCCTTGTCATTCATCTGACTCTCACAGTCATGGAAAACTTTATCTCTCTCCTGTATCAGCTTATTGAAACAAATAAAAGTGAACCAAAATTAACCCACTGTCCTGAAACATGTAAAATTAAATGAAGCCAGTCTTTCCACATCCCTCTTCTCTACACAGTTGATACCATAACCAGGGAAAGAAACATGGCTCCTTTAAAAAAAATCAACCTTCATGTATAAAAGCAGTGGATCTTAGTTAAGCACATAACACACATAATAGAGTGTTTTGGTTTTTTTTTTTAATTTTTTGACACTTTGATCAGAAAAAAATGTTGCAGGCAACTTTGTACAATATTTTGATAGAAGTATGCTATGAACAAACAATTCCTGTTGCAAGCATGACAGGAGGAGACAGTAGGGGCAAGAAAGCAGAAAACAAACACATACATAAAGACCCACAATAAAGAAGAATAAAAATTTTAAAAGTAACAACAATGAAGAGAAATAATAAAACCAAAAATAAATGGCTGTGGAAAGAAATTAGAAGACTCAAAGATAAAAAGTGCAGTGAAGCAGCAAAATGAAGAATATAAAAAATAGAAGAGAAAAGCAAAGCAAATAAAAATGAATTATATAAATCTATGTGAAATCACACTGCACAGAAATAAAGGAAGTAGAACGACTAGGGAGATAAGGAAATAACCCCAAACTAAAAATATGAATGTAAATTGAAATGTGTTCTTTTGGAACCTGGGAACAGCAAACAAATTCTGTATTGTAAAGTAATAATTAAAATCAAGGGGCAGGACAAGAATTTTGAAAGAAATTTTTTGTTCACCTGTTTAAAAAAGTTTCAGGCTCATTGATTTTAGGATTTTGGCTTACAGTTGACAAATCTTTCCATGGTGATAAAAGACCACAATTTCTCTGTTGGTGTCTCTGATTTTTTTAACTCTAGAGCTAGAGAAACTTGGAAAGTGTCTTCTTCCTGTCCTTCAGCTGCAGCAATGTACAGCCTGCAATGCTGGGTCAAGGTTAACATGCCTGGGCTGAGGTCAAGACACTATTTCTGATGATTTTTTGAAGGCTTGAGTTAGTTCATCCACCAAAAACTTTATGGAGGAACCAATGCTAAGAAAACAATGTTTAGTGGATAACAGTTTAAAGGGTGTTTTCGACTGTGTAAGCAGATGCAGGACAGAGGGAAGAGAATCAGACCTGGGGGTGTTTTTGTTAGATTACCATCCTTCTTTAATACCCATAGCAATCTCCTAGTTGGGTTCTACCACTGAACTATTTATTTGAACATCTGAAAACTCTTGTGACATAGTGAATGATTATGGTGCCCCAACAGGATGAAAAATTTCGATATCACTCTGAAACTTTGTAGCTGAGCAAGAAGATAACATAAATATGTCCTAATCCAGCATCACAGACCACTGTCCCTTTCTTATGATTTCCTATCCTTGCTCTCCTAAACTCTGTTAATAAAAATTTCTATTGACTTAATCTAACTGCTGTTTTGGTCTTCCTTCCTCTCCCTCTTCTCTTTCTGTTTTAAGTATCACATTGGTGGTATGTGTTCATTAGCAAAGGGAAAGGAACTTAGGAAAAGCAACTGGGAGCTGCACATAGGTGGTCAGTGAGAAAAAGTAGACTAATTCAGAGCCAGAGAATTGAATGGCTGGCAGACACAAGTAGGGAACAAAAAGGGGTCGATGTGGATAAATAGGTATGGTTCAAAAACACTGTGTTGGTAATTAAGTGCCCCAAGGCTGAATTGGCACTGACTTGCTGTTCCAGAGGCATTGTTTATATTCTTTCAGGAAGTACACATTGAAGCCTTGAGGTGCTCAAAAATATCTTGTCCCTGCACTAGGATCACTCAAAGGTGTGTGTTTCTTTGACTCCAGCAGCAACCATGGATGTGTGGCTTTTGGAAAACAGCTGGTGCTCAGTCAGCCAGTATGAGTGTAGGAAGATTCAGCCTTCAAAGGCCATGTAGCTATACCCCACTCCCTCTATAACAGTCCTGCCCTACTGCTTCTTGAATCCTTCTGTCATAGGGCTACCTAAATCTAAATGTATGCACCTCAAATGCAGTTTTCAGCTGGGTTCCACAGATCCAAGTGATGCTGAGAGGTAACAGATGGAGGTAGCCTGAACCGGCTCCCCAAGGAAGGGTCTGCCACTCCAGCAGAGCAGTGTTAGAGCTTTTATAACTGCCTGACTACAGATCTAGGTGACAATTTCCATCTTCAGGGAAGCATTGGTATACCTAGATTTCAAAAATGTATGTTAACACTATCCTCACATTTTATTGCATGGTTTATAGAGGTTTAATCATATTCACACACCATATTAAGTGAGACTCCAATTCTGTGTGAATAGCATTTTTGGTCAAAAACCAGCAGGGTTTATTGAGTGAGTATAAACATACATGTATGGATATATTTTTTTTAATCTTATATTGACAAGGATTGAAATACTACCTTCAGAGAAATAATAATATACTAACACTTTCTTTTCTTGTTCTAACCCAAGAAAAAAATTGAATAAAATAGTTTATCAATTTCACAGGAGTGAAAGGGTCTTCATTTTCTCAATGACAATTTTGTCCACTTGGTTAATAGGACAGGAAGTTTTACCACAAGATATATTAGTTTGCTCTTTAGGTACAAATATTAAAAGGTAAAAATGTTAGCATGTGGGGTTTCCTGAGATCTTGGAGCAAAAGAAAAAGAGGAATAAAATTATCTTTAACCGTATTAAAGGCTAAGGAAAAGAGTGTGAATTTGTTTTAGTTAAACTAAATCACTACCAGCTTTTGCCCTAAACAAAACCATTTTAACAAGTTCTGTCAAATGAAACCCAAGTGGGATGAAGACCCAAGTATTTTGTTGCCAACTCTGTAAATGTTGGTGACATTATCTTCTTATTTTGCCAATGTAATAGAAGATCAATTGTCAGATGCTGCAGGAGCTCAGGTCCATAATCATTAATTAGAGTTTCTGTATTAACTGTAAAAAACCCCAAACAACACCTTGGTTACAAAAAGTATTCATTGTTGGTTACAAAAAGTACAGTGTTACAGCTGGGAAAAAGTAAGGCAAAAGACTGTGGAATATGCTGTATTAAAATTTACAATAGTGTTCAAAGACACAGTTGCTGAGGAAAGTGGAACTTTAAGCTATGCAGTTAATATGTAAGCATTGTGACTATAAAAAATATTAAAATAATTCCAAACCCAGAGTGATGTTTTAATCCTAGCTTTGATTATTAAACATAACAGTCCACATGATATGAGGGTGCACTGATTTGAAACTATTGCAACCTGTCTGTCAGCAACTGTAGCAGTCTTTACTTTTTCTGTTGAACAAATATGTTAGTCCCATTTGCCATGTAAAACATCCTTTTTGTTAAGTTGGAGGGAGCAACTTGTAAAGAAAAATCCTCCAGTTTGGGCTCTAAATTTGAGCTAGCACAAGCATTGGGAACTGATGTTACTCAGCAAGGTTGTTCTTAGACCTTTTTGCTATGATAAAGCTTGCTTTTGAGCAGGAAGGGAGGCTCAGGCAGAATGTCTATGGCTTCATGGTTTTTATTGCTATGTTTGGGTTGAAAAGACATTTGTGGTTTAGCCTCTGGAGGTTTTACCAAGTTCCTTGTAAATATTAAAGTCACCCATTGATTTACAGCTTTACTTTTGAAGTTTTCTGAATGACGAAAAGTAAGCCCAGTAACCCTTCTTTTGAAAATGTATTTTGCATGTACCTTTCATTACATAGCATTTCAATAAAAGCAATAGAGCTCAATGACTTGAGGCAATATTCTATTTACAGATAGTTTATTTTTAATTATCTTCTGCCTGTAATGCTTACTGTCAGACTGTATCTTCTATACACTTACACAGATTAGTAGTGGCTGAAACAGAAACAAAATGGGTTTTTTTCTTAAAGCCTTGGCTTTTTTAAGGCTTCACACCGCAAATGGAGAATCTGGAATTACAACTAAAATGTTTTGCTATGGAAGGCTGTCATGGAATCATAACAAGTTTATCGGTGTTTGGAAACTCATGTTTTCCAGTTACAGCAATGCCTACTTGTCTGGAGCAGTCACTGTGGTTATTTTTCCACCATGGCTAGTAGAGGATGATAGCACTGTCAAAGTTCCATGTCTCAGGGAAACCTGATTGCCTTTTCAGGGCTGTCTAGTTTTTCTTTCTTGACATTTGGAGGGAGTGTTATATGATTTGGACTTCATCACAAATCAGAATCATTGCAATGTGCAAGTAGTAATTTGTATTTATGTACAAAAGTCTCTATTTTAGGATATTGCATAAAATCCCTGACTGTATCATTAAATGGTTATTCTCTAGTATTTATTAACCAGTTTTCTACTGAGAGCAATTTTATCATACATTCATAAGGAAGAGATGTTCTTCTGGCATATATATCTATTTGTTATAATAATCCAAAACACCCCAGAAGGACTATAAATGTGCCTGTTTCTACAGTCTGTTTATGTAATGCTTATTATATGCACAGCATATATGTGCTTTTCAAGGAAATTGCAATAAAATGTGCAAATAGTAATCTCTTTAAGGCAAACACTTTTTATTCCAAGTGCATTGCCAGCAGCAAACAATGAAAACCAGAGTAAGATATGTATAGTGTGTTGTCACAAGATACATCAGATGTGATCACTGTTACAAGTCTTCTTTCCCTAAAGGTATTTTTTCTTAGGCTGTCCTGAAGAAAGCAAGCCTTTTGAACAGGCTTGGTAATTTTCTCTGCAGGGTCAAGAGATGTGCAAATTAGAAATTGCTAAAAATATTTCACAGGCGCATATAGACTAAGACCTTGTACTTGTCTTTAAACAGCCAAAGAATCTCAAGTCTAGCAAGTAGACTAGAGACATGTCAAGTGATGAAATTGAATGTGAATGTAAAAGCTTTTCTCTGCTAAAAAAGAACACAGCCTTTAGATTAATATTAGCGAACCCTACTATGTCACATTGCTACAATAAGCATCTCTCTCTGGGAAATAAGAATACATTAGTTCAGGTCAATATCTGCATTCCCATCAGACAAAATTACCTAACTGTCTTTGTCTGGTAATGATAATGACATTGTTAGCCTCCAGGGAGTTGACGTCACACAACTAAGCAACTCAGGAAGAGCACAGTGTAGAAGTGTATAAGTGAACTGGCAAAGACCTCCATGGGTATGAACTGATTCAGCTGACAGATGCTGTTTCAATGCCGTAAAAAAATCCAAATATGTCCCAAGCTGCACTTAAAAGAAAACAAGCAACTTGCAAAAGAGCGTTTTAGGCATATAAAGTTGTAAGCGACCCATCAGGAAGGAAAGTATTTCAAGAACAGGAGGTGTGACTGAATCAAATCTACGGTGCACAAACCATGCTCAGAGGTGTATGTGTGCATTTGTATTTGTGATGGATAATAGTCCTTTCCACTCTAAAAAATTGAAATCCTTTGCCTATTCTCCTTCTCTGTGTATATCTACTTACCTGTATGCCCCTGACTACATCCTGGAAGTACACTCAGGTCTTCCAAAGACAGCCAGGAGAAAGTAACTAAATATCAAAGCCTGTGAATAAGGCTAACTGCACTGTATCATCATCATTGAAGTGACACATGAAATCTTTTGCCACTAAATAAAGAATGACTGTGAACTGTTTGAACACTTTGTCTGTTTAATAAGAAAGGAACAGCCAGTTTATCAGAATGATTGTGAGGGCAAAGGTAGGAGGATTTTTTGGTGTTTGTTCTAGGCTTTACATGAAACTAATTCTCTCTCTATATTGCATTTATTTGATTAAAAGAGAAGTTCAGTCAATACTGCTGTAGAAAAGTCAAGGCATGTCTGAACTCATTAAAGTGCGGTTTGTACATTGACACTGATGAAAGACCTGCTGCTGGTGCTGCTGCAAGTCCATTTAGTTTTTATTTGACATCAAGTTGCTTTGCCTGTACTGTCAGAGCTTGTATATGAAGCTGCACTACCACGAAGAAAGAGCACATCTGACAAGGAGCCAGGAATTTCTCAAATCATACCTGGACACTGCCTCATTTGCCTGATATATGTGATATATCTGGGCAATCTGCTATTCTTTTGCTTTCTTCCCCATCTCAAAATGGTGCCTATGCTCTCTCCACAGTCTGCTCCAAATAGCTGTGTGTGGGAGGAGATACCTGCAGCACAGCTTCTCCTACCCGCAATCCACTTCACATATGTTTGAGACAGGGAAAAGAAGTGGGGCAGTCACAGGCACCCAAACTCAGCACTTGTGAAAGGAAGTGGCTCTGCTAAAGCAAAATCTGCTGCTGCCAACGGTTTTCAGCCCACTAGGCTGCCAGGAAAATCTTCTGTCAGTGCATGCAGCTTACCTAACATATCAGTGCAGAAAGACTTTTTGTAGGGCATTCATGAAGGCTGACTTAGCCTGCTCAGGCTCGTGTCACCAGACTGCTTCTGTAGCTGAGCAGGAGCACTGAAGCATGCAGGACCATTATGGGATCCCGTTTCTCTCTGGTGACTGCAGAGGTGATTATCCACATGCTAAAGTTAGCTTCCATGAAAACGTTTTTAGTTGGGCTTTTATCAAAATGACTGCTTCAGGGTTGAGCAGATTATATTCCCATAGCTCTGTTTTGACATGCTGTTTTGCTTTATTTCTCTCTTCATGGTGCTTCTTAAGCACTGCCCAGAATTTTTAGAACCTTCAGATCTGATCTGATTCATCTCTTTTGAATAGCCTTGCAATGTTAGCCAGAGACTATCCTTTATATTCCCTCTTTTTATGTGTGAGCTAGATTTCTAAAAGGATTTGTCCCACTCTGCTCATCTGAAGTTTTCTTTGTTGGTCCCCTTTAACAATTTCTGAGCACACTGGTCAATTCTGACCCTGTTTGTTAGGACACAGAAGTCTCAGAAATGTTTGCTTACTGGAAGAAAATACAGAGCGATGGCTGAAGGATTTGGGCTTCATTTACCTGTGGAAGAGTGTCTCCCCTGTATATTTATAAGCAAGTCATCAAGAAGGTGGAGCTGGGCCCTTCACAGGCTTGCAAGGCAGAGGAAGAGGCATAAATTGAAACAGAAGAGTTTCAGGCTGGATACAAGGAGAAGCTGTTTCTCCAGGTGGACAGTGTCCGAGAGAAGCTCCTCACCCACTCTGAAGATTTCAAGATCCAGCTGAATGAAGACCTCAAGAACCTGTTGTGATCTCAGATATGACCCTGCTTTGAATAAGATCTTGAACTAGAGCTCTCCGGAGGTCCTTTCCAGCCTTGATTATTTTGTGATTTGAGAATCTTAAATACTGCTGGGCTTAGGCCAGAACACCTAACCAAACTCATTGGGTGGATTTTAAAATTATGTTTAGGAGGAAGTATTTAAAGATTTGTCTATATTTTTAGCAAATAAACTATGTAAAACTCTCTCTATACTTATATACGCATTAACCTGGGACAGCTGAGTTTTGTCATATGAATCTCAGAACTACACATGACAGTGATAGTTTGAAATCCATTCTTGCAACTATGTTCTGGGATTTAGGGTCCTTGCTTTCTTCCCTGACTCTAGAAACAGAAGATTTATATTCCCTCATCAGGAAGCTGCTGAGCCCCACTCACTTTAATGACAGAAATCCCTACAAGCTTCACCCCGCATGTCCAATCTGGAAAAGCTCAAATTCTGTTTCAGGCACTAAGTGCCAGTATCATTCAAATACCCAAACAAAATCTTTACTAAAAGAGGCAGCAGCAACATGCTTTGCATCTAGAATCACACCCTGCTGTGGTCTCAACTCTTTCTCACCTCGCAGTTCTTTCAGCAGAGGGAATGTTTGGATGCGAGAGGAATCAATCATCCTTATTAAGACCTGGAAAAACCTCTCTCTTACCCTCCACTCCTACAAGTCACAGTGGCATCCAGATGGGCCCTAAGTTCTCACTTTTTTTTCTCTTCTAGCACACCTGCTACCATCAAAATGAAGGTTGTTAGGTTGGCTCTGGGGTTGTTCTCTTGGCAATACAGTCAAGCATAGTGCTGCTCTGATGTCCACACTGCATGCAGGACATAAAACTGTTCTGCTTTTTGATACTGTTTCCCATGCTTTGTGGATGTGAGACCATTTGGAGGGAGAGGAGAAGAGATGTTCACACAGAGACACTTTATCAGTATCTAATAAAAACACCTGTTGTGGCCATCCTGTAATTTTTTTTTTTTCCCCAAAGAAAGCTCTTTCCTTCAACTCTCACCAAGGTCCTAATTTGTCTTGACCAGGGCTCATCTTCAGAGGCCTGTCTCCCTGTTACAAATTGACAGAATATCCTCTTCTTATTCCACTTGGAGAAAATCTGGCAAAGAGCTAGATTTGGCAAGTAGAAAGCAAAAGCCCCTTTTAAATGACATTTTTAACTTCCATGGAAGAATTCCAGCTACGCAGTCTACCCCAGAGTTTCTATTTACCCCATGAAGATAATGCTACTGCAAGCATAGTAATCAGCTTGTGTTATTTAGCTGAAAATTACATTTTGGGGACAAGAAAATAAAATTAGCTTGAATGATTGACTCTGCAGTGTTCTCCAAATGAATGGCAGATGAATGGCCCTGGCAAAAGATACCATGGACAGACTGCTTTGCAGGTCCTGAGCACAGAATGCCGGTTAAGGACACTAGATGTGCACACAGATTAAGAATTAATAGGGTTTATAAATATATTCTGCAAGTCAAACAATATTAACTTTAATTCCATCTGTAAAATGGGTTTGCATGCTACACATGTCTTTTTATATTTGTGAGTGCTAAAGCTGTTTTAGTAGAATGGACAGGCATGCATTTAATATTTTGGTAGTAAATTAAGCAATGGCTAGTGTTGATTCCCCAGGTACTCATCCAAAAAGATGATTGAGGAGTTTAGGTCCCAATAATACTTTCTAGATTTATTCACTTCATAAACTTACTCTTGAAATCCTTGTAGTCTTTTGTGATTTTTGAGTTTTAATTCTTTTTTCTCCACCTCAAGAAACTACAGTTTTGGGATTAATAAAAAGGAATTTTTGTATTAAGAAATCATTATTCTCGTGAAATAATGGTTTTTTGTTGTTTTGTTTTATTAAGATATTCTCCTCAGAGTTCTTTTTGCAAATATTTGTTTGAATTCACAACAAAAATACTACCCATATTTGCTTTAACGGAACACCATTTTGGAATGATAATTGGAATGGTTTTCTTGTGGAAGAACTGACCCAAGAAGCAAACACAGCTATGCCAAATACATTCATTACAATCCATCTTGAGAGAAATTCAGCCCCCTCAGGCAAAAACTTAAAAAAAAAAAAAAAAGTTTAAACAAGCAATCTGCTTGGTGTTTATCTACACATGGGCACACACGCCTAATATTCCTACTGACAACCATTTATCTTTTCCCTGCTGATTCTTTCTGGTGCTTCATGTTAGTTATTGTTTTTTCCATTATATTTTTTCCAGTTGTATCCCAAGTTTATTATGTGATTTATAACCAAAACCATGATCCCTGGTCTAAATAACCTGCACGCTGAAAACATCATTAGACTAATATGCCACAGGATACTGAAACACTTCGCTGATTGCTACAATAAAAGTCAAAAGGATTGATTGTGTAAGAATTCCTTCAGGTCATTAGATTGCTGTGGCAGGTGCTGGTTTATTTGCAAATTCCAACAAAAGCTAGCTTCCAGCAATATAAGATTCTGAGGATAGGAAAATTACAATGCTTGGAATATTTCTGCAATATATGCTAGCTTCTTCATTTCTGTGGGTTGGACAAGTGAAGAACCCATAGCAGACTGTACTGTATTGTTTTAGGGGACAGAGAGGACAAAGTGCTTGCAAACATTTCTGAAGAGTTTGATATATGCATTCAAATATAAATACAAGGTTATCTTAATGAAGTTCTGGAAGCTGATAAGATTATTGTTAGTGGGGTTAAATTCATGTGTCTGGGTGTAAACACGCATGTACTGCGCACATCCATATATTCAATTCCATCTGGTTTCTATTACCTTTGGTAGAAAGACACGGTGGGATAGACCTGTTAATGGAAAATGAATTAGATATTTGTCAACATCTTATACCTAAACTCAGAAGTAACAGAAAGGAAAAATATCTTTTCCAAGTTGACCCAGGTTCATCACAACAGCATCTTAATGTATTCATAAAAACACTGATTGCAGTGTCTTCTCTTTCATACATGCTTCTTTTTTCCTCTTTCCTTCTATCCCCCATGCAAGAGTTAGGGGGTTGAACTGGGTTACTTTTCACTTGTTACTACTCTGTAATATGTAATACATATTTTCTTAGTGAGATATATCAAAAAAGGCACCTTTTTAATTTGAATGTAGAGTACCTTAGTTCTTGTGAGAACATGTCCTGTAGTCTTTTAGAAAGAGACACAAGGGAAGATGATAATTGGGAAAAAAAAAATTAAAGAAAAGTTTAATCATTGAAACACTAAGAATGATCTCTGATCATCATCTCTTCTCCCTTGAAATCCAAATGAGACTAGTATGTGTAGCAAGTGACACAGTAGATGAGGAAATTACAGTAACTTCAGGATCTGAGTGTCACTGCTCAGTGCCATTAGAGTAAAGTTCAAGGAGAGATTTGGTAGCATGGACTCTGTCATAGCCACAATATCATGGCAGCACAAGAGTATGCTTAGCTCTAAAAACAAACTGGGAAGATTGGTAATGTCTCTTGAACTCAGAATTAGCCTCACTGATCTCTTTCTGAAGTGCAGCAAGATGAAGTGTATCTTTCCAATATTCCAGATGGTTCTTGTACAATCCCTATAACTTCTTTCAGTCTCCTATTCCCTTCTCGCTTTCCTTCCAAAATGCCACTGACTATGAATAATTTAATTTGCCTGCCAGAGTTCTCCATCACTTTCTCCAGCCTTAAGAGAGTAACTTTCTAACACTGTATTTCAATGTCTTCTGGCAGAATATTTTCCATCTGCTTTTTAGATGTGTGAGTGTGGGAGGGGCAGAGGAGGCTGGGATGGCGGGGGTGGTGTCAAGGAACAACGCCAAGACATACTGCTCTCGTTGAAATGATCTACTGCTTCCTTTCTGTTTCCACAGGGCTTGGTACACTGCTCTCACTTCTCTTCAGTGTGGCTGCTGTTCTTCACTTCTTCCTGAGGTAAGGATAAGAAGGAAAGAGGAAAAGAAAATCAACTTCTCCATGCATAACTTTTGAAGTGTGTTTAGATTGGAAAAGTCTGTGAAATAAAGCTTTTTTTCCCACTATTCTGGGCTTTTCATCTCAGTTAGCATTGTAGCTTGCATGAAAAGTATTTGAAGTATGAGCACTGATCTGAATAGACAGAGAGGGCCAGGCAAGAACATGGGCACCCACAAGGAAAGGGAGCTGAAATCCATCTCTGGCAGAGATCACTCTGGGCGTTGCTCTGGGAACAGGAAGAACAGAGAGATTTTTGGTTATCACAAAATGTAAATAACATAAAGCCATAGCTGTGCTCCAAGATACTATTTACAGGAAGAACACAAGGTTATTTGCCATATGGATTTTAGGGTTTTGCCTTTATGATGACAAAATCCCAATAAAGTTTAAAGTTCATCTAAATCCCAAATAGTTTTCCTCTATTTGAGCTGGGAGGACCCAATAAATCATAGGTCTTCCCTACATCTAGACATGCCTTTGAAGTGTTTTTTTGTGACAATACATAAATAATGGGAAGCTGTAAGAGACATCCTGAAGCAATCTTTAGGATTACATTGAAGTAGAGTTATATAATAAAACGAAGCAACTTGGATTAGCTCATGAAAGTCAAGAAACATGACAGGAGGCATTATGCTTAAAGTGGAACTTATTAATGATAGATTAAATAATGCAGTATCCTGCTCTCCTAAAAGACTATTCAGGCTGTTTGATGCCTGTGGATATGCCTGGTGTGGTGCACCCCATCACATTCAATCACAGATGCTCGGTCCAGCTGTGCAGAGACTCTATGTAAATAGAGATCTCTTGGAAATCCCACCCACCTTTGCCACAAGCCAAGGAACTGAACTCATTCTGTGATGCAATATTAGATCACAGAAACAATGCGTAAACCTTTGTGTAGTTCTGCCCCTGCTGCTGACATGTAATGTGGAAAATGGCTGCTTATTACTCCATTTTTGTTGTGGTCTTGTGCATTTCTTTCTTCTGAGTTCTGCTAAGTACTGTGACAATTCTCTAAATTATATAGTTTCTCAGTGGATATTTGATTATTACATATAGTAGCATTTTATGCATATTGTGTGTTTTCTTTAGTAGATAGTAGTTTGAGCATATCTGTATGACTAGTAGGGAGTTGGATGAGAATTTCCCAGTCTTGAATGTTGCAATGTAAAATTATCTCACTTAGATGTTCATGGGATAAAGACATGACTTTTCCTTTTGTCTCTAAGAATCATTAAATCATTAGAGAATTATGCTCTTCTATTGCAAAGTAGAAAACTTAGTTACTGATATCTATTTGTCAGTGTTATACTGTGGATATATAACCACTTTTTTTCCTCCATAGTCTTATCTGAGCTTGACAGATGAAAATCTATGTGCAGCTGCATAATTAATTTATTCTTTGTCAAAGTTAGGGAAAGATTTGAATGGCAATTCAGAAGACTCTCATGCAATGCTTAAGTTAGATCATTGCTCCATGTACCTTACAGTGTGTACAAGACAAAGCCTGAAATCTACAGCTTTGTTCTATTTTGCATTAAATTGTAGAGTTCTTTTTTCTTCTTCTTTTTGAGCATATGCCACCAAGCATGCTAATGAACCAGTCAGAGAATCAGCTGTACTAACAGTTAATGAGAATTCAAAGAGATTTATTTAGCCTAGCATCATCGTTTCAGTGAAGATTCAAAGAGGATTAATTTGATTTATGTCAAAATGGAGGAATCTTTATATAATCTGCAGTCAAACTTTCATGAATATATTTATTCAGACTTGCAAAGTTCTTAGAATTCATGTGTAAAAGCCTATGGGAGAAGAAGACAATATTTATTTATATGTAAATTATTCTTTTTGTGCATAAAATCTATTTTAGGTTTCAAATGTGTTTATATCTCCATTTTGCAATGCTTGGGAATTTGCAGGATAAAATGTGGAGCTTTTTAAATCAATGAGTTTTATATGTGCTTATAATGGACTCCAATATTCATTTAAACAAAACTGATGGGCAGACACAGGTAGGAAAAAATATACAACATAATTCTTAAGAGCACTCTACTATGCCTCAAAGAAATGTTTTTCTGGAATAAATATCACACATACAAAATACACACTAGTGTGTTATCGACATTTCATTGCTCTCTTTTGGAAAAGCTGCATGACTCACATACCCAAGTAAAAAACTCGTGCTAATAACATAATTTCCATGCATCAGAATTTCACATACGACTATAGCGAGTATGGAAAAGACAGCTGATTTTAAAACCAGCAGGATTTGTAAGTGCATCACTGTTCCTCAAACTCCACATCATTACCATTTCCAGGAACTGTGTATGGCATTAAGTGTCTTTTCATACACCATTTCCATGGCTGTTCATGCACTACTGCTTTCACACAATGACCCCATATCATGCATGATGATACTGAGTCACAGATGGCTTTAATACAAAAAGCTTTGTGCTGAGCCATTTTCTTCACATACACATTGAAATCTAAATTATTCATGAGTAACTGTACTTTTGTTAGACAACTTGGGCTGTCTAAACTCCAAATTCACAAAATTATTTATGCTTGGCCAGAAAAGAAAGAAATGATAGCATGCGGTATCAAATTACCTGACTGGCTTTTACTATGTCCTTCTGCTGGTCTTTTTTTTTTGTTTGTTTGCTTGCTTGCTTTTTGTTTTGGTTCTTTTTTTGCTTTGGTTTGTCTATTTTGTTAGTTTGTTTGTTTGTTGCATTTTTGTTTTTGTTTTTAAATATGTTGTCTATTAGGGCTTTTTAAACAATAGGGAGAAGTAGCACATGAATGCAACCCCTTGGTCTGACTTGCTCTTTCCAAGATTTTAGGTGGACAATTCCAAGTCGGTAGATGTAAATCCAAAACCAACGATGAGAAACAAAAGCACTTTACTTGATCCAAGTGACTATTGGCAATTGATATTAACATACAAATTAAGCAAACCTTCCAACTGGTAAGTGTTTAGGCATATAATGTAAGGAAAACAGTAGATCTAATCTTTGCACATAAATGTCCCTTTTCCACCAACGTCACAGCACAACACAGACTGTATTTCACCTCAGTATCCTTCCATGCTTAGTAAGGGTATTTGCTAAAACATTTTGTCTCTGAAAGGACTTTCATGCTCTCTGGCTGTGGCCAGTGTTCTCTGTCAGTCATGATATTCAGCACATATTAATAATGTTATACTTCAGTGATAAGAAATTAACGTCTTGTACTGCCCAAATCACTGTGAGGATCCTGCATGTAACTGTTCAGACATTCAGAATGAAACATTAGCCTTGGCATTGCCTCAAAAAAGTGACATAGGGAAAATCACTTTGTTCTTAATTTTAAATAGTCACATATATTTCCTTTCTATAGTAACAGAATTAAGATGAGCAGAGTAATGCAACATTCTTGGCCAGAGAAACCTAAAAAATTGTAAGCATGTGGAAAGGATATAAGGCTGGTCCAGTGCAGCTCCCATGGGCATCAAAAGATATTCTGCCACTACCATCAGCTGGAGCAGAGTCTGGGGAGCTCTGAACAATTCAATATCTAAAAAGAATCTTTGGAAAAAAAAATTGAAAAAACTAGACAAACATTTCTTTGACAAAAGTAATAAAATGTATTCCTCCCTAAATGAAAACTTGATATGAAAGACCATGTTAGAAGATTCAGTTAGAGCAGCAGGATGGAAGAAGTCAGGCTTCTCATGAATCACATTAGGCCAGAGCACAACTAGCAACGGCAGGCTTAGAACCAGCACAAACAGGCTGACTTACCTAGCTATGGAAAGCTGACAGGGGCTTTAGCAGGGCAGTTCTCACTGGCTGATTTGGGTCCTTCTCTCCTTTCTAGTCAGCAGTCTTTAAAAAATTTGCGGGAACATGATATCTTTGAGACCTCTGCATTTGTCCTATCTTCTTGTAACTGGCTAACTCATTAGGCAGTTATTAGGTGGTACTGACAGATGAATTCAAAGACCTTATTTACTAAAAAAACAGCTGAAAGTAGAAGGATTGTAACAGTGTTCTTTAGATAAGAGTCTCAGCATGATTTTAACTAAAGGGTCATTTTGGTGTATAGCTATACGAATAAGCAATCAGGTTATCTTAATATGGTTTAAAAGGAAAGAAGAATATATTTAATTTCACCGAAGCAGGAAAAAAATTCTGCACAGAACAGGTTATAATGATGATAAATATCATCTGTTACTGCAAAATGCACGTTCTGTGTTCAGTCAGTTGTGTTATGATAACTCTGTTATGTAAAGTCAGGTCATGTGAATGTAATGCCATTTAATGGGATAGGTTATAAAATCAGCTCTGATTTGAATGAAAATCCATTACAATTTCCCATTTTCGCCTTGACAAGGGATAAAAACTTTGAAGTGGCCTACATTATCTTGGCTGTGAACATATGGTGTTTCATTTTAAAAGAATGAATTTACTTTTCCTTGGCCCAGAATTTAATTCTAAAAAGCACTCACCTATACTCTTACACTACAATGTGTATATGTTTCAAATACAGGAAAGTTAATTTTAAGCTATAGAGCCTGAGACCATTGGGATGACTGCAGTATGGGGCTCAGTACCACTAACCTCTCAGTTATTTACTTTGCTTTTCGTCTTTTAAAATCTCATTGAGCCTAACATTTCCTCTGTCATCTGTACCTGCATCTGGTGATACAGTTCTAACTCAGGGTAATTCCTGTTCCATGCAATGAAGCAGCATTGTAATGAGTAAAATAAAAGAGTGAAACATCCCAAAAGCTTGTGCCTTATTCTGCTGGAGAACAGCTAAATGTGGAAAATAATAGCTTCACAAACCACATCATTTAACAAAAGTAATTCTCTTTTATTCCTGTTATCCCCTCACACATGCCTCTATTCTTCTAAAGCTTAGGTCCTTGTCCTACAAGTAAAAAGAGTAAACTTTACAAAACTGAGATCACACTCATGAGAGTGACCTAGAAGAACCATTTCAATGTTCTCTTCATACAGTAAAGAGAAAACAATAATCATTGCATAGAAAAAGAAACATTGGACTGTATTAGAGACCTGGGAATTTTTTGAGTCAATCGATTCATAAACATAGTTTCCTAGACATGAAATGTAGAATGTTTCTCCAGGCCTTTTGAAAAAAAGATTACTCAAAAAAAAAGTAAGTAATCATAATGAAAGCAATGCTCTTAGATCAACCACGAACTTGAATTTTTTCAGTGGTTATTCACAACAGAAATCTGATTTTTTTTCACTGATGTATAATGAAAGGATTATGTCATCCTCTAAAAAAGTACTGGGTTTTATAAAATATTTAATATGATCCTATGCTATGTAAATAAACTGTAGAAAGAATAATATATTAATTACTACAAAATATCATCTTTTACCTCATTAACATATCTCTTGAACTTCCTGTTAACATACACTGTGGATGGTATCATGTGGTAATGTGTTATTTTTATAATGTGTCCTTTTTCTAGGGGTAAAAATGGGATGAGTACCATTTTGGATATGGAGATTTGCTAGATAAACTCTCTGTAGGTCTTCCCACATAATAATATTCCTTTGACTTTCAGACTGTGGCCTAACTTTTAAAATGCATATGCTGCACATGGAAATATTTCATATCTCTTTGGAAGTGAAATGAAAGTATATTTTAAGATTTAAAAATGTCAGGATATTCTCTCCTGATTTTTCTATTTCCTAAATAAATGCAAAGGGAAAGATTCACAGCTGTGGCTGTCATAGGGCCAGGAGAGTGACTTTTGCCTTTTTTCCTTTCCTAAGCTTAATGGAAAGCTTATTTATGATTAAATAGTTAATGAGAATAGAAAAAGAAATTTGTGATGTCAGCCTTTAGATACTGTCTAGTTTCTCTAAGGACCTAGAAAAGGACTGAAATCACACTTTAAGAGTACTGCATTTACAACAGATACATTACGCAGGACAACAGGACTTCTGGTGGTGCCTGTGCAGTTTGGGAAGCAACACTCTACTTATACTCCACTCCCACTTCATTTAGGGTTGGAAAAATTCGTCTGAAGAAAAAAGTGTGATTCACCTGTTACAAGTGTTATTGTAGTCTCTCATGCCTACTTTGCATGATTTGTGCAAGTGTTCAGTGAGATTCCCCACTAATTTAAAATTACAGAATATTCTCCTCATCTTTGTTCTCCCAGCTAGGCAAAACCAGGAAGGCTGACATTTGCGTGTATTGCTTTAATCTGAGATTTGCTTTCTAGAATCATTTAGAGCCCTACTCAACAAAATTTTTAGGGCCTTAGGCTGATGCTGGTCTCACTTACTTTAAGACATCAGCTGTACAAGTGAGCTCAAAGGTAATTAGATCTGCTCTGAGTCAAAGCAAAAATGGAAAACATTTTTTGCCAGAGGCTTCAAGAGTGGCTAAATCTTTATTCCTCAAAATAGACCTTCAGTTTTCACTAAGTCAAGTTAGCTATTATTTTTGTTGTTTATGCTGTAAGCAGATGCATTTACAAACATGGAAACTAGTAATTTGCTTCCTCTCTTTCCACATTTTGTTTATTAATTTGAACAATTTATAAAAGATTCTAGGAGTAGGACAGTCCTTCTTGGTCTCAGCCTTCAGTCAAATTTCTTGAAGAATATTTGGTAATATTCTTCCTAATAGAAAGTACATTATGAACATTCAATCTACAGAGAAGTGTTAATATTCACAGTTGATTATCTTCTTGTTCAACACTCTTTGTTTCCAAGATGCTTTTTAAAATTATATTATTTATTATTTGCTTTTCAAGAAATATTTTATTTGGCGTCCTGGTTGTGCTTTTTCTCCCTGAAATAAAAAATTGGTCGCATTTCAGAGTCTGTATTTACATTGTTTAGTCAGTCCTCCACCTTGTATTATTTCTGTTATTTTCTAAAGGGTGTCCCAAATAAGGTAACTGAGGGGTGTAATTTTTGGGTCACTTTAGTAGGGCTACAGACTTTTATGGGTTTATCTTAGACAGCCAGAATATTTTTATTAACTTATAAATATGGTGGTGTGTGTTTATACTTAGTACAAATAGAAACCATTACTCAAGAATAGTGAGCAAACAAAAATCACAAGAACTTGTGCGATAAAGAGGCCGTGGAAGGAATGAAAGTGAATGACTGGTGTCTGTGTTTACAAATACAGTTTGAAAGATTCAACAATAGTAGTTATGATTATCATAAGGGAACTCCTTGGAGAAAACACACAGACATTAGCAATGTTGCTAGGCAGTTTGAATACTTTTCTAGCAAAATAGGGTGTATTTTAAATATTGGAGTTTTAAAAAATTTTATTAAGGCAAATTTCTCTGAGGCTTAACCTTGAAGGTTGTCATGTTATATTCTTACACTGTATAAAAGTATTTAAGTTTTATTTAAATTCATAAAAAGTAGGATGGCACATAATACACAAGGAAATATTTTGCCTAAGCATTTATCTAAGTACTCTTTCAATTTGCTCCTTTTGGTGCACACTACTCCCTTATATAAATACAGCTATTGATGTCAATCATGCAATTACAAGCTTGTTGTTATGCCCAAGTTGTTCTCCCTAGTGTAGCTTCTAGAGCTGAAACCTACATTCAAAATATTGACCTAGAAAGATAAAATAAATTTTATTTTTGGAAACCACAAACTTTCAGATGTGTTTACAAAATAGGAATACCTATCAGACTGTGCAGCCTTGCTGAATAGAGGTAATGTACAGACAGACTACAAAGGCTATATAGGAAGTGCTCCTCAACCACATCGTGACAGTGGAAATTTGGAGTGTGCCCCATTTGGAAAAGCCACTTTAATCACTAATACCCAAGACTCTAATGAGCAATGAAAGTGCTTCAGATATAGAACACAAAAAATTTCATGACTACCCCCTACTAGTGTGCTGTCTCATAAATCTTCCTCTCTATGTGTAGAGGAGCAGAGATGGGTTATTAGAGTGACAAACGTCTTTAATATCTGTCTATATATAAGCTTATCTAGTTATTTATAAAACTATATAAGGTTTCTAAACTATATTTGTATCTCTTTCTCTCAGCAACTATGTCTCCTTCTATTTCGAGGTGATAGTTGATACCCAAATAAATCCTATTTGCTATATACAGCCCATCTTTTTTTTTTTGTTTGTTTCTTATAACTAACGGCTGTGGGTTTCATCAGTTTGACCTTGAAAAGACTTGCTATTTGCCTCATAGGACAGCGCAGATATGATGTGCTTATGAAAAGGAAACAGGAGTTAGCAA
Organism: Sylvia atricapilla; assembly: GCF_009819655.1. NCBI lineage: Eukaryota > Metazoa > Chordata > Aves > Passeriformes > Sylviidae > Sylvia > Sylvia atricapilla. Next base: position 42,792,086 of record NC_089144.1, read on the forward strand.
TCATGGAGCAGAGATGAATTCAAATTGAAGATTTTTTAAGATTTCAGATTATAAATGAGGTGGAGTTGTGGACAATATGTTACCTCTCACTGGACAAAAAACTCAGGAAAGTCATATTCTAACTTTTCCACCATCTCTCTGCAACCTGCAGCTCTGAAAGTGTGCTATAGATTCTCCTTGTTCAGTGCTAAATTTGGGCAGAAAAATGAAATCAATCTCATCTAACTTTACACCACTCCAGTGAAGATGCCAGCAACAAAGCTGGTCACCCCAGACCCCCTTTACAGTCACATAGACACAGAGTTACAGTAGAGTGAGACTCACAGGCTTTGTACGAGATGGATGTTCAGTGATTATCCAACTCGCAGTTACCTTCATGGGTTCAGAGGAGGTCTAGTCTTAAAATCTGATGTTCAGGCAAATATCATCCTCGCTGTCACCTGAAGCTAATGGAAGCTGAAGAAATTCACCACTACTGAACACCAGAATCAATTTCTGACATACATAATTTGCAATTATCCTTCTATGGGCATGCTGGAAAAGCACTCTGATCTGTTACCAGAAATATGTTACAGAAGGAAGTGGCCAAAATTCAGCTTTAGATCTTAACTCATCCACAAAACTGTTTTAATAGTTGATAAACTCTGTAATAATTTCATAACTTCAAGTCTATATATGACTTCTGAGAGGTGATCAGAATTCATATGTTGGGGGATCCGTAGAAGAGTCTACAAATAAACAAACTTGATAATGAGTTGATAATTCAATTTCAAATTTCAGCATTAAAATATATTCAAAAGTTTAAGACTGTATTCAAGTTTACTTTAGATACTGTCCATTTATAGTTGCTGAAGTTGATTCAGGAAAGCAATCTATCTGAAAAACAAATGCAGTAAAATTTCAGAGTATTTTACTGGGAGATTTTAGAGATCTACCTATTTTTAAAGTTCATCTTTCTCTAGCTTATCCCACTTTTAAGACATAAAATGATAAACAAGACATATCTTTTAAAAAATGAAACATTTCCTTTTCTCAAAGCAGTAGATGCCAGATCTACGTATGGTAGAAAGTACTGTGCATGTGCATATAGGATAGAAAAAAGGGATGGAAACATTTTTGACTTCATGTTCCAGAGAGTCCTCTTTAACCTGATAAACGTTTTACAAGAGGCTTAAGAAAGGGTTAAGAGAGATCATAGGCTGATTTGAAGGAAGCAGAAAAGGAAGAAGTGGAGCCTAGTCAGTGTGTCAGCTGTGGCGTGACATGACTGAGCATGGCACAAATTGAAGCAAAGAAAAACTTCCTCTCTTGTACTTCTAGAAAATAATATCTTTCCTGCCTTATGAGATTGTGTCTTGAGTGTAACTAGGGCTATACCAGGAAAAAAAGATGAGACCCACTCTCCTTTTGAAAATTTGTTTACAATTGTAATATCAGGTTAAATTCCACTTCCAGAGAAAGAAAAATGCTGAGGGTATTGGAACGTATCTTTGGGTTTGAGGTACTAAGATGAATAGAGAGCAAGAAACCTAAATACTTCAACTCTGTGTGAACAGTCTGCATGATGATACTGATCCCTAGCATAAACCATGAAAATAAGAAAAAAACAAACTTTTTTTTTTCTGCTTTGGAAAGCTATATATGTATTCAGATTATTCTTTTACTGTTACAGATGTATTATCTGAACAGGCAATCCTAGACTAATTCCAACAGATTACATTGTGATGCAAGAATCTATGTGAATACATGGATTCTTGAATATTAAAAAAAGTCAGTTCTTTCCATCATTACAAAAGTAGCTAGTAGCTATTTCACAAGACAGAAATACTGAAGAAGGTGGTTGCAGCATCTCATTATATTGGATTGGGAAAAGTCCACACAGGAATTAAAATGGCTGCTTCAGTGGTCTGGGTGGTAGTGAGGTATAAGAACTTTTCCAAGCAAACAATGTAGCAAAGGAAGAAACAAATATAAGTGAAAATCAGGATTCTCTGTTCAGCTGCTGCAGCTTAAATATATTTGACCATGAATTACAAGCAAGGAAAAACCTTCTTACTCTGAGCATGGTAAAATATTTGAAGAAGTAGGGCAGAGAATTTCCACCCATGGAAATATTAAAAACTCAGTAAATCTTTTACCAGCGTGGTGTAATTTGTCTACTTCATGCAGGATTTGGACTAGAGGCCCACTAGACATCCCTTCCAGCCTCATTTATTCGAAGATTCGAACGGTTGGGCATTGATTGTACACCTAAGGCAAAACCCATCAACTTCAGGGTAAAAATCAGAGTGAAAAGCAAGACAGATTTCTGCCATCAGAATATATCACAGAACAAAGAAGCTTATTTTCTAAACAATTTCTCCCAACGGGTCTAAGAAATAAGGTAAAAATACTTTCCTTCAGGTCAAAGGTAATTTTCCACTTTAATTTTGAGCCATTCACTAGTCACTTAAAGTTGCGCTAATAAATAAAAGACACCAAAGTAGACTTAATGATTTACCTTTTAGCTAAAGTAGATGAGAAAGCACCAGTATTTACAGTTACAGGTTTTCCATGCAGAACAGAAAGATGAAAATAAAAAATGTTAAGAGCTGCATTGTTTCTGGGATGCTATAAGCTTTGAATGCTGACCACAGCAGAGGTACAATAAAGACTTGACCTCAGTAAAACAATTCAACTTTTTCTTGATGTCTTCTCCTGGACAAACTGGCAAGATACAAATTGGATGGTTAGTTTGGGAAATAAGTAGGAAAATTGCTCACGGACTGCACTTAAGGTAGTGATCAAAGGTTTGATCACTACCAGCCTGTCACAAGTGGGACTCCCCAGGGATCAATATGGGGCCCTACACTGTTTAACATCTTCCAAAATGGTCTGGACAACGAGACTGAAAGCACCTTCACCTAGTTTGCTGATGACATTGAACTGCCTGCTAAGGTGGACCAGAAGGAAGAGTCATCTTATGGAATGTCCTGGACAGGTTGGAAGAGTGAGCTGGCAAGAACTGTACCAAATTTGACAAAGAGAAGTGTGAAGTCCTGAAGCTGAAATGAAAAAATTAACAAGTCCAGTAGAGGCCTGGATTTATGTGGTGCACGACAAGCCTTGCTGAAAGGGACCTGGTGTAGGATGAGCAGGAGTCAGCAGTGCACTGCTGCAGCAAGAAGGGTAAATCAGATCCTGGACTTCATCTGTGGGGGCATTGCTAGACCAAACAGAGATTGAATCATCCCATTCTCAGAGCTTGTCAGGCCACATCTGGAATGCAGAGTGCAGCTGTTGTCTCTACAATTTGAAAAAGATGTGGACAGACTGGATAGAGTCCAAAGGAGGGTCACAGGGTTGGCCAAAGGGCTGAAGAACCTGCCCTGTGAGGAAAGACTGAAGGAATGTGTACCTTTTTGTCAAGAGAAGAAAAGGCTTGGAGTGGACTTCATTACAGTACTACAGTAGTTAAAAGGCAACTACAAAGAGGAGACACATCGTGAAGACAGAGAGCAACCATTACAAGTTGCACAGGAACAAGTTTCATGTCCATATCAGAAAGAATTTTTTTTCAGTGAGAACAACTAATCACTGGAGCAATCTCCCCATGCATATGGCAGAGCCCTCAGTGTTGCAGGTTTTAGGTGTGCTGTTGGACAGGGTGCTACAAAACCTCGTCTTGGCTCTCTTTCCCATGCAAGATTGAACCACATAACGTTTCAAGGCCCATCCAACCTGGGGTATTCTATGATTCTATGAAAGAGAATGAGATAAATTATATTTAACATCACCTGGAATTCATTACCTCATAAGGAAGCATGTGATCAACAGTTGATCTCAGCAGACTTGTAAGGGTTTGGTATTTGTGACCTCTGTTTATTTTCTATACTGACTGTCCACCAGCTCCCAAACTCACTGAACTCCACTCTCACACAGCAACAAGCACATATTCATCCTTGAAATAATTTTCCTTTCAGTTTCTTCCCTGGCACTAAAACTGCAAACCAAAAGACTGTCTTTCCAACACTTCTGTCACTCACAATCCTCCTACATAGGTTGCTGGAGGAAAGTTTCCTTGGGTCAAGTATGAAGAGGAAGAAATTTAATTAAAAAGTGTGGAGCTGGACTGGAAGAACTGACAATCTGGAAGGAAAGGAGAGGAGAGTTAGCAAATATTGATTCATGTTCCTCTCTGACTCTTGGGACTGAACACAGTAATCTCAAACCTCTGTCTCTTTATTGCCTGGTAACTGTACTGCCCATATGTCCCTAGCTCATGGCAGAAGCAGAACTAAACAGGAGTTAATTTATCCTTGCTATTCCACTCTCAGCTAATGCTGCCATGACAGTTTAAAAATATTTAAAGGTCTATGGTATTCCTTGCTCTGACATGTGTGCCATTACAACTGGAATAGTTTATGACATTTCAGCTGTTCCGTAGTAAGAAAATCTTACTGGAATTGAATGCTATAGATCACTCAAGTGCCGACCACCTTCCCATATGTGACTAACAGAGCTGCATTTTGCTATGAACTTTTTTCAGCTATCGTTATTTTTCTGTAGGGGAGAGCTAGTCTTCAATGTCTAAGAATCTCAAAAAACTATTCAAAATTATTGTTAAGAGAATCACAGTGTGATATATTGCAGTTTGCTAACCAGAGAATTATGCCCTTTTTTCTATGGTGGTAACTTTCTGATAACCTTCTCATGTTGCCTATAGTTAAAAAAACCCAAACAAAAACAAAAAAAGCTTCTGGGTTTATTTATTTATTATTCTAACAGAGGACTGAACCATCCTGGAGGGATCCTGCCACTTTCCTGAGTGAATTACTTCTGACATCTCACTTGTAATCTGAAACATGGAACCAAATCTTGTTTCAGGCAAGTTTTACTAACTGTTTCCCTGCACTAAAAATAAATTGCATAAAAAAAGAAAAGATTAGGGAGTGAAAAACAAGCCCTACTACTGGTATGAATGCTTAGTCTTCTGCTGGTCTTTCCTGTTCTTATAGATTGCACACAGGAGTCTGGATGGCTTTGTGGGAGACTGCTTTCCATTTCCATTTAAACTCATCTTTGAATGTAGTTTGGTGTAATGAGTTAAAGCAGGTCAGAGCTTAGTCCATTTAAACATGGCAGTAACATGGCAGTGCAACAGAGTCCCACCTTCCTGTGCCCTTATGTAAGAGCTGAGGAACACGTCCCAGGATCTGGAGATACTCGGTGTCCTCAGATCTTATGAAGGAAAGGTTGGGTCCATGATACGCAAATCACTGAACCTCCTGTTTAAATTATACTAAGTCTCCTCTGTTACCTTGAGGCATTTCAGAGTGTAAATTTTTATTAATCTTTTATATCTTATTAAATATTTTTTCATAGAAGACTGGATATTCGAGGTTTAGTTCAACAAGCCAGGGACAATCAAAACCATATATTGTGATGCTTTTCAAGTTTTCTTCCTAATCTATGAAGACTGTGTGGGAGAGAACAACAAGCTGTACCCAGGATAAATGCAGTGAATCAGCCTGTTCCTTATGGTGAAATGTTCTTTTAAGCAGCTGCTGTACCTTGTAGAAATAATAATAATAATAAAAAACATCAAAAAAATAAACTCCAGATTCTACTTTAATAAACCTCATTTAAAAAAATAAGCTGTTGTTCTTAAAAGAAAAATACTGATCTACAGTCAACAGTCTTAATGTGATATTTGGTATTGTTTGGAAACATAGTACAATGCTACTTCCCTTTCTATTTGGCTGTAGAAGTAAGAGTTATTAATCATACTAGACTATTATGGAAGTTAGGGAAAAGCACAGAGGGGGAATGGTGCAGAGACCTATTGTCTCAGGGAAGAATCTGGGAGGGGTTCTTCCCTAAGTGTCCCCATATGCAAACAATACTGGTTGAGATGCATTTTTAGGAAATTCTGAATATTTTCTGCATAGTCAGTTGGCCAGCTAGGGTCAGAGAGAACCAAGTACAGCCCTCACTGCCTTCTATCACTGCTGTGCAGAATGCCTGTCGGCAATAACCACAACTTGCCTGGCTCATCTACCGTGCAGGGACAAAGGACGTGACAATCCAGGTACTTACGCACTCAGTGTCACCACAGAGTCACCTGGAGAAGTGGTGATCAGTTTAATTTGATCTGAGTTGATAATCACTCTTGGTCCCTACTCTGGGAAGTAAAGGGCAACATGGAAATGGGCTGGTAAACTCAGTGACACCACACTGTTCCAGAAAAGGTGTAGAGGAACAGACATCCGCTGAGGATTTGACGTAGATATCCTCAAGTTAGATGAAGATGTTCAATTTTGATTTTTGGCCTATATTAACTATCTCATCAGTGTCACTGTGCTAAGAGCATAATGACACGATTTTTAAAGGTCTGGGAACTTGATGTAAAACCTGAGGAACTTTGGGATTATGTTACTCAAGTCATGTACTCTGACACCTCTTCTACTTATTGTCTTATTGTGAGAAAACCCAGATATATTAAAACCATCACCACTGATGTCTTCGCTGGGCACAGTCCTCTGTGATTTATACACTTTGAAGCCACAATAGGATCATGATCCTTTGTGCATTCCCATTTCACTTTCTGGTCTGACCAGATACAGCAATGGCCCAGAAAATCTGATAACCTCAATAACAACTTTCCTGTTCATTGTGGACATCTGCCACAAGTCTCAAGAGATTTCCAAGGCTTTTGGCAGTCAGTGACTCCATTCCAGATTGTTGTTATGACTACACATAATTTTATTTTAATTTATATGAGGAGAAAGAATTTCAAGATTTTTCTTGGTGACAGATCTAGCCCTGGTCACCCTGCCTTATGTGGTCATTGCAGCCACAGGGGGATTAATCAGTCAAAAAAGTCAGGTCCTACTATCCACGTGCCAGAGACCACCAAGAACTGCATGTTCATACTCAGAACTATTTGTTGGCTCCCTGGGAACTGTTGCATGAGGTATAAACCACTAACTGAACAAAATAGAAAACGGTCCCTCAACATTTCATAGAATCATAGGATCATTTAAATTGGAAATCTTATGATCACTATGCAATTGGCTTTTTTGGCCACTTAGGCACCTTCCTGGCTCATGTTCAGCTGGCTGCTGATCTGGGACTGGCAGGTCCTTTTCTACTGGCCAGCTTCCCAGCCACTCTTCTCCCAGCCTGTTGTGCTGCATGAGGTTGTTGGGATCCAAGGGTGGGACCTGGCACTTTGCCTTTTTGAACCTCATACGATTGTCCTTGACCCATTGATACAGCCTGTCCAGATTCCCCTGCAGGACCTTCTTCTCCTCCAGCAGATAAACATTTCTGCCCAGCTTTGTGTTATCTGCAAACTTACCAAGCGTGCCCTTGATCCTCTCATCCAGACCATTGATAAAATTATTAATTAGGGCTGACTCCAGTACTGATTCCTGGGAGAACAATTTGTGACTGGCCACTAACTGGATGTAGCTCCATTCACCAGCTTCTTCTGGGTCCAGCCACCCAGGCAGTTTTTAACCCAGATGAGAGTGCACGTGGTCAAGCCATGGAGCTTTTCCAGAAGAATGTTGAGGGAGGCAGTAGCAAATATCTTACTAACATCTGGGTAGAATAGTCATCCACTAAGCAGGTCACCTTGTTGTAGAATGAGATCAGGTTAGTTATTTTTGCCCTTATTCTTCCCTAGGCAAAATTCATTGAACCTAAAAGAAGGACCTACACACTTGCAACAAATTCGAGCCACTCCCAGCCTCCTTCAAATACACTTCAGGGGAAACCTGGCATCAAGCAGCATGAGCTGCAATACACTTTCCACAGAGCAGGTTCTGTCTTGCAGCAAAATATGATATTTTATCTCACAGAGCACATTTGTAAAGGCATTCTATAGGACTTGTCTAAGTCAGTAGGAAATAGGCATTAAGGCATATATACAAATCCCATTTAGTGAGAATTTGGCGCTGGGAACCTGAAATATTTTAAGGTACAGAACTTCATTCAGTGAATTTGTCCTGTTTCTTTTCCATCTACAAGGTGTGGAAGAAAGGCAACAACTTTGTTTTGCCCCATTTCACAGACTCCAATTTACTTCAGTTACATACATATTTGTCCCATCAGAGAAAAACAATTTATGAGTTCAGATTCATGCAGATTCTACTGTCTGGGTTAAAATGTTCCAAAAAGTTGATTTGAAAAGAAATAGGGATAAAATGATGACTTAAAATGTTCATGGCATTTCAATGGCTTAATATCTCCCAGCAACACCCAGTTATGGCCAAATGCAGCTGATGCTCTGCCACTGTAAGCTTTTGTTATCGTGTTTAAATTGTTACGGAGGCCTGGGTGTTGTCCAGATGTAAATTGAAGATCCAGGAAATCCTTCATACTGAGGTCAGAGGTGTTTACATCCCTGGGTTCAGGTTAAGAAACTAAAACCTTGGAATGGAATTTTATTCCAATCTTTTTTTCTCCCTGACATTCAGGATGGCAGCAGCTGCTAGTGCTGATGTTAATGACTTTGTGCCCAAAAAGACACAGCAAGTAACAGATTGTTAATAATTATATAGGGTGATCATCTTTCAAATGCTTCTAGAGTATCTTTTTATTATTATTGATATCATTCATTGTTACTGACCAGATTTCAACATCATCATTCACAAATAACCTTTCATCTCAGAAGAAATCAGATTAGTTTAGGTAGAGCAGCAAATTCCTCACTGGGGAAAAGAATTAATTCTGCTATTTATGTTAGAGATGGGAAGATTTTCTTTCAGTTGTGGAATACAAGGAGTAGCACACCATTACAAACTCTAATTTCCACATATTTTCTGGTATTCCAGCATTAAAAAAAATGACAAACCATGGCCAGAATGTTGCAAATATTTATGAGGATGCTGCATCTTAGATATGCAAGTCCAGTGAAATTCAACAAGGATAGTAATATGCAAGCAAAAAGCAGTGCTGATATTTAGAGATAAAAAAGGCAAATAAACACAACTCTCTAAGTTACTACCCAGGGATGTGGGCTAATAATGACATTGTTGTTGTAAGAACAGCATCTTCGGCATACATCAGAAGCTGGCCATCTTTTAGTTATCTGGAAAAAATCCAAGAACAGAAGTAAAATTCATGTTTCTGTGGGTTATGTATGCCTCCGTTTTTCTCTACATTTTCCTTTCCATTTTCATTTGTGTGTCATTTGTGTGTTGGGAGTGAACTGGAGTCCTGCTAGTGGCAGTGAGAGCTCAAACAAACAACCAGCTCTGCTGAACCCTGTGGCTGAGGGAGGCTGAGGGCGAGTCCAGAAGCTGAGTCAGTGTGCTCTAACTGAGAGATTTAATGGGAATACGTCAGCATCAGAAAAGTGATGGCTGGAAGTGCATCTGAGCTCTAGGGTGGGCTATTTTGAGTATGAAGAATTAATTGTAGTTGACCTCAGAATTAGTCTGACTCTTTTATAATGTGCGGCAGGCTTGTCAAGTACTCAGAACAGGGGTCTAAATGCATCAGTCTAGCAAAGCTGGGCTTCAGATCCAGTTTCTTTTTCTTGTACACTGACACCCTATTTGCCTGGTTCTTTTAGAGAGCATGAAGGTGAGCAGCAGAAGTAAGGAAGGCAAAGCTTCTGCTTGGTCTTTTTTTCCACAAAAAAGCAGAAAGGTCTGAAAGGCCTCCATTTCATCCCAATATGGAATGGAAAACTATTTCTCAAATTGAACATATTCCTGGAATGGGAATAAAGAGTTTCCTATTCATTTCTATTAATGGTTCATCATTCTTCACATGGATTTCAGATTATGAATTCCAAACACCTTTGAATACTGGTCCTTGCAGGAGACACTTAGAATGGTTGCTCAAGTGTGAGTGAAGATGAAGGGCAGTGGCCATTTAAAAAACATCCCACACTATTCTTCCTTTATTTTCATAGTATTCTTTTGGCTTTCAACTAACACCAACCATTTAGGAGAAGAAAAATACCATGAAAACTCATCATAAATAATTATAAAGTACTGCATTTCTCTCAGCAATGTTCAGCACTTATTTTTGAAGTATGCCACCATTAATACACCATTGTTAAAATGCTTCAAGTTATTTGCTTTTTGTGCAGTGATGAATTTTTTCCACTGATGTTTTTTATTTGATGAAAACAATGCAACTGGCTGAGACCCAAGAAGATCCTGTATTCTAACTCATGGGAGAGACAAGGATTTGACTGAGAGCTTGTCATCCTAAGCATGATTGACCAGGTCAAAAGGAAAAAAAAAAAAAAAAAAGAGAAAAGAAAAAAAATTAAAAAAAAAAAGAAGGAAAGAAAGTTAGCAGGCAACAGGAAAAAATGCACAAATATCCTCTGCTTGAATATTTGACACCTCTGGTGAATGAACTTGGGCAAGATGATTCATAGTATGATTATTTTATTAGATTAGGGATATTGCTAATTAAGTAAGCAGCTATTGCAGCCAAGTGCTTCATCTTCTGACCATTTTTCTCTTTGCTGTTCTCTGGAATTCTGTGTCTCTTATTATATTGTTGTATGCAGAACTTGTAATAATTTTCCATGCCTTTTATGCCTTAAATTAATCTAGCATAATGTTGCACGGGAACCTTCTGCCAAGATGTTCTGGTAAATGTTCTAGTGCAGCAAAATCTGGCCTCTTAGAGAGCAGCAGATAGCTTTACCTCAATGCTCCAAGATTGACACCATCACTTCTTCATTTCTGTGTCATGTTTAAAGTGTTGCTTTTAACTAGTGAAAGGGAAATTAGCCTCTTTTACCTTGCTAACTTAAGAATCTATCTTTGTTGTGCAAGGTTATCTCTGGAAAAGACAGATGTTAAAATACCTTGTTCTTTTATAATTACCATCAAAATGTGATATCTAGACGCAATTTTTAATGTCAAGGCATAGAAATGGCAAGAAATAGTAAAGTGAAAAAAGGAAGAGAATGTCTTTACGAGAGTGCATTAGTTTTACATAGATAAAATTTTTAACATTATGGTAGTCCAACAGTGCTGTTGAAGAAATTTTGCCAGTTTATCTGACCAAAAAAGTACTAAGAGGTACTTATCAGTCTTTTGTAACAGTTCCTTGCAAGACTGAGCAAAACTGCATAGAATTTTCTTTCCTATCACTTGGCTGGGAATCACTTGCACTGGTGGTATATTACCTCTGCAAGAAAATAAAACACTGCAATTAGACTAGCAGATTGCTCAGTTCCAGCCTTAAAAGCCTTGAACTTCCTTACAAAAGAAGCTTTCACTTCAGATGATTTCAGCACTGGCATAATGAGTCAGAGGGCAGCAAAAACATTCCTGTAAATCTTGAGATGTACTCTGGGTAGGCAAATATATACTATCTGCATAAACTGCAGTTCAGCTCTGATTTTGGCCGTGAAAATAATGTGATCAAGTGAATGAGTCCATACAGTCACACTTTCATTCCATTCCATTCCCAGAGCCTAGAATGCAGTGAACACTTAAATCTTAGCAGGATAAAACAGTTTGCACAACACAATACTCAGCTAGATTGGAGTTCAGGCAGAAAAGGGTATGTAACTGTCTGAACCTATCCGTCCTACATTTGCTTACAAACTCTGAGCCAAGTGAAATCCACATAGCATGAATTTCAAAGATTAGGTAGTTAGAGAAAGTGCCATTTTGAGAGAAAGAAGGATCAGATACAAAGGATTCACAACTATTAGACAAACTCCCTTGTCTGACCATTCAAGCTCCTAACACCAAAGACTTTCACTGCTGAGACAAAAGTCCCTTCACAGGGGGCAGCTCCAGCGAACCCACCTTTGTCCTGCCTAGCTCCCTGCACAGCCCATTCCAGTCAGACCAGATGTCCTGACCAGTTCTCCCCTCAGCTTCCTGTAGAAGGGTAAGAGTTCTGGTTCCTTGAAGCCATTTATTCATAGTGCAATGCAACAGAAAAAACTGGAGCTGGTGCCTCCAAAGAGGGACCCAGGGATCCCCAACAAAGGAGCCCTATGGCTTTTATATCCCCAGTCCATGCGTGCCAAAAATCTCTCTCTTCCTCTTCTACAGCCCTCAGCTCCCAAGTGCTTCTGAGTGTCCAGTCCCCTGGCTCACAGGTCCCCGGGTCCTTTCTTATGCAAGGGGTCAGCACAGTCTCTTGCCTCAGGCTCCAGCCACCCAGAGCCCAATCTGCAGCTCTGAATGTGTCCCATAACACGAGGATTTATAGAACAATTACAAACATTTAAAGGTAAGTTGCCAAAAGTTACTTGCTGTAAATCATGAGCATATCTAAACAGACAGAACAGAAGTAATATTACCTATCACACCGTTAGTACATAGAATTAAGAATAAACAGGAAACTAAATTCATGGGCAAAATTCTAGTTAAAGATATTGTAAATAGAAAGAGCAGATTGTTGAGGATTATGTGTTGTAATCAGGGCAGGTATAAGAGAAGGTAATAAAGAGTGAAGACACCAGAGCTCTTACTGAGAGCATCTTAAGGATAGGCAAGTAGTTAGAGTGCTTCTCCCAGGTGCTTCAAACACTATAAATAATTTCAGATTATTTATTTTATTTTATTTTACTTTATTTTATTTTATTTTTTATTTTATTTTATTTTATGAAGTTGTGTTAGAATTTTGGCTGCAGTTTATAATTTTTGGTCCCAAATGTATTCTGATCATTACATATGAGCAATAAAAAATGTGACTGTGTGGGCTGGATATAATGAAGCTGGGATTTTGTATTCATTCATCACAAGATGTAAATCCTAAGTGCATCTGTTATCTATTTCAAGATCTTATTTCTTATGGGTAGTTTTATGGGAAATTGAGTTAGTGAGGATCTTGGTAGAAAATCATCTGGCAAGAACGTACACAGAGATTTCAACATGGTTTCTCTGTGGTGGACTCAGTCGTGACAGAAGAATTACAGAAAAAAATGTTTATACAGATTTAGTCACATAAGTTTTAGATTAGCATTTCATACAGTCATGAGGACCCTCTCTATCAATGTTGCATGGAAATTCATTTGTTGTCTTATACACCTGTCCTACGACATGGAGAATGGGCTTGTGAAACTGCTTTTCCCTCAGGAATCAATATGCAGATCCTAAATAGTAGCTTAGGTGAGACAGTTCCAGTGGCTGATAACATAAACCTCACTTTTGGAATACAACAAAAACCTCTCTGCTCAGGTTAAACACTCTGAGAAGCCCTCCAAGGAGAGAGAAACACTGAGGTCTTGCAAGGTCCTAGTGGAAGCTGGGTACAGATTTCAGCAGATACATGTAAAACTCTAGTCTCAGGCATTAGGATGCCCCTCTTGCCTAGAAAAGGAGGCATATGGCAACAAACATATGCAAAAATCCTGATCTCATTTAAAGCTTTCTAGTCATGTGTTGCTTGTATATATAATTACAGTGAACTTCAGAAGCAACAGAAGCAGTGAGTTGCTGACACAAGGGGAGGAAATGGAGGTAGGCACAAGCTTGAACACGGTCACATGGATGAGTCAGGGGAGAGTGTAGAGACTTGTATTCATATTCTCTGTGCAAACAGCAGAAGATGTTTAAAGAAATACCTTCTGAGCTGTTTGCTTACTGGAGGCTACTGTTCCTGCTACTGTGCTGGTGGAAAGCAATGTGTATGAATCAGAGGCTCCCACTCACAGACCTGCATCTTCATGCAAGACCACTTTTATTACCAGCATTAGCTAAGACACTGGACCTGGTGGTCTCATCAGGGAGATACAGGCACAAACCAAATTATTTGGATTCTGTGATGAGGAGGGAGAAAATGTGAGCAATGGAAGGCTGTAAATAAATAGTCAGACATACACCAGAAATGGTTTCTCCAAAGCCTAAATTGGTGAAGAAATTTACTGTTCACTACCTCCAAAAACCTCCATCATTCCTTTGTGTTTGCTGCAAAGATTTGTTTATGGTAGGGGATATGCTGAGTGCTAGAGGAGGTATAAAGAAGGTCTAAAACCAAGGATTAAATACCTGACTCCTCTTGATTTTCAGCATAACTTATGTTACCTTAAAAGTCAAGAGGCTTAGTGTAATGAAGAGTTACACTGTGTACCTTTCAAGTGTTTCACAGTGGACCTCAATGCACTGTTTTTCAATACATTTCTGAGAAGCATTTAGTTTTTTGCCTAGAAATTGCTGTGCTATTTTTGCATATTCAGATCTCTGTATCATTCCAGTTTGGAGAGGCCAACTGTTCCCTCTGTTTCCATATGAAGATAGAATGAATCAGTGTTACTTCCATCCGTACTGCCATTCCCCCAAATGCTTTCACAGATGTACTAGGAACATGGAGTTCTGTGGTCTGTAACTGTAATACTCCAGATTGTGCTGGTCTCAAAAACCACCCTTCAGAACCCATACAATTATAAGTAACTCAAGCCTGGTAGGAGTCACCACATGTTGCATGAGGAAAGATCCCATGAGGCTGCTCAGGTGACAGCAAAGCTTTAACAGGAAAAAAAAATCCACAGAAGCAAAATTTCACTGATGGTTTCTAGCAATCTGATTTGCATCCTTAGGAGAAGAAAGTCGCATGTCTCTAAGAGTGGCCAGCCCAGTACTTACTGGATGACTATAAGGAAGCTTTACTGGTTGTCATATCACTTCTTTTCAATTTGTTTTGCACATTTTAGCTTGCTGCCAGGAAGCTTGGTACTAGTACTCCATATACTCTCTTCTCCTCAGAATTATGCTAGAAATCCAGCATATACTCCTAAGTATAAGAAGAAAGCTGATTTCATATCTAGACTGCTGTGAGAATGAGTTCACAGCATCATAGCACATCACTTGTAATAGCTCAGCACAGGTATCTATGTGAGCTCAGAACAGAGCAACTAATTAAATCCAGATTCCTGATGAGGGAATCAGGGGAGGTAACAAAGTACAGTGGCAAGACAATGATGACAGGATGGAGAGGAAGGTCTTCAGCTCATAAGCCTTCCAACTCAGCAAGCCTGGGCATTTTTTCCTGACATTCCAATAGGAATAACATCAATAACAGTTAAGAGTAAGTGTAAAGTAACAGTTAAGAATAAAATGAAGGCCACATAATCTTTCCCTATTTGTGAGACTCTTAGGCTCCACCAGCTGTGCTGGCTGGCTTCCTACATCTGGGCTCCAAAATGGGTAACAAGAAAACTCTGAGAGTACTATTTTAAGAACTCTGGCACCAAGCAGAGTGAAGAAAAAAATAAAGGGCAGAAGAAAAAGAAAATCCCAACTCTCCACTTCTTTACTGAAATCATTCTGTTGAAAGCATTTCTGTTTGGCTGCCACAGCTCACCAAGCAGCCTAATGTGCCAGCTATTAGTACCCAGCAGAGAGCGTGTTTGCAGCTATTCAGCAAAACTATCACATGTCCTTACCGAAGGAAAGAGGGATCAGCTGCCGAACACTGGAGCTGATGAAGAGCAGAGCTATTAAAGCAAGCAGTAAAAAAACCCACAACCCAGAATACAGACTGATTCTTCTTATTATTTTTTTTAACCTAATGGATGACATTTATAACTGGAAAGTATGAGTCAGTATGCTCTGCTAGCATGGGGTCTTTATGATGTTTTCATCTTGCTTGCTCCTCCTCCTTGGCTAGGACCATTCTGTCTTGTTGGTTTGTAAGTTTCAGATTCCTTGCAGTACTTTGGAGGTGGGCATTCATGTGTTTGTGCGTGCATGTAAGGAGTGACCATAGGTCAGTGAACTGGAAGTAAAAAGGTAAACTGCTCAACTCAGAAAATTTTTAGGGAGTAGTGAGACTACTTTAGAGTGCGGGACCTCTTAGATAAATTATTGCTGCCAAAGTGTCACTGCTACCAATTGTGGCAGGGACATGAATGTGGGAGGCAAACATCCACTTGCTAGCGAGGACAAAATGGACACAAGTCCCTCTCTGCAACCACTAATCTAAGCCAAAATGCTTTAAAAACAGAGTACTGTTTGTCCTTTGGTTGCACATGAGCAAATAGAATGCATTTGACACAGAACTTCTCTGTAATATCACATCTCTAGCATGTAACCAAGAAACAAAATTATACTACTTATTGCAATGATATTAGAGTCTGGTTACCTCAGAAACAGCACACTCAATTCTAGATTCTGACTCCAGAAAGTTCTCTTTACATTGCAAGAAACATTTTCCAGGGTGAATTAATCAAGGAATGCCTGGTATGGGGAAGTTCTTTTCTGATACAGAACTAGCATTATTTTTTGGCAGCTTCTCCTACTCTACAAGTCTCTGACACCGAACTCATGTTTTGACAAGCACGCTCCTGCTAGGAGAGTAATTTCCAAGACCCATGCAAGGCAATGTCACTAGTCATGGTTGTCTGGGCTGGTGCAGCAGCAGGATCATCCCAGAGCTTCCTGAGGGAGCAGGGAGGTGTGCGGGCCCGCAGAGCCTTTGCCTTCCTTTTCCCACAGCTGATATGGGTCATGCTCAGCGCAGCTGAAAATTGAGCCCTCAGGCAGGGAGCTATAATGAATTCACTAGA
This sequence comes from Sylvia atricapilla, assembly GCF_009819655.1. Lineage (NCBI taxonomy): Eukaryota > Metazoa > Chordata > Aves > Passeriformes > Sylviidae > Sylvia > Sylvia atricapilla. The sequence goes on from NC_089144.1 coordinate 42,808,575, forward strand.
TTAGGCAATGAAAGCCAGTGTGAACAAAACAACCAGCTGGCTCAAGAATATTTCACACTAGCATAAAAATGCCATGGTGGGGAGGAAACGAGCTTTAGAACGTCCCCTTTCATTCCTCTGAAAATCATGCCCAACTTTTCTTTAATATATATATTTATAGCCTCCATATACCTGTGAAAGTGAAAAGAAATGAAGGTATTTTCATCCTCTGTGTACTGTTGCAGTCATTAAAAACAGTAAACTCATGTAAGAATGTGATGCACCTAGATAAAAAATTGTTTGTGGGGAAATTTTACCTGAAGCTCTGAATTTTTTTTAATTTTCGTTCATAGTGAGTATTGGAATCTAATGACATTGTTCAGATCTTTGTAGTCTTTTTATAATTCTGAAAACTAAAAGTTTTGTAAGTATTCATAAGCATTTCTTAAAAAAAATCTAAAGCAACAAAATCATACATATAGGGTAGTATAATTCCAGAATCAGAAACTGAAAGGTGCTATACTTTTATTATTGGAAATGGAGCAATTATTTCAGCATGGATTATTATGACAGATGAGATTTGACTCCAGTTTATTTCTTTGCTTTTGGCCTCTGTCTGGGGTTGTGTTGAAACCCTGTGTTTCCAAACATTGTTGTTCCTTTATCTGAGAGATGACTTTTCATATGTAAGGCAATCCACTCACACTCTTCCTTTGATTATTCTCAAGAAATAAGAAGAAAATTCCACACAATGTCCGTATCCAATAGCATTGCAAGCCTACTTTCACTTGATTAATAGTTTGCTTTCCTTTCTAATTCACAAGAATTGTCTATTCCCATGCTACAGACGCCACTCTTACAAGAAAAAAATGATGTCAGTAAAAAACAGCCTCACATTTGGTATTTGAAGGAGTGAAAGGCAACACTTAGGAATTCCCACATGGCATTGCCCTTACAATCTCCTAAGGAAATCCACCGTAAAATACAGTATGTGCTGAGAACAGGCTGGGGCACCTAAATATGGATTGGTTTTGGCTTCAGCTATTCAGAAATCCCCAGAACAGGTGCCAAATTAAGTCACCCTGCTAGCTGCTTTCCATGGCTGAAGGTCAGTAATAGTTAACATGGAAAGGAATTTGGATAGCACATCTTTCAATCCAAGAGTGCTGTGACTGTTCAAACATACCAATGCATTCTTACCTCAGAAAACCTCAAGTGCAAAGCAGTTTCGCTTTCCTTTGACATGGAAGCACTTTACAGTTTATAAGGAAAACACATTAGTCTTTGGTATCAATGTTAATTTATGCCACATTTGCCATCTATTTATAACTCAAGCATTCTAAATTAGACTATTAGATGCAAATATATTATAATCTGACAGAAGGCAAAATATTCCATAAATCTGATTTTGAAAAAGGAAATATTCATTCATATATAGCTGACTAATGGCTCTACATTTGCAATTTCAGAAACATGATTTTTTCAAAGAACTGCTGACTATCCGGGTTAAACCAGATTAGTGTGTTTAGTCATAATTTTGCTCCTGTTTGAATTTTGTTTTGTTGTCATCTTGTTTCTTATTGCATTCTTTGTTTCTTAGAACTTGTATAAATAGTAACTTTTTGTTTCTTGAAAGCCTTTTTATTGCCTTTTCATTTCTCACCTGCAATTACAACCCTTTCTGGGTGACATCACCCATTAGATGCAGTGAAAAGAATTCTGATAAATAGCTGAATAAAGAATTATTGACATCAAGTGGAAAATAACCATCTGGAACTGATGAAGTCTCAAAAAGCCTGTTTGCATGCAAGAATCATGAATAAGAAATATTACAATGAGGCAGAAATATAAAATACTGTGTTCAAGGTAGTCAATGCAAACTCAATGCCCAGAACTGGAAAATTCATGAAGGTGATTGTTAATGGAAAGTTAAATATTTAACCTGGTTAGCTAGAGAATACTCACAAGCATGGATACACCAGCAGTGATATATTATGATGTTTTATTTCAGTAAACAGTGAATTAGCACAGCTCTTGCAATTTCTTTTTCTTCCACATCTTATTGAATTCAGACAGGGTGCATTTTTAAGAATATCCTTCTGTATAAATGAATTTAAATTTCCAGTGAAACACAGTAAGTGAATGGTAAGTCCACATTCCTACTGGTTTACTATTTTACCCTTTTCCTTAGTCCTCTGACAATTAGTTGTTACATCTATGTCCAAACTCTGAGCAAGCATAAAACAGTATAAATTCTCTGGATGTGACTGGAGCTACCCTTAAATTGTTCCAGTCAAGCATCTAGTATTTTTCTGAAGCAAGTGTTGGTATATACTACTGTTGTGGTTTTAGTTTTTTTGTTTTGTTTTGTTTAGGTGGGTTTTTTTTTTGTCTCTGTGTGTGTGAACTAGAGTTATACTGATGTTAAGCACAGACCTTATTCATATTTACTACATGGACAGTAACAGAGTTGTGGACTGCAACCCACTTCCATTAGGAATGAAATTATCTTCAAAGAGACATAACAAGCAGATGTTATTCCTGGGCTCTGTCTGGTCTGTTGTAGTTCTTAACATTCACAGCATAAAATTGAAGCCAGGGAGTGTATAGCATGTACCAGTAATCCTAAGTTTTGGGGCTTCTTTTGAAGGAACAGAATAAGTTGTAGAGAGAAGATTCTGTCACTTTACATTTTTTCCAGAGAAGATAGAAGCATTATCTATCTCAATTTTGGTACTCTTGGTTTGCTGTCTAGAACAAATGTGATAGATAATCCTAGAAAATTTTCAGGTTTATGTAGACTAGAGTTTGACTCATGGTTATAGATTATTATCGTTACAGTGACTCTTTAGAAAAATCTGCTAGGTCTTTCTTCACTGAATAATAAGACATAAAAAGTTACTAGACTTCAGAGTGTGTTGAAAGACCATGACACATGGAGTTTCAGTAATAACCTCCAACAGAATAACAACAGACATACAGAGTCTGACAGTCACAATAGGCCTGTGTCCACAATCACAGAGGTATTTCCCATAGCGCTTATACCAGCTGTATTTACTAATAGGCATGGATAATGTCAGGGCTTTCCATTATACTTTGAACTTACACAGCTTATCACTTCATAGTAGAGATGATCCAAATGCATTCTCTGGTTCAAAACTAGTTCCCCTCTGAAACAACTTAATAGGTGCTTCTACTTTAAACTGAATTATTTCTAGTTACCTCTAAACTTAGTTATATCTTGATTTTTTTTTTTTCATACATGAGTTATATTTGCTCTAAATCCATCAAAGGTACTGTGGGTTTCTACTCTTGCAAAAGCAAAAATCAAACAGGCACTGTGTATCCTCTCCTTCCCAGGAGCCACTGACTCTCCCTGTTTGGAATAGCACTTATGGGAAACCCATGAGCTCTGCAGAAATGACCAAACCAGATTTTTGATTTAAAGCAGATATTTTGAGAATTCAGGTAGACAATATATGTAAGTGAGGGGACAAAAACTTCTCCTTAATCTTCTGATTGTCTTACACACAAGGAGAGACGGAAATCAGAAAATGGTTTTGGAAACTCTGATTCTCAGAGAGATGTGTTTTGCATATGACCCTTTCAAAAATGTCAGCAACAGTGTATTTGCCTTTCTTGATCTTTGAATCAATATCTTCTGGCTACGTAAGACACTAGCAAATACATTTTGAATCCAAACAAATCATTTCAATACTGTCACAAGTGACTTTTTACATGGCTCATCATTTATGTGACATTTACAGTTCCTGGCAAAAGCCAGCACAGACATGCCCAAAGAGCCACTATTTTCCTCTGAGAAAGAGGAACCTCAGAATTATTCTTTTATCAAAGAAGACAAGCAGTTTGTTGCATGGCAAACTTTTACTCCATACCTCTTATTTAAAATCATAAAGGTAATAGGTAGCCATTAAAGGGAACACTGTGACCTTGTTGACTGTAATTGGGGATGTCACATAGCTACACTGTGCTTCACACTGTCCCGATGACACAGTTCCTCATTTTTCTTCATGCTGGGTTGAGATCATTGCTTGGGTGAGAGGCAATTACCTGAAGCCCATCTGAGAGATGCTGGCAGACTGTCTGAGAGAGGTACTGTCTGAGTCTGAAGGAGCAATTTCTTTCCTTTTAGCCAAGCTTGTGGACTAAGAGAACCTTTTAGGATCTTTAGTGCATCTTGATGCATTGGCAACAACAGTAGCCAGGGAACTGTTCTGTTTTATTTTCTTGTTTACAAGCACATGTCCAAATGAAGATTTTCCAATGTTTTGTCTATCCAGAGTAAGCAATTATACACTCCAGGTTTTAAAAGCATGGAAAACCTCATCAGGAGCAAAATACACTTTGTCTTCTGCTCCAGGTCTTTTGTGCTTAATAGCTATCTTCACTTCCACTACCATTTCCATTCTGGACATACACTAATTATTGGCTTTTTAGTTCATTGTACCTGAAGGACACAGTCACTCGCAAGGTAACATATAAGATCACCTGCAGAATACCTGCTTATGGTCTTCACATCTGGAGTTCTGGATGGATGAACTTCTACCCCAGTGTTATCTTTTTTTTGGTCTAGTATGCTGATTTTCATTGAATACTACTGATACAATAACTTAATAAAATAACTATGTGTAATATAGTAATATAACATAATATAATACAACCATTATAACTAAGTTATAATAACTTAGGATTTTATTAATAGGAAACTTGTCTAGTTTTTGAAGGTTGAAAGGTATTTATTTTAAATTGTGTCATCTTGATTTAATAAATAAAGTGAGGTTTTGTATGTGCATGTGAATGCATAGATTAATCCAGAATATTTGGGACAGGTGCATCCTATAAATTGACCAGACAATTGCATTAATTACATAGCTGTGGGACATATTAAAAGCGAGAGTTTGCCAGAAAATGCCATATAATTGTTAGTACAGAAACTGAGGCATGATTGTGGTTTATCAGACATACTCATCTGAAGGTTTCACTTTAATAACTTGTGCTATTAGAGAAGATAGTATTACTTCATTCCCCAGCTCTGAGGAATGAAGCTACTTCACAGGTTGATACAAACAGAAGTAGCTAGCTGTAATGTTTTATTATGTTTAGTCCCTCACTATCACTGCATGGTACATAGCAGCTTTACCAGGTCAGAGAGTGTTTTTATTTTTAGTTCACTCTTAAGGGTGCATTATAATCTCTTTATTAGTTTTTCTGAACATAGCACATACCATCATAAATGTTTGAGTAATACATTCAGAAAACAGGTGGCACAGTTTATTTTTATAGACTATTACCACCTGGTGTGGCTAGGGTAGGTGAGGACTGAAACTTCTGCTGAGAAACTAAGGTCTCATTTCTTGTAACAATTTCAGTTAAAGTACATCTTAAGAGGTGAACAGAGTGGATGGCAGTATGAACGAAGACAGGTTTTACAGAAGAGGTCTGCTCCAAAGATGAGCCAATTCAATAGTGGACTTCTCTGTGGTTTCACAGTGTTTTCTGGGATTTTGCACAAGATCGTTAGAATAAAATTTTTCTTACTATAATTTAAGAGATTAAGGAGGCAAGACAGATTTTTAAAATGTATTTCTTTTGTTTCAAAAGCCTCGTATCTAGTATCTTCATTTTATGTGTCTGTTGGTTAGGTATTGTCTTTCACTATTGTGTTAACATGCAGGACTTTCAGTATACTGTCATTGCTTTGGCTTCTTTGGAAAAAGATAAGTTTTGTATTAAAACAACTAATGTAAGCTTCAGTATAAATAATGAAAACTGTTCTGCTAACTCACTTGAGTGTCAGTCTGCAAAGATAGCTAGATAACCAAAATTTTACCGTCCAGGTCCGGGTGTTTGGACAAATATCTATGAAAGCAGGATTTCTTATCAGATTCCAGCACTTCCACTTGGCATCTCAGCTGGAAATACCAGAAGAAAAGCCTTTTTGTTAGACCACTGTCATTTCCAGCTCCAGTCCCCAGTGGAAATCAGAGGTGCCAAATTAATTTTGCTCATGAAGGGTTCAGTGTAAGTTCATTTCCAACCATGGATTAAGGTTTCTTTTGTATTTCTTCCTTAATGCCTGCATGGAGGCTTGTTTTTTAAGTGCCAGGAGTTCTTGTGGTTTTGTTTATTTTGGGGTTTTGTTTGCTTTTGGGCTTCTTTTTTTGTTTAGTTTTTGTTTGGTTTGGTTTGGGTTTGCTTTGGTTTCTGTTTTGTTCTGCTGGTTTTTTTTTTTTTTTTTTTTTTTTTTTTTTTTTTTTTTTTTTTTAAATCATTAATTGTAGCATTTACTTCTAATTTCCTTCGCAGATGTGACTCCAGCCAATAGTTCTAAAGAGGACCACTGATATCACATGTTAATAGTCTACGTTTCTGTAAAAGAGAAAGGAAATGGTTAAGGGATTGGATAGAAACCTTCCTTAGGTTAATAATTAATTATTATTCTCACAGATATTTTTCTCCTGCCTAAGGAGACTTGAGCAGCAATTCTTTAAATTGCCTAAGACTACCCTACACACTGCACTTCAGCACAGTCTGGGAGTGGGAAGGAGGAGAGTCTTCTTGGCCACTTTTGCTGAAGCTATTTACCCTTTAACAAAAAATACAAATTAGATAAAGAAAACTAATACAGATCTCTTCATATTCTGACAAATGATTAAGCTAAAAGATGGTTTTATTCTCTGTGTTTACCTCAACATTTAAATGACTGCATATGAATAAATCTGTTTCTGCTGGAGAGGCAGAGCAGATCCTCTGTTCCAAAATGTGTTAAAACCAAGGCCATGCTTGCAGAAAGACTATACTTGCAGAAAGTGAGTTCAAGACCTCTGAGGGAGAGGAAGAATGAGAACTGAAGACCTTCAAAACCTTTCTGAGTGCTCTAGTGGCAACAGTGAAGATGGCATAAGCATCTCTTCCAGCAGTTTTTCTTTGTGTATTATGACAGGTCCAGTAGAAGTGTTCTGAGAACTCCCAGACCTTGAGGGAACATTTCGTTGGATTTTTAGTTCAGTGGATATTTAGTTCACACAGGTATAGTTTGAGTGGTCTTTCACCTGCAGATAAGTAGATATTTGAGGTCAAACTGGGGCTGACATTGATGAATTCTCCTCTTTAGTCAATGAAGGCACTTTCAGAGGGTCATTCATTCTGCATACCTTAGGCTCACATCTTATGATAGGCTGAGTGGTTGTTGAAGGTTTCTGTTTCTCTTCACAGTCGGAACCTAGATATACAGCTTTTATTATATTAACTTTTAAGGGCAACTGGTAGAAATTCTGCTATTTAAAACTGGAATTATAACATGTATAAAAGGATACATTTGCAAAATTCAGATATCTATGATGTTTGATTACAATTTGTGAAGTCTTGGAAAGTTAAAATTTTGAATGTCATCAGTAAAAAAGAGACATAGATAGTGCAACCTTTTTGCTGATGTAGCTGTGGGGTAACTACTCTCCCTAGAACTGAAGTCAGGTCTTTAAGTGCTTTTATAAGATAAATACTCATATTTCTTTGTAAAATGGTTCAGCACAAAAAGCCATGTAAGCATCAAAAGTATTCAGTATACTGACTTCAAAACCTTTGATAAAGTTCCTACTTTCCTTTTTCTGTTCTTATATATAGGTGGTAGACTGTAGGTATCCCTTATGGCTGATCTGTGGAAAGCATGCACCTGTTGCCAGATTCTTAATCAGAATACTGTGCTATCAATATACTGTTGCATATAATCATAGACAATCATGCACCAGCACAAGGCAGGTATATCCACCTGACAGCTAGCAACTTAAGCTATAAAGCAGACCCTTATCTTAAATCCATTCCAGTTTAATTCTGATATTTTGTGCTAGAAAAAAAAGTTCTCTCATTCTATGGAGAAGTACTACAGTCTTGAGTAAAGTGAAACAAGTTTTCCTGCTGCTTGAAACAAGAGAGGTGATGATGAGAGTTACTGGAAAGTCATCTAAGGTAACACAGCTACCTGAGCTCAATATAACATGTTTGCCTAGAAAGCAGGAGTCCAGGCTCACCTTCTGTCTGAAATTACCTATTTGCTGTGTGTATTTTCTTGAATTCAGAAAACAGCATGGATTGTACTTGTGAGTTGTCTCTGTCATGGAACAGCATGGAAATCTAGCAACCAAAGTTACTAACCCAGTTATCAGGCCATTTCTCATCTTTTCCTGTAGATTTCAGCTTCTTGGCTAAGGAAGGCAATGTTTTTTAATATCAGCATCACTGGAAACTGCATTCAATATAGACTGTGCCCTGTTGTGCTTATAATTCTTGACCAAACTGTGAACTGGGAAAGGGACAGACTTTCCAGTTCCTAATAATTCATTTGGCCCACTCAAAGGCCAATTACTCTTAACAGTGGTTGCTTACCTCTTTGGAATAAATGAACTTCAGAGAAGGCCAAGGAGACAGAGCTGCCACACACATCTGTTCAGATCACAGTGCCAATGGAGTTTGGGAAATGATGCATTTCTCATGTAGAAAATCCCAATTCCTTCTTTCTGCATAAATTATATTTTTTTTTTCTCCAGAAGTTAATCAATTTATGCTTCATAATGTTTCTTCTATTACTAGCATTGCAGCCTGCTGCACAATATGTGTATCAGGTGTTTCTTCTTTTTTTAGGCTTTTAAACAACTGTAGCACGACTCTAGCTGTTTAGCAAGACAGAGCACATACTACCCATTCCTAATTCTTCTTCAAAGCAGCAGTTGCATTAACATAAGCTTTAAGTGGGTGTTATGTATTCATTTGCACATTTTCTGCTGCTGCTTATGACTAGTTTAGCTGCAATCTGCTACACTTAAAGGATTACTGCACAGATACAGAACTTTATAGGAGTGACACAACTTTCAGGTATCTCTGCATAAACTCATGCAAAACACTAGGTCATTAATTTTAAATGTCTGGAGGCAGAAAGATACAAATCTCTTTCTCTCTCTTTCTCTACTTTGTCTCACCCACCACCAGCCCTAGACAGACACAGTAAATTGGCCCTCCCTAAAACCTACTTCATATCATCATGAGTCATGTTTCAGCTTATTGTCCTTTTTCTCTGTTGTCTGTTATTCAAGTGAGTTATTTGTTAAAAATATACCCACAATACTCTGGTCATAAATGAGTTCAGGTTTTTTTTTTTTTTTTTTTTTTTTTTTTTTTTTTTTTTTTTTTTTTTTTTTTTTTTGTTTTTGTTTTGTTTTTTTTCCATTTAGGTCAGAAGACTGAATCTGGTGAAAATGAAGTGATTACAATACTTCCTTCTTCATACACCACTGCTGTAGTATCCCCAGCCTGAAAGACTACATGCATAGCCCTTCTGCTGGGTGTATTGAAATAGATTTCTTAAACTATACCCTTAGAAAGAATAAAATTAAAAAGACAGTATAATTCTATACAAGATCTCAATTCAGATCTTTTTTGCAGAAATTCCAGTGACAGCTCACAACTACCAGTTTGTCTTTTTTCTGATAAGCACCATTTGCAGAAAAAAATTGGTACTGTTGCTCCCTGAATTCATATAAATTAAGCCACATGTTATTTCTAGGTATGGAAAATGTGATCTTTTTCTTCTCCCTTTTGCTCAGAAATTACTTTGCATGGCTTTTTTTCCTTTTTCTTTCCCCATAGCATATTATTATACTGCGTTTTGTTGATGTATACAGTGATAATTTCCAAGACCACATAGGAAAAAAAAGGAAAGTGTGTGCCGTTTGTTTGGGTGGTTTATCCAGTCATTGCAAAGAGAAAGCAGAACTCAGTCATGAATTGTTCATTTAGTATCAGTTACCACTGTTACCATTCTATGCAAGTTGCTCTGCAAATAGAACTATAGAGATATGTTTAATCTCTTATCTCACAGAGAGCATTTAATAAAGGATGCATGTAGGGCATTACATAAAAAATTGTATCACCTTTTTTGTTGTTTGCTTGGTTTTTGGTTTTTTTTCCTGACCTACATTTTATGTGGCATATGCCAGGAGAGCTTAAGCAGTTTATAGTACTACTTCTGTGTGCACTTTCAAACACCTTTTTCTACTGCTTCTGGTTGCTATGTATGAAAACCTGTGCACCCTATCACTAAACATATGCCAAATATTGAATGTCATGCAAGGTAGCAGAGCTATTCCAAGGGCATATGGCTAAAAATCAGACAGTGACTAAAGTATATTAGGCCTTAATGTAAGGTCATGTATCTTTCTAGTATCTCCAAACAATGTAGGACAAACTGCATCACTTCCTGCACTCTCTTTGCACTCTCTTCCTGCACTCACTTATTTACTGAGTTGGGCTGTAGTTGTGAGAGGTGAAAGGAAGGGTGGCTGACAGAAATTGCAGAAACCACTGTAAGAATTGAGATGAGATGGCTGAGGTCCATGCTTCAAAGACAGCAATATTCTATATGAAATCCATATCTTGACATTCTCATTAATTTCAAATCCTTCCTCATAAATTGTTCCTTTTGCTTCTGGAGTAGTGTAGCATGCAGTATATAGTTTCCAACCACTAACAGCTTGATAATTAGGAACTCGATAAAGAAAACCATTAACATTTGAAGTCACTTTGAAATACTACTAAACATACATTCTTTAGAGGTAAGAAACTTCTTTTTTTAATGCTATTAACTACTTAGTTTAATAATATATTTATCCCTGAATATTATTTTTAAAAATACCAGTAGAAATAGCTTGGATGCAGTAACTGAATGATAAGTTGACAAGTTTCTTTTCAGCTGTAGGTGAAATGTCCCTGTTGTCATGTATGCTGTTTGACATTTTAAAACTCTTTTAAAACAAGGGTTTTCCAACAGGGAAAGACAAAAGATGTCATCATACCCTAAAGGTTTTATTTGGATGAGAACAAAGGAATTGTTGCCACACTAAGAACATAATTAAGAGATATTTTCTTACTTGTTTGGGATTTTTTTCCCACATTCAATTACACAGTTTCTAGTTCTCAATATATAACACACTGCATCCATTCTCATGAAGGAAACACCCAAGCCTTTGGCATGGCATTGTATTCACCTCACCAGATTTTACCCATGAAGTATGCATTTAATCTAAACTAATTAAGCAGGCTCCATTTGAAACACCTCTATACCATCTTACTCCCAAGTGTCTTGGGCTGGTGGGATGAATGGCCCTCTCAAGATGCCTGCCTCTCAATTAAAGGTAGATGGTGCTTAGATGACCATCCTAGATTTGATGTCACAACTAACTTTTAGATAATTAAAGCTTGATGAGGTGAATTGTATGTAAAATCATATAACAATTGATATGACACAACATGGACTTAAGAACTTTTCATTTAGAAGAAATTCCAACATAACTTACAATATAGTAGAAATAGAAAATAAGTTAGATATCAAAATCTTTGCTATTATATTGCTCTGCAATTTGACTTCATATGAAATAAGTCAACAATGAAGGAAAGAGGGCTGAATAATCAGAGAAATTATCATTCTCCTCAAGAGAGGAAAACATCTCTCATTCTTTGCTCTTTTCCCTAGGTAGACTAGTGGTTCACATTACTCTCCATCCTCCTCTCTAAGGGTATGGGCAATAGAAGCTTTAAAAGAAAAAGTTGTCTGTAAGGAACCAAAGATAGTCCAGGACAGCAAGGGAAATTTGGAGGTGACAAACTATGGGAAATTTAGTTCAATTAAGAAAAAAACCAAGTCCACCTACTATTCTTTTTAAGTATCTCTGAACTGGTTCATCCTTATCTGCCTAATTTTGTCAAAATGGTGCTTCCTAATGAAAATTATTTCAGCATTAATTTGCTTTGTGTTTTTCACCGTGTATTTGGTAAACTAATTTATAAAAATGTTCTTGTTGTTTAGGAACACCACCACATGTAAAATACAAACTCTTATTTTATAAAGCAAAAAGAAAACATAAAAATAAAACACTATAGTGTTATGACCCTCACCCCATTTAAATAATTTCATTCCATACACTTTCACAATAGTTTCAGACATGTGATTCCTGTGTTTAGTAATTATTTCCATGGAAATGCTATGCATCCTTAAGCAGCTGTAATGATTGAGAGAATGGCATTTTAGTAATGGACAGAGATCATTCTTTTCCATATAAAAAAGAGGATTTGGTAATAATTTTGCTTCAGATATAAATATCAGAGAAAATTATTACATTTTGGGGACTTTGGGTAACTTATTTTCACCAAATTAAGAAAATGCCTTTGAAAAACTCTCAGCTAACTGTGGGATGGACATCTGTGCATGCATCAGATTCTGCTGATGGAAGCTACTGGGCAAACACTACTATTGTAATGTGTTATCTGCATTCACTTATGACCAGAAGAATATTTTGTCTGAAGTCACTTTCTGATGTTGGAACCGTAGACTTTTATGCTTGGATCAAACAATAGAACTTAAACATATAAAACCTCATTTTGTTACTTTTATGTCAGATCTTTGCTGGTATCATGTACTCAGAACATCCAAAGGCTTCTGAAAGAGTCATTTTATGCCTCAGCACCTAAAAATGAGATTGTGCAAAACTGTCTTGAAAATCCCATGTGAGTAGTACTGACATAAAAGCAACGACATTTCAAAACCAAATGTTTTAAGATATAGTCATTGTAAATGATGCAAACATCTATACTTAGTTTTTGGAGGCATTTGTACTTTACACAAAAGAAGTGACATTACTAAATTAGCTAGTTTGAGCAATCATCCTTTTTGAAATAATTAACCCTGTGAACACTTGTTGGAAAGCCAGCCTGGAGCTTTTCCAACACATTCCTTATGTTTAATGAACTTTGGCTACAAAGGGCCTTTCTGTCATTTGGGTATGTAGTCCCACCATAATCACTGAGCAGCTCAGAGACTCACTATTCATCTATATGAATGTGGTTGTACTGTCTGTCTCTAAAGAAAGATGGTTCATAAATGTAAGGAGGAGAAAAAGTCTCTGTAAATATGAAAAGAAGTAGTACATTCATTAAAACCAAAAGTTTTCTAAATAGAAGCAATTTTACTGAATTCAGTGGAACTATTATCTTGGAAAGACATTATCCAAAACTACATAGGAAGTTTGTCTGTAGGATTCCTGTCAATTTTGATGTAAAAATTTCTGATGATGATTATTACTGTACTTCTCTGGCATAATTGTAAAATTGTAACATTAGCCCGCATTCAGCAAATGTTTAAGGTAACTACAGACAACACAGATCCATAAGAAGCCATGATGGGTATAGGACAACAGCCTCTCTGCTCTAGCTGATTAGACATTTGAGAGATCTGAAAGCATGTTGGCGATGTTGTAAGGTAATGCCAAGACAACAGTTTTCACCCTAGGGCACAGTTCAGACTATGGCATAACTAGCAGTTATTACACCAACTTGCTTAAAGTCTCATTATGTCATTCTTGTACCTGCTAAATTGCAGAGGTCCATTGGTTACAGCTCCACAATTCTAGGAAAGTGCTATAATAAGGAATGAGAGAAGTGCGGACTATCTTTGCAGTAAAGATCCAAATTAAAGTCCTCCTATTTTACTTTTAACTGGAAGATAAAAAACCCACAACAAAGCAATGTTTTAACAGCAATTATTTTAAAATGCTACATCTGTCTTACTATTTGGAGGCAGACGTACTCTCACACATATATCTGCATGTGTATGGATATAGGCCCTTTAAAAGGAAAGAAATTCGGTCACAGGTCTGTGCAGCTTCTGTAGTATTCAATTAGCCCGAGGGCGTTAGGGTGATCTTGTCCTTTATGAATCTGAAAGGTTAAAAGCCCATCCTAAGTTAAGCATGGGAGCTGGATTTCTACTTACCCTTCATTTATTTCAAGAATCAGACTCATGATTTGTCTCCATGGTCACAGGTCATTTCAGGAGGACAGCTCATGCCTTCTGCCTCTATCTCTCTCCAAGACTAGAAGACTCTCTCAGCAGGTGCCCAAACTTCTATATAAAATACAGAGGCAAGTACAAGACTAACTTCGATTTGACTCACATTTTAGATGACTAAAATTAGTGAGCCAAATCCTACCCATCTAGGTTCATTATCTCTATGTAGACACCTGGTATTGTGCAGTAAATGCAGATTACAACAAATATTATGCTCATAAGATCCCAGAACTTCAAAACAAAACATTGTGAAGTTCTTTTCCTGAATTATTTATTATTTATTAATTATTAAACTGAGCATGAAGTTTAAATATTTGACTGCAATTTGAATAATGTCATCAGCATTTGGCTGGCACTTTCAATAAACATACACAAGTAAATTTTTAAAGACTTCAGAAGCTCATCTCTTCTGCTAGAAATATTGATTCAGTCATCAGCACGTTCTTGTGAAGCAAAGGAAACTATTGTAAAAAATACATCCATCTGGGAAGAAAGACAATGAGAATAGATGCTATTGTCTTGACTCAGAGTTTGAACCCTTGCTTTTAAATTGGTAATTAGCTTTCTTTGGTCACAAGAATGTTATATTTCTGAAACAGAAATTATATGAAACAGTATAAGTTTATTTAAAAGTTTTGGTCTGTGTTTGATATGATTATAGTAAAGCATAGTCTATACGAAAATTGCCACCTGTGCAGAAAAGACTTATTATGAAAAGTATGTGAAAAAGAATCTATATATTGCTATTAATTTTATATTGTCTTCACCAGTGTTCTTGGATATTAGGGTGTAAATAAGTTAGGTATGGTCATTCACTTCATGTGTTCACAGTTCTGGGAATAGATGAGATATTTAAAGGCTCTGTACTGTCTCTGCAGCAACTGATGTCAAGACCTTTTTAAATTAAAGACTTCTATTGATGTACTATCCTTTCTCCTCATTTTGTTTCTCCACAAAAGAAAGAACCTTACAGTGATAGATTTTTTGCACATGACTAAAAAAATCTTAGCTTGAAAATGTGAGGATATAATGAGTGACATTTATGTAAAATCTGCTTCTATTCCAAAACAGTAAAAGCTTTTCTGGCTTTTCACCTCCAGTCTGGACCAAAGGCAAAGTAGAGACAAGTTTGAATAAATGGCACATTTTAAACTTTTTCTTCCCTAGAACAAGCTGATTGTCTCCACCTGGCAACCCTTAGGGACAACAGTCTTGGTAGAGCAAATGTATAGGAGATGGTTCTGCAGTAAGGCTTTTGAACATGACAGCTTGCACTTCCTAGAAAAGATTAGGACTTGGTCTTTTCCACAGCAAGTCATGGCAGCAGAGCCATGTGATTTTCTTTACTCTCCCTTTAGCAAATTTCTCAGTGCTTCTTTTTATTTCTATGCCTATTTTATTTATAGTCCTCTGGATAAGATGGCACGATTTCCATGCAAGTATTGTGTATAAGAATTAAGTAAAATAAACTTCTCTTGAGGTCCAGAAGGCTTTTTCTCCTGCTGTACCACACCTGACAAGCAACGGCTCTCTGCTTCTAATTTTAAGCATTTATTAGAAATGCTTTTACATCAGCTGGCAAGGTGACAATAGAACAGTCTTATCTACAATAGAAGGAAATGTTCTCTTCAAAACTATTATGCAAAAAACACAAGGGAAATAAGCATTAAAATAAAGCACTTAAATATATGCTACAAAGTGCTTGATGTATCTTTCCATCATCTCAAGATGATATGAGACAATTATTAAAAACAAATAAATTATATATTCCTAGGCTGACCACTACAACTTTTTAGGACTTCTATGATGTATTTACATATGTTTCATAATTATTTTCCTGTCTGTTGCATGAGTTCATCTGCATTGTTTTTCACACTGATTCTGAAAATAGCTGCCTTGGTTATTCCCATTGGACTTCCCTGCCTAAAGTGATGGGCATGAATGCATAAATCAAATACACAAGCATGGGATAACTCTCTCTTTTAAATTTATATTGCTTTTTATAAAAAGAAAATTAATTTTCAGAGACAACATGCTATTACAGTAAAGCTTTATCTCACAGTATAGTCTAAGGGGCAACCACAGTCATTATTTGACAGGGAATTCCCTTCTGACATAGGGTAATGCTATGGTTTCTCCAACTCTAGTCAGAAACCATGGATTAAGTCCATTCTCAACACATATAAAATAATAACCAAAAAATGCCAACAGCACATTTTTTTTGTTTTTCCTCTTGGGTTTTGAGGTTGCAGGTGTGCTTATGATATACTTTCAAAGTATTTATTTCAAGAAGGAATACTTTTTTCTTTAGTTTTTTATAAAACTGGAATTATATTTTTGCTCCTCATCTTCAAGAGCTGATGTCTTAAAAAATGCCTTAAAGAGATGAAGGCCTCAAAACCATTACAGAAGCTGGGAATACATATATTAGAAAACCATGAAAGATGTAATAGGTTATTTCTATACTATAAAAAAACCTGTGGCACCAAGAAAATTGTGCAAAAATTTAACTAATGAAAATTAAATATTGCTAGCAGATCTTTAAAAGGAATTGTACAAACATTCAGGGTGCCAATGTTTGACTTTTCAATTTAATAAAAGCAGTAAGAAATATGTTTTTCATTTCACTGCCTCTTGCTATTCATACAGGCTAATTCTCACTCTACCAGTGGCTCATTTCTTCAATTACAGGATGTTCCTTCATTACACTTGATATATTATATTAAACAGTAAGTGTCTTATGCTAATATACAGAAACTTGTGGTTGCCAGGCATCATCCTTAAAGGAAAAAACCCAACTTTTAATTAAGCAGTTGTCTTCAATATGAATAGTTGTCATAAGCTACTGCTATTACCCAAGGGGTAATGTTTCCAAAGCTCATTATGGAATTATTCAATAAGAAATCCCACACCAGCATTTACTAAGTAGTACATAGAATAAATATAGTCAAATTGCCAAGTCGAGGGTAAGAACTAGAGATAGTGTGGCCCCAAAGAAATGAATTGTATAACAGAACCAAAGAAACTTTGAGCAGTTTCTACAGTTTCCCATTGTATTCTGTGCAGAAGTGAGACAACAACATTTATATAGACAATATAATTTGTATAATTCACTCTTATCACTTTGCCCTCTAATATTTATCCCAGTATTAGATCTTCCTCAAAATTCCAACTACTTTTAGTTACGGGTAATGTTATAATTTTTTTTCACATTACAGCAGCAAGAAGGATAATTATTTGACATTGATAAGAAAAATTTACTTATTCACAAATCATAAAAAATTAAACTTTGCCCAGGAATTTTGATAAATGCATAGATGTTCTTTATTCCCTTTTAAATTTGTGTTTCTTTGAGATTTTCCTATTTGTTCTGTGTCATCATAACAAGTTTGTCAGCCACATGTGTTCCAGAAGTTCTAATAACTTTTGAGCCTATTAACTGATTTCAGACTAATTTGGTGCAGAGCTGGAACTTTCATAAAGAATTCCTGAGTACATCGTTCAGATCTGGTGAGGTAGGGGAGTATGTGTCCTAATAAAGTGAAATTACCATATAAACTTATATCTGATTAGGTATCTGAAAGAATTAAACCAGGAAAATTTCCTAAGAAGTCCTCTGACACAGGGAAGAGTCAGTCAAATTTGCCTCCTTCTTAGTATTCACATTCACTTAAGGATGGTAATAAGGACCCTTTTGGCAGTCTTCAACTGAAGCTCAGATGGTGAACTATCTTACCATGTACTCCTTGATGATATAACACAGTTAGAAAATAGCTGTCTGTTTCCTTCTCAGACTGCACCATTTCTGCAGGGCAAACTATGCTGCTCATCTTGTATTGACCTTTGGTGGAGCCAAGCATGTGTGGCAAACTCCAAAGACTCACTTTGGGTTAGTTGAAACAGTTTGTAAGCAACTTCTAGAAAAAAGCATGGATAAAGCACCTCTAGGAAGGCTCAGTTTTTCTTAGAAGCACATAAGCCTTTTGTGTCACTACTCAGCATATACAAAACATGGTCACAAGGAAGAAAGTGAAATGGCAACAAGACAAATGAGTGTTTAGCAGCAAAACAAATCTGCACTTCAGAGTCTAAGTAGGTGAGTCATATGATAGGAAATGAGGTAATTAACAGAAATAGAACCCAAACTGGGGACAGTGGAAAAACTGTTTAAATTCTGTCACCTCAAACTGAAAGGGTGTTTATGGTGATTGTTTTTCAGAAAGCAAAAAGCAACATATGTGAGGGTGTTGGGAAATTTATTATTATATGCAATTTTGTATGCATTAAAAACTTCTTAATTTTTGGCAAGACTATGTCAAGGAATTTGTGCCTCCAGGCTTTGGGGAGTCTTGGTCAGTGAAACTAATCTAAAACTTCATTATTATCTACATATAACTATTGTGAGTAAACCATTCAGAAAAATGAGAGATAAAAGTGGATGCTCACATTTCTCCATTGAGGAAAAAGACAAAAAAGAGCGAAAAAGTTTTAAATAATTATTTGGTGAAGAATGCATTGAAAGAATAAGGGATGGAAGGTAAAAATGGGTTTGAATGAACAACGGTTTTGAAAGAACCAGTCATCCTAGAGCAACCATTAATAAAAAAAAAAATAAATCAATAAGCACAAATATATGTGAAGTTCTGAAAGATAGGTTTGGGAATTACTTACCTGAAAAAATAACCTATGGTGGTTGGATAAAATTTAAGTATAAGAGGAATTATAAGGGGAACAAAAAGTAGATTGAGATACCAGGTAATTCACAGATATCAATAGACTACAAATTCATTAGCAGTGATGCTTATGTCTCACCAAGCACGGTGTTTTGTGCTTAACAGTTTGCAACTATAGTAATATAGTAGGTTTTAAAAGTGTTCTTGCTTTCAATGGAATTTTTTACATTACCAGAGGAACTGAAGTGATAATTTAATTATTGAAAGGGTTTGTTTATTTGGTTTTTTCTCTAGATACAGAGAAATGGCATTTACTAAATAGCAGAACTGAAACTTCAGCTGAAAAGTAATGTAGCAAAATCAGCAACAGAGATGAAAACAAGTTCCTGGCTTGGAATCAAGCCTTTATTAAAACATATTATTTTGTGTATATCATGCATACATAAACATTTTAACAGTTTAACTAGCTTTATGTTTTCAAACATTAATGGAAAAAGTGACTTGACATTCTTACTTTTGGAAGGTGATGTTGTAAGGTAGCTTTTGTATTCAATATTTTTTGCAAAGTAAAAGGGTCTTGAAACTTCCACAATTCTGCAGTTCATAGGTTTGTAAAATGGCAGCTGCCAGCAGCCTTTTAAATCCCACTTTATTCACCCATTAATACATCTTTTTTTTCCTCCACAAATTAAATTAGAATTCATAATTCTATATCTGAATTAGCTTCCCACAGAGAGCCTTATTATAACAAATGCACTTGTAACAACCAATTTTAACAATTTAATCTATAAATTGGTAGAAAGTACTTTATGTGAATCTGTAAGTGAACAGAACTTACTTTTAAAGGAAATTTAAAAGAATTATATGTACAGTATGCTGACTGACTGATACATTTTTGCATATCTGCCATTGCAGTATATTAAGCATGTAATAACATAGGAAATAAGAATGTTAGCAGAAGACCTGAATATGAATTTCAGAGAAATAAGACTGAAGAGAAAGAAGTAACTATTTTGTGAAAAGCACAGCATTGTGCTGATGTGTTAGTGTATGTGGCAATGTATTTTAATGAATACCAAGATTTCAAATAAAAACTGCTGCCAGAAGTGCTGAAACACTTTCTTATTGTGGCATACTGTGCTTACCCTGCAGGCAATTCTGAGTGATGTCACAGATATTAGGCTTTATTTATAGACAGACAGACTAATACATCTGCATTTTAAGCCATTCTTTAAGAATAGCAATTTTTAAAATGGTTACTGTTTTTTTCCTCTCTCTTAGCATATTTCTAACTGTCAGGGAACAGCTGGGCAGAAGAAGGCTGTTTTAGGGCTGGAGGGGCTGGCGGGGCAGGCAATGCCAAGCTGCCACCAGCAAGGGTGCAGCCCTGCAGCACCTGCACAAGGTGAGGAATGGTGGCAGTGGGTGGGGACAGCCACAGCCTGGCTGAGATCCTTGTGGCTCTCTTTTCCAGGACATGGTGCAGGGCTGCTTGGAGGCATCACCTCAGGGCATGGGCAGCAAACCTCCTTGGCACTGGTGGAGACTTCAGAGCCTGTGGAGGTGCTCAAAATCCTGACACAGGCAATCTCTTTCTCTTGTCTTTTCTCATTTCTCACTCTTGGAATTTTCACAATGCAGTTTTCTTTCTCTTAGGTACAACTTTATCTTGATGAATGTCTGGTTTTGACTTAAAGAAAAAATGTGTATTATATGAATATTCTTTTTACTTGTCAACAATCCCTTGTTCCTCAGGAATTTCCGCCTTCTAAAATGGCAACCTTGGTTTAAAACAATTTGCTTTGGAATATTCTTTTTTAAAACTTTTTTATTCTTCTTTAGTAAAATGCCTTGTAAACATGAGTATCGGGTATTTTTATTTCACCGTACTATTGTGAACAAACAAAAAAGCTTGTGACTATGCCTGAGACCTGAACTATTCAAAGTCAGAGGAACTTTCAGAACTGATAATTCCATTCTTGAATTCTCTGACTTTTGCATATGTAATTGCTTGAAATAAGATCGATAAGGGTGGAACAAATTTGTAGCTTTTAGATATTCATATGTGCATATGTATTGCCCTGTTAAGAACAGAAACTTAGATATTAATTGGTAGACATTAACCTTAGATATTACATTTCACAAATCTGTCAATGCTAAATGGTTATATTTAAAGCAGAATGCCACTTTGATCATATTAAGTTTTTATTTTTCTGAACAAAATTATCATCAGTGTTTATTATCAGAAAGCCCTTATATTTAAGTGTCTTTACCTAAAATTGTTCATGCTATTTGAACAGGAATATTTCAAACAACTAAAAATTCATTGAGTGATATCCTTCATAATTCTCACAAATATGTATTTTTGTAACATCTGTAATTTTTGCTCTTGTACCACCACAGATCATTGAAGGTGAATTTATTAATATCTGAGTAATTTTATCAAAATTTTATTCAATATAACACAAGCAGTTTAGATTAATGTCTCTGGATTATGATGGTCACAAATTTCTTGAGGCTTTTTAAAATACAATAATAACAGAATCCAAAGAGAGCAGCATAAAATTCAGTCATATACAGATACACATCCCATAAAAATATAATTCTTTCCAGGTAAATAAGTAACTGAGTTCACTCAATTTGAATTTTTCTTCTTATTTAAGTTGTAGCAATAAAAACTAGAAAATGGCAAGTTTTTCAGGAACTTCATTCATCTGAAAACCTGAGAGTCCACTGGTGGGGAGGTTGGATGTGGAGCATTTAATAGCAACTGTATCATTACTTGTGGTATTAAAATTTCTTTTAAAGTCATTAAAGTCTTTTCTTGGTGGCAGTCTAATATGCTTCCCCTCTGCTCTCTAGGAATAGTTGGGTTTCATTTTAGGACCATTTTGTTCAATTATGCTGCGTAAAAAGTAGGACAACAGACAATAGAAACATTTTTCTTTTTGGAGTGTTCTCTCAGTATATTTTGAAGACATCAGGGCTGAGGGATCTGAAGTTACTTCTGTTACACAATCTGAACTTCAATTTCTTAATTCCCACATCCAGTGTTTTTTATTTGCTCTATAATTAATACTGAGAAGTAGTATGAATATCATATGTCTGTGTAAAAGGTTTATACTGTTAGCTAACTGAACTTCATAAAGTGCAATAATTGTGAAGTCACATTACTCTACCTACAAAGAGTTAAAAGAGCCACAAGCTAAGAAGAGAAAGAAATATTATTTTAGACTAGATATGTTAATTAATTAAATCTTAAGTAAGAACATTTACTGAATTTGAGAGGAAATACCTTCACGTCCTATCCCTCTGAACAGGAGCAATTACCCTGACAGATTTCTGAAAACTTTACCCAGAAACAACATTGTACTAGCTAGAAAAATGTTAATATCTGTCTTAATTTCTTGCCCAGATATTAAGACTTATTATATAGAGACTTCAATGGCATATTGCCAAGAAGTGCTGAAAATCCAATCTCAATATGTACAAAATTATAAACACAATGCATGCCAAATTAGTTATGCAAGTAGTTGTCTGGCTAAAGTTCTTGTAACCTAAACAGATTCTGTCCCAAGTTGCTTTCCAAATGGATATGATCTAAGGTGGAAACTTGATCTTCTGCTCATGATGGATGGCAGTCATTTACCTATTACTTTTATTGCTATTAATTAAATCTTTTGAAGTTTATGGCTTAAAATGTCCTTGTTCTTGCTTTTAGATCTATATCACTTGAACTCAAGGTTAAAATGAAAAAGCGAATCTTCTATTCCACTCTAGCAATAATTTTCCAGATTGACGGAGATATTGATTTTCCCATAGTCATTTAAAGGTAGCTTATATATACAAATATATATACAAACACACACATTCAAACATACATGCATATTTCCACACACTAGAATAAATGCAATGCATATAGGCATACACATACAGAGATGGGAATATTTTTCAAAATAATGAACCTGTCTTTATGCTCACTTTCTATTAAGATCAATAAAGCTTCTGAAATCCAATTTATACCTTTGAAATATCTTCTCCATACGGATGATTTTCAGAGTGAATATTCAAGAGATTAACCCTGTAGCCTCATCAATAGAAAGAAAAAGGTCTTAACTTCTACTTTGGCACTTAAGTTAGAAAACTCCTTCAGCTGATTGGAAAAAAACCATATTGTATCTGATTTGCTGTATTCTATCTTTTCTACAGGTTACAATAATATCTGTATCACTGAGGTTCGTGTTATTTAGCTTCCCATAAGTTTTCCCTAATTCCAGTAGCACATCTTAAAACACTTATTAAAAGATATTGGAGGGCAAAAATATGATTGTTATGTCTCGGTTATCTTACCATTTTTAGCAGAAGAGAGGAGAGAAAGGGAAATACTGTTAATTAATTAATATTGTACTATAAGAATAACAAGTAAAATTGTAGGAGCAGATAAGAGTGTTTGTTTTGACAACCATCTCTTTATTACTGTTTTTCAATAGTAAATCACTCTGAATTGCATTTTATAATCAAAACATGATATCATTTGCAGTTATTTTGTGAGGGCTATGGAAGTCTTGAACAACAAAATATCTTTGCTAAAGCACCTTAGTTTTCAGCTGAAAAATAAGCAATTTTATTTTTCTGGAAGCAGTGGCAGCTCTTTTCTGATTCCTTTAACTACTAGTCTCTTCTTCATACTGAAACATGGACATCCTTTTTTCCCTAAGACAATGTTTCTCAGTTACCCAAGGTCCAAACAGCTCCTGTCTATCCCACAGACTGTTCTCATTGTATTTTTCAGTCTCTTTGTATGCACATGGCATTGTCCATCTATAAAAAAAACCCTAATCACTTCATGCCACTTGATAATTTCTGCTATAAGTCCTCCCTCAAGTCCTCCCTCAAGCTTTTAAAATTCTTCTGTAGTTCCTCAACACTGCTTTCTTATCTCTCCTCCTTACTTCTTCTACCATCTTTTCTGTTCCTTCTCTTAAATTAAACCAGGTCTTGGTTCCCTTGTAGTCTCTATCCTGCTTCTCACTTTTCACAGAAACCTGTTTACTGCCTCCAACCTACCACTGCTTTAGCCAACGTGGACATCTCAACTTTTCTAACTATGTCCTTCATTTCACACATGTAAAAACTGCCTTGCTCTTGCTGCTTCTTGGCTTTTGATTTTTGACCTGAATTTATTCATCTGGCACTGAATCTGCACTTGTTTTCTCTTATGGAAAATAGTATTTTTATTATACTGCTTTGTTTGTATAGCCATTTTCTTTGTATGGCCTCCAATTTCTTTCTCTAGTTATTATTTCTCCTGTTGAAGAACACCTTATTCTATTAATTTCCTTTGTTCCAAGTTTCTGGTAACAAGGCCAGACTAATCTTACCTAATTTTAGCTATCTAAAAGCCAGATGCAGCCTGAGCTGCTCATCCTACTTTTTTACTTCTGAAGTTAAGGAAGAAAGGCAGTTTGAGAGAATAAATCACAATGCTTTGATGTCTCAGGATTGGAAGACATAGTCTGTAGAGGTGATTATTTTTCTATATTGATTATCATAGGAGTTTACACAAATAGATTTTATCACACAAGTATTTTTTAATGGTTAAAATTCATTCTTCCAATATATATTCTATTGTAATTTCAACCCCTAACATTTCCCCTTATGATCTCTCAGACATATTCCACAGAGCTTCAATTTCTAAATTTCTAAATTACTAAATTAATGTCTAATTTAAATAAATCAACCTCTCTTTTCTCAAAAGTAAAACTCTCTTTATGACAATATAGTTGTTCATTTTTTTTTAATTTTGACATTATTGAAAGTATACCTTTTTTTTTTTTTTTTGTATTATCTTTGGCTTTTCACTTTTGTTATTGGATTGATGAGTAGGACAGTTATAAGGTGTGTCTGTCTTATGATAAGAATGATTTTAATTCAGGTTTGAATACATAGTTGTTGACTGGGAGTGCAATATATTCACTGTTAAAATAAGAGGTTTATAAGAACTTACAGTGTTTCAAACTTGAAAAAAAATAAAAATGAATGGCACCTAGTTGTTTTAGGCACGGCAAAAACTAAACAAATGAAACCACCAAACAATGGAAAAATCAGTTTCCTGATTATGTTATGATTATGATTATGTTATGTTTCCTGATCTTGTTTTCTTGTCTAAAAACAAGAAAGGTGGTGTATAAATGAATACATCTGGAAGCCTTACTACTTGATCCACAGTATGACTTATTTGGTATAATACACATCTCATGATAGAATAGAAATACATAGTTTGTGACATACAAGTCATATGATATTAGTGCTAGCAAATTTAATAAAATACAATAACAGATGTTAAATATGTGTTATTTTACATAATCTTTTATAGGTAATATGAATATAAAATATTAAACCATACAAACTTTAAACAATAAAATCAATATTTATATTAATGTAAGAGGTCAGAAACTGAAAAGTGCTGATCTAGCTTGAAGTTGTATCTGTCCTGAAGTCCAGAATGCTGTTGAACCAAAACACATCTGAGGCACGGCAGCAAAAGATGAAAAGTATATCAGACTAAGGGCTGTAGTGAGCCATTGAGTCACCCCAGGACAGCCAAGTGAGTCAAGGTGGATATAACTTTTGATAAAAAAGAAACAAAATTCTCTGAACTGGGCAACTGAGTGGTTTTACAAAGGTGCTAAATGAACTCCTGCTGGGAGAGGAATTTTGAAGCTATTCCATAGATTCATGGAATGAGTTGAGGATTTGATAGAGAACGTAAAGGATGCAACAAAAGAGATTTATTCTCCACATTATAGAGTAACTGATAATGACTGAATTCAATTTGGGCAATAGTGATCCAAAGTCACAATGGTAGGAAGAAAAATAAGGAAAGAAGTGTAATAAATCCAGAAAATTTGAGATAGTTTTCAGTAAACTCTGCGGAACTGTGAATGAATATTCCCTTTGGGAAAGTCCAAGGAAAAAGCCATGTAGAGAAATGCTGAGAATCCCTTAAGGAGATAATATTAAGCATAATTCCAAGTTATATTTTAGGAACTGTATTGGGCAGTTCCAGGGTTGAAGATGGATATTTTTAGATCTTGGTAGGGCACGACTGGTAATTCAAAAGATAGAGAAAACAGATCCACCTTTTTCTTTTTAAGGATGAGGTGGAAAAATTATACATTCAACTAAACTGTAATTAATGGAAAATGCTGCAGCAAATAATTAGGTAAACTGCATATGAACTAATAGAATGTGTAAGCAGACAGAATCTAAAAGGAAGATGGTTAACTTCCAATATGCATTTGTCAAAAAATGTTGCTCTCACTGTTTTAATAAGGAGAGGTACTAGTTTTGACTTACAGCAATCTGTTCCTACACAGATATTGAGTACAGTGTCCAGAAACACACCATGTACTTCAGCCATTGCACAATTGCATATTAACATGAAACACACTAATAGTGACAATATATTTATGTACGTGAATTAATGGTTTCTTCATTTTCTAATACGTACTGATCTACTTCCCTATACTATCAGCAAACCTGACACTGTGGAGCACATTTTTTGATTATCTAAATTGATTGCCCATCAATAGATGAGAGGAAATAGGATTTTTTTCCCCTAATAATATATGCTCCCAAATACATTGACAAAATCAAAGAGAGAAAGCTTATTAAATAAACTAATTATTTGAGGAAAAAAAATAACTGTTGCTGTGGTTGTGTTTCTCATATATTATGAACAAAAGCACTTGGAGTAGATAAATGTGTAGACCTTTGAATGCAAGAAAAGCACGTGCATGGAAATTCCTTGCCTATTGATGCAAGAAATTAAGCATTTTGACTGTACTCCACTGGAAGAAAACTAGAAGTGACACATTTATATAGTAAACCAGAACAATTGAAAATAAATAAAATATATAGTGTAATAAAAGCTTGCATTACTGCCAAGAAGTAAGTATTCATGCCAAAAATGTTTTGGAGCACAGCTGCCAAAAAAATGCTGAGAGCATTATGAAACACACTAAATCTATACATAGAGAGGGCTTGGGGAAGAAAAAAAAAAAGTATATTTATTCTTAGGATTCAAGTATATCAAATCATTATGGTTATTTTATGCACAATAAGCAAGGCTCTGAGCATACTGGCAAGCATTCAAGAAAACATCATGTTCCTTAAAATGCATGTTGGTCTTTATATTCAGGAGAAAGTTTCAAAGAAAGATATTTGAGTGTTTGAGACAAGCTAAAACTCCACAATGACACAAAAATTTCATATGCTGTTTGGCATGGCTTAATAACACCCCTGACAATGCTAAACTAGCTCAGGTCCTCATGAAGGTGATTTGAAATGCACAGAGCAGGCATCCTGGGATTGTTTTGAAAGATATGAAGAGTGGATTGCCTTTGCTGCTATGTGGCTTTCAAATGAGAACCTTCATGAGGAAGCCAGAG
The DNA here is from genome assembly GCF_009819655.1 of Sylvia atricapilla. NCBI lineage: Eukaryota > Metazoa > Chordata > Aves > Passeriformes > Sylviidae > Sylvia > Sylvia atricapilla. Next base: position 42,835,592 of record NC_089144.1, read on the forward strand.
GCTCCTAGGAACTATTCTTAGTCTGCTATTTCCAAAACAGTACCACAACGACAAGTTATCTGGGCTTTCCTCTTGAAGTTAGTCCTTTGAGTGGTCAAAAATCAAGACCCAGGAGATTATCTGGAAACCAAAGTTTCCATGACAAAGCATGATGATAAGAGATGGAGATGCTATCTTCCAAGTAGGGACTAAAGGGATGGGATTTCTTTCTGAGTAGAGAAGTCTGAGGGATAACAGATTGAGATTTAAAATTCCTGAAGGCAGTGGGGAAAAGTGAAGACAGAATTTTTATTTACCAAATCTCACACTACTGGAACCAGAGAGCATTCAGTGGCACTAGTATGGTGAGCTTAAAGTAGAAGAAGGTACTTCTTTACACAGCAGGAATCAAACTTTTAGAACTTGCTGCCACATGAGGTTTTTTATTTTCATCTATGGAAAATGATTTCAGACACATTCTCCTCCTTATTCCTTCTTGTGGTCTGATGGAAATGTCTCAGGGCTTAGATTGCTCGTGATATGTGATGCAGGAGCCTAACCTCTGTCTGACTGCTACACAGCATCTTCAGCCCCTGCCTTGGCATTATGGATTCAGTAACTAGGAGTGTGCTCTTAACTTTGGATCACTACATTACCTGCCACAGTGTCTCACAGCTTTTATTCAGTGTCTGCCATTTTGTCTGTGAAGACTGAAAAACAGACACATTAATTTCTCTTCCAAGTTTAATTTATGTAGCATTTTCCAGCTTCCCTGTGAAGCACGATGGATCAAATATGGTTGCAACACATGGGAAAGAGCAGTAAATCATAAACATGCATGATAGGTTACTTAATACAGATGTCAGGAGAGAAAAGTAATTAGAAAATGGGATTTGCAAGCTTATAATTTTAGAAATGGTACCATCAGATTATGGCAAGACTGAATACCATTAATAAAGAATAAACTTCTGAGTTTGAGTTTAATGCCCACTGCTGACGTTTATGGTTGACTTTCTCAGTTACTTCTCCCTTTATCATAATATACATTGAAGAGGAAATATAGCTTCTTTTTTTTTTTTTTTTTCTTGCATTGTAACCAGGAAAGGAAAAGTGACATCTGAACTAATTCTTTATTTTTTTTCTTCATTATTTCTGTTCCTAAACATACAAATCCGTGAAATAGACCCAAGCTGAAGACATTTTTATTTGTTTTAACAAGACAGTTCTCCTTACAATTTTCTCAATTAATCACTGTTCTCACAATTTCAATTATAAGTTTGAATTACTGTTATGAGGAAGGCTTTTGAAATTAAGGTCAATAATAAACATAATAATAAGAACAATTATAATGGTGGAGTCACCGTATCTTAAATTCCAATTTCCATTTTAGCCAGTCCTTTGACAAAATATAAATTGTTAGAGAAAGGGAAGAGAGAGAGCCCAAGTATTTTTTAAAGAAATAATTAAATAAGAATGAAAATAATATTATTAAAACCAGTAGTTTTAACTTAAAATTTCTTCTGCATAGCTCTGGCTAGTAACATGCTGCTGGCTCACTTCATTTCCAGCTGCTAGATTTCACTAAAAGAAGCTAAAAATAAATTCAATACTTTCCTAAAATGACTTTCCAAAGTAAGCAAGTGCTGCAGTTGCCATAGGGATGTTATAACATCACAAATGGGAAGCAGTTCACATAGTGGTAAATAAGCACACTGGTGGGTAAGTTGTCCATTTGAGCATGTCTCAGAGAAGAAATTACTCAGAGAGTAGTTTTTAAGGGAGGAGGTTTAAAAAAACAAACAAAAAGATCACCATTGATTCAGTCTGTGGTAGTGCAAATCCATGAACACAGGAATTCACAGGTGGTAGAGATCAATGAGAATTCAAGACACTGCCTGTGCTGAGTGCTGCAACACCTAAGCTGCAGGACCTACACCTTCCCTTGAAAAGAGAGGAAAATGTTAAAAATGTCTTTAAAGTCTGTGAAAACAAAAGCATCATCAAGTTCTTGCATTTGCCATTTGTTCAGTGAGCCTGGAGCTGTCCAGCTTGTCCTTATTTCGCTTTCTCTTTTGTAATGCATTATGTGACTGAATTCTGGTAATGCATTTTCTGCCTTATACTATCCATTTGTTCTGAAAGTCAATACAAACAAACACAAAGATGCCTAACAAATAAATGGACTTCCTTTCCAAGGTTTCTTTATAATGTTCTACATCATAAAATTTCAAAGGTCAGCTGATATAAATAAACAGTGACTTCACTGAAGTTGATACTACTGTCCTGATTTACAGCAAGAGTAATCTAGCCCTAGCAACTCAAGCTTTTCATTCTGTGTTCAACCCAGAATAGAAAGCAAATGGATGGATAATAAATACCATGGAAACAAGAGAAAACCCACACAAATCCTATAAAGAATCAATTTAAGAAAAAAGAAGAAACACCAGATTTTCTGTAGATAAAACAAAATTCACTGGGAATCTGCAACTAGATCATTTAAATACAAAATATTGTAATAGTTTCTACCTTTTATAAATTTTTTTTCCTATTTGCACATGCTTTTTGGTACATCTGAGGCCTTTTTCTATTAAGACTGATGTCTTTACCAGTCTTACTAAGCCATCACCAACTTGCTCTTTGGAACAGGATTCAAAGAGGTCCCTTTCCCAGTCAGCTCTTTCTCATTCACTGGATTGTCCTCTCACAAAAGTACTGTGCCTCTCTCTGCTTTCAACCTGTTACCCACTTGTTTTCTAAGGTAAATCACTGAAGAGTGGGTGTTACCCTGAGGTGTACCCCATTCATTTTGCAGAATATGTATAGCTATAGGGTGAGTAGTGGAGCCAGGGCTGGTCAAAGTTGTGGACTGGTAAACATTTACCCTTTACCCTTCCCTGTCTGGGTTTTTACCTACACTACATTACATTTATGACATTTTACAATATTAGGCTCATAATAGAGGATGAGTGCTTGAATACAACATCTACATCCCAAAATAAAAGTGCTTTATGAGCAGATCATATCAAATTTCATATTACTAAAAGTGTCAGGGGAGAATTAGTTTGAAAAATCATCCACCATCTTCTCTGACCTATCTCTATAAAACCATTATTGGTTGGGACCATGTGGCTGGTTAAGTACAGCAGATGGAAACAAGCCCTCCAGAATTTGAATCACAGGCAACCCTGCTAACATGAAAAGCTAAGCTTTTTCTTCAGCCTTTCAGTGTCCACTGGTCAGAGCCTATTGGTTAGGAGAGAGTGAGTCTCAGTGAGTGGTCTTCTAAAATGGTAGCCGGTCATTATTATCAGGGCTGCTAGAACCTCACAGACTAGTCTCAGTTTGGAGTGAGATACAAATCATCTCTCCAGCTTTGTAAAAAGAAGATTTATGCTCTGCACTTGGCATGTGAATTCCCTTTATATTCAGCAGGAGAAATAACTTTAGATAGACTGAATTGATCTTACTATTTTAGACATACTCAAGCATGAAATAAATAAAGTGAACTGTGCTCTACGTATGCCTATTTATGTCTTTTGGTTATAATGAAAACCTAGAATGAACAGCTCAGATAGGTGTATTTAAATCACATGTGTTCAGATTTGAGCAGACAAAAATCACCCTGGCTGCTCATACTGTCCTTATAAGAAGTTAGGATTCACACTGAGCTCTGCTGGCCTGCAGATACCATGCTCCTGTCTGGAAGAAAATGCCAGGACCTGCCCTTGAAGGATCTCAGAAGTTTTGCAGACAACCACTGATGACAAAGGCATGTGTGGAAGGTGGAGCAAGAGCATGGTATCGTCCAGTTAAAGAGCACCAGAAAAGGCTGGTGATCAGCTCTGGGACTACCATCAGCACTGCCTCCTGCCCTGCTCCAAGCCCTGGTGTGCAGGTAGCAGACATTGCAGTGCATATGCAGGAAAGAGGCAGGTGTGGGTATCCCTTCATCAAGGTCTCATGCTCTGTGTATTGACTCTTGTGTTCTTTCTCGTTCCTGTGTAGCTATGCCTGTGTAGATGTTCTCTCTGTTTCATCCAGTGAGAGACATCACATCTCTTGTTCACACAGTGACTCTCCTGAGAGGTGCCAGTATGGTTCTCCATGAATGCTTTAGCATTTTATACACATTGGAATAGCACAAATAGAAGAGCTTGAGATTTTCCTCTGGAAACAACCCATGATGTTGTCCTATCAGGCACTGAAAGGTAGGATTTGAAGAAAAAGGTGAATTGAATACTTGTCCCCCATCCCCTCTATTCTGAGCAGTGAGCTATTGCTCAAAAGCATTAGTCTTCCTTTCTTCCCATACTTTATTTTGTGCTTTTGCTGTTTCATTTCATCACAAGTTGCTGAAAATTAAATGTGCTGGAAATGGCAGGAAGAGTTGGCTTTAATACTTTTCAAACTATTTCTTTCAACCCAATATGAAATCTATTAAAAAAGGATTCTGTAAGGTATCCTTTTGGTTACAATGATAGTAAGATACTGACCTAAATGTACAGTGATTATTGGTTGTCCTGGGAGTAAAGTCTTCAATGTAAAATGTGCTTGAACAAAATCCAGCTGCCTTGTCCCCTTAACAGTGTGGTATGATGGACAAAAGAGAAATATAATGCAGTATTTAAATTGAAGGTAAAACTGATTTTTGGGGCACTGAAGAAGACCCCAGAATGGACAGAAAAGCAGAACAGACCCTCATATAGACCTTAAGGTTTTGAAAAGCCAGAAAGTATACTGCAGTGAGTGGTCTAAAATGTCTCATGAAAGTATGTGAATCTCTTTCTGAGGCTTAATCCATTGAAAAATATTTGTAAATAACAGTAATCTGAAAGACTGTGTTTGGCTCCAATATTTCATTACATTTTTGTGTATATATGTAGAGATCCTATATATTCATAGCTATACACATAGTTATATGGACAGTTTTGAACTAATAATGACTAGGGAATATTGCATTATGTCATGTATGTATATAAATTAGTACACAAAATACATATAAAATTAATATCTATAACCATCTATATCCATCTATATCCATAATAAACTCTGTTTTCAATTTAGACCAAATACACAGGAAAGTACATACAGAAAGCACACAGCAGTACAGACTGACTGTGTATGTGCTACTGATTGTATGTATGTTATAGTGGACATATATCGTTTCAGAGGATTGGCTATCAAAACTTTCCCAATCTGAAATGATACTAATAGAATTCCACATTTTCATAAAGGCCTTTGCCTGTCCTCTTGGAGTCTTTTCTTCTCTCTCTCAGCCTCTTGTGCAACACTTCTTCCAATGAATTAAACATTAAATCTTTGCCATAGTGTATATGGAAGTTGACAGATACACTGAGCCAGCAGAACTTGTCAGATATACTTCATGGTGGCTTTCCTACATGGGATACTCTGTGCTGGCAGGCATACCATGCCAGCTTCTGACAGCATAGGCTATGCCAGCTTCTGCAGCTTCTGACTGGGCCAGTTCTGGAGTTATAGAAAGTAAGGCCAGACATGACATTGCAAGTCAAAGACAAAGACAAGAGCATCTGTTTCTCAGCACCCCTGGAAGATGACCATCTTACTGTTTCCTGAGCCCTAAGAGTCACAGTAATTTCATGGTCCCAGGGCAAGCTATTCTAGTAAATAACCACCAGACAGTTATACATCTTCTTTATAATGTCTGATACAGATCTTTGGTACAGTTTTTGCTTATTACCCCTAGTTTGTTTCTCAGAGGACAAAGAGTACAGTTTATATTCTTTTTCTCTGGCAGTTACATTTAAAATATGTGAAGACCATTGGCCTATCTTTCCTCCCACAATTCAGTTATCCCTATTATAAGCAAAAATAACACAATTCCCCTGATCCTTCTGTATAGTTCTTACTATAGAATTATAGTTCAATTCCAATTGCACACCTCTGGACTTTTTATAAGAGTTAAAGTTAAGACAAGTTTTGAACAGTATAAACTAATGACTTCTATAATCACAGAATCTAAAATATAAGTGTGAAAATGAGCTGCTATTTCTTTCCAGAGATGGAAAATAGCCTTTTCTTTCCTATTTTTTATTACATCTTTTAGCTTCTGCTAACCTGAGATAATTGCTGAAGTGCTTTGAAGGCAGTACCACCTTAGGTTCTATTTTGCTTGTAATTGTCATGCATGCAGTTGTAGAAATGCATCTAAAAATAGATATCTACCAAACTCTCTGCAATAAGGGTATTACCTCATTATGCTGGGAAGAAAAGAAAACACATGGTCCCTTAATCTAGCCACAGTCACTGACTTCCCATTGATACTATTTTACACAGAGGAAATGCATTTCTCTGTGTTTGAAAAGATCAGTGTGAAAAACATTTATGATTAAGTGTATGTGGCCAGCTCCATCCATTTCATCGCCACATACAATAGGAATGTGACTTCTTGCATCTCCTTCAAAAGATGTGCATCTTCTGGACATGTAGGCAAGACACTGTCAGTGCAATGGTGTCAATGTTCAGTCTTCTGTGCAGCCTGTTTGACCTTTAGTGGCATCTAGTGGCAAATGAGTTCTTAGGGAAAAATCTTCACAATTAAATGGCAATTAAACCAGTGAAAATTGTTTTCATCTTCATATGTGAGAGTGGGAAGAATGGAGCTTGCAGTGTATCAGCACAGTGAGCATGCGCATGAGCAATGCTTTGCTGGCTGCCAGCCTACCTTACCAGTCTAAACTAGTCACTAGGTATTATAAGTCATGTGACCAAATTAGTTTCAGTGCTAATTTACAGAGCTTCTGATAAGACTTTCTAATTATGGTTTAGAACAAGGACTGCAGGTAGTTAAGAAGTTAGCATTAGCCACCTTTTGAAAATCAGTGTGCTGTTTTTGTTACTTTGTTGATCGTAATTTATTTCTTCCATTAAGCCATGTGAGACATTCTTTTCTATCATGATGTGGGTGCTCTTACATTATCCTTAGAAACAGCACAACAGATTTTGACATTGCCTTGGCAGAAGCACGAAGCCTCTCTTCCTAAGTGAGATCCACTAGTGTTATGGTTTTACCAGATGCCACAATACTTTCTTCTCCTGTCTAATATTAAAATATATATGGAGCAATATGTTGGATAGTGGCAACCCGCAGTTCAGAGTCAAAATATGTTTGTCTCATAAATATATGATTCCATATTCAGGCAACATACTTATAGAAATTGATAGAGACTACTACCTCTTCTGGAATAACAATCTGCAATATTTAAACTTATGTGTGTTTAGTGCATCCATTTTCCAGAAATGTCAGCTATATACAAACAGAAGAATTGAATAAGCATTGTAGGTGAAACAGGCTGCCTATTTTTTTCTTTTTAAATAAACCCAAGTGTTAAAAAATCAAGACAAAATACATATACTAAAATTTCTACAGAAAGTATCTCCACAGGTGCAAAATGTCTTGCATGAATTAATGTAAGCTGTTTTACATTGTTGAATTAATGTATGTTGTTATTGCACATTGTTGCTAACCTAACCTGTTGATATTTTGTAGCTCCCCAAGGGGTGAGAAAACAGCTGTGAGTATAGCATTTAAAATCTGTAACATTTGCTAAAGAAAACCAATATTTACATTATGTACCTCCTTATATTCACACAACAAAAACGAAGTTCTGGAGAAAAGTTTAGTATTGCTCATCATTTGAGCTGACTGAAAGTTTGAGAATGTTTTTCAGTGAAATGTTTTCAGCTATATCCTATCCGTTACTGAGATACTGTCAAATTAGATCAACTTTACAAGGAAGCTTGGTGGGAAATGCAGAAGAAAATATTTGGTAATTGTACAACTGCAAAATAATATCTAGTTAGATCTCTTAGCACAACTAAGATTATGAGAATACCATAATATGCCGTTCTGGGAGTTGCTGATAAAGTCCTTGCTTCTGTGTTCCAGAAATGCCTCCTGTTTCCTGGGTACTGCCACTTCTTAAGGTGCTGTAGAGCAATATGTCACAATTTCTTAGCTCAGCTCTTTCAAACAAGAAATGGGTGTTATATTAGGACACTTGACCTGTCAATGAGTCACAATTCACTTTTTAAGAAAAAAACAAGAAAACTTTCCCCCATGGATTAATGAATAAGATACATTAATACAAAAAGTCCTTCTTACTTCCTTTGCTGAGGGTTATACTGACATTTTGGCAGCTAATAAAACACAAGGGGCCAGAAAATATATTTGGGACAGTTGAGTGTGTTTGTCTGCCAAATTAAATAATAGACCAAAGACATTGGAACAGGACTAGAGAATACAGAAGATAAGTGAAAGCTGTGCCAGCTGAGAGGTCTAATGGTCTTACTGGAAAGTGGCTTGAACAGCTTGCAGCTGAGATGAGACAAAAAGTCCATGTGGATAGAGAATTCCATCTGTCCCTGAATACATTTTTTCATTTAGAGTTTAAGAAGGATATAGAAATCATTTGGGTTCCTTGATTTGCATTGTGAAAGGAAAATGGAAAAAGATGGTTATGTTCTCCTGACACCATACTGTGACTTAAGCTTTGTTCAAGGGAAAATTTTCTGCTTGAAGAAGAATTAAAACACAGTGTTATAAGTCAAGGTCTAAACAGCTCCCTATTAATAAAATGGAATTAATGGTCAGTGGATAGCTGATTCTAGCAGCAAAGAAACTTCATCTAGACAAAACTGGTTTGACATATAAAAGGAATGCTTTCTACATTCAAGACTTTTGACTGTATAGCTATGAAATCCCAGGAAAATGTCTCCTCTGAAGGAGGTGAGTTTAGAGGAGGAAACCCCTGCTGGAGCTGCCCAGCATTCTGAAGGTTTGAAACTGCCTTAAACTAAACATAGAGTTTCTAATTACCTTCTAGCAATGAGCTGGCAGCTGACATCTGACAGCTGATCAGAGAGTTTATAATTTTCGGTGCCATGATGGTCTTTAGAAAGCTAATTGCTTCTGGCTAAAAGAAGACTGGTTGAAAAATTTGGTTTTGATACAAGTAAACAGTTGGCAGGTTTAGGAATGCTGCTTAAACTGAGGTGGATTTTGTCCTTAAAAGCTTATGTTTGTCAAGCATGGCACCCCAGCAGTCTAAGTGTACAGCATGCTTCTCTCCCTTCAAATCCAGGAATAGATGAGATTGAAGGACAAGTCCTATCAAAGATGAAATGATTTTTGAAAATTTACAGAGTATTAAAAGTGTGAGCCACATTTGATCAAAACATAGCAACACAATGTGTTTCCCAAAATGCTTAAAATCTGGAACAGTTTCATTTCTATCAAACATATCACGTTCAAGTAAAGAATCCAGATAGTGTAGATTTTATATTTAATATAATATTTGGGTCTAAATATTATATTTATTATATATATATATATATAATATATATATTATATTATATTTATTATATTATATTGCCTAAATAACTGTTAAGGCAAACATAAAAGTCATGGTCAGATTTACTTGAGATGATATAGGAACATGAGTATAGGGAAAGTTCTAAGTATTAGTTGACAATGGCATATGCTTCACTGAGAATAGCTGACAAAGAAGAAGTAATCTAAGGGTTATTTCTGTCCTGACAGTCTCTACTGTGTAAATCCTGAGCCACAAATAGAAAAAACTAAAGTGCATTGATTTCAAAATCGCTCCTGCCTTGAAGAATGTAACTACCTAATGAGAGAAAAAAACCCAAAACAAAACAAGGATTAAATTAATATATACTAATAAAGAGGACAGAAGCATAAAACAAATAATGGACATTATTTTTTGTTGTTAACTGATCGGAGTAGCGGGAAGGAAAGCTGTGCCTTTGGGATAGTGAAGAGCATTTAAGACAGAGGGAAGAAATAATAGGTGAGTATGGATAATGTAGTGTAGGTAGGGGTGAATGTAAGCAGCTTGAATGTGGTATCAATGGACAAGTAGAGCTGATCAAGGATTCAAATTGGAAATGATACTGTATTGCATGCAAAATATCAGTTAAGATGGAGAAGATACAAAAAGCAGCCAAAGGGTACAGTTACTAACAGATTCAAAGCAACATACAGGGAGACAAGATATTTTTTATTTTTCAAAACTCAGTTTTATAGTGTCTACAGGCTGTACTCATTGTGCTGAGCACTCTTACCGGAGGGAGCCAAGAACATTAGGAAACAGTTGCTGCTACTCTTTCACTTGCAGACAAATATGCCCTTATCAACTACTTAATTGGTGAGACTTAGTCATGCTTCAGAGTCTCTGAAAAGTACTTAAAACAAATATTATATTTATTAGTTTTTAAGTCTTCAGATAAATAAGTCACAACAGCCTAATCACAGAGGAGCTATTGCCAAAACTAGATTAGATTAGCCTTGACTTTTGCCCAGCTGAATCTTGGAAGTCCCCAGAGGTTTTCAATAAACCTCCAGGGATGGAGATCCTATAACCTCTGTGATTGTTACCTTGTGCTTCCAGGACACAAGTGTTTTCCTATGCCCAGTTTGAGCCCCAGTTTTTCTCCTTCAGAAATGCCAATCAATTCTCATAATTCAAAACAGAAGTTAAAAGGTCCTTTATTAGAGACATTTTCAATGTCACAAGACAAGTTCCATGCACTCAGCTACACTTCCCATAGAGACTCTTTTCACTGTTAGAGAAGCAGCCAGAACACTAAACCAGTCAACAACTTAATGGAGGAATCACACAAACAGTATTGACACTGTTTTACATTCCACTGTATCTCCTTTTTAACATTGTCTATGGTATGACAAAATGGCATGTGGTTCCTGCAATCATGCTTTCCCCCATGATGCTAAGCAGAGCTTCAACCTAAAAACAGAGATGTGAAAAGCGTCTCACTGCATGCAGAAGCAGAGGTCTGAAGTTATACCTTACCCCAGATTCATGCTACAGGCTGCCTCTGTTATGAGTGATGTTTTGCTCATTTGAGCTGGAGAATTGAAAGCAGCTGGGTATAATGCTTGTCTTACATGCTTTTGGCTGCAGATGCAGGCATTCCTTAGCCATGCAAATTTCCTCTGCCCTTTGAGGAGTGCTTTTTGAATGCTACAAGGCTGGTAGTGTATCCTCCTACTGTCACACTCCAAGTTGTTCTTCAACCCAGTCTGCTCCCTTCCCAACTAAACAGATTTGCCAGTTTGGACAAAATGTGTAAAGACACATATGTTGGATGCCTGTGTTGCTTCTCACTTGCAATAGGAGCAAATTTGTCAATGGTAATATTTTGTTTCTCTCTGCTGGTTGAAACAGGAATGTAATTTTCTCCATATATCTGGGTGAAGAAAAGTGCTGTTAGTCACTTAGCATGGGTCTTAGAGCTTTCAGGTTTAGAATGCAAATCCCTTAGTTACTAATCTTCATGGGTTTGATTTTGCCTTTATAGAAATGAACACTCTTAGTCTGTTGTGGAAGCATTCAAGCAAGTCTGAATAAGCCCTTATATTTTCCTTCTGAACTGGATGACCACAGCATTGGAACTACATTTGTGGTTTATTTCTAATTCGTATTCTCTTGTTAATGTATATTTTAAAGTATAGAAGTAACTTTAAAAAGAGTAATTTTACCCTAGCATAACCATCTGCAGCAAAAGAGTAAGTGCTTGGCAACACTAACTAGTTCATAGAAGTTCTTACTAGATATAAATAATCCCATGTTCTGGCAAAGAAAGTCCTCACAGTGTGATCTTTAGTTGGAGGAAAGAAAACTTATGCTAGTTGGCACATCTAGCAGCATAATGTAGTTATTATTAAAAAAGTGACCAAGTAAAAGTGGCACCTTGTTAAATAATGTAACAACTCTCTGTGCATGTTCTATGGCAGATTGGCTTACACTGTTAAAAAAAAAATAAACTTTTACTGCCTTCTACTCCTGTTAACACTGCTGAGCCAACAGATCCACACATGGCAGAAAGAGGCCAGAGCCAAATACAGAAGTGTTTTAGTAGGACCAGGGTGCACTTTAAATATGTAAGTCATTAATACAGATTTAAAAAATGGAGCTACTGTAGGCCTAAATTTCCAACAGAATCCTCTTTCTAACGAAAATCCTGTTCACAAAGGTTTTGCAGAACTTGTCTGGCGTTTCAAAACTTCTGGTGATACCAGCAGCATTGATGCTTCCCACTATCAGCTGCATGATCAGAGGTGTCAGGCATGCTCTTCTCTTGTGAGTACAGCTGAGATTTATGGACATGCAGCCATCTGGTCAGAGATCCCTTTGCTTCAGAGACACTTCAGGTAGATTAGTGACAAATACTGCACAGTGGCTGCGTCTAGACCAGTGAAAGAGTTGAGCTTAGGACTGCTGTCTAGCACAGACGTCACAGAGAGAACAGTGCCTGCTCTTGACTTTATTCCCCCCTGCTCAAAGTGCCTATATGTCTCTGTGGGAAAGATCAAACCCCAAGCCATAGAAATGTACATACTGTGTGACAAGGTCTTTCATAGACAGAACCCTCCCTTTCTTTATTTCAGGGCTGCATATGCATTTCACTTTAATAGTCCCTCTAGGAATAAAGAAACAGTTTCTATCCATAGTCCACTGGTTCACAAATCTTTTTACTACAGCTAGACCCACAGGCTATTGAGCAGATTTTTCCACTTTTCAGGCAGGTGGTGTAAAGAAAGCTTACAATACTCCTATTTTTGAGCAGAGCTTATGATCGTAGATGTGCTGGGAAACAACCCCTGGGTGAGGGACTGATAGAGAAGGATGGTCTATACTTAGTTGCCTAGGTGGTCAGCTGTGTAATGACTGTGATGTTTCTGTTGATGCCCACAGTCAGAAACTTAATCATCTGGAGAACACCGACCTGGAATTCTGCTGTGAACCTATGGGCGCCCTGTGCATTGGGTGAGAGGATGGGGAACTGAAGGTGCAACTTGTTATGTGCAACTGATGTCTGATCATATTTGAGTTTAATGGATCTGTCTGGGTTTTGTCCATATTTCTTTTAGTTAATGCATGCATAAAACAATTTCCTTCCCAAAATCAATTGTTCACTTTTGTCATAGAAGATATTTAAATATACAATGGGAAGAACTTTGCTAGAGCTAGCTTGACCATTTGCACAGAGATTAACAAAGTATTACTTTTCCTTAAATTTGCATTTGAATGAAAATGTATCTGATTTACACCTGCTGACAGCCTGTTGACTCCAAGACATAAAACTTTTTGCCTTCAGTAGAAAAGCAATGCAGCCAAATGAATTGTTTCAGTTCCCTACAGTTTAGTTTTCCCTACCATTTAGTTTTCCCTGCCATTTAGTTTTCCCTACCATTTTAGTTTTCCACTGTATTGCATCACAAATATTTCACAGAATTTTTAGTACCTGGTGTCTTTCAAACTTTTAGTCTTGCTTTACTAGAAATCTGAAATTCCTGGATTTTTAAATAATTATTTGTCCCAGTCACCGATGACCTTAGTGATTGATATTAAAAAATAAATAGAATGAAAAGTAAATAGGATAATTTGATATTTTCATAATTGCAGTGTTCATGTGTTCTTACTTGTTCACATCTTTCCTACCAATAAATTATATTCTTAATTCTGTTTGCTTGCACTGTGAAATCAGTATTTAAATGGAAATAGCAAAACCTAATATTATTTAACATTGGGATCAAAAATGTACTGACAAAATTGCAAAATTTTGTCTTTGTCTAATCAAAAAAAGGACAAATGGCTACTGTAGCAATAATCAATGGTATCCACCTTCTAGGGGACTTACTGTAAACCTTGTGTGATATGCTTTTAGGAGGTTTCCAAACATTTTCAAAGGAGCCTTTCCAATAGATTAATGCCTGTAATACCTGTTCCCAGCTTCAAAAAGCTTTTTGTTTTTTTTATTTGTCTGGAAGAAAGCTGCTATGATTTGATTCACTGAAATCAACCTTGCAGGTTATTTTGGTTATAAAAAATGTGCAGTATGTAATTTATTTTTAAGTACTTTTCAAATTCTACTGTGGTGACTCAGAGATAATGGTCAGCTGTATGAAATGACATTTAAAGCAGCTTTTAGAGGTCTGGTACATAAACTTTAAATATAACTCTTACAACTTATATTCTGGAAGTTTTTCTTACTTAAATGGCTAGAATAGCAACTCCTCTGAGATGGTTAAAGCTGGTATGAAAAATCCTATGCTTGATGTCTCGGGAAGTATCTACCAGCACAAACTAGAGTACTAGAGAACTACAGGTATATACATTCTGTAAATGTGTGAGAATGAACATGGGAATGACAAGTTAAAGTAGTACCAGTTGGTAAATAATCTACCAGGGGACTGAAGGAGTTTTCTTCTGTCTGAAGAATGCTGGTCCAAATGAGTCAAAAATGACACATGTTCTTGGCTTAACTTGAGCAAGATATTTATCAGAGCAACAAAAATGATGACTCTAGCCTGGATAAGTGTAAATCTGGTTCTTGCTAGTGTCCACCTTCCAATGATAAATGTGGAAAATCAGCATTTCTAAAAGTCAGGCCTGAGTGATAACCCCTTTTAACTCTGCAAAACTCAATTTGGAAGTGTGTCTGCAATAACTAAAAGTAGTAAAAATAAGATTTTTCTTTTTTTAAAACAAGTGCTTGCAAACCACTTTGTTTTCCAATGCAGTAGTGGTTTTGCAGCCATGGGTGGAATTTTCTGCTGTAGCATTTCCAAGGCTCAGAGGAGCTGTCGGAATCATTTCTGACTGACTGGTAAAGACTGCAGCTGTAGACATACTGTCTGCTTTCCCAGTTTATGTCATTCATTAGTGGAGATGCAGTGCAGGTGCATTAGCAGGTGCATTAGTGGCTAGCATTGCCCATAACATTTAGGTCAGTACTCAGATGTTGTATGAAGAGATGGCATTTTTTACTGTTACCATTAAATATCTATATTTATCATTCTAGAATCACTGCCTTCTCTTCTATCTTAGTCTTGTTGTACAGTGGGTTTTTTTTTACCTTTTATGTGTTTTTTTACTATGGTATAAAACCTATCAGATGAGGTAAGGTAAAATTCTCCAAATCTTCAAAGATACCACCTCATGCTTTTTATACTTATGACATTGCAAGATAAATGTGCAAAATTCCTAGCAAGGTTTTTTACAGACCTAATTCTGTCCTAATTCTGTCTTCAGAACTCCTATTTCTTGATAATGAGAGTTTTGAAATGTGGACTAATGGCTAGAGCTGACCCCTATTCCTTGACAATGACAACCTCCTTACAATAGCAGAGAAGACTCTTTTCAAAAATCCTTGAATTCAACATACTTACTTAAAAAATAAGATCAGAAAGAACTATACATAGTGTTACTTCCTGAAGGAATTTCTGAAGTTAAAGAAATGGCCAATAAAACCAGATTTGATCTTAAGTTAGCTTTTGGCACTACCCTTTGAAAGGCTGACAGCTTTCTGCACGGTGGTTCCATTAGTATTTGTATATCTATTCTGTAGTTCAGTAGTCATAAAGGTGAGACCTATGGTACTGAACACACTGTCAGATGCTTTTGACTCCTAATATGGTGATTTTATTCCCATTAAGTCCTGTTGGGGAGAACTTATAGGTTTGGATGGACCTTGAATGTAGCATGGACTTTGAGGGAAAACTCAACCAGCTTCCTTTCACCATGCTTATAACAAGTCTGGGAGATTCCTCCTGTTCTTATGTATGACCTGAGGGCACTAACATCTTCAGGAGAGCCAGCATAGAGAATTTAACCCACCGTCCCTTCCCTGTAAAAATGAACAAAGTGGCTATTTTAAAAAAGAGGATGATGCAGGAAAATTCAATAGGATATTTTCCTCATGGTACAGGCCATGCCATGAGTTTTGCAGAGGCTGCCTATTCATTGCTGTATTTATTACCGATCCGTGAACCTTTCTTATACATGTTTTTATTTTGAAATAAAAAGTACTTCCACTCTTTGTTTTTAGCTTGATGACTCAGGATTTCGTTTAGTTCACTCCAGTTCTGGTATTATGAGAAACAACAACAAATTATTCAGTGCTAACCTTTGCCATGTTTCTGTTATGTGTTTCTTTTGGGGCTTTCAGCCAAATTCTAGTGAGCTTAGTCTCTGCTTGTGTAAAAAAGAAGCCTCTCCAATTTCTTTGACCCTTCTTGTGTTTTGTATAATTTCTTGTCCCCTTTTGTATAATTTTTTGTCTTATTCTAATGTATCTCTTTTTGAGGTGCAATGATCAGAACAAGGCATGATAATTAAAAGGTGTTTACATCAGAAATTTGTACTTGTGGTAAATGTAATGGATAAATTTGTGTATCAAAGATTTTTGGTCTATTAAAAAGCTACTCCAGGGCATCTCTGAGATTCCAAGACCTGTGGTGCAAGCTGTGAAACCGCAACATCTGCAACAGAAATGACATAGCCGGGCTGGAGATGGCCCATTCATCAATGATGGGCGTCCACTTCACAGCTGCTTGACATCTGATATCAATCTTGATAGGGGATCCGGAGGATGATCAAATCAGCACCCCAAAGATGAGATCCGGGAAGACAATCAACGTCTTTTCATACTTACAGGAACCCCTTTCAAGACCTCACTTGGAAATAAAGAGATACATGAATATTTGGACTTTCAATGGACTTTGCCTCAGGGCAAATAAACTGTACAAAAACTGTACACCGAGACCCAGTGGTGTGTGGCTGAGGTTGGACCGTAGCATTGTTACTGTCACTCTGCCCACCCAGCATTCGATCGATGTTGTCCAATTTTATTGTGGCTTTTTAAATTTGGTTTTGGAAATCTGCTAAAAAAATTCTGATATTTTGAATTGGCTTCTAATAATTTATAACAGTACTGTTTCATTTTCTGTTTCATTTTCTATTATCTTTCTACAAATTCCTGGCATTCAATTTTCTTTTGGATTAGGCATTGTTATGAAAAATTCAAAACCTTTGACATACAGAAATTTGTTCAGTTCATCATTTGTTTGTATAGTTGAGGGTGTTTTCACCATTGACAATGAACTTTATTTTCCTTGTTATTAATCTGCTGATCAATTTTACAAAATATTTGAGGTTTTTCTTCCAGAACACTATGGTCAATTTTAATTTAAATCACTGAGGGTATTTTTTATCATTTGCATATTTTTTGTGTAATATTTCAGTCTCTTTTGCAGACTGTTTAAGAATATGCTTGGTCTCTAAGACAGCATATGCGACTCCTCTAAGAATCCTTTCTCTTTTTTTGTTTGGGAAATGAAACTTTATTGCTGTAATTTTTTACTTACTTTTCCACCAAATACTGATCCTCAGAACAACTTACTACTTTTCCACTGACAGCTTAGTTTCTTTGAAAAACATTGTAAGTTTTTGACAATCCAAGATGGGTTGTTTGGGAAATCTTTCCACATTATTACAAACTCTTTGGAAGAACTCACACTTTTCAAATCTAGGAGGCATAAATTTGCTCTTCAGAGGTTAAATCTCCTCAATTATATTATGTTTATTTTTTTTTATTACTAATATAATTTTCACTAATAGACTTGGACTGAATGTCATATTCCTTAGTTTGTGATCCTATTTATTTGAAGTCTTTTTTTTTTTTTTCATTTTTTAAATTGTATTGTTGTTCCTTTCCCTTTGGCAGTAGATGGCATAAGACTGAGAAAACAGTTGTAACAGATGTAATTCAGCAATTTTATATCTGGGTTTGTTTGGACTTCTTAGGTGTCATCTGGTCATACTGATTTGTTTTAATACATATTGCAAATCAATTCTAAAATTCTCTAATCAATGCCAATCTTCCAGAGCAAGTAAGTTAAACCAGGTGTGCTGTCTCAAGATGGGTCCCTTTATGACTACTTGTTCCCCAGGAAAGATTTGTCTCCTGTCTAAATCCACACAGGATAATAAACCTCAGGTTGTGTGTTTCTGCCTTTAATACCTGAGAAATGCAACGTAGCCTATGGTTGTGAAAATCAGGTTAGCATTTCACACACCCCAATAAAACAGCATCCACACCACATGTCTGAAAGAAAGGATAAGTGAAAAAGATCAATTCCATTTTATTTGGAGTTATAAAGAAAGCAAAAACACTGTGATAAAATACTGTAATACTAGAGTGTAATAACTTTAATCTAATAAATATTTTTAAAGGTAGTCTTCAAATCGACTGAAAGGAAGGAGTCTGAATTTTTTGCTTTCTTTATAGTACATAGAAGAAATATGAAAAATTACATGGGAAAAAAGACAACTAATTCTCTTGTTACATATTAACAAAACATTTAGGGAAGATGGGGACAACAAGAAGTACTTGGCTTCTCTATTAAAAAAATCATATATATTTCTGCATATTTCTTTTCCCAGAATTTCCAAAAATAGTCAGTTCATCTACAACAGACAGAAGTGTGATTTTCCCTTGCATTGATGAATACAACTTTGAATATTTCCTTTTAGCACCCACAAACATATATATACCTGGGGAAAAAAGGATGTGTGAACGTTTCTATTGACATCCCTTGTTCTCTCTCTTTTGGCTTTAATTAGCAGAGATGTGAATTTCACTAAAAAGGTTGTTAATGAGTCTTTCTGGCATGACACTGCTGATATTGTTATGGTTTAACAATAGCAGAGAATGAAAGCCTTTAGAGGGAGAAGCAAAAGCTCTTTCCAAGTGACTTTAGTAGAAAGAAACAAAGATTACCTGTTAGAAGAAAAGAAAATTGGGTTGTGTGCTTTTTGATTATATATACATGCAGCAAGTTCAAATAGCCATTTAAAAATAATCTTCAAACAAATTCGCTAGTAGTGTGTATTAACTCTTTTTCATAGCTTAACAAAGCCTCTCAGATATGAATTTATAGAAATTTTGACAGAGCCACAAACAATTAACTACTCTTAAAAATAACCATTACCTTCAGAAAGTTCTTTGCTTCTTTAGCTACAAGAGGGGATTTGGTTTTCCTTAAGGAACATAAGAAGTAGTGTTCACTTAGAAACAAATCAAAGCCAGTCCCAACTGTGTTTATGCAGGTGTAGTGTCTCCATTACACAAGGTAAGTTGTATTGTTTTCTCTTTATTTTCCTAGTCATGTTTAACTTTTTTTTTTTGTCCTCAGGATTATGATTGTTGCCATGATTGAGAAAAAAATATTGTAGAGACTTGAGACGTCTTTTGTGTTTCCCTGCATAGCTTCTGTTGTTGGAGACATGAATAGTTGCAGAGAAACTCCAGTGTTTTGAATGGAAAGTTGCTATAATTTGAAATGTAAATAAGTATAGGGGTAGGCAAAATGTCTGATTGTTGAAGCTACATAGCCACAGGTTCTTCTAGAAAGTAAGCAGCATTCCAAAATATATCAGAATCAGGCATTTAAAGGGAATGCCATTATGACCTTTAGCTAATGACTTTTGCAATTAGTAGTGTCGCTTGGCTGCCATAAAATCTTACCAATGTTTTCCCCTTCAGAATTATTTCATCCTGTGCAGAGGAAGTATTTCTAAGAAACCAGCAGCTGGTAAAACTATGAATATGGTCACAGATAGCACCATTTTTTCACTTCCATAAGTAATATCATGACTGTAATTTAAGGTCAGTGTAGAGCATAACTGTACTTATAATCCGTTAGTCCTAGTAGCGCTGTCTCTCCAACATCTCTTTAACAGTGCTTTAATAAGGCTTTTCATGAGTTTACAGCCTTCATTCAAGTATTATAATAAAGGGCAGGGGTCATGACTTAGGTAGTTCTCATTAATCAGGTACTGTGTTTTCTTCCATGTTTATTAGTGTATAAATAAACACTTTAAGATAAGTATTAATCAAAATGGGACTTTTTAACTCCCTCTCATCTTCTCCCTTGTCTTGCATTTGTTTCCCTTAATCTTTTCTCAGACATTCTTTGCCAAACAATGGATAAATTTGAGCCTCTGCATGTTGTTATGTCACTATTGAATTGAGCTGATCAACAATAAGTATTTACAGCCAATGTGAAATGCACCACAAATGCACTTTCAGGTTGATCCCAGAAGATGTCTTTTTCAGGTCTTTTGGCTAATCTTTTCATGTCCAGCCCTTCCCTTCAGATAGATAATTTTTTATGGTTGCATGCATCACAGTCAACAAGATTTTTGAGACAATGTTGATTCCTAAAAGCCTAGTGATAAGGAGGCCTTAGTGTTTTTTTCTCTAAGTGTTCTGTCACATACACATGCCTACATTTCAGCTGGGCCCATTCATCCTGTCTGTGGCTCATGCATTCCTGTACAGGGACCTTTGTAGGCTTATTGTGGTTTCTATTTCTTGATTGTCTGTCATAGACTTGTCAGTATAAGAGTATGGCATGCAAGTTTAAGGCTCTGCTTTTTTGAGTACATTATAGAGGAAATTACTGCTCAGCTGTCATTCTTTTCTGAAGTGCTGTGGTCCCATGAGTCCATGCTGTGTTGGCTTCATAGATGAGCAGCTGCACATCCAGCACAACCACTGTGCTCAAGGTACATTTGCAATGCTTGAGGCCATTCTGAGAAAGAATATTTTTTCAGGGCCAAGGTAAGAAAGAAAAGTGTTAATATGGAATCCGGGGTCAGATGGATCCTGCAGTTTCAGGAATGCATTATTTCAGTTGCCTCTCCATAGGTAACTGGAAGTTCAAACATGTTCTACAGCCCAGTTAAGGGGTTCACTCACCTTTCCTCCTTATGCTTGTAATCAGGCTGCCCCAAAATAGATTCACAAGTGCTTTTCTTCTTACTTGATACAAATAGCGCTCTTTTGAAGAGGCTAGGGGTACACTCTTAGAGCCCTGAGCATTGCTGGATGAATACACTTGAAAGGTGGCAAGTTTCTACCAAATTTCTAGGTAAACAGGTTGCTCATTGCAGGTAGATGCCTCTATCAGGTGAACAATCATATCAAGGCAAGTGAATACTCTTGATATGGTAGAATGTGTCTGAGTGGCAATATTCTGTTCTTGTGACAGAAACAATAAAAAAAGACAGAGATTGTAGTTAAGAATCATCTTTCTAAAATTTTGGTGTAGGGTACACTCTTTTCTACTTGCACAAGAAAGGAAGTGTGCTGCTGCTACTGAGATGTACCTGGCTGGGCTGCACCCCCCTGAGGCTGCAGGCTCAGCAAGGGTGGGGTAGGGCCAAGCTGGGAGAGCCCATACTTGTCAGTCAACACACAGCAAAGCACTGTGCAGCATGGCTTGGGGGTAGTAGCAAGCTGGCAGGGTGTTGGGCTTCAGTTGTAGTGGCAGATGAAAAGATGTTCTCACCAAAGGCCTGAGTTTGTGCCCCAAGGATCATTCACATAAGAAGAAGATCCTGTGGCACTTCCTGGGTTTATCATGTGGCATGCTCTGGGACACTCATTCTGTGGTTAGATAGCACAGTGTCTTCTGGAATTTGGCTTGCAGGAGAGAGCTGAAAGCATCTGTGTAAGACTGCATGAATACATTTACTGAGTCTTTTACATTTATTCACCATATCCACTGATTTCAAGCAGTTGTATGATTGTGCATAGCTCAAAGTGGTTATGGCACCCATTAATTTTTACAATGTAATAACTCATATCCCACAGTCAGTGACCTACCTGTCATAGCTTCCAGCACAGCTGAATGTGTGCTGATTCTGGGTGAATGACCTCTTAGAGAAAGAAAAAAAAAAAAAAGTAGATTCATGAATGATTTGTCTCCCTTTGCTTTAGGGTTGCTCAAGTGTTTCCTTTTCTTGTGTCAGCTGATTGTCCTGAAATTTACTAGACAAACTTGTATTCTCAAGCAGGGCTTGTTTTCTCATCATGACAACATTTCTTTAACCAGGAGTATCTATTATTCGTTTGAAAATGGGATATGCACTTTCTACATGGGAATATTCCTGGACCGAAATATCGGTTTTGTTGCACCAGTGTAAATCAGAAGTATCCTCACTGAAATTGAAATATTTGCAACAACATAAAAATAGCACCAATGAAATGTGTTCAAGACCTAGTACTGTGATTCCTTGAGTCATTAGTTTCTCAGTTTAAGCTTGTACCAATCAACTCAATCGGTGGTGGGAGGAAGAGAGAATGAGAAATTAAATAGAATCATTATACATACCTAAGTTTAGTGAGCATGTGATATATTACTGAAGCCTTACCAAATTTTATTAGTCTGGGATTTTTCATTTTTTTTGTGTTTCTTTGGACAAAGAAATTACTAGGTTTTTTCAGCTAAATGCTAAGCACATGTCTGAATATTAACAAGCAAAAAGAAAATGTTTCTTTTTATTTTCAGTTCCACCAAATATTGTAATTCATGTTCCTCCTTTTCTTCTCAACCCATAGCTATGCATATTTCATATCACCACCTTATAAATCTGCCATCTTTTGTTTTGATTATACTGTGTTAATTTTGTAATCAAATCTGAATCCTAAAAATAATTAGTTTCTGGTTAACCTTTCCATACCACAAGCTTGTTAAATTCCTCTTAAACCTGTCAGTTGAATAATGCTTTTTTCTTTTGTGCTTAAAAGAGTGAAAATTGTTAGTTCTCTGTCATCTAATCTGCCTACCTATTCTCTGTCTGGATAAAGGTTTAAATGTATAGATAAATACTTAGTGTATCTAAAAAAAGAGAAGCAACATAACAGTAATCCCTAAATCAGCTTTACATGATGCCTTAAAACAGTGGAATACTTTGCATCATTTAAATAGTAAACTCCAAAATTTAAGTTCATTGCTCTATTCTCAGGGAAGACCCACTGAATTATACTCCAACTGATGGGCCAGCACAGCCATGTGTTTCTCTGGACAAGAAAAACCAATCAGGAAGATCAGTCTTTGTGAGTGTGACTAACCCACTTTCCACGTCAGTGACACCAAAGCAGTTTATCTGTTTTCTTGGAAACATGCCTGTGCTTCTGTCCTCTTCCTTCTTGAAATGTACTGCACACAGAGCAGCTGCCAAGCCAGATGAATCGCACACTAGGGGGAATTGCTGAAAATAAGCAGCATGTAGATTGAAAATAGGACTTGGGAATAATTGCAGGAGAGGAACACAAGCATGATTTTCACTGTTCTGGCTTCTTCAGCCAATTTCCAAATGCTTCATGTTCTGTGGAATATATTCTAGCACAGCGTTGTAGTGGTTTGAGCAGTATCAAAACTCATTGCTGTCTTTTAAACATGGAAGATTTGGATCAGACCCTCAGTCCACAGCATTCTACATCCAAGGCCTCACATGTAGTGAAAAACCTAAAAGAGTGCACTCCAGTAAAACATGATGTTTAGTGCCTATGCCCAAAACTGAAAGTCCTGCTCAACTCAGAGGCCACAAGAGAGCAGGGTCATGTCCCTGACTGCCCACCTCCTGTGTCCCTGGGTAGCTCAGTGGCTATTCCACAAGCCACCATACGGTGTATCCAGCACACAACAGACTCCTGGAAAACATTATAAAGTTGACTTTTCTTAGTTGACAGCTAGACAAACAACTTCTCCTGGGAATACAGCCTGAGTTCACATCTAGAAGCAGAAAAAAGCTTATTTCATGCTCTTGTCTAACCAACAGTATACACACCTGTATTTTCTAGTGTTTCTCAACTGTTATAGACATTTTAATGCACTATGAGAGAAAGAGGGAACATTTTTAGCTCTTCCTCTTGAAGCACTCTTACTGTGAAAAAGAATGCAAGATTTATTGTCGTACAATGAAAGCAAGACACAACAGAAAGCAAGACTGCTTTTCCTGTATTTCACCATAGAGGCAATTATATAGATCTCTTGTCCTGATCCAAGGCTTTATAAAGATTTGAGGAACAATCACTATGTAAAGACTGGTTGGAAAAGGATTAAGATTCAGCTATCTTATTGCCAGTGTCTTCACAATTAAGCTATGAAGCAAAGACAAAATTTCTGCTTAATTTTTTTCCAATGTTGCAATACAATTGATTCTCATTTTGTTATTACTCTACAGCTTGGTTTCATCATAACATCCTCCAGAATTTTTCTATCCAGATAAACCCAAACACTCTTATAGAACCCTACGTGGAACTTTAAAATATTTTCTTAGTGTGCTTTTCTCCTCCAAAAACCAAGTTCCTCATTTTGTTGTAGGTATTCCAGCAATTACACAGTGAGAAAAAATGAGCCAGCAGCAAAAATTTAACTTGTCTTTTTGTGTCCCTATTGGGGTGTGCTTAAAGGTGCTAGGAGAAAGTTACCCAAGCCATTTCCTTCTAGAAACACAGAGGGAGATGTATCAGGCCCAGCTATGCCTCATGCATCAAGCTTTTCTTGTAAGTCAATACTGAGGAAGAACTACAAATCTATCAGGTGGGCAACTCTGGGATTAGAAAGTGACTAAACTGTTGTATGTAGAGTCATTATTCAGGACTGCTGAAAAAAAATTAAGAATATTATCTTGGTGAATTTGGTCTTCATTGCTTCAAGACAGGCTGCCAGAGCCTCTTTAGTAAGTCAAATATTCCTGAAAACTGTAGTAACCCAAAAGCTTTTCTCCTTGTCACCACTGAGGTTACTTTGTTTTTTGGCATTAGCACAGCTACTGTAAGAACTGACCAGGTCTCATCCAGGACCATTTATGTTACAAATGAAGTTAGATCTGATCCTCCAGTTACAGACTGTACTCCAAACTCTCAAGAGTTTTGGTTGTTCAAACATATGTATTGCACGTGTATTTGGCTTTAACACTATGGTCCTTATTCAAGCAAAACCACCCACTATGGTCAAAAATAGTAGTTAATTTGGCATCCAGTTACAATCTATTCTCAAGGGGTATTGTTCTCTTACCAGCCCTGTTGCTTCTTGCTTGAATAATTATTGTTCTTCTCTCAGGTTTCTCCAGCTTTAATAATTTATTAAATCTACTAATGATTTTTCTCTCTCCTTCTATATAAGAGAAAATAACACTAGACAAAATTTAAAAATGAGGTAACATAATTCATACAATGCTATTATCATATTTCTTGCATATGCAAAGAAGACTGCAATGGATTCCATATTTCCTCTCTGTCCTCTTCTTAATACAATCTTAACAAGTTAAATACTTTTTGGAATCCGTGGTAAATATTGACCAGATATTCTATTGTGGTATTTGGAAAAAAACCCCATATCTATGTAAATTTTTTTTTTGTTTACAAATAAATATACCCTTATTTTCAAGGAAGATAACTTTCATTACATAGGAAGACAATAAAAAACAAAAGAAAATATTAGAAATAGATTTTGTTACCTTTCTGTTGGAGATCTTCCAATGTGATAATATTTCTAAAATCTTGCATGGAGAGATTTTGTGTTTCAATTATTTTTTAAGAAAAAATAGCATCAGTCTTAAACCCTAGACTTTTCTAGGTCTTCATTATTTGGAAAGAAACATATTTTTTGATTGTGTATGCATACATACATGCAATCATACATGTACATGCCAACAGTTTTAGAGTGCCATCTGCTGTCCTATGACACTAAACAGTGTTGTTCCTGTTTAGTTTCAGGATCAATAAAGATGTTGTGCTCTTGAAAATTGCACTACCAGACAAAGCACATTTTTAAATTGCAAGAGGTACAAATGTGTTTCTTCCAATCTTTGGATGTATAGAATCAGAGGCATAGAACAGTTTGGATTGAATGAGACCTTGATAATCATCTTGCTACAACCTCCCCTGCCATGGGTAGGGACACATTTCACTAGACCAGGTTGCTCAAATCCCCATCCAATCTGACATCCTGAGCTTGGAGGTGGTGATCCTTGAATATTAACCAGCTTTCTTGTGCCCCTCTTCCCTACAGGGTTTTATTGCATGAAACTCTCTCAAGTCATAGGAGCCATACCACCACAGCTCTGTGAAAAAAAATTGTAGCCCTCACGGTTTGTGTATATTCCTAAATCTTCTTGTTTATTGCACATTTCATATGTGTTTGATAGGGGAATTTAACTTGGACACTTATGAAGTCAATTTGCTGGCTGAAGTGGAAGGAATTTCTTTGTGCTTCTCTTGAGGTGCTCTCCTCATGACCTGCAATCCCTCTCCAGGTTCTGGGCATCTCCTGCCGGCACTGGCATCAAACTGGTGGGGGAGAGATGGATTGAGGTTCCCTTCCTCAGCAGCTTTAGTTTAAAGCTCTCTTCACTAGCTTGGCAAGGATCAAGCAAAGATGCTCCTCCCCTCCTCTGGCAGATGAACACACTCATGGACCCCTCTATACTGCATTATGCTTGGATTAATTTGATTCCAGAATCTTCCTAACTCACCTATCTGTGCAATCGCTTTATTCTTTTGGTAATCAAAGAAAAATCATTTTTGTGGAAGGCTTGTGTAAAATATTGTTGATTTTCCTTAAATGTTAGCCTATGAAGACCAAGAGGGTATTTTATTTTTGATCTAGAAATACGTTGCACAGAGTCCAGGCAAATGTGAACAGCAGCAGAGGTGTTCACAAGCAACATTTAATCTCCTTCTCGGGACTGAAAATCTAAACTTCTTCAGGAGAAAAAGTCTGCTGTAAGAATTGAAGCCATAGAAAGATTAAGGCAAAAAATAAACTTTGCCATTTGTCACAGCTTCCTCAGAGATGCAAATCCAATCCCCCAGCCATATGGCATTTTATTCAAGAATGAAAACTTTAACTGCTGCGTCTCTTAAGAGTGTTCAGTACTTCCCTCTGGTGGTCTGTCCCATAAAATACTCTCAGGAAAGAAATTGTTTAAACCATTCTCTTTGAACTTAGGACAGTTTATGAAGATGTAGATGCACAGAAGTTTGTATCAGTTTTCAGATGAAGTCTGAAGTGTCTTCGACTAGGAGATGCTCAAAAACATTTTAAAATTATACAACGTTTTCTAACATGATCTGGGTTTCCAGTTTGGATTAGATATGTTGTATTTGTGAATTCTAACTAAACTTCAAAGCTCAGGAAAATCACCAGATGACATTTCTTTGAGTTTTTAAGAAAGCAAAAATGAAAGCCAGCTGTGTACTATTTTGGGCAAGTTAACTTCTTAATCCCTTTAGGAAAGACAGTCAGGGAATCAGTACATTTTCTCTTTTTTGATATCATTGTACAGCTACACTGACAACTCTACCATGATGTCTTTATGTGATGCCATTATTATTTTGTGTTTCCTAAAAAAATTTATTCTTGTAGAAATCATGACACTAATAGAATGATGTTGTGTACTTTTGCTACTCATGTATTTTCTAAAACAATCAAATTTCACTATTTCCTTCTTTTAGCATTCAAATATAGATATATCTAACCTCAATTTAGAGTTAGTGTCATCAGTATTTTCAATTTTTTTAATGAGCACCTAAAATAGGCTTTTAATATAGGCATCCACAGGAAAAAAAGAGATGAGTTAAAAGGGGTCAAAAACTATGGCTAACACTTGAAAAGTGGTGCCATATTCAAATTCATTCTCCTCATTTCTGTGAAATATCTATCTTTCTGCTCTTTTCTCACACATTTGCTTATATACTCTATTTATTACTGTTATTACATATATACTTAGTCTGTGAAAGATGTCCAAGAAGTTGCTATCCTCTTCACTTTTTCACTTTCTTCTGCGAGATCATATTTAAAAATCCACTTTTTAGTTAATTACTGTTGCAGTGACTTAAACAGCATTCAAGGTGAAATATACAACAACTGAACCTAAATTGGAAAACTCATTCTGTTAGCTCTAATGCTGAGTTATCAATAGTTTTCAAAGTTCTGAGGTGCTTTCAAATTTTGCAGGATGCAGGAAAGGCAAGGATATCCAAGCCATAGATCTATTTTGCATGTATGGGAACTTAAGCAGAGTTAGGTGTGGACCTGTCTTAAGAAGTGTGATTTCCATTGGAAGAATAGTTTGAAAATTAGTAGGAATTGATCTTATTTGTGTCAGCCTTCAGAGTTTTCTTATACAAAAATAAATTTTAGTAGAATATAAATGAGACTAATCTTGTTACGTAAACTTGAGAAAAATTTATATTTTGAAGGTCACCACTGAGGTGAATACCTGAAATGGATTTCAAATTCCTATATTGAACTAGGTATATATTTTGGAAGAAAAATACAGAACAAGGTACTCAAATATCTTGCCCAAGATTATGTGTTAAAAGATTGACTCTTCTATTGACTTCCCACACAGTCAGGATCTGAGAAAGACGAAAGATACAATATTACTTATAGCCCGCCACAAATCTGATATGAAATTTCACTTTAAGTAATAATATCCTTGAATGGAAATAAAAAGTTTAAAGTTTTGAATTATTGTTCTGTGTGAAAGAGGAATAGCAATTTTTAAAAATCCATTTAAGAAGAAAAGCAACAACAAACAGAAAACAATCTCATTTTTGTCTTTTTCTTTAGGTAGACATCCCATCTTCCTAAATCCCTGAAAGGCCACCAACATGACTCCACAGGAAAGTGGAAATTCAGTAGCTGAAAGGATATGGCATTCTGACACAGCATTCAGGCTGTCTGGCAAGCAGACAGGTGAGAAACCAAGCAGAGAAGCAGACAATTTGTCTCAAATATTTAATCCCTTAGTTAAGGTTGAGAGAATCAATATAGAACCATGGGGTATTTCACTCTGATATAACTGGCTTTTCAGTCTATCTTAAGAGTAGTTTGCATGGTCAGAATGGCTTCTACTGGGAATCTCAAAGCACTTTCAAATGGAAATAACATAAATTGTACATATAATCTCTAAAGAGAGAGAACCTATTCTTAGTCTTTCAAAAATACAGATATATTCTAGAGAGAAAGATAGAAGTAAAGGAGAAAAAGGTAGATTCTGATATTATGAATAACTCTTACTTATGCTTAAAAATTGCTTAAGCAAGAGCCAGGCTCAGATTCCACAATAATTAAATAGAATAAGTTTCAGAGTTGTACTTTAACCATGGGCCTGCAAATTTGGAAAGAATTTTACAAGCCTAGTTTTATTCATAACATTTTTAAAACATAAGAGCAACTATTATGAGAATAAATAATGCTAACTTTAAACATGTGCTGCTGTAAATAAAAAAGATGAGGACAGAAACAACTTATAGCCCAAATTGCCACTGAGAATAAGAAAGAGACCAAAAAAAAAAAAAGAATTTAAAGTCTTCAAATGCTGTTCAAGTTCCAAGTTTTATTCTGTGATTATATGTAATGACTTAAAATACATATTTAATATGTGCTGCTTTTCTTGACCTTAAGCAAGATAAGTCACTGTGTAGCCTCTTAATATTTTCATTTTTACTATTTGTAAAATAGTAAATGGTATTTGTATCCATTCTCTACACACCTTTACCAAGTAGTTTTGATCAAGGAATTCTACTTTTTCTTATAACTGAAACATAAGCACTTAATGTAATTTTTAAAATCTACGAAGTGACAGTGAGGTATCAAACTGAAATTAGTGTCTGTGCAAGATCTTTCTGTAATTTTCCTGAAGCGTCAAATATCAAGGTCAGATCTAATTCTGTCAATAATACAATGAGAAGTAAAACAACCCTTGGGGACTCTACTCAGCTGCATGGGACCAGGCTTTCATGAGAATTCATAAACCAGAAGAAAAATGACATTGTTTCCCACTGCAATGTGAAAGCATTTACTCCTTCGAGTCTTTATTATCATACTATTATTACAGACCTTATCATCATACATTTACTGTGGTGCATTACTGCCTTCAAAACAAAGGGTCTCCCTTTTGAATAAAGCAGACATCTTCTGTAACTACCATAGTTTTGAGAAAAGTTAGCAATGGCATCCCTAAGTCTTTTGGAAAGTGTTTAGCTCTTGAAGATCAATGTTGTTCTCTAACATTTTACTGCTCTTCTTTCATTATGACTGAAAAAGCTCCCAACAATAAATTGTTATTGACACCAGAGTAGAATTAATTTTGATAGCATACCCAGCCATAATATTAAAAATGCAAGCATTATGCTACTTAGAATAATGTGGTCCTGCAATAATAAATATTATAATGCAGTTTGGATTCTTATTTAAAGAAAAAAATCTTATTCAGGTATTCCAGTGATAGAGGATAGTGTTGGAGTTATATTATCAAACACAAAAGCCATATAAAGGGAAAAAGAAATCTATTTTAAGAAACTTAATGTATTTCTAAAACTAATAGATATGGATGATAAAAATACAGGGATAGAGTTGCTTTACTCTTTTAGAAGGTTTAAGACTAGAGTTTTAGGGGAAATCATAAATTTTTCAAGCAGTTGCTTTAATCTTAGGCTTTTGGTGTCGTATTTCAAAAGAAGGAGAGATGGAAATTTTAAGAGCATGGCAGTTCACTCAGATTCCTACAGCAGGGTGGGAAGAATTGCTGCATGGAGAAGGCTGTCTTTCTCCTCTGACTACAGGTTGCCTTGAGCAATCAGCTTATACTTGATTCCTGACATTTAGAGAGCTAAAATTAGGCAAGATAAATTCCACCTTATGTTAAATACTTCTCCATGATGACAGAAACATGAAAAAGACTGTGAGGTGGAAGATAATGGGATTATCTGCATTGCTTGTGCCAGGGGTGCACCGAAGAACCTTTGGTCCTCAGCTGAGCTTTGAGAATGCAATGCAGAGGGCAAACATAGAACAAGAGAGCACAGCCTGCCCTAGAGAGCTTATTCATTCCTTGCTGTCAAACATACTCACAGTTCTAGCAGAGCAGGAGTACCTTCCCGTGCTGTTCTGCTACAAATCTATGATCTCAGACATAGCTCAGTAATGAAATTTATAGCACAAGTACATA
The DNA here is from genome assembly GCF_009819655.1 of Sylvia atricapilla. Taxonomy (NCBI): domain Eukaryota; kingdom Metazoa; phylum Chordata; class Aves; order Passeriformes; family Sylviidae; genus Sylvia; species Sylvia atricapilla. The sequence continues at coordinate 42,866,251 of NC_089144.1, forward strand.
ATACATTAAAAACAAAAAAATATTAATACATTCTATTGACATCTTCTCTGATTCTTAAAGGTGGCTTAATTATTAAGGTTACCAGATTAAGAAGTCTAGTTTCCATCACAAGCTGAAAATATTTAACAAATGGAATGTTTTGAGAATTCAAAAGCATTTTTAAACATCTGGATTCCTATCCTAAGTGTGTTGGGTGGAGAGATAAAGGTTTCTTTATAGCTACAGGTTTGCTTTAGTGTCACACTTTTTCATTAGAGTATATGGAAGCATCATTTTCTAAGAGATTTAGAAAAGATCCAAGACTAAAATCAGATGAAATTGTAGGAAATTCAGGGTACATATTCCAGACCCACTATCCATCTAATATGACTTGTTTTCTTTATCATTCAGGTTGTCATTTAATCTCAGTGCAGGCTATCACAGAGGATACAGGTCATAACAGTGGGCAAAATCTCTTCAATATTGGGTGGGTTTTTTACAGCACAGGCCATGTAATTTTTCTTTGGCCAACTTGGTTTTGTCTTTTCTGTGTGACACACACAAAATATAGACATATCAAATCCTGTTTAGTACCCCAGAGAAAATGATGACCCTGCTAGACACAGAGTCAATTTTTGATCAGCATGCCAAACTTTGCCAGGAAGACACTATGAATTGTTCTGTATTGGGGACTGAGCTGGAACTGCACCATATTAACTAGTTTTTAAAATTCCAATGACCTCTATAGGAACTAAATACATCTAAGCTGCAGCATTAAGAAATAAGTGGCAGATATTCCAAAAGAAATAATTAAGTTGCAATGAAAAATCTATTTTGGTTTACTGGTCAAAGTTTTTAGCAAACTGATAAAGCAAACTATCACAGCATCAAAATTTTAAACATACCTGAGTGCTGGAGTTGATGACTATTAATTCATTTATTTTCACAAAAATAATGTTGTAAGCTACTTGGTTGTGAGGGATATGCTGTGAAGTCCAGTAGATGAAATATAGCTGGATATATAGTAAAATCTTAGATAAAAATTTAGGGAGTAATATATAACAATAACTGTGATAATTAAGAGATGATTGAATTTGAAAGCAATTAACCTGTTGCAATTTTTTAGCTGATACAGTAATGTCATAACTAAAATCTGAGAACTTCCATCAGACACCTCAAGAGATAGATAAACCCATTATTAAAAGGCTTTAGATAGTTATAGTGGAAAATTAAAAGCTGATGATTCATTTTGCTATTACAGAAGAAATAACATTACATTGAATTTATAAATTATTCTTTTTGTCATAGAATGCATAATGAATCACAGTTTTGTTCATCACTTGCCTATAATTAATTTAACAGGCATAGAGATGGTGTAATGTATTTTCTCCAATTCTAATTTTTATTAATAGAAGTCTTCCTTTTCAGGTTTAGCATAGTGATCAAGAGGAATGTAGTGTTGGGGTTACAAAGGAGCAAAGAAAATAAATCCCCTCAAATTTCAGGTCTGCTTTACTTAGCAGTCTGTTTAACAGAGAAAATGATTCTATTCCTCATAACAAGCATGCATATTATGGAAGAGTGTTGTGTGCTGTTTTAATGAAGCCACAGACTACAATGCAGGGATTCTGAAGGGATTTTTTTTGGGATATACATGCTTACCCAATTGCAGAAACATGCAGAGAATATATAAATTTTTTCCTTCATCCAGCTAATATGCAAGCAGTTTTAAGAGTAATAAAATTAATTGTATTACATCAGTGATTCCATAGAAAATATGTATTTATATGTGTTTATATATAAAACATCAGCTCTCTTTCCATTAAATACCTGTCCTTACTCTTGGAGCAACTTTCAAAACAGTTGAGAAAACTGTACAAAAATTAATAAAAACAGAAGTTAATTTTCTAAACTTTTATTTTTGAAGATATCAGTGATATACATTAATATATTAAGTGAAATATATTCCCTTTTTCAAGATAAGGCATCTATTATTTATGTGACATTTCTCAAAATGAAAGCCATGCAAGTCTCAGGGGTTTTAGAGGAATTCTGCATGGCACAGATACAGCAGATCTAGTGGGTCTGTGTTGAGTGGGTGTTTGGATATATCAGCAAAAGATGAGCTTCTGGCTTTGTTGCATGGCTACAAGTACCCCCAAAGCTGTTCTTAGGTTTTCAAGCTGAGCCCTTGGAGTGCCTACAGTGTCTGGCTCCAGGAGTGTTCCCCAGGGTATCCTGAGCACAGTGTGGCTGGAGGAGGCTGGCAGAGAGGAGCTGCCCTCTCAGGCCCATCAGAATATCCTCAGGCAGCCTGTGAATCTGACATGGAGCATGCCAAGTGCCCAGTAATCCCCAGCTCAGGTCACACCTGGGAAAGAGAAGAGGGAGGTCCTGCACCTGCAGCATCCCATTAGATCACTCTCCTTAAGGAATATCTGTGATCCATTCAGCAAATCCATAGACTTTAGGTCTCTTCTGACCAAAAATGAATCTGTAGTCTCAGGTGACAGTCTCATATTGTAGTTGCAGAATGGTTTGGGTTGGAAAGGATAGTTCTAACCCTCAGCCATGGGCAGGGGTTCCTTCCATTCGACCAGAATCAGAGTCCCATTGAACCTGGTCTTCAACAGTATTTGGGCTGCTTCATCCAGCTGCTCTAGACAACCTGTTCCAGTGTCTTACCAACCTCACAGTAAAGGATTTCTTCCTAATATCTAATCTATATCTACCCTCTTTCAGTTTAAAGGACTGATATGTGATGTAGCCTAGGTCAGTCAATTATTAAGAGTGAAAAATGCATTGGACCCCTATCCTGCTGTGAAAAAGGCAATTTCTCTGTAAACAGTGCAAGCACAAGTTCTCATCCAGTATCTAGGCTTTCCTAACCATTCACCTATCCCCAGAGCTGCAAACCAGCCATTTCTCAGCTTGGAATCAGCAAATCTCTATCTGGGCCCAGACATTATTAGCATATCCAGTAATGCAAAGTTAATTGCCCTTTTGGGGCAAGCTCTTTCTGTTCTAGGTCCTAGAATCTGTGGATTCATCTGTTGCTCTTTAGGACCTTTTTTTCCTCACTATCTTCCAATCTAATTTATGATATTTTGTGACGCATACTAACTAGTGCAGTGAGTGCATTATAGGGTGTGATGACAGCACATTTTGGAGTAAGAGAGTATTTAATTTCATAGACAATGCAGAGTGGGTGAATACTAAGAGTATTTCTTGACGAGAAAACCTCACGCAGTTTGGTTATGTCTGAGCTACCCCAAAAATGCCAAGGGAACTTGGTGCACTGACATTAAGCATGAGCATGAAGTGCCCTTGCTGGCGTGGTCTTTTTTATTGGCCTCCCAACTTTCCCTCAGTTGCGGCAGGGACTTATCTTATCCTGTCCCTTATCTTTTCAGTCTCAGAGCTGTTCTGAGCCCTTCTAGCCCATCTTTTTTCCATCCACTGAAATCTTCCCACCTCAAAACTGTACTTGTTCTCTACCCAACTATTTTACAAACCCTTCCTGGCCCAGGTTCGTGCCCCCTGACACTCCCCGACCACAGGCACAGCTTTTGGCATTGAGGTTCCTGTGCCTCTCTTCTTCATTTTCTGCACCCTGTGGGGGTAGCTGCTGCCACACCAAGCCACACTGTTGCAGGCATCTGTTGGTACCTTTCAGCTCAGTTCCACTCATGTCTCTCCAGCAGCAGTTGTGCATCTCATTCTGACAGGGATTTAAAAATACTGCTAAGAGGCATTTATAAAACATTGCCCTAGATGCATTTCAGAGGAAATGTTCAATAAAAATGGGGAAAAGAAAGCCTTCCCTGAAGGAGCATTCTCTCCTCCACCAGCCACAGAAAATTTCTGGGAGGATCTTTGAGGGTTTATTTAGTTTTCTCTCTTAAAAGGTTTGGCAAATGTTTTAGGAGCCTTTGGCTTTGTCTCAAAACCTTAATAAAGCATTAAGGAGAATTACATAATTTAAATGCAGCAAAGGCCAAGTAGGTCAAGCAGCACAACTTCTCAGCACTGCAATTGGCATTGTTCAACATATTTACTGATGCCTTTGTCCAGTCTAGATATGATTTACAAGGGATAAGGCTTCTGACAGTTTACAACTTTTAATCTTTAGAGGTTTACTACATAAGAAATGTGATATATGTGACTTTCAGATAAAAAAACTTCTCTTTTACACCATACTAATTTCACTTATGTCTCAAAAGTCAAAACATACTTTTATAGCTCAGCAGCAACTTAAATAAAAGTGTAAAAGGGATACTCAGTAATGCTCTTTTTTCTGCTCATTCACAAGAAAAAAGAGGTCTGACTAAGCAAGACCTCTCTCTTTTTATAATTGTCAGTGCACCTCACCTGTTTCCAACCCTAATATCAGCTTTTCTGGATGACTGTGTATTTTTTCCCCCTTCTCTCATTTCTCTTTTCACTTTTGACCTTTTTACTTATTTTCAAATACCTTTTCTCAGAGGTTTTGGGGGATTTTACAAAATACTTCAGAGTGTCCAGCAAAGCTGTAAGATGCCTGAAATTTACTGTAAGTCTTTCTGATTTACTATAGCAGTAAATCAGAAAACCACTGTTCCACTGAAACAAGCAAGGACTTCTCTGCTGTTCAAGTGCCACCTTGTTTCTGCCATTTTTCAGCTTCATCTTTCACTTCTAACAAGATTTTGAAATCAGTAATTCTGATAAGAGAGATTTATTCCTAAATTTTAGAGCAGCGGATAACATGTGCCAGCTTGATTTTTAATACTTGTGTCAAGCAGGATTTTGTTCTAGCAGGCAACAGTGATGTGAATTTGCATGCTTATTTGGGCAGGTAAGAAGTACTACATTGATTTGAGCAGGACTACATGGGGGCACAAATTCATTGTGGATTTTGTGATGATATAGTTACCACCTGACAAAATAGAACAACTAGGCTTGTGTTAGTGCTGAACAAATAACTTCACAGGATTTGAATTTTGTCCAAAACCTTTATTAGGGCCATTCACAGACTTGTAGAATCATAGAATATTTTGAGTTGGAGGAGACTAACAAGGATCATCAAAGTTCAACTCCTGGTCCTGCACAGGGCAGCCCAAGAGTTACCGTGTTTGAGAGCATCATTCAAATGCTTCTTGAACTCTGTCAGGATGGTTCTGTGACCACTTCCCTGAGGAGTCTATTCCAGTGCCCAACCATCATCCTCTGGGTGAAGAAACTTTTTCTGGTATATAAACTAACATTCTCTGACTCAGTTTCATGCTATTTCCTTGAGTCCTGCAACCACAGAGAAAAGATTGGTACCTGCCCTTCTGCTCTTGAGAATGCTGCAGACTGCAATGAGGTACCTCAGTCTCTTCCTCTCCAGGCTGAACAGATGAAGTGACCTCAACCACTCCTTTTACAGCTTCCCCTCAAGATTCTTCATAGTATCTGAAGCTTCTAATAGCTTTATTTCTTATACTGTGTGTCTTGGGTTTTGTAACAAAAAAAAACAAAAAAAAAAAAAAAAACAAAACAAAAACAAAACACAAAAAAAAAAAAAAAAAAAAAAAAAAAAAAAAAAAAGTTTATTCTATTCCATTTGTTAAAACCCGGTTGGGGAGGTGTTTTTGCTTTATCTGTTGTAACTCCAGAAGAGAGGGGAGGGCTGCCTTTTTGATAAGAAGACAGCTGTTGAAACCAGGTGGGGTACTGTTTCTTACCTCTGTTCAGTCTTCCACTACCTCCATGACAATATTTTCTGTTAATGGGTCATTAAAGCTCACCAGTCACATGACACATTACATCATCCCATTGTGAGATGCTCCACCCAGGAAGGGGAAGCCAAACCACTTTCACCAAGATAAAAAAGAGCCACAAGTGTCACGAGACAACCAGTGTTCCCACGGGGCTCCCAAAGGAAGACTGGACCCATCTTTGGACCCTCTTCTCCACAAGACCATTTCTGCTTCCAACAGGACCACATCTGCACTCCAGGAGGGCTTGCTTTTGGACTGTTTCAAGCACTCTGACCAACAGGACTCTGTCAGGGTTTTCTAGGATTTCTTGTTTGTTTGCTTATTCTTTTGCACTACAACATTCGTATTTTTAAAATCCCTAGTAAAAAACTGCTATGTCTATTTCCAAAATCTTTGCCTGACAGCCTTTTAATTGCAGATTTATAATAATTTGGAAAGGAGGAGGAAGGGGTTTACATTCCAAGGGAGACTCCAATCTTCCCTGGCAGATACCCGTTTATCTAAACCAAGACACTGTGGCATCCAAACCTGCCTCCAGCACTGGAGGTGAGGCTGCCCCAGCTCAGAGCAGAGGGGACAATCCCCTCCCTTGCCTGGCTGGTGATGCTGTGCCTGATGCCCACAGGACACCCCAGGTTGTCTGGTGCCTCCTGGCTGCCAGGGCACTGCTGGCGCATATTCAACTTGCCATTGACCATAACCCCCAACTCCCCTTCCCTGGCACTGCTCTCTCCAGCCTCTCATTCCCCAGTGTGTCCATACATTGAGGGATATTTGTGTGCAATATTTGTGTGCAATGAAGGAAGGTAAGAACTGTACTAAAACTGGAATTGAAAGAGGATATCATAAATATTAATGCTTCCAAGTGCTTGGGGTGCCATTTGAGTTGTCAAGTCTTTTTATGTGGAATATTTTCCACGCCTTTCACCTATTGTTGAAGGACATTCCTTTGTCAATGTATTTTTTGGAGCATTTCTTGTTATGATAGCAAATTACAAGATTTACAATTTAGGTTTTGGGGAAGTATGTACAGAGAATTTAAGTTAAAATGAACAAGATGTTCTGCTTGAATGTCAAAGTGCAGTGGATATGGTATTATCTATCATATCACAGGTTGGGATTCTCTCTTCAGAATACTTTCTATGTGTCTTAGATATATTTGAAATAAATCTGGCTTACATGTTCCCTATTATGTAATGACCATTCTGTCTGGTCTACCCAGAGAAAACACATACAAATTTTGCCTCATTGTAATTTTATGTGTGCAGTTTTTAAGAGGCACTGTTTTTTTCCCATTGAACTGAAATATTCATAAGTAAAAAAAAAATTTTTCGCAAAACCCGCATTTTTCCACAAAACAAACAAAGTGGAAACCTAGTAAAAGTTTCAAGCTATAAACTATTAATCAAGGTGAAAATTGGACATTATATTGCTATGAAAATAATGATTTTGAGTCACCTTAATTGACTTAATCCTCCAGGAATAAAATACTGAATCTATCTCCAAGGTATAATATTCTTTTGAGTAATCTGAATGCTAAACAAGTTCATTGTGATTAATGGCTACCATAATTAATGTAGAATGAATTAATAATGACTTTTGATTTTTTAGAAAAATGACAAAAGGTACCTTCTGTGGCATATTTTATGTCTAAAAAGAATTAATGTTTTATTACATACCATTAAATGATGTGAAACAGCTATTCTTCATTTGCTTAGGAAAGAAATATATTGTAGCTTACTGTTTATGGGGTAGTAAAAGCTCAATAAATTTGGTATATCTATACAGGAAGTGTGTAGTACATGTCCTTAGAAACTAAATTTCTGGATATGGAACATTTATAATGAGGTATAGCCAGACTCAATATGAATTGCAACAATAAGCCTTGTTAAATGAATAATAATTCATTTAATACTTTATTTTGAAAATAGGGCTTTCAAAAACTAAATAAGGAATTGTATACTCAACAGTACCAGCAGATATGTATTGATTTTGATAGTCAAACTCTCTTTTAAAAATTGTATCTGAATTCATATGCCAAAGGACGTTTATCTTCTGAGAATAAAAATGTTTGAGACAGAGTAAGGATGACAGAAAATAAATAATGGGGACTTGAATCTTTATAGTATACTCATTTCTTTTATGTGTTTTATTTTGTTGTGATACCAAAACTTAAATATTACAAATTCTTTGTGTTTATATAAAAGTTCAGGGCAGAACTTAAAGTAAGAGATTTGACTTTCAAATACAGCAAATGACAATAATTTGGACTGAAAATGTTTGTCCCAAAGTTTCGTTACAGTTTAAATCAGTATTTTTTTCTGCTGCCTTTATGTCGGATTTTGAGGGTTTCTTTGATTTTTGTGTAGCTCTGTCTTAGTGGGTTATAAAATAAATGACTTCCAAATTTTCCCCAAACTGCACATACTTTGACAGAATCTTGGGGAAATAATATTTTATGTATATTTATTTAAATCCTCCTAAGTATTATTTCTGATATGAAATTATTATTTCTGATATGAAATGGATTTAGAAGATATTTTCTGCAAAAGGGATAGATATATAATGAATTCTGAATACAGTATATTTCTGAATTCAAATAATGTCTGGATTTTCTGTGTTTTAATGCAACAAGATTTTCATTTCTCATATGGCAGGCAGCACAGCTGGGGCTTCCCAGCTTCCCAGCTCTTCTTTCACTGCCCAGAAGTTTCACCCCAAAATTCTTTTTGCCATTTGTGAAATTCTAAGTCTTCCTTAACAGGATGGTTTTTTGGCAGCTTTATAAATAAAAACTACCATATTGGTACAGACAGCCTGACATATTTTTGCTGTTTAAATTAAAGAATCAGAAAATACATGCATCAATTTATAAAAAAAACTGGAGTGAGACAGCTGAAACGCCAAGACGCCTGTTGCCACTAGTCTGTGTACACAGATAAGTGAGGGGGAAACTAGCTCTTTAGACTGTCTCTGACTTTAGGAGAAATGTCAGTATTCAGGACGAATATCTTCCAGCCTAATCCCAGTGTGCTTGCTCCCGTGCCAGTTTCATATAGACCCTGCATGTCCCAACACCTGAAAATAGAAAAAAACTTTATGTGTCACATCCTTCCACGGTTTGCTACTAAAAGAATGGACATCAGTGAAAGATTCAAAACAACGTTGTACAATTAAGAGTTAGCAGAAGGAGAGGAGATCCATAAGGCAGAAGGGTTCATATGTCTGCCCTCAGCCTGAGAGATCATGCATGGCTGTGCCTATTTGAAGAACTGTGGTGAAGACCTGTCCTCAGAAGTCCATCCACCATAACAGATGTGTATTTTTTTCATTTGCTCTATCTCCTTTCTTGTGATTATTTTATAATTCAGGGCCTGCCAGGCTTATTCTAACTGAACATGTCTCACATTGCCTAGCTCCCTTGAGGAAGAAGGGGGATAAGACTTGGTGGGGAAGCTGTGAGCAGCCAGAGCTTCAACCAGCCATTCCTGGCATCAGTGTGTCCCTGTGACAGACATGTAGGCCCAGCTCTTCATGGTTAATTCCTAATGAAACTTTGAAACTCTGGAACAGGTTAAGCTTTGGGAAGGTCTTCAATTTTGGTTAGTTGAACAGTTTTCTGGGTGAGCAAACCTCCTAGGCCATTTTCTGAAAAGTCTGCTGAAGCACAATGCTGGAGTTCTACTGAGAAGAAGTGGGGCACAAGGTTCATTTCCTTCTTTTAGAGTTATCAAAGAAAAGTTGAACTTTTGTTTTCACAAGTCCTTTATGCTGTACTGGGAAAAAGTATCAATCTCTTGGGCAATAACCTTTGACCCTTCCCTTTGTTACCTACAAAAGAGATGCTGTGCATTGATTTAAAAAATAGATGTAATTTATCCACCTCAGCTATTCTTGTTTTTTGCACCAACTAAACAGAGCAGTTTATTTCATCCTGATTCAATCTATTTTTTTTTCCTACTGGGAGCACAAGTAATAAAAAGCAATCTTATTTAAAGATCACTGCAGTGGGCTTGTGATAGTTGTTCAATAGTTTCAGTGTTGTAGTAATCTTTGTTTGATGGTCATGCAGGTTCCCACTAGGTCTGAACACATTAAAGATCTGAGGAAAGTAATTTTCCTTCTTAACAGGAGAATCAATTGGACTGAACACATAGGTTCAGGCTGATAAAATTAAATTATGTGCACTGAGGAGATGGAATTCCTGCATTTATTTTAGCCTCCAAAGAAACAAATGCTTACCATCACTGATATTCAAGTCAGACCATATAAGAGCATAAAGCTAGACAAGATGATTCTTCTTTTTTGTCTTTTTGATGGTGGTGAGGTTTTCGTTCCTTTCCTTTTTTTTTTTTTTTTTTTTTTTTTTGGTGTGCAGAAGAAAAATATTACAAGCTACTTTCTTTGATTTATTGCCTTCTGAGACAAAAGAAAGATGAAACCTTAAAGTAGGCTTAGAGGATTAGAAGTCAGGCTGAAAAGGACTATTTCTTTGTGTATGCTTCTACAAGGTCCATTGGCACATGGAATTCATTTCAAGGGTCTTCATTTCCCCAGATACAGGATCAAGAAAGGCAGTGCAAGATGCAAGTGACTTCATTGACCTCAGAAGTGTTATCTCCAAAGTCCAGCTCCTTGTGATAAAATAATTATTGATGTCAGACATCTGTCCCCATTGGCTAGCCCCCTTTCCAGGACTCATAATAATTTGGTGTTTTAATGTGTATTGAGATTTGGAGGCATTTAACTACTAATTTTACTAATAAATCTAAAATAAACTGTCTTTTTTATCATTAAATACTTAGAATTCCTATAAACAACACATGAAGGGTATTTAATTCCTCATCTGTAAATATATAAAATAGCAAACAAGTTTTACAACTCTGCTCCACACCATATCAATGTCAGAACGTTTGTTCCTCCACTAACAGGCACAAATATCTTCAAAGTTCAATTTTAGATAACAGCATCAGTAACAATGCAGCCTTTGTTTGCCAAGTTTTTTCCTTTAATGGTAAAAAATGTGGATTATCCCACTTTGTTGTTTTCAGTGGTCATATGTTTTAGATAATTTGTATCACTTTACAGAAAGTGGAATTTCTTTTCCAGAAATCCTGCTCTTTAGTCTTTGAAGACAGTGACAGCACTGCTGGTGACTTTACTGAAATGAGAATGCAAACTTGCAACCTCCATGTAATCAGTTTAAAATAGATTTTTTTTGTTTGTATTCTATTCTATTGCCTTTTCTTTGTAATGGCTGTTTTCTGGACTTGGTAATGATTGTTTCCTGGACTTTGAAGATCAGTCTTTCAGTAAACTATTTAGTAGATCATTGGATTTTCTTAATCTTCTGGATTCTTTAAATGGTCTTTTATCCTGTGGAAAAAGCTTTTCAACAGTATTCTACTGAAAAATTGCTTAGGTGACATAATGATAGTTGTAGAAGTAAAGATTTGACTAATACAGAATATCCTCTAATTCAGTTAGAAAGAAGAAAAGACTGAACTGTGTTATTCTGAAATATTTTCACATAAGCCCTAAGTGATGCTTGCCATACAGGTCACATGCAAGGCTTGCTATATCTGAAGGAATTCAGATTAGATTTTTGCCCTTTTAATGTAGAATATTGGCACATTAATCTCTTACTCATCCTCTCCCCAGAAAAGGAATAGCTGTATTCAGTTAGATTCTCCTTATTTCATTAGTTTTGAATGTGAAAGTCATTTATTCATCAGTAAAACAAAAAATGGTCACAATTTCATCATTGTTAATTGATTATCAGTATAAAGTCACATAATCACTGAAACAAAACAACAAGGCTCCTAGGTGCAAAATATCTCTGAATCATCTTTACTTATTTTGCTAACTCTATAGAAACAGGTTTACAGCTCTGAGTAATATCTCCTGATTTCTGTGGTGCATCTCACCCTGTGCTGTGTGCACTGTTGAAACTGCCCACACAAGCATGCAGAGAACTTTCCAGGACCTTCAGGTCAAGGCCAATCCATTTCTCTAGAGTATAACAAAAAGTTTTTTTTCTCTGAGGGGAAGTAAAATTTCAAAGAACCTGAGAACTAGGGGCCATAATAGCAGTGGCAAAAAGAGCAACTTACAAGACTTGGTACATATTTTAAGGACTGCAATGATTATGTAATTTGACTCTGAGAAATTGAAGACCCACGACCTTGAAGAAGGAAGTATTTGCTCACTATGCAGCAACTTGTTTTTAGGTACAAGGTTACATTAGCAAGTCTGCCTAAAAAAATCAAAATGTGGTATTAAAGAAAACCAATTTATCTCATAAATCAAACAGCAGAAGCAACAACATGTCAAATAGCAAATAGCAATCTTATTAATCCCAACTCACACTGCAGTTAATTATTTTTGTTAGATTTGCTGGGATTTATATCTTTGTTTCTATGGGAAACTGTCAGGGTAAATGGAATAAAGTTACTAAGCAATGCCTTGCATGATCATCCTTCACACTTTAAATCCCCCACAACATGCATATAACTCACTAGCTTTGGTGTGTGCTGCAGAGAATAAGAGCACAATATTCTTGTGCTTCATCATAGACTGCAGACTGGCCTCTAAATCCCAAGATGCCTTCTACACTGACCAGAGTTACATTTGCCATCCAACTCCAACCTAGGTGCTTCTTACAAATAAATTTATCAGCCTTAATATTGTCAATTATCAGAGACAAGCAAATTTGCCTGTTATTTTTCTTGCAGCCTGAGTGATAAAATGCCCTGAAAGACACAATCATTTTTTAAAAATATGTCAAAGGTTTGTTTATAGACAATGAGATTAACCTGATTAAACATCATTTCTCAAGTTAATAGAAATGATTAGCATTCCCTAATCATAGTTTATTATATTTGATAAACTCTCAAAAGAAAATGGGTGTTCTTGGGACTCAGTAATTTAAAAAGTTGCTGCAGGTCCTAGAAATAATGATAAGACAAAGGAAATAACAGATTCTGCATTATCTGTTCGTGATTTTACAACAGGTTAGAGAATAAAATTAGCTCTGGGCGCAGTAATATTAACAGCAATAATAATAATGACTAAAATGGCAATATTACTATCAGGGGTGATAATATGAGCTTTTGGAATATTTTAGCACCTTTAGAGTGGAAAAGAACTCTTGTAATATATACACTTGTGAGATACAATAGAAGTTATCCATGCCTGCTAATGGTTAGTAGTTTGATATGAAAGACTTTAGTGGGAAAGCATTCTAGTCAATAATTGTTGTCAATTCACCTCATTCCATTGATGTCAGAAGAGCTGGAATTTGATTGACCACTTTCAAATCTGCCCCTTACTATTTACAAATGGCGTATGGAAAACATTTGATCAACTGTAATTGCTCATGGCTGACTGCAGGATTATGGGTGAGAATTCTGCTGAGTCTGAACTTTTCATACACAGGTGGATAAAGGGATAAAGATAGGAATCAGGAATCAGTATGCTCATCCTACGGAAATTTTGTTTGTTTGTTTTTTAGGAAAATACCCCAGTGAAACACAAAATTGAGAATGGGCAACATAACATGAACTTCTTCAGTGCAAGTTTCAAGATGGTGAGTTGGTGAGCAATTTAGGCCATTCTGGTAAAACAGAGAACCCAAAAAGCATTTACTACAGTTATTCAAACACTGTAAACCAATGGGAAACACCTGAATGTATTTTAAACCAAAACACAAAGCAGCTCAAAATAGCAGCTATGATTGAGTCACTACACAAAAATGTTAGGAAAAAAGGTATTCTTAAAGAGTGCTAGCAGCTGGCTAGACAGTGCAAGGCTGTGGTAAGAACATAACTGTTTACTATTATCCTTGTCATGAAATAGCATTTGCATGGAGACAATTTATGTTTTGTTTTAAAAGCATGCTTAACAAGATAAAATATATGTTGGAACTACTTGTCTGATTCCGAGGAAACTATTCAAAAATAACTAAATAATATAAATAACTAATATATATATATACACTATATATAAATATATATAATAGACTTGAGGATATTTAAAGATTCTTTTTTGGGTTTTTTTTGCTTGTTTGTTTGTTTTTATTATTTTTCTTTGGTTTTTTGTTTGTTTGGTTCCTTCCCTTTCAGCTAAAGGCTGAAGAATGCTAATAAATCCAGTTCTCTAGCTATAGAAAAATGGAAGTTAGACTAGATCAGTCTAGAAATATTGCTTTTCAGTTAATTTCACTCTCATTCAATAATCATCAGTAGCAAGCAGCACAGGGCTGTCAATTACCTTTAATTTCCTTTAGAAACATAGAATAAAAGTAATTTCATTCCCTCTGGGTATAAATAAATGAAGAAAAGCAAAGAGAACATGAATTTGACTGGTCATAGGGCATTCATTAGATTTATTCATAAGTTTCTAGTGAATACTTATTCAACTCAGAAGTTTGGAGGATTCAAAGCAGCCAAGAACAATGAAAAGTGCAGGGGAAAGTGGTCTTCTGGCTCAGAGTTGGGAAGCAGGTTGTCTCTATTCTGCTGCTGGCTTTCATCATGACTTTTTCCGGTCCTCACACAAGAGGTGTTTAAGCAGATTTAGAAAGGAACACAATAATGGAGAGCAAATATTTTGCATAACTTAGGGGAATATTGATTAAGAAGGATGATTAAGAGAAAGAATATGAAAAGAAAGAGTGAAATCAATCTGTAAATGAAATATAAAAATTATGCAACCTATTGTGATGCATGCCACAGCCTTGAGAGATAAATGATACAAATCTTCTTTACAAAACAGGATGATAAATAGAAGTACAGTAAATAACCAAGCATTTGTAAACATTGCAAACATGCAGTAAAAGCAGCTCAGTGTAAATTAAGGACAAGTCCTGAGCTGTCAGCAGTTACATAAGTGTAAAATCAGCACAAGTGAGGTCAAAGCAGGGTCTGGGAATGTTAATATATTTGAACTGGAATGTTAATGCATCTGAACAGGAGTGCCAGGTACAACTTTATAATGCAGTGTCTGGAATTAATATTCAGTACTCTTGCCTCTAATAGACTTTGGTACTGTGGGAAATACAAGAAGCATAAAGGAGGAAATATTTTTTGTCTGCCAAAATCACAATCAGCAAAGCAAACTAAGAGCTGATAAACAGCTGGTTTTCATTCTGGTGTAATAGGAACAGAAAGAGAAATATGAAGATTGGAAAGCTGCAAATGAGGTTGTTTCCCTTCCTGTTCAATGCTCTAGTGTCCCAAGGAGCAATCAGCACCTGAGTTTTGGTTGTCCTCTTCTGTCATTGACTTACTTTTGCTGTTCCAAAACAGCACTCACTTGTATCTCACTTGAGTGGATACTGTCATGAGTCATCTATAAAGCAAAAAATTAGTAATTTGAAAAAGAACAATAATTTTAAAGAAAGATTGCTGCTGAAGTCATACAGCTAGCAGGAAAACAAAACTAACTAAACCTCCCTCACCCCAAAGACAGCAGCGAAACAGCAGTCAATGAAAAGCTTTGATTTGAGAGGAGCACAAAATAAAGAGAATGATACAAAAAGGGTTAGCCTGAATCTTTTAGGATGGGGATGATTCAGTGCAGGGGTCAAGACATCATAAGCTGAAGTTTGATCACAGTGGACTTGTCTGGTTGCTTTGAGTATTTTTCTGGGCCTGAAGCATTTTACAGGGAATATTATGAATTATAATTACAGATGTTTGTTTCCCAGCACTTTAGCTTTTGACACTTCACAGTGCTGTGCAAAGATACCATTCTGAAGAAATTTATATTGTGCCACCAACTTAGCAAATATGAAAGTTATTAAAAGTAAATCCAAAACACACACACAAAGTGACCCTCTTTTCCATTCCTTTAAAAGGTGCTGTTGAAGCGACTGTGGGTAGTTGCTGAGTCGCCTTTTTAGGCTACATACATTTCTCATAAAGCAGCAAGAAGTGCCAGATTAAAAAAAAAAAGGCAAACAGTGAAGGGATACCATGCATTCAAACCTACCTTTGACCCTGCCTTTTGCTAATATGAGACAAACAATTCCTCTAATCAGGAGGACCTTGGAGGCCTTGATCGGGTCCCTGCCTCAAGGTATTTAACTCAAGTAGCTCTCTCAGTTGGGGCAATGGAAGTCAGATGCCTGTTTGACCATGCTGGGGAGGGAGGACTCTCTGCTCTGGCACAGCTCCAGGCATGTAGTTGCCTTCAAGCACAGAGAAGAGGCAAAGATGTAAAATACTCCTCCCCGAGCCATCATCATATTATTCTTATCTGCTCCTTAATGATTTCCAGCTGAAGGGCTATTAAGCAGAGGCAGGCAGTTTCTTTTGGGCTGAGGAATCTCGACCTCCCCTGTTGAGAGAAGGACATTTATCTGCTCCCATAGTTGGCTGGCTGCGAGGCGTGTGGTTGTTCTGCCCACACACTGCTGTGTGCTTCCCAGCTGGGAGCAGCACCAGCCATGCTCACGTGTTTTCTGGAGATGGAATCAGGGGATCACTGGGTTCCATCCTGAAAAGAGACAAAAAACCACTGCTAGGCTCTACCTTTATAAACTCTGCTGCTGGCTGTGGCATGGTATTTCCTAACTGGGAACTGCTCGTGGGAGTTGCATGAGATGACAGATGTGTACTTTTCTGAAAGATTTATTCTTCCCATAACTAAAAGCCTCTTTTTTTTTTTTTTTTTTTTTTTTTTTTACCTGCGCACTGTACACTCCCATCCCTCATGAGAGGGCAATCCTGGTTATGCTCTTGCAGCTGTAAAGGGGCTTTAAGAGCAGAGGATGTATTGTCTTGTTCCTCAGTGGAATAATTATGCCCATATTTAGGTAATAAACCACATTAACTTCATTTGACCACATTTAAGAAATCCAGGTCTTAGTGGAAGGGAAGTAGAAACAGGCAAAGAAACAATAAATGCAGTACAGCATGGAAATTATGAGCAGGTTTTTGGTTTTTCTGAATAAGGTGCTTTGGAGCAGACAGGGCTAAGAAAATCTCTTCAGAAGATACAGAGGAAGTGGGTATAGGATGAAGAGAACCTGGCATCCTAAGAAGGTTACTTTAAATTATTTTAGTATTTGAAAAGCAGAATTGGAGCATGCTTTCTGGTTCTGCACACAAGATAAATGTCCTGTTGGAGGGGAATAGGTGCACAGATCCTCCAACAGGTGGAGAGAGTTAATTTATCCTGACATGACAGCCTTTACAGTGGGGCTGCACCTTGTGAAAACAGAAGGTTCCTTTTCTGTCTAAAAGGAGGACATTGAGTCTTAAGCCATTTAGTATGATTTGCTCCTTTGATCTGTGTATGGCTTTGTCTATCCAGTGTTAATTTACTTAAGTGTTTGCAAGGCGAAGCCAAGGAGAAAAGCTTCCATTAGAGCTACAGAACTGCTGAGTTGTCTGACAGTAATTCTATTTCAAATTGATTTATTTAAGTACAGAGAAGGTGGGGTTGAGGAGTGACTTTTGCTTTCCTTGATATGGGTAGGATAAACAGTTGAATGGAAATATGTACATTGATGACTGGAATTGCTAAAAGCTCACCCCTTAACAAAGTTGACCCAGTGTAATGCTACATGGGTTACTGGTTGGGCTTTCTTGCTGTGCCTGGCACACTCATCCCTGCTCTAGACCAAACCAGACAAATTCACATCTGTGCATGCAAGTACAAAATCAGAAAAAGCCACAGTGAAAGCTTCACCTGCGTTTTTATTTCACTGTGTCTGAGAGTTCCCAAAGGGATGATTTATTTGAGACAGTATTTCATTCCCCAGGATTATTTTCTATCCTCCTTGCAGAGGCTGCAGAGATAACAGCTGTGATGCTGGTTACTAAGATGCACTTACACAGTGCACTGACATTGTACCAAAATGATCAACAGGCTTTTCACTTGAGCAACAGTCTCCTAGGGACATGTTTCACTCTCTATTAACCTAAGCTGTGTTCAAATCATTCACATGGAGATAAAAATCTTCATATCTTGTTACCAATTCTTCAAGTCACCTGCTCCTCTATTTTATTGAATAAAGTAGAACTGACTGGGTATGAGTTGTGGTTATTGGGGTTTTGTGTTTTGGTTGGGTTTTTTTTGCTTTCTTTTCCTCTCCTCTCTTTAAAGGGAAAAAAAGGGGGAAAGTGTGAAATGCTAAAAGTTTGATGTCAACAGCCTCTCTGGGCAGACTTGTTGTGAAGTGTGTCTGTGCCTCTTCATGTTGTTCCTTGTAACAAGGACTATTGTGTACTCATTTCTGGCTGGGGTTGCTCTATATCATAAAAGAAGCAGAGATAAGGGACCCTAAATATGAAAACTGAAGGAAAAGACACCTTTGTTTAAGGTATGCAGTTATATTATATTAGGCCATGGTGAATATCCTACTGTATGCCAGAATTTTAAATCAAATAATAGCTGAGAAATGCAAAATAATCCATATAAGAAATTCTATTAAACTTAATTTTGGTATCAGGATGCAATATAAAGTAAGTTATAATTTTTTTCCCAAATATACTTCTTTTTAAGTGATAGCCTGACTTGAGAAAAAAACCCACTTCATTTGCATTAGTTGCTGAAAGTTGAAGAATTGTTTAATTTTAAATTTTAATGCAATTTAGATTTTAAATTAATTTTTTTTGCTGTCTAGTTTTTTCCTACACCAGTGAATGGAAATTAATGTTCACGTGCATTAACTTCAAATAGTGGAAATTTATAAATATTTAAATTAAAATTTTTAAAACACTTATTTTTAATTAGTTTACTTTGGTGGAACTTAAACACAATGACCTAAGTAAAAGATGAAGTCAGTGTTAAAGGATTGCTAAATTAAATAAATGAAAACACTAATTGAAGAGCCTCTCTTAAAGCATTTATTCAGCGATAGATAAGAAATTTAATCTCATCCAGATTATTTAGAAAATATCACTTTGTACTTCACATATATGCCTTGTTTTCACAGATTCCAAGATTATAAGGCCCTTTATGTCCTTCAGGAACAGCACCCATTAATCTTGTATGCCATTAGGTTTGTCTTGAAGACTTTGAAGTATATTTTCCACATCTGGCTGTGTAGAATGTCAGGATGTTCCCAGCTTTACTTAACTACAACCAGATTCAGATGACTCTTTTCCAAACCATCTCATTTTTATGTTATCTGTTGTTTGCATTGCTCCCAAAACAATATGAAAACTAAAATCACAATGCTGCTGGTAATTTGAATTACATATTAAATTAAAATACAACAATAACACAGCTCATTTCCATATTGTTCCTCACAATAGCCATAGACTACTTCATAATTCAATCAATATTGCTACGTGTAATAAGTGGAAATTGCTTCAAATTTTAACACACAAAAATGCACTGCTTTAGGAAATTTACATATTGAACATCGAATAGCTTTTACTCAAATAGCTTTTAATGATAGAGAAATAAATCAAATATGAGATAATTTAAGACAGGTACTTGGCCAGAGTACCCAGCAGAGTTTGAAGACAGAATACAGAAGTGGTGGATCCATATTAGCCCTTGCCAATGAATGAGCAGTATGGATGTCAGCCCTCACCCATACCATCCCATTTTAAATGGGGAAAGTCTCCCTTACACAAATAATATCATTTGACTAGTGGAAAAAATTCCAATGTTTCATCTGCAATGGCTTTTCAACCTCTGTTCTTATATAATACACTGTAAAATGAGAGTTTTATATTTGGCCATATTAAAGTTCATATATTATGTACTAATGAAATCTAAATGCCAGATTCTGAATAGTGGGTCATGTTGCTCCTTTGGTCCAGATTTCCTTTTTCTCTCCACGTCTCACCAGCTCTTTTCTTTCGTTCCTTCTGTCTAAATAAAGTACATAGATACTAGTTGTAATTCGGGGAAAATAATTTTTTTAGAAATTCCTCACTTCCCATACAAAATCATTCCAGGTGCTTCAGGTCTTTCAGGGAGGTTAAGTGGACATTTAAAATCAGCCATTTATTTGCTCCAGCTCTTTTACATTGTTCTTTTAGAAGGTGCTCACAGCATGCTTCTCTGTTTAGAACTGCATTGCTAAAACAAGTTTTTTCTCTCCAACATCTCCAATATCCACAGCAGTTACCTCTAATGACTTTACATGACTTATAGTTTCTCTCAAATTTCTTTTTCTATGGTCTAATAAATATTTCCCTCACAACTCAAGGCTTGTGCTGCCTATTCCAAATGAAATATTTTATCCTGAAGCTTTTGTTTGTTCTACGTCTTTTTCTCTATCTCTTTATATTTAATTTTATTTACAAATTTATTTTGTTTGAATTGTAACAATAAATATACAAAGCCTTTCCATGTTATCTTTGCACCTCAGTGTCACACAAATATATTTTACTTTACCCAGTTCATTTGCAGGACAAAATTATTTGCAGGAGTTATTGATTCACTGCATAAAAGTAGGGTGAAATAAAGAAGCTTTGAACAGCACCTTTCACCATTATGCAATGATTTAAGACAAAAAATGCGGAATGTCATATCAACCAAGTCCATGGAGGAATGTGGAAAGGCAAAATGCTATTAACCTACTTATGGTTTGGGATAGAGACTTACATGCGTTACAGTATTTTCTCACAGGGATATAAAATAGCAGTGACTCAAAACTCTCCCAAAGCTGCATAAGACCTTTTCCTTCCAGACTTACTGCACCAACTACATGCTAATTATATTTACTGAGGAAAATTTCTAGATAAGATATTGTGCATGAAGATAATGAAATTCAGTGAATTTAAAGTATTGTAGACTCTGTGTATTAAAATGTTCTGTCATGCAGAAAATAATATTTTTAATAAATTGTTCACAAATGTCTAGGATGAAGGGAAGTAGCTTTAGGAGAGACATCTTTAGCCTGTAGCTGAAAGCGAGGAATTTTAATCTCTGAAAAAAAGTATCAGAAATTGACTTGTGTCTTCTTGAAAAATTCTTTGGCTTAGAGAGATGTGAAGTTCAACACACAGACAGTCCCCAGAGAAAGAAACTACTCTGGGACTTGTCATGGCTGTTGGATGCAATGACAGAGCATTAGGTCTCGTAGGAGAGCAGGAGAATAAATGAAAGATGGGGCAGGAAGGTGCCAACAAGACATACCTCTAAACTCACACTAACAGGTCCTTGTTCATGGGAAGTGGACACTGACTGATGTGACATCCAGGGTTTCCCTCTACCTGTACTGTGACTACCCTCCTTCATTTAGTCATGTGCCAAAAACATACCTGAAACTCAATCTATCAAATCCACCGTATGACTCATCTTTAAATCATCTTAAAACTCTACCTACCAAAGTCCTTCCATCAGCTTCCCACATGCAGCTTGTCTGTGAGCACAATCTGAACTGAAGCTTAATGGGATGACAAACTAAAGCAGTCCATGTGTGTTCAGAAATGCTGCACTTTGGAGCATGAAGATGGAAGCCCTCAGTCTGCCGTCTAGAACAGCTCCACCATCTGTGACAGGTCATTCATACACGGGCTCACAGCAACACTGTGGCAGAAGAGACAACACATTTTATGCATTAATTTTTAATGAATCATCTACTGAGCTGTGCAAAATGTTGAACTCAAACCTGTTGGAATCCGATTTGGATATTTTTATGATCATTAAACTCTGATCATGTATCAAAGCTTCTATATTCTTGTCTGAACTGGAAAGCTATTCAGTCTCCTTCATCCTGAGACACATAAAGAGGGGTGTGGCAGTGCAGCCTCCCTGGAAGCTACATGGAGGTTTCCTCCTCAGTATATAAGATGTATTAAGCCACAGAGGAAAAAGATCATCACCCCAGATGTACATGCTCTCAAAATTTCAGGGGCCTGCAATTACATTTTACATAGGCTTTTGCTTTTATCACCCCCTCATGTCTGTCTCCATTGGGTGCCCAGTAAACTCCCTTAAAATGTAATGTATGAGTCTTCCCTCAGCACTTTCACACAGCTGCCATTCCTTTAAATCAACCTGTCAGAGAAGCATTTCCTCATTGCCTCTCCAAATGCAGGCTCCTCTCTCCCTTCTCACTAAATCATCCTGGCTTAATGCCCAGAATGGGCAATGTTCAGTTCTGGACAAATGACAATTTTTCTTTATAGATGAAAATGTGTCTGTGTTTAGCATTTTCTTTCCCAACCACACAAAATTAGGAAGAAGAGTTTTAGGCATTTGTAAAAGTTGTTTCTGTTTCCTAATATTGACAGTTCCTAAAGGATTTCTGGTTATCAGATTTCAAAGTTCTATCATTTTTCTGAACAAAAGAGTAAATTATTCTGTAAGTTGGTTTGTATTTATTCAGTTTAATTTGTCTTTCATTTTGAGACACATGTTGTCAAAGAGAGGAAACAAGAATGAATAAGAGTGGAATAAGAGGAGAATAAAAACCATCTGAAACAAAGTTTCAGTAAGATGGCAAAAAAAGACATGGGAAATGTTGCATGGAAAAGAACAAAGGCATAGAGAGCTAGAAAAAGGCATTGTGGCTGGGAGAAGCAAGCTGTATCTACTTGACATAAGGGAGAGAGTAAGGCTCAAAGTATATAGGGCGGTTAAAAAAATATAAAAAAGTGGAATATTAAGGTCCTAGGATGTATTGTTATGAAATTTGTGACTATGATTGTCCTTTCTGAGGTTGAAAATAATAATAAAAAAGGTTAGATTTGCTTAGCCACTTCGTGACAATCCCTTCTTAAAATCATATGTTGATATGAAGGAGTTGTCCTTGTAGTGGGAATTACAACCTGATACCTTTAAGAAACTCCTCGATTTTACTCCAGTCTTTATATTTCTAATTGTGGGCTTTTTTGGGTGCTGTCTCAAGCATATTATCTTCATTTCCCTGCAAATTGGTCTATAAAGGGGCTTTTTGTCAGTGCTATCACTGAACTAGACTTGAGAGTTAGTTCCCTCTCAGGACCACCAGCTCCAGTCAGACATAGAGTCTGCTGTATTTATCACTTTCTTGCCATAGTGTGTCAGAAAAAACCCTTATTATTGTTTTGATGTTGATAAAGAACGCACAGTGACACATTGGACAGCATCTTCCCTCTCATGATTCCTTCTGGGGTACTTTCAGGAAAACTGGTCTTCACCCAGAAAGGTGTTTGGAAGAACCACCTTGCACCCAGTCAATCTGTTGATAAAACATCATCCAAAAAAAGCTCTTAGGCATGCATGCTTCCTACTCTGTTCACCATCCATGGACAGCAAACAGCCTCAGCCTGCCATGGCTCACTTAACATGAGCAGTGAATTCTGTCCTGTGCAATTAAGAACTCCTTTCATTGACTGCCACACATACTTACAGTAACCAAGAGATTCACTGCAAATAACAACATTGGCGAACAACATTACTTCCACTTTCTTCTGGGTGTTCTTCGTGGTTACCAGCATACAAATAGCATGCACAGCCCTCACTTTCCTCCAGGTCTTAGATTTAACTAAAGACTACGCAAAAACATTACATAAAGCAGTATAAAAACTTAATGCTAAGATGCAGCACTGCCTGCTGGTGACAGTGGTGTCTCTTTCAGCATGATGATGCATCTGTATGGATACTGACTGAATTACATTAAATCAACTAAAGATTGCCAAAAGAAATTCTAAAGAAATAACATTGTAACACACTAGTGCAAGCTAGGTTTATTGATCAAGTTTTTAACGTATGCAGCAAAATGTTTAGAAGATCTATACTGTAATTCTGCCAGCAGCATAAAAAGTCTTGTACTTCTGATCTTCACTGAGAAAATCACATGAAGAGTGCAAAGTTAGTCTCCAAAGTACAGAAATGAATGCAATATAAACAAATCAAATTCAAAAGTCTTGCAATATCCTCTCCAAATTTATATCTGTTATACAACAAACCACAGCAAAAGTGTTTGTGTGACCACCCTAGGGATCATTCTGGCAAATGAGATTAGAGAGAGAGCCAGCACTGGGGGATTTTCCATATCTTTTGCTTTAAAATTAAAATCTTAATTCTGCACCTCCCAAGCAGATCATAATTTTTCATCAAAAATAAGTCACTACATTTGCTCATTTTTTACTGGTGAATTTTTTTGCTGCTTCTACCTATTAAGCGCATTGAGTCCCAGATCATGTAATATTCAGAAAAGAAAACAGCGTTAATGAAATTTACCAAGGACTTGGAATAAGCAAGCAGTATGGACTTTCCGTTATGAACAGAATAAGAAAGATGAGTTCTCAAACACTGTCTCTGTGGTCTTGGCAGCATCAGGCTTCCAAAATTAACTCTTAAGGGTTGAGTCAAAAAACATACATGAATGCATTTACGAAAGCTGGACTGGCAAAGAGTAGATGAAATATTATTGTCTTACTGTTGAAGTCTGTATTTCACGGGTATTGTATTCATCCAGATATGTTCTTCACACATTTTTAATACAGGCTAAATAATATGTTTGGATCCAAACTTTACCCCAACACATTGTTCCAGAATATGAGATTTTGTAATTGAGAAACCTTTTATTGCAGGTCAAGGAAAAACATCATGCAAGTCAATAGTTTTATTGAAGTCAACAACAAAATTTGAATTAATTTTCAAAGCATTGTGTTTTACTTTTTGCAGCTTTGCCAAAAAAACACAGAAAGGTAGAGAAGGAGTGGGCATTTTATGAACAGAAGAAAAAAGAAAAGGAAGAAAAGGCAAGAGACAAGAGGCAAAGCAAGGCAAGGCAAAGCAAGGCAAGGCAAGGCAAAAATTTCTTTAATAAGAATAAATAAAGAGGAAATATATTTGTCTTCTACTTCCCAGCAAAAATTTTTCTTTGAACAGACATTGTTAAAGAGAAAAAAGAGATTAGAGGAAGAAATTTAATATAGATCAGAGGCAATCGTGTAGATACTGTGATCACTGAAATGGTCACTGAGGAGCAACTGGGGCACAGCACCATGTCCTTCAAGAGCAGGACAGTGAAAGCAGCAGCAGGGAAGAAAGCTCATCCAAAGAGACTATTTTGACCAGAAAAGATAAGTACTTTCCCCCTCTTTATTAGACTAGGGCTGCTGCATTATGCTTTGAAGACAATAATGTTACAGAGTCTGCATTTTTCATCTATGAATGAGTAAATGTATAAAGAACACCATTTCCCAGGAAAGTTTTAAGGCCACCATTAGACTATTATGTACAAGTTTTTATTCTCAGAAAACCTTCAAGAAATTATGCATTGCTGTACTGAAGGGAAGCCATGGTATGATTTTGTATAAAACACTATCATGACTATTTCTTGATGTTTAGACTGAATTCATCATTAACAAATGGATTTAGAGTTCCAAGAGTCAAACACTTCTAACATTTCTGCTTGTTTTTCAGATTTTTTTTTTATAGCATGATAAAAACTTGTTTTGCAGCCACTTATCCCTAAATAGTTTACCAGAAAACAATTAAGGGATGTTTTATACAAGCCTTATGAACAGAATAGAAATGATGGTACAATTCTATTGCAATGAGGCAGTGAGGTGGAACAAGAAACTTAAGCTTCCCACTGAGGTTTTCTTGAATCAACATTAAACTAAGGTATTATTATTGTTATGTGTTATGTAATTAATTCATTATTAGATATAAAAAAATCAGCAATATCACTTGAATATCAATTAAAATAAAAGTGCTTTGGGTGCATCTACTCCTTAGCCACAAAAATAAATATAGACATATAGAAATACGCTTCAAATGCAAAAGCAAAGTATTATGCCTCCTACCAAGCAATGTTTCTGTTCTTGAATATTTCATGTAAAGTTTATTTGAGTCAGAAGCTGCTATTCCCACATGCACCCATTGTCTTGCATTTTCTACTTATCAGGAACACACATGCAGAAAAAGGTAGCCTTCAAAGACATTCCCAGAAAAGAAGTGGTCCTGCAGCCTCATCCCTCTTTTTTGCCTTACCCTGTGTTAGATAAATGCTAGGGCAGAAGCATCTCACAAAGAAAGCAGTGCATTAGATTTTCCATAAACATTTGCTCTCATGACTGCACAGAAACCTGGACTTACAGTCTGGTTGTTCAGAAGGTCTGACAACAGAAGTAAGGACCTTTAAGATGACAGAAGTGTAGTGTAATTGCATGGTGAGGATGGCCTCCATCATGGGAGCAAATCGCACCACGGATGCTAAAATGGCAAACTCATAAAAATTATTTTCAGCCTCTAATACCTGCATGCTATAGTGAGCCTTCAGTATGTATTATTAAGAAAGGTCATGCATGTCTTCTCTAATAACATAGGTTTAATCCTAACTAATTCCAATTATACATCCAGTGTTGAAGGTTTGAGTGAAAGCAAAATACCTAAATCATAGATACAAATTGAGCAAGTGAGACAGCAGCCCTCATAATGCCTCTATTGCCACTTCAGCATTAATTCTATCAGGACATGTTATGTCTTTTTTACATTCATGTTTTTGGCCTGAGCAACTCGCCGTGTTCCAGGGCTCCTCATGTTGCTTTCAACTGAAAAGAAAAGCTGATTACGTCTCAGGCAGCTTAGGAAGAATCATATCTACTTACCAAGAGTGAACAAAAGTCCTGATTTTCTGAATGCAACGAAAATCAGCAATAGACCTCTTTGCTTCAAGTCAAGTCCCTTTTATTCCAATATTCTTTATGTTTCCTTAGTAAGGGACTGCTTCACATTTTGATCAGCCATGTGCTACATTTCTGCTCCTTTGTGATTTATTCTGTGGTGTTTCATACACATGCAGGCTCCTAACTAATTTTTTTTTCAATCAAACCCTGCTCACAAGACAGTTTGAACTCTAGTACTGCCTCACATCTTTTTTTAATTGGGACAGTGATATTTACATGCTTGTACTTTTTATGGACTTCTTAGATGGAGGACAGGGTTTACCCCTCAGTCTCAGTGTACTCATGAGCCCATCTCCAAATTATATGTTTTTGTAGCTCCTGGCACAGAACTGTAAGTCTAACTAGGGCCATGAGGGCCTAACACAGCTAAATCACGAAGAGTAAAAATGGCATGGTATATCTTGAGTTTGCATCAATACAGGTTGTGATCTTGAAAGAAACATAGAGATGTTTCATGTTCACTGGGTGTCAGAGACTGAAATGGTTCATGCCTTAAACATTGTTATGAAGGACTTCTACCCATTATAAAAAAAAAAACTCTACAAAAAAGCTACAACCACTGAAGCCCACCACTCTTTGATGATGCCTGTCTGGAACTTTGGACTGTGAGTTAAGCCAACTAAGGAAATTTGAGATAAGACACCATTGTTCAATCTTCTCAGGTCTAGGGAAACATAAACACCTTTGGCATATGGTCTCGTTTGTACCTTAATTCAGGCAGAGGCATTTCTAATAACTTTAAAAACTGGATTGTAATGCAGGATAGGTGCAGCCTGTGTGATGTCACCTGTGTTTTAGCTCAAGCCTTGAAGCCTGTATTCACACGGAGCAGACCTGCATCCACATGAAGCCAGCAGGAATCTTTTCATCCCAGTAGCTGGGTCTGTTTTCTTGGGCTTGACATCCTGAGCATGGCTTCAGAGTTTCTACAGCAGCGTTTAGCCAGGTTTGCAACACTGGTTCATCCAAACATATAACCACTTATGCACAAGCTGAACAGTGAGATAACCCAGTGCAGACCTCACAGCTATCCACTTGTGGCTTTTTATGTGTCACAGTTGCAGTGTATGGGCCAGTCTCAGAAACAGCCGAACACAGCATCTGGTTTTATATGAGCAAAGGAGATGATGATAAAGCTCCAATCCATTCTCAAAAGCCAATCTGATTGTTTGCTTTTTGGAGAAGAAGATTTTGTTTTGTGTAATCTTTGGCAGGAAGAAGAGGGAACAAGGGGAAAAAAGGCTTGAATTCCTTCAGACTCAATGAAAAGTGATTTGCTTTGGTTTGCTGACAGCTGCTGTCTGCTGGCAGACGTGGGCTTCAGTTTTTGCAAAACACATACAAAAAATTTGGAGAGATTGACATGAGTGAACTGAATGTGTTTTCCCCCGCTGAAATACTGAATTTTCTTTGATGAAGGAAAGAGGAACTGGACACAATAGATGAAGAACAGTGAGAAGACACAAAAATGTCTGCTTGAAGGATTAGGGAAGAATAAAATCCTAAAAGATTTCTATCTGCCTGTCACACACAGGAGGATTATTGCTGACAAATTGGAGTGGAAGGAAGCAGACTAATTACAACATGAAACTTAGCATTACATTTACTTTTTTGGTCAGTGACAAAACCAGAAAGATGAGTAGAATAATGAAGCATAATAAAGAGAATTAGAGTATGTTATTATTACTTATAGAAAATATTATGTTGACTACTCCAGTTCTCTGAGTTCAGTTTGCTTGCTTTTAGCACGTATTTATTTATTACGTATTGCATTTTGAGTATAGAACAGCTGGATGTTGTTTCACAGGATTATTTTCTTTGAAGATCTGCTGTTGTAAAACCTCCTACAGCCAACGTTTCCGTGCTGGACCTGCATTGCCTGATTTAAGTTTAGCCTTGGGGTTAAAACATGTGGAGGAGAGGAGGAGCATGTCAGATCCAGGCTTTCCTGTGAGGAAGTTCCCAGGGGAATTCTGTTGCTGCGGGAATTTGGGGAGGCAGCAACCAGCACTGATCATCTGCATCCCTACCCAGACAGCAGATGTCACAGGAGCAAAGTGAAACACATGCTTGGAAAATTCTTTGGAAACCAGCCATATTCAGGAAATAAAGAGTGATTTATACTTGGGATTTCATTGTGGAAAATAAATCCACTAGTTAACTCTCAGGTTAGGTTTTTCTTTCCAGAAAGACAGGTTTTATTCTGACTAAAGAAGTAAAGATCTCTCACAGAAGAGGAACATTGTACTGGAGTGTGTTACATTTTCATTTTAGGTGTTGTTCATCTATATTATCTATGTCCTCGAAACTGCTGTTAAAACTGGTAACCCTAGACCAGCGTAGATCACAGTACTCTTGTGGCTTATGAGCAAGTTACATTCTCTTAACAAGGCAGCATTAGAATTGTATTTTCTAATCCAGTGGGAATGGAGTTTTAAAGGGTCATTTGTACGTGTTCTCTTTTGGTCTTCATCCTTCACTGCCTCTTCATGCTAGATTTTCTTCCAGCTTAATTTGGAAATTTTCAAGCTTTTAGGCATGCTTTTCTCTTTTCTCTTTAATTCCACATTTGATTTCCTGAATTATACATTTTCTATTTCACTATTTCCCTGAAATATTGTTATTTATTTATTTTAAAAAGACCCAATAAAGGCATGCCAATGATGATGATGATGATAATGATAATAATGATGATGATGATAATAATGATGATGATGATAATAATAATAATAATAATAATAATAATGATTTATATTACTGAATGTGACTTACACCTTAGGTATATTGTCCCCCAAAGAAAGCATAGAGTCTATTAAGGTATTTATAAGCACTGACAACTCTGAACTTCTAAAGTCAATAAATCTGATACTGTTATAGACAAAGATCTCTAAAATTTCTGTCCCTCCAGATGAAGGTAGTGGAAGATTCTTGTTTCTTCATGAAGGTATATCTAGTTGCTTAACTTCTTTATGTTTGTCTTCATGTGGTCTGAATTACGACTGTTCATTAGTTGCCTTTACACATAAAGATCATGATTACGATACATTACTAGGAAGAAGAAAACTCTCTGAAGAAAAGAACTCAGCCCAGTCTTTCAACCCTTTTTTAGCCTCCTGCCACTATGAAAAGATAATCTCTGCTTATTTTTTCAGCAAATGTCAACCATGTCATTTCTGTTTATAGATGAGTGGATTTCAGTCCTGAAATGTTTATTCTAAGCCTCTGTCAGTGGATGATTTTATCCTTTGGTAGTCTGTTGCAAAGAGATGGTGCTCCCTTTACAAATCTGAATGAAGTGATGAAGAAAAAATTGTAAAGGATTGAGACAGGATTGCAGCTTTGGGCACTATCTGAGTTGAGTTTTGTGTATTGTAAAATTGCAATATATCCCATTGTTGGAAAGGTGAGGTGCATAATGGAAAGTATAAATGTAACTTCTATTAATTCCAAATGGCTGAAAGAGGTGAAGAGTGAACCTGGAGATTTGAGCAGTGTAACACAAATATATTTGGTGAATTTTTTTTGCAAAAAAATATACCTCGTGACAGATTTTTAAATATTGTAAAAAGTGCAAATGGATAAAAATTGTTTAATACATGTAAGTATAAATACATGTCTCTAGGAAAAATGTGTTCAGTGATGAAGAGCTAAGGAAAATTGACAGAATGTGAGTGTGAAAATAACATGTTCAAATGAGATTAATAAAGATCACTTCAATATGTCCACACACAAAGAAATATAATACAAAATAGATGAAAAATATTACAATAAGGAGCAAATGGGACTTAACCCTAAATGAGGGAGTCTCACACAGTTCTGAGGGGGTCTCACACAGTTCTTTCATTTTAGTCTTTGTTTTCTCTGTTAACTGTTTTGGATCAAAGAACAGACTCTTTTAACTCCTCCCTACATCAGTTTTCAAAAACAATATAAAATGGTAAAAATGAAGGCTTGCTCACCTATGTTTTTCCTCACTGCTCTACCCAAACACTGATGAAAGCATGTCTTTTCATGTGTGCAACTTCACAGGTAAAATTTTATTTCCATTTAACTACCTAAATTCTTACTGATTTTTCAATCAATTCTGTCTTCTACCGTCCATAAACACAATGCCAGCTAGCACCACCATCTACATCTCTTTTTCGTTTCTCTTTCTTTTGTGTCATTCAATACTTTACAAAATCTTAAGCTTTACAGATAGGTGACAATGGAAGATAAAGCCCTTCAGGAACTGTCCCGTCCTACTTTGCCTGTGCCACATCTCTGGAGAACGCTTTCTGTTGTTACCATTCCTGATGGTCAGGTACCTCTGCAATGACATGGCCATTGTTAGGGCAAGGCAGGGACTTAGCAGAAAGGGCAGCTTCTGCTGTGAAAACAAACCATTCATCCCCTTATGAACACAAATCCAAGAAATTTTTCTCCCACAGGCTGGCTAATTTAATCAGTATACTTGAGACAATAGCATATAGTTTTGCCTGCCCTCCTCTTAAAATACCTTGAGCAGGCTTTACCTCTGGCTGTTGTTCTGTGCCCAGAGCCACTAGAGTTTAGACATCAGTCCAAAGCCTCTTGAATTTAATAGAAATGAAAACTTTTCCTAAACTGATGTTTGGTTTTAATGTTATGCTGTGTACGTGACAACAACATGTTCAATTCTTTTTTTAAAGACTAAACTGCAAAATCATAGATCATAAAAAAATTACATGGGTTAGCAATTTTGTCATTGAGAATTAGTGTCACTGTTGTTAGCACTTGTAAATTATTCACAATTTCAAGACACTTTATGTCCTTCTTCAAGAAGATGTGGAGCTGTATAATTAAATTCAACACAAATTTGAACACACTTACAGATATAGATGTTTTCCATAAGACCTTTTTAAGAGGAAAATTTAGTTGACCACATTATTTGAATGAATGCATTCTCCTTCTTTTTAATATGTAATTATTAACATTCAAATAATTTCACTTTGAATGAATCTATTTCAAAATAAATGTTGATTTGAAGAAAGTGAAAGTCTTTCATAACACAGGCTTAGTTCTAAGCATATCTTTCTTTTTGATTTTCCATGAAGAATCTCCCATCTTAAAATTTAAGACACTTTTGCACAGAGGCGGGGGACCAGAGCAAAAACCAGGCCAGAGAGATTCTGAAAATTTCCTTCAAGGTAAGGAAGTATCTCAGGGTCTGAGAGGAGGAGCTGTGGCTGAAGCTGAAGGCTGAGGCTGAAGCTCTGGAGAGGAAAACATCTGGAAGGATGGACTGTGTGGGATATTCCCTGGGCACCAATATGTTTGAAGCATATCCCTTGGTGCTTATCAAAAAATAATATTTAAACCAGTATATTTCAGAACAAGGGAAGCATAATGGAAAAATAATTAACAGAAACAGTCCAGTAAAAATAGATAAAAATTATAATGAGAAGTATGAAATTGGGAATTAGATAAATTATTACAGTATGTTTTCTGGTGCCAGTGATTGTATCTTTACACATAAGTCAAGACCTGCCAAAGCTTGAAGTCAGATGGCAGAGCTTTGATGTCCATTTAATGTTAACACTGTTACTGAAGAATTAAGAAACACATGCAAAACCACTCTTATGAGATTTTTGATTCCCTTTATTTGTATAAAAAGTGACTTTTCTAAGCTAGTCCCAAGAATATGTGTCTTTACTTGATGATTTAACAAAAACGATTTACTGGTCTCAGCCATGGTATGTACTTATGTGTCCTGTAGCAGAAGTGCTTCTACTGAAGCAATTTTTCTTGTTGAAACTTGGTGGGTTTTCTGTATTAAAAAGATCATTCCCCAAATAAATAACAAGCCTAAATTTTCAGCTAAAAAAAAAGAGTTGTGTTTCAATTTTTAATTTAGATGAAAAGGGAAAAAAAAAAAAAAACAAAAAACCCCATAGTGTGATTTAATTGACCCAAAATGGGGGTATACACAACATTCTTAAAAAAATGGAGAAAAATTCACTTTTGTTTCATATAAATTTATTTGTGAAAGTTCATTCAATCTGAAAATGCACTACATAAATCATTGTCATGTATCATGTTCAGTGCTAGAACCAAGCTTATCACAGAGCTTTTTCATCCCAAACACAAAAACATCTTAAATGTGAAAGGGCTTATGGATTACTACGACTTTTTTCTCTCACCTGCCTCCTTGAGTGTTATTAATCAGAACTAGGTTGAGAAATGCCTGAACCCTGTTGCTTGGGATGGAGTTGGGCTCACCACTGCAAAGCTGCCATTGTGACACAGACCACTGGCCTTCAAATGAACACAATTTAATTCTTGTTTCTCTGTTTCAATCCCAAAGAATAACAATTTTTATATATTCAAACACTTATCTATAATTGTTTGTTTAATAAAAGAGATTTCTTCTCCCCCCAAAATATTTTTTGCTTATTTTACCAACACAGTTATAAAAGCACAAACACTAAGAATCAGGCCTGTCTGAGATATATGTGCCTTCCCAGGTGGGCAGATCCACTAAAACATAGGCCTGTAGACCTGTGTCTCCGCTTCACATCCTAACTCTTTTGTAATCTGTTTTACCTACAACTCAGGTTTCTGCTAGACAAGCCCTTCGGGGACAAAACCATTTTGCTCTATCTCTCTTATGAAATGTAGCAATACGGCCCCATTCTCAGCATTAAGAGGTTATTAAGAGGTTATTGGAGAGGCTGTCAGACACCACACATAACCTGAATGCAATGGCAATTGCAAGCAGCAATCTGTTTGTCTACCTGTGACAAGAACTAGAGCAAACAGGTGAGCTATGTGACCCATTTTGAACAGTCACTCTAATGGAAATGTGAGAAGCAATCAACCAAATACCAGGCATTTCTACTTAAGAGTTCTACAGGGTTTTTTTCCAATAAATCAAAAATAAACGTATTAAATTAACATTGTGTATTCTGCCTTGAAATGTTTCAGCAAAAATGCACCCCACATACAGAAAACCTGAGTCTGCACTGAAATAAACCAAGGATCTGAAGTACAAAGACAAAAAATACAGAGAAAAGTCACTGCATTAGTGTAAAGGAGAAACTCAGCCCATCTGAGACTCAGAGAACCCCAACCTACCTGAACTCTGCCTGTACCTGTTTGTGTACCCTGAGCACTCCTTTCTATCTCCCTCTATGCAACTGATCTCATATATCTATTTCCACTTTCTGCAATAAAACCATTTAACCTGGCAGTTGATCTGATGGCTAGACTACTCCCCAGGAAGGGGCTGGACTGATGATGGATCTACTACAGCATGTCTTCTGATAGACAGCACACAGGACTTTGGGGCTTCTCCCCTGTGACTCCTCAGTCTTCTCAGAACTTCTACAAAGCCTCACATGTGTATTCAGGCTTTACACAAGAAAATCTAACAAAGTGACACACAGACTTGCTGAGCTTACAGGTGCCTATGTTCACTATTGACTCACAGCTTCCTGAAAATGGTCATGACTGTTAACATTAATAAATGTTTGATGCATGCAGGGAAATCACAGTTTATTGCAAGGAAATAAAAATTGTAAAAGCTTTTTTTTCCTTTGGAAGCAGAGACAGAGGGTCAGTGAATATTTATAACTAAGGAGCAAATAATCTTGTTCCCCATCATATCTGCCATTTACAAGGAATGATTGCCTAGGAGATTTCAGTTAATGGCAACAAAATAATCTTGTACATTATAATTTTCTCTAGGCATCATATGTATAAAGTATAGTGAGACTATTCTACAATTCAGGAAAAAGACGAGATTACAGAAACTAAAACCAGCCATATGAATTTAATGCAATTAACAATATTTTTAATTAATCTAAAGCTACACAATTCTGGATACACTATAGTTTTTAAAATCAGACTACATTTGTTTTCATATGCAATTTTCAATGTTTTTTATTCATTTGTGTTTCTCATAACACCTTCTGCTTTTTACTTTTGGATTATATATTTATAAACCTAAAGACAGAGAAATGGTTTTCCCTATTCTATCGTTCTGTGCAATTTAAGCCTGATAGCTATTCTGAGATAGCTTTCCAAAATATCTCTATTAAAGGGCCTATTGATCCCTACAGTCGTAAATACCCACAAGCACTTTCATTCAGCAGGAATGCAATTTAGTTAGAAAAATTAAAATTGTATAAATGATCCATCTGGAAATGACTGTCTTCTTGCCAAAACACCATTTGGGATACATTCTATCCAGTCTGGCCCAAGCCACTGACACTATAAAAACAGTCTCGGGAGTGTATTCATTTTGAGATGTTATATATTATGTCACCAAATTAGTCAGAGTATCATTCATCTCCAAACATAATTAGGAACCATGAAATGTAACTGTACCATGGACCAGCTGGGTAGCTGAGGAATCTTTGCACAGAGTGAGAACAGCTATAATCCAGCATTCAAAGCAGCCTGCCTGACTTCCATTGAGAGCCAACACCTGGGTTTTCTGAACGTCAAGTGTGACAGCTGCCTCTGATAATCTCTTCTTGTTCTTGTGTTTGTATGTGTTAATGTGTATAAAACATTTTCAGGATCCTGCAATACTGGGTAGTAAGAGAAATAATCTGGCATTACTATATTAATTATTGCTGTTACAAATATTTGTGAAGTCTAATTTTGCCTACTCCTTAAGTCAGCTTTTGATTTCGTTGCAATGTTTCATGAGGTAGGTTAAAATTTAGATTCAACCACAGTCTACCTCTTTGAAGTCAATTTTTAAAGTTTAATTAAAGAAAGCTGAATGATTTGCCTCATGAGAGTCACAGTGCAAATCTAAGCCAGATTGTCAGGCCACATTTCAAGGGCTTGATGGCCAGCTAGAAATCAGGGAACTCCCAGTCCGTTTTCCATCAGTTTCTCAGAAGTGCTCAGAAGCTGTCTGGAATGACAATGTACTTCCATTGACATGCTCATCATGAAAGACAAATGTTTTTTAAAACTCTGTGTTGCTAGTATTTTTGGAATAGTGCTGGCCCTGCCTCCAAACTTCACTTTGGGACCACAACTGGCTGGAGGCAATCTTTCTTATGTATGGGATGAGAAAGTTTAGGTGAGACAGCAGTTTCAGAGGGTGTATTCCTTACAAGTGACATTAGAGATTCCTTAGAAACAACACAGGTGAAAATCTTGAGTTGCCAGGGGAAAAAATTCATGGGGAGGTTTGAAGAACCAATGGTAACATGCAGAAGCCCCTAAGCTGGAGCTGTAACCTTTTTTGCAGTAGCTGTACAATCCTCACACTGAATGTGACGATGGAGGGGTGAGTGATTCCTGCTTGCCACTGACCAGCAGGCAACTCCGATCATGGTTCACATACCAAGACTGCAAACAGCTTTCTATGAGAGCTGAGAAAAGGAATCATTTTACCCCAGGGAGCTCTTGCTCCAGTGGCCAGGAATATACAAGGGGATGTGAATTAAAGCATGAGATGTCTCTTGTACAGGAAGGTGGAATTAATGCTGTAGCCAGAAATTTTACAAAGCATTGGACTTAGAGAGCTGGAGTGACTTTTTAAGGTTGCTGAGACACTACAATTCTTACTTCACTTTGTGATTAGACATAGGTTTTGGGTTATCTCATGAGCTGTAATAATATTTTGCAGCGCAATCAGGCAGAGGAAAACAAGCAGTGCACTCCCAATTACCTGCAGAAACTCTTTATGCTCATTCTATTTTCACACAGCAGATTGCTGCTTCAGTCTTTCATTTGTGTTCTAAGATGCTGACAAATCAAAAATTTGAGATGTGTTTGAGAAGGAAAGTTTATGTGCTGAAAATTCTGTTTATTTAAAAGTTAAAATAGAAACCAAGCTTAGAAACAATCTGTGAGTTGTAGGTAGTACTGCAAATGATTCTGCAGAATTACCATAATTTCCCTTCCCAGGTGCTCCTTTTTACTTTAGGACACAGAGCTGTAAGGCATCTATCACTGTAAAAGGAAAAACCCTTTGGTATATTCTGAAGAGATCAAAGTTATAGAGAATGTTCAGTACTTTTCAAAGATTTTATGCCCATGAAATGAAATTATCTTAAAGCAATTTCTCTGAAAAAATGTATGCACAATTAATGTCTGTTCAGGGAAGTTCACAGTCCATGGAAATAGCAACACAGACACCTTAATCTGGCAAAATATAAACTGCTTTGTACAAGCTAAGGAAAATTAAGCTAGCTAGTAGGTTGGAGACTGTTGGGGAGGACTTGGGCATATAACAGAGAGATTTCCTCTGTTTGAAAGTAGAGAAAGAAAGGACCAAAAGACTGACAGAAAGTGGCTAAGTATTTGGGATGTGATTGGTAAGGCTATCACTACAAAATACCTTTTTCTTATTTTTTTTTTTTTTTTAAGGAGGACACCTCTCTTTTCCCATGCACTGACCTACTGCAATTCTTTGGGTTAGGAATAAGACCTTACCCAGCAGGACACTGTCTTTTGTCACTAAAGTGAATGTCAAAACTATAGAAATTATTTGAAAGGACCAAGATAAACCAAGGAAAATAAAAAAATTAAAGTAAAATTTACTTCCAATATGATATTTCTATAACATTTAACCATGGTTTTAATTCAGAGCTCTGTTTCTTTTGTTTAGTGCATTTTTATTCAATATACCTATATCATCACATTAGACATTATTAATTATTATCAGTTATATGTATGAATGTCAAGTGCAAACTTTTGTCAGCCACTTTGGGGTTTATCGCAACTTTCCTGAACACAGAGATATTCAAAATACTTTCTTTTAATAAAATATAGAGAAGAAGTACCCGAGTGAGAGAACAAAGTTAATGCTTGCTATGTATTAAGGAACACAATATCATAGAATTTTTGGAAAAAAACCTTAAAGAAGGTCGAGTCTGACCACTAACCAAGCACTGACAAGTCCACCACTGAACCATGCCCCTAAGTGCATCTACACATCTTTCAAAGGCCTCCAGGGAGGTGACTCAAACACTTCCCTGCAGTGATATTAACTGGCCATTCATCATGCTTCTATTTTCAGATCACTTCCTCTTCATAACCCTGCTTGTAGAAACTAACACCAGTGTGTAAATTAACCAGCAGTGATTTTTGCTACACTGACAAATTGGTCAGGAGAGAACATTCCAGTGAAAAAAAGGGAAATACACACTTACCTTTGGGTAAGGAATTTGTACAAAATACCGCATCTGATTAGTTCCATTATGGCCAGTAGTTAGCAAGACATACAAAATGTTAGTGTGTTAGACTCTCTTCAAAAACCAATTTATCTTTTATGGACTGCTTAGATGGAGGACAGGGTTTACTCCTCAGTCTTAGTGTACCCATCAGTCCATCTCGAAAAGTGCATGTTTTTCTGGCACCCAGCACAGAACCCTGAGTTTAGTTCACAGAATTTTTTTTCTGCTTATTTGATTTGATTCTACTGATGAAACTTATTTAATATATTAATAAAAAGTCTTGTCCCAATCCTTTTACCACTAGTGTCTCTGCAGCAGCATGCTGTATCTTTCTAATTTTAATGAATTTGGCTTTTAGGTACCAGTAAGAATTAACAGAAATAAATATTTTTAAAACATATATACACAAAAATATGTCTGTAGCCATAATGTTCATATAAGAAATGAAAAATATCATATCCAGTTTTGTTTAAACTTTCCTAAATGAAAAAACCACTCAAAATATTAATTTTAGGAGTTGTCAATCAATGTTAATGTACTTAGAGTCAAAGCTGATACATTAGCAAGGAAAGATTTCCACCGTAGGTTAGCTACAGGTTTTGTAAAAGAACACAACAGACACCTGAAAACTTACTTTGATTAGTGTCCTCACAATGATGAATATTAGTTGAATTAATATTTAAACATGAAGTGAATTTTTTTTTCATATGAACTGGAAAGTTCATATTTCCTCTGTTTTCTTGTTGCATGATATTATTCCTGATGATTTATTTCTGTTTATAATAGGGCTTTAACTAGTGGTTACAAAATGGCTCAAGATAGATAAACACTATTGTTACAATTGCCAGTTGAGCTGGGTTTTTTGTTTTTGATGGGTTTTTTTTAAATTGTATTTGTGAAACACATGGAGGCAATTTCCTCATTCCCTGATAAGTGAGACTTCTGGGAAGCAGTGGATTTTGATTAAGGGCATGTGTAGGTTGATGTGTATTACTCTTTCAATCCTTTCTATACTAACCAATGAAGTTGAAGTGTTCTATTACTGAATGATTTTGAATGTCTTTGATAACATTTAGCATTTTGGAAAATTGTGGTTGAATTTACTGTCTCCATTAAGAAGGCAACATAAATAAGAATTAATAACTGTAACATTTTAATAATCGAGGCATAAATTCAAATTCTTTTTGTGCTATTTGCTCTCCAGCAATGCAGAGCTAAGATAGACTTCTTAATCATGTTTGGATAAAATCAATCCCCAGGTTTTTTGCCTGGAAAGTGCCAGGCGCTTCTTGCCTCTCGGATTGTGCCCAGCTGCAGGGAGGTGGACACTGGAAATGAATGCAGTTCCAATGCCTCAGGCAGACAGTTAGGTGAAAAGAGCTGCTGTGGAGAGAAGAGACAGGGACAGCAGAAACCACAGAGACACATTCCAGAGACAATCGGTGGCACATCCAGGTCGACTGCCTTCTGGCTCCTGCAGTCTCCTCTAAAGGACTGCTTTACCCAAAACCGATACACAGCATCATCCCATTCACACACAGCATCATTCCCCCATCACACTTCCTACCACGCAACCAAATCTGAAATCAAACACAAGCTGACTCAAACTGTGTTTAGCTATTCCTGAATAATGTATTTGTTTAGCAGCTGCTCAGCCTGAGAACGGCGAAGGTCAGAGAGCAGTACAGCTCTCTTAACAGGACTGTTTCTCCGTCTTTTGTCTTTAGCAGTTTTCAGCAACACTTCGTTTCAGTGAGCATCTGTGCATTTCAATGGGTAAATACAGAAAAGTCTATTTTTCAAAACAGAGTCCTTAATATCCTTCCTGGGGGTCAGTTTATCTTGAAATGCATAAATGTAATCTGTGTAATATTTATTTTAACCTGTGCCACAAATCATCAATTTTTTACTCTTTTGAAAAAATCAAGAGGGTCTGAGATCTTCTCTTTTTTTGTTGGTTTTGTGTTTCTGTGACTGAACCGTTTCATTATCTCTAATTATATGATGAGCTACTTAGAAAATAAAAGGTACACAGAAAAATAGCTTAAAAAGAAAAAAATAGCCTACTGTTCATTATGTTAAAAAAACCAAACACTTGTCAGCATTCCATTAACATCTTAATGATGGGGAAATTACCCTCATCTGTCTCATAAAAAAAAAAAAAAAAAAAAAGTTGCTTTAAAAAAACCTAAATCCCAACCTAGTTTGTAAATTTTGCACCCTGAAAGACACAGATAATTTCTCCTGATTTAAATTCTACTAACTGGGTACCTAAGAGTTACCAAGTGTGAAGAGAACAGCGAGGCTTCTTCTCTGCTTGTTATTCAGCTAATGTCCTGGGGGAAGATTAATTAGACCACAAGACCTTATATTAATAGGACTCATTAGAGCAATAGATCTGTAAGGGAAGGGAATGGAAGCTGGACAGCTATGATTTGTGGGGTGATTTCTCCCACATGGCATAGAAATTGCTCTCAGTCTGCATTCATTTTCTCAGTTTAGTTTCTTCTTATTTCTGTGGTGAGGTTATGTCCTGGGCCAGGCAGGTAAGAAGGATGAACCCAAGACCTGAACCCCATTTTGATTGTGAAGGATTGGTAAGCCATGCTCTTGGCAGCACAGACAGGAAAATGGTTCTCCTGGCTTCTTGCAGGGAGTGACAGAACAATGAGGAAAGCAGCATGGCTGTGGTCTAGTAAACAGCATTACCTGCACTAAGGCTATTACAAGATTATAAGCTATTTTTATTCAGATATTGCAGTACTGACATACTAGCCTTTCATTTCACAGTCCTTCAAAAGACAAACATTTTTCCTAACTCTTAAAATAGTCTTTAAAAGCCACTGTAATTTGCTCTACTGTCAGTGGTATTTAACTAAGAAGCAGATGCTGGAAATTCAGAGCAGAAAAAGTAAAAAAACCCTTCATTTTGAAAATTTAGTGATTGACATCTGTTGCCTACATAGAATAATAAATTTTGTACATCGAAAATTACTTCCATTATATATGAGTGTATGTGTTTATTTGCAATAGGTAATTGATAGTTTTAAATATTTTTATAGCTCATGAAGAAAAGTTACTAGAATTGGTTCTGTCTTTGACCAATATAATCTGTAATTATCTGTCAGAGGAACAGATTCACCTGTTTTAATCTGCAGCAGTCCTTCCCATGTTTTGAATAAAAATTAAAACAAATGTTACATCCAGAGCATATTGATTTATGAATACCTAAGAGCAAAAAAACAAATAAAAAAAATGGGAAAAAAAAAAAGCCACCAATCTGTCACCTTCATTCCTTTAGCTAGTTAAATGATCTCTTGGCAGTCTAAGCATGTCACTGAGCAAGGCTGTTAGAGGGAAAGTGCACTTCATCATGGACCTTCTCTGTGCCTTTACATAGACTTTCTTAGGGATTTAATTCTGCAACTTCAACAATTCATCTGCGTATCCGTTCCTCAATGCCTTTTTATTTCACTTCTTGAAAAGTTTGCTGTCCTGTTGCAAACATGTGACCTCTTAGATTGTATTTGACTGAAGTATTACAAGTTCAGACAGTAGTAGCTGCTCTGCTCTGTGCTGATGGATGAAGCAGAGAGGTGTGCTCTACTGTCTAGTTGCCTATTGAATACCAAATGAAAAGGAGATTCAGACCTCTTTGTAGAAGGTCTCTGCAGCCCAGAAGAACATCTGCTGATGATCCATATTTTTATCATGATTTGATGAATGACCAAAAAAACCAGCGACATTTTTTAAAGATTTGGGGTCTGTGAAATACCAAGTTGATACTCGGTAGAATTGCCTTTCTCAGAGAGATTTCTCAGGCTCACATACAAATAGTGCATCTCACAGATGATGGAGACAGCAGAGGCTGTGTGCTACAGACACTAAAACTCAGCAGTTAATGTAGTCCTCTGTGCAAGATGTTACAATTATGCTCTATAATATGTAATTAAAAATGACATCTACTAGCTTTTTATTTTTGACCACTGTAGACATAGAAAGACCATCCTTTTAACAAAAAAAAAACAGTCTAAAAGTACGTTATGAATAATACTCATCTATTAGCAACCAATAATTAACACTTTGCTCTGTCTGCATATCTTCACAAGAACTTTTTTGTCCCCCAAGCTTTTGAAGCACCCTCTCGAGACAGTCATAGCTACCATTCAGATAAGAAACAAAATAGAGCT
Organism: Sylvia atricapilla; assembly: GCF_009819655.1. Lineage (NCBI taxonomy): Eukaryota > Metazoa > Chordata > Aves > Passeriformes > Sylviidae > Sylvia > Sylvia atricapilla. The sequence continues at coordinate 42,907,929 of NC_089144.1, forward strand.
TTATTACTTTACTTTTCCAAACAGATTACAGGATGGTAAATTGCAGCACATGGAAATACTTTTTGAAATATACAAAGAGAGGCAGACTTTATATTTTGATGAAATGAACTAGCTAGATTTCCAAATGAAAGGCTTGTTTTATACTGCAGCCTATTGCTTGTTTAACTGCTTATATGTTTCCACCATTTGAAAGGATACAATATACAGCTATAACTATAAGATGCACAAATTAAACTAGTAAATATCATGCTGAATTCAGAATGATAGTCATAGACACTTATAATTTCCAGCAGCAAGTTTCTTAGATTGCTAAATGTTTTACTTTAAAATGAATGTCAAGGATTTATCCATATTTGCTCTTGAACACTCTGTGGGAGTGCAATGCATTCTTTATTTGCAAACTGTAGGAAATTTTTCTGAGTAAATACATAAATTGGCACAGTCTATCTTAATGGAAAACCTATTATTTTAATTACCCAGGGGTGGTGCACCCTTTTGCTTTGAATTTTTTGAATTAGTAATTAATTACTTCATCACAAATAAATCCCCATTTATTTCTTTCATTTCAGGGAATTAAAATAAAGATAACTCATTTTAGAGAATTTTCAATATTACCCCAGGGTTATCAGAAGGACAAACAGTACCATATGGGAGTGAGGAGGCAGGATGCACGTTTAGGGACAACTAGCCAGAGATAAGCTAGAGAAAACTTAAATGTGAACTAATATACACAAACATTTCTGATTATTGGCATTATTTTTATTAGTGACTGTATATCTTTCAAACTCTCTTGCTAAGAAGTAGAGGTCATCTTCACTAATAAACTAGATGTAAAACTTGATCATTGGAGGAAAAAAGAAGAAAAAATTCTACAGCACAAGAGTAAAAGAAACCTAGTTAGGAGACAGGTCAAGCCCTGGATGTTGTCATAAAGAAATTGTCCAGTATTTCTTTACAGATACCAAACCTTCTTCATCAGGCTTAATTTTAGAGCCCTTCCTTTGCTTTGCTCCAAGTTACATCAGAGCATACTCCAAAAGGAATTTTTCCCTTTTATTTGACATTTTCCCTTTATTTGATGTAACTGGTCCTTGTACAGACTCAAATCATCACAAATCTTTGGACTCAAAATTATTTGGGGTACCTGGAACTTATTTGGATTTTCTTTCTCTAGAGAGATGAAAAAGACAAATCTAGTTTATCAAATCCACTGTATTCCCATTAAATACTACCCAAGCTTTAAATGTAAACAGAAAGTTTCATCAAGCAAACAGATACATTCTGCTTGTAGGCTGGAAAGCACATGTATGAAAGAGCAGCATTTAAGTAAAAAAGAAAGTAAAACAAAACAAGACCAGAAAGAAGAAAAATTTCAAAATTTACTCAAAATCAGTCTATTCCTCCAGCTGCTGTTCAAGGTCTTGCAAGTACTTAAGGAAACAATTCAAAAATATCCTACCTTTACAGTAGTTGGTGTTAAGATTTTATGATTGTATGGACCACCATGAATTTTTCAGCAAATAAGCAGCTTTTTTGAAGCAAAATGAAAAAGGCTATGTTTTTAGTTACATTTGTAGTCCCATCAGGAGTAGTTCATACAAATTATCCACTGAAGTGTTGTCTTTTAAAGTGGACTCCTACTCTGGGTTTTCGGTTTCTTATATGAACCTAAGGGTTTTCTTGTAGTGACTAGAGTGCAGTCATTTCTTCATGTGTTAAAACTTTTCTGTTGTGGATGAATTTAGGTTTTTTCTTTTATTTTATTTTGTACTTTCATACACACACATATGTGTATTTATAATACCAACTTGTGCTTCACTGTAGCTTTGTTTGGGTATTATACTTAATAATAATTAGACTTAATAATAATTATACTAATTATTATACTTTTAATAATACCTGAGGATCTGATCTCCTTACATGTTTTAACCTTTCTCATCTTCAAGAATCAGTTGAGTTTCAGCTCTTTATATAATGTTGGGATTTTTTAAAAACCACTGTTCTTTATTTCTTTTAAGTTTGGGGGATTTTTTTATTTTTTACCTTTTCTTTCTAGCATTCTTTTTTAGAAGGCTACACAGAAATTATTCCTATTGTTATTGTAATTCTTATTGTTATATTATATCCTGCTGGTTTTAGGAAGTTCAATTGACATTAGATTAAGTATAAACAAAGGTTTTATTCTTATCCCATGTAGTGATGGTGGCGATTTTCCACCAGTTGAATGCAATACTAGACATCTATTTTAGACATTTCCCCCTTTTCTTGATTCATAAAATGATTTGAAACTTTGTTCTGATACTTCTCCAACAGTGATGTTGGAACATAATCCCAGCCATAGCTGGTAGTTGCATGGTTGATTTTTTAATCTCTGAGATGATAGAGAGTACTACATGTGTTGAACTCTTTCCATTCAAAAAGAATGAATAACACCCTGATACTCTAAGCAGAAATCATCGTGTATGAAGACGTGCCTGAAAGTAGGAATAGAAGTTAGAAAATTAGGTAAACATTTCTGCAAACAGCACATGAGAAAGGACTTCTTTCTGTTCCTGAGAGCCTAATTTTCAAGTTAGTATAGTACAAGCTATGACTGTATTTATGTATTTTGTCTTGTTTATGTCCTTAATTCGTCATGACTCCAGCACTAAATTATGGAAGATGAGTCTCTTCCATAAAGGAAAGAAATGTAGACAGGGTACAGGAAAGGAAGGATTTAACAAATGGCTGTGATAAAGTAACAAGTCATTGAGCTCACTTATTAATGTTATAAACAGAAAGCAATAATTTCTGCTACTTTAAGTATATATGAGTGTAGTCTTTGGATATTATTTTATAAAACTGTCTGTGAAATATTTTACTTCACGGCTCATATGTCTCAGGTACAGCATCCAAACAGGTGCTTTTTTTGACATGGATCCCAAAATGTGAGCTTCATGGATCTGCACTCTGAGTTTTGTGGCAAAATTATGTTTCAGTAAAATCAAACAATTAGGCTAAAAAGGCTGTCTTTACACTATTTCCGTACCTCAATAATTTTTGCCTGGTTTGCAAACAGATTTTTCTCTAATGGATTTTTGAAAAATGTGTCCAACCCATTGCATCAATTCACATGTCCCCTGAAATGATGCATTAATTCCCAAAATTATTTGTAAGGACAGATAGCACTGAATGCATTGGTTGTTTATCCTCTGTCTGTTTTGGTTTCTTTTTTCTGCCTGGCCTCCAAACTCAGATGCTCCAAATTTGCAGGCAGTTAATCTGCATGGACAGCCTAGCTTGAGTCATCAAGGACCATGGGGTGAGGCAAATTACAATTCTGAATGCATTGATAATATGATACACTCTACCAGCCATATTTGCACAAACTTTGGAAAAAAAATTATTGTATCAACTGCATTATCCTTTAATTATCAAGAGTGCAAGTTTGCTGTGGTTCTACTGTGATTTAAACATTCATGCCTACTGGTTAGGAAATATGATCATTTGTTATTTTTACAGGAAACTTCCCTGATACCATAATTCTGTGATTCAAAAAAAAATTTATGAAGAATATGCAAGAAAAAATGTATTAGGGTGCACAATAATTAAGTTATATATTTTATGTGGTTGAAAATATTCAGAAAAGGGAAAAGTGTCTGATTTTTTTTCCATGTGCATATTCATGGGATTTTTTAATTGAGTACCTACTTAATCAAAGACAAATTAGACCCTGTATGATCTTAATTGCAGGGCTACTACAGCTACCAGCATGTCTAAATTCAAACATCTTGAATTAATCAATCTTTACACACTGCATATTTGAACAGATTTCCTCAACATGACTGTATTTTTAAGTTAAATGAATCAGCTCCTGCAACACACTGCTCAGGTTCATTCTAGAGAATAAAAGGGTAGAATGACACCTCCCAGACACTGAGTCATGCTAGTTCTTGAGTGGTTTGCTGTGTGGTGTTTCTAAATGAATCCTGAGGACATTATGACTACCCCCAAGTGCTCCTTCATATGATTGGAAAAGGCACCTGGATTTTATACAATTACAAGCATATTCAGCAAGGCAGGTCCTGGCCTCAGGATACGAGGATGGCTTGCAACACATTAGATTAGGTGCAGCTGCTTTTTCTAATGTACTCATGGATGATTTTACATTTAGGAACCAAGAAGGAAGTCTGGGTATGAATTTTTTTTCCCCCAAAATATGAAAGAATTTAGATATTTTTCTTTAAAAAAGACACACTTAGAAATTAATCTACATCCAGAATCTTTCTTTCAAGTAAATGAAAAATTGAGTTAAGACAATGAAAAGTACATCCAATTAACATCAAATGGAGGTGAAACCTTTTTAGTAATCAGAAGTGTCATCAAATATGCACTACTGTACCTCCAGCTGATAACAAGACACCTTGTCTAGATTATGCTGTCCTAGTAGAAGTGCCTTGAATAGTCATGTATTATGCATATAATATTTGTGATGAAAAAGAAATTTCTGTGTATCTGAAATTGAAATGAATGTCTATACCTCATGATTTTTTCTATTAAACTGAAACAGTGAGGCAAATTTTCAGGACTCTTTAGTTTATAGACTTTAAAAGTGGTGAAAAATGGACCTGTTCCCACCCAGTAACTCAATGACAGTGATGTCACATCTCTACTGTGAAGTGGGAGGCATGTCAGGGGCTCATACCTTCTGTAATGACTGTCCATGCTGGAAATGCTTGCCCAGACTCAGGATGCTATTGAGCTCTGAGCACTACGCTGGAGCATTGCCTTCTGCTTGGATCTGCACCAAGATTCTAGAGTGGAAGCTGTCATACCCTTCCATGCATGTGGATGGGCTCCTTGAGGATATCACATATTGATCCTGCAAAAGACATTAGTACAAGAAAGAAAAAACCTGTTATTTCTTTTCTTGCTCATTGTTCTTCTGAGAGGACATGCACACAAGCTCTGCTTCTATCTGGCTTTAGTTGCCAACCCAGTAGCAGAAAGGCAGGTGGATGACAGTGTACTGGGCTACTTGGATCACTGATACAAATTGAAAGGTGCTTCTTATTTTCTCAAGTTTAAATACTTTGTGGAAATCAATCCTTGTTTTCTCAAGTGCCGGCAACCCATTGCTTCTTCACTTTTGGGAGCAAAATCAACAGGGCCAGGGAACTGTTTAAAGCAGATGGTACTGGGCCAATGAGCAAAATAAGAAAGTCAAGGTATGGACTGAAAAGTCTGCATAACAGCATAGCCTACAGTACATGAATTAATTACCTGACAGATACATTTATTTTTCTTTTTGAAATAATTTCTTAGAGTATTTCTTAATGTCACAGAATACCTTCACTCTAGTCCATTAAAAGGACTGAAAGACCAACAATGAACAATTTTTTTTTATTCTTTTTTCATGGTGGAAAAGTTCAGTCACATTCCCTTAACAATTTGAAAAGACTGGTTAAATACGGGATCTGACATTATTCACAAAATTGTGGTTATAAAAGGGACAGCCTGATCAAAGGAGTAAGTAGAATGAATACCAGGTAACGAAAAATCCATTGTAGAGGATTGTAGAAAAGGCTTGCTACTATGAAGAAATTCTATTTGTTTTCTTCTAATTCTGCTTATTCAGAACTTGGATCTATTGTTAATTCATACTGCTAGACATTTCATTTTGTTTTGCAATTCTTTGGAGCTTTAAAATGTACAAAGGACCACAAAATTTTCTAGGTTGCTTTCAAAAACCTCAATTAATCCTCTTGCAATTCCTTGAGTATATGACAAGGAAAAATATTTGTGTATATTTGGTTTCTGTTCTGGCTTAATAAAAAGTGACATGATTAATGGTAATTGATGACATTTAGCAGTTCTCATCCACCAGCCACCAAATCCTTAGCTATCTAGTAAACATTGAGATATACATGTTAAGAAAGCCTCATATTTCAGTTTATACAATAAAAATGTCACATAAGACAATCCCCAAGCTATTTATAGAACAGATATTTCACAGTAAGATGTATATTAGTGACTGTTTTCCTGTGAGAATTATCAGGAGAAACTTAGAGAAAGTACATTGTGCCAGTAAAGAGCTGCTGGGGAGAAAACCAGAGAATTTGAAGGGATGCACAATGCAGATGCAGGTGCTAGGCAAGGCAGTGCCCTGGCATAGCTGCTGATGGCCCAGGTAAATAAATGTTTATGTGCCCAGGAAAATACCTTAGCCTTGATTACCAATATGTATCAAAAACTGAAGTCAGCATCAACCATTTTTGTGTTGATGAAGAGTAGAGAGAAGAATACGCTACTCCAGAGGTTTTAATTTAAATCTAATTACAAGTCTGAGAGACAGCAGATCAACTAAACAGCAGGCAAAGCACGGGAAGGCTGGTGTAAACTGCTTTCAATTATACTTCTCCACTGCATGAATAGTGACTACTTTGCTGACTGAGCCGCTTTCAGCCCAACGCCAGGTTTAACCCCTATCAGAGCACCACTGGAAGTCTGATGAAAAGAATACCTAGAAGAAGCTGTCTATGGAAGGTGAAGAGTCTACAGAACAAGTTGTATGAGGAGTGGCTGAGGGAGCTGGGGTTATTTAATCCAGAGAATAGGAGGCTCAAGGCCTCTAAAACTTCCTAAAGGGAGACTGTAACCAGGTGAGTGTTGGTCTCCTCTCCCAGGTAATAAATGATAGGATGAAGGGAAACAACCTCAACAGGTTCCAGGGGAGGTTTATATATATATATATATATAAAGAAAATATTCTTCACCAAAAAGGGTTGTTAAGCACTAAAACAGGCTGCCCAGAAAAGTGGTTGAGTCACCATTTCTAGAGCTATTTGGATGTGGACATTTGATGCATAGGAAAATGGTTTAGTGGTTGGCTTGGCGGTAGTACTTGGTTACTGGCTGGGCCTTTAAGGGTCTTTCTCAATGTAGACAATTCTAAGAGACTTTGAATGTGCATTTTCTCTCTCTGCTTTTGCTCCTGTTGCTTTTGAAAGCTTGAGGTTTTTTTCCTGAGTTTGCACTGGTCACCAGTGTGTGCAGCTGTCCACACAGGCAGGTTCAGATTGCTCTGGGCAGCTCTAAGTGCTTTTCCGTGGTAGACCATCAGTGGCCAGGGACTCCTGCCAGCATTACACCTGGATCAATCTTTTCTTGCTAGTGTAGAGATGTAAAATGCAATACAAAAACTGGTGAACGTACCTGTAGTTTGCTCTAGACAAATGAGGAAACTAAAGACAGCACATAACCCTAAGTGGCAAACCTTGGTATGTGCAGCAGAAGTTGAATTGCTTATGACAAGTGAATTTTCAAAGGACCTGATTGTGTGTGACAACAGCAGGGGGAAGGACAAACAAGTTTGCTCATCTGTGTCCAAACTCATGGCAAGGCATATATGGGCTGCTGAAAACTCAGCTAGCAGAGACTGTAGAAAGAGCATATCAGTGTTATTTCTGGTGTTCTCAGACTAGAAGCTGATGCAAACTGACAAGCATTGAGTTTGCCTGTAAGGGTTCACATCTCCAGTGATTTTAGTCAACTTAAGTGAGTTCTTCCTATATTTACATCACTGTCTTCTGTTTTACTTAGGGAGCATTGGGACACAAATTGAAGAGGTGGGGTTATTAGTGATACTTATCACTAATTCCTCTGTAGGAAACTGATACTAGCAGAATGTGAAAAGTGAGATATTGCTCTCAGAATACCAGATAATGGAGCCATTAATAGGCCTCTTGATGAAGGCAATTAATAAGTTTATAATTATGGGAACCAGAATAAGTGCCTCTGGCAGTAACACTGTGGTGAAGGTGTGCTTTACAATGGACCCCACAGCCCTGACCTGGTACACGCTCCAGCCAGTACTGTGAAGGTAAAATCAGAGTGTGTGCTAGCCACTGGCACACACTGTTTTCCTCTGGAAAAAAAAGGCAATAGATGGAGGAAAGACAGCAGTAGTGTGAGCTGAACTGAAGAGATGTCTGGACTGTTGGGGAAAGTACAACAAAGCACACCTACTCCAGCTTGGAGCCAGAGCTGGAGGTTACAGTCCATAAGATGTGATGCCCATCTCAGTCACTTCAGCAGAAAAACAAGGAAGACAGTAATTCACAGTGACTACAGTATGAAAAGGAACCTCATTCATCAATCAATAGAGATAATGAAGACAAAGAAAAATGAATATATTAATTTTTCTGAGAACAGCTTCTTCTACTGTATTATCAGGCCTTCCACTGAAAAAGCTTCGTATCAATGACCAAGAACTCTAAACAAAAAATACTAGCCTTAACCAGGTAAAAGAATTTTAAGAAGTCATTCACTGTTCTGTGGATCTGAAGACCATCACGTCATTTAATATATCTGAAGATAAAAAAGATAGAGAGTGCATATATGGTGAATATAGATCAAATGAAGAGATTGCTCTCAGAGGAAGACTTACTGGGCTGGCCTACTACCACAAAGCTGTTTCTAAAGAGGGCTTTGGTGTAATACAATGTCCTGTTTATGGTCCACATTTGTGTGTTGTTTCTTCATGGTTCACAGAGAAGGATACACTATTTCACAGCTACCATCCTCAATTCATTCAGTGCTGCATCTAGGAAAGAGGTTTTTGTGACAGAAACAGTGGCTGCTCAGAGACTGTAGATCAGATGGCTCAAAAAGGAATCAAGAATAACCCATTAAAATGCAAGACTGAAATTGGCATTTATCTCAGAAAAGATGGGAAGAGAGCTGCCCAAAACTCCTGTACAAAACTTGGCAGAATAAAAAGTGTTTAGCTGTCAAGTAGGTACAAATTTCAGCTTCGTGAGATTGAGGGGAAATTTTCTTTTTTCTTCTTTTCTCTTTTCACTTTTGTAGCAAATTATATGTGAAGAAAGTGTGAATTCAGCTCCTTACATAGAAAGATAATGTATTTTGAACAGTGATGCCCTAAAAAGTAATGAGCGTAGATGAGAAAACCAAATTCAAAGACATTTCTCAGCCTCGTGTGACAGTATGTTTTAAGCTTTGTTGACCATGATCAAATGCAGCTTTTTTTAGTTATCACAGATTTTATTTGCTGGCTGAATTTCACAGACTTTAGCATTGAAAATGTTTTTGTGAAAAGGCAGACTTCTTGACCACATAGGTTAAGATGTAACTACATACTTGCACATGCTTATCTGCGGTTCGGCATGTACCAACAAATACACTCACAGATTTCCCAGTAGAGTGGCTAGAACAGCCTCCTCAAACTTCTGTCCTACTTTTGGTTGCTGTGGAAAATTAAAAAAAACAGCAGCAAAGGCACTCTACAGTCAGAGGGGAAAATTTAAATGTTTGATTAACTGCTACGTGACAAATCTTATGCTTGTTCGACCCTGATAAAGGCATTGAGGCTGCAGCACTCTAATTCATCAGACTAATGAAAGTGGTCACAACGCAAATGAATAGTAAAACTCCTGATCATCTCCTATTCTTTGAGGAGAAAAGTGGTTCCAGTCACCCAGCAAAGTGCTCATGGTTTGCTTTGACTGCCATTTTCTCTCTAACTGTTAGATGTTTCTAATGCCATTACCTGACATCAAACACTTTTGAGAACTCAGCTCTAGATCCTGTCCTGGAAGACTTCAGGCAGAATTGTCCCAGGCTCCAGTTTATCTGAAACCTAAAGTAATTTTTTTACCATTCATTCCCCAAATTGAAATAGTTTTTGTTAGTATTGTCTTTTGTGATTGACTTATTTGTGACTGTTGAAATCTTTGCTATTTGAAATTAAATGGTTATTTATTCTCATTCCTGTGTAATTCAATGTGTATGTTGAGACTTCATCTAAAGATATTAGTCCAGCAATATTTTGATGATTATGACATTTAAAATCTGTTTTTTCGCTGTCTTATAACAGAAGTCTTTAGTGTGCACACAAAAAGTAGGCATACATTTCACGTTAGAATAGAAAAGTCTTTTTTATTTAATGTGAATTGTTGCTGATCAAAGATAAAAAGTCACATGAGATAAAATTACATATGCAAATACCAATAAAAAACCTTATCAAAAAAGTTGAGTTATTAATTAAAAGTCAGAAAAAAATTAACACAATTGTTGTTCTCCCTTATTACAGAAATACAGAAATCTCCCTTATTACAGAAAATAGTTCACTACAAGAATGAAATAAGATATCCTTTCTTGGGGATTTCACGTTAATTTCCATGGACATGATCAATTGAAACAAGGTATTATGCAGTTCCTAAAATAGTTTCAGGTTTTTATAAGTCTTTCTAGCAATATTATCTAAAAGCAAATCAAAATATTGAGACTATTAATAAGTGTACATTCTTTTCTTATGTACTGCAAACAAGAGAAATAAACTTCTTAACTGGAAAGGGGAAAATAGTGAAATTAATAATGCATAACATGCCAAAACCCCCAAATATTACAGGAACTACTCTTGTAGTAAACTTGGCTTACAGTACTTTTAGGTATTATTTGTAATAGTAAGTACTTCTTTTACATAGATGTAAGAGCTGACATTTTTATTTTAAGCACTCCTTAAAATTGCTTCTTTATTCCATTTTATGTTTAGTGTAAGCAAATAAACAACATTAGGAGATAATAATCTACTAGCAGCTCCTGCAGCCAGAGGATATCATGGGTTTCTTCAAATCATCCAAGATCTCCTGCATTGTCTCTGACCACTTTTGATTCTCTACATATCTGGAATAAGTATTGCATCTCAGGTGTGACATTTCTCTGTCCCTGGGGAATCCTTTACAGAATTATCTTAAAACGTTATCATTTAGGTCTGTAGTGTTACTCTGCCCATGTGTCTGTTTCTTCTGTTATCCTCTTTCATATGACATGTTTTTTTTTTCTAATTTTGGTACCTCCTATGTTTACCTCATTTAACATCTGTTTTCTTTTTCATATTCAGGATAAACTGAGCATTCCGCAGTGCTGCTGTGTCTGCTGAGATTCAGGTTATAAGCCTGGGCTTCCCCATTGTCCCAGCTGCTTGACTCAAGACTTTTTGAGAGGTAAAATTTCAGGCATGGACACCTTGTGGGACTAATTCCTCCTGATTTTAAAGGGCCTAAAGGTTCCTCCGTAGCCTGTGGGAGCAAAGCATCAGGCACCTACAACAAACATGAACCACAGAAGTAATGGAAACATTTAGTTTTCCTTCTTTGACTTTTTCCTTGTGTGCCAGTGGCACGGTGTACTGGTACTGATTGACATAAAGTGAGATGGGAAGAAGCCACCTGCGGAAATGATTTTGCTAAGAGAAGCTGCTAACAGCTTCCTCCATGCCCGACAAAACCAATCAGCAGCTAGTTTGAGTATTGACACCTTTTTAAACCACTAAGAAACTGAACATGCCTCTGTGAATATACATGTCAAAAATTGAATGAACCCCAGGAAAATCCTCTTCCTCTTCCATCCTGGGAACAGGTAACAGGCCATCCCAGCCCGCTCTGTGTGGCTGGGCTGGGCTGGGCTGGGCAGCCCCTGCCCAGGGGCCGTGCCTCTTCCCGAGAAGACCGCCGGGCCCCAGCGGCTGCCAGGCAGGGTGAGGGGAGCCCGAGGGGCCCCATCCTGGCTGGACATGGACCCAGAGGCTGCTAACATCTTGCTGCCAGGCCAGTTCCCTCTCCCCCTAGCGTGGTCAAGGAGACATGTGGCTGGAATTAAATTCAGTACAGGCCTGAGACTAGCCATGCCATTTTAGCTGGGCCCCTGAGATCCTGGTACAGTCCCCAGTGTGGCCTGAAATCCATCATCATGCCTGCTTTGGCCACCACTGAGCATCTTGACCATCTACAGGCCCTGGGTGAGATATTAACTCCTTTATTGCACAGACAGTTGTAGGACATTGATCCTCTCTCAAGTGAGGAAAAGGACAGAGTGAAGACACCAAGGATGACATCAAGGTCCGTGAAAGAGGAGTTAAGTCCCTGATGAGAGGAGAATGAGGAGATGCCTTAGTCTTAGGCTGAAATTCTTTTGCAAGGCTATGGTGATAGACTATTGATGAGACTAAAATATATCCCTTTAATTAATGAAAACCAGATGGGCAGAGGGAGTGTTCAAATACGAGCAAAGGCATTTGTGCTGAAGCAAGGAAATGTTAAAGTAATCATGATTTCATGAGATGCTTGAACAGAGAGAGGAAGACAAGAGGGATGAAGGCACTCTGCCCCCAGGGAAAGAAGAAGAAAATCTCTGTTCTCAGAGATGAAGATGATCTCAGAGATATATAAAGAGAACCTTTGCTTTTGAACAGCTCATCCTTAAAATAGTACACCATGAGTTTGACATGGCCCATGAACACAGCTGTGGGAAGGCTGCATGAGATGAGAGAGACTTCGTGATTGCACATTTCCAGGAGGCTGCTATTCGTGAGAATTGAAGCCATGAGAGAACTCTTTTCTTATGGAGAAGTCTCCATGACATGGCAAAAGAGACTCCTCTTCCTAAGAGAACTAATCAAAGACTATTCTGGAGGCAGTCAAATGACCTAAGTCCTAAGGTTTTGTCTCTGTACATTGTCAGTGGAAAGAAACAAAGTTGTGGGGGAAGGAGAAATGTTTTGAAAGTTTTATTCTGATTCTTACTATTCTTTTTCTGTTTGTTTTTTTTTTGTTTTTGGTTTTTGTTTGTTTGTTTGTTTGTTTTAGTTTGTTAATAAAGTTTTCTTTATACCCCTTAAAATTTGTGCCTGCTTTGCTCTTCTAAATCTATCTCACAGCAGAAAAGGAGTAAACAATTCTAGTGGATGAACTGGCATTAAGACAACATAAGACCTACCACATTAATTGGTGCATTTGCCAGGAAACAAAAAATTGGCAAAACAAACCCACAACACGAAATTGGTGTTTCCACCTGCTTCAACCTGAAACTGCCATACATGGTCAGTTGGAAGTCCATTCACGGTGGTGAACAAAACTGTATTATTATGAATGGATAGGTGTTCTGCCTTGAAGCACAGAAGCCTGAATGGAAGGTTGTATCTGGCAAGGATTGCCAGAACAGTTCACAGTGCTGTCCTTCCTCCTAGCATGTGATTTGGACATTCAGGGAAGCAAATTTCCCTCAGTAAACAAGGACTAATCCGAGACTTACTAAAGAGAGGGTTCTCATTTAAGATCCATTTAGAGATCGTGAGTAAGATTTAAATGTTTTGCAGACTGTTTACTGACCTTTCACAGGGCCACGAACATCACCCTGAAGACATGGTTTGGCAATGCATTAAGTCTGACTTTAGAACTCCTTGCACCAGCTCAAAATATCTGAGTTGAAATATTGATCTGTCATTTTACTGTGACAGTCCAAATGCAATAAAAAATTCTCATGTTCTGTCAGGCTTCCTGTGAGACTCGGGCATCTGTCCCTAACACCATAAAACTTTTTTGTGTAAAGAATTCCTTTAAAACTTGAAAGATAATTTAATGTGCTACCACTTTGCAGAACCTTCATCTGATCTTTTTTCATTGATCTGTTGGAGTTTTCCTGCAGATAATGCAAAACTCAGATTTCAACCCAATTTTTGCCATGATTCATTCACAGCCGAGTTCTACTTTAAAACTTTCCTTTTGTCTCTAGCATTTGGACACATTTCTTTCATGGTACTGTTTGCAAAATAGAGCAGAATAAAACATTCTGCAATGGATCAAGTTATTTTATTGACCTAAGTGGAATTGTAAAACCTTCTAAAAGTGACAAAGAAGAATTCATGAAAATGTCAAAACTTGATAGTGCTCCCTTTTGCACGTCATATCATCAACTTAATGCATATGACTTAGGCAGATAAGTTTTCCCAAGGAAATAGTTAGCACCTTTTGCTCAAAGGTTTGTTTTTTTAAAAGTGGTCACTTATTATCTACTCACTTGCTTATTTTTCTGGTTTTCTGAAACCTTAATGCATATATATGTATAGATTGTATAGATTGTATAGAAATTTGGCCTTCTGTAGTAGACAAGAAACATTTGGGTACAAGTATTTTCCTCAATGGAGAGTTTCCCTTTCAAATGTCAGCATATAATTAATGCAAAAAGAGAGAAGTTAAAAATACAGCAGATCCTTGATCAGCATCCCATCAGAATCAGGCCAAAGCCTCTTCGAGGCTCTGATCTGCTTTCATATCAACTCCCACCAATATTAAAAATTAAACCAAATACCTATTCTGATGATTAGCCAGGAGCAAGTAACATTTTATTGTTTTGGGACTCAAGCCCAGTAAGTGGAGGAGAATTCAGCTAGACAATTACTTTGCTGCCTAATTTGTACTTTGTAAATGCTGGTATTTGACATCTATTTTTGCAGAAATAGCCTTTCTACACACAGGACAGGCCATAGAGATGTTTAACTCATTAGGATGTCACAGATTAAAATGAAGTTGATCACCTTATTCCAAAGCATACTGCATATTTATTTTTATTTGATGACTGTCCACTATTCTATTTATTATGACTGACTGGCATTTCATCAGGAAAGATTGAAGACTTCACTGAATTTGTTAGACACAGGCTTTCATTTCATTGCCAAAACCATGGATAGTTGCACAAACACTAACATGATTCATGGCTGTTGAAATGTAATTTATACAGATCTTTCGTTTACTCTTACTCAGCAGTACCACTCATATTCAAGAAACTGTCATCACATGAATGTTGAGGAGTGAAGGTTTTCCAAAACTGCTGCTCAACCATCCAACTCATGATCAAAGAGTAAAACCGAGGAGAATATAACACGGTGAAAGAGGACAAAAAATTCCTCAAATCAAAAATGTAAACCATGAATTTCAGGTCAAAGTGAAATAACTGCTTTAGTAATTTCAAAGCATTGTGTTTTGATTCAAACTTTTAACTAAAGACAAGTTAAGTTATATTTCTTTAAAATGTTATTTCTTGTGGAAAAAAAATGAACTCACAGTTTTGAGAGATCAAAATATTCTTATCAGAACTTTCTTCCAATCTATTTTAGTATTTAGAATTGATAAAAATTGGTCCATTTCTTAAAAAATCTTTTGGTTGTTTTATGAAGAAAGGTTTTTTTTCCCTGGGGGCAAAAATTGAGATTCTTTACCTGTAGGAACACCAGGTCCTGGGGTAAAAACCAGCCCATGCATTGTGAATCTAAATGATGAGCAAGTGAATTTCAAGCACCTTCTGTTTACAACCTCAGTTTTTTAGGACAGAGCAACAGAAGAGTACTGATAGAGGCAGGTGTTAGCTAGAAAACTGTTGACATACCTCTTTTACACAAATACACCTGGAACAAAGGTCTTCCCCCCCCCCCCCCCGCCCCCTTTCTCCCTCTTCTGTAGAGTTTCTTCATCACAGTAATATAAATGATGACACTTTAAATGTCTTGTCATTCTTGACTGAGAGACCCTTTGGCATTACACCTCTGTTATCTTCCCACAGTAATTCTGAGGCTGGAATGATGGATAGCCGTTAGTGATGGATGACTTGATGATTCATGATTTTCACTGTTAACGTTAAAGAGGAATCACTCTAGGTGGATTTGCCATTGATCAGATTTTACACATAGGCTTGGAGCTGAAGCAACATGGGTTCTATAACTGGCATTGCAGGAGAGTTGTTAACTGAGTTTCACACCCATCCCTGGCCTGGAGAGTTTCCAGCACTTTTTAAATTGGGCTTACCCCAATGTGGGTACATGCAAATACAAGTGACCTGCCATCTCAGGATTTGCTCATCATAAGTCAAAATTACATGATCTATGAGTTCACAGAGAGTGCAGTTTATAACATAAATGTCCACTGAAACCTAAACCAGTCACATGAGAAATTCCATAGATTTCTTTCTTCCCCAATAACGATGAATCACTTTAAGTTTAGTTGTCATGATTATGGAAGACTTTCAGCATACTTTTTTTACTACCATATCTCGAAATACAGACAAGTGTCATTTGAGAGGGATTAATTCCTATTTTAATAACAATGAAATGACTTGTTGATAGAAATGAAAAATATCGCCTCTGTGAGTGAAAGCAGAAGTAACATTTAGTAAGGACATTTCTAATTTTCCAGAGTTGAACTTTGAGCCAAGAAATTGTCCATCTCTCTGAAACAGTTTACTGTACACGTGACAGAAGTAATACATCTCCCATTCTAACTGGAGTCTTAAAAACTTGGGAGTATTAGTGTATTTATAGAATTAATTGACAGGAGATGAATTGCTACCATTAACAACATGACTGACTAAGACTGACTGTCTGACAAAAATTCTCATTCTTCATTTTCAATCTAAAACTTATTTTTTCTCTTGAGTGGAGCTGAATTCACCCTATTTGACCGAATATTAAATTAGTGACAGCAATTAAGATGCATATAATCTTTAGGGCTTATATTAATGTGAAGTGAATAGTGAAAGTGTATATCCTTTATAGTGAAGACAGAAGAATCCTGTCAGTTTTAGACTTTCACAGAAAAAAAACCCTAAATATAAGAAAAAGGCATCAAAACATCAGGGTAATCTTAATACGACATTTACCAACTTTAATGTACTTGTAGTTATGTGCTTTATGCATGTCTGAAAAGTATAAAACACTTTCAATGCATACATGTAGAGAAAGCACCTGACATAATCAACTTACTGATGAGAATTTACCTTGTAAAAGTAATTTCTTCTTTCAGAAGGCAAAAGTAACTTACTTTTGAATGTTACTTCTAATGAAGAGTAACATTAAAAAGATGATTATGAACAGTGATTCACCTTGATTTAGAAAAAGAATAAAAAACATTCCGCAGTCAATTACTATCCAAAAATTAGCATCTGACCATCAAAAAACCACGTAAGTTCTCTACACTAAGTCTCTAGACTCTCCTCAGGACACATTAGATGTCACAAAACTGATGAAAATGTTAATACAATTCAGAGCTGCTGTGCTTTCTGACTGCTATTGGTTATTAATGATCTCCCTGCACTTTCACAGTTAATGAAATTCTTGATTTTGAGTCAAACTTTATGTTGTCAGCCCCATTGCCATCCAATTTTCCAGTGTGTGTTAACTGCCTATGATAGTCTTTATATTTTTGTTTGGGGACTTTTTCCCTCTTTAACCATATTGGATATAGTCTAAACAGTCTAAGGTAAGCCTCTTTTTTATTCCAGAAGTAGAGACTTATTGGTAATAGATAAAGTTGTTACCTCAGTTCTTGTTTAATGCATACCACAGCCCTACAGGCTCCTCCTTGGAACTGTAAATACAGTAGTTTAATTCAGTCAAATCTGCTTTTGTGTTGACTTTAACCTACTTTATTCTAGTTCCATCCTAAATGGACTATATAAATAAATTGAGGAAGATCCAGCAGACTTTGAGGGTAGTACAAGAGCCTCAAGTTCAGAATGAGAACTGAAGTATCCCTGGGTGGCCTTTCAGCTCCTTAAGGTGTATTTCAGTCATGCCTCAAAACAGCTGCAGGGCTAGACAACATTGATGTAAATCTTGCAAGTATAAAGTATGATGGTTATAAAATATTTACCGACTTTCCAGATCCCATTCTCATGAAAATATCCACAATACAGACAATGTCAGCTTTCCTTCTGTGGAGCACAGCTCCACAGAGGCAGCAGATTTTGGTGATCAGTGATTACTTGTACAAGTATTCTTGGTGATCAGTGATTACTCTGGCTGATTTCCATAGACCCTGCTCTGCAGAAGTCCTTCCCATTGCCCAGAGGCAGCTTAGAGCAGATTTGATCCCTTATTCTCCTTTTAACTTCTGTCAGAATAGATACCATCATTTTAGCTTAGACTTACTGAAGCTCACTCATGATCTTTCTACCCAAGTGGCACATTCAAATAGGAAAATAATGTTCCCTAACCCTGAAACTGAATGGTGGAACACAGCTCAATTAAGGCAGGTTAGACTTCCTTCTTCCAGCAAATAGATTGTCTTCATTTATACCCTTTGGTTGCTTCCACATTGTCTCTCTGATCATGCCCCTAAAATGGGAATATGATATTTGACTAAAGCCTACAAATATTTAAAAACTGAAGTTCATCATAAAGTAATGCTTGCACCAGAGCTCAGTGAGTTTCTTTGTGAAGATACAGCCAGTAATTGCCCAAGCACCAAATTCAATTTTCTAGTGAAAAGAGAAATCAGAACAACTGAATCCCTCTTGCAAACACCCATGAAACCTTATGAGAAAAACAATTAGCCTCTGCAGTGATTGCTTTTTGAGAATCATTGTTTTGGAATTCAGGAGGAACTGTAGGGTTTCTATTACTGATACATTGAATAAAGCAGAAACACACAAAACCGAAGAATCCCTCATTCTAGTGGTACACAGATATCTAGCCATGAGGAAACTGCACATTAAATAGTTCCAGTTAGCACATTGAAATGAGAGAGATAGCAAAGACCTGAAAATATT
Source organism: Sylvia atricapilla (assembly GCF_009819655.1). NCBI lineage: Eukaryota > Metazoa > Chordata > Aves > Passeriformes > Sylviidae > Sylvia > Sylvia atricapilla. The sequence goes on from NC_089144.1 coordinate 42,926,307, forward strand.
TACTCATTTAATAATCCAAATATCATCAACATTGGCAAATTGGTTGATTTAAAAGACATTTCTCACTGAAGATAATTACTTTCTAAAATTTTTGCCACATCTGTTTCTAATATAATGAACCTGATTTGTTTTATAAAGAAAATGCTCTAAGTGTAGAGGTCTCTGATGAATAAGGTCCATACTAGTGGGACTCCTAATATAACATTATTTTGGTGGTGCTAAATATATCAACCATTCCATTAGAACACAATAAACTTTCACTATCAGTACCAATGTTTGTAAATATATGCTGTTTGGAATTGATCATCAGTTGTTAATTAATGTATAGGAAAGCCAAGATGTTTGTTTTGACTAACGCTATTTTAAGTCATGTATTCATATTCTGGGGTAAATATTTAGTAATAAAGTTACCTCTTATTGTTCCTTCAACCTCTGTTTCATCCTGCAGCATGGTGAATATTTTGATTCTGAACCAATAGCTCTAAACACATAACTAAGGTTAGCTATGTTCAAACTTGTATTACAAGGAGAAGGACAGTGAATTTTCAAGGAACCTGTTCAGCCGGCCTTAGTGCAATAAGAGCTTACATGAAGTCTTTCAGGAATCCTCACTAAAGTAGATTAATTGATAATAGATAAAAAAGCATTAGACTTTCCAGTGTAGAGAATTAGTGATCTTTACAGCTGCGTAATTTCTACTTTATCTTGCAATAAAATTGCCTTGACATTTACTTTCAGCTTGTGAGAAGAAGAAAAGTACTTGTCTGTCATTCTCCCGCCTATCTGAATATCACAGCCTTCAAGACCTTCATGAAGGAAACTCAATTTCCCTACTGGCTTAATTTACTTGCAATATGAAATTATGGATCCTAAATTATAACCCTTCATGAAAATTTACTTGAAGTTTCTAGTTATGTGCTTCTGCAGATATGTGTATATATGATACAAATATCTCCATAAACAACATAGATTTTTCTTCCATCATTCTCAATATTTTAATGTAAACAATGTGGTTAGAGAAAAGAATTTCCAAAGGAAAAAGAAAACCCCATAAAATCTTTATAAGAGTTTAGAATATAGCCTGCCACTTCATATGTCCTTACAAAAACAAAGAGACAGGACAAGTTTTGGGAAATCAAATGGAGACATTGGTCTTGTATTACGATTTTGTCAAGATAGATAAACTTATCCACTTCACTGTGTCATTCTGTAATTTGGGTTCATCTCCTGTCTTGTCTGTGTAGATTGCCCTGTCAGTCAAATGGAATTCCCCAGCTACCAATCTTTTCTAGGTAGAATAATGCAAGACATATTGCACTTCATTCTAGCACATTAAGAATGTTTACATCTCCTGAACTAGCTCACCATCTGTATTTTTCATTGCTCTTCAAAAGGCATACATAATTGGATTTTGTCTCCTGTCTCCTGCAGTCCTGAGCATAAGTTGGCACTCCTGTAAAATGAATAATGTGTGAGAAACAAAGATCCTCCAAATGTCATACATTCAATTATTTCAGCATTATGTGGTATTATCTAGCAGATGCAGTATGATGTTCAGCCACACTGGAAACTGATTTTATCTCAATTTTCCACTACATTATTTGTTAAAGAGACTTCTGTGGCATTCATTGTTCAAGTACTAAACATTCCTATGTTCTATTAGGAAAGCCTGATTAAGTCTAGATCTTATTTTCACTTCAACTAGAAGATATGTTGCTTGTATTTTAGTGAATTACAGGTTATGCAACTTCTCTGAATTGCAGATCTTTTTCAAGGCTTTTAGTGAGTAAAATATTCTCTATAGTACACAAGAAGCACATATTAAGGGTAAATATGCTTGATCTCATACTTCCACAAGTGAATTATTGCCTCTTACGTGGCTTCAGTAACAGTGAATATTTATTCACTTAATAGAAATTAAATTATTAATTTGGACAAAAAAGTGTTTAGATAAATATTTCAATATAATACTAAGACAGGTTCACAGATTTTCTGATTTATCTTAATCATTAAAAAATAAAACTAATCAAGATTTGCATATAGCAGATTTCACCTTATCAACTTGAAAGAAATTTATCACAAGCACAAACATCTTTCTTTGTGGGCTTGTTAGCTTGAATTGACTTCAACGCTTATGAATGACGTCTGAATTATCATGCCCAAGAAATGAAAGTGTAAAAAATAAAAGACCAAAATAATTTCTCTCAATATAGCCCAAGATTTTTCCTATAGTAGATTAACATTAGTATGTAATTGGGAACTAGATAGTTGCTCTAATGGTTGTATTGGGTTGGCCTTGTCTGCATGCCCATGGTGCCCATCAAGCTGCTCTATCAGGCCCTTCCTTGTCAGGATGGGGAGAGGGAGAAGATAGAAAAAAACCCCTTGGGGGTCAAGGAAAAGGGCAGTTTAACAGAACAAAAGCAAAGGCCAGACAGAGAAGCAAAGGAAAGCAAAATATTTATTCTCTACTTTCCATCAACAGGTAGGTGATGTCAAGCCATTTCCTGAGAAGCAGAGCTTCAGTATGTGTCACTCCAGAAAAAAAATGTCTTAACAACTAATGACAGCCCCCATCCCACTCCACCTCCCATTTCTCTTAGCTTATGTTGCTGAGCAGATGCCCTAAACTGTGGAATATCCCTTTCTTCAGCTTGTGTCTGCTGTCCTGGCTGTCCCCTCCCAAGAACTGGCCCCTCCTCAGCCTTCTGGTGAGGGGAGAATGTTGGAGAGACAGCCTTGGTGCTGTGCCAGCACTGCTCAGCAGTTGCCAAACACTGGTGTGTTATCAACACCTTTCCAATAGCAACAAGCCAAAGCTGTGAATGAAAATGAAATTGAGTGAAAGTTGATGATTGGGCATATGTTAACTGATTTACAGAATTGAAACTCCAGATTTCTGAGCAAAAAATTAAGTCTGCTATAGGAAAATCAACCACATTCATCATTACACTGAGGAATATCTGTACTTACTTGTTTCATAATTTAGTTGAACATGGCTAGGCCAGTATACTTGTGGCCATAATTAATGTAATTACATAAACTAAAGTAAAAAGGTGCATCAATACTTCATGGAGTAGCAAACTAAATAAAATTTTTAACCTCACTAGTGAAGTTTCCTGACAAGTGCATGGAAAGTACAGTATTGTCCTAGACCCAGCCAAGTGCTCTTATCACTGGGCTACAGAGCCAGATCATATCTAGTAGAATTTTTTTCCCCAAAATATTGAATTTTTCTGGGTTAATAAGCAGAAATGGATGTTTCAGTAAAAGTATTGAAAGATGTCTCAAACTGCAGAGTCTCTTTTGACCCTCTCTTTTGATCCTATGCCTGTGTAGTTAGTGCACGCTTCCCAAATGGGTGGATTCAAGACTTAAATTTCTGCATTTAGTGAAGTGTATGGATTCAGGTTTAATATTTTGATATGACAATATTGTAGTGCTACTATGTAGCACTATTTAGCTATATGCTACTATCCTTCTTCTTGCAGCCAGCTCTTTGAATGAAAGAAACTGAGATTGTCCATTTCTGTTCAGAAATGAGGTGGGTGAGATGTATTTAAAAACATCTACTAAATCAGGGCTTACTGCTAATATGAGAATTGTTTTGTTACAAATCTGCATATAATTCATCTGCAATAGAATTTAAGTGAGAAATCGGTCAACAGCATCTCAAAATGAATTGTTTGTTTAGATTTAGACTTCTACATTTCTGTATCTAGAAAATATCATGATCCAAAAATGTTGATGCCAGCAGTGCACAAAGGTCTCAAGTATCTAGCAGCCTTCTAAAGGACTTTTCAGGATCATACTGGATTCTTCTGTTGCATCAATTTTTTTTTGTATTTACTACAGATTCTTTGAATCTATGCTTTCTCTGCGTAACATTGAATTTGAGGTAAACTTTCCCACCTTAAAAAAGCTGAACTGAGATTGAATGTGCTGCTATGACTGTTCACAGAAAATATTGTCTTTTGCCTGTTAAATCAGACCAAAGAAAAAACAGTTTTACATCCAAGAGTTTTTATACAAGTATCTTTTTATATTGGTCAAAAAAATTGGTTACATTTTGGTTTGCAAAGAAAAAATTAAGTACTCCATACAAAGAAGACTTTAAAAGAATTATTTCTACCTTTTAAAAATATTTAAAAAAAATCATCAGACTAAAGTAATTAATCTGAAATAACACAGCCCCAAATACTAATGAGAATGTAGGTAAACCATCATCATACTGCATGAAGTAGAGATTAATTCTGCTAGGTAATATTTTGTAACAGATTGAAATCATGGAAGTGATTGGTGTATGTTTTAAGTACTTGTGATCAAGCAGAAGCTTAAGACTTTAGTAATGCTTTTTAATTTTCCTGGGAATGATTTCCCTGTTACTGCACTCATAAGCAATACAATAGAGACATGTTGAATATACTTGGTAGATCCAAAAGCTCAAGTATTAATAAGTAAAGTGCAGTGGTCAAAGGCAGTAAAACCATGCATTCTAAATAGGTAAATTATGGATGTGTAAGCAATGTATGTCCTTTGTATTATTAAAAGTAAGCTACTGTTATGTCCTGTGTACTTGAAGGCTATCATTACTATTCACAGATTATATTTGCCAGTTAATAATATGGTATTCACAAAATATGAATTATGTATGTCTCTTTAGTAGCATTTTTATTTGCTATTATTATTAATTCATTAGAAATTTCTAACATCTATACACTGTTATTGTATTAAAAAAATTTAAATTAAATGTTAAAATTTTGAATTTTAAAATTGAAATTTGAATTTAAAATATATTTTTCTAGTGATTTTTTATATTGTAGGATTCATTAATTTTTTATAATTAATTAATGAAATTATAGAAATTTTCCTTGTATTTATTCCTTGTATTTCCTTGTATTTCCTTGCATTTTACTTTATACTTACTCTATCTGGCAAAACATGCCTAGTCTTCAAAATGTGTCCTTTGACTAGTTAAATAGTTCAGCCCTAACCCACAGCTAGTAATTGTGTTACCTACATATTATCCAGATGACAGTGTTGATGACAATTAATTGATGCAGGAACACTGTAGAGTATGTGGGTGGAACTGGAGGCCAGAGTTAGTTCTAGGCACTGCTGTTAAAGATAGTAAAATGGCCCTCTACCTTCTTGGTTTGCCTACACTGTTGTATGTATGACAAATAAACGCTATTGATAAAGAAAAAACACCCTTAAAAGTGAAAACTACTCCGGTAAGAGACAGCCTTTCATGAAATGAAGAAATGTGAGTATCTAGGACTGTGCGTCTTCCACTTTTTTTTTTTTTTTTTAACTTCATAACTTTCATTTTTTTCTTTCCATCCCATTTTTGTAGTGTTTGAAGGGCCCATCTAAAGAACAATAAAATCCATGCCAGGCTACTCTGCTAGAAAGATTTGTGCTAACTCAGCTGTGGGTATGGCACTGTGGAGGACTGAGAAGGAGGAAAGGTTCTAAACTTACTGAAAGTACTAGGAGACATGAACAGAACCTCAAGAATTATATATTCAGGGTACTGGTGAAGTGGTAGTCTTTACATCCCAATAGAACTGTTCAGGAATAAATTAGAGTCACAAACTGTAATAGTTAAAGGAGAATAGCAGAAGATATTAATATTGTGCTTGTCTTAATGACCACCATGAAAACTTGATAGGCTCCTTCCCCTGATGACAAGGGACCATTATTTTCAATGTTCTGTGCAGGATAAAAACTTTAAAACCTTAGCTCACTAAAGCTGTATTAAGATTTATTATAGGAAAGACACTGCAGTAATTTAGAAAATGTTCCAGGGGTTTAGATTAACAACCATTTCATTGCTCACTACCTTTTTAAACTAGGATTTAACATATTGGTCCATTTCAGCACCAAGTGAGGTTGAGACTTTGCCATCATTAGTTTTTGAATGTTCTTGCTGAAGCTTACCTAGGCATAAGGTAAAAATGCTTTTACCAAGGGTTTTCTTGGTTTTACATCATGAGGTTTCATCTCCTAAATCTATTTATGGCCTTCCACAAAGAGAAAATCATTTAAGTTGGTAAATGCAGAACTGTCGTATCAGGAGTCCACAGAAGTACATGACCCTACATGTGCAGCCTCAGGCGAGATAAAAAGAGTAGGGAGACATCACTTTTCCCAGTCAGCTGTTTGTCCTCTTACTAATGCAACATAATATGTGTTTTGCATAAATTGCTTTAAAGGGGGATTCCTGACTCATATTCATTGTGCTTTCCACCAAGAAAACTTTATTGAAGATAGTATTTGGAGTGTAAAAAAAAAAGCAGAGTAATTATATTATAACAGAAACAGGTTAAGATTTCAATTATTTATTGCTGTCAATGTGATCAGGGTGACACAACAGAGTAAGTTTATGTTACCACAGCCAGTAGAAATGCAATGTCAAAGCTATAGGAGATTTACATGAGGTTCAGATGCATATTCTTGGTGATATCAAGCTTTTAGAAGCTGAAGGGGTTTTTATTTTAAATTTTTTAATTAGCAGTAGTGAAAATTATTATCATGCAGATGAAAAATTCTAAAAGTTGGATATGTCCCGAAAAGGGCAGTAAAAATATGAAATTTGCTTTCAGTGAGAATCAATACCTTATCCAAGATGAGGTAAAGAAGTGAAAGAGTTACAAGTTCATGACCTTTAAGTACTTACAAAGAGAAAATACCATTCAATGCAGAAAAAAATAAAATAGAATGGTTCTAGGTCTGAAAAATTAAGCTGAAAAAATTAAACTGAAAAAAACAATGCACCATTTTGGCAATAAGTGTAAAAAGTCACTGTGAATAAGGCAGAGTGTTTAATCATAGAAATCTAAAAAGCAAAAGCTGTCCTCCTTGAAGGGACCAGCTGTGATTGTGTGTGAAGCCATGAACTTGACCCAAGTAACCTGGTGAAATTCTGCAGGTGTTAGACAGGATATTTGAATAGAAGAAATTCAGTGCCCTGTGTATATTTGTGAACCTCATCTTTCCTATCTGTAGCCCCCTCAGAATATTTTGCTTTTTCAGCATAATATTTCCACTGCCTTATCTAAAAACATTTTTAGAGATTATAAATTTAAACAACAGAATTTTGGATTATTATGTGTGTTCTAAGAGGCCTGTCATTTTACTAGTTTTCCTGGTTTAGCACATTTTTATGAATAACAATTCATCTACTTGCAACCTTACACATTTTTCATTAAAACTCAGAGCTATCTCTTACTTTATACTAGCTTGATACAAGCATCCTCATGCTGAAACTGTGCAAGAGTGAGTTCTACTTTTTCATTTAAGGTAAATTTTTATCCTAACCTCTGTCATCTCACCCAAAGGGATGTTTCAGTCAATTTTTAAAAATGGTCTCTAAGAGAAAATTCTTTGACGGGTTAATCACCAGAAAAGAAGAAAGAGAGCAATTACACACATATTTAATATTTATTTTTTCATTTTTTTATTCTGACACCAGTAAAATAGGGTTATTTTTTGTATGAGTAGATGTAGCTAAATGCTTGTTGGACTTGTATAATCCTTTTTAACTTAGGTGGTGTATATATATATATATATACACACAATTGAATTTACATGTGTGAAAGACTTTACACTTCATTGTTGCTATTCAAGATGGTTTACAGCTAGATCAAAGGAAAAAACCCAACAGTTGTGTTACAAGATTGAGAAATGTCAATACATTACAATTTTATTTATTTTCACTTTATTTCTTTGCTTTTAATATTATTCACTAGCTATGAGTTTTATTACCTTGTTTAACCAATATATTTTGTGACCATACACTGAAATTCAGGAATATTTTCTCCCCTGCCTGCAACTCATTGATGATTCTCCAGATTAATTTTGAATTTATTTTAGACTCAGTATTTTTAGATGCTATCCATAACCTAATTTAAATCAAATCAGAGCTGTCTTTGAGGATGTTATAAGACATCTTCAGATAGCATAAGAGAATATAATATCTCTTTTTTGCATACCTTTTCAGTATATTTCTCCCATTCATTTTCACAGTGTCTTAAAATCAATCTCAAAGTTTAGCATAGTTTGAATGACAGAAGAATGGACTGGACAGTTCTGTCTTATATGGGTAATAATAATTCTGGTTATGAGACTGTCAGAAATATGAACAAACCAAAAATTAGAAAAATACCAAGATTATATAAATGAATGAAGGTGAGCTATAGAACATTGGAGGCATCAGCTTAAATGCATATATTTTGTGATTTGAGAAAATCCTGCACATCTTCTGTTTCAAATTGACCTTTCATCATGTTCCATCAACAAATATCAATAAATCAAAAAGTACAACTACACTGAAAGTGTGTTACAAAGACTTCTCATTATGAAGCTTTTTGTCAAAAATTTTTAAAATGCAAAAGATAAAAGTAAAGTTTTCTTACTTGCTTTCTTTTAAAAAAATTACAGCCCATTATTAAATAAGTCTTAGAGTAGTAGCTTTTAAATAGCATTAGAACTACTACTGCAAATATCACTGGTCTTTCACACTAGAACCAAGAAGTATCATCATCTATGTTTTTTCTTAGATTTCCTCTTTTCTTTAAAGGTAGAAATTTTCAAACATGAATAAGGGCTGCTATTGATCTGTGCCTATGTGAATTTATTTGCTGATAAATCTGATTTAGAAGCCATTTAATTTTCATTATAAGTGTTGAATTGCAACAATAGTACTTTGCAGTGACAAAGAATCTTTTTGCAGCCTTATTTGTTTTAAATCCATGGAGGTTTGTTCTTTCTGGTGCCAGTCCACATCACTTAGCATTGCCAAGAGTTTGGATCAGCACTATTGTTTGACCATCACTAACCTTCGAAAAGGTAACCATAGAATTTATAGAAACTTAATTTCAGCACAGTTTTAAGTAAAATACATGCATGTGTCTTAATTTTTTGAAATATACACCAGATAAGATGAAGGATTTCTCTCACGCATCCAGCTCAAAACAGCTAGAAGTGCTTTCCATGATGTTCTGTATAATTAATTATTACTGTCAGGAGTATTCAGCTTATAAATTTTAGCTAATTATTAATTAAATATTGCCCAGTTTTACTGACTATACAAGATGGATGGAAAGCATTATCTTTCACCTCCAAATTTCTTTAATGATTACAATTCAGCTTTTCCACTTTCTACTGCTTTAGAATTAGCATGTAGTCAATGCTCAGTTGACTGATATTTTGCTTCATAATTAAAAAAGACTTTGCATAAAAGTAATCATCCTGTTAAGTTTGACTGGTAACAAGGGAGAACAGTGTATATAAACTGTATAACTGAGGAAAAATATAAAAATTCCAATTAATTTGGAAGATTTTTCCCAAGGAAGATGATAAAATTTAGCATCTTTTCAGTACCTACAGGGATTTGATTTCTGGAGAGGTTTAATTTGTAGAGTAAATAATTCCAGAAGTGTCTGTGTAAAGATGCAAAGGTACTGCATAATAAGTCAAATTTAATAATAACACAATGAGTAAAGATATAGTGAGTTTCTCAATCTTTATTTTACTTTTTAGAGGAATAAAGAAATTTTTTTTTCTCACATCTCCTTTTTGAATTGCTAGTGCATTTTCTGTATTAGTAATTTAAATTAAGTAAAATTCAGGATTTTTTTCAGTGATAAAAAGCCCATTAAGGTTTACTTTATCTAAACTACCATTTTGCATATTTTAATTCAATCTACTCTCCTCAGCTATATCCAGTTAATCTACTCGATCTTTAAATCAAGTATCAGATGCATGATTAAATGAAGTCAGTCCCTGCCCTCCTATAAGAATCTCCCAAAATGAAAATCTAAGCCTGTATATTGCCTTTAAACTTTTATGATGCCACCTAGCTTATTTCAGGATTGAAATTACAGAGCTTAATGTATCCAAAGCTAATTATAAAGTCATTCTGAGACAGAATAGGGACAACCAAACCAGATGGAATCCATTACCATTTCTATTTCTGAGAGTGTTTGGCATTATTAAAATGTATAATATTTCCATGTAGCAGCGTCTGTTGTAATCAGTTTCTGTCTAGGTACCAATACTAGAGCTACTTCTATGAGCTCTTTGTAGGGCTTATCTCTTCTCATTGAAGAATTAAGTCTTGTCATACTTGATTCTTCCATCTGAATTAAATGAACAGTCCAAAATCAATTTGAAGATAGTAGGATGCTTTAAGAGCAACAAAACTTCAGAGAAAAAGTAATTCTGGATTTATTGAAATGAAAGGAAATAGGAAAAAGATGCTTAACGGCTGATAGAAAAGACAATGGTACTTTGGATGAATTGAGACAAAATTGTTTTCCATTTAGAAGCCCCAAGTAAAATTTGGAATAAAACCCAATTTCTTATTAACATGCCTGCTTCCCCTCCTCATGCTTCTTTCATTTTATGGAAGAGAAAGAGTAGGGAGAGAGGACAATAAATCTACATATAATTTGAACTTCTCATAAGCATTCAAAACTCATTTGGGCAGGCTGAGAGGTATGTCACTTATTCAGACAGAAGTGTTCTTAACTATCTGCACTCCAAACTAATGCATAGACATTATCAGGTTGTGAGTACAACCTAATATATCCTCCCATCAAGGCTGGTTAGCTGAATATTACCCTAACCACTGCTAAATCACCTCCAGTGCAGAGCTGGCTTGGGTCCACAGGTCCTAGGGCTTGTGGAGGGGTCTTTTTACTTGCAAAACTCAGCATTAACACAGTAGCACAGGAATAGGACTAGATACCTCTATGAAAAAGAAGTTTCATCAGTATGAAATAACTTCTATTAGTTTGAAAAATTATCAGCATCAGATATGAAACTAAGCATAAAATTGCACTTTTAATTATCTTAGTAAAAAACAGACAACATGTTTTCTTTTTTATTTTTAAGTTATTTTTTTAAGTTATTTTTTTCTTTTTTCTTTTTAGTTTTAAGTTTCACAGGCTCACAGGACTGAAGATAAGGAAAATGAGATTTATAATTTACAAATTAATATAATAATGCCTTACATTTCCTGCCTCAACATGATGTTACTCCCTATTGTACATCACTCACACTTGAGAAATTCTCCTAGTTCCTGCTGTCAGCTCTTTGGAGAAAGTCAGAAGAATTTCAAGTTGCTTATTTTGATCTATAGTCTATTTTATCTAAAATTCATACGTAATATACTTTCCAAATTAGATCATTAGTTAAAGAAATTGAGAAGCAATTTATCAAATGCTGTAAAATAACACAGTAAATTCTTAGTGAGTCCCTGCTAAAAATACCACTGTTAAAAGGACATAAATAGCACTAGAAGTTGATGACATTTAAACAGAGGTTAGCCCCTTTTCTTGAAGAATAGGTACAGTGGACTCAAGATCCCTGAGGCTCATACTGGATTCGACTGTGAAGTCTTTATTTCTAGGCAAGTCTCACCATGTGGACCTAGTATAGAAAAATCTCCCTCCTGCTCTGGTGTGTCAGTGCCTGCCCTCAGGAAAGGATTTAGAGTTCTGAACAAGTGGGTGGAAATGCTCACTGTGATTTCTGAGCTGAAGCTTTCTATTTAGATTTCTTCTGATATTTCCTGCAAGCCAGCCTGAAGCAGCACCCTTTCCAGTTGCTGAGTTGCAATTCAATGTCTTCTAGCCTTTGTGTGGGAAGAAAACGTACTTCATTTAGGAGTTGTAATCCAAGGTGCAACTTCGAACCTGGCTGATTTCATGTGGGATCACTTCAGCACAAAAAAAGCCTCACTGCTGAAAGCAAGGGAAAAAAAATCCCAACCCTAAAATTAGTCTTCAATGAGGAAATTTTCTAACAGGGTAGTTTTTTTCCAAATTACATCTATTAAAGTATGTTACAGCTGCCACTAAAAATACTTCAACAGCACCCAGGTTGACTTGGTTTGTGTTATCACTTCTCCAGAGACTTAGCTCTTCGTTCATCCAAGATGAGGATGTGTAATAGTACCCAAGAACCACATACTCCTGGGTTTCAGTTTACTTCAAAGTTCTGCAGGTGAGACAACTCACCAGCTCAAGGTGCTCCTCTGCACACTGACCACAGCAGGGATCTAAGCAAACTAGTTCAATCTAGAAGCCTCACTCTTACACAGAAAACTTAGGAAAGATGAATCCCAATTTGACTGCACTAAAGCATATCTAGAAATTTCTCTTAGACCTCATGCTGGATATGCTAACACAGAGAGTGAGGGAAAAAATATTTTAGCAGTACGTATGAATCAAGCTGTGATCCATAAATGCTAACATTCTTAAAAATAAGAAAGCTTTCTGTGTTTTAAAATACAAAATTAATTATTCAGATAAAATGGAATGAAAACCAGCTGGTTTCTCTAGTTGCACATTATTAAATTTCTCCTTTATGAACTTTAAAATGTATGTATGCAATAAAGCAGACCAACTGAGCAGAGTTCAGTATAAGGCCTATGACAAACAGATCCCTTGCCCTTCTTATCAAGCAGATGGAAGACAAGCAGCAGAAAAAAAACAACCTACTAAGAGGGAAACTAACAGATTAATGTGGTAAAATACCTGCACTTGCAGCACTAATGAGTTTATTGGCAAAGATGCAAAAATGCATGTAGCCTACTTTCAATTTTCTCAGAGCACAACTGATTTAACGCTGTCATGTTGCTCAGGGTAACAGACTCCCACCTAGGAGTCCTCCCACGTCACAAGATCCATGGGACCCTGGAAGTTACAGCAGAAAGAGATTTTAATGAGCACCAAATTGTTGGAGCTGATAAAGAAAACACATTTGCCCTTCATGTATTTTTAAAGAGGTTCTTTTTCATTATGACTAGTAAATGGTTCCTCTGTGAACTGCACAGATAAAATTAAAATAGGCATTTTTCCCCCCAGCTTTTGGAAATCTGCATGCCTCCTTTCCCAAGGATGTTAATATTTCAGGATTATAGATTAAACTAGTCCACTTCTCCGCTTTGAGTCAAGGTTGAGCATGACTGAGCAGCCCCTGACAGATGTTTTTCTCCTGTGTTAATCATAAAAACATTCAGTACAGAGATTCAACATCTTCCCATACTAGCTTGATCCCATTTAACAAGTCTTACAGTTAGAAATGTTCTCTAATATGTTATCTTATTAACTATTGAAGCAAATTTAAACTACTTTTACCTTTTATTTTGTTGTTTTGTTTTAGGTTTTTTTCCCCCTAGTCCTGTGTTCTACAACGGTGAATGTTACTGATTACTGTTTTCTTGGTTAACATTTCATGTGTTTGAACTTTTTTATGGTTCATGCTCTGATTTACTTCCTAATGCTTTTATCCTACCTTTCCTTCTGCAGCCTTAACAATGTCATTCCTTGATTCAGATAATTTACAAATTTCCTTTCTTACTGATTTTCCCTGAGTTTGCATTAAGTCATTGAAAAATGTTTGAAACTGTTCTTATACATGAGAATGAACTTGGAGTAGAATAATTACTGTCTTAACAGTAACACAATGACATCTGGCTTTAATGGAAAAAGCAACTAAGTTGGAAAGATATTTCCAGACTTTATAGTTCTCCACATTAGGATTCAGTAACATTCTGTTCAGCTAGCTAATTCTTCATTTGAGGCTATGCACTTGATTTTCTTTCCTGGATGTGATGTCTCCATTTGATACTAAGAAAAATCCCCTTACTGCTATCAGCATTTCTCCAGTTTACTCACATCATTTGAATTCAAATCTGATCTTCAGAGATTTTTAAACCTTGTACAGCTAAATATTATGTAGAGATTTTACAACTATGGACCCTGTTTTATCATCCAAAAATCCCACGAGATCTGTCCTTCTGATTTGACAACAAACCATTGATAACTACACTGAGAATGTTGGTTTCCAACTATTTGTGCACGGAATTATTAGCAGTCTGTTCTTTTCTGTTTTTCCTGACTTGCCCACTGCAACACTGGATAGAATGTCCAGAGGGCTGTTGGGATCAAGATGCTGTAATCATTTCTCTGGAATTCATAGACCAGTAATCTCATTAAAGGATTACACTGTTCTGACATTAGCTGCTCTTGATAAATTCATATTGGTGGATTGTAATTACTGCTTAGGTGAAAAACCAATGTTTCTGCATAGTTTCAGGAATTAAAGCTAAGTGAACTGTTCTGTAAACCTATCACTCTTGTTTTCTCTGTCACAGTGAGTTTTATCTAACCTGGGTATGTGTCTTATCTCTACATCAGAGATGTACAGATGTACTAAGTACCAGATGTATCTGATGTACTGGTATTAGCAATAATAGTGTCAGGTCAAAATTGAACATTTCTATCTAAAGTGTTAAAGCAGAAAAAAACACTGATTAAATTCTTTGTGCCAGCCACTATATTTTCAGACTTAGTAAAATGAATGTTTTTTCTTTAAAAAATGATATATTTATTAAATAATTTTAAAATAACTGCTATGTTGTCAGCTGAAATATTTTCTGCATGTTAGCCTTTAGGATTTTTTTTTTTTGCACTTACAGTTTTCTGTATTAATTAATTTTCTATGGTTCTCATTTATTGATTTTCAGGTAATTAGGTAACTATAACATCTTAACATCCTAATGAAGAAATGTAGGAAATTGGTATATTAGGCAGTTTCTTTATTTAACCAATTTCTAAATTATTTCTTTTTATTTTAAAAAACTTCTCCAAATTAGTGTGGAAGTAACCTTCCACTGCAAGGTTTTAATGGAAAGGCAGAGGAAGGAGGACCTATTAATTTGAAACAACAATAGAAAAAATACAGCAATTTAATCATGTGAGCAATATATTCTGACTAAATATAAAAAAAATGTTTTTATGTTAGAAATCAGTGGAATTATTCTCAAAAATATTGTAATTTCTGAATTTAAACTCTTAAGCCTACAACAATATGAAGATGGGACAACAAGATGGAAACTACATTTTTTTCTTATTCTTTGAGATTGGCTTGAAACCCTGACCACTGCCATACAAACAAGTGACCATATAAAAACAAATTATGATAAAGAGTAAACTTCTGTTAACTGTTTACAGAAACAATGCTCTAAGGTATCTAGTGTGAAGCAGTATAAATTAGTGCCCCTTTCTTTAAGTTCCTAATGTTTGTTTGTTATTGTAATCTTAATAATTAAGTATGATCATATATATACATGTATATGTAACTGTATGCACTGATGGTGCATGTAAAACTAGGCTCTTGCTCACAGTTAAAATGTGATGTCTCACAGTATAAAATTCTATTTCTACTTCCTTAAAAATTAAGATACATTTAAATATATCTTAATAATTTATAATTTATATATTTTATAGGAAATAAAATTAATTTCCAACAAATTTTAAAGTTTAAGTTTCCAGGCTGAAATTTGCCAACACAGCAATTGGAAACAAGTTAAATTTTGTTAGAAATTTTCCTCTAGGACAGGAAACATTAGAAACAAAACAGGAAACAGGAAACAGGAAAAAGGAAACTATTACCAGAAAATATGTACCCCTCTAATAAAAAGTGTCATTATACACAAAGGTACCTACATACCTTGAAATATAGAAATGAGGTACCCTTAGAATTAGAGATACACTTGGTTAATGGCATGAAAATGTATCCAAATATATCAATTACTCAAAACAAAGAAATATCTGTTCATTCAGCCATGTGGCCAGTAGCCATCCTTATGTACCAGCTTCTTATTCCCAGTGCTGATGCAGGTCTTTAATGAATGAAAGGAGTAGATTTGACGTTTCTTCAGTCACTACCTTCAACTGTTCTTATACCATGGCTCTGCTTGTAAATATAGTGTGATTCATAAGAGCATTGCACGGATTCGTTCTCATTCCCAGGACAGTATCTTACTTCTGATCTGCTAACCCTTTTCATGACCGTCACTTCATCAGCCATTTCTACCTGCTCTCTCTTGGAAGACTAACCTCAATAAAACCTATCTATCACAAGGCCATCCTATCTTTTTTTTACTCAATTGCAGTAGTCGAAAGAGAAACAGACATGTAATGTACAATTAAACTGATACATTCATGTGTTAGAGGAAGCTTTATAAGAGTGAATATCCCTACGAAGAGTTCCATGTTGGCCTCTAAAGATTAATATGAGTTATGTGCTAATCATAAATCTTTAATTTTTTGCAGGAAATTTAGTTAATCAAATGTTTTGTCTTTATATGAGGTGAATCTTGGTCCCTGTTAACTGTAATGTATATATTTTCTTCTACATTAAGTCACTTGGAAAAGTATGTAGCAAGGGATTGCTTTCATTCCTCACCTCCATGTACATATATATATACATCATGTGTACAATGACACTTTCCCCTGTAAATGTGCACAATACATACATTTCTGGGTTAAGAGCACACCTGTCCTTAAAACATCATTTTTATAAGTCTAAAGAGTGAATTTGAAAATGTAATTTCAATTCTCTTCTCAACTATTTTATTTACTACTGCAGAGTGTTTCAAAACGTATCCATCTACAAGAGATCCTAAACAACTCTTCATTCAGACATAATGGTAATGTTTCATGAGCTCCTGTGGCCGTTTCTGTATTATATTCAGCTATTCTGAATAATGGAAGCTATTCTGAATAATGGAAGACAGATGGGCACTCAGCAACAGCCAAGGGAGGAAAGGTTTAGAAACAAAAATTCTTGCGAGAGATTTGAGCAGGTTTTATACAAAATCAAAGGAAACATTTAAATTTATATTTCATACAAGCCTTGTAGGAGAAACAGAAAATGGAAAAACTGCTTCTGCAGAATTAACCTGGCCACAAAGGACAACAGTGGTCCAGTTGCCTCTTCTTGCTTTAACCATAGAGAATTGTAAATTGATTGAGATTTCAGACATGCTCAGGTAAACGCCATTGTTAATTCTGTGATAATTTCTTCTCTGTTTTTATGGTCTACTGTGACACGCAGTGCTAATTATTTCTTGAAGTGTGGAGTTTTCCTGAGAGTAAGGTTTATGCAGACCAGAAAAATAGGCACCTGCTGCTCCCATCAAATCCTGCAGTTATTTGTCAACTGTTTCTGCAAATCCATTATATATGCAACAGAAAGCACAATTGACAGAAGAAAATAGCAACCTAAAAAGAGAAACAAAGGTACCATTTTGGCAGTCTAACAGCATTAATTTATTTCCCATTTATCATCATGTAGCTTGACTCCAAGTGTTTGGCTAAAGAAGCAAATCCAAACTAAGTCATAATATAAAATCTTATTCCTAAACATATTTAGTACATACAGCATTCCTCTTTTCCTCCTCCGTCATCAACAGCAGCAGTAGCTTTTGCTCTTCATGACAACACATAACTTACATTAAGAGTATTTTTATAGATGCTCACTATTGTCAAAAGTTTATTTCCAAACTGCTTTGACAATGCGGTGAATGGACACATTAAGACTGTTGTAGTTTTATAATACAGAAAAAAATTCCCCTAGTTCAGAAAGATGAGATGAACATTAGGAAGCAAATGTGACTAAGTGGGTTTGTATATGTTTTCTTAGAGTACTTATTTCAGCATGACTGGCCTACAGTGAAAGAGAGATTGCCATTTATTTATATAATTTTCAGATGTTTCTAGATTAGAATGATACTTCAAATAAGAGAAGAAAATCTGAAATATCTACTGGAGCCTGATATTGTGTGTGCACTTAGCTCATTGAATTCAAACTGTATAACACTTGGTGAATTTACAATTTATTTACATTTACAATTATGTTACAGGAGGAGATTTAATTTAAAATATTTTGGAGTCTTTGTTCCGGTTTACCATGTTCGCATGTCCTTCCTTTTTAACATGTGCTATCCGGAGATCTCTGTCACTCAACATTATACCTTCATGTGTCATATTTCTTGTTTGCTACCAACACAGAGTTTTCTGAATTCTGGTCATGCCTTTTCTCCTTTTTATTTTAGGGGATTTTCAAAAGATCTTTTTTATTTCCCTTGTATTTTCTGCAGCTGTTTCATGGGCCACTGTCCTTGAAAAAATTCTTTGCTGACGTAATTTCACGTGAATATTTCCAAATGAACCCTATCTATGAGCTGGTAGCTGAATTGTGTCCAAAACCACCTTGTCTGCCTTCTGGAAGTATTTTGCATAAAATTTCTGTCAGTTGAAGCTCTACTTGGCTAAAATGTCTCTTAATCTCTCCCCCACTAATCTTTCCTTCCTAGCTGTCTCAATTGTGATGTCATCCTTCTGCTGACATTTAAAACTCTCTCTGTCTGAGAGAGCTTTCTGGATTTTCATGATTGGGATATGTTTCATTTCCTCTTCTGTAAAACCTCTCACTCCTCTCTAGCCAGAGTCCTTTTGCTCTAAGACCCTGATGGTACAACTGTCCTTTCTCTGGACCCAGCAATGCCTTATTCCCCTCCTCAACTCATGTTCAGAATCAGAAATTCAGTTTTCTTGTTTGCCTACTCAAACCTGGAATAAATATTTTAGTAGAACTAGGTAAGATCCTTATAGTTAATAATTTAAATGTTTCCTTTGAGAATCATGAGTGAAATAAAATAACGATAGAATGGATTTTCTGAAACGGTTTTGTATGTTTTCTATCATATTTCAGTAAACCTCATCTGTGACTGACATAGCTCACATGATTCTCTCAGTCCTCCTCACCAATACATATCAGTCTTCTTCATTTGCATTTTCATCTGGACTCAAAGAAACTGGCCAAGGTCTTCTTTTCCTTAGAGCCATTAAACTCTCTTTAATTAATATCTGCCAAGGTCATTAACGATTTTTCAGCATACAGTGACCCATGTTAAAAAACAAACTAAAAAAGACTAAAATAGGCCAAGGTAAAACAAGCATAGTAAGTAAACACCTGGAAGTGTATGGGAGACGTTGAAAGCTTCCTGTCACAGAGAAAAATCACAGAAAATTTTAATCCAAGTAATTTAATAAATTTAGCACTAAGAAAAGCAGAACAAAAGCAAGAAATTTACTTCAAATGCTGTTTCAAGCTATAGCTATCTCTTAAAAATTGTAGACCATATGTTTTTGTTGTGATTTACCCCAAACTGGCAGCTAAGTACCACAAAAGAGTTCACTCACTTCTCCCTCACCCCTGATGAGATGGAGAGAAGAACTTGGAAAAGGTAAAATTTTTGGATTGAAATACAGACACTCATGAACCGTACACTTGTACACCACCCACTGACTGCAGCCAGAAGCCAAGCAGTGATCATCAGCTCCCCCCAGTTTACACACTGAACACAACACTCTATGCTGTGGAATATCCCTCTGGCTAGTCCAGGCCAGCTACCCTGGCCATGCTTCCTCCTGGCTTCTTGTGCACCTACTCACTGGCAGAGCATGGGAGACTGAAAAATGCTTGGACTTGGGACAAGCACTGCTTAGCAATAATAAAACATCAATGTGTTATCAAAAGAAGCTTTTGAAGGCAGTGTTCCTTCTCTAGCTAATAGATAATACCAGAAACACAAATGAAAATGTCCCCTCTTTCAGTCAGGACCTTGCTGGTCTGTTCTGGCCAAAATCAGGAACTGACAAGAGAGTTTTCTGATGTAATGCCACAAGCCAGGAAAAAACATTTAAGTAAGTGCCTAACATATTTTAGTCTAATTATTTGTCACAATACTGAGAGGATGACTGACTCAGTCATTCCATCAATACTTTCTGGATGAACACCAATCAATGAAATTGTTGAATGAACTTTGCTTTCAGCATAAAGTTCACCTTGGAGAAACCTTGTTCTTTCCACACAACAAATTGCAAGGTTCTCTTTTTGCTCCATCTTAAGAATGTATTAAGTAGTATGCTGGAAACAAAGGCTAAGAGTTCTAACTTTCTGTTTGATATTCTGTTTGCTGAAATGGGAAATCCCCTCAGGCCTCTTTATAACCCAAATGAGGAAGTGATATCCCTAAGGGAAAAAGAACTTCCACTGGACTTTAACTGTAGCTGTGTACAGCTTAAATATTACTACATATGACTCCTCCTGGCTTTTCAGTTCAAAGTTCAGTGATTCTTTTCTGTTTAGAAAGGCTTCAAAATATATTTTAAAGAAGCTTACGCTAAGAGGCCAGAAATAGCCATGGCCAACTTCTAGAATTTATCATCTAGGCTCGTCAGCCCACTATGGAAACAGACTTACAAGGCTTCACTGAATGAAGTTATAGTTTCTCATCAGATCTTAGAGCCCTATGAAAGACACTGAAATAAACTTTGAAGTCCAAATAAGGAACAGATTCCTCAATTCTGATTTGAAGAAGGAGTCATCAGTTAACTGAGACTATTTTATTATTTATACACAGACTATTTCAGTTGGAAGATTGATAATATAACCTGCTAAGACAAGCTTTCACCATAACCTGACCTGATCTGGAAGTTCTGTAACACTTCTTGCACCCTGGTGTCTGAGAACAAATCACTTGCTCCATCATTGTTTCAGAAGGATTCAGAAAAACTTCAAACCTTACACTTGATAAACTTCCTTTTAAAATGAAATATTTCTTTATGCATTTCATATTTATGTGTTTGTTAAACATTATATAAAATTTCATATTTTATTTCAGTATTTGCCTAAATTTATACATGTTTAGAATCTCTCCTTCTAAAGAGAAGACAGCATAACAAAAGCAGAAGGAAGTTAGAAATGGTTTTGTTAGCATTTTTTTCACCTCAAGGAAAGGATATACGAGTCTGCTATGACAATTTAAATAATCTTTCTCAGTTAGATACTGATATGTATTAATTTTGATACAAGCCTATGTTATTTCATTGTAGCATCATTAAATAACAGACAAACCACTTTCCAGGGCAGAAGCAGAGTGACATTTTCTTTGTTTTGATTTATGCTTTTACTACAGCATGGAAGCTTAATCTAACTGGATTTAGTGCTTCACCTGAGAAAAGGATTTCAAAGCAATCTTTTTCCTGTGAAATCTGATCAGATATTTAAAGACTGTCACTGACAATTATGGCAATTAACAGCTTATGACAAGGTTGATAAACAAATTATTGTACAAAGTCATAAAAAAGATTTCCATGATCTGACTTGAGGCCACATAATTAGAGAGATCTGCCTCAAAGTCTTATTTTAGGATGACTGATAAAAAGAAACTTAAAAATGCAGCTCAACAATCTGAGGCATTTTGAAACTAAGGCCAAAAAGAAAACCTTTTCTTCAAGGCTATTAATAATAAATAAATGTTGCAGATGGTCACTGCAATTTACTTAAAATTAGCAGAGACTTAATGAGACACATGGGAAAATATTAAATAAATAAACTTCTTTTTAACCTATTAGCATTCAGATGAATTTAAAAATTTTCCCTGTGAATTTTCCCAGGTATATAGTTTCAGAAAACTTGAGGCCTCCCGGAAACCCTTCATACTTCATTTATTATGTAAATAAATACATTTTTTTTCTTTCTCTCTGTGCCCAGAAGACTGTACCATTCAGTAGTTTATTTTACCCACTTATGCAATACAGTCATTTGGAAGCTTAAACTTTGAAACTGCACTGTGAAGATAAAGCACAAAAATGACAGTTCAGCCTGAATGAAGATACAAATCCTAGACCATAGGGCCTCTCTCATCCCAGATGTCTTGCAGAGAAATTCTTTGAATATTCCACATTACTAATCCATGCTTCCTAGCTAACAGGGCCATTAATGGCTTCACAGTAAGGCAAATTATTGCCTTTCAGGTAAAGAAACAGAACAGCTGTCAGAGATTATATTTAAAGGTGGTTTTAAACCAGATGTCACTGTAAGAACAAACAATATTTTCTTTTCTTATAGAGTTTACTTCTTCTGTAACATTAGGTAAGGAAGATTAAAAATGCTCTATATTTTTTTCCCAAAATGGAAAGCATATTTTTTCTGTTCCTTCATGTTTTGTTTTTGGCTCTGGTTTTAGTTGTATTTTGGATGTTTTGTTGTTTACTTTTGAGTTTTCTTTTTGAATGATGCTTATAACCAGTATAATTGTAGGAGGAGAACAACTTTTTTGCAATGGAACATATAAAAGAACACAATGATGTAGATATAGATTGTCTTCAATATGCCAAGCAGAACATATTGTGGCGATAGAGCTGTTGTCCTGACCACTCAAAAGACCTAAGATCAAATTGTCCAACTTTCCAGTTACAGATTTTATGGAATAGTAGCATAAAGACACCTAAATTCAATGGTTTATTTTTAATTGCAGCTCACTTCAGCCACAACAATATTTGACAATTTAATATTCTCTGCCTATTTAAGTGCATCTTTCTTGTGGACTTCAAGTTTTTAAATATATTTAGAAAAATTGCAATGTTGGGTTTTGTTCCATTTTCATTTTCCAAAAGGTTTGGTAAATTAGTGCTTGTGTAAAATAGTATGTGCTGGTAGAAGAACATGATTAATGGAATCTCTCCCATTGACACACATACAAGTTTGGTCTGGTTGACTGAAAAACAGAACTCTGCTTTAAAACTATGGAAGAAAATACAGTAGGGATGATACCACTGCACATCTTACTTCAGAAGTTTCAGGAAAGCATTATGTCCTCGGTAGATATGAGGGAAAGTAAAATTGTCTAATATCAACATTTAGATTGTAAGAAGTACTTTAAGGTTGAGAAGAGAAAAAAAAATTGCCCCTTAATTTTTGAGGTTCTGCTATACAGCAAGTTCTCACAGCAGCAGAATTTTTTCTAGTCTTCAACAGGAGATAAAAAAAAAATTATCAGATAAAATAACACAACTGGGCTCTTTAAAAAAAGAATAAAACAACACCTCTTCCTGCCCCAGCATCCTGAAGCAAACTGTGTAGAATGAAAATTAAATTATTAAAAATTAATGGCTTTTGGTTTTCTTGCAATTTTCCACATACTTAAACTGTCTGTCCTGACTAAATTAAATGCAGGTTACCTGGGGTACTGTCTTGGGTCTCAGCTACATACTCAGCCTATATTCTGTGTGTAAATGAAGTGAACCATTTTTAAAATGTCCTTATGTTTGTTTCTACTCTATTTCTTCTCCCTGTTGCAGCTTTTTTATCCTGTCAGTCCATTTTTGTGTTTAAAATGCCAGCAAGGTGAAGATTTCAGCCTGTGAAATCCAAAGCTCCTTCAGTCTTCCTTGCTATAAGCCTGGGCTTAGTCTGTGCACCTCAGAGGTTGAATGTTAGTATTTGACATGTAAAAAGACAGAGCTTCCATATTTTTGGCTGGTGCACAAGATGTTTGTGTGCAATGCAGGAAACCAACAAATATGAAACCAGTTTGGACTAGTGAGTCTAATGTGTATGGAGTCTGTCACATCTGAATCTCTGCTCTAGAGCTCATGATGCCAAACTAGTCTGATCTCTGCCTAAATTAGACATGGTACCCAAGTACATCCAGCCCAGTTTGCAAAACAAGCCTGTCCATCACTTCATCCTCCACCCAGTGGAGCTGGTCTGGTCCGTGATTCACTGGTGTCACTAGCCCTGGTGGGCCTATTAGGACCACTGCCATTATACATACTAAGCTGCCTGGACTCTGCAAATCCCATACTGATGATCAAAGAGGCCTTATAGTGGTAAATGATACCTTAGAAAATGTGCAGGTAGGGAGACTGCCTTGGAAACTTGTTCATGGCAACCTGTCCATCTGCTTGATAAGCATTTTCAGCAATGAATTTACCATGCATTTTTGATCTACAGCCAATTTTCTTCAGCTCTTTATTAATCTCCTGTGGAGTACACTGCTGAATATATATTCTTTTTCAAAGCCATGTCTGACTAGAGTCACTGCCGTTACACAGTGGAACTCCTTCCAAATCACCGACAAATCTACAAACAGCCCTGAGGAAAAGGAAGCTGTGTCTCAAGGGAAATTAAAAAATGCCCCAGTCTTCTACTACCTATATTTAACCTATTTTATATGGGGATTTTATACCATTAAGCACAGGGGAAATAGTGCTGCCAATATTTCAGACCCTTAGGCTTCCATCAGAAATGGGCTGCTGCAAAAAGTGTATTTAAACCCTATTTAGATCATAATACCAGTATCCCAAAATTGGCTCTTGGTGGAAGATTTTGGAGTGGAGATTTTTCTCCTGGAGAGGGAATCCCTCCATAATTCATTACCTTCTTTTCTGTATAGTATTTCATAGATGAAAAAAAATGAGCAAAAAGGCTATTAAGTAATTTTAAGTTTCATGAAATGGATTGCATAAGGTTAGGCTGCTGGTACATAAAAGTTGTAAAATATATACCTTTAATAGGCATCAAAGAAAAATTCTAATTATTTTGCTCAGCAAGAAGAAAGTCTTATATTTCAGAAGAGTTTTTCTCCTGTGGACAGCCTAGTTTATGAAGTGAGAAAAAAAAAAAAAAAAAAAAAAAAAAAAAAAAAAAAAAAAAAAAAAAAAAAAAAACAACCAATTCCAAGAATTACCTGGCTTGTTTGAATCTCATGTTAGCAAAAAACATTATACTGAAGCCTTGTGTACTCATTGATCCAAAAGGCACACCCACCATAGCTGATACCAGTAGAAAGCAGCTGACAATTTGAAGTCCATCCTGTTCTCTTCTGCCACTCCTGAAAATGTACCCTCTGCAAAAGGCATCATACTGGGTGATGTACAGAGCAGTATGCATGGCTGATTATCTAACTGCAAAGCCTTATCTGTTTGTTTATGAGCTCACAAAGGAATGGGAACACAGCAAAAATATACAGGTCCAGCATCCTGTGCTCACTATTGCTGCCCCCTTAGTGAGGCAAGAAGAGATGTATGCAACATGGAAGAGATTATAAAAGTTGTGTGCTGACTTCATTTTTGTGGCACTTCCTAAAACATGGGGCTGTTTCCTGCCAGCAATGATAATTTGGGCCCAATTTTGGTAATTAGATAATTTAAAAATGCTTTAATAAAAGCATTCAGTAGTGCACATTAAGCTCCCACATGGACAACCTCATTAATGCTTTGACTTTTTCCTCCTGAGGAAGCAGTAGGATGGGTAGCAAAATTAAGAATTAGTCATGTTGCTAGGAAGTAAGTTTTATACATGCAGCATAATCTGTTCTGAATATGGCTGCAGTATTTAATTAAAGGGTTTGAAAAACTAAAAGTTCTGAATGAAGAGTAAAAAGAATTTTAAAGAAAAACAATATTGTAGACTTTGTTTTAAATGTCTAGATTATTTAGTTGACAAAAAAGGCTATTTATTTGCCAGACTTGATAAAACATTCTTGACATTAGAAATGAATTTTACATAAAATTTCATTATATTACATGCTAATAATTTTTCTTACAGCCATGAAATTTTTTTCTCTTAATCATAATTTTCAAAAGTAAATCATAAGAGAAGAATAATCCCCTATCATTTAGACAAATAGCAATCAATTGACTGAAGAACTATCACCCAAATGCCATTATAGATATATTATTTTACAAATGGCCAATTAGTAGGCCTGAATATAAACATGAATTTTGAATTCAAGACCTACACATCATCTTCCTTTAAGTAGATGAAACAAGCCTGTTCTAAACTCTTATACATGTAGGTTTGGAGACTGAACTCATTGCAATGTACATCCCAGAAACATTTTAAACTCAGCTGAGCTTGTAAACTGGGGCTGTGGTCAGGGCTGGTTTTACTTGGTCAACGCTTTTACTTTTCCACTGCCTTCAGAGTGTTTGTGCCATTTGCTGTGTGTGGCTGTAAGATGGAGCTTTCTGGGTTAAGCTGGGAGATCAGACTCCCTGGCCATTTCTGCCCTACTGGAGAAAGAGCACTGTGTAGCAAAGGAAGAACAGGATTGCTTTGAACATTGATCTCACACCACAGGTCATTGATCATCCAGGCGAGGACTCAAGCACTAAGCAATTGGAAAAAAGATTCTTCATTAAATCCTTTTTGGTTATAGAATATAGTTGCACATACAATCCAAATTCATCTGAATCTCCTAAAATCTCATGGCACATGTTTATTTTCCAGACAATCCTTCTTTTGGGCCCCTAGCTTACAGTAATTTTTTGGCCAAATTATTCCTTTGCTATCTGAATTGTTCCACAGGTGCAAAATTCCCCTATGCCTTTTGTGAAGTGTGTGGTAATTTTTAAATATTCACTCCAAGTCATATCCTTAACTCCATAGTCTATACTCTAACTTTTAGTTTTCAGTTTTAAGAATCACATCTTTGTTTTAATGCATAATTGATGCTTGAGGTAAGCTTCAAGGTTTTGTGGCATCTAGATAAAATATAATTCTATATGCACAGAAAGCAAGCTGACTACTCTTTTTTTGTTTGTTTGTTTGTTTTTTCACTTGTATTGATATCAAATAGACAGGGATGTAAAGGCAACCTCTAATTTGTCTCTGTGTACTAAACATAAAAAGAAGGCGGCGGCTTTTAAAATTCAGAGCAGTTCTTTCAAAAGATTGCTATATGCAGGTACTTATTCCACTTCAGCTCTCATTTACATATGAAATTTTGTCTGACAGGTCTCTGAGTATAGAGTAAATTAGAAAAGTTAACCATTCTTTATCCATTATTTATGTGCTGCATAATCTAAAATAACCAACTAAGTTTTCTACATATATACGGTGTTAAGGTATAAAATTAGTATAAAAACTAGAAAGGATTTGTGGGTTTTTTTTCATTTACTAGAAATAGGAGCATAAAAGAATTAGCAATGGCTTTCTTTATAATTAACAACTGGCATTTTAAAATAATTTAAAGTGTCAAGATATAAGCTGCAAATGAGAGCTTTAGAATCTACCCTGAAGAAGGAAAGAGAAATTATTATCTACGTTAATGGACTCAGTTCAGTAATGCACTGGATAAAGCTAATTGATATAAAGTAATAAGAAAATCTACCAAAAACTGAAAGGAGAAATAATTAAATAAATAATAAAATAAAACAACTGAAATAAGTAACACTGAAGAATTGTATGACTTCTACAGTAAAAAGGAGGAGTATAAGGCAACATCTCATCTTAATCCATAGAAAAATCAAAGAAGAAAGAGTGAAATACACATATTTCAGTTTCAGACATTGTGTTTCTAATTAGACATTTGCTATATTTACTGATACAGATTCAGCAGACTATATTTTGGGCTTATTTTGAACAGCATACCCTCTCTGCAGCACCTAATCTGGCTGAAGTAAGTAGAACTTGCACATAGTCAGAACTGCCATCAGCAAGATAATCATAGATATCATTTTGTATAAACTTTTGCTGAAGAATACGTATTACTTTCTTGGATGTATTTCTACTTGCAAATCCTTTACCTAAAAAGAATTTTTGAAGAAACTTCTACTTCTTCCTGCCCAGAATAATTTATTAATTACATCCTTCAATCATTATTCACAGAACTGTAGAATCATATGATGATTTGGGTTGTAAGGGAACCTTAAAGGTTGTTTTTGACGACCCTGCAAGGAGGAGGAACATCTTCAAGTACATCAGGTGTTCAGAGCCCAATCCAACCTGGTTTTGAATGATTCTGCATACCTGGAAACAATCACTTCTCATGGCAATCTATACCAGTGTTTAATCATGCCCACTGTAAAAAAATTCTTCCTTATATCTATCTGAACTTACGCTCTTTTAGCTTAAACCTAAACACTCCTTGTTCTATCAGACCTTGCTAAAAAGCCTGTCTCCATCTTTAAGTTTCCTTTAAGTATTGAAAAGCCACAATAAGGCCTCTCTTGAACCTTCTTTCCTTCAGGCTGGGCAGCTCCAACTCTTTTCAGCATTTCCTTGTAGGACAGGGGCTCCATCCCTGTGATCATTTTTGTGACCCTCCTCTGGATCCACTCAAACAAGTTCATGTCTTTCTTTTGCTGGGTCCCCAGAGCTGGATGCAAAATTTCAGTGGGTCTCACCGAAGCGGAGTCAGGGGGGAAGAATCACCCCCTAGAATCTGGTGGCCATGCTCTCATTTGATGTGTGATCTTGATCTCAGGATTCCCAGCTGTGCCAATGTGACTCCTTGCATGATCACACATTAAAATGGACCAGAAAAATTGTCCATTTTAGAATAAAGCTAATCCTCAGAATTGGATTCTTATATTTAAAATGGACCATTAAAGAGAACTTTCAGATTAACAACTGAACTAGGAGAGTAAGGAGGTCAGTACAATGCAGAAAAAAAAGATCAGGAGGAAGATGGGATGGCAATTTTTTGGTATGGCATCCGAAAGGTGGGTTCAGCAGCTGTATGAGTGCTCTCCCAGAAAGGCAGAGGCATTAATTACTCTGAAAACATTTAAATAACAGCTACCAATTTCTGTACTATCATCCTAATTACATCCATAAAAATGTATTGGGGGGGATGGAGTATATAATTCACTGCTTATCTTGATGAAGACAGTTCAGAAGCTAACTGGGCTTCTTAAGCAAGCAAGGAGTCATAACTTTGTAACCCGGTGACTCAAGCACTTGCCGGTAGGAAGGGCATCCACCTTTCAAGGATTTGAAGTGCATTTCACACTAAACTGTACAAGACGGAACCACTTACTGGTATTGATGAGCTAAAAGATGTTTGATCTGTGAAATTCAATGATATATTTGTCTTATTGCCATGTAAAATATTTAGGCACCCAGTAATGGTAGGATTTAAAAGTCAGCCTTTATGTTCAGCATCTCCTGTTGGCCAAGTTTGGTGGCTCTCAACCCGACAAACCGACTGCTGTGATCCTCTGACAAGTCCCATGTGCTTCTCTAACTTAGGAGAATTGAGATTTACCACTGACTCTAGATTGCAGTCTCAGTGGGTATGCTTCTAAATTTGGCATTGTAATCCTAAGCAACACAGTACACAAACCACCTTGTGAAATTCCCTAAATGCTCAGGGGGTTTTAATAGTGGCAAAAATGAGAGACTGGATAATCAGATTTCTACTCTCTATTGCTTCTAATATGTTGCCTAAATTCTCTCTTCAGATACAAATAACTGATAAAGTTAAAACAATTTTTTTATATATTCTGTTTTAAGTGAAAGTCATAAAAGTCTTCTTTCTCTGATAAATAAATATAAGAGACAAATTTTTGATGTGAGGATAAATGCTTGACTTTCTGAGGTTGGAAAAATCCCCTATGTCTGAGTCATGTTTCTGGTAGAAGCTTGCCACAACCTGGCAAATTTGCAAGAGTCAAACAGTGTGGACTGATGCCACCATAGTATGCACTGTGCAAAGTGCAGTCTATAAACATTTAGGAAAAAAACCCCACAAAACTCAGAAGTCTGTAACATTTGGCAAAGTAGAAAGCTAGATTTTCAGTCATGGGTTATCTTCTGAGATTATTCTTTTAACTCTGTGGGAGCTGATTCACATAGATTTAAAAGAAAGCTGTTATCATCAGTGACATAGGAAGAATATCAGACAAATAATGGAAGTCTCATACATAAAGTGCATGGTTCCAGTATGTATATAAATCACAGTGATGACAACAGGGTAGTAAATTTTGTCCTTAATTATTTAGGTCTGTGAAATTCACGTATGTGTTTGCAAAATGGTGAGAAACCTGAAATGGGTTATTTATCCTAGGCACACTCATATATAGGCATGGTAGTAGGTAGTAGTAGGGAAAAGGGTTGCAAAGTCTCCTGCTTCCTCAACCTGCTCCTCCAAGGCAGTGACACCTGTCCCAGCATCAGTGGTGCCTGTGGGTGTCTGAACTGCAGAAGGAAAGAAAGCTTCATCCCTCTGATGAACAGTTTCCAGAAGCCATGTGGTCCTGCATGTTGAGAACTAAACATGAGAATGGTGTTTTGAGAGCAGCAGCTCTCAAAATAATGAAATACAAGTGATAAGCTCAGACTTGGGCCTAGAACACTAAAACAGTAATCCATGTTACTGCATTTAATGCATTTTTAGGTCTTGAGTTATCCAGCATAGTGTCAGAGTCAGGAGCTTTAACTTAAGTTTGGTAGATGTCCTGATTGAGGGCAAATTTGTGTGAGAGCTCCTGAATGGGGTCCCTCTGGGAAGCAAACCCAAATGGCCCCTCTCCCCAGCTGGTCCAGGAAAAGAACTTTCTTGGAGAAAAGGGGAAAAAAATTATTCAACAAACAAAGTGCCCACAAGCATAAAGAATGAATAAAATTAAACAATAAAACCTTTTGCTGTTCTGAAGTGAGATGGCAAATTCAGAAAGTCCTTGCCGTCTCTTATCAGTCCCTCCAGAGGTCCACGCCCCTGTGGGCTGCAGGTGCAAGCTCCCAGTGCTCCTCTGGGTTTTCAGCCTGGAGCATCTTTAAAGAGGCCAGAGAAAAAGGGAAATAAACAGTCAAAAGAGTTTCTCTGCCTCAGCTAGCTAAACAAACTAAGAGCAAAGCAAGTCTCCATGATGCTGCTTGTCTGTACCTCAGATGAACACAGTCCAGGAACAGAAATACAGAGGGGTGAATGCTGTTTTCAAAACAATCTCCACATATCTTCTTTCTCACCCTTTGCTCTTGGAACTGGTCTCACGATTCTCTCTCTTTCTGTCTAGGATCCTGCTTCATAAATCTCTATTTCATGCTCCTCAAGGTTGCTCCTCCAAGATGACCTTCTCCTTCCCAGCTCACCCTCTCTTTTATCTCACTCATCCTTATTGAATATAGCTGTTACTCATCAGGGGCAAGGCTCTATTGGTTAACTAACACAGCTGTTACTTAGTCTTAAAGGTACAGAACTTAACATACAGCATAGACAGAACAGAAAACTGGGGATACAAGCATCAAAAAAATCACTCCAGGACAGTAGGTGAACGTAATCCACTGGTGAAGATGAGCGCTATAGACTTTTCAGTATCAACATCTAACAGTTTTAATTGCTGAAACAAGACTGCATTTAATTTTTAGTTGAGCTGAACATGGTACTAGTCAAAGAGAACTATAATTAAGTTAGTAGCAGTTTAAAAATAGACCCTGAATGAAGTGTCCCAAATTTAGTAAATGTTTGAGACACTGTCTTAATTGTGCTGTTTCCCTTATTTTTACTTTCAAGGCAATTCATAAACAAAACAGATAAATAAGGTCACTTTGTTAGGATGAGAGCATCTGTTATTTGAGGACAAAACTCTTATCCGCTGTCTTTAAATTAGAATCAACAGGAGCTTAAAGTCACGCATATGTATGAGCAGTATGCTGATTTTAAATAATAATGAGAATTCCATCATTAAAGCCCTGTAAGTTTTTAAATATAACTTCAAATGTAACTTCAAGTAGCAAATTACTTCTCAATGATCAGTGACACACAGAAGAGCAACCAAAAATAGAATAAATGTACTTGTGATTTGCATAAAATTCATACTAAGAAAGCATGTGCTATGGTTAGAAAGATAAAAATGAGAACCCAGTGAGAGCTGTGGGAAATAATGTAATTCTTGTGTGAATTATTTCCAGTTGGAGACACTGGATGTTTTAAAGAAATGCTAAATATACTACTGAATGAGTAGTACATTTTATATCTGTAGAGTTAAAAAATTGGTGAAATATTGCTGTTTGAGGTCTGAACCTTACAAGCATCAAGAAGGCTTTGCCAAAGTACATATTGACAAAGAGTAGCCAAGGGATTACTTAAAAAAAGGCAACAGAAGCAAATTAGTCATACCAAACCATCTGCATCTAAAGGGAAATGGAAAATAAACTCATACAAACATTTGGCGTAACAGTTTTTCAAAATTATGACAATCAAGGTGATATGGGAATATATCAGAGAGTAAAATGTATTATTGACCCTATCCCCAAGATTTTAAGCAAAGACTTCTGTCTATTCATCTCCTATTTTAATCCCTAGTTCTTCCATTAATGTCTATAATGTTCTCATTTGTAACTTTATATATCATATAACAAAGCATCATCTACCTACAACCAACTGGTCAACCCTAGTATGACATAACTTATAATTAGGATTATTTTGATACCTCAATCTGTGATTTTTTTCATTTAATTTTAATATTGATTTTTGGTGTTGAGTAATAAACACTTTCGCTTGTTTCTTTGACAATTTAATAGTTTACCATGCATACAGCATGTATTTCTCATTACTACCTGTGGCTCATTCAGCACAGGAGAAACTCAAAGCTGGATGCACCCAGGGCTCAAATCTGAATGATACTGAGTAGTCTGGCTCTCCTCCAGTAAAGCACTGAAGCACATATTTACAGTTTGGGTAATTGATTTTGTGTCAAGTGTTGCATGAAAATAAAGCACATGACTAAGGCTTTTGCTGATGAAACTCCAGAGTAGCCAGGACCACCTATTTCTGATGATGCCATATGTTTACTGGCAAAGTTGATTGCAGGAATAGACCTGCTTCTAATACTAGTTTTTGATTTAATTTTATTCTATTTCAAGTAGGAAAGCTTCTTCATAGCTGTTTTGAAAAATACTGTCTGTGATGTGGCACTAATTTACCCTTTCCTTACTCTCAGGATGTTGACATTGATGTGAACCAACATATATAGCTATACCTTCTACCACCATTCCCTCTCTTTTTCCATTCTCTCCTCCTCTTTTTCTCCAAGGCTATTATTGATGTAAAACCCTTCTGTATTCTAGTGAAGTTAATATTCACTAAGCAAAGAAAAAGATTTACTACTTTAATTTTAAATGCTGTATCTGAGCGCTTTCACAGATGAGAAACTGAAATGATGTAGTGTGTACCTAATAAAGTCTCTTTAAACTGAGAATCACAAAGAGATTTAAAGAAAACAAACCTCATGCCCACAGCTCTAATAGAATATTTGTACTTTTATAACTTAATGAACCTTTTTGAAGATAGTTTTCTATTTAGACACGTAAAGGGCAAAAATATGTATCCCATCCAGGCTGGCCATGTTTGTAGAACAACTCATTTTACAAAAGCATTTTTTTCTGTTCTTAGGTGACTAAAAGAAAACAAGAAGAATAAGAATAATTTCAATTGAGAAATACCAATGCCATTCTCTTCCCTTCTCTTCTGATAGAGGTGTACTCCCTGGTGTCCCTAGCCTGTTGTGGTCTAGATGACATCAACAGAGGCTATTAGACATCCAAAATATCTTGACAAAAAGTTTTTGCCTTCCCTGCAATGCTTGAAATGTCTTTTTTTTTTTTTTTTTTTTTTTTTTTTTTTTTTTTTTTTTTTAATTTTACTCAGAAAGAGGAAAAAAAATGGAGGGGATTAATAACTGTGTGGTGCAATGGTAAGGAAGTACAAGATCACTTATCAAAATATTTTTGCTGTCCGTCTTGGGCCTTGCCACAAGAAACCTTACTCAACCCAAGGAGTTTTTAAGAGAATGCTAAAACCAGTCACAGAGAAAGCTTTCTGAGAAGTGGCTTGCAACTGTCAGGTGTAAGTAGGCCAAGAGGAAGAGCAGCTAGCATATTTCCATGGGACTTCCCAATATTAAAGAGCCTGGATGGCTCAGAGATACTATTCAGTACACACACATTCCTTTATGTGCCATTTGCTTATTTCCTTTGTATCTCATTCCAATATTTCTACCTCTTGAAGGATAATGGGAAGGATTTTCACTAGGCAGAATAAGGAATAAATGAGTAGGGTGCACTGGTAAGAATGGCAGAGAATGGCTGTGCATAATTTTCTCTGGAGGTTGAAACAGTTTCCAGTCATCCTGAAGTATGTGCCAAAAGACCTTAGAGAAGATCCAAACTTTCTCCTCTGAGCTCAAAATACAGTCTGGAAGCATCTTGTTGGTCCCCATTCTCAAAAAGAATCAATCTATCATGGTGTCATGTGAGTGTTGCATATAAAGGGCTTGTCAAATTGTTATATTTGGGACATGGACTCCTTTTCTTTTTAGAACTTATAATTACAATGCTCAAAATCATATTTCCAGATACCACAAAAACCATGCACTTCTTAATTTTTTTTTCTTCATTACTTTCTTTTTTTCATTCCTTCTTGCGCTCTTACCTCTTGGAAGAGGTAGAATGTGGAAGTAATACCTCTTGGAATGTGGAAGGAGTACCACACTCTGGTAGCAGCCAAAGGAATAATTCAGTCTGTGTTTGGGACTGCCTTCAGTGGCACTGCATGTTGCTAAATCAATCATTAAGCTGAAGCATCCCAGATTTGGTCTAGAACACTCATCATCTTTGACTCTGGCCTGTAACAGCATTTAAACATGTGTATGATCTTTAGCTTTTACTTGCCTATTTCTGAGTGAGACACTAAGGTACAAATGGTAAAAAGCATTGATGATTAAGCATGCACATCACTGTTTTGCTGGGAAAAAGAACAAATGCCTTCTCCTAAGCTATTTATATAATAGGCCCCAATCCTGTAGGTTTGCAGCCTGTGCTCTGGCTTTCAGTTGCATTTGTTTCCATATCCAAATGCCTTTTAAATTCAGTTCTGCTCTCCAGGCTAAAATGAACACTCATAAGAATACAGTAATTAAACACAATTACAAAGATGTGCACATTCCATGCTGAACAACCACAGGCTGCTTTCCAAGAACCTTTTTTTACTTTCCTCATCATCTGTAATTTTCCTGGCTTCTTATTTACACTCCTCAGCTATCAAACCAGTTTTGTGCGACCGCAGGAAATTCTTTGTAATTTTGTTGCTGTTACAGACTCCCACTACACTTCTCTGATGAAAGAAAAAAT
Source organism: Sylvia atricapilla (assembly GCF_009819655.1). NCBI lineage: Eukaryota > Metazoa > Chordata > Aves > Passeriformes > Sylviidae > Sylvia > Sylvia atricapilla. Next base: position 42,960,879 of record NC_089144.1, read on the forward strand.
ACAAGCCCAGCAAGGTGAAAAGATTCAGTGTTCTGTGGGACCCGAACTTCCAGTGGCTTTGCCAGCTTTTAGTCATGGCAGAATTTATAAAATGGCCCAAAGAAGCAAAAAAAAAAAAGAGTTCTAGTGGAATTGCTCCCTGCCCATACTGAAGTTTGTCATGCATTTGCAGGAGTTAATCTTATGAAATAAAGATCACATTTGACCTGTCAGCATTAAGAGATGTTGGGTTCTAGATCACCTGTGCTTCATAGACCTTAATATTTTCTAAAGTATTTTTGAAATATGTCTGTGTTCTTTATATAGAAATTAATTGCCAAACCTGAAAGTCAGTTTAACAATATGGGGAGGATTTTTACAAAAATTGTATTATTTTCATATCAAATCTTTTAATGCCATCTGGTAAAATGATTTTCAAAATGCATATATTTGGTGACTTTTTGTTATCTCCTGCTGTATGCAGTTCTTCTTACCTGTTGTCAAGTGGCATTAAGTACTACATCATTTAGCAGCCATCACAAGAGAAGACAGATGTTACTAACACTACGTGGTATGTACCAATGCAAGCATAGAATGGTCTAAAGTTTGTCATTCACTTCAGAACCCTGAAAAAGCAGTTATTGCTAAAAACTTGTGAAACTGGTGAAAATGTATTGGATAAATATTATGGTGAAAAATTTCCACTACTATTTTTTGAATGAGCAGTTTAGTTTGTGGCTAGAAAGAAGCAGTCTTTACAGCTGTACTGGACTTTAGGTCTTCAGCTGTTACAGAGTTTGGCTTACTTATGCCAGGTAAAAATGAACCTCTGAGGCATTTGTTCTAAGTCTTGAAATAAGGGATCTCATGATCTGGGGAATGATTTTATTATAGAATAATTAAAATATATGATAATATATATTTTAATCTCTGTTCTGTATATAGACTATATTATTCATATCATGCCTTTAAAATAAGGAACTATGAGAAATAATCTAGTTTTCTTGTGCATCAAAAATGGCCAGTGGACAGACAGACTTCTTCAAAGAGAAATTCAGAGCATTCTGCTGGGTTTCTGGACTGAAGCATTCTGTCAAGGAGCTCATTTCTCCTCACGAGTTAAACAGGCTACACAGAGAGACAAAACAAACAACAAAATAAGATGCATAAAATTATGTGATGAAATCATCCCCTGCCAGTCCTAATTCTAATGCATCAAGGCTCAGGAGAATATTGCATATTACAGTTGTTTAAGGGAGAAAACAGGAATAAATACTTCAGGCATCTATGAACTGTTCATCAAAAAAATAAAAGAGGAGGGAGAGAAAAGGGAAGAAAAGCACCAACTGTTTCTTCCATCTATTAATGGGAACTTTGAAATATTTTGTTTGGCAGAGATTCAAAATTTTTTTTTTTGGGATGCTTCAGCTGTGGTGGAGTTTTGTGCTCTTTTTTTGGTTTTGTTTTTGTTTTGTATTTTTTCTTTTTAATTACAATATCATCCTAATTCAACCCCATAAATGCCACTATTTACTAGATCTCAGGACCTCACACTCAGATTTGCTCCAGTGAGGCCCAAAATGGGAAAAGTAAGTAATAACAGATCATGACTGTAAATCATAGCAGGGTTTGGGACAGGCTGTCACCCGCTGATCACTGACTGGTGTCCAAGTCTAGAAGCACAGATGTGCATACCAAACATGGAGAGAGAAATCAGAACCAGAAGAGAAAGGAAAAATGAAACAAAAATAAAACACATCAACAATAAAAAAGAAGGAAAACATACTACATATCCTCATGGGGAGTCAGAAATTCTGTGCTTCTAAGATTACATTTGATTATTAGTTTTTCTGCTTTCTAGAGGTTTTAATATTTGTCCTTGTCATTTCATGCTGTATAGGAGAGTGCATGGCTGCAGAGTTTGAATACTTGTGCCTGACTTTATACTGGAGTGCACTGTGACTAGCTAAGCCAAGCATTCTGCGCAATTGCAAGAGATTCTAAAAACTAAATTTAAGATAATACAAATTGCCTCTTGAATATATTGATAGAGACTGTATGCTGACAGGTAATGCTAAGATTGCTAAAGCATTTTTGGAAAATGAAAATTGATCTGGAGATACAGGAAAAGAAACCAAATCCATTTACTTATAGGTCTCACTTGGTTACGACAAAATATTTAAATCTTAATTCTAAAGGGAAATTTCCAGAAAGGCTTCCCAGCAAAAGAACCTCTGGCTTTGAATCACTAAGAACTTTGTCTCCTCTGCTCACATCATGTGCATCCAGCAAAATCTTTACTGAAATCATCAAGATTTTCTTGGTAAGAATAAGAATAGCTCTTTACTTCAGCTTTTTTTGTAGATACCCAGATGGACCATTATTTCCTTAGTCTTCATTTATCACTGATTAGTCTTCCAAAACCTCTACCTGTGAATTACATCAATGAAAGTAATCTCTAATACATGATCTTATACACACTTTCATTTAATCTAAATATATAAGTAGTCCTACTGACTGTAGTGAAATTACCCAACAACATTGTGAGCATATGTATGTCCTTATAATAAGGGACTATGTGAAGGATATTTAAGAAAAATAAATCAAAAAAATTGGTCTTAATGAAATAATATCTGAACTTCTATTTGGTCAGAACCACCTCAATGAAAAAAAAGAAAGGAAGAGAAGAGTGTTTTTTGCAGAGATTCTTAGCATAAACATAGCAATCTTAGAGAAGTGCAGCAATAGGCAATGTCAGACTTCCAAAAATAAAAATTTAAAAAAAATTCACTTTACAAAAATAAATTTGCTGTACCACATCTTTGCATCAAGAAGAGACTCTTGTATGCTCTCGTAAAAGGTATTAAGAAGGAGTAAGATCTTCAATAAATATAGACAATCGATATATTGGTAAATATACCTGACTTCACATAATGTTTATCTTTAAATTAGTTTGCTTTGCTACAAGGTATCACACATACTAGTCAAAATCATGTTTTTTCCTCTTTTTTTTTTTTTTTTTTTTGTGAGCGTCATTTTCCCTCTTCAGTTAAAAAAGTCCAAAAGCACAAGTTTCTTGGAACATTCAGCACAGAAATTTACCTCAATTTACCATTAAATGAGGCGAGAACATTTCCTTTACCTTAACAGACACTGAAGTAGACAATGCCATGAAATTGCAAAAGCAAACAGATATTTATACATCATTTGGGGTCAGCTCAGCATTATGATGTTTCCCAAAATTATAAAGTTGCCCTCAGGCAACAAAAAAGAGAATTTAGTGTTAGGTTATACTAAGAAAATATTTTTTGTATCTTCTCGACAAACACAAGTACAAAAGTATGGAAATCAAAGTATTTTTTGGTAAGAATAGAAATGCAAATGCCATCATGATTTTTCAAAGTCTTCTAAAAAATTACTACTTCAGCTTTTTTTTCAAACTTTGAATAAAAACAAAAAGATTTAATTCACGGCAGGAATAATAAATTTCTCAAAAGGCTTCTAAAAATTGTAACAGACTGATGTGATGGGAGTACATGAGAACATGGCTAAACAGAATAAAGGTAACAGAGCTAAGCGATAGCACTCTTTTGGAATATGAAATCAAGTATTGAATCCTACCTCCTTTGTTCAGCCTTCAGTCACCTATTTACCATGTATAAGTTGTTTAAAAGCAGAGCATCCTTGAGAATTTAGAATACTTCACCACTGCGATTACAATTTATTTATTTATTTGCAAAAAATAAAAATTACAGTTTTGAATGTTAAAGCAATGAATAATGAATAAACAAATATAATTGTATTGAAATGTAGTATCTGAAGACAAAAGACTCAGCTGTTACTTATGACTAATAAATCAGGTAGGAAGAAAAGATAAAATAGCCACAGTTTACACTTTGGAGGGTTTTGTTTGTTTGTTTGGTTTGGTTTTCTTTTGTATTTTTCATTTTTAAAACTTAAAATAACGGTAACATTTTCTAACTTCTGTTTTGTTTCTCCTGTTCTCTTTCATTCCATGAATGCTTGTCTGTGCATTGAGACTCATTTTAGGGCCTTGTAACCCTTTTAAAGTGGGATATCAAACTGTAATTTTCTCTTCCAAATAAGAATTAATATGCACTTGTGTTTACAGCGGAAATAACAGGCACTGCCACTTGCATTGACAAGGTGTTACCGTCCTGCTGCTCTCTGATATCCTCCCCCTGTGTGAGGCTGAAGCCCCTCCAGGTTACAATTCTCTACTCAACCTGCTACATGTCTGTCTGCCTGCACAGGTTTTGTTTAAAGTATCCATTCTCTAAGCAGTAACTTAGTAAAGACCTGGCTCAGGCACAAAAATTCTCCCTTCAGGGCATACGAATTCTATCTCAATGCACATGCATAATCTTACAGCATTATAAAATTAAAAAGGAAAGTAGTAGATTTCAGTATTTTTTCTTTGAGGTGTGATGGAGCAAATAAACCTTTTGATTATGCTCTATTTTCTGCCAAATTTAATATTTTATAACACTTCATAAATTATTACTCCAATGTAATGGAACCTTAAATCCATTATTCTCACATTTCTCTATGCTTTCTGGGCCAACAACTAGAATAAACCTTGTGCTGAATCATTCAAGTGCTGTATAGGTATTGTCAGGCATTTTCAGGATGGGACTTCAACTCAGCCAAAGCTTTGAGCTGAAACTTCAAATTTTGTATTTGAAGTGGATGCTAAAAGAACTGAAACTAATGCCATTTTCACCAATCCCACTTTCCTCTGGTCATGCTTTCCAAGCCATTGACTTTCCAGCAGGTTTCATCCGAATCAAATTGTACACAGTTCATTTCAGTTCCTTTGCAATATTTCCCTCTTTCATCTCAAGATTTAAGTCTCTGCTCTTTTTGTCTTTCTCTTCCTGCCAGGTTTGTTTCATGTTTTCTGCCTCATTTAGACAAGGCAAATGGACTGACTTCTGCTCTGCTGCCAGTCTCTGTACTGGCAACAATTTTAAATAGTTGTATACTCTATTCAGGGAACAGGCTATTATCTAACAAATAAAACAGTTATACCATCCATCACAGTCTAGTCTGAAGTAAATCTTACCTTTTTCCTATGTAAATCTGATACAGAAAAATTCTCACACAGAATATTTAGCCTTCTACTCCAAGTTCAACCTCATAAATCTGGTCTACACTTCCATAATCCTAGGACAGGTTTTCAAAGTCACATCCAGTCCAGTCTCTTGGGAAGAGCACTAACCTCAAGACAACAAAGCAGGAATAAACCAGAAAATTTTAAATCACTCATCTATGCAATTATAGGGCTTTCAATACTCGGAGAAATTTATTTGCAAAAAAATATTCTAATGAAAAACTATTACTAATATTAGATTGTCTCTTGAAAAGATAACTCTACCTTCTTACTCCCATTATAATATTTTTCAGAACTTGTCTTATTACAGTTCTTACAACTGCAATTACATTTTTACTGTGAAAAATCTTTTTCACGGTAAGTTTTTTTACATAAAATAAGATAAAGCAGAAAGTTATTAACTAGCTATATTTAAGAAAAAAAATATTTGCCACACCAGCAGTAAGAGCAAAGGTGGCAGGAATGTAGCTCATTGTTAACCAACCTATTTAAATTAGTGAGTTCCAGGAATGCTGGAGGAAATTCCTCTTAAACTTAACACTTACTTTGCTTGCAAAATGGAAGTCAAGGACTTGCATCTGTAGCTATATCTCAATCAACTTTTGCATGAAAATATACATGAACAATATTTTAAATTTGCAGCCACTGTGTATCTCAATGGAATATTTTGTTCTTCACTCTGTTGATGAGGAAAGAGAAGTGCATTCTATGCAAGGCAGAAAGAATGAAAACACTCTATGACTTAAAAAGGCACTAAGCTATTCTTGGCAGAGGTAGTGATTCTGAGAACGAAAACACAACAGCTTTTCTTCTATTAAATTCAAACTGTGCTCTTCATTGTAAAGGAAGAAAGATAAAGAAATAGGTTCAAGCATTAAAAGGTTATTGCTTGTGATATACGCAGTGTTCTGTTTTCTCTGTGATAGGAGAAAATCACCAGTGTATCAGCTCACAGTTTATCAGACCACAACGCAGGAGCTGGTTGAGACGCTGGTGAGTCACAGCACAAGGGTTTTGTCAGAACGGAAACTGCACAACAAAACTGTTCAATTAGTCAAGACGCACACAGAAACCTGCATACTTTTCATAAGAATAAACATTATTGAATCTTCAGTCAAGATAGGCAAATAGTGAAAATGTTTCTGGCAGTATTCAGACGACATTTTAAATGAATACTCGGGTTCTGTTACACTGGGGTGTTTTCTTCTGTCACCAAGCTTTCTGTCACAAACAGGCAATGAAGGTGAAGTTCAAATCACAACAGTTTTTCCTAAGTGAACTAAAGTATTTAGCACATATGAATATTGAGCTAAGACATTTCATAGTTTTTCAAGTACTGCAGGAAAATTATGCTGTAGATATTCTCTAAGCAATCTGTACATAATCTGTACAGACTCTCAGCTGTACATGAGCACAATAAATGAGCAGTGTAAGAGATGTACAAGTTTATTTATAAATAGTTTAAATCCTATTAAATTGAAAGTACTATCTATAAGCAAATCAAGGAGTCAAAGCAATTATGCAGAATCCCCTTGTAAAGTTGTAAATGTTCAGTATGAAGAAGGAAGCAACTGGGTCTGAAATTGCTGCCATTTTTCCCGATTCCAGAATATTACAGAAAGACATCAAATTAACTGAGCTATTTTAGAAGTTCTTTTATACTAGGTTTGGAATAGACTTTCAAAAAGTCAAAAGCTTATTTAAACCAGTTTGGTTCTTCACATTCCACGTTTCATAAATGAGTACCTAGACAATCTGCAATGAAGACTTTACAGAGATATTTAGCTTAGAACTTACTGGTGATCCTTTAAGATAAGCAGCTATATTAATAGTTGCAGCTGAAAAAAACTTTCATAACGGCATTCTCAACTTCATTATGGAAGTGGATCTCTGGAGGTGACGTGATTCACCTCAGACTGACACAGGGTCATCAGGTGCCCCATATCACCTCATTTTTACATGAAGATCTTCCTGCAGTACCTCATTCCTCAGCATATATATCACTGACCTCTTTGTATATTCCCAAATCCAAGGTTTTGAGTTTTCAGAGTACCATAGCAGCAAAGCCTTCCTACCTCCTTCTTCTTGCACATCTACTGGGATTTAATATCCCCCTATCTTTTTAACCAGTTATTAAAAAACTAAAATAGAAAATATTTTTCTCTATTAACAAGTGGGTACATAAAAACACCTGCAATATTTTTCCTGGCTTTTTGATGAGATTCTTGTTTCTAGAGAAAATTTTGAACATCTGGAAATATTTTTTGTGATAAGAGAAGAGTAGAGTGACATTAAACAATATGAAAGAGAAAGGATGAACAGGATATCCCCATGGCAATGTTCAGATTTAGCAGCAAAATAACTCGGTCATTACATTTTTATTTGTCGACATGTTGGCCTGTACTAGAAGAATAAATATGAGAAACCAGAATTAAATTGACATGTAGTCTTCATCATTCTGAACCTTTACCTCTTTGTCTTTCTTTTTTTAAGCTGGTTTAGATTTAAAGCATTTGAGGAGGGTATTTTCATCTTTCAAGCATTTGCATCAAACATGAAACAGAAACATAAATCTTTGTATGGTTCTGTGGATACTATCTCAAAAGAGTCAATAATACAGATGTTTTATTTGAAGATTTCTATAAATAAAATCTGTCTTTCTGCAATACAGTCTTACCTTGATTATTATGTAGACTACTTTCTTCCACAAATCTGCTTCTTGTCACATTAATGGAACATGACAATGATCTGAAAAACTAATAAGTTAAAACTGTAAAAACCTAAGAGAATATCTTTTTTCAGTCCAAAAATCCTTAAGTGCATGTCACAATTCGAAAAGGGAGAAATAAAAATCTGGACAGTTTGTCTGAAGCCTCAAGAACAACAGACTAAACAACCTCAGTGTCAAGCCTAATCTGTCTTAACCTTGCTTAAAAAAAATATAGACAGTGAGATAAATGGACCATAAAAAATGTTTTCTTCAGATTTTTCTTTTCTTGAAAATTACTGTGAAAAATATTTCATTTTGTAGTCCTTCTAACATTGGCCAAATTATCAAGAGGCTGAATTCACTGAATTCACAGTCTTAATGACATTGACCGCTGTGAAACTTTAATCCTCCAGGTGGATACTGGAACCCAAATCTGGTATTTCTTAACCAACAGATAAATATATTTCTGGACTGGTCTTTCTCAGTCATGCTTAACATTTAAAGAGATATTAAAGACTGGAGCACACATTTCTTTACCTGCCTTAAAATGGTTCTGAAAGCTAAGGCAGGGAAATATTCTCTGTGGATCCATGCAAAGGAGAAGTGGTCTGGAAGAACAAATAAACTTTTGTTTTGAAAGGTGGAGGGCTGTGCTGGGTCACCTCAATGGTGAATGAGTTCCTTTGGAAAGGACCTATCTCCCACTGTGGGAATTTGGAGAGGTAAAAAGTACCACACCATAATTTCACAGTTTCAATGATAGCCATATTCTAGGGCATATATCTTGTGCTTGTGTTCTCCTATACAGTATTTGTTACTTACCATCTCTCACTTTCAAAGCGTTACGTATGCTTTGTTGCTTTATTAAACAAGGTGCAGTCTCTCTTGATATAAGCTTTTAACCAATAAAAATGGTACCTTTAGTAAAGAACAATGCAAGTGTTGTGTATATGCCAATACTGCTTTGAAATGTGAATCATATTTGATTTTAAATTTAAAAAAATACTTAAGCAAGAATACAATTATGCCATGTGATTAGCAATGGTAATCTGAAAAAGGGCGAGGAATTCTTAATGACTACAAGTTACCAGGGCTATGGCTTTACATTCTAGCTAAGATAGCATTTCCACAAGGGAATGTTGACTCCTACCATGCTGGAATTGTCTTCTGTTGGCAGTTTCATAGAGATAAGAGTGACACCTAGTGAATCATTAACATTGCCAACATTTTCTCTGGGTATGAAAATGGTGGAGAAGGAACCCTTATTAATCTCTCAGCCAGTACTTAGATAATCCTGTTAAAGATCTGATGAAATTTCAGCCTTAAAGAGTTTAACAGTATTACATGACAGGATTAAATATTAAAGAATTATATCAAGTATGCCTGGTGTGTCTAATTTTTTAATTTTGATAATGCATCTGGTAAAAGGGTCTAATAAATTACAAGGCTTCTCTGACAATACAGAAACTCTTCATTCCTTTCAAATAGCATTTTGATATAAAGAAAGTGCACGACCTAAATGCTTTTCTTTTTCACATCATTCTCATCTTATTCAAGAATTAAATAAAACAAATTCCTTGGGTCTTACTAAATTTTTAGGTTATCTTTATCTTTTTGAAACCATAATCAACACATTCTTACCATGGAAGAAAATGAAGGGGATATTTCAGTCCATCCTAGTTCAGATAATTTAGAATTTATTTTTGGTAAGGCTGACTGGCAAGTGACTGCAATTCGTCATCCATTTTAACAGACTTTATACATTGTTTCATGAGTCTAGAAGTGCTTTAAGGTTTAAATGAACACAAAGTTCCTTTGCTATTAGTCCAACATCATCAAAATTGTTGGCATTGAAATACATTTAATGTAATTCAGTTTCTTTTACCTCTTTGGTGTTCAAAGAAAACAAGGAAGCCAAAATCTATACACAGGCCAGAATGGTGTCAGTAGTTTCCATATCTACTGATTTTTAGCACTCAAAGATGGATGAATTTTATTGCAAGAATTTATCGCCTTTTCCAAGGCAACAAAGTTGTCTAACTAGACCCAACAGAGAACAGCACAACTTTATTAATTCATGTTATGAGGAAAGTAAATTTTCCAACTTTTTAAATCAAAGGCATGCTTTAGTTGTAGTTCTGTGAAGACTGTCACTTAAATAATAGTACAGTTATCAGAATAAAATACTACAGTTTTCCAGCAGTCTATGTTTTCATCTTATGATGGTGTTGTAATTGCATCAAATTTAGCAAAAGCAGTAGATTTCCATAGTGTGCCAGATACCAGCAAGTCAGGACCCTACACCTATATTGAAGCAGAACTTATAATCAGGAGATAATTTTGTGACACAAATTAAATTTTACCTATCAGCATAGACTGATGTTTATTATTTATATCAGTTAAAATCTGTGATTCAATTTTATTATAATTCATTATATGCTGATTTGGATAACCACTAAGTGGAATTTTCAAGATCCATTGGGATAAAAATGTTGGCTAGGTTTGTATGAACTTTAGTAAAAACGAAGCAGGAAAGCTTTTCAGGAAACAATTTTTAAGATGCTGCATGTCCAGCCTAGTTGCATGTCCAGGCAATCCTAGATATCAGTGGCATCTCTCCTTTTGCCAGTTTTTGAAGGGTGTGTATGTGCTGCATGAGGATAGCAGTGTATCACTGTCTTTACTCCACCTCAAATACTGATAATACTCTGTCTTCACAGTTATGAAATGAGAGATTACAAAACCTCTTACCCCCAAAACAGAGAAGGTTCTTGATTCTGCTCAGCATCAGTGAGGATTTCTTAAAAATCAGTGAGGATTTCTTTAAAACTGTAGTTAGTTTCCAGAAGACTCTGTATTGTACATCCACATTTCCCCAGATCTGGAGCTGGTCCTGAGCCTTTCCATGTGTATGCTGATTTACATAAATATTATATCATAACATAGCCTCCAGCACATTACAATACTTACTGCTAACAAAAAAACCGCAGCCTCACCAAAGGAGAAAAGAGAGGTTGACAGTGAACTTATTTATGAGTGTGTTGCTTAAAGGTATCACCTTTAAGTAAAAACACCAGTTCAATTCATTCAGAAATTACAAAAAACCCCACCCAGATGAAATTTCCCAAGAAGGTCTTAAAGTTGAAACCTTCAGAAACTTGTAAAATGTTATCACACAACTGATATATATTCTTTTCAAAAGAGCAGATACTCAACACCCCAACTATACCAAATGCAATCGTGTTTCAACAGGTAATCACTGACCTTTTAACAGTGGTATTCAGCTGATTCTTCACTTTTTGTTTTCATGATGATACATTTATTTAAGTGTCCATGGACTAGATCTCACAGAAATTTTGACACGTATTTTTTAGACTCCACTGTGCCTCGCTTTCAAGAACATGGCCCACTGCAAGACCAATACCCCACACAGTAATTGTTTGTAGATATATCTGCCTTCAGCCAAGCTCTGAGCACTGCAGAGCATGGAACCTTTGACACAGCATTGTGCAAACCCTGCTAACCTGCTTCTTCAACAGTCCTGCTTCCTGCCTCGCCAGCAGAACTGGAGAGTTTGTGCTTGTCCACAAGGTCTCACACGTTGGGAAGGGTTTGGCCCCTTGTGCTGGAATAGTCTCATGCATGATAAGTAAGATACAATAAAAGCTGTGCCTGCAATCTTGCACCATTCCAGTACTTGGGTGGAATACCTCTGTCTACTACAGAGGTAGACACTTCCATGCTCTGCAATTTTAGAACCCAAAATCTGTTTTTGAAGGTAGAGGCAACTGTTATGGGAAATACCAAGCAATATTGACTGGTGTATTTTTTTAAAAGTTAGTTCTATATTCATAAATTCGATTGCACCTCTTATTCTTTGGATTTCTAGGTATTTTTTTCTACATAATAATCTGACAGAAGTGGTTTTTCTCTTTGTGATTCTTGTCATATGAAGTATTTGATTTCTTCTAACAGTTTTGCAAATACAAATTTGCCTCTTCAAGTATTCTAAATATACATGAGAAAAGATAAACACAAAATTTAAATTTTAATTTACTATACCTCCCATTAGTTTCAATATTTACTTATTCATATTCCCAGAATCCTTATAAGCTAGACAAGTAGTATAATCCGTTTTATAGATGAAAAGCTTTGCTGCTGTCAAACAAGATAACTACTCACCCAAAAACTTTTACAGACTTATGAATATAATCTGGACATCTTGCCTTGCAGCCAGTGTTTTCCTAGTGTAAAAAAAAAAAAATCTAGAAAGGATGTATATGAATACCTGGTAATATTTCCTCAGCTGTATTTCATGTATTCATGTTGCTGAATAACAAAGTACATCAGAGGATAAAAGTCTTTCTATGAAACTGCAGGGGATGTCCAGATGATCTCTCATTGTTTCTGTCTTCATTTAGAAGAATTAGGAACATATCTGCAGAAATCATCACATCTTGTTGGGGACCTTATGTCCATGATGCATTTGTTTCAGAGTGCTTTGCTTTGAACTGTATCCAGCCTGGTCCCATACACTGAGTGTTCTCAGCAGCTGGTGTGCTTTAGATGTAATTTGGGAATGCACCTTCTGGCTTGTCTTACTCAAATGAAATTCAGTTTGTCTGAGTCATCCATGCAGTAAGAACCAAAGCCCAGCAAATGGGAACAGCCAGGATGTTTGCTTTAGTGTGCTCCAGATTCTAACAAAGATGCTGAAGAGGACATATCCTTTTTATCTCTTGTGCCAGTTAGGCACTATATCTAGAGTGCTTTATAGCAGCCTGACCTTGAAATGCCAAGAGATTTCAGGAATTCCCTGTCTTTTCTCCATGAGATACAAGAAAGGCAGCTCCTCGATTTTGAGCACCAAATTGAGACTTCTGCACTGGAATTTTGAGCCCTACAAGACCTGCATTTTAATGTCTCTTTTCCACAGCAAAAGAAGCATCAACTTGGCCTTCAGATTGTATCCAGAAGGAGTTATATAGACAGTAATCAAATACTGGTTAAAGCAACTGCTACAAAAAAATGCTACCAAATGAAGCTAAATATTTAATTAACATCTCCTATATTTGATAAATGTGTTGGATAAAAAGAATTTGCTACCCTAACAAACCCCTCTTAAAAATGCAACACTACTGAAAAAACCCAACCCAACTCAACCAAACCACACCAAAATGAATTAAACAAAAACCCAAACATAACCCTCTGCCCCAAACCACCATTTTAATATCTGGTGATCTGCAACGCTTGTAAAAATTTAAGAAATTATTGTCATTAAAAAAAAAAAAATCAGGATAACTTCATCTTGAAACTTTTTTCTGTTTTAATTTAAATGCACTTTAAAATAATTTTTATTGCTTTGCTTTTTCTTATCTTGCCATACCTGAAAATAAATACTTGAGATAGACATGTACATATGAATGCATATTACTAGAAAAACACAACTTTAGTTTTAAATACCATGACATAACAGATATAGAATACTGCAGTACTATGAATGCTATTACATTATCTTAGAAAATATTAACAGCATAGAACTGATTTCTGAAAAATTTAAGTGGCAAGCAGCAGCATTCTTGATTGATACAGGTCTTCTTATTTCTTTCAATATACAACAAATTCTTGTCTCGATGTTTTATATTTCTACTACACCTTAGATATGAATGTTACTTTAAAAATTCTAGAAATATAGATTGGGGAAATATTTACTGATTCTCCTGACTCCATCTGATCAGTCTGAGTCACACTGTGCAATGTGAAATGATTTTTATTATGATAACCTCTGTTGTCTCAGACATCACAGAGAAAATAATACAGGAATTCAGGATTCAGGATGCCTCACAGCAAGCCACTCAAAAAAATTTTTAATCAATCAAAGAAAAATTTAAAAAGACCCACCAAAAAACAAACATTAAAAATTAAAATTATATTAAATTAAAAAGAACTCCAGAGAGTTAAGAGAACTTATATACAGAAAAGGAAATATTTCTGTTAGGAAGGAGCAAATGAGAAATCTATGAAGACATTGAAACAGGGCAGCACTGTTCAGGGTGGAGTATGCATGGTAACATCTGGTCAGTCTATGCACACACTTGAAAGACAAACAAAATACTTCCTCTTTGGTCCAATGAATAAGGGACTAAGGAATCTGTGGGTTTTCATGCTGCACATGGACAACCTCCAAGGAATGCACATGGGCATACAATATGAAGGGAGTATGAGGAGCATGAGGTTTCCTCCAGCCATATTTGCTCCTCCAACCAGACTCTCATACCCAGACTGCTATGATGAAGAGAGAAAGTGGTGTATTTTTTGTCACCATGTAAGAGAGAATTAGACAACGACATATTCATTTAGTACTTTCATTTATCCTAGAACAAATAAGAGATAAACAACACAAACATTTTCTCAGCAAAAAGAAAAGAGATCTCCCACATTTCTCCTAGAACAAATAAGAGATAAACAACACAAACATTTTCTCAGCAAAAAAAAAAGAGATCTCCCACATTGCATAGACTTATAGTGCTGCTTCATCCCTATTTAATAAGGCTGAGAAACTATAAACCAAGTAAGAACCTAGAATTCAGCTCTTGGTACTATTCCTTTTGCTCATCTAGTATAAAACTGCATAAGGAATAGGATGTCATTCTTATCTAGATCTTGGGCAGGGGGTCTCACTGTATCACCTAATGATAATGGGCTACACTTTTTAGTTTTGTACTGGGTAGTGGAATCCTTATGAAGCCCTTTAGAAAAAGTAAAGACATAAGGTGATGGGTGACATAATCCAGTAAAAGAACGATCTAACCAAGCTGAATAGAAAAAATAACAGCAAAGTATGTAGTATAACAAAATAAGTCAATAACCTTAGTGTTGGTCCTACAGTATTAACTCTCAAGTATAGAGTCTGAGTTAGGTGTTAATTCTAAGAAAGCCTGTGCTATTAGTTTTGACAGGAACTTGTCCAACTCAGTCTCCAGGAGTATTACCCAATTCATGCACAGAAAGCTCTGCTCTTTGGGGGTAGGCTTGGGAAGTGGTAAAAGAAAATGGATCTGTTTTATCACTATTTATATAGCTCTTGAAATTTACTTGGGACTGTACAGTATGCTGTTATGACAGCCTCTGGCCAGGAAATCTTACAGTTAAACAGCATGAGCCTGAAACAATATGTTCAATTATGCAAATAAACACAGAGTGGCTCAAAGAGCCAGATGGGTGTGAATCAGCTAAGTCTTACACACTTAAGTGGTACTCAGGCAATTTGCAGGAGTTAAGAACCCTCCCCAAGATTGGTTTGGATGGCAGGCTTTACAGAACATCTGCATTTACAGCTGTTTTGTGAGAAAGGGGTGAGAAGTCACTGAGAGAATGCTGTCCGGGCACCCAAGGAAGAACAAAAGAAATCATTAAAGGCAGAGGAAGCAGAGTTCACATAGTGGAGAGGAGAAGCTCATGTTTTGTGATTAAGCATGCACTTACAGTGACACTTAGTAACTTTAGATGAGTTAATACATCACAGATTTCTTGACAAGGGGTAGGCTATTTCAGAATCTTTGAGAAGAAAAAAAAAATGTCATATTTCCCACAGCAGATTTTTTTTTTTCCCCTGGAATGCAAACAAACTTTTGTCTTCCAATGTTTGACTGTTGACATACTGTAGGGAAAATCAGTAATAAAAGGGGGAAGCAACCAGACCTTTTTAAAAATTAAACCCAACACTTCTTCTCAGACATGTAGATACTCTTTCTTTTTCTGTGTGGAGATGCTCCCTACTATGCACTAATGCCAGAAAGGACCCCAGTAGTTTACATGGGCACCCCCTGGGTGTGGGCCCCTTATATTCTCACCTGTACTGTTGGTCAGTTGGCTGGAATGATGCTCCTGGTGTCTGGCAGGGAGGAAGCCCTGCCTGGCCTATACAGGTTAAAATGGTGGTGGGGACACTTCTGGCAGCACCAAGGTTTGACCACTGCTGTGGCCACTGCAATGTCTCTCTCTCTACCACTAAAAAGGTGCCAGACTTCCTTTATGATTTCTTTTCAAGCTGACTTTTTTGTTTCCAGATCCTCTTGGTAATTCCCTAGTTACTTTTTTTTTTCTGTTTTGTGATTATCTTGCTCTACAGTGTAACTTGTTTGGGGCAAATGCCCCATTCAGCCAGTTTGTATATTTCATTCACACACACTGATATTCCCTTGTTAACACTGATATCCCCTGTGCTAACATAATTTTTCCAACCTAGGCTACACAAGGACCCTCCTAGACTCTGTCCAGGAAATCATCTTGGGACAGTTCATAGTCACCTGGATATAAGCTCCTAATGCAAGGCAGGAGCGATAGGACTCAGCGGAATCTTGAATTTATAGGTAGTTACTGTGGAAACATGAAGAAGCCATTTTGTTTTTGGAGTAGTCCAGGAACCTGTGTTCAGCTCTACACTGCATTCCAAATTCAAGAAAAGTGTTGGAAAAACCACTGGGTGTTCAATCTTAATGACAATTGCTTTTTTCATTTTTTTCTTTTTTTTTAAGATAGAGACATCTGGAATTGCTTAAAGAAGACTGATCTCAAAGTTTAAAGATGTGTACAGAGTAAAAAGAAAATCTAGGAAATAAAGTCTTCAGTAGTAGGTAGCTGAAGCGAGACAAGATGAGACTGGAGAAAAGGAAATTATTTCAGATGAGTTTCACAATTCTTCCTCTTTAATTGGTCTTTAATTTAACTTTGTCTTTTATAATCCAAATTTAAGCATCAAGGTAAAACAAGACCCTGAGAACTAAAAAACCCACACAAACTCCAGAACACTGTATATAAAATTGCATTCCATGTTTTTTCAAGTCATAAAATTTGGTAGTGTATATTTATATACATACATATATAAATATCGAAAGATAGATATAAATTTTTCCATAGTAAAAATATATGCACATAGTAATTTAAATCACAGAAATAAAATTATTACCTTGTGATATGCAAGTTCAGATGTTAGAGTTACAAGAGCTGGATGGAAAATGAAAATAAATTCTGCTGTGATAACATAATATAAAAAAATCCCATTTTAAAAAAGTTAAACATTAGTGCCTCCTTTTCTTATTAAATTTGAAAGCTGTTGTACTCAGCAGCATGTCATTCACAGACCTTAGAAAAGGAATTGTTGTTAATTAGGTATATAGCTGGTGAATAGAAGTGTAATTACTTTAGGCCTCCCACAAAAATCTCTGTAAACTGAAAAAAATTAAGAGTTAAAAGAAGTTCAGAAGAAAATATAAAGAATTGATAAATAATTGACATATGGGCTGATTCAATTAAAAAGATATTAATATTAAAGAAGTGGAGTGCCTAGATTAATGTCACTCAATAGACAGCAAATGGAGGCGGCACTAAATACCTGTAGGTAGCAAAAAAGTAGTGGGAGGAAGAGAAGTGCTTGCTTTTTGTTCTGGAATCAGCTCACTGAAGAATCTGGCTACAGGCCTGGCTGCTATCAAACCTACATACTTCTTCAAGATCAAGAAAGATTATCCACCTCTCTTTCTGAAAGATTAAAGTTTCAGAGTTGGAGATGTAGGGTTTTTAAAAATTTAGATATTACTTTGATTAGTTTCCACTTATTTTTCTTAATTCACTAATGAAATTATCTTCATACAATTCCTTCATTTGTGTAGAATTTAGTTCTTTATAACAGGTGGTTGATGTGAACAAGGAATGCTGAGGCTCCCTAAGTAAAGAGCTGCTATGGGAAGTAAGGTGTGAAAGGCAGTAACCATCCTTTTACTCTGCTGATTAAAGGACATGATTCTACAGAATACAGTCATGGGAATTCCACCTGTTCAAATCAGTAAGTGCATGTTTTATCAGACTCCTCACCCTTTAGACATTTTCTTACTTTCACAGCACAGGAGTTTAATCTTCCTCTCTTCCATTCAACATAAGGAAGACAAATTGTGAAATATTTGGTATGATTAAATCAGTCACTTCCCAACCCACTTTGTACTGATGTTAACTAAAATTCTACCTTTGTCCCTAGCATGAGCAGGGAAGGAGATTAAAAATAATTTAAAAAACCAAGCAAGCAATCAAATAAACCTGAAGTTTGAAATGTGAAGTTAAAAACAGCACTATGACTTAATAATGGTTGTATTCCTATCTTGGTCAATATTTAGGCCACAAAAAAGGGCAATGACAGATACTCAAGTAAGTACTCATAGAACAGAAACTGCTTGGCTATGAAGTGAAAGAAAAGGCATTGTGACTGAAAGAAAATTTAAGTCCTCTGTGCCAGCCACACTGATAGTCAGCATATCTCAGAAGTCATAATACCTAGAGGAGGACCTCTATTCTAGTGTTTTTCATTATTATTTTCTCAAGAACCTCTCTAGAATTCCACTCTTTAATGAATATGTTCCCAGATAACTCTGATTTTCAGCTCATGAGAAGTCCTCTCTCATTCATGTAATAATCACTGAATTTTCAGTCTGTGAAACAAAAAGTTCTACAGGGTCATGAAATGATTTTAAAATCACATGGAAACTGGGAACAGTAACAAACTCTATCAACATTATCAACTCTATAAGACTCAATTTTTGTGTGCAAAGCCAGAACTTGTTTCAGAACATCACTGTGTATCTGTTTGGTTCTTTTCTTCGAGGAGAAATTACTTTCTCTCTTGTGAACATAGACCCAAATTTGTTCGCAATTGGGTGTAAAAATAAACCAGGAATCAAGTTGAAAATTTATTCTGAAATAAGGATAAAAATTGGGAGGGGATGTGCAAGAAGGTGTAGAAGAGTTATGTTTGGACATGTGAGGAGAGGTAAAAACCAGAAGTCTTCTGTTCACTTTCCAAGCTTGGCAGGTAGAGTCCAGCCCTCTGTGCCTCTGTCTGTCTGTCTGCCTGTCTGTCTCTCCTGTCTGTGTCTCCTGTCTGTCTCTAACAGAGTGCCCAAGCTAGGACAGCCTGCTGTCAGTAAGTTCCTGGCAGACCCATATTAGTGTAGACAAAATTTCATTCGAGTGGCTGCTTAATTAGCCAGGCAAAAGGAGGAGATTCAAAATACTGCAGCAAGTTAAACACACAAGAGAGAAAATTAATGTGCCTCAAGAATAATATTGGCACAACAAATACCAATAAGCTGATTTAGAAAGAAGCCAAAGATGAGACAAGCTTTCCAACAACCTTCAGAGGAGTATCCCTGCTCCAGAGTATCTACTCTTTTCAAGGCTGCCATATTTATGCATGGGATTACATGAAGCCTCTAACAACGGCAAACCAGACAAGATGCTGTCTAATAGATACTGTGAGTCCTATAGAGAACCCTTCTAGCAAAGGACTTTGATAGTGAATACAATGGGGGACTTGCTAGAATTAATTTTCATTAGACTGCATAATAGTACCAAATTCAAGTTTGGGAAATGCATTTGCTTATTACATTAAAAATACAGCTGGATGAAGAAGTTCTGGGAGTTATCCACTGGATATATCAGAGTATACAAATGTATTTAATAGATTGGAGTAACCCATTTTTCAAGATATATTTCTTATCAAATAAAATTTCTTCAATTGGAAAAAGTTGCTCCTTCAAATTTCACATCAATCTCCGTTTTTAATGTGTGGTTTTTTCTTCATTGTCTATCCTTTGTGCCTTGATTACAACATAATTCTCTCGAACTTTCCAAAATGAACTGTTAAGCTGTTTCTTTCTCTCTCTTTTTTTGGTTTTCTTTTTTATTTTTGGCATGCATCCCTTCAAGTCAAAGAAACTTACTGAAATCTATCGAGGCATGAGTTGATGGAAGAGAAAGATTAGTTTTTCCATGCAGTTAGGACCTTAAAATCTGACACAGATATGAGTCAGCATAATTGTAGAAATGTAAACCATATGCAATTTTATTCTGATAGTTCTTAATTGAAAATTAATGTAAAAACATTAGATTTAATATAGCATTTTGGTGACTATGACACAAATTATGCCTAAGTACGGATGTGGGATTCTGTTATGGAGAAGAAAGGGTAACATCAGAGAAGAGTCATATCACTTTACATGCTGCCTGTTAAAAAGAAAATAATAATGTGTTAAATAGGATTTATGAAAATCAGATTATGAGGCTTTCAAGTTAGGGAGTTTTCCAGAGGTGCAAAAAATAATGTCCCTCTTTATATCAAAGTAATCAGCTTTTGCACTTACAGAGAGTCCATTTACTGACTCTTGTAAGAAAGCATTGTTTTGCTGCTCAACTCAGCTAATTACTTTAAAGTTAAAGGAATAGATTAGCATAAAATAATCATTCTAATGCCTAGTAGTTTTCTTGATCTTTGGTAGACATGCAAACTTTCCATTAATAGAGTAAAATATATCATCATAGCATTAAAACTTCTTGACAACTCTAAAACAATAAAACAATGATAATAATGTAAAATTGTTTGAGGTCCTGATGAAACTTAAGTATAATTTCAAATAGATAGCTAAGAATTGAAGATTATAATCTTTATAATCTGCCAAAGGTCAGATATAAATAAGATATCAGCATATTAGCATGACAATGCCTCTGAGCAGAATCCCGATCCCTGAATGAAGTGTCCAGGACACTTTACGTGAAAATAATCAGGAGAGCTTTATTCTGGAAAATGGTGGTCCACAAATCTCATGCACTGAGAGGGAAGCCTTGGAAAGTAAAGCTCTGGGAAATGCCAGTTGTAGCTGAAATCTTGCCTTTCACAACAGAGGCTGAACTAAAGCAAAATGCTGATTCCTGATGGGGATCCTAGGCTTTGCTTTCCCACATCATAAATCCATTCTTTACTCTTCAGGGCTGCTTCAACCAGGAACAGGGGTAGAAAGTAAATTATTGAAATTATTATCACTTTCCTTTCAGCAATTTGCAAGTTAACATACATTCTGAGGCTCTAAGCCCAAGGCAGAAGAATAACACACTCCTTCCTCCTGGCTTAGACACCATCTTGGAGATAATCAACATTCTGCTGGAGGAGGCCTACAGCAACTAGGCCTAAATTGAACGGCAATGCTGTTTTGTGAGTTGGACATCCAACTAGATGACTTCTGCAGGTCCATTTCAACCTAAATTATAATTTGATTCTCTGACCCTGGGAAAGAACTACCCCTCAAGGTGGGGATCTGTGTAGAAGCTCTGAAATAGCTTATTTCAGTTCTACTTAAATAAGCTATTTAATTTAACGTCAAGTTAATGTCAAGTTAATGTCCTACACAGAAAAAAAAAAAAATTCAGGGGTCATCTCAAGCTTCTCAAAAGGAGGCAGAAGAGAATGGAGGAAAGAAACATCTTAGCAATCATACTTTCCACATTTGGGGGTGGAGGAGTGAAGGTAATTACTTTGCTCTTGGAAGGGGCTTCTCTGACTTCTCCCAGAGCTGCTGCCAGGGTACACATGCCAAGTGATCCCTCAGATGTGGTAAAAACTTGATTTTCCAGGATGCCAAATATCTACTCTTTGCCATGCACAATTTTTACAGCCTTAACCTCCACCTTTGCTCAAAGCTGGCCACATGATAATCAAGCCCACCCTAAAAATCACCTTAAGATCCCTTCCCTTTATTGAGGCTGGGTCATGACAAAGAAAGTGTGTAAATTCACCCATCAAAATACACAGAGGGAAAGGATCCCTAAAGGACCAGAAATGGAGTTGTCCTATAAATGAAGTTAAATCCGTGAAAGGAGAGAAGTACATGCTCATCCTACTCTGTTATAATACAACTCACTCCAAACTCTGTGGAATGAGACAAAGCAAGACTTCTTCTCCAGGATGGGTTGTGTTGACACCTTCCCTCTGGGCAGTCTAGGCTTGCTTTGAGACCCCTGTCTGAGAATAACTTCTATGAGGACTGCAACAGTATTTTTTTATGTCTCAGCCCAATACCTTTGACTGCAGCCTAACTCCTAGGTTCTCTAACTTCAAGCTGTGAGAAAAAGGGATCAAATCCAGTTTTTCACTTCAAATAAAAAAATTCATTTCTGAGAGTAAGCAATAGGATGTCTACTGTGTCCATGAGCTCTACTCTCAATGCAGAGCCTGCACTGAGTGTGCTTGCTGTGCACTGTTCTGTTTTTGTCACATGTGGATGCAAATACAGGCATCTGTGCAGCATTTGCAAAATCCTCAATATACACCTCCAGCATAAAATACTGTGCTCTCTAAAGTGCAGTCTTTGGTCCCTCAAATCATCCTTTTGAAGGGGACACTGATGACCACCTCTGAAGTCTTAAAATAGGCAAGGTCAGATCACAAAAGGGCTCTGTGTTTAAGAGCCCTTCCACAGCTTATTCAAAATCCAGACTGCAAAATTCAAGTAGAATGTAACATATAATTATTCCAGAAGGACAATAACAATGATGGCATAAAATCTGTAAATACTCACATTGTCTTTCTAATTTTGCTGTGGTCACCTACCCTTTCAAGATGAACACAACTCTGAAGGGTAGCTTTTAGTGGCTTACTAAAAATGGAGATTTTGTTGAAGTCTCTAGTGTCACAAGTGCTCTATTAATAACTTAGAGTTTGAACTGGTAGTTTCTTTTAATCACTCTAATGACATTTTAAACTCTTTTTTCTTTCCAGTAGTTTGACAACAATTTCCTGAGTGTTTCTGAAAGATTAGGTTTAATAAAATTACATTCAAAGGATTTTTAGCTCTCAACAGCCTTTATAGATTCTCCCTCATTAGCCCCTCAAGATTTGAAATGGTTCGTGACATTAACTTTGCATCCCTTGGGTTTGTTTCTTCTTATGCATTCTAATATTTGCTTAGCTTGTACAAATAACTCTGTTATTTGCCTTGAAAATTCCTCATGCTAAATGAAATTGGCCTGCTGATTCTTTATTTCACGTTAAAAGTTTTTGAAGAAATTATCACCTGGGCTAGCAAAGTAACAAAGTTTAATAAAAGTAATCCCAAACCTTTCCGGAAGGTTTAGGGAGATTTGTTCATGTTTTGAGGAGTTTTTTATTTGTCATTAATATACCTTGCAGAGCTTTCTGCCTTTAGGAAAGAGTCACAAGCAGACATATAAAGGAAATGATTTTGTCACTGAATTTGATGAGTTTATTAATTCAGGAAAATTAGAAACACAGGAAAAAGTATTCTTGTAAGACATGCAGGAAAATCTGCTTGACAAAGTTATTTTTGTTTACTTTTTCTAAGCATAAAAAAAATCACATAATTAGGTACTTCATAGACTCTTGAGCTTGTGTAATTTAGCATATCTTTATGATAACTTTGCTTACTCTATTCATTTTATTTAGAACACAAAAGTGCATGTTCCTCGCAAACTCTAAGTGCTTTAGAAATCTTTTTCAACTATGAGTTTGTTTGTTGAATGTAAAAGTATATTCTGTAGCAGCAGCAGTTATTAAGAAGACAAATTTTGAAGTTGTATAAACAAAAAGACAAAGATTACGAGAAGGTAATCAGTACATTAAAAGTACTGCTTTTCTTGACTATTTTTTTTTTCTTTCTGTGGTCAATTTTAATTTTAGCTAAATCTGTATTCTGATGTGGCTTACCTTCTGATGTGGTCCTGAGGCCATGACAAGACCTGATTGTTCCTTCCCAGGCCTTGCAGTCCCTGCACATTACCATCAACTGAGAGACAGTCAGATTGGCACAAAGGAGGAATGCAACCAGTTGCAAAGGTCATGAAACCAGTGCCTTATTGTAAACACTCTTTTTTATCCTTTATACTTATTGATGATCTTGACTGGTCTCCATCACTTTATATTATAACCAAAATTGTCTCTCATAAATGACAACTAGATAGAAGGAAAAAGTGTAGTGTCATAAAAGATATTACTATAATGAAATAAAAATTTTTACTAACTGATGACCAGAAAAAAAAATGTTTGTTTGTTTCCTTATTTTACATTTTAATTGATCAAAGTACTTTCTATGGTTCAGCAGACAGGGAAAGAGGGCAGCAAAAACAGATACCAGGAAGAGATTTATGTGACGCAATTATTTCTAAAATAGCTGTGACTGAAATGGAGTAACAACAGGCTGGATTTCCTGTAAAGACAATGAAGACAACCCAAAAATAAAACAAAGGTCTTTGGTGTCTGACAAAGCTTAAGGGCTTTGTTATTTTCTCTTGAGCTTCGCTTCTGCTTTCAATTCAGAAATACTATTTCTTTTGTTGTATTTTTGGGGGGTTTTTTGTTTGTTTGCTTGGGGTTTTTTGTTTGTTTGTTCGTTTGATTGAGTTTTTTAAAAAGATATCTTGCTGCATTTTTGTCCATCCCTCATTGATTAGACATTATTGATCATTCAGGAGTCTGTTGTTTAACCCCTTCTCCCACTGGACATGTGAATTTTAAGTTTTTTAAGTCTCAATATAGTCCAGTTACAGAGTCTGTCTTTGGACTTTTAAATATGATGTCTTGAAAGACCTCTGTTAAACATCATTCTTGAGGACGGGAATGTCTAATCTAGTCTCCTAGGACTAATGCCCCTTTTCTAGACATATACCCTGAGGACACTCATTTTCCAGTAGTCCAGACATGTAATTACTATGATTTACAATAAACTCTCCAAGGATACAGAGTAATTGAAGCCAATGAAAGCCAAGGGTCTCAACAGCTCTCCTACAGTTTTTATGATTATAGCCAGAACAAAAACACAGAGGGAAAAACTACACGCCTTCCCCTTCTTTATATTCTTCACTGCCAGAATTGTATGAGACATTGTCAAGAGGTCTTCGGAGATGCATGGGATCACTTCTCTTAGCTTTATCTTGCTTTCTCCTTATTTGCACTTCTTGTTATCAGTGACCTTCTTGTCTCCCTGAAATGGCTTGTGAAACCTCTTTCCTTTCATGTCAGTTTTTCAGATGAGTTTAATCAATCCCAACAGCTGATCAAAATGCTTAACTGCTTAATCTTCACTAACTCCTTTTCCACATTGACAGTATAGCCTTTGCAGACCTTTTGAAAAATGCATGAATGAATCTCAGCAGTTCACCCATCTGATTCTGATTTATCCACATGAAATAAACATTCTATCCTGTACCACACTCCCAGGTGGAGCATCCTGGAAAAGCAGTTAAACCTTTGAGGACAGATAGAAAACAGATCAAGGTCAGAAAGATAAATGTCAATGTTATGCTGAAAGGTTAATTCAAATATAAATTATCACTTTGCATTAGAAAAATACAGAACCTACTTTTCTCTCTATGCATTGCAGGAGTGAGCAAAAAAAAAACTTCTGCAGTGGTCAAGATTGCTGCTTGTTGGTGATGAGTAATGAAATGTGCTGAAGCTTATTACAATGACAAATATTTAATATACCATAAGGAAAGTTAACAAACATGAGAAGAAATAGTTTGGAAAAGATCAAGAGAGAAGCATTCTAGTTCAGGCTCCAATCACACTTGAATTTACTACTGATCTTGACTGAAATCCTCCAGCGCAGTAACACTGAAGCCCAAATCTTTTACTGAATAAATTACCCACTGATCATCAGCTGAGAAAAGTTCATTTCTCCCTAGTGAACAAACCATTGATTTTCTAGTTATGTTTTGGGGTTATTGGTTTTATGGTAATTTTTAAATATCCTAGCTCCACAGAAAAAAATAAGAATTTTACTAGTATCTCTACTGCACATCAGGCTTCTCATCAAAATTTCAGAAATTTAGTGAGATAAGAACTAATATTTTGGAAAATGGAGAAAGTAACTATACAGGGCACCCAGTGGGTCTCAGATAGTTCTCAGCTTGCAAGAGAGGCAAAACGTATTCCTCCTTCTTTGACATGTAAGTAAGAGTAGTTACACAGAGTAGTTTTCCAGGTTTTGTAGTTGCTATGAAGGAGAACTGGGATACACAGTTCCCTAAGGGAGGCAAGAATTCCTTCCTCTGAGCCACCTAGGGATATGCACAGGGGGCTATGGAGCTATGTTGTGATCACAGTACAGGTGAACTCCAGTCTAAGTTGAGCTACAACAAGAGAAAGAGGGAAGGTGGGCAAGAAAAGGCAGTTGCTTATGTGTGGTTCTAGTATAGCTTGTCAAAATACAGCAGTGCTTCTTCTGAAAATCACTTTGAGGGACTCTCCATAGGATTCTGATCTTTACAATACTCTAAGTCTGCCTAGTAGTTTAGTGAAAAATATGAAATAATTGATATGTTAATCTCAGATTTTAATAGGATTTTCTTTTGTGCACCACATCAATACACAGGAAAAAAAAAAAAAGCTCTTTGAAAGCAAGATTGCTCACTACTTTGAATAAAAATTATAGACTTTTGGGTGAATTTCCAAATGAACTTCTAAAGAACGTGCTTTTTTTTTTTTTTTTCATTAATCATTAGTGTCTGAAACAATACACTGAAAGATCTCAGAGAAAAGAAGGGAACTTTCACCTGCTGCTTTGGTTCACTTTTTGTCATCATATTTAGCCATCACATAGGACCAACTGAGCTATGCCAGTCATAAAAACAACGTAAGAAATAAGTGAAATGACAAGGACCTACCTGGAAAAGGTCTTGTTCATTTAAGGAAAAATAGAGCTTAATTGTGGCTTCAGTTGAGGTTAATTAGAGTTGGCACTCACTATTTTGAAATACTAGAGAAGAATAGAGATATTTTAAAACTGTCTTTAAACCCTGAAAACTTTTACTTTTAGCAGTAGAATTATCTCATGTTTTTTAATAGGAATTTTTTTGACGTCTTACAATGACTTTAGCATAAGTTTGATGGTCTATTGCATGGCTTTGATTTCAGGCACAGCTAAATATAAAAGAATAATGGAGAACACTAATTTGCTGAAGTCTTTGTTTTTCAGAACACCATAGTTTGATGCAAAAAAGTAATGGAATTAAGAGGCCTCTAAATAATATTTTATGACAGAAGCCAATGTCTGGCAACTCAGCAATTTTTTTTAGCCTTCCTTATCAAGCAGGGCCTCAGGAAAGTATTTCTACTCACAGGTTTTCTGGTTGCCTTTGATGCTCATACTTTTAGTTCTCCAGTCTTGAAAAACATGACCGAAAATATAGGTGGAATTATTTTCCATTTTTGTTCACAAAACTGTAACCATTAGTGCTATATGGCATCTATTCCAGGTTGTCCTGTGTATATTAAAAGCTAAAGATGCCATGATACTTTTTACCTAAAATGCGTAAGGAGGAATGTAAGCATGTGGGTAAAATATAGAAGAGCCATTCACAAGTGACTGGGGGAGGACACTGAGAGAAAATGCTGTGTTGAAGAAAAACATGAAGTGAAAAATAAAAGGGAGCAGAGATCATATTTCTTTAATAGAATCTCTTTAGGATTGTTTCCTGAAGAAATGCAAATTGCATACAACTGAGTACCAGAAGAAAAGACAGCAAATCATTAAAGAACATTGGCATCAGTGTGGCAGATTTTCAACACTCTAGATACTGATGCTCTGGAAGTTGAATTTAGGAGAGTTTTTTGTTAGACAAGCAAATAGTTCCACACGTTTACAAATGTGTTCTAATTTTCAGTGGATTTTTAAATTTTTTTTTTTAAATAAAAAAATGGTTTCAACCTATTAATTCCTAATAAAGTACTAGAAAATTTTCATGAGGGTAATAAGAAAATTATTTTCTTCTCTAAAAAGATTGGAAATATGGCTGTATTTTGAATCTCTAAATCTTAAATATTATTTTGCATGGAATCTATATGCTGCCCAGGTATTCCTATAACTGTTGTCTTCAAGAGAGGGAAGCCCATCAACCCTTACAATAAGCTAGTGCTGCCATCTATAGCAAAAGAGACTTTGCCTTTTAGCCTACATCATTCACAGTGCAAGCTGAAGTGTATCAGAAAGAAAAGAACTTACAATTTGAGAACTTACAGACTTACAATTTGAGTAGAGAAAATGGATGACAGTTCACTGAAAATTGTGAATAAAAGCTATGTGCAACAAGAGCAATTACTTTTATACATTTCTATGTATTTTAATTTCCTAATTTTGTTCCAAAAGTAATAGTTGGCAAAGTTATATAAATTACATCTCTCAAAACAAATCTTTTTTTATCCTGTATATCCCAATCTGATCATGATAAAAATGTCAAAAATATCTTTAAAATTGAGCTAAGTCTTTTTAAACCACATATTTTGGATTTTCTCTTGTAAGCTACCTGGACCTAAGTTCAGGGAACTAAAAGCTTTCTGTGTTTCACATATGCTTATTTACACAAAAAGTGACTTCTGTCATGGCCAGTTGTTCAAATTGGCTGGCACCAAGCAGTGAGTGTAAGTGTGACACCTTGTAAGTGTTTCTTAAGAAAACCATCCTTGTTTTTACATTCATACTTTTGAATGCCACTTATCCCTGTAGATCCCAAGTGTCTGACCTCCAGGACAGTCCCGTGGATGATTGTTTGAACAACAAAACAAGCTAACAGGTAGCCAGTTGTCAAAGCAATTGGCAACTAGCAAAACACATTGACATATTGAATCATGCCCTGTTTCTGGGATCTTCTAATGTTTTTGGTTCTTTAAAACATAAATTTGTAGACAAAATGCAACAGTAACATCATGAGGTGGATGTTTTCTTGGCATAAGCATAACCACCACCTATAGCAGTGAGCCATGGCATAGTTTCTCACCTGGTTTTGTAACTTATTACATGATGCCACAATTTATTGGTTGGACAGTTCTTTCAGAGCTTTTCTTTACACAAAGAAACATAAAAAGAAGGATGAAAGCTCATATTAATGCTCCAGCAGCTGTAGCTAATGCCTGTAAGAAGATAAAGAAATAGCACTTATATACTGCAGAATCATAATAGGGAAGACAGGAGAGAGTTGGAAGGAAGCAGTCTCCGATGCAATAAGAATATATATATATATGCTTGGTAGGTGAGATGCAAATGGCTAGTCTTGAGTTATATAACATTATTTCACACTCCACAATACTTTTAATAGGGCTTTAGATTAATTATATAGTTTCTGAATCTTATAACAAATAAAAGAAAAAATATCTAGAAAATATACAGGTTATTAATGAATACTCACTAATTACTATGTATATATTTACTATATGTGTAGGATTACTATACTAATTACTATATATGTATATACTATATGTATAGGATAAAAAATGCATTAATTCATACAGTTGAAATGGATCACTCTATTTTATAGATAACTTACTATGTATCAAAAGCTGGCAATGTTCCCTTTTCCAATGCTCATGCTTATTTTAAAAATAAGGACTCTTGCAGTCAAAGTAAAGGGAATGATGATTTTTATTAACAGTAGTAATAATAGCAGTACTAGCATGTGATGGATATTAGTTTTTCTTTATATTTACCTGAAGAGAAAGACAATCACAGGAACAGATTGTCCAATCTTGAATTTCTACCATTTAATTTCTTTAAAAAGATGCTAGATCTGTCAATATGATCTAGAAGATCACATGATGTTGAAGAAAGAAATAGACTCAGTAACATTCTGTGTTTGCCATAGCCTTAGTTTGTGATTCCACAAAATTACCAGCAGTATTACCTTGATGTCTTTCCATTCTGCTTCTTTGCCTTTGCCCTTCCTTTCTTGTTCCCATTCTTTAGACCCCTCTCAGTCTGCACAAGTGTTTGTGTGCTCATACTTTGAACAAACACAAAAAAACCCTTGAAATAAAAATAAATATTGAATTATTTTTAAAACAAATGCACTTTAGACTGCTACTGTTACTGAATACTTTATCTTTCAAAATCCCAGCCTTATTTTTCTGTGATTTTCTATAATATTTTCATAAGAGTATAGACATTTTGAATTTCTATAATGCATTCTGAGCCATCATGTTGTCCTAGCATAAGGTTGGCATAGAGCTATTTACTCCAAAAACAGCACAGTTAGTAACAACAAAATCCTGCTTATACCCAGCCCATAAACCAGAAACTACAGCTTGCAAATTTTTTTGTGCAAAAACCATTTATTATATAGTTCTTTTCACAAACTAAAAAGATAAGTAAAATGAGACAACAGGTCTTGTTCAACAAGACCTTTCAGCAGATGTCCTATTTAAAGCATATGAGCAATTCCAAAGTCAAAGCACCTCCTTGTATGCATAAGGATATCTTGTTGAGTCTTCTGCAGTACTGAGAATGCAGTGAGGGGTGCCATAGCAACCATAACTCAGCTCTTTATGAGAAAGGGGGAATTCACAGCACTTTTCCATGTTTAATGCAGGTCTCTATGTTCATTTTGCAAATAAATTTGCAAGATATTGACTGAGTACTTTATTTAGCATATTTATGAGTACTGTTGCCCAACAGTCCTGAATCCATAGTGTGGAAACAACAGGTCATAGTAATTCCATTGCCTACATGCATTCCTTTTAAAGCATGATAATTAAGAAAGGTTTTATTCTAAGCAAAGTACATCAGCTGACCAGTAACTGCCATATTAATAGGTTTTTAAGCTTGTCACCAGTTACAAGAACAAATATTACAGCTTATTCCTTGGAAGTTTGCAAATTCTCGGAAGGCAAAACGCTTAGGCCATCTTTGAACCGTGACTGAATGAGAACCGTGCCTGTATACCACTATAATTTTGTCTATATTTATGTGGAAAGAGAAAGGTTTTTAGCTTGCACACATTCACTCCAGCATTCTTGTTACTCTTGAAGTCAGTAAAAGATACTTTTACTTTACTCTCTTTTGGTAAAAGAGCAGAAGGAAAAAGTTTTTCGTTGATATGCATTGCTGGTGATCTACTGAACCTAAATTACCGCTCTATGAATGGAAAGGGATGGAAAGCTTCAGTCCACCCATACATAAGTGTCTCACATGGGATGACATCTTCTATTTGTTTCTCTGCAATTACTGTTGAAGAAAACTAGATGACCATCTAAAAATAGATTACTAAATTTTAAGCCTAGGCAAAACATACATCAAATTTGGCATTACTTTGGTCATTACTTAGCCTTTACAACTGAATTGTGATACTTGTGCAGAGAAATCCTTTAACCTTTCAAAGACTTTTGTGCACATGGTAAAGTCCACACAAATCACATTTTTATTTGTGCCATTTTCTTAAATAGACTGGAAACAATATTTTTGTAGGTATTTCATGCATATGGAGGTAGATTTTTGTTTTGATAGGCTATTGAAAAGAAGAAACTCCTCTAACTAACAAGAATGTCTTAGTAAATAAGCAATAAGATGATGAGGTACAGCGTAGTCCTCACAAACAAAATAGCTTACAGCTCATCTGTGTGAAATGAGATGCTACTGATTTCTGAACCTCCGAATGTTTTGAAGGCATGAAAAAAACACTACAACTATTGAATAAATTAATGGAAGAAAGCTGTTATAATGCCTTTATTTTTGTTTCCTTTTCCACTTCAACCAATGTGCTATTTTCAAGATCTTTCTGTTTCCTCTTACAGCAGTTACTCACAAAATCGCATAAGAAATTGAAAAGGTGTTAATTAGCTAACAATGAATTGTGAAGTTCAAATAAGAATGGCATTCTATTGGAGGGAAAAGGGAGGGGGGAAAGGCAGCTACATTTAGCTGCATGTAGCTAAACCCAGACCTGCAGACATCCGTGTGCCTGCCTACCTACTGATCTGTGGGAGTACTTTGACTGTCCGTGTGAGTTGAGTAAGCATACAAGAAGCTATTCATTGCTTCAGAGCCTTGCAGTGTGCCTTTGTTCAATATTTACAAGTGCTGATCGCTCCTCAGAGGACTGGCACCACTCAAATCTTCCAAATCTATCTCAAATGCCATGTAAAGGTAGGAAGGATCGTATTTGACAAGAGCTGGAATTTAGCTTTTCTGCGTTAGTATCAGACAATGATTTACTACACGTTTCATGAAGCACACATTGCCATGCCATTTCCATTTCTGCTAGAGCACTGTTTTTGTCTGAATTTTTTTTTTCCTCCCCTAGTTCCTGGTCGCTGATTTTGCTGCAGTTTTAAAAATGCACTAGTTATATCTTCTTAAAATGAAGCAGAAACTCAAAATCAGTCAAGCTTAACACTAATTTAGCAAGTATTGCCCTTCACCATGAAGCCCTTCCCAAGTGACTTGGAAAAACACCTGCTTGTATGTAATACCATGGCTCTTGTCTTGCAAAACCTGTGAGGTTTTGCTTAAGGACTATACCAGTGGTCAGCATTAATCCTTTCTCAAAGTATTTTCACTGTGTACCAAGGTATGGGATCTCTCCCTCTCCTAGGCTCTTTTATTCTTGCCAGGGGTTTGACAGTGTTTATGTGAAAGTGTAACATGGAATGACATCAGTTAGTCTGCATTCTAAGACTGGAGACATGAATTGTAAATAATCGGTGTCGGAGGTTAAGTTTACAAACACAGGTAAATACATTAAACACACTACTAGTAACTGTGTCCCTGTGTGGACTGACTAGCAATACTAGCAATGTTTCCATTTCTGATTAGGCCTTAAAAAAAAAAAAAAAGTTCTGACCTGAGGCATCATCTTTATACTATTTGTAACTTCAGGTATCCAAATGAGGCACCTAAACCTAAAACTTAATGGCCCATAAGTCCTTGTCTACCCTAAGAAGATACACATTCAATTTTGTATGAGCTGATATTCCTCCTCCATTCACTTTCTAATGGATATGCCAGTATTTTAGCAGAGCAATTAGATGTGGAAAAATTAAATGGGATGAAAAAGAATGTATGTAAATAATATGATGCAAAGCACTATTAGATATTTTCTCTTCCTTCATGTTTGATACTTCCTGCTCAACTATTTATTTCAAAATGCCAGAAATGTGCTTTAATGATGAATAAGATAAATCTTAAGACTGACAGTAGTGTTGTCACACTAAGAAAAAGCAACATTCAAATTTCATGAAATTTATTCCATGTGGTTGAGTAAATGTATTTGAATCTTCTCTATCAATCAAACCTAAGAGCAATATTTTTCTTCTGAAAAAGGAAATATAAGAAACTATCATGGTTTAGTGTCTTAAAAACTTTTTTCTGCAAGTTTGCTTTACAATTTTGTATCAAAACAGAGAAAAACAAAATATAAATCCTATTACTTTTAGCAGACCTATCTTAATATCACAAAATCAGCATGTAAATAATTTGTCAGGACAAATCTGAGAAACCAGGAGATCAGAAATACACAAAGGATTTCACAAGAAGCAGCATCACCTACCTCACAACATCAGTGAGAATCCCTGTGTAACAAGATTTACTACTTTTCTTATTGAGCTCTATAAATTCCCTAAAAAATAATTTTTTTGAATTTTGGAAGAAAATACCACCATTTTATTCTTGCTTATAAGTAGAGAGAATGCTCATCAAATGTTCTGTTTGTCATGTTGAGATTTTTAAAATCCTGTGCATTTGTTACATGTGCAATAACTTTTTTTTGTGTACATCCTCCTTCTTTAATTAATTTCCACATATTTGCTTGTGAATGCAGGCATCAGTTTCAAATCTATTGCCTAGTTCAAATATGGATTTGCACTCACTCTATTAGTTAGTTTAAATGAGCAAATATATGCCAATACATGAGAATTGCACATCGAGCACTTATATGCTGCATATAGGAAGCATAATATACATTTTAGGTTAATTTATCTCCACAAAACAGCAAAATAAAATTATTAAGATGTACAACTATTATCCAGATCTATCCATACTCAATCTTGCAAAAAATTGTTTCTGTGGCATTTAACATAACTTGAAAATAATTTAGTCAAGATGAGAACTCAGAAGTAGCTGACAAGTTAAGAAAGGCTATATGCAAGCTTGAAAACTGAAACAAAATTATACAGAGCTTTCAGTCAGAGCACTATTGAAAACAACAACAACAAAAAAATCCATGCTAGTTGGTATATGATAGCTAGCAAGCTCCATTCTAAAAGCATAAATGAAAGAACATCAAAATAAAAAGCAATCAGCCTTCCACTCCACTTGACCAGTCTTCTCTGCTCTGCCCTTATGAGGCCCCACTTGGAAAGCTGCATCCAGCTCTGGGCCCCTGAACACAGGAAAGACATGGACCTGTTGGAGCAGGGCCAGAGGAGAGCCACAAAAATGGTCAGATGGATGGGACATTTCTTTTACGAAGAAAGGCTGAGAGAGTTGGGGTTGCACATCCTGCAGAAGAGAAGGCTCTGGGGGAGATGTTTTGCAGTTTTTCAATGCTTAAGAGAGCTTGAAAGAAAGATGGGGACAGACCTTTTTAGCAATAGGACAAGGGGTAATGGCTTTGAACTAAAAGAGGGTCAATTCAAATTAGATGTAAGGAAGTTTTTACAATGAGGATCATGAAACACTGGAGTAAGATAATCTGAGAGGTGGTAGATGTCTCATCCTTGGAAACATTCTGAGCCACCTGGGCTAGTTGAAGATGTCTCAGCTCATTGTCAGGGGGATTGGGCTAATGACCTTAAAAAATCTTTTCCCACCCAAACTATATTGTGATTCTGTAATTCTATGATCCCACATCCAGCAAATGCAATGACTTTTAAATACAGAAATACATTCTTGTTTAAGTCTCTTCAGTACTCTTGTATGAGTTTAAATCAAAGTAGAATGTTAATTTCCAAAATTGACAAAAACAATGGTTCATTGTCAGGGTAAAGATATATATTTTCTAAAGCATATATTAAAGACCTCTGTGAATACTGGATTATTTACCTCAGCTTCAAAATACAACACAAGTACAATGGTAATTTGTACTTAGTCTCTTATTTTTACATATTTTAAGCTAGGTTAACATATTTTCAATGCATCAGCTTCAGAAAAAAAAAAGAGTTTTACAGCTGATGCTTTGGTCTCTTCTCTGTCAAATGGATGTCAATTCCATAAGCCTATCCTAACCCTCTAGTCAGACAAGGAATCAAATTTTCTTTTTAAAATCAGTTTCAGACATTGTAGCTTAAGTGTAAAAGCCTCAGAGTTATGTTCCTGAAGTATTTCAGAACTATGTTACAGTTCCCCACAGGCTAGGGGATACAGGAAGAATGTTTACTAAATTAGATCCCAGTAGAATACTGTGAAACATCCTAAAACGCACTTTCAGCTGGTGCAAACTTTTGCAATTAATGTATTATAAAATATTATATATATATAGTATTTTCTTGTTTACAAAAAAACCCTATATTATAGTAAGTTATAGAACAGTGCATAAGTGAGTTGTTGGTATTGTCCTTGGATGTGTCTTTAGCAACTTGTGCATATCTGAGATATTACCATAAGCACATCACAAATTGTCTCAAAATTCTTATGCATGTGTTTTCTTTTTTTTTTTCTTAACTTAACTGATTAGCTTATGGAAAAGAATTAAAGGTCATTCCCAATGGAAGAATAAGTGAAAGACAGAATTTCTGTGGAGATTTAGGTCAACCTTGCATGAAAAGAAGACGCCTAACTAACTGTAAGACAGTAGACTGGTCAATGTGAAGGTTTGAAATGTGGGGATTGGTCTGAAAAAAACCCATTTCTCTTTAGAAATGTAACCAAAAGCACTGAGGGTTGAAATTATGGTCAGGAGTTAGCCAAATGAGATCTTGCCGAAGATCTGTATGTTCTTTGGTTGGTCAATGGATCTATGTATCAGGTATGAAATAATTCTTTCCGAAAGAATAAAAAAAGAGTTAATCCAGTAGCAGCAAACATTACTGAAAATAGCACATATGGAGTTGTTCTAGGTCTAAGCTCAGAAGCCACAATCTTAGGAAACAGGCAATTCACATGAAGTTATTTTTTTATTACTTGGCTTAGCCCCTGAAGTGCTGCTAACTAGCAAGTGGTATTTAAAGCAATTTAATCTAAAGCTGTATTTTTCTCCTGCAAATGTTTTTAGAACATTTAAGTGAAGCTGAGGTAGTTGACAGTGGTCACAGATTTTAGCTTGAGAAAAGGGGAGCAAAAAAACCCCTCAATTTGTTTAACCAGGAAGGGAATGTATTTATACTAATACATATTTCTTGAATAAAACTTCATTTCAGAGGTCATGTTTCCAGAAAGCAAACCAATTTTTCATCAGTCAGACTTCTTACTCTACCACTGCCTCACTGCTGTGAAGTATACTTGCCTTTTAGTACAGCACTGTTCTCAGCCCAACTGTACCCCTCAGCTCTTGGAGAGGGCAATGCCTCCTCCTTCTTCTTTCAGCAAGGTGAGGAAATGAGGGGTGAAGGTACCTCCTACTTCCACTCAATTTGTTAAGGTTGAAACGATTGTGCAAATTAAAACATCTGAAAAAATAGTCCAAATACATTATCTTCTTTTGGAGAAAGTGAAAGCCTCCTGAAAAGAATTTGTTTAAAGGGCTTTTTCTGTCGAAGCACTGCATTTTCATTGATACGAGTTCCTTTGTTATGGACTTCGATAAGAGAAATGTTAAAAGTCTGAATTTTTTTGTTAAAATCAAAAAATTTGATTGTCAAATGACCTAGAGGTCCCAGAAAATTGCATCCTGATTTTTTTTCACTATGAAAGGAAATTACAATTAACTTATAATTGGCAACTGAGTGAAATGGCTACATTTTTTACAACTAACAAGTATGGAAGAAAAATAGCAAGTGCAATTTGTTCAATATATGAAAAAATGAGCCTACATGTCAATGCTGTATTGTGTCAACATGATACTGTAATGCATACATGCACAGGTTAAAAAAAAAGCTTCATCTACATTGCTGCAAACTCAAAATAAAAGTTTATGCATGCTGGAGAGTCTCAGAGTTTGCACTAAATGCAGAGAGAAGAGATTGTCGCTTAAGAAGAAAAAGATGTTTCCGATATGAAGAGGAGAATAAAGGAAAGTGCTTAACAATGGATGAAGGCACAAAATTGTAAAAAAACCCTACAAAAATACAAAAAATAACTACAAAAATAAAATGTGTTAACTGGAATCAGAGATTTAGACAAGGATAGCACCATGAATTCACTTACGACTGAGAATGAGTTATTTGAACTGCATATGGAATGAAGGAAAAAGATGAAAAAGATCACAGAAGAGTGGAATGGAATTGTACTGGCAAATATAAAAAGAAAGAGTAGATTCTGAGATAACAGAAGGAAAAGTAAAAATGTATGCAGAGAGCCTAAATGTGATGAAAATAAGGCAGAGAAGATAAGGAAGATTTTTTTTCTATTATGAGTTTTGACTGATACTGTCTGATAAACATATATTTCATGAGGAACAATTATTTTAGAAGACAAAGCTGAATTTAAAACAATAACTTCTAGAGGTTTGTTATTGTCTTGTTGTTGTGCTTTAAACACAGATGGAAATTAAGCATCATGCAGATGTTCACTCAACCCTCCCTTCTCATCTCGCCGCCCCAAGTGGAGTGGAGAGATGGATCAAAGTAAAATTTGTGTGTTGAGATAAGAATTGTTTAATAATTGACAATTAAGCAAAATACAAAAATAATGGTAAAAAACCCAGTAATTACAATAAAAAGGAAACCAACAAGTGCTGCACAATGCAATGCCAGGTCCCCATTCCTGAACCAAGATTGATCATGCTTCCAGCTAATTCCTCCCCATTTATGACGTTCTGTGGTGTGGAATATCACTTTGCCCAGCTATGTTCCCTCCCAGTTTCTTTTGTTTACTTCCTCCTTACCTCCTTAGCAGAGCATGAGAAAAGGAAAAAAGTCCTTGACTTGAGATAAACAAGTCTTAAAAAAAAAAAAAAATCTGTGTATTATCAACACCATTCTCATTCTGAATACAAAACACAGCACTCTAACAGCTGCTGAGAAGAAATTAACTCTACTCTAGCTGTAAACAGGACACTTGTTTTTGGGAGGAAAAAAGTTAAAATCAATTCAATAAAGAAGGTTGATTTTATTTTAGAAAGTCCAGAAATAAATACTTGATGAGTGGTTATGACTAGATCTTCTGCCATGACAAGGACGTGTGCAGCAATGCATTCTGTGAAAAACTCCAGAACAATCAACTAACAAAAAATACCACAGACTGTTTAGAATATTCTGTGGAACTCACTGGAAATATATTTCAGTCAAATTATGAAACGCATCTTTTGTGGACTAAAACATTTGAGACACTAGGCCAAAGTTAATACTTATCCCTTGCAAGACAAAATATTTTCTACTACAAGAAACACTGAATTTTAGTGATTTCCAGTGGGAAAGATAACCATTGCTAAAAAAGGAAGGGATAGAATGGGGAATTTTCTTTGTTAACCTAGAAGAGAAGAGTGACAGAAACTGCTTTAAAACATTTTTCTTAATATGGAGAACAAAGAGAGCAAGCAATGCCATTGTTTAAGAAGGAAGGAAATGCTTCCTTGTCCTATGAACTGTGATCAAATTCTAAACTTACAGGAATGAGATTGAGATGTTTCATGAAAGGTATCCCTCCCCTCATACTTAACTTCTGGTGAGAAATTCCTTGCTAAATATCCCATTTGGACATATCATCCCCAAATAGTTTAACCTGGATCCCACAGGTAGATGAAAACTAATCCCATTTGTATAAACACAGATTATGTGTCCAGTCTGAAGCTCTGACCTCAGACAGAAAGGCAGGAAGCCTGGTGTGCCAGGCATGATACCAGCATTCCCCAATGATCTAAAACATAGTTCTTTGCTGTGCTCATGTTCAGATGACCTTTCCATTCAGGTCCACCTTTCTATCTAGACCACGAGAACCAGTGTCTGTGGTGCACATATGCAAAGCCCTCTGCACTCTTTGCTAGGGGATGAGGCATCCAGAGCAGCACTTGTGTGTCAGACATTGCCTCCTCCTTCCTTGGTGAAGGCCGTGAACAAGCCGAGCATCCAGTGGAATGGGGGTGTGATAACATGGAAATTCTTCTTGAACTGTAAAAAGTCCAGTGGTAATGCTACTAATAAATCTTGGTATCATCTGTTTAATTCCCTTCTCCCAAAGGATCTGTAGTAGCCTCATATCTTCCTGAATCCTCCAATGTTTTCTGGCTGAACTCACTCACTCCCTAGTGACATACAATTCATGGCCCACTGTCAGGGAAAATTCCATCTTCCCTGACACTCTATCCTTGTTGGTTTCAGTTACACCAGATTTCTTGTTTCCTGCTTTGTTAGGAGATGACAGGAGTCAAGGGGAAAGGAAAGAGGCAGGGCAGAAAGTGGCTTTATAAGTAGTTACCCTGGTTCAGAGCAGTGAAACAGTAAGGGCAGGAGGGACAGGGACCGAAGATGCCTGATCAGGGCCTGCATGAAGGATACCACCACTGTGAAAATCTCCCTCACCTTCCTGCACTGAGCCAAGAGCTGCAGTTCTGTTCTCTTTCCATCCACTTCTCAAGGGCCTTCTCTTCCATGGTTAGGTGTTTGGTAAAAATGCTTTATTCAATGGGTGAATATCCCTTTTCTGTTTTCTAATGAACTTTCAACATCCCAAGACCTACAGTCCCTGTCCCATTGGGCCCTCACAGCCAGATCTCTTGTCTCTCCAAGTGACAGCAACTTTGATAATTCAAAGCATACCAATCCTACTCCTTATTTCTCCTTGTGTCCTTATCCCCTGTGCATTCCTTCCAACTTACTACTAGTCAGTGCTTTTACCTGCTACTTCCATATCTGTAATGTTATCCTGTAATAGGGTATCAAATCTATTTTTCTTCCCATGTTGTCCAAAAAAGTTTTGCACTAATTTGTAACACTGATCTGTCAGAATCATTGACTTAATTTTATAGCAAACCTGAACATTGAAAACACATTCACTGAATTATATTCTGGTGATGCTGGTGATCCTTGTTCCATTTGTAAACCACTGATGGAATATGCCTGTTAGTATTAGTTAAATGTCTCTTTAACTCTTCACACTTAAAACACTCATTATGGATCATCAGTTAGTATTTTTATTTCTCAGTTCTTTTTGCTTGTGCAGTAGACGTTGGTCATACTTTTGTCATTATTGTTATTATTACTATTAAAGAAAGCTTTTGCTACAGGAATTCTGTGATCAAAAAGTCTCTACAAGAATATCTAATGAATTCAGCTGATGACTGAGCATGTATGAGCTATAGATGTGTCAAAGGAAGGCAATGGTTCTTGACTCACCTGATTCATTCTGTGACAGATGTTACACTCAAGGAGTAGGGAAATGTTGGAAATAAGCATTATTTATTCATTCCACAGTCTCCTGCGGCAAAAACTACAGTAGTGACAGTGCTCACCCACACTGAACAGCTTAGAAATGCCAATTTATGATTAAAAAGAAAGCTAGTTGTTCTGTTAACATGGATACCTTTCAGAGCACAATAAAGGAAAAAATAATCTACTTTCAAGGCCTTACTGGCTACACAGTATGACATGTACCAGAGCACATTACTGCAAGTTTTATTTATTCCAATGTGCAGGCAGGGATGGCAGACATTTTTTATGCAAGCCTAGAACGCACACTGGCCTTTTTCAGGGAGTTGATTGGGGCCCAGTATATGAGATTTCTCTATAAATAACTCTCGACATTTCTTGGCAAAGAGGGGAATTTCACCCTGAATGTAGATGTTACTTCTAGATGAATGACACTCCCAACTCTCCGGTCTCTTCCTGGAATATACATTGCCACAGGTGGGTGCCACTAAAAAAATTACATCAGTGCAAGGTCAACTATAATTCTCTCACTCTTGTCAGTATCTAAAGAGCCAGCAAAAGACAGTCACATGTGCTTTAGCATTCAGTAGCTTTGTATATTTTGGGATATCAAAGTTCCACTTCCATTGTGATTCTGTAAAATTTGTGATCTTTGCAGGGAGGTGATGGAGAGAAGTGGGTGATAGAGAACAATGCATTTGAAAGAAAGCCTTACCACTATGTTCAGGCCTGGGTGGGGGCTTATTTATTTATTTATTCTTTCCTTCTAACCTTTTTTTTAGGAGATGAACAAATGTTTAGCAGAGAGAAAGATCTTTAAATCTCACAACCCAGAACTAACCTTACCCTTTGCTAGCCCATCTTGCCTTCAGCCTCATTTGAAGCTCTGGAAACTGCTGGTGAGGGCGTGGCACATGAGCTGTGAGTGCCCATGTGGTCTCCACTTCAGCTTTGAGCCATGGGCAGACAGCGTTACTCAATCTGCTGCTTCTAACAGTTGTGGGAAATCTGTCATTATTGATCTATTTAGACCATTATACTACCTAGAAGCTGTGACAGATTACTGCAATCTTCTCCTTTTCTCTTCCTTTCCATTTCTTCCCTGACTTCCTCCACCAGCTACGAATGTGGAGTGGTTCCCTTTTGTGCATATTCCCAAAGCATAATCGGGTAGGGAAATGTGCACAATAGCTGTCTCCTGCCAGCTATGTAGCTTTATTCTTCAATGACAATCTGCTATTTGCTTTGTTGCTTTATATATTCATTAGTCCACCATTTGCTCTGTAGCTTTATACATTCATTAAAGGTCTGTGAAACATGCTATCAAAATGTCAAGCACCTTGCAGCTCTGATTCACGTCTGCTCAGTATTCAGGTATTAGTTCCAGCAAACCTTCTCTGAACTTTTAATTGCAGCTGGTACAAACTTTGTTCTCTTCCTGCCTGTCTGCAAACATCTTTTGAGACTGTTCTGTGATGTGTTTGAAAGCTGAATCTTGTCTTTCTATAGAAAATCAACACCCTTCTTTCTATTTCTCTGACTGTATGAAAGTGTTGTCAGTGCCTCAGAGGATCAATTAGAAACTATTCCACTTGTGTGACTATAGAAAGACAATCTGAGCTCTTTCTTTAATGGAAAAAAATATCAAAAGACTTACTTATGTCAGTCTAATTTCTGTCTGAATTAACTAGAGCTTTGAATTCGTGGAATTCTATTTTCAGTCTCTCAGAAAGCCCACATGTAGACAGTTCAGTATGACAGCAAGGCCACAAATGGTCCATTCCTTGGATCACCACTCTTAACAATGCCCCACAACTAGTTTGAAACAGTAGCTCTAAACAATGTCTGACTGCAGTACATAAGCAACAGAATATCACTGACTAGGTGTGACTATGTGACACACGAGTGCACGAGTTCAAAATTGGTGCACGAGTTCAAAATTCCATGTGCCTTGTACCTTAGCCTGACTTTTATTTATCCTTTCAACCTGGGTGTATCCTGTCATCTATATCCAAAACGACAGTAAGGTCCTGTTCACAAAATGTTAGATTTTCTGACTGAAGTACAGTGATTTTTGAACAACACGTCTTAAGGAATGAACAAGACATCTGTGGGAATGTCTATTACTGGAAATTAGGAAACCACAGGGACTCACGAGGCACACATGGAACTTGTGATAGAATATAAACATCCCTGAGTTATGCAGCCACCCAGAAAGTATAAATGAAGGTTTTAATTAACCTCTGCTGTGAGCAAGCAGATTATTAGAAATAGCAGTTCAGAAACTCTATTCTAGGTAAAAAGAGCAACCACTGGTTCCTCAGAAGAGATTTCTGTGGTACACATTAAGGAAAGCTTTGGAAACAGAGACTGTCAGTAATGGAAAGTAGAAAACAAACCAATGAAAGCAAAGCTTCTTCAAATTTTACACAGGCTTTCCACAATAAGATCAGTAGCAGAAAGTGCGGTAGAGGACATTAAAGACTTTGAGAAAAGATGTGGTCTCCTCGTAGAGAAGAATCTCAGACTTATATGACTGCTTATCATGTATATTGATACTATAAATTCTTGAGTTACAATGAATTAGCAGAGATTATGGCAGGCAGGATGCCTGCTGTGTCAGAAGTGTCTTGTGTGGATATTAGCTGTCTGGTGGTCAAGCCTCTTGTTGTAACAAGCTTTCCTGCTATGGAGCTACTGTCTTTCAGCACAGCAGCACTCCTTTCCACCTCCATGATCTCTGGAATAGTTTAAAATACTGATAAGCAAAGTATTTGTATGCTGGTTGAAACAAAATTAGGACTGTGGGAAATGAAGATCCACAAGGAACTCCTCTAATACAGGAGTGATAATGAAACTACATAAGACTCTCCAAGCTGCAATAGAAATAAGCACCTTGAGCCCTTACAATCAGAAGGAGAGAAAAGAGACCAAAATAAGTGTTTATCGAGCTATTGTCCAGTTCTGCTTTGAGCAGCTATGAAGAGTGATTTCTAATAAATAAATTACTGTAAAATAACATATGGAACTGCCTCTGTACCAAAAGATAGTTTTTGAAAAGGTAAGTAATTTCCCCCTTCATAACAATACTGAGTCAGCCCCTTGTAATTTCTCAAATGCAGTGAGAATACAGAAACTGAAAAGTCTAATTACATAGTTTTTCTTCCTATGAATCTGACTTTCTTTCTGTTAGTATGCAAGCAGAAATTTAAATCTAAGTCTAAGGATCATCAGACCAAGTAGCCAAGGCTGCTATTTTGAAAAGGTCATCTTCTTACATGCAAAGCATTTAGAGTGAAATCCAAGCCTTGGCAAGTCTCCTATTGATCTCATTTATTTCAGATGCATATACTGATCAGGAAAAACACTTTTCAATGAGAAAGGAATTGAACAGGAAATGTAGCTTTATGAATAAAAGTTTTACTTATTATTGCTATAAGATTTTCCTTTTGCATTCCAGGATTTGCATTGCAGGATTTAAAGAAAAAAAAA
Source organism: Sylvia atricapilla (assembly GCF_009819655.1). Classification (NCBI taxonomy): domain Eukaryota; kingdom Metazoa; phylum Chordata; class Aves; order Passeriformes; family Sylviidae; genus Sylvia; species Sylvia atricapilla. The sequence continues at coordinate 43,004,253 of NC_089144.1, forward strand.
ATTAATTCTTTGAAAAGTTGTATTTAGTTCACCTATATCACTGTATGGCACTTTCTTCAAAGCTAGTTTATATATTGGAAAAAAAAATCTTCTGCAGACATTTCATATTTTAACCTGATTAACTCAGTTATTTTTATTTATTTTTTTCATTGCCTTCAGGTACATGACCCATTCCAATTAATTACTACAGATGATAAAAATAAGCGTCTTATTAGATAGAAGCCACAGCTAGCATGGTACTCTCATTTAGGATACTACAATAAAGCCATGCAGAAATGAAAAGCTTTAGAAAAGTTTTTAACATACACAAATTATTGGAAAGATGAGATTAACTCCCATATCTACAAAATCTCTTTTATAGCTGAATTTTATAGTGTCTGAGAACCAGGATCTCCAAGACAGTAGACCAGAATTTAGACAGGAGATGTGATATGTACATTATAGTAATCAACAAAAAAGCCTAGAACAAAAAAAACCCTACTGTTAAAAGCAGAAAATCAGAAAAATTAGAGTACTTTTGAACAACCATGTGCAACCTAAGTGTACTGAAATGTCATTTTATCTATTTCATCTATTACTAGAAAAAAATTAAAAGGCTAAGTTTTCATTTGTATGTGATATTTCTACAAAGCACATCTTTTAATTTCACAGTAAATTTGTCAGGCACTAAAGTTTAATTCTTTACATATCTCCATTCAGTTTGGAGAATGGCTTGAAAAAGGAGATAATTATAACATCTCCATCAGACAGGGTGATAACTATAAGGTCTATGTCAGGCAGAATGTTGCCTTCTCAAGTGGTGAACATCCCTCTATTTCAGGATCAGCTAAAAAAAGAATTGGATGATGGAAAATTTTGGAAATGTTATAACCTTGTTGTTGTTGTTATTTTTGGAAAGAGTCTCCAGTCTTTGAAAATTTTTTTTATTTACAATTGAAAATATGAGTGAAAGGGTGGAAGAAGTTTTTGAAAGTGTCAAACACCTTGGATACTAAGAGAAATCATTTTTGTTTGACTACACAACATTTAAAAAAGCGTTTTCACCAACTAGAAGTATCAACTATTCTCAAAGTCTTTTGTGCAGCAAAAAAAATGTACGGGTTAGAAAGTCAGGGTAATGCCCCCAAATTGGGAGTCTGAGTTGGAACTTGAGTTTGTCAAAGAGGTTTCTCAATGCTGCTGGCGAATTTCTGCCTGTTTACTGGAAGTACATGCTTGTTTAAAAATACAGGGGATCATAAAGGAGATGTTTTTCAAAGTTCCTAGGCTATTCCTTTTCTCCCTCTGTATCTAAGCTGAAAATGTTTGGTCTATGGGAAGTATAAGTCTATGTATTAAGCAAACTATCAGTTCTGCTTTAACTTAATTTCCTTTCTCTAACCATGATACATATCAAGGTGACAACAAGCATTCCTCAAAATAGCAAGGATCAAATTCATTATCTTCTGAAAAAAATTGCTTGGCATTTATGACATTTAAACCCCATTCTTAAATGCATTCAGGGAATGTGATGAGGCATGACAGCTCTCAGTCAAGCAACATAGATATCACGGTCTATAAAGGATGGGGCAGGGATGCTCTATAGGTCACAAAATGTGCCTTAAATTGCTGACAGTGGCATTTTACACTGGTAAAAACTGATGAATTCTTCTGTTTTATTTTTCTTTTTAATCATTAATAGCACAGAACACAGCCACCTAAGGGTGTTCCTCTTTTGCACGGACTAAGGACAATCTTGTTTTCCACTTTTCACAGATCTTCTGCAGGAATCTGTAATTAAATAAATCAGAATTTAGATTTTGTATCTGTAGACTGCAGTTGATACAGTCTTACTTCACACCAACAGTGCAATATTAAAAATTATTTCATTTCTAGCAGTTTTCTTCTAACTACCATAGGAGTATGTGGCAGATGTGCTAGAGCAGTGAATTCCAAATTGTGTGCAGAGACAGTGAAGGAGGCAGCTCTGCAACTGAGGACAGGAAGAGATTACACTGGTGATGCAATTTTGAAAATGGTACATGGAAATGCTGTCGACTAAGAGCACAGACTATGATTCCTGGGGCACCTTAGATAAATACCTCTCTTCGTTGACAGGCTTAAAAGCTCAATCAATTGCTGTGAACTCTAAAAAGAAGCATCAGACACTCATGTAAATGCTTTCACTATTTACAATCATAGACTTAATTATATTACATTTAATTACAGTGAAGTACTGTCTGTAGATGCCTGTCTTCTCTTCATCTGTCTCCTGTCAGTCTTAAAACCATTTCATTGACATGCCTGGAAAATAAACTTGTTTTAAGAAAACTCTTCCTATCAAAGCTGAATGAAATTGATTCTAAAGAAAAATGAATGACATTAGAATAGTCACTTGTACTTCTAGGTTTTATAGCATAAATAATATTTATCAAATTAAACTTTTTCAATAGTAATTATTTTGTTTTGGTAATAAAAACAGTATGCTGCTTTTTTCTGTGTTGACATTAATTTTTCAATCTCAGGACTATCAAATCATCAGATCTATGTATGTGACACACCTCTTCTGTTGCATTTATATTTTTTATTACAACTTTATAAGACTTCTCTTCAAAAAACCCTATGAATCTTATTACAAAAGAGCTATTGAGATGGATGTTTTTACAGCCATTTCATTGCTAATTTTCCTTTCTTAGCATACATATGCTTTATTTGGTATTTTGCAAGAATTTGAAAGCATCTTGTCAAAGAAAAAGTAGTTATTTTTCTATAATTACATATGTATAGTCCAGTTCAGTGTCCTTGCTGTTTGTCAAGCCGCACTGGGTTAAGTTCTAGTTGCAGTTAACAAATCTTTGAATTCTTTAATGTAGGGAGGTGCCATAAGAAAAATCTATGTCACAATGTCACGTGAGTTATCTGTCAAGACATTTCAAATCTCTCTGAAGATATGGTCGAACTAATGAATTCCTAATATCCACTGTTTCTAAGGCATGTGTTTAAAGCCCTATCTATGTCACAGATCAATATCTTAGAGAAATAAGAAAAAGGAGGAAAGTATTTCAATGATGAGACCAAAAATCAATTGTTTTCTGTCAGATTTGATCTATACCAGCAAGACCAATTGAGATGCTCCAAAATGTTGACAGAATATCTTTGAACAGAAACCAAAATCAAAAGAAAACATTAAAGTGACTATAATTTGAAATAGGAAGGTGACAGTCATCACTGATTGCCATATTAAAGTCAAGACCTTTATTTTTAGCTTCCTTTAGTTTGAGCTTTTGTTCATAGATACACTTTTTAGGAGTTCCTCAGATGCCATTTAGCTATTTTAGTCAATAAACAAAAATAGTTATATCTCTATTGTAACAAAAGAAAAACAAAACAAACAACAAATCAACCCTAAATTAGTTTCAGAATTTAGTTTGGATTTGTAGTGATAGAGGAAGAAATCAGATTCAGTTTGTAGATAATGGCACCTAATGCAGGGATCTCTAAGTAGAATTTCAGACCTACATTGAGCAAGGTGTGTAGACTGTCATTACACTGATAAAATCTACATCCTTTTCGTGATCTTAGATAAGTGTGTGAGCATAAAATTTAGGTGTCTTTATATTTTAGCTATGTTGTTTTATGTAGTTGTTCATCTTGAAACTGAATGGTGATTGATTGAGACAGTCATGCAAAAAGTCTCTGGTTCCTTTAAGGAGGGATAAATAAAAGATTGCATGAGATTCTTGTGATGATCTCTCTGAGCCTGAATTCTGTAATTTTGCGTGCAATTTTCCCTAATTCAGTTTTTTTCTGTGACCAAAAGAAGAGAAAAATAATTGACAAAGGGCTTGAGAATTGACTGGCTTTCAGGCTATGTATGAAGCTTTCAGACTACAGCTATCAAAAGGCTATAGACATTAGGAACCATCTAGACTAATGAGCTCAATATATTGGGGACCATCATCTGTGCTATTAAACTCTTCTCTTCTAACCAGAACAGCCTTGTAACTGCCTAGTGAGGGTAATACTCAACCCACGTTAACCCCTGAACGGCACTCAGGAGGTTGTTTGGAGCAGGGATAGCTGCCTTGGGCCAGATCACCATGGCACCTAGTCTAACAATTTAGTGGTCTCCGCTGACTTCTTCTGGGTCTGGAAATATATCTTTGTACTCTTCAGTTTATTACTAGAGATACAGGTTATGTGTTTCTCTAGCAACATATTTATAGAAATGTGTAAAATCATGAGTGTTTCTATGCTGTGGCTGAAGAGGAATTTGGACACAATAAGACAAGCACATTAATAGATGTTTCAGATTTCTCTTTAGAGAAAAAGAGCAATATTTCCACCCTATCTAGATATGGAAGATTAAATATTACATAATAATGCTACAGGTGAGGTTTAAAACTATAGAGAGAACCGAGTTTTGAAGGAAAGATCATAGAAAATACCCAATTTTTGGTTATTCAGAAAAGTCAGGATAGCACTGCTCTGATCCACTTCTCTCCACAGCCCTAAAATAATGAGAAACAAAAGATGCCCAATATGTGCATAACTTTGAACTGAATCTTTCTTTTAAAATATCCAGTATTTTCAGGAATTTATTTTGTGAAATTTTTCACATTGATTACTTTTTTTAATTGTCATATGCCTCCTCATTTGATTGGTTTGGATTATCTTTCTAGAAGTTTTTTTTTTAATACTTTATTTTTCAAGTTGTACCTAGTTGGAGAGATAACATACTTAGCAATGTCTATTTCTGTTCTCCTGAAGTAAAGCAATTAAAACTTGCTGCACTTTCAGTTTGTGTGTTTAGTAGATATCTGTCAACACTCCCTACCTGGATTTTCTTTTTCTCTCCTGTGTATTTTAAGCGTATATTTGCACTTCTGCAGGAATTTGAGCAAGGGCTGAATGCTAAGCAGAGAGAATGTCACAAAATCGGGGTAACAGAATGGATGAAGCTGGAAAGGATTTCTGGTCCCAACACTTCTGAGATGGCCTCGCAGCACTGAATAAAGGGGAAGGATGGCTGGCTCACATTCCATGTGGGCTACTCTCCCCTGCTGTGTGGCTCACGGCACATTTGGTTACCTGGGCTGGTTCTTCCCTAGGTGCAGGCCTTCACAGTTCCCACTGCTGAACTTCACGAAGCTCTTGGCAGCCTATTTCATCAGTCTGCCATTGTTCCTCCAGATGGCAGCGCAACCCACTGGTGTAACAGCCTTTCCTGTCACTTTGGTATTTGAAAAGTTGCCCTCTGCCCCATCATCCAGACTATTAATGGAGAATATTAAACAGGAATGGCTCCAGTATTGATCCTTGGGGGACGCCACTAGTCACTGGCCTCCAGCTAGACTTTATGCTATTGTTCGTCACCTCTGGGGCCAGACATTTATCCAGTTTTCACTCTGTCTCTTTGTGTGCTCATCCATCCATGACTTCACTTTGGTGAAGCCACATTGACTACTTTTTATGACCTTCGCATTCTTAATATACCTGGAAATACTTTCTGGAATTACCTTCCCAAGGATGAAGGCTGACCAGCCTGTAGTTCATCAGGTCCTATGTCTTACCCTTCTGGAAGACACTGGGGGACATTTGTTTTCCTCCAGTCTTCAGGCACTTCTCTCAGCTACCATGATCAATGCCAAGTTTCTTAACTATTCCTTGGCCTGATTCTCTTCCACTAAGGGTCCAGCTCTAACATTTCCTTCTGGAATTCCTGAAGGCCATTCTTGCTAGTAAAGTGTGAGACAAAGAGGGTATTTTGTATTTCCATCTGTTTCATGTCCTGTGTCTTGTGTAACCGGTCTCCAACTCAGTGAAGCATTAGCCGACATTTCCTAGTCTTCCTTTGGTCTCCTGTGTTTTTCAAGTTTCGCAAAATCTAACACTTAAAAGGGAAAAAGATTTGCATGTGACCAGACTTATTCTTTATTTTTGTCTTTAAGAAAAAAATAAAATTAAAGAAATCTAACCATCTATTCTAACTGTTCCAAGTAACAGCCTTTATTAAGTGAAGACTGCTTGAATCATTAAGACAGGAGGGACATTGCAGACACTTTCAGTGATTCTTACTTCTATTTCTTTTAAAATAAGTTAATCAATGACATGATCTAAAAATTCAAAGTTTGTATTTTTTGACACTTTTTATTGAAGAGTAAGTTACATGTAAAAAATAAATGACAGACTCTCATAATTTTTTCCCCAAAAATACCTTCCAAGTAAAGTAGAAAAACTGATCAGAGACTTTCTTTAGTCATATTGATTTGGTCTTGCCATTTGGCTCCAGAGATTGATTTCAGAAGAAAAAATATTACAAGCTTCAACTACCATCTCTGGAGAAAGTTGATTTTTCATGAAATTGCAAGGGTTTAGTGCTGAAAATTGACAAAAAAAAATATTTAGCTTGTTTTTAGGAGTATTATGTACTGAGACACCCATTAAAGTGCAAGGATGTGCTTCAGGATTTTTTTATCAAAAAATGATTTAACATTTTAACTCCAAAATCTCCTGTTCTTAGTTCCTTAAAATTGTAGAAAACATATCTGTCCTCCTTGTGAAGAACTAGTGAAAAAAATATTGCAAAAAGGGCTGGAAGGGTTGAAAAACCTATTAAATTATAATTTTCTTATGACCAAACTTCAAGTTAATTTTATTTGTGAGTTTAAAGAGTTTTAGGAATGGATTTTAAAAAGTAAGTATATCAGCATTAAAATTAACTGCTGAATTTAGGTCACGCCAACTGAATTGTGTGAAAACCATGAAAATTCTTTTCCTTGAAAGGAATGTATATAATCTGACAACAAAAATGTCTAAAATTTACAATTGTCCCTACATTATGAGTAGTTTCTCCTTATCGCTGTGATATAATCCTCAGCCTTTTTGCCATAATCCCCAAAATGTGCATTTCATGATCATATCCTGCTCTAATGCAGTATTATCACCAGTGCAATATTATCATCAGTGGAAAAAAAGGACAAATAAAACTGATTTTGAAAAAAAAAAATACCTGTGACAATAAGATAGAAATTCCAGTAATGTGAAGTTTGAGCAACTCTTTCAAAATATGACTGTACTTTTTTTTTTTCAATAGCAATTGTTTAAATGTTACACAAAAGGTAAAGATTTAATTAAGATTTAAAAAAAACCAACCAAACAAATGAAACCAACATTGGCCATTAGGATCTCAGCCTTATCTGACATCTTTGAGATAGCACTTTAGAGTTCTTTCCAGAAAATCCCCAAAGTCTTTATTTTCCATGTTAATTATATCTTACCAGTTTTCTGAACAAAGGACAAAATATGTGCTGTTTTATCCAGTGTTGCATAAAAACTTATACAATAAAGAAACTATAAAGTGGTTTTGTTTGCTTATTTGAAGGAAAGCTTGCTATATGTAGATTTTGTGTTTACTTCACAAAAATACTGGAATGCTGTACATGTACAGAGTAAATATTCCTAGACTTGCAACTAATACTTTGATTTTTATTCAAAATGCATATTTGAACCATAGCATGCTGCCATGATTAATATGATTACATATTAAGAACAAAATTTTTGTGGCATAACATCCACTAACCTTTCTCTAAAATATAATATGCTTGCTTTCACATTCTCCACAAAAAATCTCTCAAAATAGAAATTTCAGCCACGTTCCAGAAAGCCATCATTCAGCCTATAGCAAGCACGTATGAACACCTGCTTTTCCACATTGGAGAAGTCTCATAGGAAAGAAAAGAGGCTGTCGTGTGAATCCAAGGATTACTCAGCAATGCCTGCTGGTGTCTTGAGCAAACACATTAGTCTCCTGCTTAAAACAGATGCAGGTCACGTTCTCTGGGCCAACATGTGCAGACAAGACTGTTGAATTGCCATCTGTGCTTAATCTGTCACTGAAGAGCAAACAAGGCTGTTCCAGCCTTTCAAAGGAAATGCTGACTGGTAGGAACATGTGCAGCATTAAAAAGCCCTCCAGTCACAGGACGCTGTTCACTTATGCCTTCTGTTTGATTGCTTTCTTAATTAATTATTTGGCCAAGATAGCTGTCTTAATCAGTATAGGCATTTATTTAAAAGATTAATTGCTAAAAAAACAGGGGGAAAAAAATCCCTGTGAAGATTTGTTTTCCAGTACACTACAGTACAGAAGTTACATAATTTCTCGGCATGTCTTTTCTAATTAGCCATCTTCTTCTTAAAAAGTCTTAGGTTTTTAAAAACGTGCTTAGGGATGTAAAAATGTACAAGAAGTACTTTCAAGCTACTTTAATATATTATCTAAGGGTTTTTTTTAGAAACAATTCACACCAAAGCATGGTTCCAGGAGAAATGTTCTGCCAAAACCATTAGTTTGCCAGTGGGCTTTTTAGTCCTCTTTTCTGCAGTAGAGACACTTCTGTGGATTAAAAGAAGACTTTACCTTGCCAAAATCTTTCTCTTCTCTGAAACTCTCCTACGTATATACTAATTCATGCAGCTCCCTCTATCTTATTGCCATCACCAAAGAAAGGATGTAATTTCACAAACCATGTATTATGACTCAGCTACTGCAGCAACTAGAAAAACATATCAAATTACTTTCTCTCTGGGGGCAAGACATCACTTTGATAATTAGGCAAAATGGCAGAAAAAGCTGGTGGAAAGATCAAGACAAATGTGAGTGCATTTTAAATAATATGGATGACGTATATCTATATAATGTCACAGAGTTCCCCTGATACAAATTACACTCTTACTATTATAGCTTAAAAATTAAGCTTGATGTGTTTTGGATTTTTGTAATTTATCTAGCAAACTACTTAGCTGCCTGATATTATGGGATGGGTGCTGGGGGCAGGGAGAGAAGATAAAATATAGCCAGGTAGTTTAGTTCCCCAGGCAGTTAGAAGGGTCTTCCTTCCCATGCATTCACAAGAATACTAGAAAAATTTCACCTTTTGGAAAGTTGCACCTTCCATTATGCCTTAAATGTACAGCAAACAGGACAATTTGCTAGCCTTTAAAAAAAATCTTCATAAGCTTGGTTATTTATGAAAGAAACAATATGATGAAGACAAAGTCTCTGGAGAACAGTTTATTGTTTTTCTCTGCCAGTGCATGAAGCACTTATGAATCTTCTGTTATCTCAGACATTTTCTGGTCAAGCACCCCTTTCTTCTGAAAGTTACTGTTATATATTGATTTACCTCTGTCTCCTCAGATAATCTATTACAAGTAGGTTTTCTTCTACATTTAAGAGCAAAGTATCTCTAACCTTTATTTTACTGAGCCTAAAAAGGAGAAAATTCAACCCTAGAATGGTAAAACTGTGTTTTTGCATCAAACTGCCAAATTCAGCCGCATATTTCACCAGCTATTGGCACCTTTCTAAACACTTTTTTTTTTTTTTTTATGTGGGCATAAAATAATCACTATATTTAATGAATTCAGGATGGTTTCATTCTCTCAACGTCTATTCCATAGAGATAATGACATTAAAAAATATCAATGTGTGGAATTTTTTAAGTCTCCAAAACATTTCTAAAGCAGCTCTTATGCACCCTTTGTGGCATATCCAGATAACACGGCAGCAGAATATAATGGTCATTTTTAGCAATATTTTGGGATATATGATGGACCTGGTATTATCATTTACAGATAATTCAGTTTCTTAAAACTCAAGTTAATAGAAATGAAAAATTAACTGGAAACAAAGCCATGACATGTTCCATTTTGCTTTTAGCAGAATCTCCCCCTCTGTCACCATTGTTCTTTTCTAAACAGTGACAATTTTTCATTGTGAACCTGAATTATGCTTTAATTTTGACAAACTGTGTCTTCAAGCAGGAAAATGCTCTGTTGGGCTCTCTGACTAGCTCTGCATACCAGAGATGAGCAGATGGAAAGCTTGTACTACTCCCACCAGCATGAGATTCAGGCAGTTGATGCTTTTCAGTTCCCAGGAATTTTTACTAGCTTCAAATTTTTCTCCTCCCACTCTCAACCCTCAATCCTCTTTGGAGCTGAAACCAGCCTTTTCTCTTGCTTTTCAGTTATTGCTTCTCAGTAACAATTAAAAATATTCCTCACCTGAAACAAGAGCTGGGATGACCCCTGGATATACAAATATTTTTATTTCTTTTGCAGTGTGCATCCAGAGTTTCCTAAACAGTTTATGAATGGATGAAACACACTGGAATATTCAGCAAGAAAGACACTGCTGTTTTGTCTGTGGAAAAATCAAAGTTTAATTTTTTTTTTTGGCAACTCACTCATCGCCATTCAAAATGCCAGGACTTCAGTGGAGATTGAAATTCAGAGTTTTCATGGCTAAGGGCAGGTTATTCATGCTTTCTTGAATTATTTTGTTTCTTAACCATTAAGACTATTAAACTATGTAGGACTTGCCCTAAAACGACTGTCCCTTCCCCGTCCAAAAAAATTAATGCCTTAGTGCCCAGGTGTCATGTGTTAGGGAAATTGAAAGGATATTTTGAGTTTAATCTGTTCCTTTCAGTCAGCAGTGACTTGGTGCTAAAAGCTCTGCTGAACCAGAGACGCGTTTCAGTGCCAGGAATTAAAGCTCGGATCTGACAAAAAGCTACAATCACAAATAGGACCTCTTTGCTGCAAAGGGCCTGCCAGTTTCGTGGTGACAAATACGCGTTGCACTGACAGTGACGAAACGCCGCTGCCGCCCCGTTTGGCAGCAGCTCCTGAGCGCAGCGGAGCGGGGCCGCTGCTGGGGAGCCCCGAGCCTGGCGGCGCGGCAAGGGGCAGCGAGCGAGGCGCTGCTCCGGAGCCGGCAAGGGGAGCAGGAGCCCGCAGGAGGAGCAGGAGCCGGCAGGAGGAGCAGGAGCCGGCAGGAAGAGCAGGAGCTGGCAGGAGGAGCAGGAGCCGGCAGGAGGAGCCATCGCCTTGCCCTTCCAATCGCCGCCTCCGCCTCCCCGCGTTCCCGGGCGCGCAGCGCCGCCGGCCGGGAGCAGCCCCGCGCCTCGACAGCCTGTGCGCTGCAATCGGGAGCAAGGCGTTCTGAAGTACAAGAGCAAAATGCAGGGGCTGGAAATTACTCATATACAGAAGGAATAAAAGAAAAACACCAAAAACTAACAACACAGCACCACAACAACCCCCCCTCCCCAAGCCCACCACATTTAATTTGGTTAATGCATCCTTGTCTTGTGTCGACATGCTGGCTCTGTTATTACTCAAGGATTTCCATCCATTCAAAAGGATTTTAGAAGATAATAGTAAACAATTTAAGTCACCGTTTTGAAGAGATTGTACAGTACTGGGATCTCAAATTTGTCATAGCTGAGTATCACGACCTGTCTAGTCCTCTGACTTAAAATATTATAACTCATGGCTCTGTACAGATTGTTCCTACCTAAATTACAAGAATTTTCTCTGGGCATCTGAAGTAGTGGATAGGCAAAAACTACATCTTGCTAATATTTCCATAATGCATGTGTTAGTCTGGCAAAGTGTTCCAGTAATTTGAACTCCATAATGCTTCAGAAACCACCTTTTACTCCAGAGGCTAAAACCAGTCATACTGTGGATGAGGCATGGACTTCTGCTCAGTGCAACCTAAAAAAGCAATCTTACACTTTCAGGGCTGAAGATCATTTTTGTTTTCATTTGTGTCTGGGCCACGTTCTTAAAGTCCTGGAGAGGACAACTGATTTTTTAGATGTCTAAAGAGGTGGGATGATTCCCATCACAGGTTTAGGTGTGAAGAGTTTGGCACAGATCAAAGTTATTTAACACATAGTTGTTGCGTTCTCAAAATATGTTTTTATTCAGGTGTAATTTCATGGGGGAACAACTATATCATATATGTGCAGTTTTTATTAGTAGTTCACTGGTTTGTAATTTTAAGTATTGCCCGTTATCCATTGTAATTGTCACTATAGTATCCTGTCTTCAGGTGTTTGTAACTGAGCATGGACTAAAATTTTCCATGTCAGAAATATTCTTCAGTTTTAACTTTTGGGAAACATATAATCAAATTTATTTTAGCTGTTCCTGAGAATACAAAAAAACGTCATGTCCCTGTTAAAAACGTTTGTGCTCCTTCTTTTTCAGCCTCCTACACTTCCTCTGAAGGACAGGAATCAATGTTGAACTTAAGTATGACTTTTATTTTAGGGCACACCTCTTCTGTTGTGAATGAAAAGTACATCAATGTTTTTTTTCTTCCATTTATGAATCTTTTAAAAATAGTGCAGTTTTGTTACAACTATAGGAGGTTTGAAAAGGTTTTACGTTTTGGCTGAAGATTCCACTTACTCTGAGTAAGTGGAATCCACATGGACACATATATCAGCTCATATGGTTGAAAGGGCAGGGTTGAAAGGACTACAAAAGGATTTGGGCAGCTCTGTTCTTTGGAGGCTGAGTTGAGGGTGTGGACTAAATTCAGAATATGATTTTACTGTTAATAAACTGAAGCTTACTGTTGTGCTGCTACCAACAAGAAAATTCAAACCGAGAGGACAGAAAAGTTGGTACAAACAAGGAAAGGAAAGACATACAGATAGCAACAAAGTCTCTGAAGCTGCACTGGGATTTGAGGCCTACTGACACAGAATAGTGTCTATATAACTTTGTCCCTTCCCACCCAAAAATAGGATGGGCTCATCCAGACTGCTGAGTGCTCTTCAGCTCTTGCAGACTGCAGTTATTGTGTAGAAAAGTGTTAGTTAATTCAGGTCAAAAAGATGCCAAACTATATTGAAGGTATACACATCTGCCCGACAGTGCCTTGTGCATTTTACTTTTCTCATGTAGATGAAGGCTTCTGGTGATAGTGAGGTGGAAACAGAGAAAACATTGGACAGCTCAGTCTGGGAGTATTAGAGAAGATGGCTGAGTAAGGAGTTTAAATAGAAAACATAAGTTTGGGAGAAAGCCGGCTTTAGAAAAAGTGCTTACCATGGATGAAATGCTCCTGGATGAAGAAGGCTGGGATCTGAAAGTAATTTAATTGTAATCTTTGTAAACAACTATAAAATTTTCAAATACTGGATACTTATCTCCTAAACATTTATCAAAGCAAGATGCCCAAATCTCTCTTCTGATATAGCAATAACAGCAGTCAGACAGAATGATAATCAGTTTGGGACTTTGCAGTCCCAGATTAGATTTCATGGATTTTGAAAGATGATGCATTCATGTGTTTTTGTAATAATATCAATATATAATAAAACATAAATCATGTGGATATTTCGTTTGCAAAAAAACATTAAGTGAAACCAAAGTTACATTGTTTGGATTTCTTTTAAGCATACCCCTAATGTTGCAATTTCTTAAATCTATGTGGAATAATTTGTTTAATGTTTACATTTCAGATGTATATTCTAAGCCACACCTCCCATTTAAACTGTAATTCCTGCAGGAATTTTATTGTTTTTGAAAAGTTCATTCATTATCAGTAGGAAGATAAATGCAAGGGAGAATTACTATGCTCTCATTAATGGTGTGGAACTGGTTTTTAGTGAAATCACAGGTTTGCTAAAGTAGTGCTTAGCAACTAATCTGTGTTGCTAAAGGAAAAAAAAAAATACAGCCAAGGTAAAGTGCTTACAGAATCACACAATGGCTGAGGCTGAGATCCGTTTAGAGATTGTGGAGCCAAACCTCTATAACACAGAGCAAGGTCTGCTAGAGCAGGTTGCCCAGGGCAGGTCTTGAAGATCCAGAGATGGAGACGCCACAGCATCTTTGGGCAATAATCTGAGTCAGTGTTTGACCACCTTCACTGAGGTGGTCAGTATTTCTCATATTTACATGAAATTCCTTATATTTCATATTGTACCCCTTGCTTTGGGTCACCACTTGGACACCACTAAGAAGAGTCTCCATCTCTGTCTTCTGTACAGTCCTCCTTGGATGATCACATACATTCATAAGATCTCCCTCAGCCTTTTCTTCTCTTTAGCAAAATGCTAAACTAGTGGCTGCAGTGTTCTTCTCAGCTTTTTTTTGGCCACCCTTTGCATGTAATACCTAAAATGAAACACTAATCAGCCTGATCTCTTGCCTCTGGCACATAAGACCATGGAAAGGAAGAGACACCACCCAGATGTGCTGCTTGTATGCTCTGCTCCCGGGGAGAAGGAGCAGAAAGGTGTAACTTGTCTGTCAATATCCCATTTAGTAAATGAGGAATGAGTTTCCCTTGTCAGGCTTCACTGCCAGGATATAAAGAGTAGTAAAAATAGTCTTGTTTCTTCATTAGTGTGCAATAGAGAGATATTGCCAGGTCTGTGGACTGCCATTAACGGCATTCTCTGTCAGACTCATTTACTAAATTGAGTATGTATTTAATTATGTAAAGTAAAAATAGTAGTGACTTAGATTTTTGTGTAATGAGCTTTTTTTAGTGTGAACACTAAACTGATCTATGTGTGCCATCACATGTCACCAGAAATACCTATTAAGACACAGTTCAGAATAAATTCATGCTTTAGGAAGTGTGTGTGTTTGGGGAGATATTAAGAAGTTTTATTTTGGGAAGCCTTCTGGTGATGTGCCACAATTTTTAACATATTTAGACAACTTAAAATTATTAGATATTGGTTGTCTGGAGAACTTAAATTTAAATTTTAGTTTGATAAATAAGATAAATTCAAAATGTTGCCATAAAGTTAGGGTTGTTTCATCCTCTTCACTATGAGGGCACTTTAGAGAGAACTATTTTTCTATATTAGCCTGCATTAAAAAACAAGGAGGAGAGGGGAGGAAGAAGCTGTTATTTTCTCTCAGTTATTGTTTTTTCTAGAGATTCATATGTGTAACTCATATCCTCATGGGGTACCATTCTATATAAACAATTGTTTTAACAAAATTTGCCCAGACTCTTTACTATTAAAAGAATGCTTTCTACTTTCTTTTTAGTTCTCCAATTCACAGCAGTAAATTAAAAGCCCACACATTTTTCCTTATACTCCTGAGATAAAATATTATTCCTGAACAGCTTTCCCCTAACAACTGTGGTTTCTTTTGTCAGAAGATGAAACTTTTTAAAGTGTAGTAAGCTGGTTTTCCTTAGAAATATTTTATACAGAAATTCAATATTTAAGCCATTCTCTGCCATATTATTGAGCAGTACTCAGAGCTGTTTATCCCAATTCTACACAAAAGCAGATGAAATAGATGGAAAATTCAGGTATTCAAAACCTGGGATTTATTGCCATATTGCAAGTACTTCTAAAAGACTATTTTTAAATATATATAAATAATGGCAGATTTCATTTTGAAGAAATGAATTTCAACCTTATAACTGAATTTATACTCAGAGTCTTTTAAAACAATCTCCTGTGAGCTGTACATAGTCAGTGGTCCACCACTGAACTCAAAAAGATGACAAACAACTTGTACACTGTGAATGGAGAAAATATTCTGTAATAATTTGAATACATTCAACTGTGTATCAAAATGATAAATATTTCATACTAACTGTGGTGCATTAAATTGTCATCTTTTCTAGTGCAATAACAAAACAGAGAAAGGGAATACACAATTTATGGGGCCTTGGCATTGCAATGACCTAAGAACTCTTGAGTTAAGAAGACAAATATTTTTTCTGAATTTTGAAGGCTAATTCATGTGGCTTGAAATATAAATTCATCCATTAAAAAACAAAATTAAATAAATCAGACAAATATTTCTTATCCATGAAAGAAAATAAAGATGTTTATCTTGATCTTTCAATTGGGAAAACAGTAAGAAAATTTGAATAGAAGCAGTCTGAATTAGAATGTGAAATACTTGAGAGCTACATCTAAAATGCCTTTGGGGAAGTTCTGTTTTTTGTTCTTGTAATACTGCAGTTCTTGCCAACCTTCCAATATGAATAGAATAGAATAGAATAGAATAGAATAGAATAGAATAGAATAGAATAGAATAGAATAGAATAGAATAGAATACTTTCAGCAGGAAGGGACTTGCAATGATCATGACCAAAAGTTAAGGCATGTGATTAAGGCCATTGTCCAAATGCCTCTTAAACACTGACAAGCCTGGAGCCTTGACCACCTCTCTAGGAAGCCTCTTTCAGTGTTTGCCTGTCCTCTCAGTAAAAAAATGCTTAATGTCTCAGGTGAAACCTTCCTGGCACATATTCGAATCATTCCCATGCATCCTGTCACTGGATACCTGGGAAAAGAGACCAGCCTGTCTGCTTTCACTTCCCTTTCTTGGGATGCTGTAGAAAGCAATAAACCAGCCTCTCAGCCTCCTCTCCTCAGAATTAAACAAGCCCAAAGTCCTCAGCCTTCCAGCCCTTTCCTCAGCATTGCTGCCCTCCTCTGCATTCAAGGATCTCCATAAGCTTCTCAAACTGTGGGGCCCAGGATTGCACACAGTGCTCCAAGGAAGCCCACACCGAGTACAGCGGGACAATCTCCTCTTTTCCCCAGCTGCTCATGCAGTGTTTGATACACTCCATGTGTTTTTCCCTCTAGTCTGACAGGGCTCACTCACTGCTGACCTGCTGCTCACCAACATCCGCATATCCTCTCCTGCAGGGCTCCTCTACAGTCACTCTTCTCCCACTTTATACTTGTGTCCAGCATTACTCTTCTCAGGTGCAGAATAAGGCATTTGTACTTGTTAAATTTCGTCCCATTAATGATTGCCCAGTGCTGCAGTCTACCAAGATCCTTTTTGATAAGCTAGGAGGTTTTTATTGTCTTTCAAAGACAAAAATATACCAAAAAGAGATACTATAAAGAGACTATAAACCTTAAATTTCTTCAAATTGTTTTCTTCATGATTAATGAACTTGAAGTAATTTTTACAGAGAGTAAAAAGATAGAAAATGACACTGAGGAATAAATTTGGTAACATGGTTTTCAATTAAGCAAGGGTTTGATAAGTCTAGCATAAAGTTCTATGGCACATCAAAGCTTTTCTTGCTTTACTGACTCACTCCCTCTCTCTCTCAACATCACCCTGTCTTATGATATTATCTTGTGGGCTATGTCAGGATATGGGAGCTAAAAACAAGGTTTTCTGCCAAATAAGAGATTTGTGCCCAAGTCCCAATGGTTTAAGAGGGTTTCTATTAATCAGCAGTAAAGAGTGTGAAGGAGGAAGACCAAAAAGTATTAAAGCATTTTAAGATTTGAAGGTGAACTTCAGCAAGAGAATTTAGGACTTTCAAAAATTAGTTGGGGAAAAAACCCAAATAAGAGAAACAGATCCACAGATCTAGGTAGGCACTTAATTTTATGAAGTATTCAAGACATTTAAATATGTATATTTTTATATAAAATATATATACTTATATATATTTGCTTTGCACAGACAGCCTATCAACATCTATAGCAACATTGTATTTAAATTTTTTTTTTTTTTGTGGTTTGTTATACTGGAAACATAAAAAATTGAATACTTTCATAACAAACTCAGTTTTAAATCTTCTCTCAACTTAGAGCAAAGTTAGGAAAAAGCTTATGGCACCTCGTTTTATCTTTGGCTACAAATATAAGGATCACATCTGCAGCATTTTCCACTACCACTTTAACTTCTCACCATTTTAAATCCCTAGGCCACATCGGCATCATTCTCTCTCAAGCAGCCTGCTGTGAATACCGGTATATTTGGGATGGTTTCCATGGCTATAATTTCAGCCAGCTTGAAAAGCAAAGCTATGGCATATCACCAAGCCTCTGTCTCTTCTTGACATCTTCTAAAAGGAAAACCATATGAGCATTCATGACAGGTCCAGGTGCATGATCTGTGATCTAAATGGGATTTTTTTGTTCTTTTTCTCCTATTTTTGTGATGCATTTAATTTGCTTACTTGTACACATGTAAATGAACACTTCAGTCATTGATAAACAGGTTGTAGTGTCTGTTTATAGCAAAAATTATATTTATCTGACAAGTACTCTCTTTTCTTTCCTAATGCTCAAAAATACCTCTAGTCTAATGTTTGCTGAAATACATGTTGGGATTTTTTAAAATTTAGTCATCTAGTTAGGCTTTCTCTTTTCAGTATAACATAATAATATTCTTAAAAACCTTCCTGAATGGAGTATATGTTCATAAGGGGAACAGAGGGTCTCTAAAAATAAATGTCTGGGGTAGCAGTTTTGACCAGTTTGGCACACGCCATGCTAACATTTTTCTGGTTCTTATTCTGCCAAGCCTCTCTTAGTGTACGTGAATCATTAGACAGTAGGCAGCAGGGTTAGAAGTACATATATATATATTTATTTAGGGAGCTGAATGTCAAGTGGTTCTCTGCTCTTAATAGATGATGATTTTATAAGTCAGACACTTTCCTTGTGCTGTCACTCCGGTTAGGGTTTCACATGAGACACCATCTTGGCACTTGCAGTCTTGGCGGGCAGGGTGTGTGCTCCCCTCTTCCTCTTCTGCTGACGTGCCTTCAGCCTACTGATCCGTGGAAGAGAAAGCCGCCATCAGAGGGAAATCGTCATCTTCAGTGCTGCCCTCACTATCTTCTCCAGATTCCTCCACTGCCACTTGGTTTTCATCTATCTTCATGTACTCGGGGGGGCCCATGACGTACTGGTTGGTGTTGTGGGGTGTGCACATCCCCGGCAGGCGGTACCCTGCCAGGTTCATGGGCCGGAGGCGCGCTCTTGCCTCTTGCCATATTGCTGTTGGCAAATGTGAGGTCGTGATCCAGCAGCGTTTCTTTGCATTCCAGAGCAGTTCTTTCTTTTGATCACTGCCACTCTGCTCACCTTCCTGGTCTTGGTGGAGGGGCTCAGTGCACTGTCGAGGTTGTTGCTCCCAATTCCTGCTGCAGTCGTGACCCTGCCTCTGTGCCTTCCCAGGCTGCTTCTGCTGTGGTCCATGCACAGGACTGCTGTGCTGGCCACCCTCTCTCTCACAGCCATTTGAGGAAGATGCACAGGGGTCCTGCTCCATGAGGTCCTTCTCTCTCTTCTGTTGCTCTCGTTGATTGTCTCCGTTAACGAGCCTTCCGCCCCTGTGCTTCCATTCCTGCTGTTGTCTCCTGCCCCTGCCAGACCTGTTGCTACACAGGAGCACGATGAGCATGTCTTTTGCCTGTACTTGCTGGCACTGCCTTGGTGTCTTGTCCCTGTCCTCACCTTTCTGTGCCTTCTTGCTCTGCCCAGCAGTGACTGCAGACAGCAGCAGGGCACATCCTGGGGGACTGCGCTGGGCTCGGTTTTGCCTCCAGCTGCGGCCTGGTCGTGCAGCGATGGCCCCATGGTGGGTGTTCAGCGGGCAGGCCCGTGAGGGAGCCTTGTGCCTTGCCCTCTCCATGCTGACACCCTGCTGTCCTGCAGAGGCCCTTCGTGTGGGGACTCTATGACAGACGGCCTTGCCACCCTGCCTGGAGGAGGCAGCGGTGCTGGGCGGTGACCTGGAGCTGGTGACAAGGGAACAGTCCATCAGTCAGTATAGAGGCCCTCCCGTGTGGGCCCTGCAGGCCCAGGCCAGGCCTGGGCAAAACAAATCCAATCTCTGGCCCTGATACCATTGCCAGCTCTGAATCCATCACCAGCCCTGGTCCATGCTTCCCTCCCAACACCGCATGGGACTGACTGAGGGAAAGTTGTCCTGGGCACCTGGTGAAGAAGGGTGTGGAGAGACTAAGCAGCTGTCACAAGCTGGCATAGAAAGTCAGCACCTTCAAAAAGCCTTTCTTGCCCTCCTGACTCAAAATCCTTCATCCAGCCCTTTATGTCAGCTGTTGAAATTAATTTCTACTTTTTCAGTGTGGAAGGTGGAAAGATAGATAGATACCAGACTTATCTCAAGATTAATTTTCTATACATGGTATATTTACATAACAGCAGGTTGCTAATCGGAGCATCTCTCTTGTTGTTTTTTGTGATACAGAATAAAAACTAATAAATCACAGAATCACAGAATGTTTTGGCCTGGAAGGGATCTTAAAGATCATCTATTTCCAACCTCCTTGCCATGGGCAGGCACATCTCCCACTAGACTAGGCTTCTCAAAACCCTGAACCTGACCTTGAACACTGCCAGGGATAGGACTAAATAAAATTAAAACTTTTTATTTAATTTTATTTTATTTTATTTTTAAGTGTGTCTGTTATGGTGAGAGAAAAAGCTTTATAGATGACAGCTAGGTTGAAGAGAAGAGTGTCCTCATTCTCACGACACAAAGATAGGGATGGGATTTTTGGGGCTGTTTGTCTTTGGAAGTGTGCACATTTTACGTTGCTGGGAATAGGTGGGTAATTACTGTTTTAGGCTCCCCATCCATCCACCAATACTGTCAGATCAGGCTTATGGCTTCATAGTAAGTGATGCATATCAACATTTAGACCAGAAACTGTGTTTATCTTTTGCTGAGAGGTATCATCAAGGACTCTGCATTTTTGTATCTAACGATTAGAGCATTTGTATAGTATCATGGCCTGCAACATAAATAGTTCTGATGGCATTTATAATCTACTTATTTAAATGCAAACATAGAAAAATATTAGAATTTTAAAAATATATAACATATTTGTTCACAATACAGTACACAAAAAGGAGGTTTTCTTCTTTTTTAAAAAAATTTTCTAGGTTGATTTAAAAACCCCAATCAAAATAGCAAAGCCAACCAAACAACCTCCTCAACAAAAAAACTTAACATAATCTTCCTTTGTTTTTATTATTAAGGAGTTTTCCATTTCTTTAGCTTTCATTAAAGATGAAAAGAAAATAAAATGTGCATACGATCAAGTTTACCAAACAAGTAACAACAAGTCTCATCTACCCTTAGTGTCGGGCTTTGGTATGATTTCAAGTGTCACTATTTATCAACACATGATGGCAGTAGTGGTCCATGAAATTATTAACTGATGCTGTACATAAGTGAAGCAAAATCTTCCTAAGGACTTTTTGTCTAGAGATAGCCACAGCTTTTGCTTATGAATACTGACAGTTCTGAGCCCAGCTCCACTGAGGAAAAAAAAAAAAAAAAAGGTAGGAAAGGTTCACAGTTTTTTCTTGATCAAGGTGAGCCTAGTTGTTATCCCAGATACAATTTGTGATCAGTGCTTTCATTAACCAAAAAACTTTTTGGAAACCTTTGTGGCCTGTAATATTAACTATAGAAGGTTCTGTAGTTCTTCTTTATCTCCTGGTCAGATTGTAGCATTTTGGGGATCTTCACAAATCAAGGATATCTCTAGCAGCCCATTTAGCTAATAATGCTCCCTTATCTGTGATCAGTTTTGAGTGAGGTATCAAAGGGGCTTACTGGAGATTCATATTGACTAAGTAAATACAACTTCTTTCAAACTACATTCCCACTTCATTTTCACTGCATCAAGAAAAAGTCTTTTAGATATGTAGCTTAATCATCACAATTATGAGTTTGATTTAATGTCATTGCTTGTCTCCTTGTTGAACACTAATAGCTTCAGCCTTTCTGCAGAACATGTCTTCATGGGTTTACTTTCAGGTGAGATCTTTAATAGAAACTCATTTAAAATCAACTCCCTGTAGCTTAAAGTAATTACATGGTTGAGATTCTCATGGGTCTCCAAAGTCGACTCTGTGGCTGAAAGAATATTTGTACTGGTCAATGGATAAAGCTGCTGAGGTTACCCTATATGCTTCCCAGCTTCAGAACCCAGCAGCAGAAAGCATCACTCCAAAAAGCCTAAGTTAACAGGATTTACCAAGAAGATCTCAAGGGTAAGATAGCTGTGCTGTTTCAGCCACCTTATGTTCTCCCAGCACTGTTCAGTTCCCCAGGCCAAAAAGTTATTTACAAGTTCTTAACTTCTCCTGTGATAGTACTTGCAGACATTCTTAAAAGATGTCAAGCACACAACTGCTGCACTGAAGATAAAATTTATGAAATGTAATAGCAATCTTTTTTTTTTTTTTAAATCAGCACTGGTTTTACTTTTGTGATTCACTAACAGGAGTTTTTCTGAGAACATTGTCTTTCCAGCAGAGGCCAAATGGCAGAAACCCCTGAAGAGGCAGGGCTCTGTTCATTTCCATGACTTTGGTGTGTGTCTGGCAGGAATGGTATAAAGCTGTAGCAGATTGCCCCATACATGATTTGAACACATAACCTTGGCATTGTTGCTGCTAACCTCTGAACTGTTATCTGAAGTGGGAATAGCAGCAACTGTATTACCTCTGATAACACTCTAATGGTGGTGAGGGAAAGCACACACACACACCCCCCCAAAAAAGGGAAATATACACACAAAACCTGTGAACTCCCTGGCTGAATTTCCACAACTAAATAAGGTCTGTATTGGATTAGCACAGCTGACCACTGCACAAGAGATGGAGCTCTTGTGATTTTTTGGAGGTTTCTTCCAGGCCAAAGTTTAGAGAGATTATATTCCGTTTAATATTTCTCAACTTCTGAAGCACAATAGCTGTTTTTTATTTACAGTATACCCTTTTCTTGCTGTCCTTGATCTGAGAGTATCTTGCAAAACAGCATTGACTTTGCAGGTTCGCACCATAGAATATGCTTAGAGGTCAGACATCTAAACATTCATATTTCTTTGTATAATTGGGCACACCATACTCTTCATGATTAACAAGGTTTGTTGTCTCCAACAGAAATGCATCTTCCCTAAAACAGATGTGGTATGGGCTTGACAGTAAGACTAAATGCAGCTAGGGTCTAAGACTTTTGGAATTTTGCTGCTCTCCCTCTGCCTTTCAGCAAGACAGGAGAGAAAAAGAATTACCAGTCTCTACTCAGTAAACACTTTTTACTTCCTCTCTTGCTTCATCATATCACTCCATATCCTGTCCTTACATCACCTCACCTCCTTCCTCCCAGCTCAAACCATGACGACTTTAGTCTGTGTGATGTTCTATGTGTGTTCACTTCTAGAAAGTTGCAGTGAGGGTGAAGAGTGAGGTCTCTGTGGACAGGTTCCATTGTCTGGCCCAACAGAAATTTGTCATTTACACTTTAAATGAGCATATATATTCAGCTAGATGAAAGGGAACTTAGATATTGAAGAAATACCAGATTGTCTAGGTTGATTTGTTATGCTTAAAGGGATTTTTTTTTTTTTTTGCCAAAGTTGTTCATCAAACCTTTATCACTGAAGGTGTGCAGATGTTATTCACTGCTTGTCACCATAGAACAGAATGAGCAGGTACCTATGTTGTATCTATTGGATCTTTCCTAGGGGCGTTCTCTCTAGAAAAATGTATTAAATCTCCTCCACTAAAGGAGAAGAGTTATTCAAATTATCCCAAGAGGGATATTCTCTAATCTTTCTAATCTGAAAAGCCTGTTAAACAGTGAAGCAGAAGGACTTTTTTTTTTTTTTTTTTGTGAATCGATTAATTGGAAATTGGGCTCCACAACATGATTTGTGACTTTGGTCTCTTTAGTGTATTGAACTGAAAAATTTTGTCTATGTAAATATGACAAAGGGAGGGGTTTTGCCATTTTCTATGTAGAATAAAATCTAGTATTTCTCAAATAGACTACATTATGTGAGATTTTTATTACCACATAATTTGTCAGGCAAGTTTATCAAAGATACAGAAAACAGCTTTGGGTCTCATCAACATTACAAGGACAAATTATTGCTGCAAAAATATAGATTATGGGAGGGTAATCTGATAGTTGAGATTTGAGCTCTATATTTCATTATTGATTCAAGGAAAGATTCTGTTTTCTGAAATAAATGTTTTTTGGAATATTGCTGGAACTTTTCCAAGATGAAAGGACTTTTAAGGAAAGAAGTAAAAAAATAGATGTATCTCTGAAAGAATAATACTTAATTAAAATAAAACCCAATAAATAATCAATTGTGTATACATATTTTATTTTAATTTTTTTATTTACCATGTAATAGTTAAACTTTATATGTAAAATTATTTAAATTTAGAATTCATACATTAGATCTGAACAACTCACCTAAAATGTGGTATTTGCATTGTTTTTGTAAGAAAGTATTTTTCTTGTTTTTGCTAAATAACTTGCAGTTGGGTAGATAATGGATTAGCATTTCATAATCTTTTCAGTTTCTCAGTAATTAATTCTTATATTAACAGAAATATTTCCCAAATCAATGATAATTGTAAAAATTCATCTAGATTAATGTAGCAGCAAGTTAATGATTTGTCTTTAGATATTCTTACAGCATGTGACAGTCCTGGCGGCTGTCAAAGCTTAGATGAGGTTACCAACTGGCAATCTGGGTAGACACATGTATGCATAAGGTGTTTTGCTCAGGTTGATGGGATTACCATCCAGTCTGATGTCTTCGAGGGCCCTACGCACATAAGTAAAATCTCTCATTTTACAGAAAGTATCTTCATGCATCTCTTGAATGTTGTTGTTCTGAAAGAAAACAAGCAAACAAAAAAGAAGCTATCAGAATAGTTACCTGAAAGTATTTTACTCTGAAACACCATTTATAGATGTATATTCAGTGTCTAGAGAGATACTTGCTTGAAGTCAAGGATGCAAATTCTGGCAGCAAGTCATCAACAGAGAAATCTTCCAAGCAGGGGAAAATTTCTTGGCCAGTGCAAAGCTTCAAAACTAAGTAACTCAAACCATGTAGCAGAGACAGGCTTTAAAGGAGGAGCCTGGTAGAAGTATAGGGCATTTTCATTTCCATATTGTAGTGAAGAGCCTTATTAAGACAAATTTGATCCATGATAGGCCAGTCCAAAAATCATAGAAACATAGTTATCATCCTGACATCTTAATATGCCTCAACCTGCAAAGGTACAACTCTAAAATTTGACAGTTTCTTTCCCCCAGGCCCTCTCACATTAGTTTAACTCACATCTGTTAGCATCTGGGAAAATTGAATGCTTTTGGTTTTATTCCTTTGATTTAAATTCCTCTGACATGCCTTTTATTCACTGAGCTCCCTTCTTGAAGTGAACCATTCTCAACAAAGAATTGGTGGAATACAGCATTTTCAGGAAACTGGGACTAAAAAATTTATCACCTAGAATAATGGCTGTCTGAAAATTCTTCCCTTCTCTATTCCTTTGCTAGTCAAAAATTGGTGTGAAAAAAGTCCACCTCACTAACTTTTTTCTGTAGCACATAGCACTTAATATTTAATTTATAGGCACAAATAGGTGAAAAACAAGTCAGTTGGCAGGCAGAGAGATTCAATAAATTTAGTTACTGAAAGATAGAGGTTAAATTATGTAAGGTACATTACATTGCTGAAAAAACCGAACGTTTTTTTCTGTATGATGTAATAAATAAAAATCTCTGATGAACAAAACTGTAAATTAGCACAAGAGAAGATAAAGGGAAAGAAATAGAGCTGGAAAAGGTTAAAAAGAAGAATTCAGAAAGAAACTATTAGATAAGAGTGATTCTAGAATTTGATTTTAGAAAAAATATTGTGTTACAAATTCTAAAACTTAGTTGATCCATATTTTACTTCTTTGAAACACTGCAATCTCTAGTTAATTTTATGTTTCCCATAGCTTTTTTGTTAAGTAAGAACACTTTTGGATAAAAAGAAGAAACATTTCAAGACAAATGTTTGCCCTTCTCAGTTCTGCATACTATTTGCACATGATATAAGGAGCCATTGCTTTTGTAGCCTACCTGAAGATGAAGAGCTTGGAGGCTTTCAGGAAGCGGCAATGGAATATGAGCCAAATTATTGTCAGTAATATAAAGATGCTGCAGTTCATCCAGATTCTAGAGTAAGATGGATAAAACAGGGGGAAATGACTGACACATTTGAAAATCTCTGGGAAGTGTGAAATCTATCACTGCAATGAACACCACTGGATGGCAAAATATTTTGTTTCCACATGATATGGTGAAAAGACAGAAATTCAAAGACAGTAATGAACTTTGATTTGCATAGACTGAGAATGTTGCTGATAAGACTAAAATTAAGCGGAAAAATGTTTTTCAAATATCTAGAGAATTATTAAAGATGTTATTTTAATGATGATGTTGTTTCCTTTTGTGGCAAGGCTTCTCTATTTTGCAAAAGTGTATTGTGTTGAAGCAAATTATAACTGTATAAGCCTCAGTTAAAAAGACATTTCTCATTCAATTTCAAAAGTTAAATCATTTTCTCCCTTGTCTTGTTGGAGGAATGAGTGCTGGCAGACACCATAGTTAGGCTGCTCACAGCGGTCTTTGAAAGGTCACAGGGATCAGGAGAAGTGCCTGAGGACTGGAGGTAAGCCAGTGTCACCCCTATCTACAAACAGGGCAAGGAGGATCTAGGGATCTATTATCCAGTCAGCTTCACCTCAGTCCCTGAAAGGGGATGGAGGGTCTCATTCCAGAGGCCATCTTGATCATCTTCACCAAGAAGGTGATCAGGAGTAGCCAGCATGTATTCACTAAAGGTAAATCATGCTTGACCAACCTGATTGCTTCTAAAATAAATAAATAAAAAAAAACCAAAACTCAAAACAGATAAGGGGTGAACACTGAATATTTTCTACCCTGATTTCAGCAAGGCTTTTGATGTTTTCTCTCATAACATACTCTTAGCAAATTCAGGAGGTGTGGACTGGAAGAGTGGAGAATGAGGTGTATTGAGAACTGACTGAATGGCAGATCCCAGAAGGACATAATCAATGGCACTCTAGTGGGAGTTCTGCCACTAAGGCTGTCCCTCAAGGTTCAGTGTTGGACCCAGTATTCTTTAACACGTTCATCAATGACTTGGGTGGAGGGACAGATGCCTCCTCAGCAAGTTCACTGACAACACAAAGCTGGCCAATACCCCAGAGTGCTGTGCAGCCCTCCAGAAGGACCCCAACAGGTTGCAGAGATGGGCAAAGAAGAACCATCTGAAATTCAGCCATTCCTGTGGCCAAGAAGGCTGATGGAGTCCTGAGGTACATTAAGAGCATTGCCAGCAGGTCAACAGAGGTGATCCTGCCCCTTTACTCAGTTCTGGTGAGGCACATCTGGAGTGCAGTGTCAAGTTCTAGGCACCTCAGGACAAGAGAAACACATGGAGCTCCTTGACCAGGTCCATTTGAGTGCTACAAAGATGATTATGGGACTGGAGGATCTATCTCTCTTATGAGAATAGGTTGCACTTCTAACCACACCCTCTGGAGAGAGGAAGAAAAGATTTTCCCATCACACCCAAACTTACTTTAAATGCCTCATTTGGTATCCCTCTGCGACCAAGCCTGTTCTTACTAACGTCAATGAACGTTAAGGTGGATGGTAACTCAGGGAGTTGCCTTATCCTATTGTCACGAAGCACCAACTCCTGAAGTTGGGGCAATCTTCGGAAAGCATCCTTGTGGATATCTGATATGAAGTTTGCAGTCAAATCAATCCTCTTTAAATGGTCTGGCAGAGAAATAAGATACAACAGACTTATAAGAATGTATTTCCAGAAAATAATAAAAAAAAAACCAACCCTGCCTGTGTCATTCTTTACACATCTTTCAGTGAAATATTTCAAAGTTGAGTTTTAAGATTTTGGTGTGTTTGGGGAATCTTATAAATTATTATCTTTTGGGAAAATGACACTTAAAAGAAAATAAATGTATTTTCTACTACCTTGTTTGTAATTTCTTTGTTTCAACACTTTCCTCTATATAAGAAATTTGATATATTGACTTCTTTATAAAATACACTCAAGACTTTTTCCAATTAAAAAAATAAACTGAATATTTGGGGGCTTTATTACTTTTCTAAAGATAATTGCAACTAGAGGCAAAAAGATCACGGATCATTGTTATTTATAATAATTTAAAAGTTTGACAGAGAATCTGCATCTAATGTATGGACTTTTATGCTCCAAAGTAGCAAAATGCATGTGCATTTATGTGTAAAATTTACGATAATCAAACATTATATTAAAATATATCACTATATTTTTGGTTGTTATGAGCCAGAAATAATAAAAGTTAAAGTTGATTCCAATGATACTGCTATGCATACTTAAGTTAGCAAAATCATTTCTGCTGATCTTCTTGATTCTGTTATATCGTGAATAGAAATAAGTGGTTTTCTTAGGCAATGGTGGAACAGCATCAAGCTCACGGTCATCACAGTAGACTGTGGTCCCTAGGCATGTGCACAAAAGGCAAGTGGGAAGACCTATCAAGGAATTTAAAAGAAAACACTTTGTTAGAAAGGACATGTATAAAAATCATGCATAAATTACTACAATAAAATGCTCACATAAGCACCTAATTATCAGACTATGTCTATGGTAAAGTTCACTTCTCATTCTGCTTTGACACACCAGATTGTGTAACTGCAAGAGTTAAAGTGATTAAATTATTTAAAAAATGAATTTATTTTACTTCCTATGCCTAGAAGAACAATTAAATTGTTTTAATAAATTGTTTCTCAGACTGTAATACAATATTTGGTGACAGCAACCAGCCAGAAGTTGATTTCCTCTTAAGCTAGCATGGTGTATACTAGATGGTGTATACTTCCATCTAGATGGAAGAATAATAGCTGATAAATTATATTTTCTACTTAATCTGTCTCTTTGTCACTCTCCTTCTCTCCTCTGCCTCCCTTTTTATATTCCTTTCTACCTCTCTCTCTCTCCCTCATATTTACTACTAAATAAAATCCATCTTACAGGGTTTGGCGTATAGTCTCCTTTGCACCTTAATTCAGGCAGAGGCATAATCCCTCTAACAATTTTAATAACAGGATAGTAACTCTTGTGACACTGACTTTTTGATACACCTTTTCCTTGATTATGAGTATAAATGAGCATATCTGTTTATCAGCTTTTAATCCCATAGAAATACTTTTCTATTTCATTTTTTCTTCCTCCTTGTAGCAGATAGGATGGTTTGCTTTTGTAGGATATATACTATGTCTTATAGAGTAGCAGGATAATTCAGGAATATGAGAATGTTTTTCTTGCAGATTAGTTTTTCTGACGCTCTTTTACACTACAATGACACAGATTCTAGATTCAGAAGGCTGAAAATGACTCCTTTATTTTTGGGATGTGTCTCTTTTTCATACTATTCTATACAGACCAATTTGATTGGTGAAACAAAGGCAAATCTCTTCAATCACATTGGTCAGACCAGAGGGACATCAAGAAGTCCCTCCTAGGGAAAGGAATTAATAACATGGGTACAATTGCAAAAACATTTCTCCTGTTTACCAAAAATTCCCTGGGAAAAGAATTTCAGAAAACCAAAACACCTCAGGCATGGAATCAGGGCTACATTTTTCCTCCAGATCCAATGTGGCTACATGAGAGATGTGCCTTCTCAATCTGCCCTAGTTATTGGTGGATTATTCAGGTGCCTTTTGAGGCAAGATTAAAGAATCAGTAACCAGAATACTCCTTTATTTTTATGTGATAATCTCTACTTGTACATCCAGGAGTACAATTTCTGGAGAGATAAGGACCTTTTCATGCTTTCCCTAACCTTCACTACAGTACAGATTGAATTGGCTGAAGAGAGGAAGTCTGACACAGGGAAAAAAGTATTCACACATCGAGCTATTGCAGCAAATCTAAGCCTAAATCAATATAGAGTTAAGGATGGCTGATATTTTCCATAATATTTCAATATAGTACCATAGTATGGGGAAAGGGTTTTGCCCTGTCCTATTTCTGATCTTGGAGGTGTGGTACTTTTCCACTATGTCTGGTGGACACTGAAAATAAACAGAGGTAGAGGAAGGATTCAAAAAGATATCAACAAGAAAAATGAGCTTGGCTTAATGTTACTGAGCCATGTAGTCTTCTATTCAGTACCAGGCCAAATGCAGCAACATCTGACAGGAAAATGTGTTGCTAAAAAAAGAAAGACACAAGAGAAATCTGATTTGATATATTGGACATTTCCTGAGCATTTCTTTAGTTGATGCACAACTTACACAACTCAAAAATATTGACAGATGCAGAATTCATTATATATAATATTTACAGGACATATTGTAACATCTTTTAATTTTCAAAATTGAAAAAAAGTATGAGCCTCTTTTTTTTCTTTTTTTCTGGAATCTCCTGGGAAGTTTTTATTCCATTTCTATTTGTTTTGACGTTGTATATTTTTTCCTGGCTAAGCTCAATTGTAGTATGTACCAAAATAAGACTATGAATTATTAACTTCACTGAATACACAATTTTGGATGCAGGAACTCTGGGGTTTATGCTTGGGTTTGTTGTGTTGTTTTGTTGGGGTTTTTTTTATTAAATTTTTCTTCTATGGCACTCAGCTGTAATATTGCGCATAGTAAAAAGTAGGATTTTCCTCTTACTGGATGTTGATCACCATACAGCACAAAGACCTCTCACAGCAATGGATAACTCTAGTGAGCTTTACCTACTGTAATTTAGAGAAGCTTTGGACAAATGTCAAAAATTAGCAGTGCAAAATTTGTGTGAGAGACAGACAGATAATGTTTTGCAATTTTCATTCCCCTACAAGATTTATGAAGTTCTTATTTCACTATAGATAGTCAGAAGAATTGAAAATAATTTTCACTAAAAATTTCTAAGTAGCTCTCTTTCCTTAAGTTTTTCAGTTTGTAGTTTTCATGGTCAAAATTCTTCAACATTTTAATTATACTTTGTATAAATACATGTATAAAAAGCATAGAAGATCATTTTAAGTAAAGACAGTTGATAATAATATTGGAATATAAGATAGAAAAACAAGTAGTATTGCCAACTATCAGCAAATTTTCAAGTGGTAAATATTCACTGGCAGTTAAATAGTATGGAAGTCTTTTGACTAGGCAGCTAACTCACTTTGGAGCATTCAAGATAGGCTTGTTGCATCTTTCTTCAGTATGAGACACACAGAAAATATGTACTTCATTTTCAGAAAAAAAAAAAAAAAAAAAAAAAAAAAAAAAAAAAAAAAAAAAAAGGGCTTGCTCAAATCTAAGATACACACAAAAAAATTTCACTTTCCTACTAACCATCTTGAGTCTGGGGTCCAAGAACACCTGACCCCTGTGCTGAAGATCCATCAACTAATTTTGGCGTTGATGCTTCATCCTCAGTTTCTTCTGTCAATGGTGCAGAAGAATAACTCTCGAATTACTGAAGATAGTTCTGTCCCAGTATCTCTCTAGGGAAAATGAGAAAGAAATGTTACTATTTACTTCCCTTGCAAGCTGTTTCTCTTCCAGTTATTCATATTCTCCCACTAGAGGTCATATATTTTCTGAGGTTTAGTGCTTGAGCTGCATTTTTATCCAGGACCTATAATGAATTCTAATGGTATATAAACAATACCTGAAAATTCAACATATTTATTTAGTTTTTATCTCAGTGTTTTGAATGTTTTTTTTATGTATGCACACATACGTATACTTCAATACTGAGAATATATACTAGAAAAATTACTTTGCAATATTTATTTGAAGATAAATTAGATTTGTGATAAAAATTGATAAACAGGTGTGTGAAAAAATGAAAATTTGCTGTGAAATATCAAACAGGTGCAAGTCATTAATCATAAAATTGTAAATTGTACCACCATAAATCCAAATCCACTATAACTGTGCAGACTCTGCTTAGAACACTAACTTGATTTAAAAATATTACTAAATAATTCTGAACTCCTACTTCACATAGAACTTTCTAATACATTAAAGACTGATTAACTATATTCATTAGTAGCTGTATTATGTAATATGAAAAAAATTGATATAGATAAAAAATACCGGATAAAACCTTGGTTTTAAAACACTTATAAAATTTGGAAGATCCTTGGGTGGAACTGGAAAACTTTTTTTTTTTTTTTTTTTTTTTTTTTTTTTTTTTTTTTTTTTTTTTTTTTGTCCTTCAATCAATTAGTCAAAGCAGTAATTTTTATCAGGTTAACTTTAATTCTAAAAATGCGTTCTGCTGATTTTCCTCTATGACAATTGAGGATAAAAATTAAGATGCAGCATTTCTCTTGTATCACATCACCACTTATAAAGAGAGTATTGCAGACTTGCCAGGCTTGTTGCAGAGAGTTCTGCATTAGCAAAGAGGCAGAGTTGTTTTCTGTTATCACCCAGACATAGTTGTGTGATCTTTGCAAGTTACTTTCCTACTGTATCTTCATTTCCCAACATGCAATAATATTGTTCAATGGAGCCAGAGCCCCTTTTGAAAGTGCACTCTTTATTCTTTAAATCCAAAACAATTCATTAGTGTCATTATAGAATTTTGCACATCTGAGGTGCTGTTAAAAATGTACGTAATGCATTTAACCCTGTGGGCACTGCACGCTTGTGCTGCAGTTAACAGTCCTTATTTTCTTCTAAGGCACAGCCAAATATAGGAATTTTGTCACAGTATCATTATTCTGAGTGCAAAGGCACCAAAGCCCAAAATTCTGCTTCAGTTTTCATCCACTATGGCTTTCTAACACAACACTACTGCAGAACTATTGAATCTCGATTCTTTCACCTGATCAAGCATCTCCTTTTCTGAGACCATCCAACAGCTACTGTTTTCTTTGTGTACTCCGTGAAGTACAAGTTGTAAATCAATCACAGAGGTGTTCATAAATTCTAATTGTAAAAGACAGGTTAAAAGGAACTTCATCCAGACTGGCCAAAAAGTCGGAATTTTTAAATCTTGATTTTGTATGTAGACTATAGGAGTTAAAGGAACTAAAACACCTAACATCTGGATTCCAAGCACAGGCAAAGCTTTGCTGTATTTGATCTCTATTTGAATCTCTTTGTATGTGTATATATATTTCATATGTAACCAGCAGCTCAAGGGATATGATTCTGCTCTTCTACCCTGTTCTTGTGAGACCCCACCTGCAGTACTGCATTCAGCTCTGGAGTCTTCAGCACAAGGAGGACATGGGGCAAGTCCAAAGGAAGATGAACACAGGCCGAGAGAGTTTGGCTTGTTCAGTCTATAGAAAAGAATGCTCTAGGAACACCTTATATTAGCTTTTCAGTACCTAAAGGGGACCTACAAAAAAGCTGGAGAGAGATTTTTTTGGAAGGACATGTAGTGATAGGACAAGGGGAACTTGAAACTGAAAATTTTGCATATTATTAAATTCTTCACTGTGAGGGTGCTGGAGCATTGGATGTGGTTGTCCAGAGAAGTTATGGATTCCCTTGCTCAAGGCAAGGTTGGATGGGGTTTTGAGCCTGGGCTAGTTGAAAGTGTCCCTACCCATGGCAGGGGGTTTGGAAGTAGAAGATTTTAATCCCTTCCAACCAAAATAATTCTGATTCTATGAACTGTGAAAATTTTGGAAAAAAAAGCTTTACATCACATAATAGACTATCCTGCAGCATAGCTATATATCATTACAAGCAGTATTAAGCATTATGATCCTGGATTGCCTTAGAACATCTAAATAATTACCTAATTATTTTTTTGTACACAAATAATTTGGTTTAGGTTATATAATGGCAATAGGTTCAGATATTTTATATCAATTAGTTTCACTGAAGACAGAAAACATGAAAACAATAAAAAACCAGTAAGCACTCTGAACCACACAGGCTCAGACTTTGACTAAGAACATCTTAGGTTTTCTGTATATTCTTTAGTTGTATTCTACTAAGCCACAGATACTATTACTAATTAGAGTTTATAGATAAAAATGCCCCAATACAGTTACCAAGGTCACAACCTCACAAAATGCAAGGTAATCAAATGAGCAAGATGACCTTCAGCTGAACTGAATAACTTGAGTTGATGTAAGAAAGAGTAAGGATGTACCTTGGCATTTTGTGCAGACAGATACACAATGTTACCATCTGCTGCACTGACAGTAGACAGCTTAACCAGGAATGGACTTGGGGACAAATCAAAAGAAGGCTTTGGGAACAAAGGAAATGGGACAGCTGTTCTCCGAATGGAGGAAGCCTAGAGGGAAAGATACATTCCAGACTTTTATTGACCCAGGTTCGTACTGCCCTAAAGTTCTTGCACATGCTGTCTACTTCTTCACCGGATTTGTAGAAATCAGATAAGAATCCCTCTTCAGAACTTTGGAATTAAATCCAGAGATCTTAAGATCTGTTAATATCTTCATATACAATTCTTGTTCTACTGAATGCATTATTCTGGAGAAGAGGCTCTGTAAATAGGCTTCAGACCAAAGATAATTTTCCTTTCACTTGTTATGGGATTTGGGTCATCTACGCTGACTGCCACCTCTCTGCATATTTCAGGCCATTCTTTATGGGATGTACTATTTTGGGATTTGTGATTACTTTGTGCTTTCTGAGAGTTCTTAGTTGAATAGTCACTGTAGTTGTTGGGTAGCAAAGCAGAGGTGTTAACCTCTAGCACTTCCATTTCTACACTGTTATCTCTTTCTTACTGTAGGATGTTATCTACATTTGTTGATGCACAGGTGAAAGTCTCCCCGCAGTTTCCCTGCAAATGCACTAAGTCTGGGGTTTAGGGAAACTCTTCCAAGTAGTTAGCGTTATCTATTTAGTCTCCTGCAGTTGTGAGTGTCATAAGAAAATTAAAATTATTGACATTAACTTAATGACGTTGCAAATTTTTGTACTTGTAACAGTGTAGGAGTTCATTGATATATGTGCTTTACATACCAGACCCAGAGCATGAGCAGGATTTTCTTGCTGTACATAACTTGGACTTTAACCAGTGACCTAAAGGTAAAAGTCTGTTTCCCATTACTGGTCATCTGATCCATACAGCTTTGTATCTTTTACAAGTTGGATAAATCATGCGAGATTGTAACAAGACAAAGATGTTTCTTGGACTATGTACTGTACTGTACAGAATAATCTCTCATCTTTCAGATGTTTGTTTATTTTTGGCAACTGGACTTTACTAAAAAAAAAAAATTGAAACCTAAATTATTGTATATCACTTAATGACATTATTTTCCATAGAGTTTTTTGGAGGGAACCTAGAATTAGGCAGGGAGTGGATTTGTATTTCATTTGATACTTTTAGAAATATGCTTTGTGAAAAATCACAAAGCAGAAAGAGTATTGTAGAGAAATACAATAAACTATGTTTCTCTTTGCCAATAGCTACAAGTCTTCAGATAATAATCTGCCTTCCAAGAAAGTTTTAATACATGACATAAAAAAACTGAAGGGGTATCACATCACCTATCTTTAGGTATCTATGTGGTTAATAGTTACTCTACTCTGTCTTTGGAATCAACCAAGAGTTTTAGAAAATACCAGTGCAGATTAGTCCCAGAGCATGCCAAAGGATAGTTGGTATCTTTCCTAGGATTGCATGGAGTACCTACATTTTTCCTCATCCTATATTTATCCAATGCGACTCCATTTTCTAATGGAAGTTCTTAGTGTGGCTGGCCAATTCAGAGGCACTTTCAGATCAGGAAGTAACAAAAATCTAGAATGCAGAAATCAGAACACAACAGTAAATGATAAAATGCAATTGGTAAAATCCAACTTGCAACTTGCCTTCCATAGGCTGGATATTTATTTTATATTATCATTGCTTCACAGTCAGTACAGAATGAGACAAAACTTCTGAAAAGCAGCTCCAGACACTGGCTACAGAAATTCCTTTTAAGGTGGGCTCTTTAGGTATCTGTATCTCACCACTGACAGTAAAGGAGGCGAGACAAACAAAAGACTAGAAAAGGCTCAGAAGTTTATTTTATATGTCTTTTTTATATGTTTATTTTATATCTGCATCTTTTAGGATCAAAGCTGATGTATTACTTGTGATAAGTTTAAATCCACAGGAGACTGAGAAGTGTGTTCTGTTTCAGTGTTTCTTTTATTGCAAAAGATGCATTTCTTAAACAAATAAAATTTTAAAACTTAAAAAAAGACATTTTAACCTTGAAGGGACCGTTGTTCCACACAATGACCCATCAAAAGGAACTGATTTCTCCCATAGCTGTTCTGAAACTACCAAAGGCTTACAAAAAATCTCAAATTATGGTAGAAGTTATTCATAGAATCACAGAATGGTTTGGGTTGGATGGGAATAAAAAAATTATATATTTCCAACCCACTTGCCATGGGCAGGGAGGTTTGTTTTCCTTTCCAAAAGTGGCCTATACTTGTTCTTGAATTTTGCATTTAAAGACTCCTTTTCTCCTATTGTTCTATCTTAAAAAGAAATAGAACTATTAGTCACTGCAGACAAGTGAATAACAAGAGCTTATGTCAACAGTTTTCTGAAAAATGAGAAAAAATCCTATTTGGGGATAATACTTCAAATGATAGGTTTGAGTCTTCTATCAATTATGTAGCTGACTTGTACATTACTTGTACCAATTAATAGGGTTTCTTAAAAATGTATACAATGAAAAGTATATTCTTTCTATGAAAAGTATATACAATGAAAAATGTATATTCTGAGAAGTCATTGTATATCCACTTTGAAGTGTCTTATTTAATCAGATACCTATGACAAAGATAGGAACAGCAGTGTAAGTCTCTCTCAACTCTGCAGAATGGCAAGAGTGAGTTCTTGTTCATGTGGTTCCTCTTTGTGTGTGCTATCCTAACAGGAGAGACAGTTTGTGTGTATGCGCACAGGTATGAGCAAATGTGAGTGTGGAGCCCAAGCTCTGAGCTTTACGCAGGCAACAAAATGCCCTACTATTATTTTGATTCAAATTCAACAAGCTGTGAACTAATGCTAATCAAAATCCATCAAATATTAGGTTTTCACAGTGTTTCTAAATGTTTTGTGAATCATACTTTATAGCTCACCTATTTTGTGTAAACAGATCCAGACCCATCTGTATTTAACTCCCTTCCTTTTCTGCTTATTTAGTGCTAGGCCACTCTTAACCATTCTTAATTAAGTGCTCCCTTGCTTTTCAGCCTCACTGATAGCCTATCTTAGAAATGAAAATACTTTTCTGATGTTCCTATATTTTTACTTCTTATTTTTCAGACTTAGTTTTTCCTGCCTAAAGAAAAAATGACTGATTATCTTTAACAGACACTGTGATAAAATTGTAGTGCCATTTTATTAGGCATTAGTAGCTGATGTACATAAGAATCTGTCTCCACAATCAGTTTTTCTCACACTTTTTCCAAACAAAGTTTTAGTTTCAAAGAGGGGAAAAGTGAGAAGCTCACACAAGAATTCCTCCGAGAGCCTGGTTTGATTCTATTAATTTCAAAGAAGGAAATCTCTCTTTGTGTATGCTTTCAGAGGAGTTGGGAGACCCAATCTTGACTGTGACCTCTGGACTCTATCATGATAAAAATATTAATTCAAAAGACTAATGAACTGTAAAGAAAAGGGAAGATACATCAGCTCATGTTTATATTATTGTTACTGCCAGAAGATAAATTCAACAGAAAGCTTATACTCTTTCAGTGACATTTCTTTGCTATATTTTTCTCCTTGAGGACCTTGGAATTCATTCCTTGATAATAGGCTTTTCTTTTACACTGCCTTTTTAGCCATTATCTGTGAAAGAGTTGATACTGCTATCTTAATGTCTTGATGCACGTTTTATTTCTGAGTGATATATTACTTACAGTTTTTTCGGTAATAATCTCCATTTGGATGCAAAGCATTAGCTAAGTCTTCTGTGTCTCACTAACCTGAGTTGTTGGAAGCCACCGATTTTATAATCTATAGTGTCACCTAACACATGACAATACATAGCTTAGATTGAGGATTCAATATAATTCTCCCAAGTAATTCACAGTTGAAATTGCTTCCCCCATGCGAATATTTGCATTAAAAAAGTATTCCATGTATACATTTAGTAACCTTTTCCAATCTTAAGATTATTCTAGAATCTCTGACAAAAATAGACTTAAAGTGAAAGAATATCAAGAGCCATTATCTAGAAATGTTTTCAGAAACATATAAGAAACAATATTTCCAGAGTAGGAGAAGTAGCAAAGAAGTCAGAAACTTGGACCCAGTCACTCTTAGTTAACTGTATTAACATGAAATTCTCATACTAAGTCTGAAACAGATGTCTGTGGTTCATCATAAGTTATTTGAGGCAGATAGGTGCATGGGGTCAGGCTGGGATGGAATTGACTTTCCCCATGGCATCCCTCAGTGCTGTGCTTTGTGTTTTCAGCTGAAAAGGTGTTGTTAATGCACCAGTGCTCAGCGACTGCTGAGCAGAGCTGGCACAGCACCAAGGCTGACTCTCCAACATTCCCTCTCACCAGTAAGGTAGGGATACAACCAGAACAGGGGACCCAAGCTGAGCAAAGGGATATATATTCAATATGGCATTTTGTCAGCAATAAAAGCTGAGAGAAAGGAGGCAGCAAGGGCAAGGGGGTAGGCTTTATTATTTACAGGTTTGTCATCAGGAGCACCTCCTGCACATACTCAAGTCTTACTTCCCTGGAAGTGTTTGGCCCTCACCTGCTCATGGGAAGTAGAGAATAAGTCTTTTCTTTCCTTTTGCTTCTGCTTGCAACCTTTGTCTTTCTTCATTAAACTGCCTATATATCAACTCACAAGTTTTTTAACCTTAATTTCTTCGCCTGTCTCTCTGAGAAGTGGGAGGGAGAAAGCATCTTGATGGTCATAAGCAGCCAGCTAAGGTCAACCCACCTCAACAGATATCCTAAGAGAATGATTCATAATTGTCTTGGAGCATGGTCTTGGGATGCCAAGCCTAATTTTTAACCAGACAGAACGAGTGGAAAGAATCCCTTTCTAATTACCTGTAGATATTTCCTCACTTCAGTGATTATACATCAGATGTGTGATTACAGTACCTTATGGTCTGGAAAACGACATGTGGACACAGATGCTTTAGTTTAACTCCTAGAGGTGCACATATGATTAATTGACATTGCAATTAACAGCAGTAGAACACTAAATGTATCTTAAGTGCTAGAACTGGTCAGTCTCCTGGACCTCCTGTAAATCAGTTGGATATACAACCTTCGTAAAGTTTGCATTTTGCCAATGAGTCTAAAAATGGGTGAAAAAAATGATTCCATTTGCATATAACTGAATTTTAAAATCTTACATTTACAATTACATTTAAAATCTTACGTTGAAAATCTTACTGTACAACAGAAAATGTTATTTGAATCTTATCTTCACCATTTCAGAAGTCTGAAGACACGATTCAAAGCTCTCTAAAGGGAAATTCAAGTCTTAAAGAGTTACTGCACACAGGCTAGATCTGTTGAAGGCTTCCTGTTTGTCTGGGCCTCTGTGGTATTGCTCATCATGTAAACTATGCATAATAAAAACTAACCTGTGACCTTGAATAAATATTGGATTTTGCACATAGACCCACTTGTGCTGTTCACATCATTATATCAACAAGATTTTAAGCAATAAAGTCATATCCAGAATTAAGAAATGAAATGTATTCTGCTTAAAATTTGGGGACATCAATTATATTCAGATTAAAATATAACTTTCAAGACTGACATGGCCTATCAAACAGTACACTGACATATCTATAAAATTTTCTTGATTTCTACAGTACTGACCACTTATATCTCCTGGGATATGAGGAACTATGAATGCTTAGGATTCTCTTGGGTGGTACATGGTATTAGGAATGTAAGCAAAAAAAAAATTATTTTGGCTAGACTTATACCAAAAAAGGCTCTCACAGGGAGGTCCATCCATATGCAAAGCAAAACTCTGTTCAACTGCTGTGATGGATGGGCTTCACTGGATGAATTTTAAAAAGCCTGTCTGAAGAGCGCAGCAATGGAAGATAATCCTGCTCTGGAAAAGAAGCTGCCAGTTTACCCTGACTCTGCCCATTCCATGCCTTCTAAAAAGAAAACAACCTGTGTTGGGATGTCTTGTATCTTTTCTTGTTGGGTGTAACATCAGTCCTCCTGAATTTCCTTTCAGCCTGAAAACAACACCTAAAGCCTTTCTTTATCTCTATCCTTCACTCATAAACTTGGAAAGGGCCATCTCATGTTTTGGTGTTATAGGACCTCACAGAAAGAGCACAGCACAGGAGAATTCAATGCATTACTAAGAAATTTGTTTAAATGAGAAAAACTCAACCATGAGGCACATTCAAAATAACATTTTCCATTTCTGGGAAGAAAGTAGTTTCTGTAGGAATGATAAAGGCTTCATTTCTAAGAGCAAAGAGAGACAGAAACTGTGGTTTATGAACCAACATGAAATAGAGCACAGCAACTAAAATTGGTAGTGACTTTATCAGGAAAGCAAGCTCAAGTAGGATCAAGTAGAGCACAAGAGTGGCGCAAACAAACATGCCAAAGGCAAGGTAAGTTCCTTACAGCAAAATTCTTATCAATCCCTCTTAGACACTGAAACTTTATTTCCTACAAATTATAAGGTTCTGATCTTAGTGCTAACTTTAACATTATTTTTATCTCTACAGTTCTCCTGTTTTGGAATATAGTTATTCTTAAATTGTCTTTGTCCTTTGATTTCAAAACTGTTATACAATTTCTGTCTCACATTGATGAAAATATATCTCCCATCCTTCCTGTTGTAATCATGAATCTTTCAAATAATTGCATTTTAATGAATTATTCATTACATTTAAAAAGTGTTAAAATATTATGTATAAAAAATGAAAATACCATATTATTTCAATGCTGTATTTTTGACTCAACTTCTATCACACACAATCCTGAATCACAGAGCGCTTATATAACCTTCAGAGAAGTAGTGTGGATGTCTAATCAGCAGGGTGAGAATAGAAATAATGTAGCATTTTAGTAAGTGTAAAGAAATAAAGGGCTGTAGAAGAGGAAGGAAGCATTTAAGTCAAGTGGAGTCCCTTGCTTCTACAGGCAACATACCTTACCGGCTCATACTGTATCAGAATTTCAAAAGGTTTTCTTCAGTAATTTTTCTTACTTCCCTGTGTTTAAATTCAAATGGTTTCTCTTTCTTTTTTCTTCCTTCTGTCACTTTCCTAACAGCAATAGAAAGCATTAGCATTTATAGCCTGAAATACTTGTACTGAACATAAACTTAAGGAAACAGAATTTTACAACTTTGTTTAATGGGAAATGCTGAAAATCCTGTCTCCACTGCCTCTGTGCATCACCCAGACAGAGAAATCACAACAATGACCTCCAACAGAATTTGTGGAATTGCATGGAGACCTGAGGAAAGCATGGTACCTTTCACCTACTCTTAAAGACTGACACAAATAAAACCTCAATCAGAATATATTTTGGCAGTGTTTGAAGGTTAGGGAAAAAGTGAATGAACTGTGAAGACAATAGAAACCACATAAGTAGATTTGTCTGATAAATACTTTCATGGCGAAGAAAAACTGATTAGTAACTACTCCATTTATGCACTTTGGAAAGATAGAATAAATTAAGTTCTAATTACCTCTGCTTGGTCAGACTGCTTGTTTTCATCATAGGCAAATGGATGAGGCAGCTCTCCAAGTGGTATGTCATAGAACTCAGAATCATAAATTATGTTACCACTGATAGGGGCAGCTCCTACAGACTCAAAGATAAAAAATCCCAGAAAAACATTTACAAAGGTCTGCATTCTGCTTTCTTTTCTGAAAGAGAAGAAAATGGACAGATT
Organism: Sylvia atricapilla; assembly: GCF_009819655.1. Taxonomy (NCBI): domain Eukaryota; kingdom Metazoa; phylum Chordata; class Aves; order Passeriformes; family Sylviidae; genus Sylvia; species Sylvia atricapilla. The sequence goes on from NC_089144.1 coordinate 43,045,609, forward strand.
GTAGGTACTATGGTATTGACATGGAATCTATGACTATTTAATGTCACAAATACAGTATTTATATATAAACACCCCAAAATATTTCTGATTAATATTTTATATTTATTTATGGTAACTCAGTTGTTTTCTTTGTGAAGAGTCCCTAGATCTAAGAATTCTGCAGACTGCTTTGGCCATACTCACAGTCATATAATTTAGAAAAGACCTGTTGAATTTTATTGGTGTAAAAATAAATGGACTTCAATGAGAAAGAGTCGGAATGGTACTTTTTCCCTTTCATCTAACTTTATCTATTTTCATTGCACTTAGATATGAACTTTCGAGAAACTAGAGAAAAGATAAATTATTATATTACTTGTCTTTATCACACTAAATTATATTCTGGGATGTATAACAGTGTAACATTATATCTCTCCTCCATTATAAAAAAAATAAATGGAACCAATCAAATAAACAAAAACAAACAAACAAAAAAAAAATAAAAAAACCAACCAACCCACCCCCATAAGAAAAAGAAAACACAAACCCCAAAGACCCCACAGAAAACAAAGAATACCCCAAACCACCAACCTACACCACTCCCCCCACTCATTAGAAAACATTAGAAACTTTGCTATTTCTGGATAAGCATAATCAAAACACTTTTCACTTGCTAGTTGTTTTGTCAGAACATAATTTTAATTGGTGTGGCACATTTGCATCATACTTTTTGCAACAGTCTTGGGCACAAAATAAAAAGATATCCTCCATAGCCCCGTGGACAGTAGAGCCAGTATTCTGAATTCCGTCATTATTCAATCAACACGTTTTTTAAAGTAGTGAAAAATTGTGGTTGTAGTGAATTCACCTGTTATCCTTGGAAAATAGAATTGTAAAATTGAATTCTCACCCATTTAAAATTCTATAGAATTGAATTATCACCTATTTAAAGTCCCAAAATTTTGTAAAATGGTAAAAAATTCGTGCTAGGCTTGAGCACTAGTCTTCATTCATTCCCTTTTCCTTGTAAGAGATGCATTCCCTGTTATCATATAAGATGCCTGACACAAGGCTCTATTCAGTATTCTTTACTTACGCTTCTATTTATCCACAGCTCACATTAATTTCACCAAAAGCACAATAATAATGAGCAATGTATACATCTAATAAGCTGTACTCCTTATGTGATGTCATGGTAAGCACTCTTAAATATTTCATTTCAAAATTGTAACTACTTATAATAAAGTATAAAAAATACATGAGATCTTTTTAAATGTATGTGCTGAGCAACGAGCTGAATTTTAGCTTCATGAAAAGAGGTCTTTATAAAGTTGGTTTAGGCATGAGGACATGAAATTCCTCTGGGGATGGCCAGTAACACAAGGCGTTCTTTTTTCTCTCATTTTCTTTATTCAGAAAGACTTCAGCTGCTGCTGGAAGAAGCTAGAGTCACTGGATCTTCTCTTTGAGAAAGCTTAGATGAATTTCACCTTTCAGTATTAGGTTCCAATATTGCTAAAAGTATTCTGCTTCACTAAAAAATTAAATAAAGTATAATAAAAGCACAATCAATCTTTTAAATAAGCAAGTATGTTAGAATTAGTGGGGTTTTGTCTGTCTTATGTTTTCTGCTGCTTATTTTTGACAGAATTGGTTTTGGTCTTGCTTTTTCCTTTCCATGTCATTTATCCCAGATGATTCAGCTATCAATCCAAAATGTAGTACTAACATATATATGGTGTAATTTTTCCTCTGAATAAACAATTCTTAAATAAAACATTGCTCACTATGCAAAATTGTTTTCATGTCACAACTCCTAAAAATAAAATATTTTTAAGGGGTATAAGTCTTGATAAGTATTAATATTTTGCATATATATAGAGACAAAATCAGCAAATATCTGTGGAATAAAAAGGTTTATATGTGGCTATAGTTTTTGCAGTAATTTGCAGGGTTTGCCTGTCTCTATTTCCCTTTCATGTAATATATTGGAACGCACTGTAGAAATATTGGCATCTGCAGTATGAACTTATAAGATCAAATATTTTGATGAAGATTATGTACACCTCTCACAGGAAGGAACTAAGACATATGCAGGAAAAAATAAATAGTCTTCACAATCTGCGAGCTTTGAATCAGTATTAACCATGATAAAATAAAACAAATACTAGTATTTCCAGCATTAAAAATTCAACTAAGAGAGAAATGCTAAAACTTACCTTTAGCTTCCACTGTCTCAAATGGGTTGGAGTTACTCAGAGTGAAGAGCCAGTGCTATTAGACCCTGACCAATGGCAGTGGTATTCTGGGGCTGTGGGAGGTAGTTTTTTTACCCCTTCCTCTCAAATTTCCTGCTGCTCCTACCAATATACCAATAACACTCTCTAGTTGTATTCAGGAAACAACTTTTTTTGTGTTACCTGGTAACTTACAAATACAAATTTTTCAGTGTCCAAAATCAAGGCAGAAGCAAATTTGATTATATGTTAACATTTTTTCTATATGTATCACCTCTATTTTGTGACTTATTATATATGATAATATTTAATGAATTTCCAGCCACTGCAGGCATTATCTGCTATGTATTCAGAGGTACTTTTTCCTCTCTTTACTTTTCTATTAGTACTTATGAAGCAATGTTCATAGAATATACTATTACCAGTGTTTTTCTTCTGAGAGAAAATGCCACTTTCTTGATAGATACGAACCTTTATCATAAGCAAATTATGGGCATACACAGTAGTATAATGTGTTCTATTACATTGGAAAAAAGTTTTACTATGTTAGTATGTCAAGCTATCTCTTTTCTTAATTAATTGTGTTTTCTTTGTTACCAGTTCCTACTTAATTTTGTACTTTTATATTATCAGTATTTGTACAACATGCACCTATTCCTCTGAATATTTTCACATTTTTTCCAACTCTTCAGTGAAATATGCCTCCTAATACTGTCAACATTCAATATTAACTACAGAATCTCTCCTGTATCTCTGGAGGGATGTAAGATCCATGTATAAGACTCCAATGTGCTAAGGAAACTTTATTCCCTTGGCTTTATGTAACTTCTACAGCATTTTTTTTTTTTTTCCAATAAGACCATCCTAGTGGACCAAATTTACATGAGGCACTGAAAGCACATCAAGAATTTTAAGCCACATGCCTTGTGGCAAAAATCCAAGATGTTTGGCAGGGTTTGGCCCATAGGTCAAAGAGTAGAAGAGCAATAGCTCTGTTAGCAGACAGGTAGATGTTAGCGTGTTGTGGGGCACACCAGATAGCTCAAGGTATCATGTGTTGTTTTGGCAATTGAATCAAGTCTGCAGTGGCTAGTAGTATTATGACCACTCTTAGATGGCGGAGTTTAGCATGAATTGCTTCTATGAAAATAGGGGTCCTGAATCATTAAATCAGGTGTTTTAAATTTATTTTTTCATTGTCTATCCTGGTGTAAAAGCATCTTCTTCCATTAAGAATCAGGGCAGCAAGTACAGTGAAAACACAGTGTCCTGTTGCTCTTCTCTTTCTTCGGATCAATAGCCTCAGATCACTCCTTAATTTAGTGATCTAGTTGCTTGCAATGCCTGTGTATGTGCCTTCCTGACAACAAAACAAACATCTGTAGCTTCTGCAGCAAAAATTTGTCATTCACCTTCTTACTGCTCCTGCTAATTGTTATGCTGCTAATTTGCAAGTAGTTAACATTATTTCACTTTTAAGGACAGTATTTTCTGCTATGCTTGGTAATTTAAGATTTATTCTGCTAAAGCCTCACTTCCAATGTATCTCTTTCATTTACAAAGCATATCCTCTCTAGGTAAGTCCAATATTCATTGCTTTCATTTGTGCAAAAGATATCATTTTTTTATTTATTGAAGGAAAAATCTTATCTGTAACAGGTTATTCATATAATTATTAATGCTTCTCTTCATTCTTACAAAACTAAGTACATTTAGGCATACTCAGACCTAGGGTCTGTAATCTTTGTATCTTTTGGTCTGTAGGTCTGCTTTTTTAATTTTATAAGACCAGTGAAGTTCAAACCACTTTGTGTCTGGATCTTAACTTTGATTTTAGTGATTTACTGTATTCCTATCAGAATACAATATGCTTTGCTGGCCTTGTTTTCCAGAAACACTAAGCAAGTGAAATTAATTGAAGGCAAATGGTAACTTACAAATATTGGACTTCAATTTTTTGTTTGAGCTAGGGAAACTTGTCTGAAAAAGAATATATTTTATATAAAGAATTTTACAAGCTTACAAGCATGATGGTTTACATAGCACACAAATAAGAAAACAGTTTTGTTTGTTTTGGTTTATGCTTTAAAGAACAAGAATTTAGAGATTGAGTGGTGTATCTATAGGGGACATGCCTTAGTTGATGCTGAAATTAATGTTTGTCAATGTGTTTGAGCTTGGATGACAGAAGTCCTGATGCTAGCAATACTAGACCAGCTAGAAACCCAAGAGACCCAGCACCAAAAATAAAAAAAAGATAAAAGAAAAGAAAGACTACTTAGAGGCCTTGTGGTACTGCTGAGAAAACCCCAAGCATTTAAAAAGCTCACAGAAAATTTGTGCTTGAGTTAGAAACTGATTCAGATCAGTGCTTGCATTTTCTGAATCCTGTTATCACAGAAGATAATGAAATTCCCGAGACTGACAAAAGGACATTTGGGAGTGAGCTTTTCACGTCCTCTAATCAGTCCCTTCACTGACACTTGGGGTTTTTCCAGATCCTCTGGCCTTGTGCAATCTAAGTTACTGTCTTGTGAACTTCCTCAGCTGTCTTTAAATCTTGCTGTCTGACTCACTTGGGCTTAATTAAAAGCTCACTGAAGTTAATAGAGAGTTCCATCACATTCAGTGGTTTTTGGGGCACTGCTTAAACTGGAAGCATACCCAGCTGTGATCATTGCCTAACACATTCCTAGTCAGAATGTATTCCCGCTGCATAATTTCTGGCAGTAGTAAATGAATTAATTTATTCCCCTGTTTTTTTGAGAGGGCTTTGTTTCCATTTCAGTTCTCTCCCAGTTCTTGGAGGTGCAATGACTCCTAAGTGTGCTCTTGAACTCAGTGCCAAAGCCTCAGGGTCGTCCTATTCTTGTTTTTCCAAAACTTTGATTATAAAGCACTGAGCCTTTGATCCAGACTGTCAACATTCATTCATTATAATTTTTTCTTTGCTTTCTTTTCTTTTGGTCCTCACAGATTCATCCCCAGGAACTTACAATAAGAAAAAAATATGTGGAAAAAAATGGTACTTTTGCCATGAAATGAAAAATCCTTCCTGACTCTCAGAAAGAGCTTGAGTATTGTACCAGCTTTCCCTCTTGTCGACTTCTCGGCCTGCCAGTCTGAACAGAAGCAGAGGTCTTCAGTCTACTGTGTCAGCTCTGGAAAATTCTAGTACAGATTTTTAACAAGAAAAGCAAGATATGTCCCACTTTGAAAGGAGTGACAGGGAAATCCCAAAATAACTTGCTCCTTTTGATGTTTCACCTTGGCACCCAGCTAAAAGATTCTCCTGGTCTGAAGCTATAGTGCAAGAGTAATAAAGCAAAATAAGTTAACATGTTGGTATATTTTCATCTAAAACAACAGTTACAAAATGAAAGGTCACCTGCTCCTGGGCCAGGGACCAGTCCTGCATAAGGAGGAGGTATTAAATGAGTGTTCCAGTAATGGTGACAGTAAGTTGGTTGGTTGGGTTACACAGTATCTTAAAAAGTCGCATTCCGTTTCCTCCAACTTTTTCATATTCTGTGACCAGAAAATGCATCTGTCAGATAAACAAAATAAGGTCACTCATATTGTGTGACAGAGACAATTTTGGTCAGAAGTGGGAGGTCCATGAATATTTATTTTTCAAAAAATGCTATGCTTCATGAGCTTGTTAATGTTAGTATGAGGAAGCAAATTAATGTGTGTTTGTTTTTTTTTTTAATTTACTGTAAACAAGTGACTGCAAAGTAGATGTAACTCCTTCTAAAGACACTAAATTCTTTGGAAAGTCATGTATTATTGTGAATTTAAAAGAAATTAAGATTTAAAATATGACTTTTTAAACAACATCCTTTTACCTACATATATGTACCTTTACCTAACTCTAATTTATTTGTTTTAGTTCTCTAAATAAAAGTTGTATTTAGTATTCCAGATTATGCCCACTGAATGAGAAATTTTACTACAATGCGTAGCAAAGAGCACTCCCTTTTCACATCTAGATAACCATCTTTTACATCCCATGTCTTCCAGTCATTTAATATGAAAATCCTCCAATATTTTTTGTGTGTTACATGATATACCAGTGCATCTGCTTCATGTCCAAAAAAAAGTTTTTCTAACCTTGTTTTTGGGTTGTGACTTTATTATTTCATGAATCATTATTTATTATTAATTTTCCAATCTTAAATACGTGGTCAGAGTTATACTGAACAAAGGAAAAGCACAATATGAAATGCTGGAATAATTGAAGTTACTGCAATCAGTTTCAGGGCTAAAATTCAGGCCACTATTTTAAACTGATTCCTTCTGCAATACAGAACACTTGTGACTGTTTTTTTTGTTTGGTTGGTTGGTTTTGTTTGTTTTGTTTGTTTGTTTGTTCCATAGGCACAGGGAAAGAATGGAGAGGTAGGAATCTGCTTTGATAGAGCTCTTGCCTGTCTCAGTATCACTTGCATTTCATGAATTGCTGGATTGTGGAATTCCGTTCACCCTAGGGCCCTGGGAAAAGGATAGCATCATATGAACCTTGCTGGGACTAGGGAATAAAGGCTGGATAACAGAAAAACAAATATCTCAGAGAGAAGGAGAAAGGAAGGAAATCATGTGTCTGCAGAAGGGATTAGCATTTCCATTTTGCTCATCAAAGTTAAGAGAAGCACAAAAGAAGGATTTAGAGTGCTCCAACTGTTCCATCCCCTGTGCAAATTAGCATAAACAGCAGGGAAAAGAGAGTTAAAAAGAAAATGTGAGATAGCTACAACTGTTTTTGCTAGCAAAGTCTTGTTTGGATTTAATTATTAATGCATAAACAGTGAATGTAAGCAATAAAAAGGTTTTTAATGAGTCACAGAAATAACTACTCTTTACATACAGATCTACTCAAGTGTCTTATTTCTCATGTTTGCCTGATTTTTTGTTCTTGATGGCAGACTTCAATTCACGTACTCTTAAAGTATGTTATTCTTTTCCTCTGTGGTTACTTTAATTGTCACCTCTTACTTCCATGGCTGATACAGGCAGATAGTATACGACTTTTCCTCCTGTCCTTCAAATATATATTGCAGCTTTTTTTTGTACTGCCTGTCCAGCTGTTTGGCTTTGGATTTGGGGGGCTTTCAGTTTTTTGAGTTTGGTTGTTTGGTTTTGGTTTCGTTTTTTTTTGGTGAGGGTTTTTTAAATATCTTGGAAAAAAACCCATGCCAATTTAAAAATTGTCAGATGTATGCTAGATCCACCTAATATTGCTTACTAAGAGTAAAATCTCAGAAATTTTTCATGCAGTCTGGTCTACTAAACTGATGTGTTTCTTAATCAGCATTCAGAGTACTGTTTTCTTTCATAAGGAACGACTATATCTACATAATCTCTGATACATCATTGTGTTCAATATACTTGAAATTTTTTAGTTGTCAAGAAAATGCATTGGTTTTGACAGAGATCATGCACATTTACAGTATAATCAAACAATCCATAATTATAGCAACAGGAATGGAAGGCTTCCACTTTCCTTTCAGAAAGGGCGATTTAGAAACTCCAATATCTGCTTCTGAAATTACTAAACTTTGTGGCTAACTGTGAGCAAGATCCAAAACTTATTACTTTTAATCACCTTAAGCCAGGCTTGATGTAAAGTTCAAAGATCCTCCTTAAATATATTGCCAGTTTTACATCTCCAACATTTGTTTGTATAATAAGCCCACAAGTTAAATCCATCATAGCATGCTATTCCTTCTTTCTGTATGTTATAAAGTTTAAAGCAGATGAAAAGCTTGGTTTTTTGTCAGATTGTTAATATATACTGTATAAGAATAAACCATATAGTTAGCCTAGAAAAGCACTTGGGAAATCAGAGAAGTCCAATTATTCAAATGCTGCTAAAACTGGTCCGAAATGCCCTTTTTTATAAATCATATTATTTGCACTTCTTTTTATTTGATTAAAAAGTATCAAGACAATATATTTTTGAAAGATATTTAGTAATTTTGGTTTTGAAACAATTGGGAGGTAAGACTAAAATATTATCTAAGTTGATGTTGGTGCCTAAGATAAAAATTTTCCCTTTTCCATACAAAAATGCATATGAGAGAAGGAAAAGAAATTTTTTTTTTAAGATTTTGCTGGAAAAATCTTAATGGGTCAATTTTTTCTACCTTGTTACTACTCCTTTCATACTTTTGAAATTACTTGAGTTACAACACAGCTGGGTTGTTCTGTCGGGTACGTGCATGCACACAGATCTTTGCAGGTTATACCAGAGCTCATTAATGAAGGCAGTTTCAGGAATTCCCAGTGAGGCCAAAGGCAGGAGTCAGAGCTTCAGGCTCACATACTTGGGTTCTACTCCACTCATATTAGACAGACTGTCATTCTTCTAAAACCAAATTTACAGTTGCTGTTTAAGAGGTATAATTTACATCAGTTTTGAGAAGGGGCAGGGAAAGAAATTGCTGTTCTTTCCTTAATGATGGTTGAATATAACATAGCACTGCTGAGTACGCAAGCATGTGGTATTGCAAAATGGTTTTTATTAGCATACAGAGCTGTTGTCTGCTGTTCCAGCCTAGCCTGCAGACTGGTGGTGTTAGACCCTTTCAGGAAAATGCAGTTCCTGGCCTCAGAGATGGAAAATTTCAATCTGTTTTTGCTTAGCTAAACAAGTACAGTTCAGAGCTGGGTTATCATAGTTATCGCTAAAAGATGAATGATATTTTGCTTGGGATTGAAAAATAAACCAGAAAAAAAGTTCAATAAGACAAGGACTTTGAATTCAGAAAATCACAAGATTTGTGTTTTATGTTGACATACCCATTTATTCAAATGAAATTTTGAGCATTATTACATTGCACTTATTTAATGGATAGAGACTATAACAAACTTCTTGTAGCACAGTGTTCTCAATCCTATGGAAAATGTGAAATTGATGTAACAAATTAAAGTTTATTTTCTCATTACCACAAATATTTCCCAGTTTCATATGAAGTTTGAAATTGCATGCATGCTCTTAGGTTTGCATGTTGCATTACATATGTTGCAGTGGTTTATACCTTCCATTTGTGTTTCCAATACATTAAAAAATGTAAAGAAGATGGCATGACCTCTTGCATTTGACTGCCTTCAACTGATCCCACATTTGCAACATAAAGGTGTTTTCTGCTTTTATTGAATTTGTTACAAAATGCTATTATATTAAATGAATATTAATAACTTGTAATATCCTAAATTTTATGACAGTCCATTTCTAGCAAGTAATTCTCACACACAGTGATCCAAAAATTCATAATTTCTCCAGACTGTAGAATCCAATCTGGGAATTATTAGTGCAGTGTATAAATCAGTCAGTTTAAGAATTTCCCTGGTCACCAGTGTGTCAGATGTGCAGTTAACATTCATGTTCTCAAAATATCAGTTGCACATCTCAATGCCATATATGCATCATCCCCTTTTGATTGTTTCTTCTAGAAGAAGCCAAGGTAGTGGCTCTGAGGGTTTTGATCTCAAGGGAAGCTCTACTGACCTTAATTTACATTGCTCTGATCTAGTATATTTGAAATATATTAACTCTCTTAATCTCTTATGGAATCAATGATTGAATAAGAGTCCTGTTAGATGATCCAGCCCTGACTATACACAGAATTTCAGACTCTATCCGGCTTTTGGATGCTTTAACTTCCACAGCTGAAGGCAGAGAAGGAAGGGTGGCACACAGTGGGTGCTGTGGTCAGGGAACATGGGGCAGAAGTGGACGAGTTGCACAGAGTGAGACAGACAGAGCTGCTCTGGGCCAGGGCTAACCACAGTCTGACTCCAGGACCTCTGGCACTGTAAATAAGAGACCCTTCAGCCAATAGTTCTGTTTATTTGGTTTGAATTTCTGCTTTAAACTGTTTTGTTTCTGAGTACATGTGGGAACATGTCCTTAGAGACACTAATGTACAAAGAATGTGAGAATCTTGGTTTTTCTCATAGATTTTAAGGAAAACTATTAGAATTACTATGGATTTGTTTATTGCTGATAAAATAATGTGGCTATGAATGAGAATTAAAGATGTTTTTAATCAGACATTCATTTATAAAAATTAAATGTTTGGAAGGCCTCTTTACAAAGTTTGGAGAAAATGTCAACAGAGATAGCAGTTCAGAAAAAGTGCCGGTTGCTATGAGCATGACAATGAAGGAAATAATTATTTGTTAATGAGCAGCATGTGAATTTCTCTGCTATTTTACAAGTCAAACATTCATATTTTTAAAATGCAGGTATCCAAGAAAAATACTTAAGTTAATATTCTGTGCTTATATGCGTTGTTGAACTGAAGTGTTACATTTCTTTTTAGCTCTATTTGAAATAGAGGTGGCACATTTCAAAAGTTTTTTTCTAATTTATATACACACACACACAGATCTTGGTAGCTTCGAAAGATCTCAAGATAGTGAGATAAAATGGCCTTTAAACTTTTGATTAGTGGCATTGTCTTTTAGGAGGTTTCTTTGTTGTGTTTCATTGCGTGCAGAATGTGTCATTGAGCCTCATTGCTTAAAATCAGTATTTACTCAGCTCACCATCTGCATTGTTACCACGTGGTCTCTGCTCTGCAAACTCCATCATCTCTCTGTTGTTGTTAACAGAAACAGGATCAGAACAGGGTGATGAAAGGCTTTTTATCCACCACGGTCAATGCAGCTAAAATACAGATAAAATTGTTCACAGAGTGAAATTTCACTATTGGATATCATCCTGAAGAGACAAAAAAAGCAAAACCTGAGCACCTAATCCAAGCAAGTGTTAAGTGTTGGGAAAATACACAAGAAATGGATGATACACAGAAGGCAAAAGCAAAGTGTTAGGTTTCCACATAACTGCAAATACAGTGAGTTTCTGTGCTATTTCAAGGTTGCTTATGTCCTGTTTTCACATAAAGGTGTGCTGATGAATATGAAAAGGAATCATTCATGGGGAAGTTTCAGCTTGTGCAAGTTTCCTGAAATCTGGAAACCCAGATTAATCTGGATTAATCCAATTTTAGACTAAGGGAATAACTCCAACCCTGTGCAGAGAAAAATTCTACATCCAGGCTCAGGGGAAACAGTGTTAAATCTCATTGTAAAAATGGTGCTTTCTTTTTGCTTCTGTCCTTTGATGAGCAGTGCAGTTATTATAGTGTTGTTTGCCCAGATGTCCACAGTTATTTTGCTGATACCTTTGGTAGTCAATTGGTCCACTGTGAGTAACTGGGAAAAAAGTTATCTGCTGGCACCATAGCAAAAGGCCTTCTGTCAGCCATATATAAATTCAGGTGGAAGCTTTTAAGTTCCCAACTGTAAGAGCTGTAGAGGAATTGTCCTGTGATGGTGGAAAGCCTTTGTGTTGTGGTTTGAAAACAAACCAAGTGAGAGGCTCTAAGTCAGAAATAAAATTTAATGAGAAGAAAAGGAAATAAAATAAAATAAAAGCAACAATACAAAAAGAAAAAACCAGTGACAGAGTCAGAATACAACCTGATCAGGGTGATGGAAACAGTCCAGACGAGGTGGTCTTCCTGAAGCAGTGATCTCATAGAAAGGTCTGGTAGCTCCAGTCCTCTGGGAATCCAGTAAGTGAAGACTGCTTCTACTGTCCCAAATCCCAGTTTATATCCAGGTGAGAATGCTTGGCTCCTCCCCCTGGGTGGAGCATCTCACAATGGGATGATGAGTCATAGAGGAGGGCCTTGATGGTTCATTAAAGAGAGATAGCTCCCGGAGGGAGTTATCTATGAGTCATGCACAAGGCATTGATGGGCCATTAACTGAAGATGGTGATAGAATACATCCTAAACTACAACCCAGGACACTTTGGTCGTTTTAGCATACAATCACAGGAATGCATTATTTAGTTTATGTGATAATAAATAATGGAGATTCTTGCTCCAAATTAAAAAGTTGTACATGAAATCAGAAGAGGTTGTTTTAGCATCTGGGGAAAGGCATTAAGTGGGAATATGCAACAATAACCTGACATAGTCAAAATGGCAGACAAGAAGGAGCATTTGAAACTGGGTGTTTATAATGTATGAAGTGTATCTGAATAACCATGTACAAGGAGAGAAGGAAAATAAAAATAATTGCGGTACTGGAGTTCAGAAGGCATCCAGAAGGTTGTGTTAGATATCAGTAAGGAAGACACATTGTGAAGAATTACAGAAGAGAAAGAGTAAGCTCCATATTCCCCATTTAAAATTCCAGTTTCTTTAATATAGTTGTCAACAGGAGACTGGGGAATCCCTACCACAGAGGATAAAGATCAAGTAGTGTGAATCATTAAACTTGCCCAAGGAAAATGAGCAGAGGGAAATCAGCAAGGAGTGGAAGAGATTGAGGGAAGGACTAAGAGCTACTGAAGAGTGACCTGAGAAGTCAGAGGACACCCAATTACCAGTGTGGCTGTTTAACCCATAAATAAGATGCAAAACCACGTAATCGTTTCCTGGAAGGAAAAAAGACATTTCAGCTTATCTCTGTTATGCGGAGAAGAAAGTGTTCATCTCATTTGTAATTTCTAGTATTTGTAGATTTTCTTTGCCTTAGTAAATACTGAGGGAGAGAGCTGCAACTGGTGAAAAACATCAGATTTTCCTGTCAGAGTGCAGAGTAATGAAAGTTGAGCCCTCAACATTTTACGGTAGTTTAATGATAACTACAACATAAGCACGATGGGCCAAAACTAATTAAAGAACAATGCAGTGTGACTTGTAAAAAACTACATTACTGAAGTAGAGCCATCTCTGAGGTAAATCACTTGGAACCTGTGGTGAGCTCAGTCTGCTGGCAAAAGTAATTGCTTTCATTTACACCTCTGAAACCCCATTAACAAAGGCATATTTTGGCCCATGTGCTACTTTAAATAGAATTCAAGGGCACTAAGTCAGACATTTCTATCATTAAAAAGAATCCTGCTGAGGGGACTAGTCAGCTTTGGTTGCTACTCTGTAGTGCCGATGACTGTCACTGTATCAATTGCTACAGAGAAAAGTTCCTGAAGTACTTAATGCAAGAACATTTGAAATGGTTTCATTTCATTACATCTGGAATTTTATATCATTGAATAAAGATAATAAAGGGGAGCAGAGGAGAACTCCTTAATATATAGTCTAAGAAGGATAACCAAAAGGCAACAAAAACTTTCCCTTTGGCAGTTAGTTTTTTTTCCTTTTACTCCATGAAACATGAGAACTTTTATTATATAAAACTTTCTTGTGAATTTTTCCTTTAGGTTTGCCAGTGAGAGATGATGATTTAATTCTTTCCAGATATTCAGTTGATTTAATATAATTTCTTTCATGTGGAACAAAAGGGGATAAATGGGCAAAGGTCCTAGAATATCTATTCTTTTGCACAAATCCTTAAGGGTATATTTCACGGAATCACAACATATTTTTGGCATTCAATTCTTGAAATAATTACAGTGTTTGATTATAAGGCTGTTTATTGAAGATCATATGGTGCTTGTCCTTTGTGCTTACCCTGTTTTTTTTCCTTTGTTTTAATGGACTAAGATGTATGCTTGAATTAGAAATACTATTAAAACAGACATATTTGAATAAGAAGCCCTCTTGTCCAGGTTCTCTAGACACAGCTGTTACTTTTTCAAACCCAGAAGCTTTCATGTACCTCATTTCATTTATCTTGGATTATTTCCAGAATAGCTTGAAGCATTGGTTATGGCTAAAAGGTTTATTTTCTTCTAACTAAACCAAATTTCATAAAAGTCTTCATTTTATAGTAGCTTTTATTCACTCTTGTGACTCTTCCTTTCTCCTGTGTCTTCTACGTGCATGCAGTATGTTTCTTTTGTGTGCTACACATATTTATTTGGAAAAAAACGTACTGAAACAAGCATAAGTATCACTCAATTGGGAGCTATTGACACAAAGAACAACCTTGCCACTGTGGAATTCTGGCAAGAAGATGAGTCACTGTGGAGAAGCAATGAATGATCCAAACCAACATTTTATTCCCTAATTAGATTGTGTATTGAAATAAAAATATGCTGTGTTAAGGTTGAGCCAAAAAGCAGTTCTGTGGGTACAGGGATTTGGTAAGAGAGTTGTTGAGTATTTTCTTCTCAACTTTCCCTTCCTTTGAAATTAACTTTCAAAATTGATACCTTTTTTTTACTGTTCTATATATGATTGAGGTAGAAAAGGGCTTAGGGAAATTCACAATCCACATTTTAGCCCTTCCTTTTCCCTTAGTTTTTAATAGAGACCCATAAGATCATCTTCCCTGTCTGGGAACAGCTGCTTCACTGTCCCGAATGAGGGAACAGCTGAATTGTGTTGCTTTTGCTGTCATGGCCATTTCAAAACAGTGCTGCTGTTCTCACTGTCAATTTGTTGACCATAATCCATTTGGGACCTATGTAACCCAATCTATCTCTATAATAAGAAATTCACTTTTACATTCCTGGAACCCCAGAGGATTTCAGATCAGATGCTTATCTGAATAAAAAAAAAAAAAAAAAAAAAAAAAAAAAAAAAAAAAAAAAAAAGCAGCCTTGAAAAATTATTATCGTGAAAGGTAACCCAGTTTTCAGTGGAAAAAATCAAGTTGGATTTCTGACATTCTAAAATATGAATTTAAATTTAAATTTGGTCCACATCAATCAACATTAAGTATGCAGTTGTTTTCCCATCAGGAGTAAGATGACTTTACAAAGCCATCTCACTTAGGTGGCCAAATACTTTATATTGAGCAGTGTTTGAACAGTTCTTAGAACTTCTTTAAGTATTTTTTCTATAATAATCAAATATTGACTTTTCACCTTCAACATGGACAATTTTTTTCCAGTATTCCTAGAAAAAAATAGGACTTTTCTTTGCATAAAATGAAATGGAGGCTAGCAAGAAGCAAAACTTTGCTTCTGATCTTGTAGTACCTCTGAGCCATGATTCAGCACCTGAAAGTATTTAGGC
This sequence comes from Sylvia atricapilla, assembly GCF_009819655.1. Classification (NCBI taxonomy): domain Eukaryota; kingdom Metazoa; phylum Chordata; class Aves; order Passeriformes; family Sylviidae; genus Sylvia; species Sylvia atricapilla. The sequence continues at coordinate 43,060,769 of NC_089144.1, forward strand.
AGCCATCGTGCTTCTGTAAGACTCAACAAGTAAACATGCCTCTGAAAATTAGTAAACTTTGGATCTTACATCAGCCAGTGTCTGATACATCAGCTGATAAAACTAGACATATAAGCTGATGAAACATGGAAAAGCATATAGTTTACAGGATGAAAACTAAGCCTGGAAAAATACTAGAGCTGTTTTGTCAGCTGACATTGCCTCTTCCTCTGGTTTCCAACTAATTAAATTGATGGTTGTGGCATATTACCATTTTTCTTTCCGAATTCATTCTAAAAGGTATGAAAAAAAAGCATTAAACAGTGCACACAATACAGCAATGCAGGATCTGAAAAAAGCTCTCAGATGTTATTCACACATCTGCACAGCTCCTTTGTGTTTGGACTGCATATTAATCAGTGCTTTAGTCAGCAGTACAAATACTGAACACTTTTTCTTAGCTGTTGCTGTCATGCCAGTTCCCAAAAGTAACTCCAGACCAGGTTGAATGATTATAAGTGTCAGGCTATGCTTATAGCCCTTGTGGAGAGATATTTTCCAGGATTTCCAGCTCCCAGTTTCCCTCCCTAAAAGCACGTGAGCATCTTGTGTCTCCTTGCCATTCTTTTACTCTCATAAAAAGAGATGCCCAGTAAGGAAGGCCTCTCTCAAGCTACCTTCTTTTCCATATGTTTTTCCTGCCTTTTTTATCCCCTTATCACAAATTTTTCTTCTTCCCTTCCTAGTCATCTTTTTCATGTCTTTTATTTTCTCTCCTAGTATTTGACTTCTTTTTACTTCTTCCTTATCAAAGTATGGTTATATTGGTTACACAAAAAATGAAAGATAAAGTTGTTTTGTTACTTGTTCAGATACTGGCCACAAGAAGAACCTTTTCCTATATCTGGAAGTACTGAGCAAGTGGTAGCAACTAAGGCTCCTGCACATATTTTTGAGACCTCTAGGATTTCTTCCTGAAAAGGCAGTTTTTCTACAACTACAATACTGTGAAAGGGCACTTTTTAAAAAAGTGGGAAAAGGCTTTCTTTAGGGCAAAATTTAATACACCTTTCTAAGTAATGAATGCCATCCACAGCTATTTTGACAGTGATCTGTTAATTGATTTCTGATTTATTCATATCATATCACTTCCTTTTCATCACAGTTTGCATCTGCTCCTGGTTCTACAACTGAGAAAATAACTCCGTGGTTTTGTGATGCAAAGGAGGAAGTCTCACATAATCCTGGTCCATGGAGTACAAGCTACCTAAGTTTATTTCAGCTTTTTTTCCAGCTGTAGAAAGGACAAGGTTTTAGAATATACAACTCATCTTTAATCAAGTTGAAAAGCATCAGTCTGAGGGCTTATATCTGAGGATTTTATATTCCCAGCAAGGAAGTTAACTAGAGTCAATAGCTCCAGTAATTCCCAGTATACTGGGCATTTTGTTGAATTTGAAAAGACTTAAAATTTTTATATGTGTCACTACACACACACAGAGCAGGACAATTTAGAAATATTAGATGTTTGCACTTCAATGAGAGGCAAATATTCCATATAAAATGTGTCTTCTAGCAGATCAAATGAAAAGGTTTCTCTAAAACTTTTCAAATTGTCTACTAATGACAAGATATGATTTTTCTAAGTTTATTTTCTTTTAAATAAGGGACATGAATTCCTCTGAAAATGGTTTCTGAAATAATGAAAACTTAATACAAACTGTAGTAGTACTTAGTATATTCTCTCTGTAAACAATAAGAGCTTTCAAAAGAGAGATGGTCTTTTTAGTTTCTTGGGTGTTTTTAAACAAGTTAAATGTTTATATGAGCTTTCAGCAGCACATATGACTGCTGGGCTCCGTCCAAACTGGCTTGTTTTAAACAGTTTCTGGAGATTTAGAAATGCTACCTAATGACTGTTTAGACCTGATCACAATAATCAGTATAGAAAAAAAATGTTTCAAACCAACCCTGTTGACAGCCTATTGTATACCTGTGAGAAGGTAAACAAGAGACAATCCTTACACACTATCAGAAAACTCTGCGAGTGTTAATTCAGCCAGTGCAATCAATAGAGGCAGTTGGAGGGGATAAAAGTGTTTCCATTTCTGCATTCACAGTTACCCACTGTTTTTTTTTCTCTCTGAAGTCCCTCTGGGTTTATGGCTTAGCAGCAAACTGCCCAAGCTTTGTGATAGGTTTTCAAAGACCTGAACAAGTACTTGCACATACTTTTAAGCTTGACAGTTTACCCCAATTCGTCTTCATCTCTGTCTGTCTTGCTCTGGATGTTTTTCTGCTTTGCACATTTGTGATGAAATAGACTTCACTGAGTTGTTGAACCCATTTTGCCTTGATTCCTACCACATAATTAAGTGCCTTCATAAGCTGAGCTGCTGGTTATTTGCTTCAGATCCTCAGATACAAGACACCCAGGCTGTCATTCCCTCACCAAGCCAGATGACCCATGTCAGAAAAAGCCCACCAATTGGACTTTTCCTGCTCCATGCCTTAAAGTACTTCCATTGGGGAAAAATCCCAGTATGGAGCTAGTATTAAACCAGCTTGCCATCAGTTCTTCATTGGAAGCAGTTCCAGTCATTAAAAGATACATATCTTGAGATTCACAAAACATCATGAACTTCTAGTCTGGTGCTGAAAACAGCCTCCTGAGGGAAAAAAAAAAAGAAATCTACACTCCAATCTGCTTCCAATTCAGACAGGGTCTTGAGCCTAGATCCTATAATACCATGAAGCCTATCCTCACTGCCAGGAGAGAGAATCTGTGATTGTTTCAAATCCTGTAACAAAGTAAAGCATCACAAGGAGATTACTATCCTCAAAATAGGTTTTCTAGCAGAGGGAGCGTGATTTCAGACAAATTCAAGGATTTCATTAACTGGTGAATGACATATCATGCTACAAGGACATCTTAGCAACAAGAATATTAAGTAAGAAGCATGAACACTATTTATTTTTCCTTTCCTCTGGCTAAAACTATATTCATTTTTTCCCTTAATCCACTAATATTTCATAAAAATGAGGTTAGACTATTTTAATGAATAAAAAATTATTGAAAAAAAACGTAGCTTCACTGAGAACTGCTGAACCCATATGTCACTTTCATTGCCCCAGCCCCTAATTAAGAACAGCTTTTCTTTGTGGAAGATGTGATTCCAGTTTCTTCACAAATTCTCCTACAAAAAAGACTGGGAGTGGGGAGAGAAAACCTTGGAAAAGAGATTTCCAGATATACTCTACTTACAAGAGAGCACCAGCCTGGGTCTGCATACAAACACTGGCAGAGGTGTGAGAGCTGTGAGCAATGGGGCTGTTCTGCTGCCATAGCTGTGTGCAGTCAGGGCAACCCTTTCCCTGGGGAATTCCAGATGGAGCTGAACTACCAGGAAAGGGCAGGACATCAGGACAGACATTAACACCATATGCATAAAGATGCATAAGCAAAAAAAACCACTGAAGAAACAAAACTAAATGAAGTTGATAGGCAGAGAGTTTGGTCAAATGGATGTAGAATCATAGAGTGATTGCATCAGATCTTTAGGATCATCTAGTTCCAAGAGCTCTGTCATGGGCATGGAACCTTCCACTATACCAGATTGCTCAGAGCCTCATCCAACCTGGCCTTGAACACTTCCTAGCATGGGACACCTACAACTTCTCTTCTCCAGGCCGAGCAATCACAAACCTCTCTGTCTTCACAGGAGAGGTGTTCCAGCCTTCTAATCTACTTAAGTGACCCTCCTCTAGATTCATTCCACTGCTACAGAAGTCAAGACAAAACCAATGAGAAGAATATACAGGCTGTTGTCAACAGTGAAGGGAGCATTAAAAAAAACCTGTTTTGGCAAATGTTTCGAATTCAATAAAGTGTAGATTTGCTAGAACTAGTGCTGCTAGAGCAAGCACAGGGCTGGGAAACCATATTACTTCTACTAATGGGTGAGATAGTAAGCTAGCTAGGGCAGAACATGATGTGAATTATGGATATTGCTTCATACACTTAACCTGAAGTGGTTATTACTATTCCTCAGTATCACTACACAGACAGTGTGATGCCCTATAGAGCTCCTCATCATGTTTAAATGGGCAAGCCATTCTGGGTAAAAAAATGCAATTATGGAGGAGACTTTCAGTCAAGAGAAAGGTATTAACTTGTTGACTTTAACAATGCTGAAGATTCTCAGCCATGTGTGGCAGAAAAGGGATATTAGCTGTTAAAAAATCAACACAGAAATGTAGATGTTACAGTAATCTAATTCCAGGTAGGTAATGAAAATAGCCGCAGTTTGATATCAGCAAATAGTTTTTCTAGGTAGGAAAAATGAACATCAATTACTTCTAGCAAAGTCTGGAAACCATTTGAGTACAGCAAAGATGACTGAAAATCCCTGCAATGATACAGGATATGTGCTGGAGTGAGCAGTTGCAAACATGCAAATTAGTTCTCTCTGAATTTTTACATCACTGTTTGTGTTTCTTCTTTCAGGTGTCATACAGGCCTCTGTGGTCACTGTTATCTATCCATGATTGTTATGGTGGTGTTTTTCCCTCAAAATGTTGAAGAATAGTGGTAGCACACTGGACCCTTGAGAAAGGAACCGAAATGCCAGAGAACAGTATGGAGCAGAAAGAATCACACATGTGGTCAAATTTTTAACTATGCTGGCAGCATCTGAAAAGGACTTTTCCTCTTGCAGAGCCAGCTGTGTTATAAAACCCCACAGCCTTTTGATAGATCCAGCATTCCAGCCTCAAATCATAATGGCGGACATGTAAGAAATGTCTGGGTATTTTTCAATTCTTGAAAAATAAAGGTTTCTCACTTTGCTTTAATACTTTTCTTCACAGGGCAATTGTCTGTGCCCTGGGCTGAGATGATATCACATCTATATTAACAACCCTCATTTCAAAATTACCCAATATGTAATATGGATTCCTGCTAAAAGCACTAGATGTTTGTGTTTGGATTAATGATTGATCATGGCTGCAGTACACTTATGGTGACCTGTTCTCACCTTCTCATATTTGTAAATGTCTTTGTTTCTGTACATGATATTCCTTTAAAAACTATTTGCAATGTGTTCTGACAGGTAAGGGAAGCAAACGACTGTTCTATGATGCCAGCTGCACTTTCAGACAGGACAGCTGAGAGGTGTGTTCCTCCCTTCTTCCAGAGGAAAAGAACACAATATTTTTCTGAACTAGAAAATATCAGTGGGAAGTCTTAGAGAAATCTTGGATTAGGAAGAATGAATATCAGACTTTCAAGCATACTGATGCTTTTTACATTGTATTAGCAGCTCTCAATATTGGGAAAAAGACAATGTGTTTTACATATTCCTTTGGAGTTTTCTGGCACAATGAATGAACTGACTGTGTAGTGGCTAAAAGCCTACATTGTTTAGTACCACACAATAATGTGATTTAGGCCTGCTATTGTAGTCTGAAAGGAAATTTCACCAACTTTCCCAGGATATTTAAGAATATTAAAACTGTTGTAAATGACCATGTACATGCACTAAAGAAGCTTAACCCCCAATCAGTATTGATTTATTTTGTGAAGGTCATTGCAGCAACATAACTCATTTTTATTTTACTTCATAGAGCTAGTTCTGGGGGAGAGCATCAAGATGGAACAAATTAGCCTAAGTGAGAATACTTAAGATTTTCTCTTTATTAAATAGTTCCCAGATGTGCAGTCAGTGCATTGCATCAAAGGTGTAGAATACAGAGCACTTGGCAGCAGCAGCTCTTCAGCCCAACAGAAGTTTGTCTAGGATGTATCATGAATTTTCACTTCATTCAGATTAACTGGTATTTGACAGAAAAAAATCTTGAGCCTCAATTTACATATGTTCTAGAACTGTTGCATAGGATAGTACTGACTATTTGAAGGACCAATTTATAAGGATTTCCACATTACACTGTGTTGGAAAAATAGCAGTGCAGCTGGTGGAAATAATTGTTAAAAATCATTTCTTCACATCTTGTGCTACTGATTCCAACACATAATGCCCCTATGCAGCAAATGGAGCACTTTGATGCTCTAGTATCCCTTTAGATTTTACATATCAACCTTTGTTATATTTAAGCTTAACATCTCTTTGGGAAAGGTTTAGTCTTTTCTTCAATGTGTATGAGGTACCTAAAAGGGTAGTAATTTTTTCAAGATGCTTTGCTGTCTGATTAGAAGCGTAAATAATATCAATAAATGCACATATGCCTGTGACTATTCACTTTGGAGTACATGTATTTGTTCTTTGTTTAAAGTAGAAACTAATTTCCAACTACAAGAACATATTCTTATAATTTAATTAGTAGTATTGTCACATAATTCTTTCTCCAAAAATAAATTACTATGCTATTATTGAGTAAAGAACATAGCTAAACATGCATACATATTTTAAAGACTTTTTAAATTTGTATATTTTCATATAGGGTCAACACAGAGGTACAGAAAATATTTTTGTTAGAAGAGCAGGAGTTTTTCAGCAATCACATAAAAAGAAGAGCAAAAAATAAATGATTTAGTGATTGGATTTCTGATCGGGTTATTCCTATGCTGGGTTTCTATACTAGGTTGTTTCCACAAGATGTCTGGAGCAGAATAAGTCTTGATTTTCAGATAGAAAGGATTGATTGTCAGAAATTACAGTTCTTAATACTTTTAAAAATCTACTTTTAAGAAAATATCTAATCTGAAAACAAAAGTTATACCACATACATAGTCTTTAAATGCTTTCTACTGAGGCCAGTCTTAAAATGTTAGCAATAGATGTAATATATCAATGAGCAACTAATTGCTTCTATCTAGAAATGCAAGACTAAACTAATGACTGATGGATAGTCTGTTGTGCTGGCTAGCAGAAATTAGAATGTCATACTCTCTCAGTGAATATTTGACTCTAATATTCAAGTCATTTACTGAAATTCTATTATAAAATAGAAAAAATCAATTAGATCCGATAAAATCAACCATATTTCATAAAATTTGCCTTCTGATATCTCTCTTGTTAGTGAATTGTTATTGTATTGTGTTCTAATAATCTGGACTTCTCTAAAATCCAGCATTATTGTGTGCATATACATGAGTTAGCTGATAGCTGAACACTGCTTAGAGTTGATTGTATTTGCCTAAATGATACAATTCCTATGCAAGTACTTTCCTAGTTCAGTATATAATTGGGAGGTGATGTATCTCTTGACTTCTTAATTTTCTCTTCATCATCATTGTATTAAATAGCCATTCAAATTTTTACCAAGTACCTAGTTCATGATTTATGTAATCATTACTATTCTTGGTTGTATCTCTCTGCAAACTAAAATTAACCAAACATTCAATGATCCTAAAGTTGCAGAAAGAAATATTGTCAAAACTAGAAATGGAACAAAACAGCAGAAAACTGGGACTTTGAGAGAACAAGATTACATCTCATGTCTCTTGTCCCTGAATTTGAGTTGGATCATTTTATTCCAATTCTGAAATTCACTGAATGAATCCCTACAATGGTATATATTTGGTATACTGCTTTGGATGCTAAGCCTCATGTACTTTTTGCCTTAAAAGTATTAGTCTTCACAGGAAGACAGCAACTTATGGGCTATTCGCATGTTAAGTGGTTGTTGACCAGGAGTCACCATCTGAAATGTCAGTGGCAGTTCTGATAACTAGTAACCATGAAGCTCACAATTTTGTTAGCATATGCATTTGTCCAAGTGCACCCAAATTCTTTGCCTTAGTTGCTTGTAACAAAATAAGGACACATAAGTTCTCTATAGGAGTGATGTTAGCAGGGTAGGAATTGTCACATTTGACAAGAAATATTTCTTTGGAATATTTGGGACCTTACACCAATGGTTTTCAACATATTCACATTATGAATTTGTAGGATAAGGTGTTAAGCACATGTTTCATGTCCTTACGAAATCCCTTCTGAAAGAACAACCTTTTCAGTGGTAGAAAAGATACAAACAAAGAAAAAGATTAAAGTCAAATAAGGTAGTTACTTCTTGATTTATGAGTTAGAGCAAGTTTCATTCCAGCAAAACTTGTATCTTAGCACTCTCACAGTACAAGAGTGACACTGCAATATCTTTATATGACAACAGCTTGAAGTAGTCGGAAACAAATCATGATGTCCAATGGGATTGGAGGTTGAATTTCATTTCCATCCAGACGAAGGTACCGGAGGCGAGGGATGTTGCCATAATAACCATAATCTTCTTCTAGGGCAATGGAAACTGGACATATTTGAGTACCATTGACACCTGAAAATGTAGATCAACACGTTAGGTTATTTCCATGGGAAAAGTTCATGAAGATATAATTCACTTAGGACACAAAAAGTAAACTTCAAACTTCCACTGATGTTAGCTTGGGAGACTGTTGCTTTTGTTTTCATTTAAATATTTTGTTGATTGAAAACAAGCTTCATATAATTATATCTTCATATAATGTGATCTGGATCAGTGAATCACATATTTATTGTGCTGCAATTATGAAAAAAGGCCATGAGATCCGTAATTTATCCTCGGATAAAGAGCATACTAAGTTAGACAACTACATGGTAACCATTGAGAAACAACTCTTTACCCTCTGAGTGAGCAAGGCAAGATTACTTCTGAAGGGGTTTGAGCATCTTATTTCTATGACAGTACATTCATTTTAGGCTGATAACATTTCCTAATGAAGATCTTGAATTCAAAGCAATAGCAGTATTGAATCAGAGGAACTTTTTCTATAGTGTTTTAAATTTTTTATCTTTACTTTTCTGTTCTCTCACATTATTAAGTGGAGTTGGTTTTGATTGCAAGAATATAACTTGTGCAATGAGATATTTTTCTTCGTAATCTGAATGCTAATAAATCCCCAAAATTCTATATACATCACACATAATTTGTTTCTGTACAGATAAAATTTGAAACTATGGCTTCAATCATTACCCATATTTGTAAGTGTTGAGTAGTTTGGGCTCCTTCTCTCCTCTAGGTTACCTCCGCATTGACACTTGGCTAAAATGCCTTTATATTTTGTCTTCAATTGTTAGGCAGCTGCTGCCCTATTTCAACCTCAAAATGGCCTCTAAAAAACAATGAAGTGGTGTTTGTTCACCAAAGATGTCAAACTCCTTTGACCAAATTATGATTTTTTTTATTGATCTGACTGCTTGAGGATCTTGGCCTCAGACTAACTGAAACAAAATTGAATGCAGAATGTTTTTGTAACAGATTTTTTTGAATAAGTTTTTTTTTACTAAAAAGATACAGGAAAAAAAACTCTCCCTTTATATTTAGTAATAATACCATGCACAAATCTTCTGACTACAATCCCCCAAGTCAGAAAAATGTTATGAAGTAAAAATAAGAACATACTTTTTTCCCCATAACTTACTTTTTTCTTTCCCCCCACTCTATTTTGAAAAACTGCCCAGATGCTTGCAACATCTTGGAAGTGAACTTTATCTTTGTCATGGAAACTAGATAAATACAACCAGTTGGCCAAGGCCTGAAGCTTTTGTTATATCCATGATATTCAAATGTGTTTATCTTGTGAAATTTGATTAATGTTGGAAATGCTTTTGGTATTCTTGGAAGAAACAAGCTACAACTTATTTTTATATGTGAATTTACAACCCAGAAAGCTTAAGAATTTTCATTATGAAAGCAACTATTAAACATTTTAGGTGAATCAACACTATCTAGGAGAAAATATCTGCTTTGTTTGGTCAGCACTACTGTTCATAGAGACAAGATGGCTTCAAGTGTGTCCTAAATCTCTGTCTTCTCTGACCTGGAAACTATTTCACTGCACTTATTTTCACTGGGTTAATTACTCTGGCCTTGAAGTTAGGCAGCAGTTATCTAAGCACAGGCCACCTAGGAAGAAGTTATTTCCTGATGATGTGTGATATGAATTTGTTTGGGTTTTATTCTCTTCCCATAAACAATAAATCCAAACTATCAGGGGAGTAAAAGCCTGTTTCTCTTTCTTTCTTTTTCAATATTCTTCATGGATATACTACTGAACTTTTTTAAGTAGGAGGAACAGGTCTTTCCATCTAGAGGTACAATTCACCTTGCTTAAACTGATCCATGTACAAGTGTCAGCATAAATAAACCATTTACACTCTCTTTTTAAACTCTAGAGAGATATGAATACTTTCAAAAGGGGACCAACAACTCCTTAAGATGGGATGAATTTTTCTATGCAATTGTATATCCCTTTCCATGGAGTAGGAGGTCTGTATGACTACCGTAAATTTGATTAAAAAAAATCTAGGATAGTTTATTTGAACAAGATGAATTCTACTACTTGTCAACAGAATTTTCCTTTAATATTTAAACATGAAAACTCAGGCTCATGTAAGGGAGAACTGCCAAAGAGGTTATCATTAATGGCTAACACTGTATCTCTGCTGAAGAACTGCAGAAGATCTTATTTCTTTTCTAGAAAAACTTAGAATTAAGAAACAAAATTTAGATACATGGCCCAAGGATTTCTCCCTTTCTCTACTTGTGGGATAATCTTGGTTCACAGTATCTATCCCAGCCTCCTGGTGTTCTTCCAGGTGAACCTACTGTTTGCTGCCTTTCGTTTTCCTTTGATAGCAGTGTAATAATACCACCTTCTTACGCTTGCTCACTTGTTGCATCATCATTTCATACCTTCTCTTTGCTTACTTTAACATTCTCTTTTCCACTATTTAGCACCTACCCAGAGCCTCACAAGTATATCTCCTAGGTAAATATGTAGGCATGTGTGTTTTAAAATACCATGGAACAAATGTGTTGCAAATCTGTTGGAGACATAATTACTTTTAGTTTTAAGTTGATTTTACTTCCAAAATTAGAATAGTTTTTCCCTCTGTGTATCAAGATCCTCAGGGAAGGAATTGCAGGTGAAATTCTTGTTCCACTGAGACAAATGATGAGGCTATCATTGGTTTCCTGAACTCCAGAAGAAGGCCTTATATCTTCATGAATGGTCTCCGGAGAAATAAGGCCATGCACTTATATGAAGAATTGATATTACAAAATAATATACAATGAAACATATACAAATGGTATTTACACAGAAATGCTGACATCTGAACTCTTGTAATGACAACAGTGATTCACCAATAGAAAATAAATCAGTGATTTGCAGTTGTAAAGGAATACGTGACAACTAATATTATAAAAAGGGCTGTATTCCACACATAAAAGTAAATCTTTTTACTTTTTTGAAGAAAGTAGATCAAGACTTTACAGGTATTTTTCTTTCAAACCTTTTACATTGATTATCTTAAAATAGCAACTGATCTGGGTTTAAAAACAGAAAACCAATCTGCAGAATTAATGTCAGTTCTTATTACCCTGGCCTAATTGCATTCCTTGTTTGCAATCCTAAAGACCCTTTAAGATATTATCTATTAGCGCAATATCTCATGAAGATTATGTCATTATCCCTTCCTTCTTGAAAAATTATGCTATGTGGTAAATACCCTTACATAATATCCAATTTTCATTTAAGGTATCAGGTTGCAACTATTTTATATGCAGTTACTAAGAATTTTTTTTTCTTTTTTGTTTAAGTCAGTTTTGTGCTTAAGGTTTAAGTTGACAATGATTTTTGAAAAGTGATAAAGGCATTGAGAAGTACAAGACCTGTGGAGAACTATCCTGATTCAGTTTCACAGTTCATGTGTCATTGGACTATGACACTTGATTTTACACATATTACGAAAGTTAATTTTCATGGTCTTAAGCTTTGTCAAACTTATTTAGGGAAGGAAGAGGACTGGACAGCTCTTTAAATACTACCTAGACAAAAAGCTGTTCTTAAACTGGACAGACTACATACATTGATTTCAATTTTGTGTCCACTTGAAGTGACAGAATAAAGTCTGCACCTGAGGCCTTGCAGTGAAGCAATTAAAATAAATCCTTAGTAACCAGGGGGCAATTAAATATGTTCAGAAACAACATCTGTCATAAGCTTTAACTCTAATTAACAGTTAGAATTGTTGCAGGCCTCTTAAATATGTGCTACTTATACAATTTTTTTTATTTACATGATTTCACACTTTTATTTTGCCAAATGCAGTGAATAAATTTAATTTTTCAATAAGTATTTTCCTTTCATAGGTCTTTGTTTTGTGCAAAAGCCAAACCATTATTTTTAGCATATTTTTGAACCAAAGTGGCACAAAAAAAAGTGATAAGGGACCATGTCTTCAATTAAGTCACCATGATGGAAAGATAAATATAGAAACTTGGCTTCCTTCTGTACAGTGGTGAATAAAAATTCACCACTTTTATTTTGGTTTTTGGCATGAGATTAAGTACTTACTGAGTAGATACTTTCATTGTATAGAACATATAATATCCCTAATCACCACACCCCCTCTACACCTGGATGAATTTGGAAAGAGTCCTGAAAGTGAAACTATTATAACCAACAGGTTTCTGTTGCCTTGGGAACAAAACCTCATCTCATTTACACAAAATGGAAAACTTTTGAGGACTTAAATCTTAGTAGAACAAATATGCTATAAAATCAGTAAAACACAAAAACCATTTGCTCAGAGAGGTGGTGAATGCCCCATGCCTGGCAAATTTCAAGGTCAGGCTGGACAGGGCTCTGAGAAACCCCATCAAATGTCCCTGCTTATTGCAAGAAGGCTGGAATAAATGACCTCTAGAGGTCCTTCCCAAATTATTCAATGATTCTATGATTTTAATCACTTTTTCTCAAAAAGCATTTTTATAGTTAAGTAGATATTTAAAATATACATGGTTTTGAAGGGTCCCACACTGGTAATACAGACTTACTTTTGATTTTGTTGTGATCAAGATGAAGGTGCTCAAGGTGAGCATTGATTGGTGGAATTTTAGTGAGCTGATTGTGAGACAGCTGTAGGTCTAAAATAGACGAAACGTTAAACCCATTTGGAGGGATACCATCGTCAGACAATTTATTGTAGTTCAGCCTAAGGAAAGTCACTTTAGGTATTGCATTGAAGTAGTTTTCTGGTATAACTTCGATGGAGTTGTTGTCCAAAAAGAGCTGCAGTGTATTAGCTGGAATGCTTAAAGGCATTTTCTTGAGTGAATTTTTTGCTATGTTGAGTTGCATAAGGTTGTTGAGTCCTTGGAAGGTGTCACTTTGAAGAGCGCTGTCCAACAAACTGTTCTGGTGCAGGTCTAACATAGTAAGGTTTTCCAAGTGGCTGAAGACTCCTTCTGGGATTTTGGAGATTTTGTTTCTGGCTAGCCTTAGCTGTTCCAGACCCACTGGTAATGGGGCAGGCACCTCTTCCAATTCGTTTTCTTCAAGGAATAAGTAAAGCAGTCTTTTCAGCTTGCTCAGCACACCACTCTCAATTCCACTGTTCTTGATCTTATTCTTGTTCAGATTTATCCATCTCAGATGAGTGGCATTCACAAAAGGCTTCTCTGAAAGTGTTTCAATTTGATTGTTTTGAAGATAGAGGTACCAAATTCTTGCTGGAATTGGAGGTATTTCTTTAAGTCCTTTGTTATCACAGTATAATGCATTGGGGAAACTAGGAGGACAAAAGCACTCCTGTGGACACTCAGAAGTATAGCGAGACCAGTGGTCAGGATCCAGATCATCATAAACTTGTCTCACAGTTCGAGTCCACACAGAATTGGTCAAGAATAAGAGCAAAAGGCTTGTATAGACTTTTAGAATCATGGTGTTTGCCTTGGAAGGGGAAAAAACCAATTAGCTGTTTCTCAATAAAACTCCCTAGCAGCATACTGGATTAACAAAAGAGTTTTGCATGTAAAATAATATTTCTTTTATAAACAGCCAAATTCTGTTCTCTAGGGTATTATCCATGGCCTGCTAAGAAAAAAACTGAGAAGTAATATAAGATATATATAAACCATTCTGTGCAATATGTTGATAACCTTTCCCTATTCAGCTTAGACTCCACATTGGCTACCAGTTTAACTGATGTTCATGCAAGTATCATTTCAAAGAATATGAAAATATAGATAATTTTTAGCAATAAATCAGTGCCTCCTTTAAATTTGTGTAAGTTTTCCTTTACAGACCAATAATCTACATTATATAATGGTTAATCTTCAGGAAAGATATAATTATCATGATGATATAAATACTATTGTACTCTGTGTTCCTCTTTTTAAAATTAATCATACCCTCTTTTCTGTTTTTGCTCTCTTAAATTATAATGGCATCTGGATCAGATTTTCCATTTTTCTTTTTTTTTCTTCATAGAAAAATGGAAGACCAAGTAGTGTTTTAACAGCTGTTTGTTGGGCATGTTCTTAAAAGCTTGGAGGGAATATGTTTGACAAATCCATTCCCTGCCTTGCTCACTCTCTCATATCCAAAGTTACAAATTTCCTTCCCTAAAGCAAACAGACAAAACAAATGCCTGCTCTAAATGACACAAAGAATAAGTCCTAACAAAATTATATCCACCAAAATAAATCCTAACCAAACTATTCATGTACATTTATGCATTTTTAGCTATTTTCTTACTTATTTGCTTTTGGTTTAGCCTCTTCCATGATTAAATCAACAAAATCATCACAATTCGCTCAGAAAGTAAATATTTGTGTAATACAAAAAACCAGTGTCTTACAAACTCTGTTATCTTGCTTACTGCCTCATGAAGATTAACAAGCATTTTATGATGTAGAGGCAAAGACTGATAGCTGAAATTTCTGGTCAAATTTAGAACTTTTTTTTAGCAAAAATAGTATTTAAATAAAAAGCAAATTCTCTCATAGGATTAATGCATCAGTAAGGTTAAGAGCTCAGTTCAGTTGCTGCATATGATACGTAGTAATTTAATAGTTTTCGACATTGTTACTAACAGTAACAAGTGCAGTATCCTATAGCTTTTCCAGCCCTAGAAACTGCAATTTGGAAGTATTCCAAAGCAAGGGACAAATAAAGCATTTCTAAATAATAATATTTCTACTTCACACAGTGAATTCGCAACCTTCTTACTCTGTAAATATTCATAACCTTAATAACACATTAAAAAAAAAAGGAATATAAAGCAATTTACCTTGTTAGCCAGGTTCCTGGAGCTAATCTGAAGGCAGTTAGAAATCATTATAAATTCACCACTTTTGGCTGCTAACCACTGTGTTTGTTTCCTGTCCTCCTAAGAATTAGCAGCATATAAAACTGGAAGTACATACTAGTACTCCCAGATGTATTTCCATGCACACCTTATTAGCTATTGCTTCTAGTTTGACATTGTTTCAGAGTTTGGGCTTACCTCAGCTTTCTTGGATCTTCTTCTCTTTCTATTGGTCCCTGTTGTTAGACTGTAATAGCCTGAGTCAGGCTACAAGCAGTGTTCTAGGAATACAGCCTCATATATACGCATCAGTGCTTACAGCTTTTAACCCCTGAAACAGCCAAGGCACCTCAGCACCTAGGCAGGGAAAGAAGGAAATCCTGGCGTCAATATCAAGCAGCCACTGAGCTGAAGGCATTTAATTTTTTTTATGTTCTATCAGATAAGGGGCGCTGGTCTAGATGAAACAGGTAACCCAAAGTGTACATATATTCAATTTTTTGTTAGAAGATACTTTACACGCAAAGCTGAATTATATCATAACTCATTCTCATAATACCTGAATTGGCCACAGAGAATTAAAACCAGTGCCATCTGTTTCTACGGAAATATTTTATTTGATTTTTATTAAATGCAGATGCTGTCGTGCCATTTAAAGAAAAAAATCTTGATTAGGAGAAGACAAAAAAAAGCATTTGCTAAGAATTTTTTAATAACATATTTTCAGTTCTTTAAATATTAAATATTACCTTTTCCTTTTTTGTTCAGAGAGATATTTGCATATATTTCTACAAAGTTATAATATTCCCCAGTGCCTCCAACAATTTTCCTTTGTCATTGATCTAAAGCAAACTCTTTGCAGCCAACTTGCTCTCCAAAGATAGGCACATATTTCTCACATTAAGTATTTTGGAAGATTTTTGCTTTCCTTTTTAGTCCAAACTTAAAGTAACAACTTCATATCAGAAAAACTATTCGTGTTCAAAGCCAGAACAATGACATAAATAATTTAAGGGAAAAACGAATGAAAATTATTGAAAACATAAAATATATCCTGGTACTTTTGATGGGTTATATTAGTTTTAAAGCTTAGTTGCATAATTATTTTAGTTCAGCTTCATCTGTTTGATTTTCACCATGAAACCTGTAACAATCTTTTTCATAATTTCACTGACTTCAGTAAGGCTAACTTTAAACATCATAATTTTGTTCATGAGTACATTTTTGTACCATCATGTTTCTTGTTTATGAAAAACTACATCCTAACCATCAGTACCATCAGTAATTTTTGCATTGTTTATGTGCTTAAAAATAAAATAAGCGCTTAAGTGTTTCACTCTGCTGGAACTCCAGGTCCTCCAACACCTCTTAAAGATTATCAGGAATTTCTTACAAAGCAGGTATAAAACTGATCCCTTCAAGCATACTAAGTAGAATATTTTAATAATTTAAATTAGATTAAATTAATTTACATCTATACCTAAAAATAAAGGTTCTAGTTTTAAGCAGATGTACTAATTATAAGACAAAAGTCATAAAGATGCCCTATTTTTATTATGAGTGCCACTTTAAACACCTATAACTTAAAATGTTTAAGACTTGGACCTCCTGCAGCAGAGCTGGTGCCCCACATTAGTGACAAGGATGGCTGTCAGCTGGAGTGCATCCAAAGGATATAGGGAGAGACAGAGGCACCCATGTGTGAAATTTGAAATAGTTGTATGTCCAGTTGTGAGCCATTTAAGGAGGCATCACCTTAAAAAGTGCATTTATGATTTTTGTAAACCACAATCAGTGCAGTATAAAACTGATTTGCTTTTGTGCTAAATCTTCACAAAAGGTGTAGAGAGAAGTCTCTGAGGTCTCTTTGCTACTGAAGAACGAGCAGAATACATCCTGAATGTTGTCCTGAGGGGTCTAAAACTGCAAGTCCTGATGGCAGATCTCTGCTGTTGCACACTAAAATGTATGCTGCCAGATGTTTATACTTAGCAACAAAAAAAAAAAGGTTTGATTGTCTTATGCTTCATGATGGTCTGAATTTACCTGATATTTTTACCTGCTAATCATGTTCAGATATTCATTCTATTATCACAGAAGTCCCTAGCAAAGGGACTTGCTGTTCACCCTGTGGCAGGCAGTGGTACCATTTACATGATATACTGTTCAGCAAGGGGTCACAAATTGCACTTTGTGGATTTAGAGGCCTTGTATTTGATCCATATCAAACATGTTTCCATCCTATTCAAAAGAGTAGTCCTTTGCCCAGAGAAAAAAATAGCAAAATACATTTTCTAAGACTTTCTCAATGATATGAATTTCCATTTCTTCTGAAGCAAACGATGCTGAAAAAAATGAAAAGAAATGTCCTCAAAGTCAGAAAGCAAGAGTGTGACAACTGTAATACATATTCTTACATGCTCTCACAAATTTTTGAAATATGTCTGCAGAGACAAGTGATTGCCTGGGTGTTTAAGTAGACTTTGCAGAAAGTCTGCTTTCCATGAAACCTTCAAGATTATGCACATGTCATGCATTTGTTCTGTTCAGTCCTCCATCATCTGGTGTAAATATTTCTTATTTAAAGGTTTCACATTATGGTGATAAAGCTTTATGGACTAATAAAAGACCATGGCAAGATTTTCAAAAATGACTAATGGCTTGGGAGACTTTTTGTTTGGTGTGTCCAACCTGAGGCTCTTTCCAGAACCTTATTTTCAGTAAGAGGGAGCTAAGAATTTTGCGCTAATGAAGTAATTTTTAACTTGAGAAGCTGAGTGATCAAAGGCAAATATTAGTGAAACACAAAGTACTCCTGAGACCATGAGCAATCTCCCAATAAAGTAACAACATGAAAGATATTTCACAACAATAAAATGGAAAAAATATTACAGTGAAAAAATTGTGGAAACCCATCCTGAATTTGGAGATAATTCTCAAAGATACTGCTGGGATTGTTCTGGTTTGAGAAACCTGTCTGAAGCTATTACAGGATTTTTACTCTGTCTCCTTTCAATCCACACTCAAACCAAGAGAATTTGCATTAAAAAGGTATAAAAAGTGAGGAGCATCGACAACTGCATCTCCTTGTAGTAACATTTCCTTGAGAGGATTAATGTACGTGCATGAAACTAAAACAGCTCACAACCTTGAGAAAGACTAGAAGAATAAAAAAGACAGACTAGACTGGGAGTGTTGTTTGGAGCTGTTGTTCTGTTTTACCATCAGAGTTGCTGACAGTGAAAAAATGCATCGCTTTCTTTCAGTAATGGCTGCCATATGTCTCAGACTGAATTTGAAGCAAGGTCTGTTAAGCATCAAGCATGTGTGTAGTTCATCACCAGCAAACCCAGGAGTATACTGCAAGCAGAGCTTATTCATTAGCCCTGTGGACTGCTCCATTTAGAAAAGGCTGCAATCCAAGTTGCCTAAATTTGGGCAGTACTTAACTAAAAACTATGTGCCTTGCTCCACAGGACAATCAGTTCCTCTGAAACAGGCTCTTGACTTATCTTCATGGTTACTAGAGAAAAGGGAGCACTTCAAAAGCTGAAGACAGTAAATCCAGTTTGTGTATTCTTCATCTTATACTCCAATGGTAGCTCCAGACACCTCCATGGGGGTGCTGACTTTGGCTCAGGGTTCAGTCTGCCTTTCACTTCTGATGACAGGCAGGTCATCATGCCTCTCTCTTTCTGCATTGTTGCTCTGAGTTTTAGCCAGAGTCAAAAAAGACAGAACTTCTATTCCTAAACAGTTCCCTGACCACCAGACAGTGATATATTTCAATTAATAATATCAGCTCCTCCTTTAAAAAAAAAAACAGCCACAAAAGGTCAGCAAGATCAAAGAGTCCAAAAGAAAGCAGATGACTAAGCCCTTCAGGCTAGCCTAAGGGACTCTGCAGACAGATCAAAGGACCAGCCCAGATGTTCCAGACCCTGCTCCTATGGGTGTATTTTACTCTACATCATTCTAAGTGAACAAAAGAAATTAAAACAAAACAGACTTAGGAGCAGGAATGCTGCACCTCTTCTAGAAGTTTAGAATTACCTGCTTAGACCTCTCAGTGGAAGAAATTGCATTTCTTATTTGAATAGGCATTTTTTGTCATATGCAGGCAGCTGAAGTATAGGGAGTTTACGCTGGGAGTTTTCAGTTTAGACCAGAATATATTGCTTAAAGAAACCCTGGGGAACAGCTTGACTGCCTTAATTTGTTAAATGGAGATGTCACCTCACCTCTTGTTTATATAGGATTTAAGAAGATAAGATCCCATTCTAAAAGTCCAGAAATAAAACTCCAGCTGTTTACTCTCTGCACAACTTCACTTCCTTATCAAAACTACAGTGGGAACTGAATAGCTTAGCTGAAAGAGATCATTGCAGAGCAACACATTTTAGCAAAGAACAACTATGGAAAAGGGCTCAACTTTTATGGGAAATATATTGGTCTCCTGAATATGCTTCATTAAATGAATTTTTGGCACTCTGTTCCCTTTCTCTCTGTTTTGAACTCTTTACCACAGTGACACCAAAACGGTTCCATGACACAATGCCAAGATCTGGTATTTGTCTTGGCTTGCTAGGTTTACTTTACCTACTATGTAAATGTTGCTGTCAATCTCTTATTTTGCTTTGTTTTCATGCTTTCAACAATTTCAACACTGAAACAAATTTATCCTACCCTGGCACTCAATTTTGAAAATGCTAAATGTATTTTAAATTAAAATATCTAACATGCATTTATCAATTACACACATATATTGAGTTACTGGGACCATGTGTAGCTATTTAGATGATTTGTATTTTCCAGACAATCAATGATAAATGAAAACATGTATTAATGATTTGATGCCCATTCTGTAAACCTACAATTTTGAATGATGGACCATCAAGGATTAAATATTATGAAATAATATAAAGATAGTGAAAACAAACTGGTCTTACTATCCTTTAGTTACACCCTTTCCCTTAATTTATGTTAACTTCTGTTTTCTCATTTTCTTCTGTTGTTAAAGAAGTCCAAAAATATTTAAAATCATCTTCATTTCAGATCCCCATAATAAAACTATGGACTTATACTTACAAACTTATACAAAGTTCTGTCCTCTAAAATGAATGACAAGGCTTGCATAAAAGAAAATTCCCACAATTTAATGAAAAAAACATTTTATTCCCCTTATAGTAATGATCTGCTACAGTGATTTTGCCACATGAGAAATTCAAGGTTATGGGGCTTTTTTAATATTTAGAAAGAAAAGCCAAATGGCATAAGCTATATGAAAACTCAGCTCTTATTTTCCATTAATTGTAGTAATTTTTGTTCCAATTTTTAATGCAGATACTCTTGGGAAATACTGAAATTAAACATTAGACTATGTGATTTTTATTTTTTAAATTGTGGTATCAGACATCACTTTCAAGCACTGGCGTTTCCCAAAGCACTTGAGCTTTCTTCCAGAGTCTCAGCTTCAAGCTCAAATCTCACCACGACTACTCCAGTCACTGATTATCCTTTCAGATGGAACACGTTGAAACTAAGTCTTTATAGTGTAAACAATATTCCTCAACACCCAGCACTTTGATGCAAACTGACACCACCTTTTTCTTTGAAAACAGCTCTGGAGCCCAGCTCCAGAGAGAATTCATCACCCATCCCTGGCCAAGCACCATGTAGTGCTCCAGAGCCCTAAATAATGACCTCACTAAGCCTAAATAATCAATGGGCTGTTCTTCAACACTACCTGCCCTTTTCTTAGATGATTCCATGTTCTTCATGGTGGCAGCTGGGACTCAGCAGTAAATGCCTAGTTCTCTTCTGCATTTTCTGTATAATACATACACAGCACAAGGCTGTGATTTTCATTTAGAGCAGCACACCTTTCCTTCTTCTGAATTGAGGGCGGGAATAATTATAATGCAGGAAATGGTTCTTCTTACTCAAATTTAGGAACCTGAATATAAAAATATCACTTTTTTACACAGGCAATCACACTTTCTTCATCAAATCAATGCAGCATTGCACATAATTTTGAGAACTTACTGGTCTTACTGTTTTGGGGTTTTTTGACAGCAAAATGGCTGTAATGATGAAATCTAAAAGTGAAGTTCAGGAAACATTTGTTTATGTAGTTCAGAAATCAGCATGCATAGTAAGATGAATGGCAAAATCATATGATGTGATACTGGAAAGGCGATGGAAACAGGAAATTTAAAAGACTTGTTTATCTTCAAGACAGCTTATTATTAAATTCATTTATAAGATATGAAATTTATAAAGACTTCCAGTACTTCTGTCTGAAATATTATGCGTGTTTCAATGAAAGCATCGTCTTCAACAGAAATATATTTTTTACAAGTATTATTTAATGGCTTTCAAAGTGTCTTTGTAATTAATTGAATACATGCTCTAGTCAGGTTGAACAAATACCATGACAGACACATTGCCCCACACTGGGATTCACAGAATAAAGACATAACTGCTTTTTTTGCACAGTGCTGCAGCTTTCCTCTTTTTCAGAAGTTAGATGCATTTGGCTAAATCCCTTTCTTTCTACACTGTCATATGGACGGTAAATAATATTTCTCTTCTCATGAATTTACCTCATTTCTTCACTTCCTTCTTAATCAGATTTTATTTCCTGCTTTTCTTAAAAACTTTAGAATAAAAAGTATGCTTTACCACAAAGGTACCACATAAGAGGGATTATACTTTAAAAAAACTATTCTAGTAATCAAAACTTATTAAAAATACTGTGTTATTTGATCTGTAGATTAAGAATTCAAGTTATGGAAATGAAGATAATTCACCTCTTAAGGACTGACACTCACAAAGCATCATGTTTATAGCACTAAAGGGCAACAATATGTACCTTTTAGCCCACAATCACAATCTTATCCCAGAACAGGGGTTATGGTGTGATAAAAATTGCTCCAGCCTCTAAAGCTGCTTTTTTTTACACTATGAAGTGCTGATTTGCCCTGGTACTTGAACCTGACCTTTCTACATTCAAGATGAGTGTCCTAAAGTGCAGTTAGCACTCCTTTTCTTTCTCTGTACTAAATGATGTTGAGCTTTTCAGGCTAAGTAGGAAAGATAATTATTTCTGTGTGAAAGCCTTAAGGCCTGCTAATTAAGTTTTCTTACAGATAGAAAGCCTTTTAACCAATATCTCAATCTGAAAAAAAATTCATAACCAAAATGTCCTCTGTGAGCACTCTGTCCATTAGGATGATGGCATGTTTGCTAAAGCTGTCCCACATGGAAGAACTAGAAGGAATGGATCCCTGATTTCACTGTCACTGTTGAGCAAATCACAGCAGTTAAAATGGGAGCAGATTTGGACAAGCCAGCAAAGGTATTGAAAGAAAGATTCTACAGTTCCTACCTATGGAATCTACATCCAAATGTCATCTGAGTTAAGATTTTGTGAATATCATAGGAGTTGGAATTACGGACTGGAACCTGAAATGAGAGATTTTCCCCATGAATTTCATGCCAAACTCTTCAGCTGTGGAACTGGTTATTAAAATTGATATTTTTCCCCATTGGTTACCAGTATTCTTAGAATCACAGATTCACAGAAATTATGAATAAATTTGAATAAACATCTGAAGGTTTTTTAGTTCAACCTCCCCCTGAAAATATGGCTAGCTTCAAACACAGATCTATGACTGAGGGCACTGCCCATGCAAGTTCAGAAAATCTCTGAGGTTGGAGAATCTATTGCTTCCTTGGGCACTCTGTGACAGTGCTTTATGAACTCACTGTGTGAATGCTTTTGTGTGCCCAGCTAAAATTTTTCTTTCTGTAACTTTTTCTGTGCCACCATTCCCTTTCACTGTGCATCCCAGAACTGGACACTTTTTCTGTATCCCTCTTTTAGGCAGTGGCACATTGAAATAAGTCATGGACTGAGATATATGGTATATTCAGAGAGGCTAAGGGAAATACCTTGGCATTACCTGGAAAGAAGAAGGTTGAAGGACATTCTCTTAACAGGTTCTGACCTATCATGAGTTGGACTGTTCTCAGTCTCACTGTTCATGTTTAATTTTGCATAAAAGTAATTGGTTTGCTGAAACAAACTGAAAAGAACAACACAGTTCTGTTGTGCTGTTAAATTGCAGCAATCAGCGATAAATCTCAGTATCAGTTTGTGCTCTAGAAGTGTATTGAGTTTTTTTTTTTTTTTTTTTACTTTGTTTTGCATGCCCTTCCTTCTTTTTTCTGTGTTACAATGCCTAGGTGCTAGGCCACAGTGATTACTGTTGTGGTGCATCCCTGATTTCCCCTCTTATCCCATATAAATCGTTCAGCCCTTGAGAATGTTCCCGCCTCTCCTCCTGTCCATCAAGTTAACCCTGCCCATTCTTCCCCATTCCTCGATGTCAATCCCAAGTTAAAGTTAGTTCTTTCCCCCTGGTGTGGAAGATTCTGTGTTCCTCAGTACCCAGTTGGCTCATCAGCTTTGTACCCTCCCCTTTGTATCTCCCTATTGGCAGTGACCCTTTGTGCCACCCCTTGTGTTCCCCATCCACTGTGTTGCCATTCGTTGCTGTATTGTACCACCCCTTGTTCCACCCCGTTTAAAAACAGATATACCTCTGTGCCCAGCGCTCTCTCTCCTTGACCCCTTTAACAGGAATAAATCTCCTGTTGGAATCTCATATTGAGAGCTTCCCTCTACTCCTTTGCCTGAATCCTTGTTGTCACCTCCTTTGCCTGGTTGGGGCTGTACACCCTAGAGGTTCTGCAGCAGACACTGCCTGTGTCCCTGCAGTCCCCCACACTCGTTGTAGAGCTCCCACCCCACAGCTAGCCAGAGCTCTGAAAGCCTAAAAGGGAGCTTACAACAGTTCAACAATTAGCACTCTGATTTGTTCAGAAAGCCCCAGATTTAGACTTCATTCTGCAATGAAAATTCTAGCCAACTTGTAACAAATCTTATTGTCAATCCTTCCTGTATAGGGGTGAAAAAGCAGCAATAGTTATGAAGCCTTAAATGGAAAACATCTCTTAAATAGAAGAGAAATATTTACATTGTTTTCTGAATCACTCCTTTTGTTTTAGTCCCAGATTTCTTTATGAATTGTGTTTATGTTTTGAACATCTGTAATTGGCAACCTGCCAACTAAATGGTTTGGCATGAAGTGGTTTGGGCTTTTTTCAGAGGTGAAAGTTTCTGCTTTTGCTATAGAAACTAGCAAGTTTCTGTTTGAGTGTTTAATAGTCTAGTAGTTGAAAAGAAAATAGTACCTGTGGGATGATCTGTACTTGCAAGCAAGCCACTCGCAGCTCTCAGTAACTAACACATTTATTTTAGTGCGTTCCAAGATGCTGACAATATTTGGACTATTTATTCCTGGATAGAATATACTACCATGTGTAGCTGCATTATACTTGCCACCTGTGGTTTCTGAGAGATTTCATTGTTCTTTTGACAATATTGAAACATTAATTTGCATGTTTTCATAGTGCCATGATTCTTGTACTGCAAACTTCATAAGGCATCGATTTATTGTCCAACACAAGTGTAGTGGCACATGTTAAATTATGTGTACAAACATATTGAAATGTCAAATAAGAGAAAAAAAGTTTATTTAGCATTATAATAAATTTTAATAATAGAATATCTTAGATTTTCTTGTCTTATTTTGGTTTATTTTTTCATTTTATAAAAGAAAGAAACATAGTGGTCAATGATATGGACAAAAGGACACTATTTGATATGTTTTATTTTCTACAGTCTGGTTAAAAGTAGCATGCAAATAATTGAATAAAAATATTTGTATATATGATTTATTTTGAAATAACAATTATACCAGTAATGAATAAAAATCTTACCATGAAAGTTAAATGAAAGTATGACAAAAAGAAGAGTAAACAATTATTTAACCTGAATATTTTTTCCTTGTTATCTTTCACATATTCCATTAATTTAACAATGTCATAGGCTCTGAACACATATTTTCACAAATTTTAAATTGCTTATATATTGGTAAATCAGTTTTTCCTTTGAAATGGGTTACAATACACAAAAGGCATGATAATTAGGAAAGTTGACCAGGAAACTTGTATTGGCACAGGCCAGCCCATACTGCTCAATCCAACCCACAATGAATCCCATCTGACTTCCCTGTGAGTCTGGAACCTGCTGACATTTATTGCGTGCATGGATATAGATTTTCATTAAGTTGAATCTTTTTCATCAACACATCTAGCCAGATAAAGGTATATTTTGTACCAGATTTGGTAATTCTTGTGCTTTCTAAATAAAACCATTTGTAAAAATATGCACACGTTCCCTTAATTTTGCCAAGTCCATGCTAAATATTAACAAACAGAATTAATAATATGCAGATTGACACTTGCTTTAAGGCATACCCTAATTTTAAAGCACTATCATGGTGTGTTATTCCTGTAGTTCCTGCCCCTTGAAGGGACGATCACAAGTATCTCACTCCAGTGAAATCTCAGCAGCCACCCGGAGGCAGTTGTACATCTCCTGTGGCAGGTCAGCCCGAGTGAGGTTGTTTCCATCCAGGCGCAAATGTGTGATCTTGGAATAGGTCATCGGTCCAACCACCTTGCAGAAGCTGCTCAGTGGGAACTCTGAACCAAACAGAACAGAAATAAGAGGGAAACATGAATAATTAGGACAAATAGGAGAAAACCACTCTTCTTCTGCTTTTTTTTTTATTTCAGTTGGAAATTGTGACCTTAATTCATTATTCTATTTTCAATATTTTGCATTTACACATTTTGCATTACAGGGATGTAAATCCCTGTAAATTTATTGGAATTCGAGGGACTTGTGTTGGGAGAGATTCCTTCTGTTAGCTGCGAGTTTCAGAATTTCAAGACTGGGTTTCTCAAATACTATGTTCTTCCAGTACAAATTTGACTTTTAGACTTCAGATTTTACATAGAGGTCTAATCTGACATTTAGATAAAAGGAAAAATCATTCTTTATAAAAAAATGAGAATGATTTTTATCATTCCATTACAATGGAAGGATAAAACTATATTAAAACTACTTATATAAGATATTGAAGGAAGTAAAAATTTTCTGGAGAAATTGAAAACATGATACAGATTTACCCTGAAGAACAAGCATTCCAATGGGTAATTGTGTATGTATTTTATATGTGCCATTTTGATTTACCAGTTTCAGAACGAAATTTGGGTGTAGGGTTGGAAAAGAGTTTTACATTTAAATTGTGCAGTTGAACATTTCCACATCAGGATTAGAAAGTGAGTATGAATGCAAAAAATATTTATAAAATATTTGTATTTATTGTAATTTATATATTGTGTTTAATATATAATCTCTATTCAGCTGAGGTATTATTTGGTTCATGTAACACCAGATAAATTTTTGAAAGGAAATCTGTCTTTTATCCTATGATTTGTATTAACTGTAAGCTAGAAATTACGAGTGTCACAGAAGTTCTCAGCTCAATATGCAGAGCACACACATACCCATATTATAGACCTCTTTCATGCAGAGATCTACCCTCAGGAGAGAATGTATGTGAATAAATCTGATATCTCCTGCCTACCACATTGCGGAATCTTGCAAAGAGGGTCTTCATTCCCACTTGTGTTTCCTTTGAGTCAGACACAGGATTAGTCTATCAAAAAGCTCCATAACTACTAAAGAAGCAGTCTGAGAGACTTGTTTTTCTTGTGTCAGATGAATTGACACAGAAAATACTTTTACAGGTCAAAGAACTCATACATCTCATAATTTTTGAGACATCAAGTTAGTATTAGCAAAATCAAATGCCATTTGATTTACCTTTCATAGGTCACCTTATGTGTCTTTTCTACATGGATACCTAACTTGTCTAAGTATGATCAAATTGTAGTACTAAAGGGAGTGGAAGAAGTACCTTTCATACTTTCTCATTAATCTTTGGGTTAACATTCTTCTAATTGGATTCTTCCAGGACTTGAATTATCATCCATCACTAATGAAACATGGTTTTTGTAAACTAAGTATAAATGTACAGGCAGCTCTATAGAGCATGGCAGCTTAGATAATTTTTTGGACAGAGATATGATGTCAAGAGTGGCTAAAGATTCATTAGCCTTCTGCAAAATAAGTTGTCTTGAGTAGGAGTTAAGGAAGTATAATTTAAAAATCAGATCTTGATCACCAATTTGATTAAAGCAGATCAAAGTAATTTCCTAGATTTTGTGTAGCGTGCAGCCCTCTTTTGGAAGGGTGAGAGATGAATGCATCCTTTGGGCTCTCCATGTTGTAATATAACAAAATTTTAAGACTTCAGGCCAATTCTGATACTCTTCTAGTTCAGAATATACCAGCCGAGTCAAACTAATGATTCTTGTTTATTAAGGTCATATGATCTGAGAGGTGTTTACACAATTATGTCTGTGTAGAATTTTGCTGAATGAAAACATAGATTCCTGAGATTTTAACACATTTTCTTGGGCTGTAGGCTATATCATTGACTATTTAGTTCCAGTTTTCTTCAGGTAACTTGAATGTAATTTCTGAACTTTAAGATAAATATGAATTCTAATACTGATTTTTCCATCTTCTTGTCATTCAGCAATGACATAGTAAGTATATTTTTGCTGAAAACAAACATTGAAAAGCTTCATAAATTTAAATTTTAGGGCCTTTTTTCCATATTGTTACTTTTGAGCATAAATACTAACGTTTGGTTGCAAAAGAAGATAAGCTCGTACAAGCTGGAGAGATGGTTAGCTACTCAAAGAACTTCATGCATATAAACCACAAAATTTAACTGTGATAACAAAATTCTGGCCTATGCTGACTCTTTGTGAGACTAAGACTGCTTGGGAAGTAAATGGAGACCTTGTCTTCACAGAAGTCAAATGAACTCAGTCATGGACCTCAGTGGGATTTTGTTCCAATATTTGGTGCACATCATTGGAACGTGCGTATTAATTTTTTATACTCTTCATATAATTTTCAATTGTTAAAAGCATATCAAAAATAATTAATTTTAGTTGCAGTCTCTAATAGCAGAAAATAAGTGGTGGATCCTGTGAGTGCACTTGATGAGCTGTTACCTGTATGATCTGTATGGGGAACTGCAGTCCTTTAGACTGGAGAACTGTGGCGTAAAATATCTCAGTAGTTTACTTGCTCTTTTGTTACACTTTTTAATGCTACAGGTGAAAAAATGTCTTTCTGAATTTATAAAATTCAGATTCAAAGACAGTGTACCTGGAATCTTTCCCACATATTTTCCTAACTCAGAATTCCTGCATAAACCAGACACTGAGAGAATAAGAAGTATTGGATGAAAATTGGATTTTCATCTAACAGTACAGTGGACAATCCTAACAGGATCTGATGTCCCGTAGTCATTACTGTTGGTCTGTTTGTCCACTAATCACATTGACACACTTCTAGACAGGCCATGTTAAAAAACTCCTTTGGGAATAGATGGAATGAGCCAAATAACAGACCACAAAACACCTCCACAATTTGATATATAGTTTCTTAACTGCCCACTGGAACATTTTCATATTCCTTTTCATACTCCATTTACATGGAGTAACCCCATTACTTCCTGGGGTTTTTATGTGGAAGTAACAATTTTCTCCTTAATCCCTTACAAGGACAGATGAAACATGGAGAAAGCCATCCAAACATGGACCCTCTTCTTGTTTCACTGAACCTCTTTGATTCTTGGGGCTTTTTTTCATCCTGCAGAGTTTCTTTTTGTCTTGAGGACTCTGCAACAAAATTCTCTGTGTCTGTGTGTGTTTGTGTACCTGCATGTGTGTATATAATTATAATAATAATGGCATCTTAAAGATATTTCAATTTAGAAACTACAGTTTAGGTTTGAGATATTGAGAAAGCAAAGGCTTTTCTAAATCTTCCATCGTCCAATTCTAGCTTGGAGATCCAATGAGCATCACTAGAGTAGATAAAACTGTAGATTTTACACCTACAATCAATATAATGGATGTGCTTCAATTTATTGGTTAGAAATCAGAGGAGTTACTCTGAATTTTTTTCTTAACATTTTGCTATCTGCTTCATCCACTGCTCCTTGCAACAGAGAGGGAAACAGTATATGCTAAGGTAAAGGCAATTCTGCTATATATTTATATGTTTATTCATCAGTTCTTGTTCAAAAAACTTAGTCTCTCAAATTAGGATATTTCTCAAACAGATATTTTTTTAATGAATGACAATGCATAATGATAGTACCAAGTCCATGGTGAAACTCATGGACAGTAATTTAGGAAAATATTCTTTCCAGTAATATCAACAATGTTGGAACCAGATTACACTTGGAGAAATATATATGTTAATTGAAAGCTTTAAGGTACCTGAGAAAAAGACAGACATAGCAAGTTAAGAACTTTAGAGAAATTTCTTTATATTAGGTCTCAGTATAATGAAAACTTCAAACTGTAAGTAAGCATAAACTGAAAGATTACACCTTTTGTGTATTTGAGGACAAATTATCATTACTCCTTAGACTGCAAAAATGTGCCATAGTCCATCATATGGAATGAAAGCTAGCCTTACAGTCATCCTTTCACAAATCACTGGTGAATTATAATTAACTGAACAAAGAGACTTGTCATTGGTTTCAGGCTTAAATAATCACAGATCAATCAACTCAATTTTCCAAAAGATTAGATGCTCACAGCTGTGGGTTAGGTGTCATGAATGGTGAAATCCAAGGGCTTTGATTGCTCTATATTAATGATTATTTCTAATTAATTTTTGTCTCATATTGTCAGTCAACATCTTAGGGAACTATTTATTATGCCTGTGAAATTAGATAGCTGAGAATATTGATGCTTGAATCTGCTAGATTTTATGGTAAAGAAATAAAAAACCAGTAAAGCATGATTCTGTTGCATAAGTCCATAGGGTAGTGATGACAGTGCAGGAGTAGCTGGTGAACACCCACTCCCCACATTATCCCCCTGAAAACCAGCTTTTTGGCAAAAAAGCTAGAATTATGCTCAAAGTCCTTGACTCTGAGGTCCTTGAAGAAGTGAATGGCAGCCAAGCTTGGTACTTGGGTACCTTGCAGAAGTCTTGGATCATTCTAAGGAGAGAAAAGTGCTTCATATATTTCATGAGTAATTAAAAATCATCATTGTTAGCTATTTTAGGAGTGGCAGAGTATCCACATGTTGCTGTATGTAGTGCCTTAGGTGGGAAGTATTAACTCGTTTTCCCTCATCAAAATAAGAAACTGAGATGCACTAGGAAAAAAAAAAAAACCCCACTGAGAAAAACGAAACATAGTAAATTCCAAACATTTCAAAATATCTTGCCCTCAGTCTGGTAAGATCTGCGCTAAAAATATTTGGTTTTAAAGGCTACATATCCATGGAGTTAGCTATGTATGGAGTAGCTAACACTGATACTGTTAATCCTTGATGGATACAAGTAGACAAACACAAGGGAGGATTTTGTGATTTACTTTATGTCAAGCAACAAGATGATATAAATCCTCTTGAAGAACCACATCTATATTCAGCATATCTACTTCAGAAGGCATATTTTTCAAATCATATGTGAATGGACACCAACTTGCCAGTTGATCAAATGATGTGTGAAACAGGAATGAAAAGAAAGAACGGGGGCAGCTCTTTGGATTTCAAGACAGGTTTGGAGGGATACTGCATGAGGAAAGGGAGGAAAGAAGCAAATGCAGTTTTGATGTATCTTTTTCACTGCACTTTGTGCCTGCTACCTTAAGAATTTGTTGTCTTCTCCCTTTCTTCTTCCTTCAGCATTTTGGCTACCAGCTCCTCAAAGGTTACCATAGTCAGATCCTCACCTAACATCTCTTTTTGTCCACTTAAGAATTCTGAACACCTTTTGCACCGATCAAACTTTTCAGGTTTGTTTTTTTTTTTTTTTCTGAACTGTATACAACAATTCCATTGGCTTCAATGCAGTTACTCCAATTTACATAAGATGACAATTTGAGGAAAAAAATCCACATTTGTATAAAAACATAAATTTCTCATTTTAAGGATTATATTGAGTGGCTAGTAGGTAAATATCTGTCTTTTAACCTGAATGTGGGTAACTGTAAGGTAAATGTCAGTGTGCTAACAGTCTAACCAGTACTATTTTTTCAGACTTGCACTGGCCATCAGTACTGAGCCTGTGGTAAACGTTAAATGAATATGTGCAAATTTAACTTACTGTTAATTTTGTTGACTTGGAGGTAGAAGTTTTCCAAGTTCTCACTGACAGTTGGAATGCTCTTCAGCTGATTGAAGGAGAGATCCAACTCAACTAGTGATGTGATGTTGAAGACATTACCTGGTATTCCAGAATCTGTTAATTTATTGTGAGATAACCGTAAATACTGCAGGGCTTTAAAACCTTGGAAGTACTCATCAGGAACATTGGAAATCTGGTTATTATCAAAATACAGCATGAGCAATGAGTGTGGCAGCCCTGTTGGGAGCTTTGTAAGTTGATTGAAGCTTAAGTCAAGATACAAAAGTGAATTCAGTCCTTTAAAAGCCCCAGAAATAGAATCTGCTTTCAACTGGTTGTTCTGGAGGTGAATGACAGTCAGATTCATCAGTCCCTCAAGTGCACCAGGAGTGACTTTTGTGATCTTGTTGTGACTTAATTGCAGGTCATCTAGAGTTTTGGGAAGTGGTCCAACAGCTTCAGTCAAATTGTTGTAGTTAATGTGAAGCTTCTTTAGGTTCTTTAGTTTAGAGAAGACTCTTCCCTTAATTTTTGAGTTTTCCAAATGGTTGTGATCCAGGATCAGCCACTGTAGGTCTGTTACATTGTCAAATGCATTCTCTTCAATTCCTTCAATCATATTGTTTCGAAGATAAAGGTATTTTATTCCACTTGGTACAATTGGAATGGTTTTCAGCTTGAGATTGTCACAATACATGGCAGTAGGGTAGCTTAAAGGACAATTGCATTCTGGGGCACAGACTGCTGCAGATGGCCCAAAAGGGTCATAACCATAATCATCTCCAGGACCATAGTCATACTGGCAAAATATGCCACTAATCAACAGCAGAAGGACAGGTAAGGAGTTGAAAGTCATCTTTCTAATGTGTCGTGTCCCTGTATGGTGAAAGGGAATAAATATATAGCTTTAATTCTTTATCTCTTTCAGCAATATTTGAAATTTTACCACATAAAACTTATAATTAAAAACTAATTAAAGTTCCTATTTAAAGTTTTTAATTAAGAAAAAATATTGAGTTATTAGTATTACATTGTTATTACTGTATTACTGCCTCTGTCTTGTATAATCTTCTTTTGTAATGCAAAATCGCTGGCCATTTTTGCTGTTGTGAGTAAAACTTTATCTTTCTGCATTCATTGAGTAAATGACAAGAAAGATATCAAAGTACAAGGTTTTTAAACTTGCCACAGATGTTTTCAGTTTTGCTGAAGGCCATATTCAGAGGCATTTCCACCATTTAAATTCTATCAACCATTCCTAATGTGCTGAATTGTCTCATGTCTAAGCATGTGGCTTTTTGACTTAAGTTTGAAAGAGACAGAAAAGTTAAAACTGAGGGCAATGCTCACATGCATTGTGTGTTGTTAAGATGTGTGTAGCTTGAAAGCTCTTTTTCTCATGGATTATGTTCTGTAAAGCATGGTCCACTAAGTTTCATAGTCACCTACAGAACAAACTAATTGAAATATAAAGCATATTATTTTTAACATGCCAAACAAACTGTATTGCAATTATGTGCAGTGGATCTGAAATGAGTGAATCTGACAGTGGACCTGAAATGCCTGAGTTTCAGACAGTGAAAATGTTTTTTGCAAATTCTCTATACAACAGAGGTGTTGGTTATGCCCATTCTAAATCAGTTGAACAATAGAACACTGGTTTCACATACTTAGTGTTTCAGTTCACATATAGCAAAAGGACATTTGGTGTCCTTGGGGATGTCAGTGATTCAGTATAAGTGGGATCACTTAACTTTTTAAGACCATAGTTTTCTCATCAGATACTCCCCAAGATGCCAATTAATCTATGAAGACTAGTACCTCTTACTGGCTAGAGAGATGTTCTGCTGGAAAAGTAGGTCTAGAATCAATAAAGTTAGTCAGCTTACTTTGCTTTTCATTAGTACAAGACAAGGCTCCAAGTACTCAATTACCGTTCAGAGAATGAGAGTATTAAGAAAATCCTTCAAGCTTTTTTTGTTCTCAAGGAATTTCAGAAAGTATGTGAAGCCTGTAAACACACCACAAGACATCGATCTCAGATCTGGGCAATCTTCCAGCAGAGTAAGTTAGTCTTGCTATTGGAATTGTTATACAGAGGGCTTTAAAATGTTAAAGTGCAGGGCCATAACTAAAAAATTTTCTCTAATTCTAAGTGTCTTTGCTTCTATTGAACTTAAAAGCCACATCATATTCTAGTGAGATAACAATCTCATTTAGGCAGGGTCTATTGATCTCATGCAGTACAGCACAAATTTTTAAAAAATAGTCTTGTGTTACCTCCACTTCATAACCCATAAAGTCCCACTGCTAGATATTAAGCTGCTATCCCCTGAAGAAGTAATCTGATTGTATATAATCTCCATGGTGTTGATTCCATCACATTTACCTACATACAAAGCCCAGGATGATAATTGAAATATTAGTTGTCCGTGTAATTTTCTTTGCCTGTCTTTCATCACTGCATGAGAACATGCAATATGAACATGAGCTCAGCCTTTAGTCCCCTGCTGGTATAAATAAGTACAACTCATCTGAAAGCAAAGGCTGCAGTAACACAATTCATCTTAAAATCCACTCCTATTTAGGTGCTAAGTATTAAAGAAAGGAAATCAAGTGCTTCTGTATTCAAAGAATAAAAAGAGTGTAATTAGCTCCTTGGATTACACTGTTTGAACTTACTGTGACAAGTTTTACACACCTCCTTCATTTTATAGTTTTAAAATAACATAGACATTTCCTTCAAATTCTTTTATTTTCTGGTTTCAAGTTATGTTTGTAGTGTTAAGTTTCATTACTGATATCATGGTCTTACAGTCCTTTAAATAGAGCATAAAGTTTTTTTGCTCTGCAGAACCCTGGAAGTAACTAAAATGTTAAATAGCAAGTGTTTTGAATTAATTTATCAAAAATGTTTCCAAATTTATGTGACAATTCTGTAGTTCAAGGGCATATGGGTGTTTGTGTGACAAAAAAAAAAAAAAAGTAAATAGGAAATTTATTTAACTTGTTTTATTCATTCATTTCTCATTCAGGTATCTGAATGGTTTAATGTCAGAAGTGTAAAAGGTTAATAGATCATCCTTGTTTGTTGCACTGAACTACAGGAGTCCAAAAGATAAAATCAGAATACATTCTTAGATGTCTTAGATGTTTATCTTACAACATAAACATGTTTTAACTAATTGTCTGTGCCTGTTCTAAGCAGTTGTGTTGCAAAATACCTGTGAAAATAGTTGTGAAGTTGCTCAGGCAACTTGCCAAAACATACTAAATGGTAAATCCAAGATTTTGGGAAAACGCTTGCTACATTAGGGTAGAAATACCATTCAACTTATGTTTGACCTTGTCTATATTTCCTTAATCATTAGGGTATTATGAAACAAAAGAAATATATAATTAACAGTCAATCAACCTTAATTCTGTAGTTTAACTTCTTACACAGTTTGCAAAAGATTTTATTTTTTAAAAAGTTTCACTAGTATGTTTAAAATGTGCTGTAAAATTAATTAGAAATTTAAACTGTTTCCCTGTCATTCTTTATGTGATTAATTATTTAAATATCAGGGTCTTTTTGTAGAATGAAGAAAAATGATTTAGCGAATGGGGTTTACGGAGCTCTCACTGATATTATGAATGAAAAAAGTAAACAGTGAGTACTCTTACAAACTTCTTTGTACTCTATGTCAGACCTTATTCCGATGTAGAACAAAAGAGACTGTAAAAAATTGCAACACTGATGTACAAAATATGTGAAGCTGTTTTAAGGAAACTGAGAAAGTGAATTGACTAAGCAACTGTTGATTTGTGCTCAATTTACAAATTGGCAAACTTATGCTGTCATGTTTTCATGTTCCCATTGCAGCTACATTTAAACAGCTGAACATTACAGTTAAAGCATGCAGCAGCACTTACCTTACTGCCTTCAAGCTGCTTTCCTTAATTCCCAGAGCAGATGCAATAAGAGACTGTAACGACCAATATATGCTCTAAACAGTGTCAGGAGGTAAAAGTCTGCCAGATCCTCTGTGTTACAAGAGGGGAAAAAAAAAAGCCCTAGTCACGCTGTTCTCTGAAGCTGCTATGTCATCATGGTGATCTTGTGGTGTGGCATGTACAAAAATGCAGCTCTCTAATGAAGTGCAGGTGGATACTATATTTTGTGCAAGGACAACCCATCTGTTCCTCCTGTGGGATCAGAGAATGATATTTCACAAACCTGAGGAAGTCAGAAGGCTATAGGTTTATACAAGATTTTTTTTTTTTATTTTTTTTTTTTTTTTTTTTTTTTTTGTATTTTGGAGGGAAAACATGTTAGACTGTAAAACAAATTGCAAACAGGCTTTTGTTTTCTAACTTATTTTATACTGCTAGACATGAGCTAACACATAGCACTCAGACCTCAATGCTGCTGTTCTTCTTCAGCCAAGTGACTCATTCATTTTTCTGCCTTTTTCTTTAACTATCTTATGACCACAGTAAAATATTCTTAATAAAAGCTTTAGCCTAAGGATCGGATTCAAAAATTATCTTTGAATCATACCCTTTTCCACATTAAATACTGACTTCAAAGATTACATACTTGAGTTCAAAGATTCTTCTGCAAACCATTGGAATTGATTTGGTCTGGAGATTTTCTTTAGTGGTAGAATGTATGTTTGTTTAATAAAAGCACATCCCAGGAATGGGTTTTAAACAGTTACTGTAAACTCACTTTATACATTTGTTCATTTTGCACTTACAGCTTTCTTCTGCTTTTCAGAATCTGGAACTACTCAGCTTTATGTTGTCTGTTTCTTATTCCATGGATGTAGTTCAAGAATGCATCTTAAGGCTTGGATGAGATGTTACTTTCACCAAGCAATGTCGAAAAAATAATACATAAAGAAAGTAACAGTTTAAATTAGATCTTAATGCTTCCATAAGAACTTCCCCTTATCTCTAAATGGAGGATGTCTTCCTTTTTATGAGATTTTTTATAGATTTGGGTAGGGGACAAATGTCAAATGGGCATACAGAAAGCATGTACAAGCCATTTTAAAGTGTCTTGTTTGTTGAATTGCATTTTACTGTAACAGTTGGGAGTAGAAATTTGGGGATTTTGTCCATTTTCAACTTACTATCTTTATGGAAAGTCATACTACAAAATGTGTCTGGGCTGGAGAACCCTAAAAGTTTCCTAAAGAGGACCCTGGACGTGAGCTTCTCCCAAAATTTTCTGCTGATGCACCTCAGTCTTCAGAGCAGTGAAGGTAACTGGGAGCAGAGAAAAGCCAGTGCCTTTCACCAAGAACAGGGAAGACAACATACACTTACAGACTTCTGTGCTTCTGCAATGCCCCAATTAGCAAACAAATTTGCACAACACAGGGTGCCATGTGCCAGTGCAGCCCACAAGGAGGGAACGTTATGCTCTTGATGTTCTGACATCATGCCTGTCTCCCTGGTGTGGGAGAACCATTTACACACTGGGAAACACGTTGGTACAGATTGTTACTACATCACTACTTGAATGGTGCCAAGGAGTGAATATGAAGCAGTAGGATTACGATAGTGAATTAATCTAAGTGAAAAACTGCATGGTATCAGGACTAGAAATGTAGAAGTGGACAAAGCTGCTGTTGTTCTGCATGTGGAGAAATGGAGACCAGATGGAGTTTCTCATACACAGAATGATATTTAACTGACAACTACTTCATTAGCTTTAGTTGACCAAGGAAACCTCAACTGTGACCTGACTGCAAATGTAGCAACAGACAGCAGCACTCAGCAAGAGATCAGTCAGAACAAAAAATATTTTTCATGAAGAAAAAGATGGCCTTTAAGGTTATATCAAGATTTTCTCTATGGAAGAATGTATATCAAGGTGAGGAGTGGAACAGAATACTTGTAAAGAGAATATAAAAAATCACAGGAAAGGCACTAACTGTGCTTTCTCCGACTATTGATTTGTTTTGAAGGACAAGCCCAATATTATGATAAATTATTATATATATTGAACTCTTGGTAATAGGTGCAGTTTTGCATTTGCAGCACAAATAGAATTGAATATTGGCTGCAAGTATAGGATAATCCAGGCTAATATGCTTTTGGCACAGTTGTATTTATGAACCAGTTTTTCTGTATATCAAGCATACATCATTTTTCTCATTCTGATAACAAAAAAGCAAAACATACATATCTTTATAGCTTACAAATCTTATTAAGCAAACAGATGATATTTTGAAATTAACATATGGTAAAATCTTGGGTCACAGAAAGTTCAGCTGAGACTTGTTCATTCATATATTTCTTGTCTTGCTGACTGTTTTAAATTAGCTATGGAAATTGCAGAGTCAAGATGAAGAATCCCATGCCTTCTGAGGTTAAGATATAAACCAATAGATTTCCTCCCGTTTGAATTTTTACCATCTCTCCAATCTGATATTTAATACTGTCCCTTTGTCATCCTTTTTTGTGCTTTTTCTGATCTTGCTGTTCTGACTCATGAAGCTCTAATCTCATAAACCTCTGTTTGGGAGAGCAGGTACACACTAAAGCCCAGCAAATGAAGGTTTTGCTTCTTCTGCAACAGAGGGTGGAACTGTGTCATTTCTTTTTTTCTGGCCCTATTTTATGTTCTGTGCAGGGCTTCTTTTGGTAGCTCTCAGAAGTTGTTAAACAGCATGTGAACAAAGTCTAACTAATTTCCAAGGAATACACAAAATATTTTTTAAATTCACCTACGTCATCTTAGCTGTAAACTGGCTATGGATATGCTTTGCACTGATAATGTCAGGACATATTAATATCTCACCTTTACAATATTACACATTTACTGTCCTCCAGTTTTCTTCAATATTTATTTTCTTTTATAATTTACCTATTCATTTTTCTTTGATGAGAAGTATGATCAAAACCTATTATAATGTAATTTTCTTTGTCTTGTGATGTATGAATAGGAATATTTCTTTTATATAGTCCAATGCTTTTTTTTTTTTTTTTTAGTTTTTTTTTGGTTGTTTTTTTTTGTTTTTTTTTTTTTTTTTTATTCATATTTTCATGGCTGGAGATGGCCAAGTCTATCTAATAGATTGCAATGAAAGAATCTGAAAGCAGAACTCACTGCAAGTGTATCAGCTTGCACTGACTGAGATCTAGCTGTCAAATATTGTTGAGTTAGTGTCGCCGTTTTGTTTCTACACTCATCAATGATATTTTCTGTCTTGTAAAAATGCCTTCTTTATAGCTTCTGTGAATTTCTGGGTAAATGGAAGTGCCTCCCAATCTAATGGTTTTTAATTCCCTTTTCCCCAAAAGAGTCATATTACCAAAACTTAATAGATAATATCTAAACCAACTGCTGCTTTGTTTTCATCTTAAACCTGTGCACACATCTGGTACACAGAACCAAGAGATTTGGGTGCCCAGTATCAGGAGTAGGGTGTTTCTGCCATGGGAACACATAGCTCCAGAAAAATTCCTCATGGAACTTTTCACACTGCCACAATTTAAACATTGAGGTTTTTCCTTTGACCACTCAGAATTTAAACTAAATATTACTCTCAAGATGAAATGAAGGTTAGTTCATTTTGTTTGGCTACCTGCAGCAGAGGTTAAGAAACCTCCACTAAGGGAAAAACTGTTCCATGGACACCATGCAGCAAACCACTTAATTATAGAGAGACAGCATAGTGCTTATACATGATGTTTTCTACATCTCTAAACAGTAAATATACAGCTAGTTGGCCTATATATGGTGAATAAACGAAAATATTATATTGGCACTAATGTCCAGGAACAATTGCTTAAGTATTTCTGTAAAGTTCTGCAGCATTTTGAAAAATATTACTGAAGGCTGACTTGTATTTTATGAGTTCCACTAAAAACAATTCTGTTCCAGACTCTGAAGGATGTAGGTGCTTATTTTTTCATCTGAAAACTTCCATTCCTCCTAATTGAAATTTTATTTTTTCATCTTCTACACAGAGTTGCATGTTAAATGGAAAGTGTTAGAGCACATACTATAAGCATTACAAAATTTGTGGTGATCCAAATCCCTCTTTTCCTTTCTCCTAAAAAGGAAATAGCTTTGGAAACTTACAAAAATGGTAATAGTGTTACAACTTATTAGCAGACCGCAACAGATATTTTAGTTGATCATGAATCCTTGTTTTTGTCCTTCCGAAAGACTGCTCGCTGTTTTGCTTCAAACTTGACAGTGTCCATACTCTAGTACTGTTATTCTGCTCTGTGTTGCTTTTCAGACTTGTTGTTTTTCATTTGATCCAAATAGTCAGCAGGAAAATTTCTTTGAGTTGATCCAAAGTCTGATCAAAGCTTTTTTTTCTGGTGAGGACTAAACATGAAGGCAAGAGTCTGTTTTTAAACCAGACAACTTAATGTTTTCTGCATAGCATATAGTATTTTGTCATAGTATTTAAAATCTGCTGATCCTTGTATAAAAGAGAATTAGGTGACCTTGGAGCATGAGGCAATTCAAATGATTCCTAATGTAAAAAATCCAAAAATATCTCAAGGAGCTGTTGAATTTGCAGGTAAATTGTGGTTACAGGTAAAAATTATAGCGGCATCTCTGTATTTCTCTATTGTAAACAGTACAGATAATTTATGGAAAGGGAAGGGTTGGACTGGGCAAATCTGATTAGTTCACTACGTATTATTTGTATAAGCTAATACTGTACCAACACAGACCTACTTTGAAAATCACTGCATGCTAAACACCTTCCCAGACTCTAAATATTATCAAGGTCTGTTTGCATTCAGATCACTACAGCTTAAGGTCAGAAGGGATGAGAATTCATCTGGATTCTGCTGTACAACCAGAATACAGCATTTGACCTTCTGCTAATTTATGTGATGCTGGACTTAAACAGATCCACTAAGTCATAGATCATCTTTGCCATGAAGGTGGGGCAGTTTGGGAGACATTTAATAGGCAGTTTTTAAAAATTCTGTCCATTGCAATTTCTAAAATGAAGCACCTTGGACAAATCTACTGCAGCTAAAGATGCTTTTACCAGGTTTAAAACCTCATGAACAAGGAAAGCTTGATAGATAATACCTATTATATCATTGGCTACCTATTAGTATCCATTGCCACCTGAATGCTGTATGAGATTTTTACATTATTTTCCTTACACTGGTGGCAGGTTAATAGCCTTGAGGTAGAGACAGCATCTACCTATTTAAAATGCATGAACAGTAACACCACATCAGTGTTGTGGTATTACCAGGCTCATGAAAATGGACTGAAAATGAACCAAACAATTCTTACATGTCTTCCTGAGATGTTTATACAAACTATTATGACAACCAAATCTAAAAGCATTTCTCACTATCAAACATTTTTGTTAACTTTTTTTTCCTTTTAGAAAGAAGATGATAAAGATACATCAGTCTGAAAAAGCAGACCCACTCCTTTCCAAATGGAGAAAACAATGATTATTTTTATTCGTATTCCATTGCTAACCATTGTCTTGTGTATATTATTTGCACTTCTATAACATTACTAGAATTTCTTTTCCTCACCAAAATGTCTATCTTCTACCAACTATCTTCTGTCATGCTATCTGCAGATCTGTCACTGACATAGTCAGTGCAACTGTTTAACTTTTTTCCCCTATTACTAATATGTACAGGGAAGCTAACCTTCTTTTCTTCGTGTGTTGCAATTGGTTTTTTCTCTTCTACTTTCATTTTACTTTCCAATTGAAAGAAAAAAAAAAGCAAGTTATGGTTAAAACAGACCTCTTTTGGGTGTCATATCAAGAAAAATGGTATTTGAGGACACAGTCTTAAATTATCTTAAAGATAAATATTTTTATTTTTCATACAATTTTTCCTTCCAGAAAAATTTGTTCATCCTTTTCCTGTTTGGAGACATGGAGCTCCTCTGAAAGACTGGCTGGAAATATGCTTTTGGCTATATTAAATGGTCATCTTTGGCAACCACAGATTTTAATCCAGAGATTTAATTGTCTTTATTTTTATAAGGAGATCCTGAATGGATTAACCTCGTGCTGTATGAAACTCTTTTTGTCTTAGGAATTGTGCAGTGTTGAGAAATTCTACTAAAGCTTTATTATGGGCCACATGGCACTGCTAAAAGCATCTTACAAAATCAAACTACTCAGTAGAAAAGGTCTTTTTTTTAAAGTAACAACACCTTATATCTCACTAAGACTGCCTCTACTTCTCTGCAAGATGCAGACTATTTATCATTATAAAGTGTGTCAGGTATGTGAAGTATCAGACATTTTGGTCCTGAGAAACAGTAGACACAAGTGTCTACATGTGTGATAGGAGTCCAGGCACTCCTCAAGATCAGTGGGGATGTAATAAACAGTTGTGGAGCCTGGGGGGTGATTCAATTCCCCAACACGGACACTGCAACAGTATTCACTTACCAAAAGGTAGGCATCCAGTACTATTTGAGAGGCTCTCAGGTGTCCAACTCACCTTTATAGAAGAGGACTTTAACACTTGTGCCCTTGTCAAATGTTTGCTGACAACAAAGCAGAGAACTTCACTTAATATCAAGACATCTGCATTTAGGCAATTTCCTGTGGTCAGGGGTTTCAGTCAGGTGGTGCAAGGACATCTAACTGCTCTCTGACATGCCCTGGGCTGCACAGCACATCCGAGCGGGTCTGGCTACTGTGACTCAGGATTCTGAGGAGACCTGTCCTGTCCTGAAGTAGCAGCAGGACACCAGGCACATATAAGCAATCCAGAATGATATTAGACACTTATCTTTTGGAACCTAAATTGTGCCCTTGGAGCTCCAGTCCTGGAAAAAATCAGTCTCCTAAGTAATAGCCTCATTTTGTGTACACTGTCTGAATAGTATTCCCCAACAGTTTTCTCCACAGTTTTCTCTCAGCCGTGTATCCAGCAGGATATCCGCAATGAAATGTCGCAGAAATACAGCCAAGCAAAATGGGATGTACAAGTCTGGAAGCAGTCATGATCTATTAACCCACAGGTATTTTCCATTTTCTTACCACCTCTAAAAATCACAATAGTAAAAAAGCCAAAAAAAGCAATTCTGGGAAAGGTCAAACAAAAATTTAGAGGACAGTTCTCTGATTCCATTAGACCATCACCTGAGGCCTCACTGAACAGTTTTCTTTTTTTTCAGTCAAGCAAAGCTTTTTATATATAACTGTATAAGTTAAATACATTGGATAGGAGAGGAAATATTTAAGACATTTTGTATCACAGGTGTTCATGAAATTATTTTGATGGACAAAAATGTGTTTAAGATCTAAGTTGATCTCCATCCAACTCAAGAATGGCCCAGCTGCACTAAATTTTCTGCAATGTTTTAAGGAGAATACAGCATTTCCCAATTAAAATTGTTCACCTCCCATATATTTCAGACCTCTGCCTGCTTTGCCTAACTCTTTTCACCTCATATTTTTTCAGACTTCAGCAAACACCTAGAGATTGTATTTGAATAATTCTGTATCTGTATATTTTTATAAATGTGTGTCTGTTTGTTTAATGATAAAGTGAATTGGACCAAAACTGGAATCAACATGCCCTCTAGCTTCCCAGTAGACCTTTTAATGCTTTCATTATATATATATAGACATTATGCTAAAAAATAGAACAGCATTTTGAAAGATGCTGCATCATTTTGGAGCAGTGATAGAAAGCTACCTCAAAGGGAATTACCTTCCCTCTTCTGAAGTGGGTTGCAGTGGCTTTTGGGTTGTGTATATGGAAAGTAAAGTATTGCAATCAAATACTGTAACTCTTCCCAAGTCTCAGTCAGATCAGAATACCATATTATCAGCTGTTCAAAGATATAAAAAAACCCAAAGATAAACTTTACCATGAAGGATTGCAGAAAGGTTTATAACTGACTGAGAAGAGAAAGTAAGGAAAGGACTCAGATAACAGGCAGATTACAGCATTTTCAATAGCTGGGTAGATAAACACAAAATATTAAGTTTAAAAAAAAAATTTGTATAAAAGGAAATCAATGACTTCTCTCCTCTTTACGCTTTACCTACATTAGTAAATCACATAATGTCCCTGACACTGGCAAGTTATTCTTTGCAGTATTAATATATCGGAATGGGTTTTTGCATTATTCAAGCCTGAACTAAACAATCCCTAGACAGGGTTGGGGATTTTTTGCTCTCAACAGAGAGCTTAAATGAAGCCACCAGGTTTCAGGACACAAGAAAACCTTACAACAGAGGTGGAACTAAGTCATGTTTCAGACTTTGAAAATGGCATGATTTCACTTAATAACACAAATGTGGCTTTAGACTCTGGAATATATCCTAAGCCACCAGTATGAAAGCAGAAATTCAGGTCCTAAGGTTTGATGACATGCCCTGATCCACAATTTGAAATTTACCAAATTATAATTTCATGGTTTTCACCATTTTCTCAAAATTTATGTGTGCTTGCATGTGTGTGGTTGTATTTATGTACACTTTTGCTTTACACTAGGGTTTTGAAGAAGTTACAATGGGCTATTTTTAATTTTCAAAGGAGAAACAAATATGCTTGAGTAACAACATCTGATTGCAAGATTTAGCAAAGTAATAATATTTAAGTGGAAAGGCAGGTTTCACATAGAATTGATGGCATACACTTAGCTACAGCAATACTGGTGAGCCACACTTTAATTTAGGCCATTTTCCTACCCCATAGATAGCTTCTAGGTTGACCCAGATAATATGAATAGCCAGTTGGGGTATAGCAAGTCCATTGCTCCAATTTCATGAAAAGAGAATGAGACCTAGGATCACATATTGGTAATAACTTCACTCATAAAGGGAAGGTTTTTTACATTGTGTTTCAGAAGTTAAATCTTTGCCATTTTTATGGATCTTTTAACACAACCATAACTGAATCACCCTCAGAACCTGAGACGTGTTTTCTCAGGATGGTTGCTTTTCCAGGGAGCCCACATGAGGGCCATTCTTTCAAGCAAGTAGGGAATAGATGTGCAGGTAATAGACCACATTTTGATTCAAAGCTTGGTGAAGGAAAGAAGGTGTTTGCTTTACCAATTAGCAGGAAATCCTTCT
The DNA here is from genome assembly GCF_009819655.1 of Sylvia atricapilla. Taxonomy (NCBI): domain Eukaryota; kingdom Metazoa; phylum Chordata; class Aves; order Passeriformes; family Sylviidae; genus Sylvia; species Sylvia atricapilla. Next base: position 43,105,111 of record NC_089144.1, read on the forward strand.
TCTGAAAGCCACTGCTAATGAATTGTCACGTACTCACATCAAAACATTTTTAGAGAAGTGTCTTCCAAGGCCTTGGAAGACAGGGTTGGGATTCTTAACTAACTCAGGTCATGTTGAAGATTTTACTTCAGCCTCATCCACATTCTCCAGCCACACTGCCTCCATCCATTGTCCAGCAGCTGTATTCCAGTTGAATCCCAGTCCTAGCTCTGTTCTAGGTATGCTGTACCTGGTTTTGTATACAGCACTATATTATTGACTTGCAAACTGAGCTTGACCTTAAGTCTGCCTTCTCAGTGGACCTCTGTTGCTGGATGGTTGCCCCACCATGGTTACAGTCACCCAAACAGCTCTGGTGTCCTTCACTGGGTGCTGGGGCACTGTTACTCCAGTCCTGAGGCTGCTGCCCTGCCTTGTTTGTGCCTTCTGCACAGCTGCTCTGTCCTGCGGAAACCCAGCTGTAAGCTCAGGGAAAGGACAAGGAATTGAGAATAAATGCAGCTACTGGACAATGAGTGGTAAAAGTCTAGGTGGACAGAGGATGTGGAAGAGATGTCATGGCAGCAAGAGCCTACTGGTATACCCTGATATTGCATTTGGAATCACAGAATGGTTTGGTTTAGAAGGGACCTTTAGAGATCATGTAGTCCAACCTCACTGCAAAAGTGACACCTTCCATGAGGCCAGCTGGCACAAAGCCCAATCCTGGCCTTGAATGCTGCCAATGATGAGACATCCACAGTTTCTCTAAGCAACTGTTCCAGTGTATCACCCGCCTTAATTTAAATATCTTCCTCATATCCTACCTAATTCTACCATCTCTCAGCTTAAAATCATTTTACCTTGCCCTGTCACTACTGGCCATGTTAAAAGTCTCTGTTTTTCTTTTAAGCCTTCTTTATATAGTGAAAGACTGCAATTTTGTCTCTCCTTAGCTTTTTTTTTTTTTTTTTTTTTTTTTTTTTTTTTTTTTTTTTTTTTTTCCCCTGGAACAATTCCAATTCTCTCAGCATTTCTTTGCAGGAGAGGTGCCCCAGCCCTCTGACCCTAGTGGCTATTTTGTGGCTCTCCTCTAGTCCCTCTCTGTCAGCTCTTTCCTGGGGACCCCAGCCCTGTATGCATAACTGCAGGTGAGTGGTTCAGGGAAGTGGAGAAGAGGAGCAGAGTCAGCTCCCTGGATGTGATGGCCATGCTGCTTTTGATGCAGCCCAGGACATGTTTTACTTTCTAGGCTGCAAGTGCACACTGCTGGTTCGTATCCAATTATTCATCCATCAGTATCCCAAAATCCTTTTTGCAGGAGACTGATCTCAGACTACTCATCACCCAGTCTGTACCAATGCTGGGATTGCTTTTATCCTCATGAGGTTCACATGTGTTCATATATTACATGCTCTCATACCAGCCCATGAGGTAACCAAGGGGCTAGAGAGCTCTTTTATCTCAATGTCCTCACTTGAAAGGTGAGAGAGGGTGAAGCTGGGCTGGAGGAATCCTCAGCTTCCTCCTCTATAGGACAGAGAATTGGTAAATGGGACATGTTTTCTTCCATTCCTATTATTTATTTTTTATTATTATTATTTATTTCTCAGCTCTGCAGAATAATCTAAAATCCTTGTGCTGTTGCGATTTTTCATAGTGTGAGACCATTCCCACTGTCTAAGAGGTAGGAAACATGGCAATCCTGTGTCAGAATTCTAACAAGGTAGTTCAAAGGGAATATTACTACTTCATTGTAATTTAGTCCTTTGACAGCAGTAAAGGGCTAATGTATTTAAGTTTTTACATAACAATCCAATTATCTTTATCTGTTAAAAATAAATTCACACAATCTTCTATGTAATCTACACAGAGATGCAGAGGCTCCTCTGTATATAAAAGATTGGCATGTCTTTAAAGAATTTGGTGCCGAAAATGAACAACAAAGGATAGAAAACTAAAATATAGCCAAAAGGCAGGTATTTTTGTTTCATTTTCATAATGGCATGATGGAATATTAAGTCACTCAAGTTTAGGATCTCTCAATCACTCTCTGTTAGCCAACACTTCAAAGTCAGTGCTTTGTTTCAACAATTCATTGCAATGTGTTCATGTTTTCCTTTTGTTAGAATGACGTGTACGAACAAACCTCTGAAGGTTTATTCTCAAAAGGGAATAAGCCTTCTGAAGCATTTCAATTGTCTAGAGTTTCTAGCACAGGCAAGTAGTAGTTAGAACTATTCTGTCTTTCATGTTGAGATGATTATTTTATGCATCTTGAAATTTCTTTCTTTTCCTACACTCTGGAATTTGTCTAATTCTTTACAAGCTTTTGATTGCTGCAAAGATTCAATACCTTGACATTAAAAGATTAAAGGATTCAGCATCAAAATGTTACACGATTAGCTTTGATTGCTTCTGAGTTTTTCGTGTTGAAAGGGCTTTCTAACATGCACTTAGTAGCAGACACATGATCCCTATTTTCCATTACTTGAGGGATTTGAACACTAAAAAATTACTCTGTAGAGCAGGACTAGCCTAATTTATCTCAATTAAAGTCTTCATCTGGAAACAATAATGTAACTTGTATAAACTTGTACTTTCAATAATAGCAACAAAATTCTTAAGGTTTTTCTAGTCAAATAAAATATATGCTTTTATATACTAGTTCAAAATGAATAAAAGGTGAAAGTACGATTTATCACAAAATATATACTTCAATGCTTTTAAGACAGGAACATAAAGACTTGGAAAATTTTGCTTGATTTCATGTTAAATATGAATTAAAAGGCTTTGTAAATTGTACTAATTTATACAGAATCACAATTGGAAGAGACTTCAAAAGATCATCCAGTCCAACCCTCCTGCCAAAGCGACTTAGAGCAGGTTGCACAGGAACTTGTCCAGATGGATTTTTAATGTGTCCAGAGAGGGAGATCCCACAGCCTCACTGGGCAGCATGTTCCAGGGCTCTTCCACCCCCAGTGTAAAGAAGTTTTTCCTCATGTTGAGATGAAACTTCTGGTGATTTAATTTATGGCCACTGCTCCTCTCCCTGTCACTGGGCACCACTGAAAATAGTCTGGCACCATTCTCTTGCCACCCACCTTTGAGATATTTACAGGTGTTGATGAGATCCCTTCTCAGTCTTCTCCAGACCAAAAGGACCAGCTCCCTCATAAAAGAGATGTGCCAGAGCCCCCATCACCTTTGTGGCCCACCACTGGACCCTCTCCAATAGCTCCTTTTCTTTCTTGTCCTGAGGAACCCAGAATTGGACACAGCACCAGGACTGGCCTTCCAGGACTGAGTAGAGGGACAGGATCACCCCCCTCGACTTGCTGGCCGCTCTTCCCAATGCACCCCAGGATATCATTGACCCATGCTGCCTCATGGTCAGCTTGTCATGAGGCCTTCCAGGCCCCTTCTTGCAGAGCTGTTCTCTTGCAGGGCAGCCCCCAGCCTGTGCTGGCACTTGAAGCTACTGCTCCCCATGTCCCTGAATTTGCCCTTGTTGAACCTCATTAGAATTCCTTCTGCCCAATTCTCCAGTCTATCAAGGTCCCACTGAATGGCAGCACAGCCTTCAGCTGACCAGCCAACAACCCCTCCCCATTTTTCTATCCACAGTGAAATTTCTGAGGGTACATTCTGTCTTTTCATCCAGGGAATATCCAGAATAAAGCAGTACATATTCTACTGTCCATTCCACCAAAAGCTAGGAACAACACAATCTATCAATTAATGTTTGTGCATTTAAACAAAATCCTAGCCACCATTTGTGACTAGGAATCATAATTTTCAAGTATTCACCTTCTCTCCTTCTGGATGTGAGCCAAAGGAAGTACATGGGACATTTTCTGGGATGAAAATTTCCAGGATAGAGATGTTTTAAACAGTTCAGGTTTCATTTGTTTAAAAACAGTCCTTTGTAGTTAAGGAGTGGACAGAATATTTTTTTTTCTTTTTTAATTTACCTTCAAAATTGATGTCCATCCGTATTTTTTCAGATCCTCTGAATGAAAATATTGGAGCTATTCATGTGGGGAAGTGTTTTCAGATGCAAGGCCTACAATCATTGCCTCTTTTCAAAAGCTTCTTCACTGTGCTTCATGCCACGGAAGTACACATGGATAGAGAAGCACAACCATCACTGCTTCTCATCACACTGTTGTAATTTTGTTAATAGTTTTCTGCTGTACTCCAAAAAAAGGTGTGAAATATATAAATAAATATATAATTAGAATTAAATTTTTTGATAGTTTGTTTTTTTTTTTCATTAATTCGTCTGCAGATTTAAGTCCAATTCAAGCAGGCAGTAACAGAGCATTAACATTCTTCTGGTCTGCTGACTTAAGACACCCACATAGAGGTAATCTCCAAAGCTTTCAAGCAGCATAATGTACACACTGAGAAAGAAAACTGCCTGACAAAGCAATTATGAAGAAACCACTTCTTTATATCTCAGAAAGGAAAGTGTGGGGTTTAACAGGCAGAGTAAACAGCCTTCCATAGTTCCTGTATCCAGACTGATCCTCTTATGCACTTATGGCACACTAACAGCCCTGAACTTCCAGAGCAGGAAGCAGGGCAGGAGGCCAAAGGCTGGTTTGTATCACTTAAAATGCAGCCATTGATGAGTCTAGCTGTTTGAGTGTTTGTGTTGAGCGTAATCCAAACAGCTAAACTGTTTTTGCGCCTTTTCAGGACATCCACAGAAACTTTGTTCTTTTGCAGATGGAGCTGCTGGAGCATTGTTAAGATAATGTTTTATGCTAAAAATTATCAACTATTTTTAATTTCACTATTTCATTTTAAATATGAGGTAGTTAATATTGAACATTTATTTCACAGCCCATATTTCCCCTTCAGTGAGTGCTCTGCAAACTTTTCACAAAACATGACTCTTTAATTTATTTACCTTTTTTATTGAATGAACTACTTTCAGCTAAATTAGGGCAACTCTTCTGAATAAAAACCAAAAAACACAGATGTAGGCAAGTCTCTGAACCAAAACTGACTTCAAAATAATGTGTGCATACAGAGAATGAGCAGAACCTCATCCTTGTTCAAAGCAAACACATTTGATTGTGAATGTACAAAAAGACGATTGATTTCACAGCTCTGCACCTCTGACTTAATAAAAACAGAAAACCAAAACAGCAGAGTATGTGAATATCTTCTAGTTTTCCCTGGCTAACAGTAACTTTGTTACTGTCCCTCAGTGACACTAGATGGCACTTCAGAGTAGTGGTGGGTTCAGAAAGTCCGTAATCTTTTTAGTTATTTTGTATATAATATTAGAAATACATTAAATTAATGCTTGCTTTGAACAAAAACAATTTGTCAGATTTGTCCTATTTTTACATATGAGTGTGAGGTAGAAAATGTTATCTGTTTTGAAAAGTAGATAACATAAGCAGAAATAGATTATAAGAGAGTGGTTAGCAGCTAAAAAAAGAAAAAAAAAACCAAAAAAAACCAAAAAAAAACCCCAAACCAAACAAACACCCCCGTCAAAAAAAAAAAAAAAAAAAAACAAACCCCAAAAAACCACCAAAAACCAAACCTTCCTCAAAATCCCATTTCCAGGCAGTGAAAAAAATGTACGGTCTTAGAAAAGAGAGCCACACTCTAATGACAAGGATTTAAGAGCTGATCCTTACCTGGAGATGAAATTAGATTTACTATTGCTTATACACTGGCAATTGAGCATATGATAACTGCCATAAGCTGGTGCACTTAGGAGAAACCAGACTAAAAGTTGGCCACACCCTTGATGGCAGTAAGGGATAAGATGCTTTAGGCTGCACCAGGAAACAAGGGGATTTTTCTGTATGTATTTGAGTCCAAGAGTTGTGACCATTTACTGTCTTCATAATTTACGAAGAAATTGAGGATGCACTGCAGGGCACAAAGACTTTCTACTTTAGTTCTCCTATTTCTTTCCACCCAATTGTTTATAGATTGTTTGTGTTTGTTCTTTTTTTTTTTTTTTTTTTTTTTTACCTCTCCTTATTTCGTTTTTAAGTGGAAGAACCATCTGTTCTTTATTTATATGAAATGCAGTTTTAAAAGTACTGGGCTTCCTGCTGCTTTGAAGTCTCTGCAGATGCTGTGTGTGGCTAGAATCCCATCAGTCAATCACTGTTGGTGTGGCTGCACAATTTATGGAAAACCAACAGTGTGTTTACCTTTCAAATTTGTCACGATCTTGCTGAGGTCTCTTGTCATAGGATTTGCTTATTCTGTTTCATTAGGAAAGACTGGGAATCAGGAAAGTCCTGCTATCTTTGCAGCCCTTGGTTGTTAGAAGGGAATGTATTTTATGAGGAATAATTTATGCTTCAGCAGGAGGCATCAAGCTTGATAGGGGACAAATCATGGATATTACAGAGGAGTACTAGGCTCAGATATTTTCTTCTGCACTTCAAGTTTGTTCAAATTTGAAAGAAAAGCCTTAGTATGTGAAATGTTGAAATTATGGATGGAGAAATGGAAATTTTGTGCATATGATGCTTTATGTAATTGTCATTATTTTTGCATTAATCTCTCTCTGTAACCATGTACATACAAACACTGTGGAGTTTTTCAGGCTAAGACAGGCCTTTGTTCTCGCTTGAAATGCCAGTACTTAGTTGTCTGCATGAAGTCTCTGTTAGTAGAATAGCTGATATCCAACCAAGAACCAAAAGGAAAAAAGCATAACTGATGATTTTCTGGAGGCTATTCCCTCCTGTGACAGAAAGATATCATATACTGTTTGTTTTATTTAAAAATAACTGTCTGAAAATGTGAAACTAAGAAGAAAGACAGAAAGAAAGGAGATAAATCATTGGCTACTATATGAAGAAGATAGCTCAGAAGAGTGCAAACATGTTTTTTTCTGTGTAGCGGATATAGTGAGTCATAATTGTTTCCAATTATTTACTACTGAATAAATGAGAGCTATAAAAAGACTGTATTTGTTTGCTCTTAAAAAATACCTATGAGAATTGGGCATAAAAAAGTTCTTTGAAGCAAAACAATTTCACACAACTTATTCTTACTTTGGCTGTCACCATGCCAAAGATGTTCAATTTTCAAGACTTAATTAAAGTTCTGACACACTGATGTTATTCTATCAAAACAAGAGAAGAAAGACAAACACTTTGGAGTTTGCCTGTATTACATTATTCTTTAATATAAATGACATATAAGTTTTACAAATTAGAGAGATTGACCTTGGAGTATTAAGAGCCTGCAGAAGATTCTTTTCAGGTGATGTTTTTATTGAGTATATGTTTAGCTTTGAAGATTGACAGTAGAAATGTGCAGCCTACCTTTGATGTGCTTGCTACCTGCTGGTATGGGTTGAAGAATCCAAATTTACAGAGGGCTCCAAATCACTCTAAATAGATACATCTACAAATGATGTCCCCACAATTGCAGTTATTTCACTTCATATGTTTCTATACTTATTGTTTTGCTTCTATAGACTAAATTCCACTAATTTGTCAGATGGAGGAGCCTGCATATCTCTTCTTCACAATTAATTCCTTTTTTTTAGAAAACAAAACCTGTTAAAGATGCTGACAAAAGTAAAATGCAGAACAAGTGAAAAGTGAACTGCTATGGTTCTTTGTTTAGATAAATATATAGATTGATAACAATTACTAAACCCTTATACCCTACTCTGCAAGGCAGTAAAGTGAGAAAAACTGCTCTTGTGACTAAGGTCAGAAGGATTAGCACTAGAGAAATTTAGTCATCGAGCTCCAGATATAGGTTACAAGTTTTTTACTGCAGACTACTCAGTATTTTGTTCTTTAGGATGATGTTAGGCTAATTCTGAATAGCATTGCTCTAGAAGAATGGCAAACTTTAAAGAACTATGTGTACAATATGAATTTATTTTATTTTTCCAAAAATAATGACATTAGCAACAACTTTATTTGCCTCTGCTAAATAGATACATTCAGAATTATCTTAGAGTTATAGTGGATATTTTTAAACCTCCAGGGCTTGAAATAAATTTAAAGGAGGTAACTCTTACCTTCTCAAGTCTCCAGATGATTTGAGAGTCTTTTTTCCCTCTGCTATTTTTCTCTGTGTGTGGCTATAAAAATAACCTCAATCACTATCTTTTTTTTTTTTTTTTTAATATATCATAACTTGACAAATATTTACTCCGAATTTCATATACAGTGGAATCTGAAAACCTGTAGCATTCAGCAAACTGAAAAATGCCACAGAAAGCATGCTGAAAAAAAAAAAGGCTGAAATAAGTCAGTTTAAAGCACAGTTGGCAATTCTTATTGATGGTATGCTCACTCTTGTACATCTGTCATGTCTCATTTATTCTACATCAATGGATCATCTCCACTTTAAAGTGAAGTTTCTGGCATTTGGCGTTAATTGTTAGCAATGGTTTTTTGAACAGGCCTAAGACAACAGACACTTTAGCCCCATCTTTGGACATCTATTTGTAATTTCCAATCTGTACTGCAGAGCGTTCATGGATACACCGGAAGGCAGAGGGCTGGATTTCCCAGTACTGCACGGGGTTGCTGAAGAGGCTCACACCGGAGTAGCTGGCCTTTTTGGTATTGTAGCCAAGAGGGCAAAAGTCGTTGATACCGATGGAAGCGATTTTGTTGTTATGAAGATAGACCACCTGAAAAGCATACAAGTACTGAAGTGAGAAACTGAGCTGTCATGGCAAATAAGATAAACTATTTCATGTTAAATACTTCACATGTGTTTTGGAAACATTATACAAATGTGTCTGCTTTCCCAACAGATCCTTGACTCTGTTAACTTTTTGAAATAACTATCATACACCCAATTGACATAATTTGTACAGAAAATACACCAATTATGCAAGGCAATCTAATAATGCTACTGTTAGCTGGTGGCACTGTAACTAAAAGAGGAGTCAAAGATGTGAAATTATTAATACAGCAGGGTGGCTCAGGAGCATGCACAGTATTCAGAGTATTCAAATACATCACTGTATTTGATGCTATTTTTTTTCTCTCCAGCTCTAATAATTTCATTCTCATGAGTGCAACTATCCAGGACTCAGAGTCAAAGTAATCACTGATGATGATTTAAAGTAGCTGGTGAATATTATTTTGCTTCAGATTCACCATTTCTGGAGAATTATTCCAAGCTACATGCAGGGGGTAATTTACATTTGGGAATCTTTATTCTTTGGGAGTTTTCTTTCCTGTAAAATCTTAGTCCAGGTGAAGACAGATTTAAATTGCTCCCAAGAGGGATTATTTCTAGATCTCCAGCCAAAAGGACCTCAAAAATACTGGTGATGTGAAATGTCTATTTTGTCTATTTGCCCTCCTGATGGCACTGTTTTGTGAGATAACAAGGAAAGGTTGCAAAACGTAACTTAGTAGAAATGAAAAAGAAAAAAAAAAGAAAAAAAACAGCAGAAGAAATGCTCTTAGAAATTATTTTTTGAGTAAAGAGGAAACCAAAGTACACAAATAATCCCATATTTGTTGTGGCCCTTCAGACACACAGAGACAACAAAAGTACACATCCAGATCTATACACCTCCATAACTATGTCCACAAAAAAATCAGAATTAGATTCCTCTTGTTGTATTCAATATTTTCTTGATAATTCAAGCATTTACAAAACTTGCATCAAGTTAAAAATAGTGGGCACATTTCTGTTCAAGATTGAATAAACACACAAATACCATTAGGAATCTTTTAACAATTGCTCTCTGAGACTGATAATCTTGACTCTCTGAGTATGGTAACCTTTACCTGTATATATTTGTGATCACCCAGTCCACTGGGTACTCTGACAAGTTCATTGTTGTTCAAGTGCAACTCCCTCAGATGAGGAACATTGTTGAGAGAGCCATTCTCAACTGAAGAAATACTGTTGAAACTGAGACCCAGTCTGAAAAAGTTAAAAAAAATAAATAAATGAGGAAATAACAACAAAAAAGGCGTTAAATTTGCCCACTTAACAATCTTTCTTGGTTTGATTTCTTCTCTACACTGCTGCTGCAGAACAGACCAGGCTAATTGCCAAAATTATGTGTGAGCTAGGTAGAGCTATTAAATAAAAAAGATTAAATAAATTTGGCATGTGATGTGAACAATCATAATTATCATTATATCATTCAACTTGTGATTATGATACTGCATGCTTTGATGAGCTATGTGACTAATCCTGGTGTAGATACATACTGTGCATCTCTATAGGCACCAGTTTTTCTTCAAAAGCTGAAACACTGAGTAAGTGACATTTGTAACCTTAGGGCACTGTCTGAAAACTTTTTGCCAAACTACATAACCCATGTACCCAGAACTGTTAATCTTAAAACTCCACCACATCCTTCTAAGGTACTTAACTACTTAGAGCCCTGTTACATGCTGGAAACAGGAGCTCAGTCATACTCCAGGACCCCTTTAGCAGGACACAGAAGTGGGACTTACACATTTCTCCCAAGTTCCAATCCAGAGTTTTCATCACAAAAACATCCTTTCTGCTTTACACGTCCATGTACTAGGTTCATAGCATAATTTAAGTTCAATTTGGACAATCTGTTTCTATTTGTGTACTTCTGTGTTGATAGTATTTTGGTTTGCGGTTACTAAACTCCAGAAATTTTTCAAGAGCCTCCCATAATTTAAAATACTCTGTGTTGCAGTAAAGAAATAAGTGACAATACTTCAGGAGTTGTCATCATCAGGAGTATTGTAATTTTAGAAAATTATTTCTATAAAGTCTAAACTTAATTGATCTATTTTGCTCTGTTTTCCTTCAAACATTTTTTTTAATATTGGGGGGGGGAAATGCTCTGTGATTTATAAATAGCTTAATCGGTAAGAGAATTTAATGTAGGTAATAAGAAAATTCATGCTAAAATAATTTTCCATGGAGGAGTATTTTAAAGAAAGCCTTCTTCACAGTAATCTAATAATCTGCAATTCTTTCTGGCTTGTAGCAATTTTAGAAGTCCAGGTCTGAAACTGGAATAAAACCACAGAACTGAAAATTCTTGTTTTATCTTTATGGCTGAGAGGTTTCCTAGTATTAATTAGTGTTACATATAATACAAATAATCTTATCATACTAATTTAAATATGGCAATGTTTTCAAACTATTAAATGAGAAAGGAAAATTTAATGAGAACTCGCACTTTCATCAACATGAATTTGCTTCACGCAGAAATCAAAATTCACAGTATCCCATCTCTTAGCCAGAATTTGATAATGAAGAATTTTCACTAAAAATTATTAGAATGCACCTTCTTTTGAATAGAATATACCAAGATTTAGGAAAACTTGGGGAATTGGATCCTACAGAGCAATTCAGTCTGAAGTTATACAGAATGCTTAAAAAGGACTTCAGTGATGGGTAGTCATAGAAAATGTCTTTGAAAGTATTGGAGAAAAAAAAAAAAACCTCCACATTTTGTCAGAAGGCTATAAATTCTTGTTTGACACACATCTAAATATGTGCTCACTGCATATGCAGGTCTACAAGCATCTGTGTCCAACCTAGGAGACCAATATGAAAAAAAGTAGTTCTGACTCTCATCTTAGTCTGTTGAAGAAAAATAGTCCCTTTGCAAAGTCTTCTAGGGAAAGAATGAAATTATAGTAGTGAAGTGGGCCTAAATCCCAGGAGAAGTGAAATTATATGTAATTACATCTCCTCCAAATGTCTTACAAAAAATTCTCAGTCACTTGGGGCTCTGCTTACAGATGAAATAAGTCAATATTATTGTGTAAAACAGAGGGTGATTAAGAGTGCTTGGAAAGAACATGGTCTTCATCTCCCTTCCCGTAGGAAAAAATGGGAAGAATTTGAAAAATCACTGTTGCTTCATACATTGATATATTACTTCCTTTTCTATTAGTGAATAAGTAACATTTTCCCAATGTTTCAGTAGATCTCATCCAAGTGTTGTAGATCATTGAAGAGCATCACCAAAACCATATCTCAGCACTGAAGAAATTTTCAGATACTTTTTCCCCTTTGTCTCCAACATCCCCGCTGAATCATTTCCACTATATTTTTGAAAGGAACTTCATGATACTCAACACCATTATTATCATTATGGTCTTAGAATCATTGGATCATTAAGGTTGGAAGAGACCTCTAAGACCATCAAGTCCAAACATTAATGCTGCCCCGCCACCTTCACCCCTAAACAATACACCCAGGTGCCACATCCACATGCTTTTTGAACACTTCCAGGGATGGTGATTCCACCACTTCCCTAGGCAGCCTGTTGAAGTGCCTGACTACCCTTTCATTGAAGAATTTTTTCTAATATCTAATCTAAAACTCCTTTTGTTTGGTTCAAATTCCACTGTATGGAGCTAGACCATTTCAGTGAGCTTTGTTAGAACACAAGCAACAGTAATATGAGATGTGTAATGTGAATGTCCTCTTGGAGCTCATTCCTGAATGTAATTAGCAAGGTCTTTGTTGGGTTTACTTTCATAAGAATATTGGTTTTTCACTGAAGCATTTTATAAAGTCTTTTGAAAGACTTAAGAGTAATTTTTCAAGGAAAACAAACAAACAAAAAGGACAAATATTGTGCATCTACTATCTACTATAATGCAAGAAAACACAAAAGAGAATGAGCAATAGAACTACACCAAGCTTTTGCATGAAACATTTTACAGTTTAAAATTCCTTAACACAGTCAGAAAAATTACTTGTTTCTCAAAATTTATCTGTGCTTTAGGACACCTATTAGACTGTTAGGCTTCAGTTGGCACGAACAAAGTTGTCTGACTCGGTCCTAATATTACTGAAAATTTAGACATGTAAATAAAAGATAGGTTTTTTAATGCTGGGCTGGAGCTCTTCCATAGCTCCCTCCTTTCCTCATCTGTCTGTTTTGTTTTGTGCAATGGGCTCGTTGTTCACCAATCTGTGTTCTTCCCTGCCTCTCACTTTTGAAAAAGGGCATCTCTGACTATGCTTAGGTTACTTGCTTAAGCACAGGGCAGAGAATGGTTTAAAACATGGAGCTTGCTCTGAGCAGCTCCACATTTCCACATCATGCTCAACAGAATATCTTGTTGCTCCATACTGTACAGCCACAACATAAGCAGCCCAAGTTTAGATATTTTTAGGAGTCCATTGGCACTTGCTGTTTAAAACTCTATGTCTCAAGCCAGACTTCCAACAACGTTGTCCATGCGATGCTGCCTGTGGTGTATTCCAAGTGTGAATGAGAAAAACAGAAAAACTGTGTCATCTGCAGGACAGCTCACATGTTCCACAACCCCTACTTCCAGTAATGTAAATTACTCTCTACCTGAGTAGTTATCATCTTGTTTTGGAAGTTTTCCTCATAATTTCTCTGAAGAATATTTTATTTTATACTAAGCCTCTGTAACAAAAAATAATTGTTTCATAGTCCTCTAATCCATCATTATAGTATTTCTATTTTTCCATTAAAATCCAGGACTTATTTTTGGTGGGGGGATCTGTGGTAAAATATTAACATAAAATGTTGGACGAAATGTCTTAATTTATAAACTATTCTAAGCTTTATATCTTGGAATTTTCAGATTCAAAATAAGTGTTAGGTTACTATATACTTGATTGCATTGAACTGTAAATAATAGTAAACTCCTGCTACTCAGTAATCTTTCTCTGATTTCTGTTTTATACCCTCATTATGACAAGCAGAATGTTTAAAATGAAAATCCATTAACTACATCCAGTAATCTGGGTAAAAGTTTGATTATCAGTCTTTTTAAAAACTATTTTCATAGTAATTTTTTAAGTATTAAATTATAAAAATTACTTTTAGTAAAGGCCTATTTTACCCTGCTACATGTTTCTGGATGAGAATGAATTCTCAAACCATTAGGAATTGTCCTTTTATTTTCCTACAGTTAGAGAAACTTATTCAACAACGTAGTCTCAGATCAGCAGAGTAATGTCGCTCTGACAGTAACAATTTTTCAATTAAATTTTATGATTTTTGTTTCTTAATCATGTTCCTGCACTCACTGCAAACTTGTCTTTCTTGAGAAACAAAGGAACCCCTTTTGAAAGAAGTTTTGGTTCTCATGTACTTTTTCCCTCAGTTTCCAGGCAAGCTGCATGAGCTGTGCTCAAAGAAAACTGCATGAACCAAAAATGGACATGCAGTCAAAGAAACATGATATAATTCAAAAAGTCTAATTATTCCTGTTTGTTTGTTTGTTTGTTTGGGTTTTATTGGTTTTGGTTTGGTTTAGTTTGGGGTTTGTTTGGTTTTTTGTTTGTTGTAAATCAAATAAACAATTGTACTGAGCATATAACACTCATTGCTGAAAACAGATGAAAAGTTTTGTCGGGAAAATATAAGTGTTTGTTCTCTTCAATCAGTACACAAATCCTCAGAAGTCTTTCCTGTTAAGTTATTATTTCAATGATTCTAATACTCATGAAGCCCCAGACTAATGTTTTATAATTGTCTGTGTGGTGATTGCAATTTCAACTAATATTTTATGTGAAAAGAAGAAATTAATTCTTACTTTGCCAAGTTGGTGAGTCCAGAGAGACTTTCAGCATCAATTTTGCTGATTTTGTTACCATCAAGGTGAAGTTCAGTAAGGGATGGAGGAAGGCCTGAAAGATAGAACAGCATCAAATTACTTTTGATTAAACTGGATTCTAATATTTTTAAAAAATACTTGTACTATACCAAGGTTCTTTTAAAGTTGATAAAAGACTTTTTCTAAACATGCCCATGAACAATTCACTAAATAAAATTAAGAACTTTCACAATCAGGGCAACTGAAAACAGCTAGTAACAATTTATTTAGCATTAAATAAGACCAAGCTCATAGAGTCATTATAAAACAGTTAACTCTCGAAAAATACCTAAATTAAATTCTTCTCATTTATTATTTCCAGTCTTCATGATTATGTAAATGGGACATATAAAGAACTCTCATTTTAGCCAGAATATCCACATATATAAATGTGAAAACATCTGGCACCTAGATATTTAACGAGAAATAGCAGTAGAAAATGCAACTGTAAGTATGAGGCAAAATAATTTTAATATTAGTTTAGTTAGGGTGGACACTAGTTTACAAATTCTTTTTATGAGTTAAAAAAAAAGAGGAAACATATTTTACCTATCTGAGGTCCCTCAAAAGAACATCCAAAACAGGAAATATGGGAAGAAAAAGAAATAACAACCTGTATTATCTTTCAAAAAGTTTTCAGCCATTTCAAAACAATCTGTTGACTGAAGTATGAATAAATTGAATATAATTTCCTCTGTATTGGAACCATTCTTGTTTGTTTGTTTGTTTTTAATAAATTACAATGAAATTGTTCTTATTCTGAAGGAATTTGCAATTAACTACTTTAAAAAATAGCAAAGGTTTCTGTTTTATTATAGGGAGAGTATCTTTGGCTTCAAGCCCACAGACTTGTGGAGGGCTGATTTTATGCTTGTACGACTTCAGCTAATTCTACAGGAGTTTACAATTGTGTAATGTTAATAAGGCTCAATAAGCAGGCTTGGAGGCTGGAAATGTTCTTCCATTTTATATTTCAGCTATGATGCAAGAAAAGCAAAATAACAAAATGACATTGTACACTGCACCTTGCATGGAGCTTCTTGTAACCAAAAGCCAAAATTTTCCAAACTAATAAAAGTCATCTAAAAATAGATACTTTAAGAACAGGCTAAAAAAACTTCCATTTTATTTTTTTTTCCCAACTGACTAGAAGTTACCACGTTATACCTGTGAAAATCTCTGGAATGCCAAATGAATTTCTTACCCTTTGGGATGCTTGTAATGTTGGTGTCTGCGATACGGATGTAGGAGAGCCTCTTCATCCCCTGAAAAGCTCCGTTTTCAATGCCTGAACTCTTGATTGGATTGGTGCCTAGTTCTGCCAACAAAACATGGTTGTGAGCTGTGCTGCAGTGTAGGTACCTATATTCTTCAGGTCAAAGCTAATTTGGAGGTACAATTTATTGGGGCATTTGTTGGCTTTCTACATATAATCACTGATCAAACTAAAAACAACATCTTGAAGAAACACTCAGCTGTGTTTGTTATAATTTCTCATGCTCATACCTAAGACAATCACTTGATTCAGTCCGTTAAAGACGGCTTTCCTCAGCTTGGAGATCTCATTCTCATGAGCTCGTATCTCCTGGAGAGACTTCGGCATGTTTTCTGGGAGCTCCTTCAGGCTGTTCTTGGACAGGTAAAGTCTTTCCAGTTTCTTCAGAGGAGCAAAAGCTAATGGGCTTATTTTGCTGATTTTGTTGTTGACAAGGATCAATGCCTGTAGAGTAATAATCAAGGAGATCTCAGATGATTGGAAGGGAAATTATTTTGTGGTAAAACCTTTAAAATTATTATTATTATTATTATTATTATTATTATTATTATTATTATCTTGTGCCTTTTGAGCTCTTCTGACGGCAAATCCTGTGAGCTGAAGAAAATGTAATGCAGTACTAAAAAATTATTATAAGTCCTATAGAACTTATAAATCCTATAGAAATACAAGTGTTTCTTCATTCTGTTAGGATCCATAATTTATGTGCAAGGATAAGTACAATTATTCCATTTGAAAGCTGTGAAGAACAAGACAGTCACAAAAATATATATAAGTTTTGTTCGGGTGGGTTTTTTTCCTCATTATGTTTATCCTAAGGTTACTGTTATACCTTATCCATCATCATACAACCCTTCTAACCAGTTTCTCCTGAACAGGAAATTCTATTACTCAATAGAGTGAAGGCACACCCCAGCTTAGTAAAATTATACATAAATTCACCTCGTTTCTCTTAGTCTTACAAAACTGCACTTACTAGATTTCTGATGTATAATAACCTCATTTTTTATTTTTTATTTTTTTTTATTTTTTTCAGAGATATAAGCTATCTTTTTGGTGAGCAAAACTTTTCATGGAACGGGAACAACCTGAAGCATCATGCTCCAAGTCCTGCAGTTGGGAATCATGGACTTACTTCGCCTTCCCTGTTGGTGCTTAACCCAGCTCTCACAACTGTGATATCTAAACTCAGGGTAACTCTAAGAAGATTATCTCTAATCAGCCAGCGGACAAAAGCCTCCATGAAAGCACTGTTATCTGTAATAGGTGTTCTCTGCATGCCTCTGAAATTTCACATTACTTCTAAATTTCTCAGCTTAATTAACCACGACACAAAAAGGGAGAAGGTCTCATCACTGTCAGGACATAACAGAGTAATGGAGAGTATTTCAGATATAATAGATATTTAATGACTCTTATCCCATCTGTTTGCTATCTACTCATCAGATATGCAGTGCTGCATGTTTGTGAAGTGAACACAAACATGGTAGAATGGTAGAATGAGACATGTAAATATTGATATAATATCTACTTATATTTATTATTAGGGCATTTTTTTCACCACCTCCATTATGCTAGTTTCAGAAACAGAAGACAAAAGTTGTTGTAAATACTGTAGTCAATATTCAGAACATTTTCATACACTTTCAATATTTTCAGAATTACACTTTAGCCTGTTTCTTGGAGGAAAATGGGAGTGTCTGACTTATTCCATAATCAGTTAAGTCATCATTAGAATCATTAGAACAATGCCAAGATTATCAGCCTCTGTGACAGCACCTCTCCATCATGGAAACTTGAAAGAGAAGTGGGCAGTTAAAATGGTGATATGTTTTTCCCCTAATGGACTCCTCTTGCAGATCACCCTGAGCAAAGCCAGCAGGGTGTACTATACATGGTTTCATTCAGTGCAGGTAAAGCTGACTATATCTGTGTTTAATTTTGTATACTAGCTGGAAATAACTCATATGCAGGAGGAGGTAGAAGAGGTCACCCACAGCTCAGCAGAGCATTTCCATAGCAATAAGTCTATCCCAAAATAAATACGTTGGTCAGTGGAAACCATGCCCTCAACACTCTATTTGGGCCCGTACTATCAAACCTGACAAGAGAACACATGGATACAGAATGGGAGTGGTTTTCTGGTTCATGATTGCCAGAATTGTGATACAGATGTAGATTCTGCCCATAGTGAAGTTCAACTACCTGTAGAGTACTAGGACATGGCAAACAATCCAAGAATTTAAAAATGGTACAGTTGGATTTATGCCAATTAGTCTGTTAAATTGTTTTTATTTCAATAATCGAATGTGTTAATGCTAACTACATTGTTATTTATTTTTTATTATTTTCACCATATTTTTTCCATAGATCTCTAAGTCAACACTCAATGAGTTTAGGCTCATGTTATGAGCATTTGAAATTTTTATTTTGCATCTTGCTTTGTAATGCTTAATATATGCTTAATCATTTTTTTCAGCTAAAAGTCTGCCTTCTTTTGGGTTCTTTCAACTTTGTTACCTTTTAAATAAAAAAATTTGGGAGACATTAATTACAGCTGATGATTTGGTGCGAAGTATTTCTTGATGGAAGGAGGTAGGCATAGATTTGGGTAGGCACTGTAAGTATTCTCTGAGTAGTTGATTGTTATATCTCTTCAGATGGGAATTGATACCCCTAACCAAACCCAGAAGTTATCTAGGTACCTAGGATCAATCTGCTATGCTTTTCCAATGCTTTCTCCTGAGTGTTTATGTTATTTTGGGGAAACACTCAGAATTCTTGTTTTATTCAAACACTGCAAGGAGTCTCTCACTTAGAAGTGGTGGTGTTCTATCAAAGGTATGTGTAAAAACACTGACTTCTCAGTGGGAACATGTGTTTGGTGGTGTAAGGTGGGAAAATGCCACAAGTCAGACTTTACAACTTTTTCTGTACAAGAATATTATTTCCCAATTAGACTCCTCCCAGCAAGTCCCTGCTCCCAGTATTTTAAACCTGCATTATTTTTCCATTGTTGTGCAGCTGTAAAGAAGGAAAAATAAACCCAGACAGCACAGTTTGTAAGAGACATTTTACTGTCTCCCAGGGCAACAACAAATGATGAGGATAACACACCAGTATAGCACCTGGCAAGCCCTGGATTCCTTTCCCACTTCACAATACCTCTATTATGTCCCATATTTAAGAACTAAGTTATTAGCCTTGCAGCAATGCTGTTTACTTTCCTCAAAATGTGTCCCATATGGTTTGTATGTAACAAAAGCTGAATCAAACCAAAATAAAATAGAATTAAAAACTCCGGGGATTTAGAGGTCAATGAAAACAGGAACCAGGGGACAAAAACCTAGGGAAAACATCTGCAGGCAGTGTTACAGAGGAATGGATCTTGGGCAAAAACAGGTCACATGGACTAGCTATTCTGAATAAAGCCCAGATGGCACGATGGGACACTATATTCAGTGTGTTAAAGAACATTTGACATTTTTGTACAGGGCAAGAAGTACTTGGAGAGAAAAATAAGAGTTATCACAAAAGTCCCCAGAGTGCTGGAGCCCTTGGTCACAAAGATCACTTTTAATGCTGAAATGATTTGGCAGAAATGACAACCTAGACAAAAAACTCACAGGAATTGATGCTTTTATTTTAAAATCTACGTTCTTCTACACTTTCACTTTTAGTGGAGGAAAAAGGATATTTCCTTTAGACTAAATATACTCCCTAAGCCCTAACTTCTTTATCCCCCAAAAAAACTGACGCACATCACAAATTCATAATACAAAAGACTGAGCATACAAATGTATAGCTTTCAACATGACCTGGTATGGGTGCAAAAATATAAGTCCTTAAGTTAAAAAAAAAATAATAATAAAAAAAAAAAAGGCATGAAAGTAAGAAAAAATAAAGAGGCAAAAATATATCAAGTATTAATACATAAGTTTGTTAGGCTTGTAAGTTTCATAGTAATTTCCTGTGGATAAGAGAAAATACAACTTCTATCCTCAGTTTCCTGAGATAAAACTTTTTCCTTTGTCATAATCTAGCATGTAAAATGCATAGTAAACATTGAGTCAGTTATAACATTGCACCACCTTATCATGACCAGCAGTTAAAGTGACGTTCAGAGAGGAAAATAAATTAAGCTTTGCTGCAAAGATGACTTTCTTTTTTAGTGAAACATCTCTGGTATTTCTGTAGTCAGGAGAAAAAATAAAAACCACTGTAGGACAGGAATAGACACTGGCTATGTTGAAGTCAGTGGGAGTCTGGCCATTCAGCTCTTTCTGACCTGGTTTCTACCTCAAATATTTATTCCCAAAAAAAAAGGGAGGATTCACAATTCAGAAAAATTTTGGAACCCTTGTTGGCAGGCTTTTGTCAAAATACACCCTGACAAACTGCAGAGGCAGTGTGTGGCAGTCTGGGTGGAATTAGCAGAGTGCTCTTTTTGCGGATACTTAAACTTCCAATTTTTTGCCCTGTCTAGGAGTAGGGAGCAGGGAATTAAATTTTCTGGTGTAATTTCATTATATGAGAGTCTCAGGAGACTGTTCTGAGGGGTTTCAATCCCCATACGTCTTAATTCAGTATAGTTTGAAGTGAGAGTCTTGCCAAAACCAGAATCAAAATGGAAAATTACCAGCAAACTTTCATCAGCCATGTTACATAGTGATACACCTGTTTTGCCAGCTGGGGATGGTGCACTTATCTAACATCAATTCTTTACTGATGCATGCATCCTTCAGGGTTTAAACTGAAAAGGCAATTCCTGACCCAATGGAATTTGTTTAATTTCCTGGGTTATGCATTACATTATTGCCTGTTTTTATTACAGTTCTGCTAGGAACAGTTATATCTTAAGAAATTTAACCTCAGGAGACAGGCATCCCAATAAAAAAAAAGATAAAATTTATTCCTTTTGTTTACCTTACATTTTTAGTTAAGCCATAATTATAACATGGGCATAGAGTCAATGCTTTCTTTCAAATTATTAAGGGTGCATGTAAATTTATGGAAAAACCCAAACAACCCAAGAACAAAACAAACAAACACAAAAAATCCCCCCAAACCAGAACTTGATATTCTTCTCTAACCATCCAAATCTAGGATCCAGAGGACATAACTAAGAAAAGCAAGGATAAAGGGGTAACATGGAAGCAGTACAGAAGAGGTGAATGAGTCGTGAAGGAAGGAGATGCCAAGGCACTGAAGAAACAGCCTATCAGTACAAACAAAAGAAGCCTGTGGAAAGCAGTTTGACCACATACACAGGAACTTGTTGAATAATCTCACAAAGTGAAGGAGCTGCTGCAGACCTGGTTTGCTTGACCTCTGAGCTCTCACTGGTATCTCTCACATAACATGACTTGCACAGATGATGAGGAAACACATGGCTCTGCATTTTCCTTTTTCTTTCAACTCTGTCTTTGTCTATTCTGACAAGAAATTTTTGTCATTCATTAAATTTATTACAATTGATCTGATTTTTTAATGTTATATCCTACAAAAATTTCCTTTTTTTTTTTTTTTCATTAAACTAGTATTCTGACTCTCTCCAGAATTCTAAGGACCTCAAAATATTTTGTCCTGTTTCTTTCCCTCACATGAAAAAATCTTTTCCCATTGTACAAACAAAATGTTTTCTGTGCATGTGGCCTGTTTTATACTTGTTTCAGGGGAAAATTTCATTGTTTCTTAAGCATAATGCAAAGGTGTATTATGCTTATACAAAAGTATGAGAAAATGAAAGTTCTCTAAGAGAGTGCTGTATTTCAGAAAGATAAACCTTTTGTTCCTCCCTCAGAATGTTTGTTAGAAACCCAAATCTGCACCTCAGTCCTGCCACTGATGATAGTAGAAACTGGGTTCAGAGGCAGAACGTGGATGGAAATTGCTTTTTCACAGTATGATAACTGATTCTTCATTCTGTGATTTGCAGAAAATGAGTGTTTCCTTAACTTCTTTTTATGCCTGGGAAAAGGGAATTGAAGTTGTAACGAGTCATCAGAAGACTGGATTTTTATTTTTTATTTTTTTTTTATCCTCTCTGGAGGTTTTCTGTATCTCTGAAAGATCTTCTTAGACTTTTCTTCAGGTTTGTTTGGTTTGGTTTAGGTGTTTTGGGCTTTTTTGTTTGTTTTGGTTTTTGTAAAAAGGATGGCATGAAATTTTCTTGTGTCATGGGTTGTTTTTCCACTTGCTATTACTACAAAGTGAGTGTCAGTTTCTCTGCCTGCACATTTAGTGTTGATGATCCTGTAGTGTGGATATGGTCATAACTTTAAGTTCCAAGTTTAAATCTTTTATCTCTTAGGTCTTTTCCTTCAGTTTAAACAAAGTTTGGTTTAGCAATTTTGTATGTATAGCCATGGCTTTGAACAGTTCTGCTAGCTTCAATTAAATAAAGTTCCATTTGATTTCAGGCCAATAGTGCATTCGTCTCCTTTTGCTATGCTAGCACCGTGCCAATTGAAAAATTCTTGTTGGAAAAGCATGCGGTCACTATTCTGTTGTTTGTGCTGTTCTTACAGTGATCTAACACAGAACAGGTTCTTTCACCTCTTTTTCCAGGTGCCAGGCATTCTGCTGATTTGCTTTGGCTTTGCCACACAGCCTGCAACTCCATGTGCTGTTTGTGTAGGCTCCTCCTTTACTCAGCGTGAGGGCTTACTCATGGAGTATTTTGGATTCTTTATTGTGTCCATGGGGTCAAAGTACTGAACTCCATCCAGAAATGTCAGTCTGCCTGGAAAATTCTGACAGTTTCATAGAAATAGAGACTTTTTTCCTGGCTTTTCCAACAGCTTTCCTGTCTGACTTTTTTGCCACAGGTCTAAGTCATAAGTAAGTTTTTTACATAGTATCAGACAGTTTTCTGAAACCATGAAACTCAGTCCCCAGCCCTTAAAGAAAGTCTTCAATTTTTTCCCCATTCTCTCAAGTCCCGCGCTAAAAAAATCAAAACCACACAATCTTTCATTTTTAAATAGAATGAAGTCTCACTGTGGTTTTATAGCACAACATTATTCATTTATTTCCTATTTCCTAGATAATTTTAAAAAATAAAAATATCAAGTGCACTATAACTGTTGACGCTAATGTTTTTTGGCAGAAATCTCTTGTTTGTAGGTAAATGTTCCTTTAGTTGCATCCTCTTCTAAGTGCTTGCCTTATTTCCACGGCTGCAGATTTTAGCTGCTCTTGGGAAATCTACGTATGAAAATTTTCAATGCAAAGAATATTTTGGTAGGCTCTAATTTCTCTTTCATCTCCAGTGCTGTGTACTTCAGTGATGTGTAGTACAAGCAGTTAAATTTGTACTGAAAGAGAAGCCATGAGAAAGTTATAGGTAAATCCTTTCTTTTCTTACTACTTATTCTGGGCTTTAGTACCAGCTGAACCTTAGGTTCAACCCAACTTGGTCATGAAAATCTCTTCTAAAACTAGTACACTTGTGGTTGGTGATACCTGTAAGTATTCAAATAAGTATTAATATTTTAATGGATTATTTAAAAGTAACAAACTGTATAAACTGCTCATTTTTTCAAGACCTGTGTGAATTGGTGTTTAAAGAATTGTTTTCTTAAGCGATCATTCATGCAAAAGTTTCTCCTTTTAGATTTTGGAACAATAATGCTTTTAATTTTTGTAAATCTTAATTGAGTACAAGAAAGTTTAGTAATGTCCAAGAAATTTTTGAACATCACACTGTAATGCTACGTTCCTCAGGAAATAAAAATAAAAAGCACATATATTTTAGATATGTATCTCACACCCTGACATATTTTTAAAATAAATATCATAATAGAGCTCTGTCAACAACAATGCTTTTGAGCTTTACTTTCTAAAAATATCTAATTGAAAGTTGGGGAATGGGAATCATTCCCAGATATTACACAGGAATACTCCTGCTGAGAGCAAAGATGGTGCCTGATTACAATAATATAGTGGATGACCAAATTATTATTTTTGGGGAGAAGATCACACAATCATAGAATGGTTTGGGTTGGAAAGAGACCTTGAGAAAATCATTATTTGCTCTTGAGTAAATCCAGGAAAATCACAGTTCTGAAGGTTATTTGTTAAAATTTATGCTAATGTATGATTTCCAGTGGTCGCTAAGTATGTACTGAGTACTTTTGTGAGAAAGCCAAACAAATAATATCTTCCCTGAGGACTTATTTAATTCACTATGAAATTGTATCTGTTGTAAAAAAAGAAAAAGATAAAAAACAAAAACCAGAACAAATTAAAACAAAAAAACCCCTTAGAGTTAAGTTCAATGAGATAAAATAGTTCACAACAGCATAACTCACAGCAGGATGTGTAATTGAGACCTGAACCAAGTGCCAAGTGGGTAGAAGTCACTGAGAGCAGTGATTTTCATCTGCAATGCCATGCTCTGACTCATTTAAGGCAGTGTCAAGAAGAAAGACAGCCAAAAGATTAACTTCACTGATAGGAATTTTGTCCCTTTTAGCACCTCATAGATAATCCTCACTGAACACACAGGAATTCTTTCCAAGGTGGAAGAAAACCAAAACAAATGGTCAGGAATTACAGTGTCAAACCTGTCCTATATCCAAAGAACAAAATTGGAAAAAAATCCCACAAAACCTGGGGAACAAGTTATCTCATTCTTAAACCTAGACTACTGAAATGTGATGTGGAAGAATGTGTTTGGTTGACTTTAGCGGTTATTTATGGAACTGGATCAACTGGATCATAGACACCTATGCTGAAATTAGATGACATGAACCTCATGATTCACTCATGAAGATCCCTTTACTATGAACAGTCTGGCATTCATAATTTTTTTTAAACTTATCTTCTTGATGTTGCGTTGAAAGAAATATATAAGAGGTACTTTGGAAGAAATTAAAAGAGGTCAAATTTTATTTTATTTACTTTATTTTATTTTATTTTTTCAGTATGAGTGGTTGAATGCATATTCTTGTTTGAAACTGATTCTTTGGGTGATGATACTGGCACCAGTAATGAATAAAAAGTGGGAGTTGGCCTCTTGTTTGTGAATGGAATGGAATGGAACAGAATAGAACAGAATAGAATAGAACAGAAATAGGCTTTAAAGAGCCAATGCATGAAAAGTCAAATAATATACTATTTATAATAGAAAAAGACCAAATGGAGGAATACACAGAATAAAATGAGTTATTGAAAGTCTAGAAAAATAGTATTTTCAGGCATATGCCTGGATTAGGATATTACTTTCAAAAACAGAGAATAGCCTCTTTCTGCTCTGTAAAGAAATGTATTTCAACAAAATTTAGGCAAAAGAATGAGGTATGTATCTTAAAATGTTGATAAAAAACTGTAGACAGGGAGGAGGACCTCAGACACAGCAAAAAAAGTATTAGAAACAGAGGAAGGTAGCTGTCTGATGGAAACTTGGAAAAGAAGAGGTGAACCAGAAAAAAAAAATAGTCACAGAAACCAGGAAGGAAAATATTTCAGCAAAGAGGAAACCAGACAGAAGTCTTAGAAGAGACTGGCAGGTAAAGAAGGAACTTTGCTAGGAGAAAGTTATTGCAAAAACACAATTTCATTGCAGTACTGGGGGCAGAAGTGTAATTTGGAAAGATTCTTGAATTAAAATTAGTACAGAATATCTGCTGACAAATGTGGCACATGCAAATCTCTGTGAGCTCAGAGGTAGGAGGGGAAGGAATACAGTAAGCAATGAGTGAGATGGCAGTGTTGAGATGGAAATAACCAAGTGACCATGCCAAAGAGACTGGAACATAAATAAATATGTGAGAGAAGTTATGATGGAGATTAGGGAACTGAATGGACAGGAGACAGGTATGAAGAGCAGAAAAGAGGTGAGAAATTTCTGTAGTTTGACAAGAAAGCTTGCAGGAGAGAGAGGGGAATAAAAATAAATAGGCTGGTCTGGTTAAAGAAGACCACAAATTATTTAATTAGTTTTCCTTAAAAAATGCATTACCAGGCAAAACCACATTTTCTCCTGATTTTTGTTGGTAAATACTAGTCCATTTATACACTTACATGAAGATTCTTCAGGTTCTTGAAATCTCCTTCTTTAATTTCAGTGATTTTGTTGTTCTGTAAGTCCAACAGGGTTGTGTCCGGAGGAAGGTCTTTTGGCACCTTTTCCAGACCTAGTGACAGTGAAGGGAACAATTAAATTTGAAAGAAGTTTTAAATAAGGACAGTGACTTTCTTAGTAGCATTTTTCTTTCAGTAAACACCATTTCTAGAACTAATTTCCTGAAGCAGCTTACAAAGACTTATTTGAAACTGTTTCTGTCTCCAGCCAGTCAAAGAGAGTTTTATTTTGCTAAGTTGAACCAACACTTATTTATTCACATTTCCATTATGCCTTTTCTGAGAAAATATCTGAGGTACAGCTTGAAGCAAAGGATTTAGTTTGGGAAAATAATTCCTAACGTGTTTTATTCCACTGAATTGTGCAAAAAAAAAATCATTTTGGAATGAGATATGGTATTTATTATTTTCACGGGGTGTTAGCTTTTGTGGACAGAGAACCTTTCCTGCTTTTAAAAGGTACTAGGCTTTTTGAAAGAAGTAGGATAATTAACTATAATAATTTCCAGAAAAAATACAGCTCGTTTGACAGTAACTGAGTAAATTGCAGTAAAGTCCACCTTAAAAAAAACCCAAACTACCAATCCACCTCCCCCCTTTTCTTTGAACTGAAACTATGTCCAAGTTTTCTGGAGAACAAATCTCTTGGTTTCACTACAACTGCCAAAAGAACATCAGACAGTTTAAATTAAAGACTCTCTTTGGGACTATTTTCTGAATAGCTGATATGTATGTCTGATGAAGTCATGGAAATGAAATTATTTAGTGTTAAATAACACTTGCTTTACCCAGCTTTCCTTTCATACTGTGACTTGGAATAAAACAAATCTTTTATAGTCATTCTGATTTACCACAAAATTAAAATGTTCTTTCCTAACTAGCCTTTTTTTTTTTTTTTTTTTTTTTTTTTTTTTTTTTTTTTTTTTTTTTTTTAACAAAATGTGAAATGCTAAATGAATAGTTGGTAGGAAAAAAGATTCTAGACATGAATAAAGGCTCTATATGGGCATGTATCAGAAGTAGACTTCTCTGGGTAAAATTGTCTTTTTACCAGAAAAGGTTTTAACTAGTATTCCTGAAGCTATATTTGAACTCTTCTGGAAATGATCTCTCTGCAAGTATTTCCAGAGTCTCCCGAGAATGATGGTGGACTGCATGATATTCTTCTCAGAGGAAAGATTTATACCAATAAAGGTTATCTTTTTAAACCCATGTGTTAACCCCAAGCATGGCATTGCAAAGACAGTGAGATTTGCTTCCCAGAGATAAGATGTTTTGCGCACCATGGCAGTGGAGATTCCATCCCTGGAGATACTCCAAAGTTGTTTGGATACAGCCACAAGCAGCCCTCCAAGCAGGGGAGTGGCCTAGATGGTCGCAAGAGTTGATGTCCAAATTCAACAATTCTGTGATTCTGTGATACTTAACACTCATCAAAAATGTATTTTATCTCACAGAATATAGGTTTCTCTGCCAAGATCCTATATGCAGCAAAACTCCTTCTCTTTCAACCTGTTCTTAGAATAGGTATATATGTAAGATAAAAGTGTGGTAAGATAAAAATTATTAAAATATTTGCATCAGATTTTTATTAAAACTGAGTGGAATAAAAATTCACTTGTTTGAGTTTTAACTACCCCAGAATTCAAAAGTTTTAAAAAGCAGAATTAGGCGGCCTGGGATGAATTAGTAAAAGCTTCATAAACTGACAACCGCCAAAACTCACATCTCATCCTGTTTACCTTACTGATGTTCAGTGCACAAATATTTGATACAGATTATTCATATTACTAAAATAACTTTTCCTCATTTAGGCATGGACTTTGTTTTTACTTCAACAGTTTCAAAACCCTCATTACTTCCAGAAGTGTAGTACTAGAGTTCCAAATATATAAGAATGTGATACTGTATAATTTGTATGTTGGTTGTCTTTGGACAGTTTCTGTCTTCAGTAAGCAGGACTGATGTCAGCAACTAAAATGTCTTTCCCAAATACACAACTTTTTCTAGACAATAATTTTGTTATAGCTTCCTACAGTCTAGCATCTTCTATAGCTTCATCACCTATGAATAAAAAGCCTTTATAGTCAAAGTAGCATTAGTATGTTCTGGTTGCCAGCACATTTGTATTAGTAGGTTGGTACTTCTAATAAGTGTTATGGCAGACAACAGGGTGAAAGAGCTGCACAGCCATTCTTTATGTAATGCCCTTGGAACATTGTAAGAACACTTGGGGAACACTTGGCTTGGCACTGGAGGGATATCTGTCAGAGACTAAACTTCAAACACAACTTCCAGCTGCACCCCTCAGTTTCTAAAAGCTTAAGTGTTACCCATAAATATGGCAGAACCGAGAATTTCTACGAGCAATAAAATTAGACTTTCAATGTTTCATACTATAAAGATAAGAGAAATTTAATAATCAGAAATCCATTTCTGAAAATCATTTATATCATTTTCCTGTCTTGTACTAGAAACTAAAAGGATGTACAATACAGTAATTAGTTCTGCATGCAAAGTATAATTGCCATCCCTTGAAGAGTTAAACTTTTTTTATTACCTATCTCATGTATTTTGTAATGCATTTCCTGAAGCTGTTCTTAAAAATATTTTCCAAACCAGACATATAGACATTATATATATATTTTTTTTCCTTGACTTGTGTGGGTTTTGAAGAGCAAAGCTTAGATGAGTATAGGGTGCACACCAGCTGCTGAGGAGACCTTGCATTATCAACAAAAGCAATTTGATACATCCTTCAGCTGAAACCTACATCATCTAAAGCTCTCCAGTGGAGGAAGAGTTTATAAATGGGGAATCTGGACACTGACTCACAAAATCAGCAATTAAATAATTCAGGAATAAACTGCATTTGAGATGTAGACCAGAACTACATCTACCTTGGCTTGTGCTTCAGCTTGCTATTCCAGGTCTCTGTATAAGTTCTTGAACCTCCAGAGAGATACATGTAGGAGGAGCATTGCTGCATTGAAACTATTCCCTGAGTTGAAGGCTCCCAGCCTGGAGAGCAAAGCTCCAAACCTTTCTAGTCAACAGCAGCCAGTTCAGATGAATGGGGAAGCCTGAACTGATGTGACAGCGTGATGGAGTTTGAATCGAATGGGGAAAAATTGCAATCCCACTGGAAGCTCAAATGGCTCCTGGGATAGAATTATTACATCCCAGAAAAATTGGTTTTGGTTCTTTTGTCTGGGATACAGAAGTTTAGAGGGAAATTGTGGGCTGTCCTTGCTATGAATTTCTGAGAAACTCAAATGATCCTCATGTACTTATAAGGCCACGTGGTACCGTGTGATCACACATCCACCTACAAATGACTTCCAGTGAAATTTACGTAATGCCGAAAGGAAAAGTGGAGTCAGAAAATATCAACTGAGTCTTCTCTCAAGCATTTTAAGAACAGTATACAGAGGCATTCCAGTTCTTGAATGTTTTTATACATTGAAACTTGCTTCTTGAAAAGCCACATGAAAATCTCTCATAGCAGCCTGAGTTTTTATGTGAATAATGAGTGCTACACAGTTTGGTATTCAGCTGCCTGGAAGTGTTTCAGGCTTCTAGGTCCTAAGATTAACTTATAACTGATTAAAAATTTTGATTATTTTGCCTTTCCCACTGTATGGTAAATTGAAAATACATGTTCTCTTTTTATTTTATTTTATTTTATTTTATTTTATTTTATTTTATTTTATTTTTTTAAATTTTGGTTGAATAAAACTCAGTCAGTTATTATTAAATTTGGAATTTTTTTTTTAAATCAAATAATTCAAAAATTAGAAAAATTGGTATAGCTCCACCCTTCTAAGGTTCTTGCTTGCACTGGGATTAAGAGCTTAAAGATTCTGGAAATAAAAGAGATTTAATTAACAAGTTCATGTATCTTAGTCAAAATGCACTTTTAAGTTGCACTAAAAAATTTCTTTGGGAGAAATCATTACTTCCTTATAGAAACTTAACAGCCATCAGTTTGTGTATCCCAGATCAGATCTCTAATATCCCTTATGAATTTTTATAAGCAGAAATTTCCTACTATTTCACATTATCAACCTTGAGCAAACAATTATTCCCACCAATATACATTTACATGTGTAAAAATGTATGCACATCAAAACACATGAAGAGCAGAATAAACCATAGAATATAAAATGGAAAAAAAAATATAAGTTTGTATATTTCTTTTTCTTAGGATAAGATGAGCTTTTATTATTCATGACTGAAGTTTTCCTGTTTTTGTACACTTCCTTGTTACACAACAGATTTTTGAGATAACATACACCATCAACATGCGTTCAATAAAAGCCAGAATAATTGGATAGCTAACCAATTTCTTTCTCACACAAGAAAGGCTCATCTACAGTCACCTTTGGTGGGGAGATGTTACATGGACTGGGAATACCTGCTTAGTGGGAGATTGGAGAAGGTAACTTTGCAGAAGTAAAGCTTGTCTCTGTGGGGTCTCATCTTTGTGGGCTGTAGCCTTTTATTATAATTTCTTAAGCAAATGGCAGTGTCTGGCTCTTTAGCTGTGATTGCCTCACATCATGGAGAGGACAGAAGGCTGGTGTGTCTGGAGATTTTATGAGACCGGAAATTAGGCAGAGAAGGGCCAAGACTGGTATAATTCATCCCTTATCTGGTCCCTGAGAGAGAATCAATCAGTGGCTAACCATCTCCTGTGTAGCACTGCACCAGCCCAAGTAGCACATGCTGCTCTTTAGCCAGCCAAACAGGTGTAGGAGATGTAGCAAAAATTTGGGTATAATGAAAGGATGTTTTGGGGTTTGGTGTACACAGCAGTCTCTATTGTTTCTGCAGCTGAGGGAATAACCTGCTCAGCTACAGAAGCTGTGATCAAGTGGCCATGGAATCGTTTAACTTACAAGAGGAGAAGGGAGAATTTTGAACCTTCCTACCTTCCTGGCTATGCAGAGGTTTCAGCCCACTGCTCCAGCTTCTCAGCAATGAGAGCCACAAGTTAGTCTGCCTCTTGGCATGGAGCCACATTTCTGCTGAAGCCATACGACTATGCAGAAAAGGAATGCAAGATTTATGGGGCCAGCAAGGGAGACTAAGCAAGTAGAAGTCTGAGTCTGCAGCCCAGAGAAGAGGATGCTGTCCTGAGAATTGCATCTTTCCCACACTAAGACCACAAAGTCTGAATAACAAATACGTGAACAGGGTCAGTGATAAACAATTTTTACAATTTTGTGGTTTGATTATTTTGGTGTGTTTAGGGTATTTTGAGAGATTTTTCCTCTACCTATCCATTTTACAAAGAGCAGGAATGGGGCTTAGTCCTCTGAATAAACCTTTACTTTCCCAGCTGGAGAGCATGGGCCAAAAGACAGAGAGACATCTGAACGCTGTAGCTCAGATACATGTGTTATTACATTGCAGCACTTATGATTATTATCACAGGGGCCATAAAATGGGGCTCGTTTCAAGACTCTTTCAGTTTCCACAAACAGCTGCTGCCAGCTGAGGAATTTGGACTGAGCTCCATGTAATTCCCAGCCGTGATCATCAGTGGCTGCACTCCCAGTGGAGGCAGCCTCTCCAGCAGCTGCCTGGGCTGTCCCTGCACACTGCTGTGTGCTCTCCTTGCTCCAAGCCCAGCTCTACCGCATCCCGCTGATGGGCAGCAATCCTCCCAGGGGTGAAGGACCTTAGTAATGCCCTGAATGGACTCTGGGGCAAACGAGGAGAAAGGCAAGTTTACAGGGTCAGGATACTTAGTCATGGAAAAATAACTGTATCCAAGGACTGCTTTCTGGAAGGATGGCAAGGAATTTTGAATGCTTTGACTTAGAAGAGTTTACTGATACTTTCGCAGGCTATGTGCTACAGTATTTACTGGAGATTTGTTCTCTATTGTGTGGGATATGCAAATAGAAATAATTTCATTATTTGCATTCATGAAATAAGAAACAATTGTTTTTTTCTAGAGACAAATATCCACAGCCTCCTTCTCTCTTCTACTTTCAGACTAAAAGTTTCTTCTCTTTCTCCACTCTTCCTATGAAATCAGTAGTCATATATTATTCCTAACAGATATAAAAAAATATATGGAATGCATACAATTCTTAAAATATATATTCCTGAAGGTGATTCACAATCTTTTTTTAGACCTTTTTCCTGTTCTACAATCTGAAAGTCTCATAAGATCTATTTTGGGCTTATTTTTAACACAATTATTGTTTTTTATATGTCTGACCGTTCCCAGAGGAAAGACAAGAAAACAAACTCCATTCCCTGCTGAGGTGGCCCCTCACAAGGGTAAACCTACTGACCTATTACTTCACTGCCGTTTTTTTCCCCAAACATTTGTAACATTGTTTCCTAGAACAGAGTGAGGAACACAAACCAAAAACAAATTCACACACATTGTGATCAATCAAACAATTCTCCATTGTGATAGTGCTAATAATTATAAAAGCCTTAGCAAAGGTATAAAAGAAAATGCATGGCTTTATCTGCTCTTTTGCACCTCCACCCACTCTGAGTAGTGAACACATATTTCAAAGCATAACAGATATTGCAAGCCACAGCTGTTATGAATTATTTTCCAGTGCTAGTCACATTTTTGGTACAGATAGAGTTAGTCTCCTGGCTCCAAAAGTTAATACCTAAGAATAATGATATATTTTTGAAGCTAAAATTCCAGCAACTTCTACTTCCAACTTTTAATTACAATGATCTCAGATGTAGAAGCCTTCTGAAGAATACCAGCATTTTAAATAGGCAGAAAAATACTGTGAAATAAATTTTAGACTTCAGGGATTAAGACATTAAGTGAAATAAAAATCAAGTATTATGAGTTTTCTAGTTAACTCCTAGAATCATCAGCTTTACATTTCCCACTGTCGTGACTGGGGACAAAAAACATCCCATCAGAGAGCAGCAACTGACCCATGTGATTCATGCAATCTGCCAGCACCATGTGCATAATGGCTTTACTCAAAGTGGATATAAGGCAGATGTACTACCTATGAGTACTCATGCAGTAAGGTGAAACATTTACTCCTTCAGTAGTCATAAAACACCATTTCAGTGACTCAGAAAAGTGAGCATCCTCTATGAAATTATTTTTGAATGACCCTTTGGAGTATTGTAATTTGATGTTTACCTCTGCTCCAGTTTAAGTTAGCAACAGGCAACAGATGACAATTTGAGGATTGTTCCCTCAATTTTTACCTTGGGATTTACCAGAATTGGCTTTAACATAATGTCATAAAGGATCGTTTGGGGGAGGTCTTCTCTGGTTTCAAGTAAACGTACCCCTTCGTGTTCTGACCACATGGTCATTACACTGCCCTAGTTTATAACCTGAGGGCAGAGATATGTTCCTGGTTATTTCAGGTACTTCTAAACATAACACAGCCAGCTTCCATAAATGTTTTAGAATTGTTGTCAACCTACTCTCAACAAAAACATAAAAATGGAAGAAGCTGCTGTGGTCATGTTTGGACAGACAAATTTTGGAAGAAAATGTCCTGACTGGATCAGGAAATCTACAAACCTGCTAGTTCCCTCTTTCTATTACAACATGTCATATGTACCCTTGTAAATTTTAGACATATTTGCTTTCTTTTATCTTGTCAGACATTTACTGATAGAGCTTCCCCAGGTCTTCTGTAACACTAACAGTTATTTCCAGCCCAGAAAGTGTAAACTCTCTGCCACAGAGTGAAAGAATAAAGAAGAGAAAATCATTTTTTCCCCCTAATCATGAAAAACATTAGGATTTTAATTCAATTCTTTGCCTATACTCCTATATCTCCTAGGTAGAGATACTCAGCCATGAGTTGGATTATTGCACCACTATGAACACTTTTCTTCCATGTCTCTCTAAAATTCAAATTCATTGAGAAACTATTTAGTTTCTGACATCCACTCTGGAGCAGTGGAAGGGAAAGCATATAATCTAGCATAGAAACTGAAATCATTCTGGGCTTTCACATTTTAAGTCGTAGAGGAGGTGCAAGCAGAAACTGATTCTGGGATGCCTTATTGCACAATTCTGTTGTGCTTAAGTTGAAATACAAACCAGAATGTAGCCCCCTTTACATTTGTACATGTTTTAAAAACTGTGACAATTCTATAAATAATTTGTCTATTTGGTTTTTTTGCCATTAAGTCCTTAAAGCTGCCATCAGGTGGGCAGAATTGGCTTCTTGCTTTCACTGCTATTTTTAAAATATATTTAATACATTCTGTTTCTTATTAAAATTAAAACTGTAAGCATCTCTCCTTAACAGATTTTTGTAGAAACTAAAAACACTCCAAGTAGGTCCCAGGTAGTAAACACCAAGATGGTATGAGATGCTTTCTTGGATGCCCCCTCATATGAGTGTGCATGCAGAGAATACATAAATTCTTTAAATACTGCTTTTCCCCTTTTTTGTTTCCTATTTCCTTCCATACGAGGTTTGCAGTAGAGTTTCCTATATAGCAAATGCAACCTTACTAAAATCAGGGAATCTGTCATTTGCAGAGAACTGTTCAAATCTTGTCATTGGCTCCATAGGTTGAAAACTACAACACAAATATTTTTTTTTTTTTTCCCTGAAACCCTTGTAGGCATGGTCCTTGGTCTTGAGGTCCCTGTGTGTTTGTGTTTGCTTTTTCCACCTCTATCTCTGCAGAGAGACACATTAGCAAGTTCTACTGTTTTGCTCAGCCTGGAGACGAGGAGACTTAGGGGAGACCTCATTGCAATTTACAACTTCCTTGTGAAGGGAAAGGGAGGGGCAGGCATTGGTCTCTTCTCTGTGGTCAGCAGTGACAGGACCCAAGAGAATGGCCTGAGATTGTGCCAGGGGAGGTTTAGGTTGGATATTACAAAACTAGTTCTTCACACAGAAGGTGTTTGGGCACTGGCACAGCTCCCCAAGGAAGTGGTCACAGCACCAAGCCTGACAGAGCTCAAGAACAAGTTGGCAACGCTCTCAGGCCCATGGTGTGAGTCTTAGGGCTGTTCTGTGCAGGGCCAGGAGCTGGACCTTGGTGATCCTGATGAGTCCCTTCTAACTCAGAATATTCTGTGATTGTGTCATTATCTATCTCCTTTGTTTTTGTAGTGTAAATGACAACAGTGCTCTGTGTGAGCATTTAAATACAATACAGCCAAAGAGACATATAATTAATTCCATCATTTGTCAATATTCTTTTTGTCAGGGCAAACATGAAAACCAGGATGAATAAATTTTTAAAAATGGCAATATATTTTGAAGAATCCAGTTTTTGATTTGAACTTTATGAAAAGATTAAAGTATATTCAGGAAAAATACTTTATTTTCCTGTAACCTGAATATCTTCTTTTGGACCACTTCCTTTTAATCAAAGATTCAGGGCGTGTGCAAAGTAAAATATAGACCACTGAGTCCAAATTTGATAAGGTTAGGACAATCCAATCTGGGTTTGAAACTGGTGATTTGAAAACTTGCAAAAAACTAGATTTACAAAATATCATGGTACTTAGACTGTGTGAACAGAGTTTTTGAGCTGGCTGCTAATACCAGAAGCTTCTTGCTGTTGTCATCGATTACTTCACACAGGACCCAAATTCCTAGACCTCCTCCCTGTTGCTATGGGTTCTCTGTGAACCCTGGGAAGGAGCTTTTGGACTCTATTTTTTCCTTGTCTGGGAACCATCCACAATTAAGTGCCAGAGACTTTCTGCTCTTAAAACACAGATATTTTTAAAATAATTATATGTCCTACCATATAATTGTTACTACACTCCCTACAAAGGTTTAAAGAACATAGTACACATACCAGTCACACCTGTTAGTCTCTAACACTAGGGCATATAGTGATTATTTAGCATGTTTTAAGCATTCTAATCATCTATAACCACTTGTAATTGACTCACATCTTACTAACTATCTATTAGTTATTTCTTAGTGCATTGGGAGATTTTAGAAATGAACCATTGTGACAGAGCAAGCCAGAAAACAGTCACTTCTTGTGTCACCTAGACTTGGCAGTCTGGATTTCCATTCCTGCCACTAGGCTTTCATAAATGGCATTTCCAAGTTTGAAGCAAGTAAAGAAATCTAAAAAAAAACTTAAAAAAAGAAAACATACAAAGCTGGTCACAGTTACCTTGGAGTAAGCAGTAAATAAGGAAGGGATGTAGTTAGAGTGGAGTAATTTTCATCTAGGATCATGTTTATCAGCTGAAACTGGAACATAGTAATTCAGGTAGTGATGCAAGAAGGCCTGTCTTTTACTGCCACACTGGCAAAAGAAAATGGCTTTTTGTAAATATAAAGTAGTCTACATCCAAGCCAATATTTTTTTCTTGACAATTTCTCAAGAGTGTTTTCTAATTACTGGGTTGATTTAATAATTTTTCAGAATGTATTGAGCACAGGGCTTTAATTCATGTTTTTAAACTTCCAGGGCAACCCCAAAATGTATCAAAGCAGAATATATACAAAAAATTAATAACCCATGCCAAATTTATCACCAAACCAAGATGGTAACACGAGTTTATTTTTCCTTGCCTTAAATTTAACACACATAAATTCATTAATCTTGAAGTAAGTTGTATAACCTCCACTGGTCACTGTGCTCACTTGGTGGTTTGGTTCTCCAAGAGTGATGTGTCCTTTCTGCCACTGGCATCCACCTCAGGCAGGATGAACCCCTGCATGTGCAGCCTAACTGACCCCATGTCTGCGAAAGGAAAGCAGACCACTCTTAGACTCATAACATCCTGTG
Organism: Sylvia atricapilla; assembly: GCF_009819655.1. Classification (NCBI taxonomy): domain Eukaryota; kingdom Metazoa; phylum Chordata; class Aves; order Passeriformes; family Sylviidae; genus Sylvia; species Sylvia atricapilla. The sequence continues at coordinate 43,141,780 of NC_089144.1, forward strand.
ACAATTTGGATAGATCCTCCAGTGTGACCTCCAGCACGTTAAGAGCATTCACCCAGTCAGTGGAATGCCCAATGGCTTGTGCTTGCTGGCAGCCTAAATTATGTTGGGCTAAAGAATGTCAGTTTTAAGGGCAAGGTCTTGTGATGTAGATGCTATTCTCTGTATAAGTGACAGAATACTTTCCCAGACTTCATGGCTCCTCTTTTCATGTCTATAATTTGGTAAATGATCCAATTTTATGAAGCCAGGGGATTTAATGAGAATATCAGCCTCTATTAAACATAAAAGGAGTAAGACTTTAATCTTTATTGTAAGAAAAAAAAAATCTCGCATAAAAAAAGAATAACTTGTCCTAAAGGCTAATCAATGACAATGTAAATTCACAAAATCATTTTTTTAAAAAAATTTATTTGTTGATGTCTGGCCCTTTAAGGATACATGCTTTCTTTTTTGCCTGTTTAGTAATCTGTAAGATTTTAAGCTCAACATTTAGATTTAAAGATTATGTTTCAGACCAAGGTATACTGTAAAGGAGATAATTTCCTTTGTAGTGAAAAATTAGATTCTCACAGGGAGTTAAAATCAGAAAATGGGTGTTCAGATATTTCTGGAAGATTTCATACAATGAGATAAATTATCTTTTTGCCAACAAATAAATTGTCATGGTTCGATGAGTCAAGTGTTGAAGAGCCATCACTTGATATATTAAGACATTCTGTTTGTTCAGATAAACTGCCTTATGTTACCAGATTCCAGTGATAATACTTCACATACCTGTGAGCTTTTCATCTCCTGATCTCAAAGTGCTTTTCAAACACACCCTCCAACATCCATACTGAGCTCTAAAGTACTCTCTTTATATAGAATGAAGAAACACTGAATTTCTGAGCTGTGGGCAGATTTTGAATTTTAGCTGTAATACTTTATTTGCTGACATCTCTCTCTTGCACATATTTTGGAAACTGCAAAACCACCATGGATACTCCCAGCGAGGGAGATGGAGAGACCCCCACTATGTCCTGTAAGGTCTCCAAGGAGGGCAATCTCATTGTATCCTGTATAGAGACACTGATCATTTAGAAGGGGCTGCCAGACTTATCTGAAGGTGAAATAAAGCTCTAACCACTGCCTCTGAGTGTACTTTTGAAGCATTCTGCATCTGCTGCAGGGATGAGTAATCACACATGCATGCTCCTGCCTTCCAGGGTGCACAGGGATGAACTTTACTTGAGACTCCCTTTGGGAAGATGAGACTTTAAATGGAACTGTTAATCCTTGCTAGGGCTTTTGAGAGGCATGTTTGCTGGGCCGGCTGACTGCACATCTTCCCTGTACATATTACTTTAAGACAGGAAATGTGGCCTCTGTTACATTCCTCCCCACCTGTACTGTGCTCTAATTTGTGATTGCTATGGAAAGCCTGGATATAGCACAACAATGCCTCATACTGAAGCATGATCAAAAAATGGACTTGTGACTCCCTTTTAAAAACAAGAAGTAGATTCATAAAAGGCAGCACTTTTCTAAAGATAGCACAATGGCCTTCCTGGATGAGATCCTTGAGCCTGTTCACAAAGGTAATACATGTAATGAAATTAAGCACATGGGATTCTGCTTTTGATCCATCAGTACCCAAAACTTAGAGAGAATTCTTTTTCAGGATGTGAGAAGGCAGCATTCTCCTTCTTGCCAACTCAACTCTTGGCTTGGAAGCAAAATAAATTAATTTGTAGGTGTGTGCTTAAGAAGATGTGTCTGAAATTTAAGACTATAGGAATGTAAAAATTCAGCTGACGAGAGTGTAATTGGACCACTGGGCATTTCTTTTCACTGTTTTCATTGAACTTGGATTTTCTTTTGTGTTATTCCCATCTAGTGCTCATGAAAAAAGGGGCAAACATGATCTCTGGACTCTGAATCCAGTAGTTCTCATGTGCTTTATTCACATAACCCTGTGTCAGATGGTTGTTTGTTTCCTTATGAAGTAGGAACCTACAAATAGCAAATGCCCATTTAGGCACAAAAGAAACAGGCTGAGGAAGAGGAGATGTCTCCGTATGTTGCCCATGTTAGGTTCCTCTGGCTGCCTTGCTCTGGCAAGTCGCCTGCACCCATGGCTGTAAACACTCCTTCCCTGACTCAGGTGTCAACTTACCTTTGTGGGAATTTATTTAGGAAGATGTTAATATGTCCTTGTGAGGACTCTTGTTATTGCCTGAAATTTTTCTTCAACTAGTACTGTGGGACTAGATGACTAAATTTGATAGTTTTGGAGAATGGATGTAGCTGATTTGGTTGGGTTGGTAATGCCCAGAGCTGAAGGGAGAGGCAAGCCAGGAGCACAAGTTAACAGGGAGGCAGAACTGTCACTGCTAGTTTCATGCCTTCCATGTGCAAAATGCCCTCCTGATCTCTGAAATATGAGCACTCTTCATCCCACAGCTCAGGAGCATGCGAGGTGTCCTGCACAGTTTGCAACAAAAGGCCAGCAACTGCCTTTTCTCAAGTCAGTAGGTAAATATGACTTTGCCTGGGTCTGTCACACAGAAGTGAATTCACAAGAGTAGAGGGCAAGTTAGTCTGTGAGCAGGTGACACACAGCTCTCCTGCCCCCACTTGCAGGACAGCCAGCAGACCTGTGTCCTCATGAGCCTCCCAGCTGGGCCATGCCCCATCAGGTGCTGTCACATGCAATAAAGATGGGTGAAACTTAACACCAAGGCTGGCACTGCTTGATAATTACTTCCTTGAGGTCTGCCAGGGAAATATTATTTATTTATTTTTCAGAGCTGCATATTTTGAGCCCAGGGAGATCTCTTTTCCTTTGTAGCCAAGGGCTGGATGTTTTCAGTCCAGCTGATCCAAAAGCACAATCATTTATTAGCATGATATGCAGCATGCAGGTTTAAGGAAACTCAAAATATATCTCTTTCTTTTCACCCCACTTGAAATTATCTGGGAAACACTGACCTGGGGCCTTAACTGCTGTATTTCTAAGACTGCCTGTCAGTATGGGACTCTACTAACCCAGAAGTATCTTATGCAATGGACTGTAAACCGTGTGTGTGTGAAGAAGAAGTGCATGGCCACAGGAGCAAGTACAGGAGCAAAGGATCCCTGTGTGAATGTCTCCACTTTTTTACCAAGTGAAAGCTCATTACTTTCTGCAGAATTGAAGCAGATTGAGAACAGCCTCTCAAAATAACTTAAATTCCATCAGCATTACTAAGTGTAACAACAATTAAACCTAAGGCTTTCGTGGCGGAGGGGCAACCTCCTCCCTACTCCCCCAAACTCCAAGTTTGCTCTCCCTGGCACCTAAATGGTAAAAAAAGAAAATATTTTTCAAGAGAGACAGTACTGTGGAAGCTTTATGAATGCATGGCTAGGTTAGCCCACACTGTTTGGTGCAACTTGGCTTACGTTGTTCACTGGGTCTTTGCCAAACATATCTGTTGCATAATTATGTGGCTCACTTTAATTAATTCACAGAAGGTTCTAGGGGTGTAGCTAAAGTTTCCCCTCCTTTCTGTAATTATACAACCCCCATCACCATGAGACACAGATCCTAATTAGTGAACTTAAATTATCAAAGCTAATGTTATAACATAGGAAAATGGAAACAACCTAGCTATACATTTAAGGAGCTGGGAGAAGACTTAAAGAAAAAGCAGCTCTATAAAATCATGAGAAGTTGTCTGTTTGGTTGTGAACAAAATCAACTCTAATAGATTTTCTGCACTGTACACTAACTAAGATTGAATAATACTGGTTCAAACTAAGAGCAGTCTCACTGAAGTCAACTTCATTACTTGAGATTTCTGCATGGAAAAGTCAAATACAGTGATGGCAGACATGGCTTCATATCCTGCTACTCTGACTGTGCAGATAAGCCCTTCCCTTACATAAGGGAGTAAGGAAACTTTGTGAGAAATGTTCTCATGGTTTCAGCTTATATAGTGTCTGAGAAAGATATTTAATAAGGAATTCCATAATGTGTTAATTGTTTTGGTGTGTTTCCAAGCTCTTTACTCCAAAGAGCTGGTTCCAGGATATATGATTCAGTTGGTTATTTCATGCTCATGTATTCCTATGGAAATGAGATGACTTCTATGTTGAGGTACTAGACAGTGTAATTAAAGCTGTTGAATCTGGGACCATACAGATTAGAACCTTTTTTAAAATATTTTCATCGCCACATCTGACCTTCCTGCCTTTATTTAATATTCATCTGAAGCAATAGCTTTGAAAAGTTATTTCCTCTACAAGAGAAATCTATGGCATTTCAAAGAACAAAAGAAATGTGCACATACAAAATATACATTTAAAAAAAAGTCAAATATTCTTCATGGTCAGAACAAATGCCCAACTTGCCAGGGCTCTGTGGCCTACTTTGTATAGTAAGTTCTGGTTAACTGCAATTGTAGGGTATTTAATTGGAAAAAGCCAGTTATTGAGAGACAGTGCACAGCAGCCTCACCATCTGGGCTGCTGGCCCATGGCTAGAATGGAAGTACAGAGCCTCTGGAGGTGCTCTTGGGCTTACCTAGGTCAGAGCACTGCACCACACGAAGATGGCACTGGCAGCGGAAGGGGCACACCGGTCCAAATCCGGATATGACGGGATCATCCGTTGGAGCCATGTCAGCTGAGCCCTCATCCTCCAGCATGAAGTCAAAGAGGCCCTGCTGGTGGAATGGCTTGGCCAAGCATGCTGGCAGCAGTAGGACAAAGAACAGAGCCAGCCTCTTCATGGCTTAGTTCATCGACTCCCAGCAGAACCTAGGATTCAAAGCAGCGGATTAACAACAAAAGTAGCGGTTTCCCATAGCTGCACAGTTCCTCCTGAAGGAGGTCCAGCTCCTCCACCAATTGCATAACTGTTCCTTTCAATAAAAGAAAACTGAATTTTAAAAATAGGACAGTTATGTGATAGGAGTCTGGTAACTGCTTGTCAATAGGCCATTTAAGTTTTTGGATTTTTTTAGAGCAATTTGAAGGCAACTGTAAACACATCTGTTTGCATATTTAGAGTAATATTTATTAGGAACAGGCAGCACTGTCAACTTTGTGATGCAAAAGAGTCAAAGCAATAAGCCACATTTTCCATGTGCCTGTTTTCTGCCAACGTAACAGTCAATTTGATTTCATTAGCATTTATTTCATAGCAATGGGTTTGACCCCTGGGGACAAACCTGAGGTTCCCAAACTCACTGTAATTCAGTATTTCATGTCTAGAGAAATATTTTTAAGTGTCAGCTTGCTGTATGTTTTAAATTATAGCCTAGTAAAACTGAGTGAGAAAGAGTAGGATTTAGTGACAGGGTGAAAAGTGAGGGGAAGATCTTTAGTTGTTTAAATGCACTATATTTATTTCCTACTTCAAGCAACACAATAAAATGGAATACAATGTTGTGTTGTATTGAATATTCTTGGCTTGCTTTCTGAATTTTGACATCCACCCTGAGAATCCTCTGCTTTGTACTGTATAAGCATTTGAATTGATGCTTGTAGTGTTGTGTGCACACTTTCTATTAGGACTTCAGGGCTTCATTCTGCAGACTTTCATGGTCAGGAGAAACTTTACACAAGTGTGTATTGCCACAGATATTAAAAAAAAAAAGCTGCCTAAATACATGTTCTCAGGACTTAGGCCTAGATTCCTTTCAACACACTCTAGGTTGTGCTACCTGTCTTGTTGTGCACAAAGGAGAAATTGCACAACAGTTTGCAGGTTGGTATCAAGGCTGTAAAGACCGGCTAATTACCTGAATATTATTTTCTTTTATTGCATATTTTATGTAATTAAGTTCATAATTTACTAATTTTAATTGATTAAAAAAACCCACCAGAAAAGAATCTGCCTTCAAATTGCCAAGTGACACAAAGGCAAACTTGTCATTTATATTGGAGCTTTTTATTAAAATGGATGGCATAGTCCTAAATATAGATGCTGCTCTTTGTAATGAAAGCAAAAATGTCCACTTGCTTCTGGTCAATATCTTAGAAACACCTTTTCTTGGGGCTAGTGGGGATTGTTTCTTTTTCTAGAAGAAGTTATCTAACAGTTAGGGGTGTGGTAGAGCATTTTTCAGCTCCATATTCATTGTTGGATAAAAATACTGGGAGAGGCAGAGGAGGAGGACTGTCTCTCTCTCTACTTTGACATATGGAACCTACCAGGGAGGTGACAAGAATGAACAGATGATATCAGGTGAAAGCAGTTTACTGAAGCCTACCTTTCTAACATACTACAACCAGGTACTCTAAAAGGAATGGTTAGTGTTAAGAAAAAAAGCTAAACACATAAAAAAACCCAGGAGACTGGATTTAGATACAATTTATATTGTGCCTGAGTTCATTTTCCTTTATGAATATCTACCTACAGGTGCCAATAATGCAGTTCTCCAGAAACCTTTAGGTCTGTTTCTTGGGAAGATGATTAGGTTATGTAGTGAAATATGCTTATAATCATACTCTACATTCCTGCGATATACCTGACAGGAGGACATGTATCTAACATCTTCAGATATCCCAAAGACTTCAACGTTAAATCACATGGAGTAAAACACTGTTTATGTTGTCTCTTCAAGAGACATATTTGTTTTCTTAGTTGGACATGCAAGTACTTCTGTTCCTGGAACAGACACCTTGCTTACTGCATGCAGTGGGTGGGATCCCAGACCCCAACATCACCTATAGCCTTTTTAGTATGTCCTGTCAGCCAGTGCTGTGTTAACTCATGACATGTAGCAGGGGCAGGTTGTGTCCCCATGTGGATCATCCTCCTGTGCTGCCTCCTGCCCTGGCTCCCCACCAACACTGGGGCTGTGTCCCTTGCCCGACAACACCCCCACCACTGCAGGCAGAGTGCACAGGGACACATCAGGATGTCACAGCAAAGTGCTGTTAATGCCTGGTAGTGAGCTGTTACCAGGGCTTAATCTAAAACATGATTTTTGGAATAGTAATTATCATGTGCAAATTACTGCAAAACAAAAATGCAATTAATTAATAATGCAGAATGAGAAGAAAAAATTAATAAATCATCACCATTCATCTCAATAAGTTGCCTTGTGAAAATGATCAATAAAACATTACCCCAGTACAAATTATTTTTCAGAATTTATATTCATAAAAATAAACATCGTGAATACTGCATGCTAATCCTTGAATGGCAGTTGCAGTTAGGACTTTTTAAGGACCTTCCTCAGCCTTTTTTTATGTATTACTTTGATTTTAAAACATTTTAAAATATTTAAAACTTCTTTGTTCCCTCTCAGGGCTCAGGGTCACTGCTGAAGTACCACCCTTCCCAAGTATGCACAATCAGGAACTTATCCTGGAGTTTAATTACTACCACTGAAAAAAAAAAAAAGAAGAGAAAGAGAAAAAAAAAGGCACTTTGGAAGTGTCTTCACACTTTGCTTCTTATTCACATTAATATTGATGACTTCATTTATCTCAGTTAAACCCTGTGGCAGGCCTTTCCTTTGGTCCCTGTTTTGCAAGAACTCTAATAAAATCAGAAAGAGGTGGCTATAAAGAAAAACTGTAGGACAACAAAGGATATTCAAGTATATAATCTGAGGATACATCAGAGAAAACAGCAGACAAAAGCTACATGTTAATCAGGATATAGGAACAGATATCTTTAGTCATACATGCATTCATTCTGCAGACACATGTATCTGTTCCTATTGTTTGCATGTGCAATTGAACATAAACAAAAGAAAAGATATACACAAAACTGTACTACCAAGAAATGTTTACACTTCACTTAAAAAAATGGAGAGGACAAAAAACCCCTGAATTCTGTGACACAATATTTATGTCTTCAGGACATAACTGTTTAAAATTCCTTTAATTATATGTTTACAATGAAGAAGACTTTTCCACAAACAGAGGAAACTATACCATAGGCTTGGCCACATTTCGTTTTAAAATACCACTGAAAATATGCTTCATCAGTTCACGTCACCACTGTATTGGTGGTCTTCTTGTCAGTTTACCTTAATAGTAAGGTTAAATTATTAGTTCACGTACTGTCAGAAATCTCTCAAAATTCCACAAAGGCAAGCTAAACAATATTTTCCAGTTTCAAAAAAATCCCCTCCATTTTATGTTTTGCCCATTTTGTGCAATAAAGTTTAGACATGCAAACACAGGAGTTGGAAGTTTTAAACAGAATAAAGCTCTGTTAACTGGAGTTTCAACTGCAAGAATTTTCTTTTCTAGTCTTTCATTCATAAGGACTTTCTTTAAACATGATTCCCTTGTTTGTTCCCTGTAACATAGCACTTTCTAACATTACAAAGGCAAACACAGAGCCCGTTTAACTTACTACTATGCTTTTTTTTCTCTGAAATTGAAATTATATTCATCAGTGTCTGAAATATATATGAAGAAACACATGAGAAAGGAATCATGGAGTGCAATTTAAAACAGAAATGTAAGCATACACACATTTTTTACACTCTGTATTACCGATTCTAAACACTGGATTGCAGAGAATATACTGCTGCAAAAGTTTACAGCGAAGAAAAAGAAAGGACTATAGCAGTGCTTATACAAATCAAAACAAGAGACAGAATAGTCAAATAAACAGTAGGAAATCTGCACAGATTTTGAGAATGTATTCTCATGTTTCCTAGAAACAAAAGTACTGCATAGAAAACTTAACATTGCTAAACATTTAGTAGGATTTTTAACTTGCTTCTCTTAAAATTCAAATAGTTCTTGCCATAGACTTGCCCGAAGTTTTATTAGTACAGCATAGTTCAGAAGAATTGCTAAAAACCGTACCTTTTAATCCAGGGATTTGCAACAGGAGCTCTCAAAGCTGAGATGTAATTAAACTAAATATTCAACCCAGGCAGAAGGCTTTGCAGGTGTGGAAAGGAGGAGGGGGTAAATTCAGCTCAGTGACTGTCACTTGGTGGAAAACCCTCCTGCTTCTATTCCATAGCACAGTTAAAAAATGTTTCTCTCAATGAACACAATCCAGGCTGACACCCACATTAGATCATATGGTAATGATATGTCTCCTGTATTGTAGCCAGAAACTTTATCAGCTCTTTTGCTTTCTTTTCCTCCTTTTTCTTTTTCCTTTGCTTTATTTCTCTTTCATCTGTTTACAATCCCAAACTACATGTACATTATAAGACAGATTCTTAGCTGCAATTCATCTTACTTTTTTTATTTATGTCCTGGGACATATGTTTAGGAAAGTTTTCTTGGTTTTAACTATGAGGAGGGTTATGACTCATTAATGAAAAAATGTTTAGCTGTTCCTCTTCTCCATAGTATTTTGAAATCAAGGAAATGATATAAAATTTATCTTTGAGTTAGGCAAAGTGGAGATTAATATCAGAAGAAAAGGGTTAGCTTTAAGTGAAACTATTTAAACAGATATCAACCTGCCTTTGCTTATGCTATAATCATTGTTAAGATAAGTAGTATATAGTACAATGTATTATTATCCTGACTAATAAGAGAGTTGATATGTATTTTTTGAAACTACAACAGAGTTTTGATATATATGAAAATATGAAAATCATGTTGCCATTAGTAAAATGATTCTAACATTTGTGGTTAGAGCTGCTTTATATAAACTTTGCTGGTTTTGGTTTGGTTTTTTTTTTTTTTCTTTTTTTTTTTCTTCACTGCCTTCTCACCAGGACAGCAAAACAGAGGGGAAATTAGCTTTAACTGTTTGGGTTTTGGGCTGCTGGGTTTTTGTTGTTTTTTTTTTAATTTTTTTAGTGGGTTGAGTTTTTGGTTGGGTTTTTTTAAGAGACAAAGGAGATTTTCTTTAAAACATGGAAAGAAAAATGCATCTGACTTATGGTTCAGATTTAGATTTTATTTTATTTTAGTAATTTCTGGTTTTATGCAAATGTCAGTGGAAGCTAAAATGCAGTTTCTTTATTGCTGTGCAATTTTGAAAGTCAAGTGAACTGAAATGAAGGCAAATACAATAATTACTATTTATTTAGAAGTCCAAACACATTGTGAACATGTGTAGCTTCACTGTGCTGTTAGCTGTCCTATCTAAATACTGAAGGCTCCTGTCTGTGTTTTGACTTGTATCCTTTTTATTTCTGCCCCTAGGCAAAGACCAGGTGCAAATCTGGAATTAAAGCCTGTAAAATAATGTTTAAAAGAAGTCAGAATTTTCAGAAAAACAATAGACTTGAAATTTTAGCTGTCCTCCTCATTTAAATTCAAGAAGAGTACTTTTAAGAGATCTTATAATTGTTCTCCTTTGGTGGAAGAAAGCATGGGAGAATAATTGTTTGTTAATTTTGGTCTCTGTAGAACAAAGATGTAATCAGACATCTTACATTACAGATTCCTTATATAGCTCACTCTAAAAGTTAAGGATCAGTTATTTACCCCTAGTCTTCAGGCTAACCTCTTTTCCCTGCATCTCCACTGGATTCAAGACTGCTAATGGTTTTTGTTGTGACATTTTCCTACATATGATTAGTGGTGTTCCAAGCTTTCATGCTTACAACAAAGCCTTATCTGTGTCCAGAAGTGTCGCCATGAGGCTTGCTGAAATCTTGGCTGGATCTTTGTAATGTCAGTTATTTGAACCTTGGTCACCAGCTGCATCTGGTGTTTAAAAACATTTCAAAGCAAGATTTTGATGAGCAGCGGGTCAGGGTAAACTTGTTGTCCATTTGCTTCACAAAACCCATTCATATCCTTTCCCAGCAAAGACTTAATACATTTGTTCTGATATCTGGTATGGGGTTGAACGGTGTTGTAATTTAATGCCTCAGTAATTTCTTTGGAGGCAAAGGGGAGGATGAACAACCATCTCTCCTTCTCCTTGTGATTCAAACCAAAAGATGAAAATCAAGGTGGGAACAGGTGGAGAACAGAATGCCAGCTGGATGAACTGGGGGCTTTGTTTTCTTTCCCAAATTCTATTCCAAGAAGCTCAGAGGAGAAAAGATATTACCAGCTTTAGGAATGATGAAAACAGTTGTGTTACCTGTTGATACCTGGAAGCAGAAGAGGAATGTGTTACATGTCCAGCCCTTCCTGAAATGGAAAGTGGAGTTAGGTGGAACAGAGCAACTGAATGGGAGAGGACTTATGACATTGATGTAATACCCTATCAGTTGTTTTGAATCAAGGAATCACAGAATCATTTAGCTAAGAGGAGACCTCCAAGGTCATTGAGACTAACCTTTGACTGGTCACCACCTTGACATTTAGACCATGGTCCTAAGTGCCATGTGCTGTCTTTTCTTCTCCAGGGATAGTGACTCCATCTCCTCACTGGGCAGCCCGTTCCAATCCTCAATCATCTTTTCCATAAAGAAATTCTTCCTGATGTCTAACTTGAATATCGTCTGATGCAGTTTGAGGCTATCTGCTCTTAGCCCATCACCACCCATTGCCTGCGAGATGAGTCTGACCTGCACCTGGCTACACCCTCCTTTCATGCAGTTGTAGAGAGTGATAAGGTCACTCCTGAGCCTCCTTTTCTCCAGGTTAAACAATCCCAGTTCCCTCAGCTGCTCCTCCTAGGACTTACTCTCTCTAGACCCCTCACCAGCTTTGCTGCTCTTCTCTGGACACGCAATATTTGTGTGTTTTCATGGGAATGCAGATAATTTCTGATACAAGTATTCCTTTAATTCCACTCTTTACCCCCTGCTGTGTCACTAAGAAGAAAAACAACCTTAAAAAATCCTAACAACCAAAGAAAAATATTAAGTCATTATGTAATTTTATGGCCTTTGACTATACACGGGGCCTAGCATCAATCAGCTATCCTTCTCAGTCTGACCTACTTTGACTACTGCTTAGTCAATACAAAAAAAAACATTATTAGAAGAGTCTTGTTTTCTATGTGATTTTATTACTCCAATTCAACAAACTTTTAGGGTTACATGCTGCTCCAAATTCTGGTTCCCAGAATGTTACAGGCAACTGCATGTTAATGTTGTTTATATAAAAATATTGTTATTAAATTTTGATGGATAGCATCTGCTTCATTTGCTCTTAGCTTATTTTGTGGACCTTTCAAACGGCAGCAGTGGGAAAGAAGGCAGGAAGCCTGCCTGCTGGTGAGTGCTCTACCTGGGTCCTGTGGAAGTCTCTGCAGGAAAGAGATGTGCACTACCCTGTGAGGAGAAAGCATTTCCTGGGGAAATTGCTCCTGGAGCATGGGGCTGAGCTGAGAGAGAGGCATGTCCAGCAGGCACCCAGTGCTGCCAGAACAGGTTGAAGTCTCCTCAGACCAACTTACATAATCCGTCCCTGAGCATGGAAAGAAAGGCTTTCTTTTAGGGAGTCTGAGAAAAAGTAGATAACGTTTATTTAGATCCAGAAAGCTACTGGAATTAAACCAAAGCAGGAGGACAGGAGCTGTTCTGCAGGAACATGGTGTCCTGTGTCCCAGAGATACAGATTGTTACTAATTCTAAGTTTTTCACTAGAGAAGGCAGTATTTTCTTGGGCTGCCTTCTAATAAATCCCAGCTTCAATGATCAAAGGCTGGTTAGCATTGTTATGATAAAGAAGGGCAGGCAAGTGTGTCTCAAAGTCCTCGTAAAACAGCTATTTAAGTGCCAGTCCCCATCAGGTAAGTGCCAATCCTCATCGGGATGGGATGAAAACAGATCCCTTGCTTGGCTGTCTCATGAGAACCCTCTACCTTCTTGCTATTTCACACCTGGGCTTTTATGAACAGTTTCCTTGAATTTCGTCTTCCACATTCACTAGGTACTACAGCCTGTTTCTTCTTTCTACACTAGGCATAATAATTTCTTCCAATTAAGTGTAGTAAACTGTTCTTCACAGTTAGCACCGGAGTTCCTTTACTAAAAATGTGAGTAAATATGCGCCCCTGCTTAATAAACATTGGTCCAAGTAAATATTGACCCAGGCACAGCCTAAAAAGGTAGTCAAAGAGAAGAAATGTAATTTCTGGATATCCTGAGTATGAAAGTTTCCTTCAGTGCTCTGTGACCTCAGAAATCATCAGCCAGAACTCCTTCACATTTCTACAGATCAAAAGGGATAATGTATCAGATTTTGGATGTATGCTACCAGTAGCATTTTATTTATGCTTCTATGAAAAGCAATATTTGTACAGCTGTTAGAACAAAATGCAGTCATACTTCAAAAGACAGAGCTCTCTCTTTGGAAGATTAGTCTCTGTGGTCGCTATCCCTCTCTTTCCCACTCCGGAGAGCATGTACTGATACCTCTAATGGTCATCTCTCTTCCCTCTTCTGAAGGGAGTCTGTGAGTCTACAAGTCAATCTAGGAAACGAATCCAAATTTTCCTCAGCTGAGGTATCTGACATGTGATCATATCCTTCACTTTGGTCTCTTTTCTTTGGAAAGGTCTATCTGTTCCTGTACTCAAAGCTGGTTTTCTTTTCCACTCACTTTTTTATTTTCTCCTGAATCAAATAACATCGTCCAGGTCTATCTAGCAGCTGTAGTAGTTAACCACATATTGATGTAGCCTTACTGCTCACTATGATTTCAAATGCTCTGGACTTGACTTCTACCCTTGAGGAGGAAACATTTCCTGCCTAATACTCATGTTTTTGTAGTGTAGATGGACATTTTGAGATTGATCTTACCTCTCTCCTTTCAAAAATCCAGGAAATAGATAAAACTAGACTTTGTATGAGTCCTACCAGCTCCTGGTCATACCACAAGCAAAGAATAATGGAAAAATAAAAGCAATTGTGGACCAAAGATCCCAGAACTTCACTTTGACTCTACGTCTTCACCTTTAATTAAAGAAATTGAAGAAAATGTAGGCAAAAATGTTTGTTCTTACATACATTGATAGACAGAATATTCGTACTCAGATGCTCCATTTTCTGTGCTTCAGTGACAGTCAACATTAAATTTTGTTCCTGCCTGGATTCTAGGTGAGTGTCAGCAGGCTCCTGTCCTCCAGAAAATCTCTTATATGAAAGAAAGAGTGTGCTGACATCAGCAAAGGTTACAGGAATCCACAAGTCCCCTTGAAAGACATTTTCCCAGAAAAGTGTGTCACTTAGGGAGTGTGGGCTGTCAAAGAGGAAATCATGACTGAAGAGGAGGGAGGATTAGTTTAGGTAAGAGGAAATTAATTTTCTTTCCAGTGAGCTGTTTTTTCATCAGATTTTGGCCTTTTTCTATATTTTGCAGTACCCTGAGTTGCAGTCCAACTATTTCCAAGGTTCAGATGAAAAATCAAAACCTTAATTCTCATTTTGATGGCCCTTAGATCATGCTCTGGATAAGCTTCGTCATCCCAGCTGAATTACACAATACCCTAGAAAAGGATGACAGTAATTAATGCAAATGTTGTAACTGTATTCCCTGCATGTACTCTTTTAGTCATGGGTTATGAACCAGCATTCAAAATGAGGCACATCCTGTGCAGCCTTGAACAGCCTATTCCCAGATTATGAAAAACACGTGAATACAGGGATCAGCTTGGATTTCCAATTTAGTCATCACAGACAGTAAACTTATTCAGGGGGAGCTAGTGACTGTTATACTGAGGAAAGTCCAGAAAAAGGAGTGGAATAGAAAAAACCAACATTTGCATAAGGTTTTGTGTCTTTATCTCTGTATTAAAATGTTCATTTTTGGTGATCTGTTGAGGAAAAAAATTCTAACTTCAGCTTAACATAAAAAATGGTGACTTTGAAGATATAAGCAATGCCATCACAAAACTTATCAGTTTTATATGGACTGTAATTCATTATAGAGGAAAGAAGGGTGAAATGAAAGTTTATAAAAGAGTGAAGTAGAAGCTTTCAAATTGATTTTCACAATATAATGACTAAAAATAAAAGTCCTGGATATTATGGGAAGAGTCTTTAAAATATCCATTGTATTTCCTTAAGCAATTGAAGAGTCATTCACTTTAACTTGCTTTAACTATGTTTGGGCTTTTCTTTGACTATTATTTAAATTATATATATATATACATATATACATATATACATATATACATATATACATACATACATACATACATATATACATACATATATGTATATTTTTTTTTTAACTTTTATTCATGCAAATAAACTCTTCAAAGGATTGTGCTGAATAAAAAATTGTGCTGATGATCCTCAACAGAAATTTTGCACAGCCAGACTGGATAAAACATAGCGTGGTTTTCTAAAGGAAACAAAGTTTAATTCTACATGGAAAAACTTAAAATATGGTGGCAATTTCTTCAACTACTGAATTAAAGTGGAATGTTAATTGGTAATCAGAAAAAAAATGAACACTATCCTTTTCTAGACCTTTTTCTACATTATTCATTGTTTTATTTCCTTCTTTACAAATTGTTTCTCAGTTACCTTTTGGAAAATTGTGTTCCAAAAAGACCAGCTACATTTTAGTTTAGAGGATAGCACACATCTGTTGTCTTCCAGCTGAATAAAATTTAAACTACTCTTATTATGAATATTCTTGTTTTGCATTTATTTGTCTCTCTTTTAGTTTTTTGGGGGTTTTTTTGGTTTTTTTTTAGATTTGCATGTGTAATAGATAGATTTATGAGAATGCTGGCACACAGCTCCAGAAGACACAAATGATACCATCTTATTGAAATTGCAACATCCTGTTTTATCCCATTTCAGAACTTAGCCACTTATTTTCTTGACTCATCTTAATCTATTAAAATATATGAGGAGCCCAAAGCCTTAGAAGTCTAAGTAAAGATTTTTAAAAGATTTTCAAAATACCTCTGATAGATTTGATTTTCAAAGAAACTTTCAAAGTGTAGTTTATGAAAATCAGGTGTTGCATGATGCATTGGTGGATGGACACAGAAAACAGCTAGGCATCCACCTATCTAACAGCTTTTGAAAAGATCAGTTATACCAGTTAGAAACTACCGACAAAATTTAAGGATCAACATATTGTGCTTTAATTCTGAAAATTACACAGGATATTTCAAAATGAATGTATCAACTTTTTATTGCAAGATGGAAAGCTTGCCTCTGAGGAAGCCACATGCGTGTGCCTGCAAAGAGAAAACTATTGAGACTATTCTTCACCTGTAAAACCACTCCAAACTGGATCTTGAGACTTGGATGGGATGGAACAGTTATTTTTCATAATGTTGTTCACTGTGCTCCTGCACACTGGATCTCCTTCAAATAATTTGAATCAGCTTCACAAGAGGAATAGCCTATCTTTCAGTCACAATTAGAAAATTCTTCCCTCTGAAGAGTTCACGCTATATCTAACCCCCTCACAGCCTGCAATGACATTAAAATGAGAAAGAGTTGACAAAAGAAACAATGGAATTAAGTCAGAGAAAATAAATAATTATTATACAAATTATTAGAAGAGAGGAAAACAGGTTTTAATAATACATCCAAGAAAATGCTAGTAACTTGTAAACTCTGTAGAATCTTTTAGGCTTCACAAAATCCTTATTTTTTTGGCTTTATTTTGTTTGGTTGGGTTTTTTCCCCGCAAGTCCCACTATGGCTATAGGTTAGGTCATGTTTTAGCCTGAAGGACATCTGATATTTAGTGTGAAATGCCTAACTAATAGTCACGATCTCTTTGTCAAGGGCATAGCCAGGATGCAAGCACATATAGTTTAGACCTACTCCATTTTGCAGCCCTTTCTTCCTTCCTGTGTCCCAAAAATGTTGCATTCCTCCAGCTTCAACAGAATAAACATCTGTATTATGGACTACAGCAGGCTGGCAGGGACAAGATAGGGTTACTGGTTTAGGATACTTTAATACATCTTTGTTTTGTTTTGTGGTTTTGAAGTACTAAACCTGAAGTGACTGGGATCTCTTCTCCACTTTGTTATGACTGTTCACAGGAGATGGCATTGCCAGACTGAGAGGCTCAAATACCTGATTTGTCTGTTAAGCCCAGGTATCCACCTACAATAACAACAAAACCTTGCTCTGTGTGTAGATCTCTATTTAACCCCTTGTCACTACAGTACATAGCCTTGTTGCTGAACATGTTCTGACTCTCATCCACAAATTTTACTGGTCAGCCATTTTATATGAATTTAGTACAGAGTTACGGAGCTGGGACCATCTACTGAACTGAAATTCTCCCTTTCTTCCTGCAAGTCTTCCCATGGCCTCTCCATTTTTGTGTACTTTGAAACAGTTTGGTGCTATTTTCCAAATCATGCAGCTCGCTTGTATAGTTTCTTTTTCAAACAGTGAACTTGTAATTTATTACAGTGTGTTTCAGATTAAAGGAGAATAACACTAGTGATGCCAAAAAAGTATGAAATGTAATTGTTAAATACACTGGAGACAGCAAAATGGGTTTTGTAGTTCTTAAAAGTACTTGAATCTTGAAAGAAGGTTCAGCCTGTTTTAGATTACCATATTTTATGGCTTTTCTTAAAAGGTGTATCTCAGTATACATTACGGCTAAGAACCAAAGCCATAATATGGCTTTCTTTTTGTAATAAAAGTTCAGTGGCTGTAGATGATGAAAATTTACATTGTTGTATTTCAGGTCAGAACCTTTTAAAAATAATACTAGAAATCTTTCATCCACAAAACGTAGAGTCAAATTACAGCCTTATGCTGAAAGTTTGTACAATACAACTCTACAATATAATACAACTCTAGTTTTCAACTAAGAAATAAGGGCATATTTTCTTCTTGTCTGGTTAAGATGTGATGTGCACTTAAGGATTTGCCAGTTTGTAGAATAAATGAGAAGGAATTGTGTTTTCATGGAGAGGATAGATAAGCCTTGTGTTGGGTGCTAAGTGGGACTATAAAAAATATTGTGCTGACCCTATGATTCCTGTGACTGTGAAACCTTGACTTATGGCAGCTGGCAATCTCATAGTAAATTAGTAAAAATTATTGTTTATTTAAATATGGCATTTCTAGGAACTCAGAGTACTTCACTCTCTGTTTTTTCTGTAGTTTCATTTTGTTTGTATAAAGTGGGTGAACAGAAGTGGTTGATGTGACATGCAATGGCTTTACCAATCTCTGCCCTACAGTGTGTCCTTTCCCCAGACTTCCCAGGCTTATCTTAAGTGTAAAAACTTAATTTTGGTTTAGATCTACTGAATTTTGGATTTTTGTGTTAGGTTTTCAGAAGTCCAAGATCCATAAACTCCTGATTACATAAGATATGGAAAACTGTGCATCAGTTTCTTCTTTCCATCTCTTTGCTCTTGGAGAATAATATACTCCATATAGGAAGTAACTGGGCAAAAGGATATTTTCTATCACCATGAAAAATGGTTTTACATCAACAGGTATTTTGCTTTAGAAGCTGTAGTATTAAACTATTTCATCAGAATATAATTTTGTTTGTCCTTATAATTATCCATTACTTTGAAGACAAAAATACACAAAATCATCAGAGAGGAAATATGATTTTTTCTACTGTGTGTTGAAAAAGTACAATAATATTTAGTAGAATCAAAATTGAGGTTGTATAGTGTTTTAAGAAAAACAAACACAATCAAATGGAAGATAAATGAAAAATTATATTCCTACTACAGACCACTGTTTTACATCCTGTTGCCTGTAAAAGTTCTGTGGGAACAGTTTCATTCAACACTTAGTTTTCCTGGATTCTGAATAATTCCTGTACAGGCACATTTATTTTATTCCTGTTTAACCCAGTTACTCAGCTCTACTGATGGTTAGCAAAGGTTTCCCAATATCAAACATGGGTATCTGCTGCAAATTAAGCCAATTACACTTTGTTCTGCTTTCTGTGAGACATCTCATGAGAGTCTTCTTCATAGCAACATTTTGTGTACTTTAAGTGTCATCATTTCCTTCTTCTCCAAACTGTTAACCCTCTAACTATTTTGCTTGCTACATTTTTCATCCAAAACTTCTGAGTTTTCATTTATTCTTCTATTTATGATTTTTAAGGTCTCTTCTAATCCAAACCGTTTATGATTCTCTCATAGATTCTCTTAATTAAATCTTAAAACGGGGTACTGGAAGACTACACTTCAATAAACACTAGCAGAACCCAGAAAATCAGTTCTGATCAGATTTGAGCCAAACTCCATTGTGTGTGTCTTGGAAGCAGAGGAAGTGATCAGTAGCAAAAATATACATAGGGTGGAGAGGATATTTCTGAATACTGCTGCAGTTAACAGCAAATGAATGACACAACATCTACCTTAATGTCTGGAGTAACAGATCTTTCTGACACTTCACAACAAATTAGTCATGCACAAAGATTACTGTTCTCCTTAGGGGATTCAGGGCTTGGATTTCTTCAGTTTGTTTGCTGTAAATATTGCAGAATAAAATTTAATATAAGGCTATGTCCAACCTATTATACCTGGGTTTATAACAGTCATTTAAATTGAATGGATTTGATTGAATTAATTGAAATTATTTAGTCCATTTTAGCCTTGCAGAGATTATTTGTAAATATTTCATGGGAAGTACATAATATTTCAGAGAAATCTTGTGGTTCATTTAATTTGGTCAAGAAAGATATTCCTATCTGCTAATGTGTTTGAAGTTAGAAATTATGGAGTAAATTTGCAATGCCACCGAGCCTGGGTTTTCATTTTCATTGATACAATGAAAATGTGGATGCAGATTTTATAGCAATCCATTTCACAAACTGGTTACTGAGGGAACATATTAATACTGAGGCTCACAATTATATGACTTGTAGGCATGAAAGAACAGCCAGGCAACTTTAAAGTTGCAACTCAACAGGACTGTAGAATCACATAAAAAGAGAACAGGGTTTTATTTCTGGCATCAAAGAGACTGTTTACAATCCAGATATTTACTTGTGGAAGCCCTTCTTGGTGGGTAGATATGGAAAAGGCAAAGTAGTTGTACTCATCATATTTTGTAGTAAATGTCACTAAATGTAAGTCAGTCCAGTAAGCAAAAATATGTATGCCTTGAAAAGTGTGTGCTTTAGCACATAGAACTATAAATAATGAGTGCTATGTGGGAATAAGCGTCTCTTTTTAAAAAATACATCACACAGATGATTGAATGGGAATAAATTAAAATATTAAATAAATTAAAGAAGGAAATCAGAAGTTAAGACAAAAGGGAGAAGGAGAGAACTAGATGGAGAAAGATTAGCATCCTAGCTACAGCTATTGCTCACCAGACTGAGTGACTTAAAGTTTTCATCTTATTGCACACAAGACATTTTCTTCCTTTACTTCAGCTGATGTTGCATAGGACCATAAATAAATAGGTCAACTTTACACATCAGCTCAGTTGTCCTTGTTCAGTGGGACATGGGAAAAAATTCAGTACTTCTAAAATGACACCACAAATCTAGATATAATCATATATTTTGGGAATTGTATTAGAAAATTTGAGCTACTGTGAAATCATGTATGAATAAAACATTATAGGAAGAGTGAGCAAATATTTCATGTACTGAAAAAGTGTTGGCATGCATACACTTTAATAAAGATTTTTATTTTTATTTCTGCAGAACATGTTTAGAAGGACCATTAATTTCACTAACACGGATTTAGCCCAGATCACATTTTACTCCACAAGTAATTAAGAAACCATTTCATATCTCCCAGCTCCACTATCTAATCCATTATCCTTCCTTAGCCTGACATTCTTTATGTAGGGAATATATTTGAAATAACATGTAATATACTGCTGTGTGTTCATGATGGTGAGTTTTATGTTATTACCATGGGCAGAATACCAGGCACTTATGATGAAAACATGTTTAGTAAATTAGCCAGACAGATAGCAGAGGCTTCTTGGCAGCAATGCTCTTTTGCTTATTGGTTTTCAGTGTACCAGGAGTACTTCTAAATATCAAATAGGAAAAGTTTTTATGCCAGAAAACCTATTTCTGCCATCTAAAAATTGAAACAATAGACAATTTAAAGCCGTAAACTTTGCTGGGTTTTGACTAGAAGTGTTTCTTGTCAGGTACTTTTCTAGTAACATGAAAACAAGACTTATTTGGTATTTCAGTACTCTAGGAGCCATGGTACAAATCTTAATATTAAAATTATATATATTTAAGGGACATTGAAAGATCGATTTTTATGTTCCATCCTTGTGCCAGTTCAGGAACATGTACTTTGTTTGCATTTAGCAGCACTCCTGGAAATACAGGGATATTAACAAGGACAGCAACTAGAAAACAGCAAAAATCACTGACCTTAAGTAACATTCTTGGCATATGACTTGTCTTTCAAAGATAGACCATTTCTGCCTTTGAATTGTTCACTCTCAGTGATTTTAAAATATATTGATGGTTGTTGCAATTTCTGCAGGAGGTAGCATTCAGATGTTGATTTGATCCAACTTCCATGTGTATATAAATGTGTACAGAAAAAAAAAAGGAAAATAATCTACATAATGTTTGAATATTTGAAAACATTTTGCCCTTATACACACCTAAATGTATTGCTAACTCAGAACTCAGTCTTGGTTAAATACCTTTTAGTTCCCATAGGTGTGTGCAATTTCCAGCTCATGTTTTTTCTTGCAGAGATTTCTATAGACAGGTGGTGAATCTTAGGAACAACTTCACATTTCCTAAATAGGCTTACAGCTGTTTGAGGTTTTGGATATGATTCATGGAGACAGGCAACCCCTGGATCCCACAGATAAATTATTGCTTGCATTAGTCTGGGTTAAAATTGTACCTTATAGGATGGTCATAAACATTAGTCAATCTACTCACTGAAAGTATTAAGTAACATACTGGCTTTGACATGCACGTTCATATTTCTTGATCCACCTTATAGATATGCCCATGTGTGGACACAAAATGAAATCGCAGTTATTAGCAGGCAACAATTTTCTTCTTCTAAACACTAAAACATAACTCACATATTATTAGATATATTGTCTGAAATCTTAGCCCACTACTGGTTTTCTCATTACTGAACAAACCTGCTGAACCATATCTGTTCAAATCAGAAAATTAGGGCATTTTTCTGGGGTTTGCTGATGACTTCCCAGCAGCTGAGTACACCATTGAATGGATGGTTTCTCTTTATTTTACTTAAGAGCCATTGAATCATTCTTCATATTGCTGTGACCACATCAGTGTAGGTTTAAAAAACAGAAGGCTGCAAACTATTCATGATTTCATGAAATATCTAGTTTGCCTGCTGATAAATGTTACAGACAGTAAATGCCTCTTTTAACACCTTTTACCAGTGCAAATAAGCTACCTTTATTAATATCCTTTGGAAATGTTTTCCTGTTCTACTGGACATTCATGAACATATTTTGCAAAGAGACAAGAAAGGAAAAGTGTTTGAGTTACTAAAAGGTGTTTAGGCTTCCTAACTAAAATCATGTTATCATTCTATATGCTCCCTTTAAATTAATTAATGAACAGACAGCTGACAAGCTAAGAGCAAGGCTAAAAAATTGGGAATTACTAACAGAAAGCAACTTAAAGGCAATTTTATACATCTTGGCTACAGAAAATCATAAAATCCTACCTGTGCCATGACAGTTGCTTAAACATTTTGCAGAATAAAACAATTTATGCATAAGAGAATATGAATACAAATGTAACTGCACTCAGAAAACTGTAAAATTAGAAAAAATGAATTTAAATTGAAGCCAGAAGTATGGAGACTTCCTATTGTCCTTTTTTTCCAGAGAGGGACTGCTTTTTCATATGTGCATATCATCAGGGAACCTTAGCCTCTCCATAGATGTAGGAGTCTGCCTCATTTTGTCATTTTCAGGCCAGTCAAAGAAGGTGAGCTTTTCATATTTATGACAAACACTTTTGCTACTGATTAGTGATTCAGAGCTCTGTCACTACTTGCAAAATTTTATTATTAGTTTTTCCAATGTGTACACAGCTTTCCATTGGTTTGTGTTGCTATGGAAAATGGGAAAATTTAAACTGTCAACTACAATTGACAGAAGGAAAAGGGAAGCTAGACACGAAAAATTCAAGTCAAAATAGGAAGAGGACTGAAAGTTCCTTCAATTTCTTATAATCACAGTGGTTTCTCTGGGAAGAGACATTTTTATCCGGATCCCATTTCAAGTCCCCTGCCATGGACAGGGACACATTCCACTAGACTGGGTTTCTCAAAGCCCCATCTAACCTGGCCTTGAAGATTTCCAGGAATGGGGCACTCACAGCTCCTCTGGTTAACCTCTTCCGTTGTCTCATCAACCTCACAGCAAAGAATTTCTTCCTAATATCTAATCTAAACCTAGTCTCTTTCAGTTTGAAGCCATTCCCCCTTGTCATGTCACTACACACCCTTGTAAAAAGCCCCTCTCCACCCTTCTTGTAGGCTTCCTTCAGGTTGTGGAAGGCTGCAGTTAGGTCACCCTAAGCCTTCTCTTTTCCAAGCTGAACAATCCCAGTTCTTTCAGCCTTTCCTCACAGGAGAGGTGTTCCATCCCTCTGATCATCTTGGTGGCCTCCTCTGGGCTCTCTCCAACATGTCCATGTCCTTCCTGTGCTGGGACTCTAGAGCTGGATGCAGCACTGCAGGGGGGATGTCACAGGAGCAGAGCAGAGGGGCAGAATCCCCTCCCTCCCCTGCTGCCCACACTGCTTTGGGTGCAGCCCAGGACACGTTTGGCTCTCTGGGCTGTGAGTGCTCACTGCTGGGTCATGCCCAGCCTCTCACCCACCTGCACCACCAAGTCCACAGCAGGGCTGCTCTCCATCTGTTCATCCCCAGCCTGGACTGAGAGCAGGGGCTGCCCTGGCCCAGGTGCAGAACCTTGCACTTGGTCTTGTTAGACCTCATGAGATTTCCATGGACCCACTCCTCGAGCTTCTCCACGTCTCTCTCAATGGCATCCAATCCTTCACGTGTGTCAACCACACCACTCAACTTGGTGTCATCACAAACTCACTGAGGGTGCACTCGATCCCTTTGTTCACGTCAGTAATGAAGATATTGAATAGCACTGGTCCCAGTATGGACCCCTGAGGGACACCACTTGTCACTGATGTCCATCTCTCTGAGCCACTGATCACTACCCTCTGGATGCAACCACCCATCTACTTTCTCATCCATCTAAGAGGCCACATCATCAAATCCATTGCTCTCCAGTTTAGAGGAAGGGATGTTAGGGGGGATGATGCCAAAGAGTTTACAGATATCCAGATAAACTATATCCTCATCCTCTCACTTGTCCAATGATGGAGTCATTCAATCACAGAAAATCACTGGATTGGTCAGACAGCACTTGCCCTTGGTGAAGCTGTCTTGAATCACTTTCTGGAAGCTGAGTAGACCAGAAATTGAATATTGCCTCTTTAAGACCAACATTTTTCCTTATTTCAAGTAAGGTGAAGCATTTGTAGTAGTTAACCTAGTGAAACAGTTCCTGGTGTTGTGCTGAGTTCAGAATGAGTATAATGACCAGAGGTTCAAATTCTTCCTTATCCAGAAAGGAGTTAAGAGAACAGTACTATCCAAACATAAGAGGCAAAGTTTGGGCCTCAAAAGGAAACTGAAGCTGCATTCCTGCTGGGAAAAAAGAACCAAACCAACTTACTAAAAATACTTTTGTCACAGCAAAAGTGCTTCTTGCAGAGTAAGGCCAAGGGCAGTTTTGGGCCTCTAGGAGAAAGGGAATGCCAGCAGCAGTGAAAGCCACTCTACAAGCCCCCCTAATGCATAATTTTGAAGAGCCAGCTTTGGTTTCCTTCCCCAATATTTCAGATTTCACATGTAATTTCACAACACTTTGTTTTTCTTTTCAGAAAAACAACACAGTGTTTTGTTTAAAAACTATCTGAACTGAGGGCAAAATGGCAGCTTTAATTATAAATGTCCTGCCTCTTTTTTGATTTAAAATACTTCCTGATGAACTATAAAGACATTTTGTGCCTCGATAACATGAGTACTGTATTCATTGTTTTGAATGACTTAGATAACAGAGGATTGTCTGAGCATCTGTAATTTGAAAAGCATATGAGAAAACATTCTCTAAGGAGTAATATCATATCTTTAGGTAAAAAAGCTCATTTAAAATAAAACTTCCAGCTAATTCCTGCACATTAGTAGTAGTCAGATCTCAAGATAGTCAGTAGATATGAAGGCAGAAAGTCCAATAAAAACAGCAGAATAGGCACAAGTTCTTTGTAAACCCAGTATTATCCAAAGCCAAAAGAAAACTACACTGCTCTCACTACTTATGAAGCATTTCAACTCTTAAAAAAGCAAAATAGTGCTGTAGCTTAGATGTTGCACTATCATCAAACAGCTGGGTTTGCAGGGTTTTTTTACACTGGAGATAAAGAGGGAAGTATCTGCTGCTGTTTTTAGGAACTTGCTCTTTTCTGCTGTTTACCTCTGTACTATTGCTAAACAGCAAGTTCTCCAAAGGAATGAGATTTCTGATAGAAAACCATTGAAAAATAAAGTCATGGTTAATATATCAAGGGAAAATTAAAAAAAAAAAAAAAAAAAAAAAAAAAAAAAAAAAAAAAAGAACCAAACTTGGTGCAAAGACAAAAAAGGATAAATTAAGAATTCCTATTAAATTGGTCTCAAGCTAGCAAAATTTATTCTCAAGCCTGAATTTGAACTCACTGTGTTATAAACCTTCTTCTAAGGGACAACTGTGGTAGAAAGGATCAAATCACTGACACAGAAAGAGATTGTTGACCATCCAACCCATCCAAGAACCTGATACTGTGACATGAAGAAGAGGAAGAAGAGTAGAAGGGGTGAGATGAAGTAGCTGCCATATGGCAGAGTATCATCCTCCAGGAGTCTGAAGAAATTATAAGAGGTTAGTGCAGAAGTGGTCCTCTAAACTCACCAGAAGCCCTCTGCTACATTATACTAAGCCTCACAGGCCCATACACAAAAATTGTATTTATTGTGGATAGTTGTAAGATGGTAACAGACATGAATTTCCAAAGTGCTAACCTCTTATTGCCACCAGCTGACTTTACAAGGCTTGTGGATGCTACATGGTTAACTGAGAAGTTAAACTATACTAAGAAAAGTGCAGCTATATATTTAAATAAATAAATAAATAAATAATTTAAAAAGCTGTCTACTTTCACACATACCAGTATGGAAATGGTTCCAAGAGGTGTGCTTGAAGAATATTTGCCACATAGAGAATGTCGCATTTCAGTACCAGAGATCTTTACTCTGTTTTTAAAACCCCATGAAAATATTTCCAAAAAATGGTGCGGAGGAGTGTATCGGAACAAGGAAAAACAGAGGAGAGACAATGAGGAAAAGGTTCCTAAAAAGAGACAAAATTACACATTATTTTACTTCTTGAACTTTTATTTAAATTAAGACTTTTTATACTATCAAATACCATTTTGCTGTCCTGTCAGCTACAAGTGCCATTCTTGCTAAATGGATTGTATAGGAGTGAGGTATGAGTTTGTCCAACAGTATACAGTCTTCTTGCATTTTCTAACCTGATTACTTTTCTAACATGTTCTACCAAAATCAATTCTGTAAAATCACCAGTTTTAGTTTCAAATATTACTTTAATATGCAAATATTTGGAAAAAAGTTCCCAGTCTGCTTGTACTGCCTTTCGATCAGAAGAGGAATTTTTAAATATATATCCAAGTATCCCCAAATGAACTTTTGTGTAAGGATTAAGTAAAGAAAATATGAGGACATGCGTTATTGTTCCTGTAACTAATAAAGCAAGTAAATACTAAATTTCTCTCTCTCCCTCTTTTATTTTTGGCTCTTCAAATCATGTTGCCTCTCATAACGATACTAGCCACATATACCTTCATTTTTTCCAGTTGTGTAGCTGTGTGACTACAGAGACACAAGTAACAGGCACACTGCTTACACTGTTGAATCACATTTAAATAATCACACTTTAAAATGTACAACCTTTGCAAGCAATACAGTAGAGGAAAAAATGCCATTTCAATGCACTAAACCAGTGTGATAGTATCACTGAATCTTGGGGTTTTCCTGCACAGGGCCAGGAGCTGAACTTGATCCTGATGGGTCCCTTCCAACTCACATATTCTATGACTGCGTGATTCTCTCAAATATACCAGGCACCACAGTTCCATGCTGTTGCAGCAGTGGAGCACTGCACTGCTTTTCCCATGTAACTTGGCAACAGAGGCACTTTGTGACAGATGTGTTAGCCAATGAGGCCTATAAATCCCCAAAGCATTGCCTGGATATTTTGGTGAATATAACCCTCCCTTGAAAACTGAGAAGACCACTAGAGTCTTCTTAAGGAGTGAAGTCATCGCTAAACCCAGGTTTCCATGGTTAAAAAATATTTACAGTTCATTTGCCTATATTCAAATATATGTATAAACTTCTTCCCAACCAATGAGAGATTCTGAGCTAATATATAACATCTTTTACTAATTCCCAAAACCTGCAAAAACACATCTATTAAGAGAAGGGAAATGGTTGAAAGTGAACTTCCACATTAAGAAATATACTTGGAAAATAATATTTTCAATTATTTCATCCCATCTAAATACACTAACCATCTAATAAGACATCCAAGGTGATTCTGGAACTGAAAAAAATTTAAAAAGATTGATTTCTTGTTTATTGATTCCTATGTATTAACAATGGAGAATGACTACACATTAATATCAACCTAGGAGGCAGCCCGGGAAGAACCACAGCTGCAGCTTGATTCTAAAAGCATCTACTCTAAACAGACAAGATAGACTCCTGAATGGTTTGAAAACACAAACATTATTCCTGGAGTGGAAGCAGATCTCAGACTGGTGATAGTGTCAGAGAGAGTGGTGGTACTTGGGAGGAAAACATTAAGTAAAAGCAAAGATAAGAAAGGGGACATTGAAAGGAACGGGGGATAATGAAACAGCATTAGAGGAGAGGCAGCTGTGGCTCAGATGGAGGAGAGTTAGTGGTAGATACAGGTCCAAATCTCTCCTAGCATGGAATGTCTCCAATCCTCACAGGACTCTTTTTGGGCTACATCTGGAGCTACCCTTGTAGCTCAAGTTTCTGGCTAGGTCTTGTCTCTGAATTTCTCCCTGGAGGATGGGTAGAAAAGGAAGAAGATGACCTGAATTTTTAGGTTTCCCAAAACTTTCTTTTGAATGGTTCCAGGGTCAGAATGATACTTGGGAGTTCAGGAGTTAACAGCTGGGCCCTGTCATACCCCTTCTCCTCCAGGACAGCTGCCCATGACGTTTGATAGAAATGTGGTTTATACCTCACACAAAGTCTTTCTCTCACCACGCAGTTACTACAAGGCCTGTTTATTCCACTGTTATAGCATATTCCCTCCTTTGCATTTTTCTGTTCCCGCCCATAATTTATTCATAACAGATGACATTGTTACAGGACAATTGTATGGTAAAGGTGTTTTCAGCCTTTGTAAAAGCTCTAAAACATGTGCAGAAAGCCCATTATTATCCTAGGTTTGTAAAAAGCCCCCCCTCCCTCTTTTATTGTTTCCTTTTGGTATCCTTCCATATAGTAAAGTCTACATACACATCACACAAATATTTAGGACCCCAAGCTCTCAAATGTAATCCATGCCTGTTCATTTTCTTTACACAGAGTAAGGCTGTGATTAGACATGAAATAACTGTAGATAATAAATCTGCTCCCAAGGACTGAGTAATCTTATTACAAGTGGGAAATGATGATTTACTCATCAACATGTGGAGTGCCTTAAAAGTTCTGTAATAGCCAAACTAATGTAGAGAGGCAGGGAAAGTCTGATTGAAGAAAAGAGGGAACCTCTGGTGATGTTTTACATATGTAGAGACTTATGTTGGAAAGAAGAAACCCTTGAAAATAGGCTAATTATAAAAATATTTGGGATGTGAGGTCTGCATAAGTATTTCCCATTAATATAGCAGATTTGTTTGACTTATAGAGGCAAATATAGAGGCAAGAACATACATTGTATGTTGTGAGAAAAGGACATAAATTCACCTGGAAGTGCATTTTCTTTCTATTTGGAAAACTTCATGGTGAGGTGTCAGTCTGGTGTTACATGAAATGCAAGATTTGCCTCCAAAAGGGTGTTCTTTTTAGCTAGCTGTGGGTGTGCTAGTGTAATTCTTTGGGACAAAAGGAAATGTATGCAATTTCCCAGAGAGAGAATCAGTTTTTCTCCCAAGATCTTTTCTTCTTTGCATGATTCAATACAATGCCTAGAATGAAAGCTGTTTCCACTGGGATGGAAGATGTAATATCAGTTGAACAGAACATGTAATTGTTGACACTGAGTATGGTTTTAAGAAACAGGATTGCCAAACTAGGATGCTGAATTGTCAGATTTTTTCTATTTTAATCTATGAAATGTGTGTACATTTTCTTGATTTTAATTAGGACAGCTCTAAGCTGTTCTTTGTGCTTTTTTGCTGTCTTTTTTTTTAAATGACTGGCTGTGGAGAAGTGTTTGCTTTCAGGGGTCAGAGGTGGTATTCATTCATCAACAGTTCAGGAACTGTAATGTAGTTTTTTATTGGAAAATAAAACATCATGAGCATCTCTCCCAAAGCTAAATTAAATGCTGGCTTTATACCTGTCATCCTACATCTTTCACTCAGTAATCACAAAGATGTTCTGAGAGCTGCTAGTATTTGAGCTAGTTTATAAGCCTTGAATATTTGAATTGTTCTTCATTCTGGCCAAATGGAAGAAACCATTGAGGTCCTTCCTGGAAAAAGATGACTGGGGCCCTCAAAACCTGAGCTCCAGATGTCTGCAATGCCTCAGCAGAGGTTGAGTAACATTGGGGAAATCATCTCCACAAACTGGTGAGAGTACCAGAACTGGGTTGTTTTTGGGTTGAAACTGGATACTTTATCGGATTGAGAAAGAAAATAAAGATATAGACTCTACCATTTGCAAAAATCAGTCAAATTTTATTAACTTTCAAGGTAAATATGAAACCTTTGTTCCTCTGTAGCAAAGAGCAAAATTCTGAATTACTTTTAGTCCAGAAAGATATCTCCCTCATGTTTGATAAAAATACATATTAAAAGATAAAAACGATGCAGCAGTGGCAAGGCAAGTACCAAAGAAAAACAATGACCAGAAAAATGAATTAATGTTTTCAGCAAATTGAGATCAAGTTAAGAATTGACAAAGGCAGTATTTTAATAGCTTCCCATTAAGTAAACAATCAGGAGCACTTAAAACCAGGGAAGTAGACAAGACAATGTCATTACCATGACAGTCCTGGAGCTCGCCAGTATGTTCCAGAGGAAGCAGAAAAAAGCAATTCAAGGGACAGAAGGTACACTTCTAAGTTTCATCTCATGATGTAGACTATATGTCTGTAGATGGCTGAGCTAAATACTGTCCTGAAGCTGCTTACAGCACCGTGATGAATGCAAAAATAGTTTAGAAATTTGGAAGGTGTTTTATTTAGTTATTTTTAAGAGCATGCTGAACCAATACAGAGTACAGAAGGATATGCTGGCAATCACAAGTATGAACTCTCTTGCTTATGAAATAGAAAAATGTGCTGTAAATAAATGTCTGAGAAGCCCTGGTGCTTACTGTTTAAACACTTGATCTGGGCTAGGAAATAAATAAATAAATAAATAAATAAATATTGTTACTCTTTTCCACACTTGTGGGTAGAATGCTCTCACAATATTTCCAGTACTTTATGCCCATGGCTTGGTCATAGACCACAAGTGAAACTTTTCCATGAGCATTTTGGAATTTCCACTTTTGCACAAAATTGGGAAATGCAGTCATCATTAGCACAAGAGGAAAAGAAAGGAGTTTCAAGAAATTTTGACCAAACTCCTGCACCACAAAATGGTTTGAGACTTTGAGTTATTTTGTGTTCACACAGTGTGTGTCCCCTGCAGCACTCCTTAACTGGTTGTTGTGACTACACGAGCACAGCATCATCCATAATCAGAAAAACCTGAGGACTTCAGTACAGATAGGATCTAGAGCATTCATAGAAAAGAAGTGTCTGAGGCTGTTCCACAGAGGTCCCACAGGACCTCAGAAAGTGAAGTAATTGTGGAGTGATCACAGTGGAGTCTGTCTGGGGAGTGGAGGGCAACATGTGAGAAAGACAGGACAGCTACAGTGATGGAGCAGGAACAGGGAAGGTCTTTGTTTTGTCTGGCATCAGAGCTACTGTTGGGAGCTTTGGTCAGACTTCTTGGACAGCCAAGGGAGAGAGAGAGAGGTCATTCTCCTTCTGCTTGCTTTTCCCCATTTGGCTGGCTATACCCAGCTCCCATGGTATGTGGACAGTACAGAGGAAGCAACAGCCCATGTGAGCACCACAGGACTGCAAGGCTCTTCCTGCTCTTGGCACACCTACAGCAAGCTTCACCCACACCATGTACCATGGGCAGCTGAGCTGTGCTGCTGGCACTCCCTCTGATGACCATCCTGGATGCTCTGAGTATCATGGCCTCCATGGCTTCCTCCCTTTCTCTTTTTAGGGTCAGGTAGTATGACATCCTCCAGCAATGGCAGGTTTCAGGGACTGTCCCTGTACTACTTTCTTGAGAAAACAGCATAGAAGCAGGTGGTTGGAAGGTGCC
Source organism: Sylvia atricapilla (assembly GCF_009819655.1). Classification (NCBI taxonomy): domain Eukaryota; kingdom Metazoa; phylum Chordata; class Aves; order Passeriformes; family Sylviidae; genus Sylvia; species Sylvia atricapilla. Next base: position 43,173,253 of record NC_089144.1, read on the forward strand.
TCAAGAGGGCAGACGTTCAGCTCATCCTCATATTTGGGGACAGCTTCAAGGGTACCTACACCGTACAGATATCTATGCATTTGAATGAATGTATCTTAGGTGCTTAAAGGGATTCTGAAATTTCTCTAAGTAACCATACATGTTCTCAGTTAATGACTGATCTAAATCTGTCCTGACACAAAATAAGCCAGTTTCTGCACATCCTATTCCCTGTGATCCAGGAACATAATCACTCACTGTTCTCCATGCAACTGTCTTGGCATACCTGTTATCATTTGCTTTTTTGGCTTCTTATTTCCAGACTAAACAGACCCACTTCTCTCAGCTTTTCCACATAAATCTTATTTTCTGACTGTCTGTTTAATAGAAGACCAGATTAGAAGCTTAACTTTGAAATCCAGGACTAAGCTTCTATTATCTACATACTAGAAATAACAAGGCAATATAAAACATTGCAAGACAAGTGACAGAAATTTCAGAAGGGAGTTTCATATCTAAAAAGCTTTTATCTGTAAAAAGACTTAGTGCTTTGAATAGTTTCAAATGGGTAAGTGGTGAATATACCAGGAAACTTTGGAACCACCATGTTTACTATTGTGAAAAATAATCTCTCAAATTCCTTTCTCACTCTAGAGCTCTCCAGACAATTTCAATTGCATGAAGTAAGGGAAACTTACATCTTAGAGTAGAAAACTGAAAAGATGCATGATCTCATAAGTTCCTACTCAATCTGTCCCAATGTTTCACATATTACAGCAAGTCTCTTGCTCAGAATTTACAAGAGATACTTCACACTTTGTGGCACAATTGCGCTTGTTGCTTCACCAAGAGTGGTGTTTGTCACTGGTGCTGCAACTAGTGTCAGCAGTTAGTTGTACTGGCACTGTAGAGCATTTGCTGTTTCATAATGTCAACCAGGATGTGCAATTTTACCCATTTGAGATCACTTTTCACCCTTTTTTTTTGATCTTGATCTTGCCTAGAAACCATGAACAGCAAATGGCAAGTGTGCCCATTTCGGCAAGAGTAGTTTCTCCTAGGTTGTAAGCACCTACCACCACAGTTAATTCTGTGTTTCTTCAGGAGTCTGGGTGTTAACCTAATATTTCTCTTTCTAAGGTAATGTAGTTATTATTGGGAGACCTAATTACTTCTACTTCCAGTATACCTTTTACTGTGATGAGGTGTTAAGGTAATAGGGAAAGGTCTACAATTTACTTCCTAACAAGGTTTTTGGGATAAATCACAAATATGTAGATAATATTATAGTAGCTATAGCAAATTAAAAGGCTCAAAAGAGAAGAGTAATTGGGGGCTGCCACATTTCTCTTCAGTCTTGATGTACTGGTGTGTGTATTAAGTAATGTACTCAAGATGTGTTGAATCTACTTTCAATGCGCATTTTACAATATTAGCTTTTGCAGAGTAAATCTGATTATTTCAGGACAGTGCCAAGGAGCACAGCTGCTCACTTAGGAAGTAGATGTGAAAAGGGTCCAGAGCTTTTCAGATCCATGTATGTGTATTGCACCATGTAGCTGCTTAGAAACATACCCGAGACATTTGGATGTATGGCAGACTGGATGGAATTTCTGACTGAGAGCAGCCACATCTCATCTACCAGCACTATCAAACAGCTGTTTACCTTACAGAAAATCAATATAACCCATACAAACACTTCCAGACAATTTTCATTTTTGAAAAATTGATATTGTAGGGAAAATACAAATATGTGGTCTTTCTCCTTCTTCATCTTCTTCTCCCGAAAAGTTTCCCTTTCATTTGTCTATTTTTTCCAGTTGTTTCCTCTATCTCCCCCTCTCCTTCCTTTGCTCCATCCCTCCTTGAAGAACTCTGCTGAATCTAGCTAGCACATAATAGGAGATTGTTCTTTTTAGCATCCTCTGTTGCAGAAGATGCTAGAAATAACACAGGTTCTGAAGTTTTCCTGGACTGTGGAGCTGTCATTCAAGCAGGTCACATCTAGGACTTCATTGCATCTTTTTCAGTCAGTTTTCTTTTTTTGCTTGGTTTATCCGATCCATGCACCTCCAAGGACTTTCTCTGCTCACGATATCTCATCTAGGCCACCAGCATGCTTCCAGTTGTCCATGCCTTACCTTTAAATGACCTTCTTTTCTAATGATTAAAGCCATATGATCTTTCTCTCTCTTTTTCTTACTTAGCCCAATTTCTGACAAAACTGGAGACAGGAGGAGGGCACTGTTGACCCTTGACCAGTTTCTGTAACCCAGAACACATCTGGGAAGGAATAGCAGAGTGATCTCTGGTCTCAGCCACATCTGACATTCCCCTACCTCCCCCGCCTGTTTCCTTCCTCCTGCTACCCTGAATTCCCAGCCCCCTCCTTCACCCTTTACTGCTCTCTGACTTTTAATTCCTTTTATTATTCTCTGTGGAACTCCTCCTTCTTTCCCAAAGCTGCTGCTGGATATTCGTCCAACATTTCCCACCCAGCACATGCATCTTGTACTTTCTTTTCACAACCAGCTTCTATTTAGCTGGAAGACTGATTATCTTTCTCATGCACATATACTCCCTTCAGCAGAGCTGCATTTTAGTGAAATGCTTGCAGAGGTTTCTCAAATTTCAGTCAAGAGCAAGGTTCAGATTTACATTGCTTGGGTGTGACATGGAATCAGCAACCAAAGTATGTTCCCTTGAGCAATCAAGTTCATATAACCCTTGGCTCATGGGCAGATACTTGTTGGGGTATTCTGCCTGCCAGTGCTCGCTTTAATTCATCTGGTGCCTTACAGCTAAGCATAATTCTCTGCAAAGACTAGCCTCTTTTCTTTTTCTCTTCTTGTTTTCCTCCTTGCTTTTTTTTCTTTTTTCTTTTTTCTTAATGGCTTTCTTGGTCCTGTTTTCCATGGAAGCAGCAACTTTGCACTGAGCATATAGGAGATCCGGGGATAGGAGCGAAGCCAGGCTTTGCTCCCTGGTCAGTTACATAGTGATTCACATGAAGACACAGCAACAGGTTTCATGGTGTTTTATTCAGAAAGTTGTAACTTAAGAAACTTATGCTTATTGAACCAGTTCTGGACCACAAAGCCAATCTTGCATCATGAGAAATTCTAGACAAGACCAGAAAGAGTTTATGGTCTTACATTAAAAAAACCCCAACTTGCAGACGTAAGGAGTTCTCCACCTTAGTTACAACAAAACTGGCAATGTTCTATAATAAAGCACTTGAGGGTTCTGGCAGTCACAAAGCAGAAACATAAATGGAGTCCTGTTCTTCTAACATAAGCACTATAAAAACAGTTCTACTGTAATGGATAAAAGAGCTGCTAGATGAGAGCGTCTTTGAATAAGAAATCTTAGACCACATTGGACTACTCTATTGTCTCATAACAACTACTTTCAGAAAACTCACAGCATGGATGGGTTATGCCAAGTAGGACACTTTATGATGATCTGCCACTATCACTGCCTTCCCTTTGTGATCCAGGACTGGGAACACCGGCTGCAAGAGAGTCCTCTCTCCTTCTTCTTAATGACTCACAGATGACTTTGCTGGCATTTCCTGCAGTTCCTCCCAGAAGTTTACGAAGTGTTTAGGGTTCAATTATTGCTGAATCAATGCATCTTCATTCAACAGGAAAAGCAAAATGCACTTCTATTATCGTTTTGCACTGAGGTTAATTAAAAACAGCTCTTCAGCTGGCTACAGCCAGTTGTGTTTTGTCACGTTTTGCAGTGGTATCTGAAAGCAGTGGTCCTGCTGATGTACACATATATATGTATTCTGGGGCCTCGCTCCCTCATGGCCTTAAATTCACCCAGACATTCATGTCAAGGACAACATATCTTTCCACAGCAGATGTGGTCTCATTTCTGAAAGACCCAGAAAAATCTTGCTGCAAAAGAGCAGGTCCTGATATTCTTATTTCACAATTGTGGCACCTCAGCTACAGAAAGTCACCTCCAGTATTGCCCTCAGATGGGGCTGACTGGCTTAGAATATTCCTGAACGCTTCCCATTAAATGGCAATCCAGAAATAAAATTTTAAAAACCCCAAATATTTCACCACGTCTTTTTTAGGGTTACACTAGCAGGTTGTTTTTTTTTCAGAAATATCAAGCTTCCACAGTGCTGTGGTAGCTTTTTTCAGAGGTCCTGCATAAGAACCAAAACCTTAGCTTGTACAGTTCCCCCACTGCCTTCTATCTGGTTTCCTTGATGGTTGTTGGATATTTGAAAATGTCTGCTGAAACTCTAATTATAACTGCAGTAAACATTAAAGACTTCTGCAGTTAAATTGCTTGCATAGCACTGATTTGGTTTGGTTTTTTTTTTTTTTTATATGAAAACAACAAACATTCCACAGCCAATTATACATACCTTAAATAAAGTTCAGAGCAGAGAAAGACCCTGATCACTGATGGTATTTAACTCCCTTTAAGCAGCCAAATCACAGAACTACAGATGCAGATAAAGAAAGGCTGCCAGTAATCCACAAAAATGCTGAAAACAAATCCTTGGTCAACCCATTGATCTAGTATCTGTCCATAGTTCATATAATAAAGGCTGCTGCTTGTTGTTTCTCCAGAGTGCTAGTTTTACACATGGGATAATGGTGAAGGTTACTTAAAATGAAGACTGTCCCTTCAAAGACAATCTCACTGATTTTTGTCCTGAGAGGTGTTGATTAGCCTCTGTTTGACAGCGAGGAAAATCTTCTACCATCCAAGCTCATATGATGAAAGGCATGATGAGCATTAAGGGAGTGGTTTCAAGAATAAAACTGCAAAAGATCAAAAGGACACCGTTTGGATTTGTCTTTAGTTGGGGCTTGACTTGGATTCTGCTAACAAAGAACCTCTTTGATCTAGAATCTTTTGTAACTGCAGAGAAAAAAGTGCAAGGAAGAAAATATTCATTTTAATTACTTTTCTCTGTTCCTCTCCCCTGCCTCAGGAAAGTGAACAATGCAGATTGTGATGTAGTTCTGGAAGTGAAGATGTGTACTGTATTTCCAAGTTCCTTTTTAAACCTATATTTCTAGTAACCAGCCACAAAAGTTATAAAAAGTCAAAAAAACCCCTGGGTTTAGGCTCATGCTAAAATGAAAGACTGATTCTCTAGAAATCCATGATTTCTAAAGCAAACTGTGCCAAGTGTAATTTTACATCCTTGCTGATTGTCCTCTTTCTCCAGTGCAGTCATTCATTTGCTCTATCACATGTTCCAAATTGTAAGAACAGTATAAGTTACATTTATCAGAACGCTTCTGGCTTGTGACTGTCAATGACTACTTGGGTTTCTGTGGAAGTTTCCATAACTTTTTTTTTTTCTCTGTTCCAAAAGACATTGCCTATTTTTATTTTCAAAAAGGAACTGAAGTGTTATTCCTCTAATTGTAGAAATCATTACTGTGTCATCCAGACTTCATTTTTCTGCTTATGAAGAACTACCTGGAAGGTATCCCTTTTTTGTCAAGGGTGGCTTTAACTGGCCAGTAAATCTAAATAGGAGGCACTTGATTTTCCAGGGATTTGAGCGACACAAACTTGGAGTCTTTGAATGGGATAGGGCTGAGGCAGATCCTCTACTCCACCCACTTTATAAGTATGATTTATTAGTAATTTTTTTCCAGTAAAGCTTCCACTGCAGATCAGAAGGTATCCTGTTTTAGTTTTAGAAATTCCAAGAAATTTAATCCGTAGCCTTTAGCCTCAGTGAGACAGAAGACAGCTTTCTCTAAAAACAGAGTAACAGATGCAAGAGACTTCCACCAGGGCCTCAAAGTCATTATACTTTAAATTACATAAAGGGGGAAAAATCCAGCTTTTAAAATAAAGCCATACAGGCTTTCTTCTCATACTAGGAATGAGTTGGATAAAAAAATCCAGGGAAGAACTTGATTTTCTTTACACTTGGAAGCCCCAGTTGTTCTATAAAATCTCTTGCAATCTTCTGTCAAAATTTTACTTCTTATTTGCTCCTCTGCTGTCATTTCTATGATAGCTGTTACCCTATGATAAAGTGTGATCTTTTCAAGATTAAATATATTGGCCTGAAGGCTCTCATGGTGTCATGTAATCTCATATTCTGGTACAAAGCAGCAAATAAGCAAAGGAAGAAGAAAAAAAGTTTTTAAGGTGTAACAGGGAAATAAACATCATGTAGTTTGACTACATTTGCTTTAGTGTTTGAATCAGCTTCTGTCACAATAGGGGCACATGGCTCAGTGCAGCTCTGTCCCAGAGCAGGTAATAAGATGTAAGGGCACATGGGAGAGCAATCATACAGGAACTTCCATTTTTAAAACCATGACTGAGAGGGAGGAGTCTTGGCAAATTCTTGGTTCTAATTCCCTCCATTTTGGTGCAGACACTGGCCAACTGTAGTACTCAATTTTCATCTTATTCTGGTTCTGATGACCACAGACTCCCTCTGTAAATGCCAAACAGGAACTGTGATGTAACTAATAAAGTCTGAGTTTTCATTTTTTCCATGGTGTTTATAGAGTGGATTTTTAAATAAACTCAATTTAAAATAAAGCTCCATGGATTGATCTTGGCAGTTAATCACAGGATGTGAGCAAGAAGGAAGATTCTACTTCACATTTCTTTAGTTGCTGAGTCCTATTTCATAACAACTGTAGTATCTACTACTGCCAGTGTTATGAAGAAGATCTCTCTGAAGAAAATGTCTCTGTACAAATCTGGGGGGAAATGGGCTTCTTTCCCTCACCATGATATTGAGAGACTCGCTGTACATAAGACAAAACCTGAACTCTCTCCAAAGTTATAAGGAGCTCTAGAAAACAATTTACGATATTAAGCTGTGGAATTCTTTCTGGCAGCAGTTTCTCTGAAGAACTCTGAAGAAAAAGAAAGGAAACAAAAAGAATTTGGGGCAAGTTTTACTCAGTCATATTTGAGTTTAGACTTGCAGATTTTTGTGCTTTCCCAAATAGAGTTTGATGGCATCACTAATGTGTAGCATAACAGGAGACAGAGACCAGCTGTGCTTTGAGAGTTAATCTCATAAACTGCTTCCAGAGAAGGTCACATTCAGAACCCTGAGGGCTTCCAATCTGTTCAGACTTGAAAGGTATGTCAAAGAGGAATAGACTTCAAACCATTCAATTTTAGTATGCAGTTGGGCCCCAGCACTGTGAATCCCCCAAGCACAGAGCAAAACACCAGTGGTCTCGAATTTCACCTCTCCAGGAGTATATATGTAATAACCAGAGATACACAACACTTAGTGATTTATTTGACACAGTACCTCCTATGACCTTCAAGATAAAAAGGTGCATTTCCTCTCACAACAGTCACATTGCTTGTAGTGCAATATTGAGTGCAGCATGTAGGGCTCTGATTTGTTAACTCCCATCCTCTGTGAGTGTTTTAAGGCAAAATATCCCTAAAACTGTCCAATAAACTTTCACATAGCTTCCACATAATTATTAAAATAAATGGGGAAGGGGAAGGGAAATTGAAAGCTCATTAGAATATAATAACAGCATTGTAAAAGACTAGCTGTCAATCCAAGATCTATGATAATTTTGCTCAATAATGACATATGTAGAAATTCAAGGATGTTTCATCCAGTCCCTCTTTTTACTTGCTTTTAAAGTTTACAATTTTAGCAATGGTCACATAGTAAGGTAAAATATCCAGAAATTTCAGTAAAGTTCATTCTTACTGAAGCTGTGATGTGCTGCTTATTAACAGCCAATCCATCTCATTTAAAGCAAAGAGAAACTATTAGTCAAAAGATACTTCTCTAGGAATCAAAATGACACACCATTTCACAAGAGAAAAATGTGACTTCCATCACAGAGTGTGGAATATGACTGGGGGACTGTCCCAGGAAAACTCACTATTCTGAATATGATTTCATTTATTGTTGTATTCATTCCTTTTTAACACCTGGGTTGCCCCAAAACAGAACAAGAAACTTCATGTTGGAAGTTTGAAAACTTTTTCATATGCATCATTGCTTTTCAGAAAGACTGAGAGACTACATTCACAAGTTACACAATTACAAGTTAAAATGCTAAGGGGAAAGGACTTTTGTTACATCTAACTTCCTTTATCTAAAAGTGAAGCATCCAAAGTAATCCAAAGATATGTGCGCAACCTTTCTAGTGCATGGAGAGGCTTAGGCTGCAGACCTATATTAAGATGATTCAATGACTTGTGCAATTTCTTTCCACAGGCCACAGAAGAAGCCTAGACAGATAGCTGAGGTTGTATATCTAAGACCCATTAACCACATCCCTAAAGTACTGGAAACCCTTTAAAATCTGTCCTTTCCACCATCTTGGTATCCCATCCATCATGGCAGTTTTAAGCTGTGAAGAATAGTCACTATTTTAACATCAATACCTTGCATCTAGGTCCTTCTCCCATTCACATGCTGGTTTTTCCACATGCTGGACCCATTCAGTGACAAGTACCAGGCCTTCCTTATAAAAGGAAAGCAGTAATTATGCCATTCACCTGTCCAGGATTTCCATCATTAATAGATATATATCTCAGGCATACAGTATAGCTAGGGTAAGAACATCATCTGAATTAGAATTTTTACTTGGGGGGTAGTGTGATGTTGCTGTTTCAGGAACATTTTCCTATGAAGTAAGTTTATACTTGTCTGTCTTCAGAAAGTGAAAGTCCATGGCATGTTTCTTTTCACAACTTTTCAGAATATGAGAATACTGTATTTAAGTCCTGTATACTGTATTTCAAGCCCGTGCTTTACGGTAGTCACTATAATGAAGATAGATTCACCTGTCAAATACTCTTCCAGAATCCTGAAACCTGCTTTGGTATCAGTCTTTGCTTCATCTTAAGACATTTAAGAAATGTCCTAAAACATCCCAAACTTTATAGATATTGCAGCCTTTGATTGTTGTCATTAATGGCAACACACTGGGATTTTGACTTTTCCTCTGTTTCCATGAAAATAACATGTTCAAAATGTTGCCACTTCAGTTGGTCAACTTACTTTCTGTATTTCAAAATTTGGAAGGACAGAAATACAAGAGAGTGGAACTGCATCTCTTGAGGTTTTATTATGGCCCTAAGACTTCATATATTTAATCCTTATGCTAAAGAGCAATAGGAGAAATCACTACATCCCAAAATAGTCACTTACCATAGAGCTGAGGCTGTCACATCTCATTTGGCAAACACAAGTTCAAGGATCATTTGAGACTAGCCCTGGGACTAGCACAAAGCTCTTGCAATTCAATGTGTGCTCCAACCACCAGGAAACTGGGCGTGTGTGAGAGAGATGTCTCTGCTTCTCTCTTTCACACTTAATTAGCAATTCTATTCTGAACAAAAAAAGGTTTTCTTAAATTTTGTTTAAATAGCCCATACCAACACATCTTAAATTTGGTTTTAAAAGCACTGAAAAGACTCAGTGACAGCAAACAGATATTTTCTGACCAGAAAATATAAAATATTTTCTGGTCAGAAAATATACCTTTTTTGTCAAAGCAGTTGTCTGGCAGCTATATCAAGGCAAGGAAAGCCAATGCCACTTTTCAAATTAGCGGCGTGTGCTATTAAGATTAATCATTTGATGTATCAGCTCACACGCTAATGGGTCCCCTCATGCTCTCCTTGCAAAATTCCATTTGGGATCCCTAAAAGTAGGATTTGAAATGATCATCACCATTTTCAAGAATTGCTAGCTTTCATGATATTAATCTAAACTTGTAACGCTTGATGGTCTCTGGGAAGCTTCAGTTCTGCAATTTTCATTTGCAAGTTCTCTTGAGGCATGATCTTAGTATTAGATTATATTAGAATTATATTATAATAGAACTTATATCCTATTTCTTAAAGTAAGTTTTGGACTTGTTAAAAAAAAAGTCAACATAAATTATCACTGAGGGTAACCATGAAAACAAAAACCCCAGAAGGTAGCATGGACTTTATATCTACATTTATCCTTTTTTTTTTTTCTTCTTGTTGAAGTCTGTTATGATTTTTGACCACAAGTATTGGCAATTCCAGGGGGCAGAGGGAGGGGAGACGGATTTTACAGACTTTTAACAAAAGCACATTTGGGTACATTTTGTTAATAATAGAGGCAACAGATAATTCCACAATATTTATGAAACATAGAAAAGGAAATTTGAAAGTTTGAGGCAGATGTCATCCAGTCCTCTGCTATTTTTCATATTCAATGAGAACTTTCTTCACCCTTTGACTTCTTCCATCATAACTCCTTGTGTATTTATTCTTACCTGTGTCTATTTCAATAGTGGATGGGATGCCAGGGGTAAGAAGGAGCAGCTATATATTTATACTTGTCTCCCCAGACTCAGAGATGTCTGAGAATTCATCAACAACTATCCCAACACAGGTCCCAGAAGCTTGCCCGAGACACTAGAGAGTTTCTGCTTAAGGTTACATGGAAGTACTTCTTCAATATAATTCTGTATGTAATTTTAGCATGGAAATTCCAAAAGCATTGCTGTCATTGCACTACACTGACTCTGCCCACACAGCGCTGGTTTCCTGTGAGAAGACCAAATTCATAAATCTTAAACCCAGCAAACTGGTTCTTTCCTCTTGTGATCGTCTTTCTTGCCATTTATGTGTCTACTATTTTCTTTTTCTGGGCACTTGTTAGACATTGTGATAAACACATAACAGCATTTAACTTATGAAGGATTAAATAATATTTTCTCATTGTCTGGGTTTCAGAAACTTCACAATAAGTCTGAGAAGGTTTCATTGGGCAGATGAAAAAGAGTTTGGTATATATTATATATATAAATACTTTATAATATGTATTTTATGGCACGGTGCAAAGCAATAGCAAATTACACATTATAATACTTTGGATTTGGTACATGCACATGTGATATCTAACCACAATCTACAGAGCTGCTTTAGAAACCAGAGCTCTGTGCAGTTACAGAGTTCATAGTTTTATAATATGCTACTTAGATTATTGGGATCAAAACATAGAGGAAAAGTACAAGGATAAAATGAGAGGATTACTAACTTTAAATAAACAAGTAAAACAAGGACAAACAACACTTTTTTTCACTGCATTAAGCAGTTCAGTGTTTGTCCAGATGCTTTGAATTGATGTTCCTTATTGGCTCCTGTCAAATGGTTATCAAAGCACTTTCCTGCTGTGACTATTTTCTTTTCCTTTTGCCCAAGGTAAAATAGGGATATGTGATATCTATACTCTGTTGATCAGCACCAAGATCAGATTGGCAAGATCAGCTGCCAGGCACTAAAAGCAGCAGCAGTGAGGCAATTGGGAGAAAGGTGCTATCCCTTTTAGCTTTGAAAATATGTATTCAGACCTAATGGTTTTTGGCAGCAGAAATTCTTGTATGAGCCTCCTAAAAAGCTCCCAAAGGCCAGGATGGTCAAACTCCATGAAGAAGAAATGGAAGCAAGTTACAGAAGAGGAGAGTAGTATTGCAATTGATTAGGTCTTGGACCATGCTATAAACTTCAATAAGTTTTTAAAGTGGAAGCAGAGAAAAAATTAAAGTAAAATTGTTCTTTTACTTAGTAAAATTTATATATAAATAACTTTTTTCCTCCAGGTTTTTAACATTGTTTTCTTAAACATCTTTCCTATCTGTTTTCCCTCCCTTCTTGTCAGGAGTCCCTGCAATCTGCTTAACATAGTCCACAGGAAGACACAAGGAAAAAAGTAGCTGTGAGAATGGGGCCTCTTTTCATCGGTTTTGAGGCTTTCCCCACTACCAACATCCTGACTGTCTTATTCCATTAATGAAAAGTTATAAAGTATCACACTCAGGACAGAGTTCTGACAGTTAAATCAGTTGGAAGAAGAAAATTATAGCCCTGTACAAAAGAAAAAAAAAAAATCCCCCCAGGCTTCTTCCACCATGCTCAGAGTATCTGATGGAAAAAAGCAAAGGCTGTCCCAACAAGGATAAGAGGTCCAAGTGTACTGAGCTGTGTTTGTTAAACAGGGAAGTTTATAACATGGCACTTCGCAGGAAAAGCACCGAGTAAAGGAATAACATGAAACAGAGAAGGAGAAGGATGAGACAGGAAATAGCTCCTTCAGTCTCAGAAAAGGCATTCACCAGAGAACCCTCTGCAAAGTGCTACTATGAGCAGTGACAACTTTGGGGAGACATCCTACACATCAGCCACGCCGCTACCCACGTTTCTGACCCCACAGCCCTTTTGTGATGCCGCTGGGATGCCCTACAAGCTGGCCTAAGGAGCACGGGGCTGCTCTGTGTGTGGGCTGAGGGGTGAGGTGGGCTCCAGGGCTAGGCGCTGCACCAGCAGATGCCCCAGAGCCGGGGCTGCTCCCTGAATTTCCCCTTTGCTGAGCAGACAGAGCTGAGAAACTCGGTAACCCCACCACTTCTGAACTCGTCAGCACAGTTTATATAACCATGAGCCGTCAGCTCTTTCGCTTCAAATACTGCCTCAATTTACGTGGCATAGCAGCAATCTGGCTTTGATGGAGAAAAATGTGAAGGAATGTGTTCCCTGGGGAGTAATGCAATACACAGACAATGTAAGAAGGAGGCTGTGCTGCTAAATTATACACATTTCTATCCAGAACATTTTCATTAGTCTTGGAAAAAAAAATAAAGTTTCCACTCTCATTTGCTGAAGGTTAATCCAGATTTCCATGAGATATGTCCAGATATAGATGCAATCTCTTTAATGAAATGCTCTGCCCATTCATTTCTTCAGCTTTTCTTTTTTTTCCCTGAATTGAAGATACTTCAGACATATGGAAAAGAATGAAAAAGAAAAAAAAAAGTGAAATCAGAAAAAACTTCAGGCTAAGAGATAAAATTCCTTTAAGTCATGAAGTCAATGCAGAACTGGCTAATAGATATTAAAAGGGAAATGAAAATTATAATTAAAAAATACGACTGTATTACATTATTTAAAAGTCATATTTTTTTCAACCTTTTTCAATCTTCCAATGATTTTTTTTCTCTTAAAATACTATCCTTTAAGCCTTAAAATATAAATAAATTATTTGTTACAATCCCATTTCCTAGTGTAGCAACCAACATTTTGCAGCTTGTATTGTCATTGTCTGTAACTCAGGAAATCCAGTGTTGAGTACTTTTAAAATTTCTAATGGCATATCACTCTTTTTTTCCTGAATTTGCTAATTTTTTTCCATCATTCTTTTCCACCTCATTGATCTCATGCTCATTCCCTTAAAACAGAATGTATCAGGCAACATCTCAACAGAATTACACTGGTAAAGCAGACATTTAAAAGCCACCTATCGTCTGCATAAATTTGTCCCCCTCCTTAAGTGCCTATTAAGATTGTTGGGGCTCCAATACAGCTGGCTATTCTTTCTCGGACTTCCTGATTCTGTGACTGAAATATTTAAGTCTTCAATAACTTTCTTAAACCCTCTTATTTTCCTCAGACTTCCTATGTCTCATGACATACATTCCATTTTGCTGACTCCATCTGATGGCATTTCCAATTTCTGGAGTATTATTGAATATTATTCTTTGCCTCAGGACATTTTTAATGTTTTCATTAACTCTTCTGGATGTGTTGTTTGTTTTTTGTGACATAACGCTTAACATGCCAGCAGAATTTCTCTCTCCTCAATCAAAGAGAGATGAGGAATAAACCAGCAGGATCACTCCAGAATTTAACACCTCTGCTGGTAAGAGTAGATCAGCATAAGAGAAAGATAGAAAATATTTCAAGGGAAGTCTGACTAACTCTAAAAAAGAATAGATTCTTGGCTTGATGAAACCAAATCGTCAGTTTGCATGCTGTTTGCACAAATACCACAAGCAGTCTGAATAAACAGTTAGTGACTTTCAAATTTATTCCATCAAATCCAGAAAATATGTAGAGAATGATAGTCATCAGGGATATTATAGTTCCTATAGCAATATTGGATTGGTGCTTCTGCTGAAGTTTTGCAACCCACAAGCTCATGTTATATCTGTTGTTATTAAGCATAACTGAGATGTCAGCTGACCAAAACATAGGGGTGATCAGACATCCAGACCACTGAGTGTCTATGACTGACCTTTCCCCCCTGAAGTCGAGGGTATCTTTGCCATTAACTGCAGGAGACAGAGAACCAGACCCTGAGGAGAAAGTGATGACTTACTTGGAAATTAAATTCCAGGTACAGAGGAGAATAATACTGGTGTCTACAGTTTTTTCTTATCATCTATAAACTGAGTGTGGAGGGTAAGCAGAGAAGATCATGTGGGCTCTATCCCTTACCAAACCCTCATGTCCTGTTCTACAGTAAACAGAAGGGCTTCTTAATACTCCTGAAAGGACACTTTGCAATTTCCAGCTTTTTTTTCCCCACATATTCTCCATTTTCTCCCCACTCCTGTATTGCTTGCTTCCAAAGGAAGGAATATAATACAGCTAACGAACTAATGATTTTCTTCTGCATCACAAATATCCCAAAATCCCTACTGGTCTCCATTTCTTCTCCATATATTTTACATCTCATTCTGCAGCGTCTGCATCTATGAGCTAAATCTGTGAGCTTTGTGTCATTATGAATCAGAACACAAGCTGGCTCCCACACTTTAAACACAATGTTTGATTATCACACTGTAGAGGAAGAGCCTTAAATTCTCTGCCATCATATATGCTTTTTTTCTTCAGTGTTCCACTTTAAAAATGGCTAATCAAAAGATTTCATCCAGAATTTTCACATTATATGTACATAATATCTAAGAGGACTAGTTCTTTAAAATCAAAAATACAGAAAATCTGAGAAAAGGATTCATTATTCCTTTTACCCACTGAGAACACAAAATGGCCTCAGCATTCTTGCATTGCAGACAAAAATGTGGACAAAATGTGGACAAACTGTGCTTATTGTGAAACTTTCCATCAATTTTAAATAAATGTCAGGTTGTATTATTACCAACAATTTATGTTCCTATTACTTCACAACTTCCCCGTGTTAACTTGACAGATTACATTAAAAAAGCCAACTTATTTGTCAACATTAACAGTTTGTCTTATCTGTTCTTTTTCCCATTTGGATTTCTTCTCTTTTTGGAAACTGATCAGCTTCTGACTCAGAAGTATTCCCAGATTTTCAGATAATTGACCTTAGGCTTTAATCAGGACTGAAAGCAGAAGCAGGTGGGAAGAATCTGCAAATTTTTTTGTGAGCACATATTTCCAGAAACCTTGCTTGAACTTGGTGGAAACATAGCTTTAATTTTCCTTCCATAAATGACAGATAAGTGAGGTTGCCATAAAATACTCTGCTTCAAACATTTGACTGCATGCTCTAGTAGCCAGTTAGAGGCCTGCTATCGTTGTGACAGTAATGCAAATTTGTGTGACAGTTTTTGCCTTTGAATCTACATCATAAACCCAAGGAGCCTGAACCAAAAGAGGTCATCCTCAAACAGCCCCTTGCATCATGTAATGGTATGAGGGCCTGCAGATGGTCTCCCTACTTGCCAGCAGAAGTCTCAGAATCAAAAAATAGTGAGAATGGCTGATATGAAAACTACAGTAATTCAGATATAAGTGCATATAAAATTCTGCATAGGCAAAGCTTTTCCATAGCCTTTGGTCTAAGAGAAGGAAAGAAAACAATATAAGATTTTGTATCACTCTAAAAGGAAGTTATTATAATCCTAGCTAGGTGTTCTGTCTTCACTGTTTCCACCAGAAACACATATTAGAGAATAATTTTCATTGACTTCAATATGTTAAGTAAGATTTCCAAGTTTAAAGTAATAGATGACTAGAATTAACTGGAAAGGTGACTATGGCTGAGAGAGAAGAAAAATGTGCATTGTACTTAGAAAGCACAGAGGTCCTATCAAAAGAATTGAGGGCAAACTTAGGGTAGTAAAAAGGCTTTAGATGTTTGCCTCAAGACTGGGCATTTGAAGTTGTCCAGATGTTCTTTGTGCATCTACTTAAAACACAAAAATACACAAGATTTAAGAAAAAGAAAATAGTTCAGTCACTTTTTCAGATAATGCAATTATGCAATATCTGCATAAATGATTATTTAAAGTAGTCTGAAGTATTTCCTTGTATCAGTATATTTTTATATGTTATGTCACCCCTACAAAATATTTCTCCCAGGACTATTTACAGAATATCAGATAAAAACGTCATAAAAATAGCTGAGATATGTTCCAAACAGTGGTAGAGATGCCAAAGTAGAATAGAGTTCTTCCAACACACTTATTTTATGACTACTTAAATATCACTGGCTAGTCACTAGTGTTGTGACCGTTGTGGGTCAGTGTATTGTTGTATTAAGTATCATAAAGAACCCAAAAGGTGTTTTGAACAACAAAAATTAACTGAAAACATCAGTAGACACAGATTAGAGAAAAGAAAACTAGAAAAAAATCCCCACCTTTAGAATGTTGCAAATATCTTTTATTCCTAGCTAGAATAAAAAGTCTTTAGCCTTGCAGACCAACATATTTGGCTTTATAGGTGTTTTCCATTTGCCCAAAGAACTGCCAGAGGAATGGGTAATGACGACCTAATTTATCACTTCATTAGACCAACTGGGATCAAAGGATCCTTTTGTGGTTTTCTGAGACGTGAAAAAGAGGTAACTGTGAAAACTAACTCCCAGCTTTCCATTGTTTTTACAGTTGTTTTTTCTTGTTTTCATTTCTCAAATATGTGCAACTATGCAGGTGATGAAAATAAAATAACTTTGGTACTTTTACAATCAAAAGAAAAAAAAATCTGTATTTTTCTGTTTTCAAAGTACTTGAAAAGGTAGAGGAAAATACTGAGCAGGAGAATTTTATATTTTTGTTGCTGCTGTTGTTACTGTCACTATTATGGTTTGCCAGACGTTGAGGTAGGTCTGTGTCATTTTCATGAAATGAGACCTCAGGACTAGCAAGACTTTTAAACTCGGAAGCCAGATTTTTTTTCAATACAAAAATGAACTTTTCCTTTAAAAAAATCAGAAGAGAGAACACAGAAATAGAAGAGCATAAATTCTTTCTATTTATCCATCCACTCTTTCCTTTCATGGCAAGCTTTTGCTCCAGATCTCAGTATCAGCAACTAAGGAGCTACCAGTGCTACAATAAATTTTACAGTCTTTTTGAGTCCTTAGTTAAGTCTAAGGAAAAGCCTAAGTATGTCTTGCTCCTTCTTTGAGTGCCTGCTTCCATAGATGCTGTAATTTAATAATTTTTGCTGACATTTTTTCTGCCCTTATATACAGTCTTTTACTAATTTCTGTCTGATCTTTCTGGCTTGTCCTAGCCTTTTAATTCAATTTATAAAATGCACAAGAAAGAAACACTGAAATAGCTGCAGAGCAGCCTACAGTCCCTTTTTAGGGGACACTTTACACACTAATAATCTAGTCCCTTGTGCAAGAGAACTCTGTACTAAGATGGTTATACAGGCATAGACTATGTTGTAGGAGAAAGTAGATGGATGGGCAGAGATGTCGAAAAATTAAATTAATGTTTCTCAGTCCATGAGTGCCTAATATTATGCTTAAGCAAAATACTTCTGGAGAGGCCTACATCTCTTGTAAGGAATGCTGGAAACTGAAACATCTTAGTTGCTGCAGAAGAAATGAAATTTACTCTGTTCTTTTTTTTTTTTTTTTTTTTTTTTTTTTTTTTTTTTTTTTTTTTTTTTTTTTTTAATACCTGCATCGGGCAGAAAATACTGAGCACCAAAGAGCAGCTGGGATAGGCTGTGCATAAGTGCCTCTGCATCCCAGCAAGAAAAATGAGCACAGTAACTGAGGGGAACATTGTCAGAGGCTTCTTCCCCTTTTGCTTGTTGCTCATTAGCTTCCTCCCCTAAGGAATGACAATGAATGGAAGAAATTTATGAATTTACATGTTTATCTTGGAATAAGGTAAAATAAGATTACTTCTTTTTGGAAATATATCTGCAAGTTGTGTAAGACTCTATATATACATATATATGATATTTACTGCATATTTTGTTTGGGTGAAAGGCATGCCCAGGATTTTGTCTGAAGATCATGAAACTCCTGAACTGCCCTTTTTTGAAATTTACATTGAAAATTTACCTTTTATAATGAAAAAAAAAATATTTCAGTGCACCTTGAACAATGGAAGCACTACTGTTACCTCTTTTATTCACTGGAAAAATATCAAGGAGCATATAGAGCTTTACCATAAACACTTTGCTATTTTATCTTGTCTATGCTTGAACCTACTCAAAAGTCAGGTACTTTCTCTCCACATTATCCTTTGGAGATTAATAATTTATACCCACAGACTCAAAGTATAACTTATCCTAAAGTTTCTCACCATTTGACCTTTATAACCTTTCATCAGCCTTCTCACCAGTAATATATGAACCAGTCTAACTATTCGGAAACCAAGAGTATTTTTAACAAGTACATATAAAAAACCTCACAGGACACGAGTGCTTCTCGCCACTCCTGCTCTCCTCTTGGATACATTCACTCCCTGTGCACACTATGACTTGGTTTATTTAGGATGTAGATATAGGATTGAAGCAGTTTTCTCTCTTTTTGGCATGGATTTACTTTATATCAGCAACTGGACATTAATTATATTAGACAACTAGAGACCAAGTCTGGATGGTGGGATTGGGTGTAATTAGGTGTATAAAGCCATAGTTGAAAATCTTACTCTGTCTTGATTGGGCAAGCCTGTTTTACCACATACCTGCCAAATACTATAATGACCCCCACCCAACAACCACAAGCAATTTTAGGATAAATCTCTCTCCCTGTTTTTCTGTTTCACATTACTTTTATTAGAAATGCCATCCAATTAAAAAGCATGGCAATATATTCCTTTTTTTCCAATACAAATCCACTTTCAAGAAGATTTTACCAATAAAAGAATAACAGTATTATTATTGTTGTTGATAATATTAATAACATTAATAACAATAACTATAACAAAAACAAGTTTAAAAAAACCCAAATAAAAAAATCAACTACTGTCAAGATAGGTTAGGAGCTTTTCAATTGCCATTAATGGTAAGAAAGTGAAGGCTTATTTTTAACTGAATCTTTTACTAAAGCAAGCAGTTATTTTTATTTTTATTTTCAACCAAGATGGGAGTGTCTGGAATGTTACTTTTCATTTTTAAAATAAGTCATCATTTTCACCATCAGCACTCAGATAGGAGCCATATTAATTGCAATACTAGTGGTTGAAAGGTCTGAGCATTTTTGTGGCTTGTTGAATAAATATCTGTAATTCAATTTTGGTATTCTCAAATTTGGGGAATGTGATATTTGGAAGAGTATAAGAATGGAAAATCATTCCACTCCAAAAAACAAATGCTTTCAGTCTTATACCACTGGATGCAAGAAGGGCTTTTTGGTGTGCTTTGTTTTTCCAC
Source organism: Sylvia atricapilla (assembly GCF_009819655.1). Classification (NCBI taxonomy): domain Eukaryota; kingdom Metazoa; phylum Chordata; class Aves; order Passeriformes; family Sylviidae; genus Sylvia; species Sylvia atricapilla. The sequence continues at coordinate 43,192,615 of NC_089144.1, forward strand.
ACAGGAGGACAAGAACAATTAAAGTCTGTGCAACACTTAACTCACTGATCAAAAGACTTTGTTTCTTTTAGATATGCTAATCTACTTAGCCCATCAACACTCTGTGTTGCTGTCCAAGAGTAGCATTCTGTCCTGATACTGTAAAATGTTTTCTGAGAGTGACTCAAGTGAAACAAGCTTACAAAGTTCCTAATTTGATTTTAATTTTTGTCAGGCAAGGGACAAGGTGGTTTCCAGCCTGACAGTCTTGAATGTCTGTCTCTGCTCAGTGTCTCCAGCTCATACTGCAAATATCCAGTTTCAGAAACTAACTCAGTACTACACAGTATTTATTTTGTGTGTGAACTCTCCATAGACAAACAAAAGATCTTCTCAAAAATAAAATACAATTAAAAAAAAAAAAAAAAAAAAAAGGCAACATTCACCCAGAACTCAGCACACAATTTGTGGGTTTTTCTTTCTTTTCTGTTACGAAGTCCGTGTCACATGGAATCACCTCTGCTGCTCTACCTATTGCCAAATGGGACACATTCACAAGGAAGCTACATTTGAAGTAAACAACATTTGGGAGCACTGCATACAGTAACTGTTCTGGTCACAGGCAGAGTTTCTTCCCTTTGGATGACAGCTGTCATGTAAGTGCCAAGAATGGCTGTAGCTGGAAAACTGTTATATTGCCAAAAAATCGGGCGACTAACATTCTTTTTGGTACTGCTTGAAGGATCCAGTACCCTGTAAATACTGAAAACTACTATTTCTAGAATGCTGTCCGTAGCATTTGCATCTTTAATTACATGTCACTGTTAGAAGTGTTACTTATGAAGTTTTAGCTTAGCCTAAAATGAATAAAACTGATGGTCCCAAGGAAAATGAAAAAAGACTGGGTGTAAAAAATGAAAAAAGACTGCTATAGTACCTGGATCTGCTGGAGGAACCTAGAGTACTGGCTGCAGTTCTGGTGCCCACAAGGTAAGAGGAACATGGAGCTCTTGGAAGAAGTCCAGAGGAGGGCCACGAAGGTGATCAGAGGGCTGGAGCACCTCCCCTGTGATGCCAGGCTGAGGAAGTCAGGGCTGTTCAGCCTGGAGAAGAGAAGGTTGAGTGGAGGCCTCATGGCAACCTCCCAGTGTCTGAAGGGAGCCTACAGGAAAACCTGAGAGGGACTCTCATCAGGAACTGTAGGGATGGGACAAGGAGTAATGGGTACAAACTGAAAGAAGAGAAAATTAGGCTACATGATTTCTATGGTCATTGAGTTTAGTCCCTTGGTGCCTGTTTCTCCTTCATGCAACTACTTCTGTAGGTGTCTCTTGCTACATTGAAAGCTCAATAAGGCTTTTTCAGCCACTCCTAAACCTTCAGAGTATTCATACTTATACTGCTCACATGACATATTTTCATGTCCTGTTTTTTGTAACTTTTTTCTGGTGCCAAGAAACAAAAGAGCTGAAGCAAGGGAAGAAGCAGAAGAGAGTTAAGAGAGGAGCCAGACTTGTAAATGCACACAAATAAGCAAATAAAAAAAGAAATGGGGAAAAAATAAAGGGGGGAAAGGAAACAAAGAGTAGAAGTTAACAGGGAGACCAAACTTTCAACCAAAAGCAGCAAGAAATATAATAACAGCAATTAAATGTTCAGTGAGGTTTTCACCACTCTTCTGCACAACATTTGGATCTGTTTGGAGCCTAGGGATGGCAGAAGAGACCCAGGTGGGTGACACCTATCCTCCCACCACCAGGCCTCACTGAAAGGGCACTGGGTGTCCTCCCCTGATCCATGGCAGGACACTACACCTGTCCCAGGAGTCACACGTTCTCCTGCCTGGCTACAAGCAAGCAGTGAGCACCTTCTCTCCCTTCCCTGTCCCCAGAGGAAAATCAAGGGTGCAATACTGCTAAGAAAAGATTAGAGAGATTTCAAATTGCATCTAACACAATTTCTTTCATCCTTAGATACAACTGTGCTGTGTGAAGTCTTCACGCTGTGAAGACTTTAAAAGATGAAAGTCTTGAACAGCCATTATTATTTAAAATATATATATATATATAAATTCTCTGCAGAGGAAGGGTCCCCTACACAGCAACCCAAGTCAATGGCTTTTTTTCAGTAAAAGAACTGCCAATAAAATAAGTATCTGCATATTATACAGTCCAGCTAGAAGCTACTGGCAAATAAGAAGTTAAACTCAGAAAGTAATATGATTAGTTACTAAAAAAACCTCAAAAATTCAGATGGTGTGATGATTTCTATAATAAAGTTATTCCAAATAAAATTAAATAAACCCCTGGTTTTGTGTGTGGTAAAGCTGAAAAGTTTTTGGAAGGAATTTTCTGTTGGGAACATAGAGAAGAAACCTAGCTTAGATGCATGGTTGATGCAATTATGATCTTATGCAGAATTCCTATGCAAAACTTCTCTCTTAGAAGAAGAATATTAACCTGGCAGAAGATAAACCTGGCAGCTGGTCAATCACTAATAAGGAGATGTGTGAACAGAGAAAATTATGGGTGGAGAAAGACAAGATGGGAGAAGTCAGAGTAGGGAGGGATTGTGTAGTTTATCACTGTTAAACAAACTGCATTCCAGAATGAGGGGATAACAGTGTGGATGGATGCTATATGGGACTGATTTATTGCTTACTAGGGCAAACACCAAAGGAGGGAAAAAATAGGACATCTTTATAAATTCACCTCAAAACCATTTCTGGCATTACAATATGTTTTTGTTTAATTGCTGTCTTCCTTCTCAGTTCTGTAATTTGTTCTCCTTCCTTCACTTTAAAATAGAAAATGACAATCAGTGTTCTCAAAGTGTGACCAAGTTTTTAAGATTTAACCTCGGAGTGGGTCTGGTCTGCACCTAAACACATTTACTGAATTAATGTTGATGAGAAAATTATATTTCAGGGGCATAGGGAGGGAGAAAGGGAAGAACATCCATTCATACATGGAAATTGTGATAGGGAATCATCTCTTTCCAAAGACAATCTTCAAAGTTAGCACACACATTCAAATTACAGTCATTAACACATATCTTCATAAACAAACCAGGTATCCCTGAGATGTCCAACATCTTCAGCCCTTCAGAAAAACAAAAAAATGTGCAGAATTTTATGCACAGGTTGCACAAAATGACACGTTCCCCTTCACTTGAAAAGCTTCTCTGTTTTTATGAGGCATCTGCCCTGGGCACAAGGGCTGTGCATGGCCTTGCAGCACTGTGAAGCCAACAGAGGAGGAAGCCTGTGCCTCCCTCTGTGGCTGGTTTCACAGAGCCAGTCTGGTAGAAAATAATGTGCTAGAGGTAATCACCACAAATATTACTGTAGTAGAAACAGTAACCGTGATGTGGTTTATTGCCATTCCATTGAAATGTCAAGAATCAGAATTACATAGCTCTGAGGAGTAAACAGTATCTGTGGCTATCATAGCCTTTACACAGGGGCTTCCTTTGTTCCTTTCATTTTAACAGAAAAGCTCTGAAAGCAAAGCTCCTCTGGCACTCCAGTTATGCGTGTGAGTACGTGTGCTAATGTGCATGGAACAAAAGGGTGGAGAGGAGCTCTGGGCTGTAGTTACTACTTGGAGTATGTCTGCTTTGTACTTGGTAACCTTCTGCTGCTTCCAAGAACAGCTCGATAAATCACGCCTCTTCCACTAAAACTGCATACACACACCACTGTACATTTTCAGCAGAGATCCAGATGTAAGCAATTAGGCCACGCTGGGCTATTCTGCTGCCTCCCATATATGAGACATGTCTAAATAAGAATAATCCAGCTACTTCTTAAAAACACGCACAGTTCTTCCCAGACAGGCAGTGGTTAGCCCACATTGGCAGATCCAGTGAGCACTTTCCAAAGTCATGGTGTAACTAAATGTCTAGACAATGCTCTGACTGCCTGCTGGGACAAGGTCCTATTGTCCACCAGACCTCACTTCCCTATTGCTTTCCTGATGTGAAGAGCTCCAGCTCTGATGTGCAGGGAGGTTGGATCAGATGGCTCACCATGGTCCCTTCTAACCTGACCCATTCTTTGATTCTGTGAAGCATAATGTACCCTAGGGGTCAGGGACAGCTCTTTGGTCTGGGTCCTCCAAGAACTGCACTCAAGTCCTTCTTGGACATGAGGTTTGCCAGGCACCTAGGAAGGTGCTGTCATTTCCACTTGCTGTCTGTTCTGTGATGAAATTCCAGCAAGAAAATTAACAGTGAGGGAAAACTGGTATGCTGGAGGGAAAGGTTTAGGCCTTCAGTAATGTCCAAACAAATGGCAACAAGCCATTTGGGTTATGTTTTGTTTCCTCAAGAGATTTCAGGCTGCTCTGAATACAATAAACAACTGCCACTGGGGAAAGCAGACATATTTTTCTTTTCTCTTGAGGTATTGTAGATGTTATTCTACATTCTGTGGTTGAAAAAAAAATGTTTCTTGAAGCAACTGGAAGGTTCCCATCAGTGAGGTGCAGAGAAAAAAGCTATAAGCAATTTCTTTGATTGCTCTTTGAAAGGCCGCCAGAGGTGCATGGCATTACAGAGAGACACTACAGGAAGGTTTTATGACATTAAAAATAGCATTCCAGCCCTCTTTCAACTGGAACACTGGATTAGCTACCAGTTGGTTACTGTGATAGCTCAAACGTTGTTCTAGTCTTGAAATACTTGACAAGTCCATTGGACTGGGCTGCACTGACCCCAAGAGATGACTATGGTAAAAACATTCAAGTCATCCTACCATTCTGTCCCTAGATTTAGTTTTGCAATGTGTAGACACATATTGAACTATGAAAGGTATAAAGTTGTCTGTGATAAATGAGGGTTTTTATGGGGAATTTTGACACTCTCGAACTTTCTTCAAGCTGTGAAAAAATTCCTGAGAAACCACTGGGAAGAAAGGAGCATCCATTTATTGGGTGTAGAAGAAAGGAGCATCTACTCACTGGGTAGTACAGCTCATGATTGCTCAACATTTGTGGGGTAGGGGAGAACAGCAACTATTTAAACGGATATAATATCTTCAATATTCTGAAAAGCTATATTTAAGTACTAAAAATTTCATATACACAAGGACTATATAAAAAAAACCCTGGTCTTTTACTTCTCATTGTGTTTACATCACTTCTGCACAGAGTCTGACACCCAGTAACATCCTAAATATTTCTGGAGTTCAGATATCTTATATTTAATTTTTTTAATATATATATATGCATATATATATATATACATAATCATAATTTTTGCCTAGATTGTCAAATGTAGGGAAGCATTTCATTGTCTGGCCTTTGAAGGCTGGGGTCCATAAACAGCTACCAAAGAGAGATTTGGTTCTGCCTGCTGGGTAATGTGCCACCTGTCAGAAAGCCCTTTCCAGTTGGTGCAGATTCCTGGCTGACATGGGCAAGCAGAAATACCGAGTGCTGCAGGGAGAACTCGCTGCATTTCAGTTCCCCCACAGGAATGTCTGGGGCTGTTCCTCAGGACACATATTCATCTAATCCTGCAGGCAGCCAAGGAAGCAGGGAACATGCTCCTGCTGGCCAGCACACCCTTAAGAAATGTTCATTTGCAGGTCCGGCTTCATTTGTTTACTACTTGACTGTGTCAAAAACAAAAGGCTTCTTCTAATGGCAGATTTCATTTACAACAGTCTTTCCTTCTCTAGACTCTGCCCAGTCCATCTCAGCACACCACCCCACCAGGCTACTCACCAACCCCAGCAATATTTCTTCTTATTATTCTCTATCTGGTCTTTTCTTCTTTTTGCCTTTTACAGATAAAGAAAAGACTTATCCAGGGAGGCATAAGCAAATAGCATCTTCCCAATTTGCCTTTCTTGAATTTCCCTTTCTTGAGACTCTTATCCATAAGCAAATAGCTTCTACTTAACTTCCTTTTCTTGAGAAAGTGCAAGTTACTGATGCTGAGCTTAGAGGGCAAGAAATGCAGGCAGCCTCTCATGACTGCCTGGTAGCATGGTAGCTCTGTTTAGCTACCATGAGCAAACACCCTTTGCATGTCTGTAGGCAGCAGTAAGAGATTACTTTTCAAACCTCCCCATAGTAAGATTATGGCCAAAAGCACTATGAGGATGTATTTTCTCTGACTATTTCAGTGGACTTTGAATCAGAGAGTTGGACCACATATGCAAGGATACGGAGCACCTACGGTATAACGCAGAAACGCTATTCCCATATGTTCTAATCTTTGGACTTTCCCAAAATTGTTCAGGTGACCAGTAAAGAGATGTTGCCTTCCTATGCCGCACAGCACACCTTTCCAAAAGCTCTCTTTCTCAGTAGTTGTTTCTAGGTCTGGTTCTTTTGTCATTGGCTTTCTAACCTCGCTTAACTTCCCAGCTAGCCAGAGTTTTACCTCACGATGGTCTCTGAGATGGGTTCACCAGTTTCTCATCACAATCACTCACTTTCACACAGCTAGTCCTTCTCCCTTGCTGACAGTCATTTGGAGATATAGGACTATTTGAACCCAAACTTTAGGAGTAAGGTCTGCCAAAAATTTCCATTAAGATAAACATAACCGCCCCTCAGATTCTGCTAACAACTGATACAAGAGAATAGAGTTCCTCATGCAGCATGAGAGAACAAGCTTGCATTTTAACTCCTCTGGCAGATGATGGAAATAGGGGTTTGATATGTTGTGGAGGATTTGTTGCTTGTTTGTTGTATTTTTTATTTATTTATTTCAGCTGCAAACTAATACCTTATGTGGTAGTTTACAAGCTCTCCAAAGCTGAACGCATGGAACATTTCTCAGAAAGAGTATATTAAAAAAAGCATCATATTTATCTCATGAAGTTATAACGTAGGCAGTAATCATCAGGAACCTTCCTCTGTCATTCCATGCACAATTCTTTCCAGCCTCTGTTACATGGTATATTAACAATCCCTTTCTATCCAAAGCCAGTGGTAAGGCATGCTTCAAAACAGTGCATTTTTTAAGGCTTTGCGTGACCTTTTCATTCTGTTGGCCTTTCCAGAAATGGATGATGAATACAGTCTAGCTTGTTTGAAAGTTGCAAGTGGTCAACAATGTTTCTGTGGCATGTGGTGACTACAAAGCCTACCATAAAATACATGGAAGAATGTTTATATGAGAAGTTACAGTGCTGGTAAAACTGGACAGCAATACCTCTGAAGAAGCCATCTGCAAAGCCACAGCAGGGAAAAAACCCACACACTGAATCCATTTAAAATCTTTCTGAGACTGCCTAGAGACCCTAACTCCAAGAGTAGATGTATACCAATACTTTTAATTTTTCACCTGATTCGTAGACTGCCAGCCAAGCATCTGAGCAGAATGCTGGGGATGTGGTGATGGGGAGGACCACCACAGCTTCCTGCCCAGTGACCCTCAGAACCAGCACGTGGTGGCTTCTCCCCAGTGCTCATGGCACAGCAGCCTCTGAGCTAGGGACAGGCTGCTCCAGGCTTGTGCTCTCACATGTTCATTGAAATAGAGCCTACAACAGGCTAGGAAACACTGGCATTCCTTGAGACACCATAGTTGGTTCCTTGGAACACCATAGTTGTGCAGCCCTGGGTTTTAAGCAAGCTTTTTCTCCACTTTTGATCAACATCCATGTTCTCCCTTCCCCCTCCACATGTCCTTTCAAGATCTGTTTTTATTTAACCCTGAAATGAAAGGGGAATAATCTAGGCTAAAAAAAACCCAAACCAACAAAAAACACAACAAAGGATCCCCTCCCTATTTCATCTTCAGACACTTCTGCAGCTGCAAACCAGAGTGTGCTTTTTTCCATTCAAAGCCACAAACTGGCCTGAATTTACTAAAATGCTGGGTTAGTGCACATGAAGCCTTCAGCATGCCTGTGAACTGCCCTGCAGCAAGAAATTCAGAACTGGTCTGTCTTTTTTCCCCTCGGAGCCCCCCAAATTTTCTGCCAGTGCTGTTGGGAGCCCCAACATCGCCCCTTCGTGGCTGGAGCTGTCCTTTCTGTGGCTGGGCCAGGGCCCCTCCAGCTGCTGTCTTGCACACTGAAACTGAAAAGCACTGGCATGTTTTCAGAAAGGGGTGGGCTCCCCCTGTCATCCCACCCTCTCCCCTTAAATTCCAGTCTGAGCAGGTCAGAGTAAACAGGCTGTGTGTCCTCCAAAACAGACTTTGCCTACACCATCCTGCATCCAAGCCTTAGTTCTGAGTGGCCAGGAACTGCAGCTGATCACACAACCCTTATGACATTTTATCAGCTTTCATTTTGATCTCTGAAAATCAAGGTTCTGCTTATGTCTGAGACTATTTTCTCTTGCAGGCAACGTGGTTGCAGGCAACAGCAGCCTCAGTGCATATGTATGTGGCGCAAGAGCAGTGACAGAGCAGGGCAAAAGCGCCTGTGGCACACCTTTGTACCTCCTTACATTCCTGGCATTAGACCACTTACAGAGTTGCTTTATTCTGCTTTTTGCAACAGGCAAGAACACTCAGCACACAGACACCTTCCAGTCTCAGTGTGACTGTCTCCCAATCCCTACCTGAGACTGCTGGAAGTGTGGACGAGCCATTTCCCCCACACTTCCCTACCTAGGATCCCGCTTTCCCTTCCTCTATCCCAGTGCCAATCACCAGCCAGAGTGGGAGAAACACAGAGCGCTCAATGACTTCTTCAGGATTCCATTTCTCCATTGAAAACTTTCTTCCTCCCTCCCTCACCGCCCGCATCCCCCACTCTTCCCGAGAAGCTCATGGCTCCTTTATCAGAATCAGTCAGCGCAAACTGCTGGATGACACAAACCAGACGGCCAGCATCCGCTGCAGACTGGGACAAAAGATGCAAGCGAAAGATAATAATGGAACACAGCTGGCTGATAAGCATGTTTAAATTTTGCCGAGATTAGCTGTGAGAACAGGAAGGAGTTCTTTCTCTCCCTTCTGTTTGTTTAGCTTTCTCTAATTGTTTATTTTTAGGATGAAAAACATGCCCATGCAGACTTATCGAGCAAGTTAAAGCGAGGCAGAGGGAGAAATTTGTCTCGTTAGAAACACGAAAGCCCCGTGGCAGCCAAAAGTAAACAGGACTCTCCGTTTTGCAGAGCCACGTAAGCTGGCGAAGCGCTGCGCGGCTCCGGCTGTGCGGCGGCTGGAGCGGGGCCGGTGCGAGCGGAGCGCCCGGCCCGGGGTCCGCCTGGCTCCCCTGGCTCCTCCGCGGGGCTGCGCAGCGCCTCCTCGCTCGCAGACGGGATGGATACGCCGGAGCTGGCGGGTGTCACAGCTCCTCTCACACTGCAAAACCTCTCCCTTATTTATCTGGGCTGTCGGCGTGTGAGCTCTAAGTACAGGCTATTCAACAGCAAGCCTCTCCTAAAGTTCGTGAGTGTCTGTGCCTGGCTTCCACAGATGTAAAAACAAGCTCTGGAAAATAAGACTTTTTGTAAGGGAAACCAGCAAACGAAACACATTTAAAGGGAGAGTTGCAGTTTAAGGGACTGCTGCTGCTGTCACAGGATGAAATGTAAGTTTTCCTCATGTACTTCACACAGCGGAGACACAGGTTGCCACCACCTGCTAAACTGTCATCATAAAATAGGGTGTTTCACTGCCCTTCTTCCCCAGCCTGCCCTAAATCTGAACCTGTCTCTGTACGGTTTCCACACATGCAAACCTACAGCCCATTCTGTGGATCCCCACTGGTGTGAAAACTGCAGGATCACATCAGTGGTATTATAATATCTCACTTCTCCCTCCTTTCTGACTGACAGCACACATAGGAGGTCTTGCATAACACACTTGTACAAAGATTAGGCCAGAAACTCTATCCGAGCTTCCTGTTCGCACCTGGTAATGCTATGAATGAAGAAAGAGGCCACAGGGTCAGCAGTACTCAGAGTATTTCATGCCCCCCTGGAGAAGCAAAGCTGTGGTAGAGCTGGGTTTCCTACAGCTGAGCATCCCAGGGTGCTGCCAGGCAGCCAGAGGTGTGGCACTTTACGACATCGCTGTTTGCTGCAACAGCCAGAGCTTGGGCAATTATCACACTGTGAAAAGTTTTTGGTCCAGGTCTGTAGGACTATTCCTTCAGTGGTCTCAGGAGGCTGAGACAAAACCAGAACAAGAGGGTAGTTCTGTGATGCACCCCTCTTACCCTACCTTTAAAGTAGTGTCAGCATGAAATGGAGAATAAAACAGAGCCATCGATGTCAAGCATGCTCTCTCAACTGTCATCTTCACGGGGGAAAAGTTTTTCTCTGTTTTTCTGAATATATTAAAAGACCATTGCACTAATATGTGGACAAAGAAAGTACCACTGATAGAAACAATGTGCTTCTTGTGTTCTAAGTGCTGTGGCTTGGTCACATCAGCCATCCTTTTGGATGGCTACATGGGATTGTTTGCAAGACTGGCAGTGCAGAGGTACAGAAACCAGCTGTACTCATAAAGCTCATAAAGTTGGTTGTGCTGAAGCCTGACAGTCCCCACGACTCAGCTGAACGCTGACCTGCTGCTTCCCCCGTTGTTCCTCTTGCTGTTATCACTGCAAAATTTTTGTTTCAAAAACATTCACGGGAAAATGTCTTTCTTTTTCTGATTAAAAAAAAACAAAACCACCAAACCCTCCAGAAGTTGATCAATACCTCTGAAAAGCCTGCTGTTTGCTCCAGAAGTCCCTTCAAGACAGTGATATGAACTTACATCAGTCCCAGAGATGCTGTAGTCTCCAGAGGGCTGTGCTGCCCAGGCTTCACCCTGAGGCTGGGTGGAAATGCTGGGGGGCTGGGCAGGGATCCATGGGGTGTACCAGGGGAAATGCACAGTGGGCCAGTGGTGCTCTGGCTAATGCCAGCACTCCCCCAGCAGTGCACAGCTCCCTGGACACTGCCAACACTGCAGAAATGTAGCACCCTCTTTCTCTGCCTTTGATTGCAGAAACAAATTGATGATTTATTTCAATAGGTAAAGCAACTGCAGCCTCCTGGGTAATTATAATCAACAGTAAAACACAGTGTTTGCCCTGAAAAGCTTCCTATCTAATTATACATATTACTCCAAAAGTTTTACGAAGCGTATTTTGCTGTCTGGGTTCATAAATGACAAGTATTTTAATGATCACCTGAAGTACATATCAAAGATTAAAAATGTCAAAAGGAATTTCAGGTGCTTTAAAATGCCTATTTTCTGTAAAATTATTCTTTTATGACAGCTCATGTAAGACAGAAATACAGATGCACTATATACATAATTTGAAGGCTTGCATACTCCCAGTGTGTGCTTTTACATTTCTACATTTAAAAAGATAAAATAAGATGAATCAAATTCACACACTGATGGTTCTTGAGTTCTTTGTTGCAGTGGCTGATCCAGAACCCAGAGCATATTAATTCACAAGCATGGACTGACCTTTTTCTTTTCCAGTAGTGGGGATGGGATGGAAGGAGCATATTTGTGGTGCCAAAGGTGAAGGATAGGCATTGATGCAGGAAAAAAACCCTAGCTTAAATCAAGAAAAGCACTAACATGGCTGCTGTGAGACACGATTTATTGCATTCATACCATGTGTGTTTCCACATAGGAGAAACAGCAGTAGGAGCAATGATGATCTGCACCCCAACATGTGGGAAACAAATAACTGGACTGGCCACATAATGAGGTACAATGACTAATAATTGCTCTTTTTTTCACTCTTTTTAAATAGGTCACCTCTTTGCTCTCTGACTCTGAATCGAATTTTCCTCTGTGCTTACTGCCAAGCATGTGACTGCTCGATGCTGTAAAAAAGAAAGCTGCAGCAGACCCTTGGGGTATAGAGATATTACAGCAGCCACGCAACACATTTCTGCATTCATAAAAGCTTTAGCATTGGGTCAGGCAACAGCTACTAAGCAAGGACATATGAATTTTTTTTCATGTTGTCAGAAGAAAATGTGGAACTGATAAGAAACACCTGTGGAAATGCAAAGCCATCTCAGAGCCCAGGGTTTGTTTAGATGATAAAGAGATAAAATCTGAAGGCATGTATTGCAAGGGAAAATAATCTTTAACAGAATGTCTGTTTTGAAAAAAAAAAAAAAAAGAAAGAAGTGGTATGTTTCAGGTAATTGGCTTTCTGTGCAAAGAATAAAGGTCCTTGAGGATCATAAGGCAACATTGGTGCAATATGTAAAACTGTATGAGCTGCATGGAAGCTGTTCATTCATTTTTCTTCATGGAAACATGATGTCGTTTACATTTTATTTGCATCTTGTAAATATTTTCTTAGAACCTCAGCAGGACACTGGATAGCATAAAAGCACACATTACCAGCTGAACATATGTAACCAGAGTTTTCTCTTTGCTTGCAGCTCAGCCTGTTCCATGAGCTCTGATTTAAAGCCCTGTAATACATTTACCACATAGGAATTCTGTTTAGCTACATTTAACATTTTTGAGGGAAGATTTGTCAGATCATTTGTTTTACTTTATGCATACATATTTTCATGCCTTTGTCTTGCTTGATGTGAAATAAGCATTTTTAAAGGAACTCGATCTCGATTTTTTTTTCATAATTTGGAAAAGATGCAGTATTTAAATACTGAGAAATGTGCAGTACAGTGTGGATTTAATGGAAACATTGCCACAGTTTCTATGCTTATGTTGTGGCATTAAATCAGTCAGAAGACAGAGGCAAACTGCCAGCGTGTGCAATGCCCAGAGGAGGAGGCAGTTCCAGTAATAATTTTAGAGACTGTAAAGTGACTCTAAAATGGAAGTATCAGCAGCAGCTCTAGGAGGGCTCAGCTGCACAAGATGCACAAGCGCATGCCCAGTTTTAAATGCAGGAGTAGCTCCAAAATCAATGAGACCACCCACAGGTTTACAATCCTTTGAAGAATTGAGCCCTTAATTGCTCAGTAACTGCTGCAAAAAGATGTCAAGTTTCCTTTGTTTTACTTATTATTAAAAAGAGCTTTGCCAACAGAAAACATTGGAGGAGCCCAACCCAAACCAAATGGATAATGTGAGGAGCCAAAGCAGCCTTGCAGAAGGGCTGCTTTTTGCTACAATTCTCCTCTTTCAGCTCAGGATGAGTTTCTCCTCCTGCTGTGTTCCACACTCAGAAACACTTCAGGAGGGACCACCAAACTATAGTTGCTTCTGCCTTTGGATGATGAGCAAGTGACAACTTCAGAAAGTTTGGCAATAATTTTCTTTGTATGCAAAGTCCTATTCAACAGCCCTCTGTTAGAAAAGAATATTATTTCTGTAGCAAGCCTTTTTAAGATGTACTTGGGATGCCAAGCTTTTTTGTCTGCTAGGGCATTTTTACATCTTCACACGTGGGGCACATGAACTGTAACGAGTTGATCCTTTTGCAGTGTACAAGGCAGGGAAGTGTTAATGTCTCTGCTCTACAGAGATCTGCAAGGGGTCAGAAACGTCAGCAGCAGAAAATCCGGAAAGCTAAGCTAACTTTATTGGAGCTGGGCTGATTTATACCAGCTGAACATATGGGCTCAGAAGATTAAGTAGTCTGTGTGAGAAATCTGTGGCACATCTGGGACACTCCAGGGCCTGAGTCACAGGATCATCCTTCCTGCCCATAACAATTGCAAACAAGCCTCTACTATGCAGGAGCCTCTGCAAACTTTTTTGTTAACCTCCTGGCAAAGCAATAATGAAATTGTTTGAATGACTGAGCCCAGGGAAATTTGGGGTTAGCTTATGCTGTTAACAAACCACTTTCTCCGATTACTTTTTGCATTACACTATTTTATACAGGTAAGCCAAAAACTATATAAAAATATTGGATTATTGTACTTGCAGTCATATTCTGAACACAGCAGAAGGAATTTGCAGTCCAGTACTGGGGAAGAGTCTGTCAAAATATCACAAAATGGGATCTGGGTTTCCTTTTTGCCTCAATCTTGTGCCATACTGGATATGAGTATCTGAGGACCAACTCATCACTGCAGAGATGTTTCCCTGTCTATGCTTTTTTTTGCCATTGAGGGATTTATGTCAGGATAACGGCATACACGTATTTCCCTCACTATCTTTTGCCCAGACAATAGGGAATTTCTGGAAATATAAAAGATCTAATTAAAGTCACACATGTGCTTTAATTGGATACTAAAGCATGATCATTTTGTAACTGGGACAGCTATTTTAGCCACAGCAATATTTGGTTAACTATTGCTCCTGGACAGGGAAAAAAAAAAGAAAAAAGAAAAAAAAAGTTTAAATCTTATCCAAATTGATTATTAAATAATAATAATAGAATTGGAGCAAAGCCTTCACACTTTGGGGGGGGGGGCAGGGAAAGTGGAGCTGTTCACCTGCAGGCTCTAATGTTTGGGCTATTGTGATACTCCTGGCTTGGTTTCAAAATGATGCAATGTAAACTATTCACAACATTCATGTCACAGTGCTAATTTCAGATAACTGTACTGGTGAGAAAGGTAATGGCACCCCTCAGTCAAAAAAACCACAACAATACAATGAAAACTCATTTAAAACTTGATTTATTACCACAGTAATTAGTAAAACATTTCATATTGAGGGGATTGAGTATTGCAATGACATGGAACAGCCATTGAACTATAAGCAATACTGTGCAGCACTTGTAATTACCAAGGGGTAACCTAGAACTGAACTGTATTTAAACAATGACCAAATAAAGAAAAAATGAAAAAGGAGAGAAAAAATAAAGAAAAACATAACAAATACACACTCAAGTCCGGAAAATTAATGAAAAATGTAATCAAATTACTCCAGAAGTTAAGAAACACAAAAACAATTCACCAGTTTTCAGAAAAATATAATACACAGAAAAGCTTTTAGAGGGTTAATAACATACTGTGAGTTATACTTATCCTAACCTTACAAGTATTTATTTTAGAAGGGTTTATTTTTTGACAGACTTTCTTAAGCTACCAGATGAAAAGGGGTAAATATTGTGACTCTCTATAAGGAGGGAAAAAATGGAGAAAAGTTTGCTTAGCATCCATTTTCTGCCTGTTATTCAACAAGGAAGCAACATCTGTGAGCCATGTCTCGAGCTCTCTGCATAACCCAGCACCACCACCTGCTGTTTGGTAAGGAAGACTCAATTCCCCTTGTCCTACACATTAAATCTCCAGTACCATGCAGCCAAAGAGAAAGAATTCCTTTAAGCATTCAAAGATGAGAAGGAGGCCAAAGAGACAAGACAACGAAAGAAAGCAAACTCCCGCCAGCCAAAGCAGTGTGTGGAGAGGCAGCTCTGCCCAGTTAAACCATGGGGCAATCCCTGATCAGAAATGGAGTGAAGGAACTTAGCTGGTCACAACAGCCATAACAGCTGGCTCTTCTGCTCTCTTGGCCAAGAGAGGCTACCCCTAAATCTTTACAGACTTTGGCGCTGCATATGACTTGTCTCAAGTGTTCTGCCTGTCTTCTCCCAGATCCTGAAGTTTATTGGAAAAAGAGGTTCTATTGGCTGTATTTTGGCTCTTCTTGCTATGGAGGACTGCTGAAATTTCTTTGCATGAAATTTCTCAGTGATGGTCAGCTGAATAGAGGCCCCCCAGGTTTATACATATGGAAAACAGTAAGGTCCAAAAAAGAGTAAAGTTTTTTCCTTCAAAAAACTTACTGAGAAAATCCCTCATTCCTTCCAATGGGTGTGATGGAAAAGTGAGCCTGTGCAATTTCCCTTTAATTAGTAATGGACCAAAATGGAAGAAAAATGTAGCTAAGGATGCCCTAAGAAAGCCAAAAGAAGATATTTAATAACAGTCTGCTGCCTGCATCCAAAACTCCAGCTATTCTCAGGTGTCAGCTGCACCTGAGAATTAGACCAGACTGCAGGAATAACTGAGTTACAACCCATGGGAACAGCTGTGGGGGAGCCATGCTCCATTCACACTGTCAAATGACAGCCCAGAAGCTGCCTGGTTTGGGTTTTTTGGTTTTGTTTTGTTTTTGTTTTTTTTTTTTCCACCAGCTTTCCCTTCAGACAGGCAAATCTCCAGCTTGGCCTATCTGCATATCTAATTCTTCCCAGGACCGGTGCTCTGTCCTCTATCTTGTGCAGACATGAACGGAGTGTGTTCAAAAGGGCATGTCACTGATTAATGGCAAACAGTGCAATTCCTAACAGATAGTGAGGTATCCCCTAGCTCCTATTCAGTACTGCCAATAATTTGTGACGTTAAGCATGTGCATTTCTGCAGTACAAGGCTCATGAAGCTCCAGGGTCTGGCTGTGGGGTCCAAAATTCTCATTTACCCCAAGGAGGAAAGGGCTTGTCAGGATGAAGGCGATGTGTGTGCTTTTGTTTTTGTTGCTGTTGCCCTGCCCCTAAATGAGAAATTGTTCATGCTTTAAGGCTCCTCTTTCTGCATTGTCTGTTTCCATTCAGCTCCTAAGATGAGGTGATGAGGTTTTACTTTATTTGCATGCCCAGTGCACACCTGGGAGTTGTAGAACTAAGCTTATTATCAGGTCGATGCAGGTTACATTTTTTCCCTCTCCTGGTCTGGAATCTCGGAGCTGCTGCATGAAGCACAGTGCAGCCTGATTACCTCTAAACATCCAGGCCATGGAGGTTTCAGTTTGCAATTTCTGCCATCTCTTATTTCCCTGTTCGCTTAAACCATTAAAAGAGCTCATCCTACTAGCTACTAGCATTTTTAGTTAGTTAGTTAGTTTGATTGGTTGGTTGATTGATTGATTGAAAAGGGTTTTTTGTTAATACAAAATGGAAGAAATATATCTTCTGCCTCAAGGGAGCTGAAGGTACTTGGAGGTACTTGGAGCTGGGTCAAGAGGGTCGTACTAGAGCTGGGGGAGCAGGCACACAGGACAGTACCTGTCCTCCACTGCAGAGGTCAGCCAGAAACCTAGACAAGGCAGAGAAGCAAATATCAGCCCTTTTTCTGTGTCTGTCTCTGCAGCACAGATGCACTGTGAATGCAGTCTGACATAGCACCCATTGGAGTTGGGCAGGGAAGACTTTATATCCATCTGATAGCTGAGAAATGGATAAAAAAAGATTGCTTCCCTCAAACACTGATTCACAAACACCTGAGACAATGTTCACCTTCACTAACTCCAAGGACTTTTAGAAAGGGATTAGTTTTAAAGTACTAACTTCTTTGTTTGGCTGAAAAAGAGCTGAAGGGAATTCCTTTTAAATGTAGGTGCCCTTGTGTGTGTTTCTGTTCAAGCGCCCTGAGGTTGGAGGCTACAGCACTATTGGCATCTCAATTGACTACAGGATCAGAGAGAACGCATAGATGTTGAAACTGTCACGTGTGTAAAATGAATATGGAACTAAATACCTAAAAATATATCTCAATTTTAATAAGAGCTAAATGAATGCAGAAGAAGTCTGAAGTATTTTCTGGAATTATCTTTATCCTAGCAGCGGATTTTTGTAGCGGAAAAGCTTCAATGTAACTTAGAAAAAATAGACCAATAAAAAACTCTGATGGACCCCTGAAATGAATGACATAATACAGCACTAAATTTATCAGTGACTTTTAATCTGGATATGCTGGGAATTCCCCTTCTGACATATTTAACATTTCTTTTAACTTCTAATATGCAAACTGTCAATTGCATAGCATAGACCACAAACATAGCAGAGTTCTTATTTGACTGAGCTATTAAAAGAACAAGGAGTTTTCATTTTAGTTACCTCAAGGAGACTCTGAGTATTGAGATTTTTAAAATATTCTTCCTAAATACTCTAAAATAAATTCGGTGTTCTCCTACCCTTTTGCCTATGATTAAATATATTTAATTAAACTGTTTATTATTGAATCACCAGATGTCAAAAGCTAAGACTTATCCATCCTTTCCACCTAGAGGAAATCCCACTCTGATGTGTCTATGTTCTCTCCATCCCCTTTTCAATATATTTTTAATAATAGCAGACTTCCTGAGAACCTTGCAGGCATTTAAGTGCAAATAGTCCAACACTATCCACATTATCTGGTTATTCACTAACCATGCATGAGGACCATGGCTCTCAACATTATGACTGCCAGAGAGAAAGTCTCATGGCACAGACTGAAAATAAGTATTTAAGTGAAAAAAAATTATAATGTGATCAGAAGTTGATAATTAATTTCTGATGACCTGTTATGGCATAAATCTAAGGGAAACAGACCTTAGAGGCCCTTAAATCTTCCATACTATAGAGTACACTTTTATTTCAGAGATCAATTTAAGTGAGATTTTCTAGTTTCAGAAAAGCTTCCTGCCTCATTAAACTCTTCTCCTTTTTGTCAAGCCTGAGGTCCTTTAGAGATGAGTGAAAATTCTGAGGTACTCCAGTGAGCAAATACTCTGCCAAGTTTTCCAGTTTAATCATGTTACAAAAAGCTGCTTTCTTAATGCCCTTCTCAATAATTTGATTGTGACTCAGATCAAGCTTTTCTAGCTTTGACAGCTCACTGAAGACATCAGTAGGAATTAATATTGTACTGGATGCTAAATATAATTCCTTAAGAGCACTGGGGAGAATAGAGGAATGGATGCTCTTCAGTTGACTGAAATTCATCTTCATCATGAATCAAATTCTGCTCTGGGGAAGGGTTGGTGGGTTATCATGCTGCTGGGGAGGCTCAGTGCTGCCAGACTCCTGTGCTGAGTCAGAGCCCAATCCATGAACATTCAGGTGCCCCTGGGACACATCTGCTGGGGTGCTCCTGAAATGATTGGCAACCTCGTGAACAATCATGAGCATGACCCTTCATAGGCTCCTTTCATAGCTCTGGCCCTGAGTTGTTTGCTTCTCAGAACTGAGAAATCTGGTGACAAATATACATTCAGAGGACTCAGCTGTATGAAATTCATCCTGTTATTCAAAAGTCAGAAATATCTAACACTAAAGGGAATTCTTTCAGGGTCATCTGACAGCCTTTTGCCTGAGAACTAAACCACTCTGAAAATAAGATAAGAACAGTGAAACTATCACTCTTTTCAGCCAAAGAAGAGTTTAAAACCATTTTGTGTTTAAATTCCTTTCTAATACCCTGTATTATTTATATTGGTGTAATAATAGCTGTAATAGATATGTTGTCACTTACTTCTCTGTATGTGTATTTGAATATGAAATTGTTAGTGTTTGCAGTTAGAGCACTAGTCCTCAATATCTTTTATAAACTAAGTTCTCTAGGGTTGCATAATTTTTTTTTTTTTTTTATCTTGAGCTCCTTCTCCTGTTTGAATGTCTATGATGTGTACTCGGACATCAGTATCCCTCTTTAATGCTTTTTTTGAGCATCTGTTTTCTACATTCTGACAATTTTTTTCAAGAAAGGGTAAAATAATAACGTGCTTTGATGTACGCTGATGCACAATTTGCTCATTTGGTAATCCCGTATATGTGATGAATGACCACAAAGGAACCTTACATTAATGTGCCTCTAATTATTTATATCCTATGGCTGAGTCATTATTCTCCTATGACTGTCCAGCAAGAATGACATCATCATGTATAGCTACATACCTAATGATAATTATTTTTAATTGGCTGACTCACTGAATGTAACAAAACAACTTCAGCTGCAGGGCTCACCAGCCAGAACAGGGACACTGGAGGGCAAGAGTCATCCCCAAAACAGGTTGTTGATCTGATCATCTCACCCTCCACATCCTTATAGCACCACTGCTTTTTTAAAAAAAGTATCATTCTGCCCTTTTCTATCTTTCTGCTTGATAATCAGCTTCTTCTTTTTACTTTTTTGCTGTTTTAGGAGTTTTAATTGACCATACAGTCTTTTGTATTTTTGTTAACTCTTCCTTTTTCTGCCATTTATTAGGAGGAATATTAGTGATCCTTCTCGTGACACTTTCTGGACAAACACTGCAGCACTCTGACCTGAGAGAACATGCTCCCTTGGTTGATTTGTGACTTATACTTCTGCCAGCTGGAAGATTCCTCTGCCTGCCCGTGGAGATGCTGGGAAAGGGCCCACTGGGCTGTCCCTGCTGTCAGCAGTGATGCTCCCACCCAGCACACTGGCCTTGATCTCTGCAGGGGACACCTCTGAGGTGCAGCAGCAAACAAAAGATCACTCATCTATGCACAGGTTATGCCCTCCTGCTCTTTTACAGTTGCTGACTCAACTGTGAATTTCAAGACTGAATTAGTGCTAATGTGTTTCAAAGGCAAAGCTGCATTTTTAAACTTCTTGTTGAACTTATGGGCCAGTTTGAATGTTTTCATTGCAACGTTTTCCTGTTTTCAGGGCTTTCCCTGTTCTTCATACATTCATTTCTGTTAAGGTAAAGACACAAAGACTTCTGGAGAAAAAGATGTGCATACATAAAATCATAAGTTACATAGTCTATTATCATAGAAGTCTACTGATAAAAAAATTAAATGACATAAATTCAGAACACTTTGATTGATACTATTGCTTCTTTTCTGATTTATAACAACCCTGGGGACATGGATCTTCTGGTGAAAGAGAATGTAATTTCCTCTTCCATTACAAATGCTTGAGGATATTGAAGCTGTAAAATACATTTGTTGCATTTCAATGTAGGTCTGAATAACATTGCTCTTTAAAATGTTGTATTTAACCTTCCTTTTAGCATACTATAAAGTAACTTCTGTACCTTTAGGAATGAGATACATGCAATGTTCCGTGTCATAAAGGGAATACAGATTGCTGGAAAATTATCTAAACCTTGTCAGACGAAAATAGTTATTACATATCTGTTGGAATTTTTTCTGTCTACTCCAAGAAAGTAGAAATAATGGAATATTTATGACAGCTAGTTATTTACATGCCTAAAATTATAATTAATCCATTTCTAAAATTATTACCTTCTTTCCTTTCTCTTTGTCTAACTATTCATCCATTTTCCAATAGACAGTACACTAAACCAGAAAGTTTCTCTCAAGAATTAATTCTGTTTTATCTCCTGATACTTCTGAAAATACTCTCATCCCAGGTATTCAGCTAGAAAATCTAAGCTTGCTTAAAACTCACTGTCATTTGTACAGCTGAGAGGAAGAGAAGTGATTTAACCATAATGATCATCATCCCCATTGACTCAAGGAAAGTTTCCATCTTGAAATGGATATTAAAAAAAAAATAAATTGAAATAGATAACAAATAAAACCAAAATGAAAATATGTTTTACAACATTCCTTTGGTTGTATTCTTACTAACATCCTGTGAATATAATCTCCCACAGCCTGTCATTTGGGCACAGAGGTCACTTGCACCCCCTGTGAGGACACTGAACAGCCCACTGCCCCACAGGCAGCAGTAAAGGGCATCCTGGGGCCACAAGTGCCTCAGGCCACCTTTCCCAAATGGAATGTTTGCCTGGAAATGTCTCATCTTGTTATTGACTTGGAAGATATTTAAAAGTGAGTTCAAGAAGGGTTAGAGACTTCATAAAGGGGAAAGGCTGATGATGCCACCACCTTCGTAAGGGATATTCTTGACAGTGACTTGATTCCCTGCAAGGCTCATTATTACTTCATTATTATAGTCTTGAAGAGAACGTGACAGGAACTAATCTCTAAGACAATATCTTATCTTCCTCTGCCAGATTCTGTCCAACACTGCAAGATAAGACCCTTTGATACTTGCCATAGACCCTGCAGCTTGCAACCACAGGCAGTACTCCAAAGCCCCTTTCTGATAAAAGCCTCATTTTTCTCTCCTTATGTAAATTTAACTTTCTTTAGCACACTCAGAGCCACAGGACTTTACCCAGTGCTACTCCAGAAGAATATTTGCAGCTCTCCATTCTCCTGCCTAAGTTTCTTTAGCCCTCTGCTGAGCACACGATACAAGATGTGCTGGCAAAAGGAGGTTTTAACTGTACTGGGATCCTGGCAGTCTCCTCCCCTGATGGGACCCCTGTCAGATTTTCTTTGTCTCGTCCAGCTGCTGATATTTTTATGAAATTTTGCGAACTTAGAATGCAGTTCTCTATCAAATTTGAATGAACTTAGGCAATGGAATTAGGATATATATGAATATGATGGAATAATCTTAGTTTGTTTTCTTTTTTAAACAGGATTCAATAGGATGAAAGTAACTTTAAAATAGTGTGTGTAATTATTAGTTTAAATAGTGCATCATAGCAGAAGTTTTAATCCTTTTAGAAATACCTGAATTTTCCAAGGAAAGACCTCATAAATGAGATTAAAGTAAAACTTCGGGTGGCTATAGCAAGTCATATATTTTTAATCTATAATTAATGGAGAAAATTAAACTCTTTTAAAGAAATTTTATTCCATTCTTTATTCCATTAAAATATTTATTCCATTAAAAAATAGATTAAGATATGGGATTTCCAACCAAATGCAATATTAATGGCAAATCTTCAAATTTCCCTACAATAGTTTTACTTTGCACACTCTCTCCCTTAAATATAACAAAGGTATGGTTAGGCTTTCTCACACACTATACATTATATTGCTTCTAAGGAAACAAATACTATTAAAATAACAAACTATGAACCTCCTCCCATTTTTCAATTACAAAAAAAAATCTTTCTCATTTACAAGTAAGAGGAAGGGTTATTTTGTTAACAAGTGTGAAAATCAGATGGATTTCCACTGACGGCTTTCATTATTTTTATCAAGGATATACGTTTCTGGCTGTACAGTAACTGCCTAATGTTTCTGTGAAATAGATTTCCTAGCACGACATTTTTGTATAGATTGAGGATGGTTTTGCAGTGAAAGCAGAGGCTGGGGAATCATCCCTGGGTGCTCTGTGAAATTGTAAAACTATAGACTCTTAGATTCCAACTGCTAATCCAGCATTGCTACATACACAACTAAAACTTGTCCTTAAGGACCACGTACAAACATCTTTCAAATACCTCCAGGGATGGTGCCTCAACCACCTCTCTGGGAAGCCTGTTCCAGTGTTTCACAGCCCTTTGAGAGAAGAATTTTTGCTTAATATGTAAGCTAAACCTTGCCTGGTTCAACTTGAGTGTTCTACTCCTCACTCCTGGAGCAGTAACTCCACAAATACATATACCACCTCATATCACCTCAGACACAGATGTACCAGTGGGGATGGGTACAGGTGGCAAAGCCAAATCAGGAGTCAAATAAAGATTTCTTTACCCCTCAACCAGAGATATGACCCTCATGCTTCCCATTTCTACATCTTAATTCTTTAGTAGTTGCAAACTGTTCTGGGATCCCTGACCTGAAGGTCTTTACTAGTGCTTTCATTTCTGAACCATCTCTGCACACAGATTATCACTGAATTAAACAAAACAAAAAGAAAAAAAACAAACAAATGAACAAACCAAAAAAAGGAAAAAAAAAAGAAAAAAAAAGAAAAAGGAAAGAATGAAGTCTTTATCCATCACATAACTTCACTAATCCCCCCACAACATTTTATTGATTGACTGAAATATTTAGAAAGCAATTATATTACTACCTTAATAGTTTTGGGTTTAGAAAGGTAAGATTAAAATCCAGCAATTATTTTCCCCCTGAATGCTTGAAATAGGAAGGATTGCTCCAAGGCTTCACATTACAATTATTCCACTGTGAATTTTTTTTATAATTATTTCCACTCCAAATATGTGCTGACATTTACATATTATGTTATAGGTTTCAGCATGTTCCCAGCACTGACTGTGTTTTGCACTGTAGGCTAAATTCTTGTGTTGTTACTGGTGTTATTTTTCTAATGTGTCTCTCTGAACTGTCCACATGGAAAACATTCTGGCCTGATGATATGCTTTGTTGGGGTTACAACTGGGTCAATTAGTAATGGTCAGTGATCAGAAGCACCTCTCAGCTAGATTACATAGTTTAATATGACAACATAATTCTTTTTTCCACTTTGACAAGTCACCTGTCCCTAGAATGACACAGATCATAATATAAAAAAGTCTAGGGCAAATAAATACCTGTTTTTATAATGGTATCAATAAATAAGCACACTTAAATCCCATGTAAATCTTCTTTATTATCTCACATGCTAGAACAACATTGAAGTTTATTGAAGTCCTAGATGTGAAAAAGAAAGTGGAATGGTTCCCTGCTAGCCTATTACAGAGAGAATATCCCACTCACTATTCCCCTGTGGCTACAATAAGATACAACTCTGTGATGGTGTGGTGGTATTTTCCCACAGGGCTCTGTGAAAGACAGGGACCCATGAAGGATGGGCTGCTCACACAGTACCTGTTTTCTGGTTTTCCTCAGAGGAGTTTCTGACAAGGTACAGATTCTTATGCCTACTCCTCTACAGAAGTATATCCAGTATCAATCTGCAACAGGAACAAATTTGGAAGCCGTCACAGGGCCTTGCTCACATTATGCACATTTAAAGTCAAACAAAGCCTTGCATTGCCAGGGCACATCAGAAGTCTAACTTCCACTTCAGTAGCACTGGAGGAGCTTAGACTTCAGTATTATTTAATATAAAACTCCTCAAGTCATTATGTCTTTCTCTGAGAGGACTACGATTTTAAGCTTTGTTGTAGAGCCATTGAGTTTCATAAAAATGAAGCTGGGGTTGGGATGGTGAGTGGGAATTTTAGGTCTGCTCACCTAACAAGACTACCACAGAAATGTTATGTCCAACTCTCACAAACCAAGGTGGAAATGTGAAAGACAAGAAATGTCCAAAGGGTTTAATGAGAATGACTAAAACACTTGAGGATCTTTTTTTTCTAGGAGCAGACTCAAAAGGATCACTCTGGTGAGAAATACTTAGTCAACACAATCACAAATGAGTCATAGACATGGAGTAAAAAAAGGTGATAAAAAACCCCCAAACATTTCTGTACCTTGAGTACTGTGTCCAGTTCTAAGCCTCTTATTACAAGAGGGACATTGAGGTGCTGCAGCCTGTCCAGAGAAGGGCAACAAAGCTGGGGAAGACAACCAGCAACAGGACAAGAGGAAATGGCCTCAAGCTGGACCAGGGGAGGTTCAAGAAGAATTTCTCCACAGAAGGGGTGGTTAAGCATTGGAACAGACTGCCCAGGGAGGAGGTGGAGTCACCATCTCTGGAAGAGTTCAAGAAATGACATGGCAGGGCACTTAGTGCTATAGTGTACTTGATACGGTGGCATTTAGTCAAAGTTGGACTTGATAATTTTGGACATCTTTTCCAACTTTAATGACTCTATGACTCTGATTCTATGATTTTATTTTTCCATTTATGAAAAGAGTTCAGCCAAGACTAAGTAGCTGAAAGTTGCAACCAAGGAAGCTTTGAGAAAAAACGCAAAAGCCATTGATGTCAGAAGTTAATTAATAATTACATCACTTTATCAGCTGTTGCAGCTCATTCTACAGTAAGTGTCTCAGTGTGCTTGGATGCTTTCTTAAAAGACATAACACATTCCATACAGGATTTAATACAGAAGTCCCATTGCTCATAGAATAGAGAAATTCAGGGAGGATGTTCATAATTCTGTCCTTAGAAACTTGATTGCATGATCCTGAACTACAAAGTTCCTTGGAAACAATTACTCGTTGGTACAGAGGAGAGTCATTTCATATAAACTACATCTGATCTGCTGTTTCTCTGACTCTGGAATATCATCATGTCCATTTTCAACAGATTTTAAGTGATGTTTCCCCATTTTTATCAATGATGGCACTCATTTTCACTAACCCCTAATTTATTTAGTAATTAAGCATAAAAGTATGAGGGCTTTTCATACTTAAAGGTGATATTCATCCTCAGACAGAGATACTGAAATTCAAGTCTCCTGCATGTGAGCTGGAATTATCCTAGACTTTCCTAAATTAACCTAAGCTTTCCATCCTAAAGTCTGTTTCCAGGAAAGTGGGACTCCACTTCATATTCCAAGCTTTCCTCACACATATTTTACAAAAGATGAGTGAAAATGACACTGACTGATAACATCAATACAGAGATAAAACAAGTGGTGGATGGTTCTAGGATGAAGATTTGACTGTCTGGTGTCTTCACCGAAGTTGATCCCACATCTGGATTAAGCAATATCACTTTCCTCTGGTACCTAAAAAGCTGTTGACTTATAAGTGGAGGCTGAGCTGCACAGAAAGTTTTGAGTCACTGCTGAAAGCTGAAGACGTAAAAAAATGACCCAGGAAAGGTAAGGAAATTGGGATAATTAGTGCCTTGAGAGCTTTTGCTCAGCTTTGAAGGGGCTCTTCTACAGGCTGCAAATTGAGGAAGGAGGACAAAGAGGACAGTAGGGGCTCACAACCACCAACCACCACAATTTTATCTTGACAAAAGTTCTGTTAGGGATTTTTTAGCAGAATACCTCCCATAAACTAAATGAGCAACTTCAGTGCAATTTACATGGACTGAACTATGTTGCTGAAAAGGAACTCATAGAAAATTATTTCTGACCCAGCACCCCCTTTTGTCTGGATTATTGTGCTTCCAAGGAGACAAGTGAGATGCTAGACATGGGTTTTCTGCTGATTTTCCTTGAAACTTAATTTTTGATTGAGATCTAAATTTAGTTAAATGAATCAGAGATTAGTCAATACGTGCAGTTTGGTGTTAAAATTTCCAGAGCATTCCTTCTAAAAGCAGCCCTTCCAAATTTTGTTTATTTGGATAAAGTGCTAAGGTAGATCGTATCCTCACTTTTTAAGTCAAACACCTAAGGCTTGCTAGTTGAAAAGAAAGGTTGGAAAAATAGTGTGAGCTAAAACTTCTTACTTGATCAGTTTTCCTTCTGTCAGGCACCTGTTGCCTCCAAAATCTGAATAATTTTCCCTGAATGTATAAAATCTAACTAAATTACTGCACAGCACATGATCAGACTCAGAAGTACCACACGTACCCTGGCAGTCACTTGTGATACCTGACACGCATTTAGCTGTTAGCGCTGCTGGTACCTGAGTCTCTACTTCAGTTCACTGAAGAGGTGTGAGAAGTTGTGAATGGTTACAAATGATTCTGCCTCATACGACCACCAAAGCACTCAAAGCATATCTGCTTGCTAAGCTAATGGCACTTCCCATTCCCACCTCACAACTTCCTGTTGTCTTACCATCTGGAGACACAGCTGAGGTACCAGCGTTTGTGATGCTGTTTCTCTAGTGAAAGCAAGCCAAAGATGGAGCCGGGAGCCAGAAAATGTCCTACTCCAAAGTGTTGGAGTATTGAGTAAAACTAATTTTGCAGTCTATTTATCAGATGCGGAAATTATGTCCATGTTCCCAGACTGGATCCAAGTGCCAATAGAGACATAGTGAAAAGCAAAGCTTACTGCTCTAAAAGTTGTTGCAGATTTTCCACCTTCCCTGCCAGTGAGATAGTACTGCACTGTAACTGGAGCGTGCTGCAAGATTTTCTGAGTTGTGAAAAAATTCCAAGTTTCCAAAAAGGACATGCCTTTCCTATTACTTGGGGGAACTTTCAAGCACAGCTATAACCTTCTTTAGGTTATAACATAGTTTGAAGAGGCATAAAGATTATTTTTTCTCTGAGATAAGGGGCAATAGTCTTCCCACTCTTTTTTTTTTTTATGAACTTTGCCACCGTTACAGTAAGAAGTTCTATTTTCATCAATGTTTTTTATCCTTCCAGGCTATTTCCCCAAGGAATGGAGTGCTAACAAAGCCCATGTTGTCCATTCCCTTCCACACCTCTGAATTCTAATGCTGTCATGCAGATGCACTGTTTTTGAACTTTCTGCTGCTCATCTTATTTTAATCTCTCTTCCACTTACAAATCTTCCCTACTTTTACTTTTCTTCTCTGCTGCTGACAACACAATCGTTTCCTTCTTCTCAGACTCTCACATTTCCTATAATCTTTGATCCTACCTCCTCCAGCCTCTGTCTTACATAGAAGTTCTTAAAAAAAAAAATCTTCAACCGTTGTTGATGCTTCAGTTTGCTGTGTTGCGTTCTTCATTGACACCCTACATTATAAATTGCTTGTGTTTAGACAATTATGGCTCCCTGTATTGTAAATTTGTCCAGCTTAATTTTGACTGTACTGATGCAAACACCCTCCAGACAGCTGAAGCATTCAAACTTCAACCTCAGACTGTCAAACAGAGCAAGTTACCCTCCCCACTGACTTCGTGCTCAATTCACTCTTTCATGATACTCC
The DNA here is from genome assembly GCF_009819655.1 of Sylvia atricapilla. Classification (NCBI taxonomy): domain Eukaryota; kingdom Metazoa; phylum Chordata; class Aves; order Passeriformes; family Sylviidae; genus Sylvia; species Sylvia atricapilla. The sequence goes on from NC_089144.1 coordinate 43,220,639, forward strand.
ATGCAAGAAGTATAAATTTCTTAAACTTGAAGGTCAGCATATTGCAGTCCAGCTGCAAAGTTCATAACTCATTCATTCAGTTCTCCTGCTAGCTCCAAAACTTCTCTTAGTTTCTCATCATATTTTTTACCTTGTTTTTAGGATGTGTTTAATGCTCACAATAAAATCATGCCTTACCATTTAGTTACAACTCACAGACTTCTTTCTGGCCTTTAGAAGGGATCTCTCTGACAGATGCAAGCCTTCTGCATTTGCACATCATGAATAGTCTCAGATTACACAGAAAGGATTTAAGACCAAGGCTGGGATATAAATCCAAGCCTGCCAGCCTAGAGACTCCAAAACTGTAGCAAGATTTTCTAGCTGAAGTCATTAGCACTCAGGCCCAGCTCCCCCACTGATCAGTCCTCAGAGAATAGATTCTTGGCCTCTGCTTGCTCTCTTTCCACTCAGCACTGACTACATCATCCTTGTGGGTCACTCAGGAAAATGAAAATAAATACAGTCCATGGCAACCCCTCCTATATCATTCTGTGTCTGCTTTCTGCATCGCAAATGGTGTGTTATGTGGCTTTTTTGCCACAGCTGTGTTTTCTAGCTCAGAATGCTTTATCACTGCCCCTATTCTCTCCCATTAGACTAAAATTTGCATCCAAATGATAAATCTCATGAAAAAAATTCTGGCTTTAGCCCTCCTCAAGAGCCAGCTAAGGAGAAATGTACTGCTGACAGAAAGACAGAGACACTCCAGTGCAACTACATAGGGACGTTTGAGCAGAAGACCACCTGTATTCCACTTTTTCTTACTCATTCTCCCTTTTTTTTGAGCCAAAGACTTGTGCAATCATGCACATCTGTGCAAATACAGCACGCAAAGAGCTCCTGGTTGTCAGTGTCAGCTCACTCTCTCCTCCTTGTGGTTTTGGCTGCAGTGATGTTTGATGATGGGCAGAGTCAGCTTCGGATAGAAGAGCTATGTCAGATAACCTTGCGTGGAAAGTATATGCTGTCCATGGGCTTTCAACCAGACAGCTTGACACAGGACTGATTTTGCTTTAAGTTCCAAATCTAAAGTAATTTTAGAGGTTATACCAGTGACTACAACTCATTTTTCTCAAGAGTGAAGAAGTCACTGACATGGTGAAGGAAAAAAAAACCAAAACAGATTATGACTCAATGTTAATATGAAAAAGTGCAGAAATGTATCTAAAAACTCAAGATTATTTAATCTGTTTCTCTTCTGGGACCCCTACACATGTATGCAGCAGGGTATTATGGGGAGTGGTGGGCAGGGCAAGGATGTCAACATGTAAATGAGTCTCCTGAGAGGTACCTGTGGAAAGTCAGCATTTTCCCATATGGAAAGTCCTTAAAAATTAGAGCATGGGAAGATGACTGGTGGCATAAATTGTCCAAAAGTATATTCTTAAAGATATCTGTGCTGGTATTTGTGAGGGTAGACTGCCTTCAAGATCAGTTAGTTTCCTGAGAACTGGAAGACTTGTTTCTTTCTTTTATAGGAAAGGCTGTATTCTGGAAGTCCAGGAATATTTCTGTCATGTTTATGGAGAAAAGGATTATGCCTAGGACCTCTGCAGAACTGTGACAGGTGACTCATAAACCAGCAGTCTCCCAGCTGCAACTGAAGACATTGCTCTGTTAAGCTGAGCGAGTTCCATGTGAGTTAAAGAGATCGACACAAGTTCATACTACCATTCCATTAAAATGATTCCAGTGAGTCCTCTTCATTCTTGAAGGTTTTAGTGGTTTCTCTCTGTGCTACCCATCATATTAATTTCATCAGAAATGATATCCTTCCATTGCTGTCAGTCAATCATAAATTTTAAAGCAAACGTTCTCAGTTTTCTCTGATCTGATCTGATCCTTATCCTTGGGAAAAGCTTTCAGTAATCATACATAGACGAACACCATTTCCCTTTCCCTTCCTCCTAAAAGCCTATTACCTCTGCTTGGCTTGCTGTGTGCTGAGGCCACTATATATGACATTAACAGCTAAGGTCTTCCTATTTCTCTTCTACAAGAGAAGAATGTTTATATGTTTTCCTTGACTAGAAATGCCTTTTTTTTTTTTTTTTTTTTTTTTTTTTTTTTTTTTTTTTTTTTTTTTTTTTTTGTGCATGCTGTGCCTAATGACCTGGTCTTTCACACAATATAGAAACACAAATAATTATAAAGAAATGTGTGAGTGTGCATATGTGAGAAAGGTGGAGCACATTCCTTCACATTTCTTAAGAGTAGAGAAGTGAAATCTAACAGCAGTGCAAAATATGGTATTTAAAATAGAGTTTAGTTTTGGTTTTATCTGTTAGATAAAGAAACTGTCTGGAGTTCAAACTTGTTCCATTTGCCCAGTGTCCATCAATGTTTTGCCAACAACAGAATAAAGGATGAAAGATTTTATTTTTCTCCTTCTTTGTTTTCTAATAAGAACATGGAAATTTATCTGTTTCTTCCCAAGATGGTAGCTCATTTAGCTTCCTGACAGGAAAAAGTACTCTGTTAAATATTGCTCAGGAGCATGCCAGAGCTTCAAAGAAATAAGACTTTTCTCCTTGGAGGGCCCTTAATTCTTAAAGTATGCACTCATTTGAAAAAAGAGGACTGAACATGATGGACTTCCGTGGTTTAGGAGTAATCTGGAGCTAAAAAAGTAAATCAGTTCTATCTACTAGACTTTGCTATCAGTTAAAGCAGTACACTCACCATTGAGAATATATGTTTGAAGATTCTTTATTTATCAGGCAAACTACCAGATATACCTGCTATGATGATCCTAGAAAGCAATACTCTTACTTACACTGGACTTCCTTCCATATATCAAATTAAAATAAGAGAAAAATAAACTAAATCAATCAGACAAACTAACAAACAATTATTTCTCAAAAACCCCCAAACCATGGAATGAACACAACACGTAAACTCCGGGATGACTACATACACAGAAATTAATCTGTTAACAATATCAGCTTACAAAATCAACTGGTTTGATGCAAGTGAAAACGTGTAAGAGGGATCACACACCACCAAAGCTATTTAAATTTAAAAAAAATTGTGCTTCAAGCAGAGAATTTTTGATCTATGATTTAAAAAAAAATTATGTTGGACATAGTATGACCTATTTTGTTATCAGACCTCAGCGCTGCTGACACATTAAATAATCTCTCTTGTACCTATTAGATATGGAACATGATGCAAGCTTTGGCCCAAAGCTTGAAAAATTTAATTTGAAATAAAGACTGCGATTTCACCATTTCTAATTATTTGGTTTGCAGGTTTTGGCTTTAGTTTTTGTTAACTGAACCAAGAAGTTCTGATTCCACCAAAGTCTGTCAAAGTCTATTAAGAATTTATTTGAGTAGTGATGAAGGACCACTAAGCTAGTTCATTCTGTCATCCTTTTCAGCCTTTTGTTTGATCTCATGGATTCTCATTGAATTTTTTCTTCATTTATTTTATTTTCACCTCCTTTTTACCACAGGAGAAGATTTGTGGATGTTTAACAGAGCTATAATTACCTTTTTGGCATAACCTTTGTACTGACATCCTGAAGCTTCACTCCAGGCATTGAATTCAGGTATGAATCATTATGAATGATCTGAGGAGTGACTGTAACACAATCTTCCATTTCTCGTTTTTTCCCAGCAACTCTCCAGTACAAATGGCACCTAAAAACATCTACCAAAAAAGGTTTTTTGTTGTTATTTACTCTTTGCCAAATGTCAAGTTAAGACCTTGGATCATGCCTGCTGTAGTAAAAACAACCTGAATTTATAAGATAGAAACTTCAGAAAATAAGTAAAATAAATGTAGTAGATCAGATAAATCAAGTAAAGATTATACTGCTTTTTTTTTTTTTTTTCGTTGTCTGCCAAATACATTTACAAGGTCTATTTTCTCTTTTTTTTCTTCTATATGCTTTTGTTCAATGAGACTATCTCAGTCCACAACAGCTTCAGCTTCTCCCAGGATAATTACTGTGAAAACATTAAAACATTAATGCAAGTACAGTCCTCTTTTAACAGTGCCTCTGTAAAAAAGTGCCTTGAGGAGTACATAATGTTCTATGTGCTTCAAGGTAAAGTCATCAAGCAGGCAACGAGTTCCACTGTGTCTTGGCTTATATAGCAGGCTGTAAAGAAAAGAAAGGGAGCTGGTGCTGGTGTCTCCTTGGATGGAGACCACACTAATTTCCCTGCCAAAGCCTTGATCCTGTCAGTTACACCACATCACAGGTGCACAAAAACACAGCCAGTGTCTGGAGCCATTTCACTATTTAGCATTACTAGATCAATCACAAGACCCTCGGAAATATGAAGATGTCATTAAAATACATCAAGGTATATCTATCCAACTCTGACAAGGAATATGAAATTTTCTTTGTATCAGTGGCACATAATGAATTGCACATACCCATACAGACAGATGGAAAATTAATGAACAACGCGTACATATTTTTAGGGTGGTCTTGAAGTCTCTCCAATGTAAGAAGGAACTTCCCAGGAATGAACTGCTACTTTTTCTCCTTTGTGGATAGCATATCCAGGCAATAGAATCATGCACAAATTTCCACCAAATTGAAACAATATTTAATTCAGTTCATTTTGTTCATTTCTCTTCTAAATTTGTGGGCAACATTTCAGTAATTATGAATTTGGGCTTTATTTCTACCTTGTGTCCTACAGACTGCCTTCAAAGAACTGCTGCACTGCACAAGTATGACTCCTGTGTAAACAAGTGCCTGTGAAATCCTTAGGCAAGAAAATCAAGGTCAGAATCACTGATCCTTGAAAATAGAAAATTTTGTTTTGAATAGGTTTTTTTTCTCCTACTGCTTTCTAGTAATAAATCACTTTACAGAATACAAATAAAACACAGCCAGTATAGAAACCAAGTACTCTGTATAAAAATTTAAACAGAGAAAATTTTGATCTATGTATAAGTTTAAAATGTTCCTGAAAAAAAGAAATTATTTTGGCTGTAATAAACATTGTGTTTGCCATATCTCAAAAGATGGTTCGCATATTTACCTGAGTGATTTAACTTTAACAGACTCTAAGAATCAGAAATGGAATTCAAAATTATATTGCCTGGATTCAAGAGGTCTTATATTTCATAGAATAGCATTCTATATTCACTTCTCAATTGAAGGATCATGTTTTCTCTTCTGATTGAAAGAACATTGACTTTTGATTATGCCACACAATTTGCTTCAATTTCTGTACACAAGCCACAGTCTCCCCCAGATCATTCCAGACCAAATGCAGCAGTTGCTCCATGGCAAAATTGCAGAAATTATAAAAACCACAAGAAATTGATTGCATTGTGGGGAGCCCAGAACAGGGGAAAGGAAAACAGGGCCTCGAGTCAATGTTGTTTGCTGAAGTGAATCATCTAAAAGAAGGTTATATCATGCATGAGACTTCAGGAAAAAGAGGGACATAGAAGTCTAGCAAAAAATATCAACATTTGAGAGTTTCAAAAGCAACTGCTTAACTTTCTTCAAAACAGATATATCTCATTTCACTGTGAATATAAAAAAAGATCAGCTCTGTGAATTGGAAAGACTGCAGCATGGGTATTTTGGAGGACTCTCAATTGATTACTTTGCTTCCTGACACTCTTGCTCCCTTTTCACTGCCAGAGAATATTCATTCCAATGAAATATTAAACTTGATCAATTTTTCATATTAAATTTAGATCGCTCAAAATTTCTGGCTACAAAATAGCATGGTTGTACTGAAAGGACTAATAAATCCAAATTATAACTATTATGTTCTTCCATCTGTAAGTTAAGATATTTGTGCATTTTGTGGTTTAGAGGTGAGAGTAAATTTTAAGGAAGAAAATGTTTCCAACGCAAAAAGGCTGAAAATATTTTAATTATGGCTGTATGAGGTTAATGACCATAGGACCTGCTTATGAATACTTCTATTTGGCTGAAATATTTCTGCTTTATTTTAAGGTGTGGTACCAATATCTGTTTGACTATCCATAGATACTTCATCAGATAAGGATATCAAACCAATAGAGTTAAAACCAAGTTACACTGGGCCAGCAGAAAAATACAACATAGTCCTTGATGCAGTGGTTTGGGACGAAAGGATGAAACAACATACCCTGTAACTTCAGCCTTGGGTGGTGTAATTAAAGCTGGCAGTACCATCTAGTGGGCAGAGAAAGAATTGACGAGTACAAATACAAGTAGCCGGTATCCTGAGAACCCAAGTATTACATTGACATTTAGGAAACATAATGACAGTAGATAGCACTTTTAAGACTGTAAAATCTTTTTTTTTTCCACATTATTGTGAAAAATACATGCAATGGAATGCATGTAGAAAAATCTTAAAAGAATTTGGTACATTTTTTTCATTACCAGTGATGCATTTCAGCTAAAGAAGATTGCTCTAAAGCTTCTTTCTCATAATTGTAAGCCTTATTTTCTAGTCTTTAACTCTGTTGGTTTTGAGCTGTCCCATAAATTTGCATAGACTCATTTAACTTTAGATTAGATTCCTTCTTCTCCTTCTTTTCCAACATAAGCATCACAGTTCTTATTCACTCGTTATTTTAATGTAGCTCAAGAACAGCATATCAGATTTCCTCCCAAATTTATACATGACTTTTTTTTTTTTTTTTTTTTTTTTTTTTTTTTTTAAATCATCTCCTGGTTTAGCTGTTTTATATTGCCTCGCTTTTGAGAAGTTTCCAGCTCTTGGTTATGTACAATATATTAGTCTTAAGAACTACTGAATTCTTAGAGTATGGACTGCTCAGCACTCTTGGTATTGTAAAATCAGAAGATAAAGTGCTATTCACAATTTTTTATCTCAATCATTATGTGACTTTGAGTGACAAATTTATGGAGTATTCTTTTCTTGCATGAAAACTGCTGAATCCTTTTGTCTCTTCTGAGACACTAGAATTAAGTTTTGATAAAAAATCTTCAGAAGATAGTGTCTAATTTCAGCGACTTCTGCTTTTTTTCCTTTGTGTCGCAGATCAAGCCCAGCCAAAAACCAATCCCCAAGAGCCACTCGCTTGGGAACACAACTGGAAGGGTAAGAATTAGAATACTCATAGGTTGAGATAAAGGAAGTTTAATAGGGAAAAGCAAAAGCCGTGCACAGGTAAACCTAGGAATTAATTCACTGTTTTCCATGGGCAGGCAGGTGTTCAGCCATCTCCAGAAGAGCAGGGCTCCATTACACGTAATGGTGACTTGGGAAGACAACGCCACCACTTCAAGTGTCCCCCCATCCCTTCCTCCTTCTTGTTTCTTTGTATCCTGAGCATGATGCCATTGGTACAGAGTATCCCTTTGGTCAGCTGGGGTCCCTTGTTCTGGCTGTGTCTCGTCCCAACCCTCCAGGCACTCACAACTGCCTTGCCAGCAAGACAATATGCATAGCAGAAAAGGCCTTGGCTCTGCTCAGAAATAACAAAAACCTTTCTATACTGTCAACACTTTTTTAAGCACAAACCCAAAACACAGCCACATACTAGGCAATGTGAAGAAAATTAACTTTACTCCAGCAAAAACCAGCACACTTTGTAAAAGACACTTATGTTTACACAGAAATCACTACATAAAAATAACATTCTTTGACAACTAGTAACTGACAAGTAGTTCTTCACTTGGGACTGTGTATCACAAGCAAGGGTAATTGCAGTACTACTTGAACGTTTCTGTTTCTGAAACAAGATTCTTCTCTGATCTTTAATTTCTGTCTTGCGATGGTGAGTGATCAAAATTCATTTGTTTCCAGTTATCTCATTGCACAGGATGATTTGCTAATTAAGAGCATGAGCAAAACTCACCCAGAGAGCCCTTCCCCGTTTGCTCTTGGCCTGAGGAATCTGAGAGGACTAGGTGCTCCTGGGTATTTACAACCAGCTGAGAGTGTCTGAGGATGTCTAAGAGAGGCAAAGTTTCAACAGGTTTATCTAAACTTCTCTGGGCAAATTCTTAGCTCATGTTCATTGTCAACTGCTCACCTCAGACAGAGCTAGGTCAATTTACAAGGCTTATGTATCCTCCTTTCTGTTCCCCCACACAATGATGCAGTGATGTATCACTAATGAGCATATAGCTTACATTCCTGGCATTCAGGGCACTTTTCTTGACAGTTGTGAAACTAGAGTCAGCTATAAGCAAAAGTACAGAGAAGTGACAAGAGTAAAAATAATGTGGAAGGGTGCCACTGCATTTCATGTTACCGAAATGACTGTGAACATCTGTACAGCTGTTGTCAGAGAGTACTTGAATCTGGTAGCACTGGCAAGAATATGGCAGATAATGTTTGTCCTATAAACACCTCACAAAATACTCATTTCCTTTTCCTGAAACTCAGTTTTAACTACCAAACTCTGCAGAAATTTAATAAAATACAGTAGGTGGTGACTTCCTGTGTTGAAGCACAAAATTTGTTAGATAGGGTAGTGTTAGTTAGAGTTAGAGTAGGTTCTACAGGCTTCAACTTTACCTTGATGCTTTTGGAGGGACTAGAAGTAAATCAATAAATACTAGTTTTAGCCTCAGAGATTTCTCCATGTAAAAGGCAATATAATACTTTAGAGACAGATCATTTCATGTGTCATTTATAAATTATCCTACAATATCCATATTCTGGTTAGAACCTGCCATTTTCCACCTGGTAGTGTGTTCAGGACTTTAAAACCTCATGGTTCTTTGTGGTTTATTGCTCTGCTTCAGGGGAGAGCAAGAGTGACATCCAGTGGTGTATTCAGCATTCTGTACAGATGGACTAAGCCTTGAGTGAAGCAAGATGTCTTCAAGGCCTTAGAAACAAAAAATGTAATCTTTTAAATCTTGGATCAACACGATACTGCATGGTTTTCCACACAGGTCCCAGACTACATCTTTTACAAATTTTCATTTTTCCACATATCTTATTTGGGAATTAGGAAGCAAAGAGCACTAGTAAACAATAGGACACCAAAGGATATTCTGTAAGCTGGCTTTTGCTCAGAATATATGAAATTATGAAATAATAATAAAAAGTTACTCTCCAAATTCAGCAGCTTCCATGGAGTGTCTATTCAAGCCAGAAATGTCACTAATCAATGTGGATGTGCCATTAATATTTGCATGGCTTCCACTCTCCAGATTTACAACAGGCAAAGAGTGAGAACAGCTCACTATTACTTTGGTTTCTTCACTTTTCTGCTGGTTTCAAGGATATGAGTATCAAGGCAGGTATTATGTACAGTATGAAAAAGGCAGTATTATTTCAGCTTAAATCACTTAAATTAAATCTTCCAAGCCATATATTTCAGAAGGCTCAGTCACTCCACATTCACAGAGCTGCTAGAACTTAGGCCACTTTACTGACCAGAGTTAGGCAGTCAATATATTTCTGAAACTCATGGCAGCATTTAATTTTGGGAACATAAGTAAGCACAATGCTTCTGCTGATCCACCTACCTCTGAGCACTGCATTTGTCTCAGGGATAGCCTGCAGCATGCCCTAGGCTGTTCAGGTATAGATTACAGCACAGTCAAATGCCACACGTGTGATGCCTCGTGCTCTACAGGGCATCTCCTGCCCGTATGTCAGCTTGGCTTTGGGAATGTGCTCACTGAAGGTCTTGATGAGCCACAAGGAACAGACTGGACATCATACATGGCAAGTAGGTTTCTCAGTGTTAAGTAACTTCCAAAAATGAGGCCTAGGCATAAAATCTTAGGGTTACATAGTCCTGCCCATATTACAACTCCTTAATGTGTTCTTGTCACCCCCCTATTCGGTAAAAAAAAAAAAAAAAAAAAAAAAGCGGCTTTTAAATATCAAACTGGTTTTGAAGAATGCAAAGTGATGTGACATTAGAGAGACTTTTTCAAAAAAGGACATAGCTTTGCAAATAAATTAATTACTGGGAAAAAAAAGGGAGAAAAAAGACATGAGAGAAATATATCTGCTCATTCTAACATTTGTGTTTATTTCCCCAGTTCAGCTATGTCAGGATAAGAATTTCTATGACAAATGGACTGACAGCATCTATCTTCAATGTACTTAGAGGTTAATTAATTAATAAAGATTTGACAGATGGTACATTCATTCACTAATCATCTGGACTGCATTCACTTTATCAAAATGTCTGTTCTGGTCATATGACAACATGATACAACTTCTGATGTCAGGGTTAACAAAACAAAATTTTAATAGTATCTGTAAAACCAAACCTCTAATTAAAAACGTGATTATGCATGCATCTTCAGGTATCATCTTGGTATGATAGGAAAGTATTCTGATTCAGATCAACAAAAATACCTCTGTTTCCAAAAAAAGCCCTGATTTCGGCAGGTAGGGTCCCAATAAAGTGAGGAGGGCCTCGGGAATGAAATAACATTTTATTAAATCTGCTGATGCTTTAGAAACAGATGAACTCATGACTTTAGACTAAACTCAGTGTAAAGATTGAGGCACACTATAAACAGCACCAGAAAATGCCATAGGCTGAGTGGGGACGTGCATGCACTATACATGTTCAGTTGTATTATTTGAGTTTCTTCTCTGTGAGAAGGTGTTACCTGAGGCTGACAGGATGTGCTGGCCTCAAGATGATGAGTTTGAGCACTGACCTTGATCCATGCCTGTCACGCAAAGCTGAGATGGAGGCAGGAGTGTGCCTCGTCCTTTTGCATGGTGATTCTCTGGGTAGAGCTCCTGTCCAGCAGGAGGGAGAACTGGGCTATGCTCTTTTTTGGTGCCTGTGGACACCTGAAGGTCCATCTCAAAGGCCCCAAGTGGCTACTCCAGCAGAAATGATACTCTGAGTTACAAGAGAGAGATAAGGTTCCCGCCTCTGCACTCAGAAGTATCTGAGTATTTCACATTTAGTGTTCAATAGACCTTGTGCAGGAGTTAAGCCACCCCCATCCTTGTCCCCAGGCCATAGACTCATGCTTTCTCTGCCCTAATAATTACTTAATTACTGCCGCATGAAAAAGTTTCAACAGATGGTCTGGAGCTGAAAAAATTGTATTCCTGCAGGCCAAGGATTCAACAAAATTTGGACCCCACACTCCACTGAGCTCTCTAGCAGCTGAGCCAGTGGAGCTGGCAGTAAGCCCTGAACCTTTTACTGAATTATGCACTTTGTGGGTGTTTTCTCTCAGTGCCCAACAAGACCATAGATAAAAGAGCACAAGGACATGGGCAGCAGAGGAGAAAGCACTTTAAGGATGTAAGTTTTAGACACATATGACTGAGGCAGTTCAAAGGTACCTTTGTTGATCTAACTGGAAACAGTTAAGGAGTGAGCATATTTGTAGCTTAAATCTAATTGATAATATTTAGGATAACTCTTTTTTTACCAATAAATAGGTAAAGCTAGATTGCATCATATCTCATTTTATTATTACCATTTTTTTCCCGCATTCCCTTAGTCTTCCCCACAGTTTTGCCCCTAGTCACTCATGGTTTTGCTGCTCCTTCTCTTAGTCCTAGACCCACAGCAACTTTCTGCACAGAGGAATGACACTGTTCTCTGAGATATTTTTTCTTTTCCTTTTTCTTTTCCATTCTTTTTTTTTTTTTTTTTTTTTTTAACACTATTATCTGAATAAAGCAGGATGCCAATTGATAGATTTTAAACTTAGAGGCCATTGTGATCAGCTGCTTTGAGCAGCTGTATAAATCATGCCAAGGAACCTCACCCAGCCCTTTCCACAAAGAAATGCAAGGGCCAGAGATGGGCATATCACATAGCCCAGATCAGTCTTCAACAGCAACATGAGACTATCTCAGGAGCATGGAAGGTCTGACAGGACAAACAAGGCTGTGGGAGGGCAGCCCAAGCTGCCAGAATAATACTGTGTGGCAGATCAAAGAGCAACATTTATTTTAGGACTGGCAGATATCCGAAAGAAACATTTGTCACAGATATCCAAAAGAAATTAAATTTGTCTTAAATGAAATTATAGCAACCATATCAAGAAAGATCAAGGGCCTATTTAATTGGGCTGTGATCTGGGGAAAGACAAGAGAAAAGGGCTTGAAACAAATTCCTGCTGGAAACACCTGTCAGCATATTCTGTCTCTGTTGGTATCATTGAAGTTACACAAGATATAAGTGAATACAACTCAGTATCATCTGGAAAGAAGTGCATGACTGCTACCCACTGAATTTATATAATATGTCCAAGGATAAAGCAGTTTATTTTTAGTTGACCATGTGTAGCAAACAGATCTAGAAACTGAAACTGAAATAGGATAACACAGCGTTACCCTGAAAAGAGAAATGCAGCAACTAAAAACAAACACGTAGTAAGTAATCTGAAAAAAATCAGATTGACTACTCAGAGCAGGAAACCTTGATGCAGTCAAAGCAAGGAGGAGTTAAAAAAGAAAATAATTTATTAAAAATGAGCTTTGTATGCTGTGCTTGTACTTTTACAGATTATTAAAGATCTGTAGATCTGAAGAGAGACTTCACACCATACCACTTTGAGAGTTTCATGTCAATTAGAATTGCTTTATGTTTTTTCTCCAAACTATTTTATTTATTTCTGACTCCTTACCTATGCTTTGCCACCCACTCAGGGATAAAGGTGAGGGATACTGCAAAACTTGTCCAAATCTCTGTGCTTGGGCCGACTGAGGTCAATCGGATTTTAAGACAGCTTAGAAAGATGTAGCATTTGATTTTTCCCACTGATTTGTTGAAAACAAAATTTTTCAGTCCACATGAAAATGTGGTGTTAAAGTTTACACTTGTCTCTGTAGAAGGTGTGTACCTGGATTCCCCAGCATACTCTGCTACAGCCCTTCCCAGAGCTAAAATCGTGGGTGGAATATTTGGCTCCATCAAAGAGATTTCTACAAATGCCACTTCTCAAGAGGTGAAGAGTTTCACAACCAGCAGAGGACAAGCACTTTGCTGTGTGGGAAGGAGGAGGAGCCCCAGGTTCTTTTTTCTGATCCGTGTTGCTTCACAAGCTTTTTCCTGGTAGATGTTGCTCAATGTTTCACCGCATAACATAATTCAAAGTACAGTGCTCCGGGCAGGTCTCTGGGCTGAAGCAAAGTCAGCTACCAAAGCCTGCTTTGTCCTGTGAGATCTGGCCAGAAGGTGGGGACTAGAGCTAAGGCTGTGCCACCTCCTTCCTGGTCCCCATCACCCCATCTCCAGACTCCTGCAGAGGTGACAAAACCATTGGACACAACAAGGAGGGACTGCACAAAAAAACCACATTGCACTGAAAGGGTCATCTTTAAAAAAACCTCTTTCCATAGGAGGCAATTAAAAGAAAAAAAGCTTTCAGAGCCTATTATCAGTTTCAACATTTCAGTTAATAAGAATCTCAGTTTTAGTTGTTGTTTCTGTGCAAAGGACACTTCTGAAATAACCATAATTTAATGAAAGATAAACCATGCTTGTACAACTAAATAGAACAGACACTTTGGACTCAATAAATGCTTTAAAAATAACTACAAAAGAAAAAACTTGACAGAGGAACTTGAAAATCATTGAAAGTTTTTCAAAGGAAGAAAGCAAATCTGGTAGTGTCAGCCTGAAATATTTAAAATATAAAACAATCAGCTGAAGTGTGCTTCTTCATCTTAAAGATTCCACATCCTGCTCAGAGCTACCTGCATAAGTAATGAGTGCATTAATTAGCTAGGGATAAATAATCACTGAGATATATAGATATAGATATAGATATATAGATATATAAATTTTATGCAAATTGTCTGTAGCATATAGCTTGACTCTTGTGTCTTTGATCTGTTGATAATCTTCAAGTGTGGATTCCAGCAGGCCAAATATTTTTTATCTCTGCTGGGAGTACTTTTGGCAAGTTTTCCATCAGTAGGAAATGAGCTGGAAAACTCTGGTGAAACTTCAAAGCAACAGCTTAAGGTGATCTTTCATTTCATGAATTTCAGACCGTCTCTGCTGCTTAACAACATACTGAGTTCTTTCTCCTTAAGACACTTCGAAAAACTATGACTAAGATGACTTTATAAAAATCATACATGTGATATGTGAGAGACCTTGTCACTTTTGAATATAAGGCATTTTTTAAATTGTAGAGTTATTAAAGGATATTAAAGCCTGAAGTGATGTCTTTTATTAGTGCATTCATTTGTACAAACAAATGGACTTTAAAGCCTTTTATACCTGAGTCATATTTGCTAGGATGGGGTGTGCATTGTTCATTCATTTGACCGATTTCTGCTTTTCCTCCCAATTTTGTTATAAATATCTATTCTTCTCCATCCCACATTCTATGATATAGAATTTATGAGCTGTAGTATTGCCCTCAGGTATGTATCACATGTACTCAATAAATTAGAGACAAAGTGAAGCCTGCTATAACTCATACATGAGGGGCAATCTAGCTAAAATATCCAAAGGGCAAAAAAGCAATCTTTTCCGGGGGCTAAATTCTAGGATAAGGAAAGACACAAGTGGATATAATTAGAGGGAGAATGAAAAGAAGTCTCAGTAGTCATATCTTCAAAAATATCATAATAGGTCATCTGGACTCAGAGGTAAATGATGTGCAGAGAGCATTTAACTGTGCGTGCTCTTGAAACAACTGATCCAGTTATTAATTGTCCTGTCATTAACTAGGGCTGTGCAAATAGCTTAACAAATCAAGCAAGGCCAGAATATATTTGACTTCTTGAACATTATTTGCAATTACATTTCTCTCACTTTTAGTGTAATCATTATTCTTAAAAGAGTGCTTCCTTCTCAGAAGTCACTCCACAGCAAAAATGCTATTGAAAGTCACTGAAAAAAAAAAGAAGGAAAAAAAAACGAAAAAAATCCCAAACCCACAACATTTATATAATTATTGTTCCAATTCTGAGATAAATACCTACAAGGAAACATGATAGCATTTGATCTATTTGGTCATCATAATGTATAGTTCTATCACAAGAAAAGACAGAAACAAAAAAGCCTTAAAAGTAACCAGTTACACAAAGAAATTTTATCAATATGAACTGTTTCAATGTTTGTTCATTTAGTGATGGTTACATTGAAGGAAAAACAAGATGATGCCACTTTGGGAGACCATTTATTTTTTCAGAGTGCTGGAAGAACATGGGAGCTATTGACCTGGAACAACAGCAAGAACAAAAGTACAAGGCCAATGACAATGCCTCTGGCAACAGCTAAAAGCTGATGTTTCAGGGAAGGAGGAGACCAGGAGTCAGCACACACAAGTAAGCTTGCCAGAGCCACAGCACAACACAGCGATGGACACACATTTGGGTTTTATCTCAGATGCTGCCTTGCTTTACAGCTGCTTCTGCCGTATGGTACAGAATGGTTTCTCTAACCTGCATTTAATTGTGTGCCCTGCTTCTGCCTAGAGCCACCTGCAGACAGAGGAAGGATTTGCCCAGAGATGAGATTACCTTGTTCTCAGTTCATAAAAGGCTGCATCAAAGCAATAAAGAGCAGGGAAATGAGCAAGGCAGGTTAACTATGCTCTGGTTAAAAGTATCATTGGCAAGGAAGAGAGAAAAGTGGAGACAAATCAGGCACAAAGGCGGAATCTGCTTCCGCATCCACCAAGTGAATAGAGCAGGTACACCACAGGCACTACTTCTGTAGGTATCTTGTGTAACATAAAAAATTCTCCAGTCAAAACAGAAACAGGTCCAAATGCTTTGTTGTGGCTAAAGCACCACTACAGATAGTCCTACTGAACTGGCAGCAGCACCAAAACAGTGAAGGACTCCAGACACCACTGGATGGACAAATGGGCCTGAAATGTGACCTCAAGTCTATGGCTGTGTATGCTCAGTAACTTAGACTCACTGACTTGGGTAAGAACTGACACTAAGGGCAGGTTAATCAGCACTTGGACATGAGCATTGGCTGGAAATGGATGAGTCCTCATCTTTACATCGAGTCACCACCATGACTGTACCATAAATGCTACTGAAATCATTCCCAGTCCTGAAGGCAGCACACATTGTCACACTCTCACAAACCTGGAGAATAAAAGGCTGACCAGATCAGCTGACATAGCCAGACTTGTTATCTCTGTATCAGAGATGGGGACTGAATGTGGATGTCTGGATTTCCTTCAAAGAACAGCTTCTCAGCAGCAGTTCAGATGCAGCACAGAGCAGAGGAAATTAGCTTCTATTTCTAGTACCAAAATGAATGCTTTCAAAAGATCATCTTCTTCTTTTAATAAATTCTTATCAGTAATGCTTCCATCATTTGAGGATGCACAGAGGTAGGAACATCCAGGAAAAAATCCTGAAACTGGTCGAGTGTGGTCAGCAGCAAATTCAAATACCAACCTCTTCCTGAGCCTGCACTAACAGCTTCAAAAAAACCCCACACCATACTCCCTCTCTTTTTCCAATGCCCAGGATACAGCAATTAATAAGGTCTCATGGTGAGCTACAGTGGCTCAGGACTAGGAACAACTGGGAGGTACTGCCTTCTCAGTTCACCAGGGGTTCCACTACAATATGCTTCTACAACAAATGCTGTAATTAAGGGTAGATAAGGTTTACTCATCTCTTACTGCTCAACCAGGAACACCAAATAGGTTTGCCCTCAGATGACTAAAACAAGGCATTTTTGTCTGTGAATATAGTTTGCTATGCCTTCATGGCAAAAATAAAATAATCACAGAATGTCACATTAGTTTAAAGATTTTATGACACAGTAATGTTTCTCCAAAGTTGAAATTCTTTTAAAAGTGTCTTGCAGAAAAAATAAAAGCAGCTTCCAGAGTGTTTCACTGGCACATTAAGTAAAGCATTCTAAGTCCTGGAGGTGAAATGTTTTTAGCATTTATGAGAGATCTGGGCTTCCAGTTCTCATGCTGAGATGGCTATTAATACATGACAGAAAGCATCTGTGATCCATTGCTAGCAGGGTTCAAACCCCAAAGCATCCAGAAAGTCTGTGCATAATCCTTCATTCACATGGCTGATTGACTGCACCACACATAAGTCACTGTTACGCATACGCTCTGATGTGACAGGTCCAAAATATAATGTACTTTATAAATTATTTGATCTTAATTAGAACAAGAGTCTTTTAAACAAAAAAAATTCTTTTAGAAAAAGGCATAGGGCACTTAGAGATGTTAATGTCAGCATCAGTTCCCATAAAACAAAGACAGTACATATTTTAAGCCTTGCAGATATGAAGTGCACATTAAAAATAGGATTATGCTATTTTGAATGGGAAAATAATTGCCATTCTAATTTCCCACTAAATGAGACTGGAGCATCCTTATGATCCTTTACAGGGAGAACAACAGCCCAGTCTTCTGTTGGAAAATGCCTGGTCCATTTCTTTGATGTCCGGGCTTCTGTTAGACTGTGTGAGCACACCAGCAAGTACACTGGTGCAGGGCCAGGGCCAAGAAGCTGCCCTGAAGTCAGGCAGACTGGATCAAAGCTGTCTCGCTGGCAAGAGAGTTCAGTCACTTCAGTCAGCCTGGAAGTATGTCTCATTTAAACTTGAATTTCAAGGAGGGCATATTTTCACCACTTTGGTCTTCCTGAGTAATGGGATTACTTGTTTTCACCTGATGTGGCATTGGTGCCTGCTATCTAGCAGATTTCCCTGTTGGTGCAGTTTCTGCAATTAAGATGTCAAGCTGATAAGCAGGGAAATTATATAAGTGGTGTCTATGGGAATTCTGACTGGATGAAAATAAAGAGAAAGAAAAAGGTGTAAAGATAGTACCTGGCAAAAAGTATGCATCTCATAAGTAGAAAAGCATGTCTCTCTGTGCCAGCTTGTCTCAGAGCACTGCACAGCACAACAGCCCATGCTCTCCAATGTTTCGCCCAAGGAAAGCCTCAGGAAGGTTCTGCAGCACAGCTTCTGAAGCACATTCCTGCCGCGGGGATGCATCTGGCCGTTCTCAGGCAGATGTTTTCATTAGGGGTGGAGGGTGGGCAGGTTGGGGGCCTTCTTCTGTACGAGCTCTGTATTAGGGAGCAGTAACTGCAACTCTGAGCTGCTAGAAAACTTGTCTTGATCATATCCCTGAAGCCACAGCAAGGAAACATGGATGTGAGACTTCATGATCTGGAGAACGATTTTCCCAGGGACTCTTTCCTCACAATTCAGGGGTGCTGACTCTGATTTTCTGAACTGCAGGTAACTCAGCTGGCCTGAATTTTAGGGTGAGGGTGGGGAACTCATGTGCAATCTTCCTTGAAAACAGACAGCTAATGTGCGCAGCCATCACACGCTCAGTTGAGTGCACCGCACAACTGCAACCAGTGCAGGGGGATGGGTTCCCATAACCTCAGCTCACCTAGAAAATCTGTGCATGTTCTCACGGGTTGGAAACACACGATCTGAAACACATGACAGTACATCTGGGAATAGATAAGAATAGCAACTTCCCTTATTGGCTAGATTAACAATTGTGGAGAACAGACACTCATGTCCCAGGAGCTGTTGAGGATTCACAAGAGAACTGCAGTCAACTTTATCGTGTTTGGGCTTGAACTCGCTAATGTGTAGTTTTTTAAATTCACTGGGAAAAGCCTCAATTTTACTCTTTGTGTCCACAAAAACACATCACATTTCTTTTATTTTCACCAATTTTGGTTCACCTCAATGCACAAGCAGAACCTTTGGGTTGCAGCTTGATAAAAACTGCACCAAAACAAGAAAAATTAAAAAAATAATTATTACAATTTAAAAGCATGCTGGACTTAAAATATGAAAAATTTATAATTTGGGTTTGGAGTGCTTAGACTGAGAATTGTGGTGCCACTACCTATGTTTTGAGTATGGCCTCTGTGTAAGCCAGAGGCCATGACATTTGCAGAAAGAAATGCACATAAATTCCAAATAGCACATTAAATTATTTTAACCTCCACAGTTATATATTGCAACGGGCTGCAACTTGTCCTAGTGACAATCCACGCACCCAGTGCTGTCTGGGTATTTTAGTATTGCAAATGCCTTTTTCCTCCAAATGGGTTGCTCAGCAGTAATGATTATTCAGAGAAAAGTGGCAGACAGGGTCAGGCAGCAGCAGAATGAAAAGTGAAAACTTGAAAGATGCTAGATGAATATTTATGCAGAGCAATCTTCACTCTCGAATTATGGCACATAATGGGATCAGCAAAGCTAACGGAATTCACGCTGCGTGAACTTCCTCTGTGAGAACTTAAGTTTAATCTGCACATAAGACTGACAACCCGTGAACACAGAGAAAACGTTCAATGGCATGTAAAAACTTCATTGAAATAATGTTTCTGACTATATCAATGTTCTGGCAATGACAGAATAAACAAATTTTTTTGGGGGGCGGCAGATTTTAAATCCACAGGCAACTTTTTTGAAATGGCATTCAAATATTGTCACAGCAGACTTTGTTCTTTTGTTTCACTGCTGATTTGGTATGTCCTACTGGCAACTGAAAAGCATCCATGGGGACTGAGTAACGAGGACAAAGATTTCAGCCTGGCACTGACCATCTCTTAAAGGCTGGTGATGATGAGGAGCAGCCAGCCAGTGTTTCCCTCTGATATTGCAAGATTTGTTGGGGAATACTTTTCATTGCAAAAACAAATGGCAGTCGGCTGACTTTGAAGAACCCATCTTAATTTGTAAAATTCTGCTCTCAAGGTGTCCAAAACTCAGTGCATATGGGCAGTGAAATCCATCCCTGTGCTGTAGGGTCAGCACAAGAGCTGCAGATCAATTTACTCCTTTAGGAGGCTGCAGATTCAGTGCATAGATTAGGTCTGCATTTCAGACATCTGTATTTTTTGTGAGCAGGTCACTACAAAGCCTAAGAAGCTCTTATGACCCACCACTGTGCACAAATCCCAAAACAATCGATCACCTGGGGGCTAAGCCATATATTTAGACATATTAGACTCATTTAGACTCATATATTTAGACATAGCAAAACCTTTTATGTTTATACAAGGATCTTTAAAAACTTGCTTAGCGTGACCAGTTTTTTCATTGATATTTCTACAATATGCTGACCTTGCTGGTTTAAGTCTTAATTTAAAGCATTAGAAAAATAGTTTTCCTTACTGTCCTTTAGTATTTTCTTTTCTGAACTAGAGGCCCTGCTTCATCCCTGTACTGAATGCTTCAGCAAATGTCTAATCCTTCTGAATTCAAGGAGGTATTAAAAAGCTCTATTCAACCCAGAGCTCTGTGAGAAACTGGGAAAGAATGCAGTTCCAGCTATCTGAGATATCTGCTCTCCAAAATACCCACTGTATGTATTATCTAAGTGCTTATGTCTGATCTTTTTTTCTCCTCGACTTACACACCTATCATTATCCAAACGTATCAGAAGCACATCAGAGATAGCTGGCTACCTTATGCTTGAATTTAATTAAATGAGAATATACAAAATAAAAGATGCGGCGTTCAGCCCATACCACTATGTATACCAGGAGAGCCATACATATATTATGCTCAATTTCTTTATTTTACATAGTACTTTTCACTGAGATTTTCCGATTTCCCTTAGAACTGTCCGAGGCGGTGGGGTTCCGGCTCTGGTTCTCCCCCCTCCGCACGGCGCGGAGGCGCACGGCAGCCCGCTCGCGGCGCTCCATTCCCGCATCCTTGTCCCGGCTCGGGCCTCCGCCGCGCCCGTGCCCGTGCCCGTGCCCGTGCCCGTGCCCGTGCCCGTGCCCGTGCCCGTGCCCGTGCCCGTGCCCGTGCCCGTGCCCGTGCCCGTGCCCGTGCCCGTGCGACAGAGCGCACGTCCCCGAGACAGAGCGCGCACACCCCCGAGCACGTCTGTTTGTGCCGGCTAAAAATAGACGGGAGCGCCTGACAACTGCCTGCTGATTGGCTGCCGCTGAGGGGCCGACAGCCAATGGGCGCGCGGAGCCGGGGGCGCGGGGCTGGCGGGATGTGAGCAGGGCACTGGGGGAGCGCCCGGCGGGGGGCTGAGGGCGGCGGGCTGAGGGGACACCCGGCAGGAGGATGAGGGCGGCGGGCTGAGGGGACACCCGGCAGGAGGATGAGGGCGGCGGGCTGAGGGGGCACCCGGCAGGAGGATGAGGGCGGCGGGCTGAGGGGACACCCGGCAGGAGGATGAGGGCGGCGGGCTGAGGGGACACCCGGCAGGAGGATGAGGGCGGCGGGCTGAGGGGGCACCCGGCAGGAGGATGAGGGCGGCGGGCTGAGGGGACACCCGGCAGGAGGATGAGGGCGGCGGGCTGAGGGGGCACCCGGCAGGAGGATGAGGGCGGCGGGCTGAGGGGGCACCCGGCAGGAGGATGAGGGCGGCGGGCTGAGGGGGCACCCGGCAGGAGGCGGCGATGCCCGCCTGTCCCCGGCCGCGAGCGGAGCCCTCTTTCTCTCGATCCCTCCCCGGCTCAATGTGTCGGCGCCGCCCCCTCCCCCCGGTCTGTGGCGGCCGCTGCCGGCAGGGCGCGCTCCCGGCTGCGGGCGGCGGAGCGTTGCCGTCCTCACTTCCTAACAAAGGCGACGTGGAAGAGTTAACTCCTTCGCCGGAGTGTGATCCCAGTCTGTTTTCATGTATTTTCGTGCATTCTAAGGACAATTCCTGCGCTTTCTTGTATAAAGTAGTATCTGCAGGGACAGAGTAATAAATCAGGGAAACAACAGGACAAATTAAATAGAAATGTATTTTTCTTTCCCCCCCTGTGGAGTTACCAAATAACAGTGTTAAACTAATTGCAGTGGAAAGTTAGGAGAATGCCCTGAAATCTGTGTAATAAATGCATAAAATCTGTGCAATAAGTGGATGAAATCAGTAGTTTCACTGGAGGTAGGCACCAGCTTTGTACGCTAACGTACAGACATATGTTTAAAAAATAAAATCAGCTAAATAAAAAGTAATTTTTAAAAATTTTAAAAAATATTTTTGCTGATAAAAGCATTTAGTTGCTTCTAGTCCCAAAAATGTTCTGAGGGGACTTGGAAGGCAGAAACAGGAGCTGATTATCAGAGTGATACCTCCTAACTTATTCAGCACTGGATAACACCTCTGGAACTGTTAAAATATCTCACAGTCTTAAGAAGTGGTTTCACTCTTTCATATCTCTTTCTCCAGAACCTCTTTTCTCATGGGTGCCACACATTCAGAGCATCACAGAGGTGTGAGTCAAGTGTGGCAAGGGTAAAAACTGTAAAAAAGGAAAATGAAAGAGACTTTCTTCTGAAGAGATTTGTATCTTCTTGATTTTCACTGAACTCGTGCCTTGGCTCATACTGATACAAGGAAACAACCACTTCTGTGGTCTGGTCCATTTTAAGTTAAATGGCTTGAAACCTCTAAAAATCATTACTTTCTGTTGCTTTTACATTGTGCACACCTAGCCTTCACTACATGAGGATTATCTTGTCCATATGAGCTGTTGGTGTCATCTTGTAATTTACATACTAATTGCTCACAATCTTTAGCAGTAGAAAAGTTAACTGTCCACAATTCAAAAGATTTCTTAATTATAAAAGGAAAGTACTACATGGCAAAGAGTGTAGCCAATAATTAGCTACTGCCAAGTGTCAAAACACATGTAAAATGAATGTTAACTGCTGGGAACAGAAGGAAGTTGATTTCTTCTGTGGCAGTTTGAGGTTTCTGGCATGAAAAAGAACATAATGGTTCACATATTCTGTTAGTTTCAAGTGTAACAGTATTTTCTGTGTGGTGATGGCACTCAGGAGAAATAGTGTAAGATCTCTGGTGCTGAAAATTCAGAGTTGTTCTAAGTTATACACAGAGGGACCATTGTCCACATGGGCCTGAGCACTTCTCAGGGCTTGTATCACAGCTTGCAGCCAGTGGGACTTTTCCTTTGTGCACACACTCACTCTGTGTCTATGGGCAGCAGCAGAAATGTGGTGGGTTTTAACCAGTTGCACCACTTGATCATAGCCTCTCCTGTGCCATCACCTTACAAGGCCAGAATGAAAGGGTTAAGCCTTTCTAGCAGGGTAAATGTTCGTGTTTCTCTTGGACTTGACTGGAGGATTTCTCATGAAAGTCATAAATGCGAAACTCCTTCAAATTTGCCCTTTTGCTGTATAAGAGAGTCCAGCTGGTTTTGGTTTTGCTGTGTGCAGCTGCAGATACTTCCAAAGCTTAGAAAAGCATAATAGTTTGAAGATATATGCCTAAAAAAGTTTATATGGACATCTAATATGACATTTGCACACTTTTTGTACCACAGTTTGAAGATCTATCAAAACACTAGAAATAACTTTTTATGTTAGACCATCAATGAGAACATTCTCAGCTTTTCTTGTTTTATATGCATTGGCTTAGGACTTTTAACTTTCTGTTTTCAGATTTATCTCACCCATATTTTTAATTTTCTTCTTAATATTTGTCATATATTTTATTTTCAGTACTATTTCTTGTAATTTCGTGTATAGCTTCAATATCTTACATTTCATAACTTCTGAATAGCTATTCTGTGGTGACATGTCTTGCTGCATATGCGCTGTTAATGTAAATGGTAATTTTTGTTGATTAAGGTATAAAGTTCTTGAGGGCATCTGTTCAGGTTTGCATGTATAATTTCTATTCCTACAGTGTTTTACTTAGGCCTTTTCTGAAATGCCTGTATTGTATTTTCTTTACCTTTCTGTACAGAGAATCCCTCTGGGCTGCTTTCCTGAAAGCTCTAATTATCGTGCTGTCTCTAAGACAATTACAGAATTAAGTAGTTTTCATTTTCCTGCTGAATTTGGTAATTACAACAAAAAACACTGAAAAGTGCATCAGCTGCAGTATGAAGAAACTCAATCAGGAAAAAAAATGTACCTAGAAGAGAAACACGGTTGACAAGATTCTACCAATAACCAATAAATAAAATGAAAATTAAAAAGAAATAGAAAGAATTGAGCTTTCTGGACTCTTTGAGACTGCTACTTTAAGTAATAAACTTTTTGTACCTTTAATGATTACAAAAATGATGCAAAAGTGATGCTCCAATGAAAACTTATAATTCCAGTAATTCAACTTTTCCCCAAGTATGGTAGAATAGAGTGCAGAAGGGACAGGTGTTTAATTGTTTCATAATTTTCCATATTTAGTATTTTAAAGATAGATTGGTTTTGTTTTTTTTTTTTTTTTTTTTTCTTTGCTCTCCCTTCTTCTAGCACTGCCTCAGTCACGTGTGTACTTTTCATGTTTTATTGAAACAGATGGCATATCTCCTCTTTCAAGGCTCAGACAAGGGGGGCGTAGGAAATAGGGTAGGATTAAATTATTTTGAAACAAGAAGACATCTTTCTCATATCCTATTTCTCATACACCTGTTAGTCTTTCAAGCAAGCAGTGACAGTAAACACTCAGAAACAGGGAGTGTGTTTAGATTGTGGTGTTCTGAGAACCCTGCCCTGTTCTTTGGTATTCAGTTCCTATGGCTACCTGTTTTTCAAAAACAGAAATCTAAAAGTTATCAGCTGAGCTTGACAGAGATCAACAACAATACTCCTACCAGCCACAAAGGGAGCAGATTTGGCATTTTTTCCAGCTCATTAGAAAATGTCTCCCCTAAATCCAGCCAAGTCACCCAAGACTCAATGCTTTTGAGAATCAGGTCATCCCTTAAATCATATAAACGTGAGTTCAGAAGCTTGATTTTCAGCTTTTCATTTGTGAAGGTGAATTTGTACAAAAATACTACAAAGTCAGGGTTTCCAGAGTTTAATATATGTATATATGCTCTGAGGAAGGTTTGGAATGCTGGGAGTAAAATGCATTTTTTTCTGGCCTCTGGATTCTGTATTTATCATACATATATATATGAAACATTGTCCAGTGACCATGCAGTTCAGGGCTTGTGAGTGGAACAGCAGTGGCATGTCTGGAAGTCCAGGTGAAAAAAAACGTTAAAGCAGTTAAGAGTTCCCGATTCAGTCAGAAGTTTCACATGCGGTTATGCTGCCAGCATCAGTGGGTGTTCAGGCAAGTATTTGTGCTGTTTGATGAATTTCCATTGGACCTGCAGAAATGTCTGTTCAAATGCATGCCTGAGATGTTTCTATCAGAGTAGTGGCTATGAGGATTTTTAATTTTAACATCTACTTTAATACTAACTAAATTAATACAATAGTTGCATAAAATGTACAAGACATTTATTTGGGGGCCAGTCCTCACTGACTGCTGTTAAAGCAAATTTCCCAGAGCATGGGGAATTCTCTATTTGTGTCAGTATGCTTGTGTGAATAGCATAGAACTTGATGGCAGAGGAAGCATGGTCAGGCAATCATTTAAAATTATCCTCTTTCCTCATGTGAACATCAGTCATAGAATTCAGACCTTCAGGACATGTTTTAAAACATATTTTAAGAATGCTGTGATTCTAAAGCTATAATTCATTTCCAGATTTACAGTAAAAAAGTCAAAAATATAGTGCCTACAATTCAGCATTTAAATCAATCTCTGAGTTAGAGTGAAACCTATCCTGGTAGTCATGAGTGTCTAACTTCTTCATGTGACCAGGGGAAGGATTAAATGGGTCAGGGGTCTCAGTCAGTAAAACAAATCCTGTTTTCTCAGAGGTTTCCAGGGACCTTCTTGGTGCTTCTTGGTACTGAACTACTTTGAGACACAAAGCTTCAGAAATTTGAGCTGGCATAATGAAATGTGAACAGTTTGGAGTGATGTATCTCTAACTCCATGGCTGTCACATGGCTGTGATATGTGGCCATTAGCTCGTCTGTGGTCTTCTGTTAAACAACAAAAGTGGTATTGTTTTCAGTTTCAAGGCAGAGAAGCAATCCACAAGAAACCTGAAAACATTTGTGCATATTTGGCTCTAGAGCCTGCGAAGTAGGTTTGAAGGACTAAGTTCTTGTGTGATTTTTTGGGAGGCCTAAACATATATGTTTCAGGTTACGTTTCATATCAGAAATTTAATAACCACAATCAAATGTTTCTCTAGTTTTCCCATAGCTACAGTTTATAGCTGTACCATAGTTTTTCTGGTAAAACATACTTCAGATATCAGATTTTTATTCAACATTCACAAGCCCACATTTGCCACTCAGCTTTCAGTAAGCAGTGGCTGCTGGCAGAGTGCCAAGAAGGTGTCAGTACAAATTCACATTTGAGAAGACAGAAGATTGCATGGGCATGTTAAGATTCATTATTGATCAGAACTTTGTCTCCACAAATTCAGGTTATTATTTTCACTGGAGTCAGGAGTCATACTGCTTTGATGAAGAAGTAACTTGGACCTTATCCAGCTATCGATATTTCTAAAGTGATGATCTGGCTCTAAATCTGGCCACAACGATGCATTGCCTCACCAAGCAGATCTTATTACATGTGCCTGTCATTAGTAATGCTTCTGACTTCGACTTTTGAATGCCTTGAACACAGAGACTAGTGGTTTTTCTTCTAATAGGTTCTGTGTATAAGGCAATCCTTTTACTCTCGTATAGTGTTTCCACTGGATTGCTTACTACTGACAATCATGCAAAAAAGTTGCTGGATGTGCAAAGTGTGCTGCTTGGGGGAACTTTGCGGTACCAGAATACTTCTATATAAGCAGGTAACCTACACTGATTTTCACCACAAAAGTTCTCAATTTAATATTAAGTTCAAAATAACATGTCATTGTCTTAAATAATTCTAATTTCTCATATTCATAAATGTCCCTTGTATTACTCAGTAGTATGATGGACTAGTAAAATTTTTTACTGCAGCACAGAGGATTCCAAAGTCAATGGTCAGTGGGTCTTTTCTTTGTTAGGGCTTGTATGAGTTGATGAAAATGTCAGTGAGGTACAAAATTAGTAATGAATCCTGAATTAGGTCTGGTGGTTTTGGTTGCCAGTGAGTGTACCACCTTCAGTTCACAGTGTGTGGCAACACCTGTACCACTGCAGCAATACCTGTGTTCCTGCAGAGCTCTGGCAGAGCAGCCACTGCAAATCCACGCACACCTCCTGCACTGTGATGCTGAAACGCAACCCAAGCAAGACCAAAGTGTTCTTGCTTGGAGAACAGAGGTGGTCTGAAAGCCAGGACTCCCTTTTTTATACACAGGTGCTATTATCACTTCAGTGCTTGTCTCACTCCTCAGTCAGTGTAGATAATCAGAGACCAGGTGACATTCCTTTTCAGGGCTCAGCAATATTTTAAGTAAAAGCTTGATGACTGGACTACATGTGCTTGTGCCTTCAAGTGAAATTTTTTTCTTACTGAATTCAGATTCTGGCTTTACAGATGTCTATTCTAAGCCACAGCCATGTCATTTTACTGTACATGTCTGTATGTAGTGTACTATTGTATGCTACATTATGCAAGTGTACTACTGTAGACATCAATGTTTACCATTGTAGATACTCACAGTGACAGTTTGAATGCTGTATTTCGAATTAATGCAAAGTATGACTGCATTCCAATTTCTATGTTACTTTACCATAAACACTTTTTTTTTCTATTCTCATTAATCTATTTGTGGCAAACAAGCCTGTTCAAGAGCTTGGGCTTCAAGCTCATGAGTAACAAGAGAAGTACATGGAATTCTAAAATGAATACTGTCTTAACACTTGTCCAGCTTAACTCTCTCTCAACGATGTTGTCAAAGCCTGATTTTGGAGGAAATCTTTTTGATGTCATATTAATTCCATTTGGGATATATGTGGTAATAAGAAAAGGACATTTGCTATGCTAGTATTTCATTATTTAAGGTTATATCCAGGCTATCTACTATGTATGTACCTCAAGATTTTTGTGTATTTTTTATTTGTCTATAGGTTTTCAGGCTCTTGCCTTTTGCCATTTGCCCTATGTTCATGCATTTTTCATAAGTCAACTAGCAGAGTCATCGCTGCAAATATAGTATTTTTTTGCTTTTTAATTTTATCATGAGCAACAAATGCCCCAAACACAGTTCTAGCTTTATATACCTTCCTAAATACATTTTATGCAAAGTATGGATTCAGTAAACTCTTTGGCCAGGTTGAAAGGATTTTCTTGTTTGTTTTTCTTTCATTATTTTAAATAAAGGTAAATTAATACAATTTAAAACTTTCCACTAAAAATATTTATTAAATCTTACTTGGATGCATAAGAACAAGAATACCCCCACTTTGGCTTTATTCTTATTTAAAAGTATTGAAATATTATTAGTTGAAACCTCAAGCAAACCAAATCCTAGCAGTGCCTTGCCTCCCTAAGTTTTACACTTCACCCACCAAGAAATTACAATACGGAAAAATTTAAAAATCTAATACGAATGAGATAAAACTAGCACAATGCAAAGAAGATAATTACATTGCTCAGCTATCACAAGGGCAGCATAAAAAAATGAAGTGACTCATCTCCCTTCACAGGCACAGTCTGCTCAAACATACATATATAATTATTTATTTGTATGGGTTTGATTCTTTAGCCAAATGTCTCTACTTTATGATGTGGTTTAACCACTTGGGGATTTCTGTTCAAAGAGTTAATTTATAGTTGTATCATTGAACCACAAAAACTGTTCTGGGCTCCAATGTAATTAAGTCGCATGCAAGTGCTGTATATCATTAAATCTTACCCTGTATGAGTACATGAGTTCAAAGACAGCTCTCCTGCAAAGATAAGGCACAATATGCAGTGATCAAGGGCTGATTTCAAGTGAAGTCATATTCCTTACCAAACAAGTGTATCAGGAAAGAGTATGCTCAAGACCTCAAAATCAAAACATTTTCATATAGCATTGTAATTTTGACTTTGGAGGTAAGTGAACAACTGATTTAGAAAATTTCTTAAAGGAAAGGGACTCATATTTATAATTCCTAAGTGTATTTTGAGAGTTTTATCTATGATGTTATAAGCAAAATCTATAAAAATTGCAATATGCAAAAATATTGTACAGGAAGAACACGGGTATGAAATCTTTGAATAACAAGTGATATTGATTTAAAAAAATTGACAAAATATGATACTCCCACTAGGTGGAGAGTCTGAAATAAGAAAGAAAAATTTTCAAGGTTGGATATACACTTTTGTAGAGAATTTATATGCATTTCTCAAGCTGAACAAAGTATAACAGTTCTGCCTTATAGAACTTAATGCAAATTTTGAGGCTGAACAAATAGTATTCATGCTAATTTAGTGCCTTTTTTGTTTTCTGTTTTTTAACTGGAAGTTATTCCTGGTTTTTGGACAGTGGTTCATGTTTGCTGAAGTTACTTGGATGAATCTGAATTTTTGAATTTTCAGCCAATGAGTTATTTACAAATTGTTTGCTTTGGCTGTTCACCCTGTTCTATTGGTTCATTCTATTGAATCTAATTAATCAGCGTAAATTCCAATATGTGCAATGCCTACCAGAGTAAATGAGAGGAACCCTTTTGCTTCTCTAACTGGCATCAGGAGGTACTTTGGCAAATCAAACTGCACTGGAACACTCCTTTGTTGAAACAAAAATGAGGAAAAAAGATAAATCTTGTAAAAACAGATATTTTTTGTGATATTAGTACGAAGCCCAGAAAGCTACTGTTAAAATAGAAAACTTCCTCATCTCTGTGAAAGTCAAAGCATTGCAGATGGCAAGATAAGAGAGTGAAAATAACTGTAAACAAAAAACTTGCTGACTGCTGTCATTTTTTGTCAATCTCAGCAAATATCTCCTCACAGACAAGCATCATATAGTGACCCACTTCCTAGAACTGATTTTCCCTTCTTTTATTTTTTTGAAAATCTTTTGAAAAATTAGTTCAAAGGGAATAAAAAGGGTGACACTGGTTGAACTTTCTGTAATCTAACTTGGCTGCGGAAATGCAGCTGTTTGGTACAAATTTCCGCCTCAGTTCAAGAGACAAAACAAGCCCAGTCAGAAATGAGTTCAGCCAGTGCAATAATAGACCTGTGTGATAGCCTTTGAGGCTACGAGTTTGTTTCTGCAAACTAGAGATGCAAGACGAGCTTACTTAGATGTAAATCCTCAGTGTGGATATGAGATGGTGCTAATGCCAGAAGAGATTGGGAAACTGTCATGGGTTGAGTACAGACACACTGATGCAGTCAGAGCAGCTGTGGGAAGAGGCTGAGGAGCTGGGGCTGACTCAGCTGGGAGCAGAAGTGTCTTTTGTGTAGGTGTATGAGGCAGCCTTGAGAAGATGGAATCAGACTCTTCACAATGAGGTAACATCCACAGGCTGAAACAAGAGCAATTGAGATGGAATATAGGGGAAAATTTTCACAGTCAAGCAATCCTTTTCAGTTGGAACTATGAACTGGTTTTACTGGAAGATGTTACTATCCAGGCCAAGTGTACTGTTGGGGGAACATTGTTGGATCTCCACTGTTGTCTTCTATCTTATGAAATAATTAAAATGTTAGAAAAGAAAGTCTCAATGCTGCTGTAAAAACCATTCACACAGTCCACTAATGGAAGGTACTCTATAGCAATCTACATGGTTGAGAGCTGTTCGTTTTAAGGCCATTTCACGTAATTACAAAAGTGTGACATTACAACATTCCATTGTTTTTTCCTATAGTTGGTATGTTTAAGTTAACATTTGAACAAAATTTAGCAGATTTCACTGTGAGTTTTAGGAGCATTCTAGTAGAAATGCTGAGCCTGATAATTTTTTATTCTTTACACCTGTAGTACCATTATTCTCTCACAGGCCAGCTGACATAGCTGTTTGAGCACAGGTATCTTGACATATCTTGTTCTTTTCTGCTTTTCTGTTTCTTCTGACATCTCTGTTCAGTATTGCTAAGATAATGAGTTTAGCACCAACCTTGAAATAGGCCACAAATGAAGCAAAGCTCTTGTGGCCTCTATGAATCATATCTCTCTCTTAAAGAAAAATCTACACCCGGAATTCATTGTTCCTCACAATACAGAATTTAACCCATCACTGCTAAAAAAAATAAAGTCAATAGGTTAGAAATGTATCCAGAGACCTAAACCAGATTTTTCTGGTTAAATATGCCATCTTATTTTTACAGTTTCTCCTGAGTTTCCATGTGAGAAACTACTATGTGCAGTTTAACATACAATGATACTAAAAACAGAAGTTACAAGACTTTAAAAGAAAGAACAGAAAATGCCCTCTCAAGGTCAAAGTGACGGCTTAGCCATGAGTAGCCCATTCCCACTTTTGGAAAGATGAGATTCTGAGGAGAATCTCTCTGAGGAGAGGTTCAATGCAATCCAACAGGATCAGCTTCACGTAGTTTTTGACAGCTGTATGGCTGATACAACCTGGGGAAAAAAAAAAAAAGATTAAAAAGAAATCTAAAGGTTTAATTCCACCTTTCAAACAAAATACAATTTAAGTCTTGTTTCATGAGTGGTGAGGTGGTAGGGGACATAGAAGGAAGACCTTCTTTCAAAATTTTTTCGAAGACCTATGATACCTGTGTTCGAATACAACATAGTAGATGATGTATCACCTGGGGAGGTGAGGCTGAGTCCTATCTGTGAACAAACCTTTATATCGACCAGGGCAATTAGACCTTTTACTTTGCTGATTTTCTGTTGCCCCTGTTATACCTTCCTTGTCTACTTTTACAGGAATACATTCAGGAAAGAGATGGAGTCTGGCATGTTTGTTCAGACCCTTAAAGGGTCTCTAAAATGCTTCAAAATTGTATTCTGGCTATTTCAAAAAATTAACTTAAGTCAGAAGGACAACCTGAGTTCTCCATGGCTTGGTAGATTTTACCAATACCAGTTCTTGATTTGATTGTCTTAATTTTTAATAAATTTGCATTGATGAAAATTACATGTTCCTCTCATAAATGATCTGTGCTGATTTTACACTGTAGAAGCAAAGCATTTATGTAGAAAGGCTCTAAAATATTTAAAATATTCTTTGCATAATGGCTCAGAAGATGCATTTTGCGTAATCAGTTCTCCGTTCAATCCCTTCCTCAGAACTATTGTGTTCATAGCACCATTTGCATGCTTTACATGGAGCAAGGCTCTTCAGAAAGGTACCTGTGTTAAATCTGCAGGAATTTGTTTTGCTTCAGGAGGAAGGCATAGAAAAAGACATTTGTAGTAGAAGGTGGAGATTACTGACTCCATATGCAATACTGAAAGCAAATACACACCCAAACTATTCTTTCCCTTACCTTTTGTATCCTCTGTGTGTGTCCCAGTACTACCTGTTTTTTTGACCTATTTCATTCTTTTATTTCTCATTACTGCTATTCCTGGGAGTTATTTGGGGCTTGCTGCAGCACCAGGGTGCAAGTGCAGTTTCAGGAAAAACTCCTTCAATAAAGCAGCCGATAAAAGGTGACCTTAGGCCTAAAGGAATATATCTGGTGGAGCACTCACTTCTGCATTAATATTTTGGAATACTATTGATGCTATCACTATCTTTAGGCTCAACATCTGCTTTTTTTTTTTTTTTTTTTTTTTTTTTTGAGTCACATGCTCCTTAACAGGTGTTAAGGGCCAGATATCTACCTCTGCTACACCTCTACTCTGTGATGCAATAGAGGTTTTTCCACAGAGCACCAGCTATGCAAAGCTAGCAGAGGGAGTTTCTGGATGTCTACTGCTCTCTGCTATCCTCCAAAAATCTGTCTGAAGGCAGCATGGCTGGATGTGCCCTGTCAGATGCTGGTTCCAGTCCCAGAGCTGTCCTTTAAGGTGGTGCACAGGGCAGCTGGCATCTCTGAAGCCCTGTGGGGCTGTCAGTGGGAGGAGAGGTGGTAGATGCATGTCAGAAATAATTGATGCTGAGGCTTTATCTGAAAATTGATCCATAGCTGAGAGGGCCTAAGCCCTCACTTCTGGCCAAAATAAACCAATTTTCTGTCTCACAAAAAAGTGAACAAAAACTACTTTGAGCTGAGATAATAGATCACATCTGTGTAACTCTTTTCCGGGGAAGGGCAGAGTCCATGATTATGAATCTTGATTTTGAGAGGAATGCATGCTGAGGAAGAGTGATACAGAACACTTCTGTATAGAGATAGGTGTAGAATTATAAAATATAGCTCTAACCTAAAACTGGAACGTAGATTTTAATTTAAAACTGAAAACAAAATAAGGGGTTTTTAATGTTTTCTATTTTACTGAAAGAGAATATTATTTTCAGTAGCACTGGACATTAGAAGTTAGGATTTGCAAGAAAAATTGCAGGAGAAAATAGAAGTTTTAAAAATCGAGTTGACAGAAATAATTCCCATTTTCAATACATATTTCTAAAGAAAACCTGTAGCCAAGAAATCAAAAGTCATTTGAATCAGATGATAAAAAAAATCTAGACTCTCCTCTGGTATCCTTGTGCCACCTATGGTTTTTTTTATAGTATTCCTAAAACCTCTTCAGTTACCTTTCTGTAATGATGAATTTGATGGTATTGCCTTTACGTCTGTCTTGATCTCTAAATCTGTTATAATAACTTTTCCAAAGTCCTATTTAATATCTATAGGGTTTTTGAAAAAAAGAGAAACAAATATGGAGAGAAAAAAAAAAAAAAAAAAAAAAAAAAAAAGATGCAGAATTACTACATGGGGCAACATGAGCACACAATTCTGTCAGGAAACTAGAGGGAAGAAGGGTCACAGAGAATGAAAAAGGAATGGGATAGTGTGTGATGTCCATATTTATTACCTATGGAAGATTTTCCTAGCATAACCAACACTTATTTTTTAGACAGCCAAGTGCTTGACATTGAAAAATACACTATTCAGCATTTGCCAGGTAAAATGAATTTTCTTATGATAGGTGTCTGCCAGTCATACAGATCAACCCGTGGTGGAAAACGTGAATATATGCTTAAATTGGTGAAGTAATGCTTGATCCTATGGAATCATGGTGTCTCATTATATTTCCTTAACCCTTTTGACTTTAAATTGAACAGTTAACCATCTTTTAAAGTCAGTTAAATAAGTGTAGCCTCTCCAAACACGGCACTTTAAAGGAGCCATATTTTGTGAAGTTTTACTCATATGTAAGTGAATTGTCCTATCTGTCCACTTCCATCATCTGAGCTGCAATACCTGGAGTAATAGTCTCTACCATATTACACAGCTGAGAGTAAATAAAATATTCCTAATTGTTGGCAGTGGTAAGAGCACTACAGAAAAGTGCTTTAACAAAACTGATTTCTGAAAAAAACTGATATTCCCTCCAATATTTTAATATCAAAAAATAGCATTATAAAATCATTAAATTATAAGCAGCACATTTTGAAAAGAAGCATTCATGATTTTAAAAGAAGAGGGAATGAAATATCATAGCAGCATTTTAATAATCTCAAATAAAATACAGTGACTAACATAAAAATGTCATGAATCTTTCTGGCTACAGAAATCCATAAGAAGCTCAGAAACAGTTGATGTCATTTGTTTAGTTCATCCATGTTATTAAAGACCTCATTTGTTTCACTACTAACAATTTTTTAATTGGCTCAAGTGTGCCATTTGTTTTGATTTTGTTTCACATGCTTAGCTGCCAAAGGGTGTCTCAAAGTTCCATTCTTTTAGAAAGGAGAAAAAGTCTTCAGAAAGAACTTCTCAATTCTTTCAATGGCAGTATTTGAAAAATCTGGGTACAATGGGACTGGAAAGTTGAAAACTCAAGACCTCACTATGCTTCTTTCACCCAAATTCAGTCACCTTGGAGGAGGGATTTCTGAATTCACCAAATCAAAAAAGGTCATTTTTAGAAACTCTGGCTTACTGGTGTACTTTCAGATAGTATCTTCTGAAAAAAATAGATTTAATCCATTTGTATAGTGCATTATCTTTGAAATAAAGAGCTGAAGAATAAGTAATCCATTTCTGTACAAAAACCTTGATGTCCCCATAATTTTCCCTGCAATGCTCAATCACTTTAATCTTTTGCCACTATTCCTTTGTATTTCAAGGTTTAATTCAGATATTGCTGCAGGCTACAGAGTTCACCAATAAAACTGTTCTTTGAAGAAGCACATTTTCCTGTTATGGATACTCACAGCACTGAATATCCTCTGTGGTCCCCAGGTAGAACCATTATTGAACTTTTTCCACTGAACTTCCAAAGTTCTTTAGTTGAACTTTGGGCCTTTTCTAGCCAAACCTTGAATAGCTTCTTACAAAACCACTGGTGACCAAGGGGTTGGCAAACACAGGGTTAGCAAACTCTACCTGGTTTATGGCAACTGCCTTACTAGTGCTTACTTTTCCTGGTGACATCACTGATAAAGATTTTCCACTTGTTTTAAACCAGGTACAAGACCCCTTTTCTAAGAGTAATCCACATTTTCCATTTAAATCTCCCGTGCAGCTCTCTGGTGGTAGTGTCAGGCAGTAATCATCTGCAGGCCCCACTTCCAGCTCCACTGTGGGATTCCTGATGCCTCACTTGAACACTTTACATTGTTTAATGCTCATGTTTTTTTATGTGAACAATGGAAAGGGTAACTTATCTTTCCCCTTGTGTCTTATACTGAGGGCTCATTGTAGAAGCGATCACTTGTAAAAGATATCAGAGTTCACCTCTTGTAAATCTCAGAGATTTTATCTCTGGTGTATATTGTGGCTTTAGCTATTCAGGGATAAAGTATTATCTTTACTTTTTTTGAACCAAAATGTAATGTGCTGAGCTCAGAAGTATTAGATATCATTATTACTAAGAAAATACTTCCATTATTATGAAGAAAATACTTGCAGATATCCAGTGGTTCAGTTGCTGTGAGGTATTGTACAGCATATCCCATCCTTCTCTTTGAAGAAAATCAATATGTCTGTACTTCCTTGACCCAATGACTTTGTTGTTGTTGTCGTTGTTTTTGTTGTTGTATTCAGCCTTGTGTATACATCTAGAGACAAAAACCATATTATTCACAGCAGCCTTGGTACTTGTGAGGAGAAAATCTGTATAATTCCAGCTACCAACACTAATACAAGAAAATAAGAGAAGAGCAATGTTGCATATTAATCTTATAAAACTGTAAATTGCTTTCTCAGCAGTCAGAGCTGTACACTGATGCAAACCAGATGCTTACGTAATGCTTTATGCAAGGATGGTGACAAGAGCTGCAGTGGCAAAAATACTCTTGCTATGTTCAGACTGTTGTCCTTTCACTTCCAAAAAACCCCACTGGCAAATTAACTGCTTAAAATCGATAATTCTAAAGCAGCCTGAGAGTCAAACATATCCCTTTACTATGCTGACTCTTCGTCTAATTCTTTTTTGTTGGGTTTTTTGTTTTGATGAGATGAACATCTCTTTTTCCATGCCACATCTTGGGACATGCATGCATTGTGCAGAGTGTCACATGCCTAAGATTAGGATGTGGTCTTTGGCTGGCATGCTGATGAAAAGGCAACTCCTAATCTAAGATGTGTGCTCCAGCATCACTATGCATCTTGACTTCATACAAATTATAGCATTTATGTCTGGCCATGTAGTAGCTCTTTTTCAACAGAGCCATGTCAGGAATCGGATTTGAATCTAATCTTGGTTCCTTTAGTTAGTTAGTATCAAAATAAGCATATGTATACCAAACACATCTAATACTGGTTTAAATCCCTAAAGAGATTTTTTTTCTCCCTATTTTTTTTCTTTTTCCCTTATCCCTTAGCAAAGATCTAGTCTCTGGCAGATGTGCCAAAGAGCACATCAAATATTAAAGACTTTGTTGTAAATCAATTTATTTAAAATTTATAAATGTGATATTCTAATAGAAAATGTATTAGAAGAATTTTGTGTCCAACTACATTGTAAAAATATAGTGTGAATTTTTTTACATTTAATATATTCATTGATATGAATTGATGACAGAAGTGATAGAACTACTGTAACCAGCTGATTAGACATATAAAGATATATCATAGTAATTGTTTTTTCTTTGCTAGATGACATGCATAAGCATCAAAGCTGGCTCAATCAGCCTTAATAATTTTGAACTGATTGTTTTGTCTCTGTTTCTTCTTTTAATCTTACCATAGTATTAGATAAGGCAAAGAACATTTAATGCAGAGTGAATTCAGTCAAAGTTAGTAGCAAATTGAAATAAAACCTTATTTGAAGCTTTGTGGTAACAGCAGTAACAAAACAGAATATATTGAGTTTTGGGAAAAAATACTGAGAATATTTTTATACTAAAAAGAATGTTTATAAGAATGATAATCTGTAGAATTTTCAGAGCAATGTGAAATTGCTGTGTAAACAGTATATCTAATGCCAAGCTGTGAGCAGGGCAGAATGTGAGATGGTAAAGAGGATCGTATCAGTAATTTGGGTGAGTTTTTCCTTCCTCCGTATTCCTCCTGGAGTCACCAAAAGCAAGAGTGCAGAGTTCTTTGGACTCAAAGACTGATAAATGAAGCATCAATAGCTGCACGAAGTCAGGAAGGGAAACAGGAGAAAGAGGACAAAACAGAAAATAATGGTTGAAAAAGTACCAGATATAATTGTCCAAAAGTTTATACTATCTGTATAGTCAGTGGTACAGTATTGTGAATATTTGCATCATACTGAGATCACGTTGTGTTGGCTATTTTTAAAGCACATAGAAATGAGAATTTGTATCTAAAACATTTGAGACAGGGAGGGTTCAGAAGAAAAGCAGGTGTCTCACATACTGTATATTCTAGGTTTGATTGTGGTATTGGTCTGGTTTAGATTGTGGTCTGACTGATGGTCAGAAACAATATATTTTAAATGTCTATTTATATATTAAATGGCTCACCCTATGTCAGAATTCTGATCAGTGGCAGAGCCCAGAATAAACCCAGGTTACCTGGGAAACTATTTTATTTCCTTATCCTGAGGTTAACTTTTCATATATATTGTCATCATAAATTAGCTGAATGAAATCGTCTTCTATCTCTCTTCATTTTAGAAATTTGGGGGCATTAATTGTATTTCCACATTATCTGACTTCCAATAGTTGTTCCAGTATATTAATACTCTCACCAGATAATTAAATCTCTTTCCCACAGGAGAGTTCTGCGTAAAATATTGAAAAACAATCTAAAAAGAAATGGCAAGTAAAAACTTGGTAAAAGCTGTCATATCTTATGTCAAATGCATCCTCTAACTCATGATGCCATAAATAAAAAAATAAAACCTTCATGAGAATTGTATTATGTCTTTCAAGATTGCTTCTATTATAAGTGAAAATATATGGAAGACAGTCAAAAACTAAAGAAGACATTCCAACCTTTTCTGAGCTTCTACTACAATCATAGATTCAATTGGATTGGGACACTTTGATCTAGCATTTTTCTCCTTTTGCATTTAATAAAATATGAAAAATAGATTTGCTTTCTTATGTGAAATATATTCAATAGTGGGATGCATCTTAACATAAGGTACCATTGTGTATAGATGTTGTTTTTGGTGTGCTATTGCTCTATCCATGACTGCCTGGAATATATTGGAAAAAGTACAGATGTAGACACAAAAGGTTTCTATATTCACATCTGGAAATAAGAGGTATTTAAGTACCAAGGACACTTGTTTCTGCATTATTTTGCAAGACTGCTTTTTTTCTGCAAGGGAGAAAAGAGGTTATCCTGAGAGGAGCCCAGCCTCAAAAACTGGAGTTTAGCTCTGCTGCCTTACAGAGCCGTACGAGCTAAAACCACAACTTGAGCTCCTGCATCAGAAACAAGAAAGGGTATTTGGGACATTGACTGATACCATCATTAATTCCTCTCTGTAGTCACTTGTTCCAACTGGGTATCTCAGGTAGAGCTGATATGTGGCCAGGAGAAGAGATGTCATAATTTAAGATTTTGTCCATTGGTTATTAGAATTTCTCCAGTACCACTTTTACTTCCTGTTTGGAAAATCAAGATGCAATATTTTGCTTGGGACAAATTTCACATTGCCAAGTCAAAGCTTTTGCTAATAACTCTGCTGCTTCAACATTTGGTTCTGGGAATCAGGGGGTTACTTTGCACACCGGGATCAAGGATGATTTCTGGAATGATTCTTCATGAATTTATTTGTTTGCAGATGAAACCCTTTCACATATGCATTTGTCACGACACTGCTGTCAGTGATAGAACATTGATTGGCAAGATGCCTCTCCCAATTTTCAGGAGAATTTTGACCCCCAAAGGATTAACTTTAATTTCCTCACAGCTTCAAGGGTTTCATAAAATGGATTCAAATCTTTTTAATATGCTTTTCTTTTATTATTACTCCCTCTGTCCCCAGAATAATGAGAGTCACCGCTGTTATGCTGTTGCTATTACTCAGTATCCACAGACAGAAATGAGAACTGACCATGGCAGAAGATTAATCCATTCCCATTCCAGCATCTTTAACTTAACATGAATGGAGGACAGCAGCATGTTTGCTTATTCAGGCTGTGACAGGAATGAAAAGCGGGACAAGGAGGCTCAGTTTCCTTCTATGAGTATGTTTTGAAATGTTTAAAGTCATGAAAATCTCAACCAATTTGTATTTTTAGATTTTAGAGTAACATTTATACAATTTACCATTTTTTAAACTTAAATATTAACCAGGAAAAAAACTAAATACACTTTTCTTTTCACTGCATCTTGATCCTACAAGAAACCAGTAAACTGCTTGTGAAAACAGTAAAGGTGACAGCATACAGAAAAGGTAACCAGCACACAGGAGTCATTCACACACAATCCGTAAATTTTCCCCCTCTCCAATATAATGTTGGCAAAGAAGTGTGTTGGTGTTGTTTATAGTAACAATTGTCAAAGCTGGATTGAATAAGAGTTCATTGTGTGAACATGGTCCAATATGTGAGCATAATTGTAAGGATTTTGGATGTCTACACCATCTCCAGATCATCGCGTCACAGTTTGAAAGTTTCCCTGAGAGGGAAAAATTATAATCCTAATTTATAGTTGCTGCTACTTCTGAAATGTTGTCCTAGATTTCTTGTTCCTTGGCCATCATCATGGCATATGCCAATATCTGGTGACAGTCCAACCCACATAGCTGAGCTCTGTTCCCTTCACATACTTCATGTTTCTGTGGTGTTCTTTCAGGAGCATTACATAAAATGGGCTGATAGAAAGGCACATGATAATAAGCATACATGCCTCAGGCTTCGTGGTTGTAAAATGTCATGCTTACACAGAGAGCATTGTTTGAAGTCAGCAGTCTCAATAACCCATTATAGCTTTGTTTACTCAGGGGCACACAATAAGCCCTAGTTTCAACTCCCAGCCAAACAATTCTCTGCTGAAATGCACAGTACCTCATCTCACACCCAGGCTGCCATTTACCTCACAGGCCTTATTTCAGGACATATTTTTCATAAGATAAAATTGCCAGCCCAAAGCCAAAGCCATTTTGTGACTCAAAGGTAAAATTATTTCATTACTTTGGTGTTGGGTAAGTACCCTTGAAGTACCATGTTCCTGTTGGTCTGGATTGAGAGAACACAGTAGGTGCAGTGCTCTGCTGTGCAGAAAAGAACTGTGAGACTCTGCAGTAGCCACATTTCCAGAACTGCAGAGGCTGAAAGACAGGAGAACCTGAGAAATGGCTATGGGAATGAACTGTGTGGAATAATTTTGGTAAAGGACCTATGCAAGATATTCTTGCATATGGAAGGGGGGAGGAAGGAAAAACAGAAATCAAGCAATCAAGTTCCTTCGTTTCTTCACCCTTCCTATTTTCAGCATAAAACAGAGCCAGCAGTGAAAAAGGTGAGAAAAAATGCACTTTTGTGCTGCTTTATACTCTGAATTCCAGTCCACATATGGGACTGTCTCTCCTCTGCTTTTTCAGTTGAGTCAGAATCAGCTGCAGTTACAAGAGTTTTGGCCATAAACGTTCTCATAACTGCACTGATATGGGTTTCAGGACATTTTCAGGACCCAGCCTCTAATTCTAGGAACTGTAAAGAGGAATGTGGCAATTAAAATATTAGCAGAATTATCTCAACCTCAGATGATGTTTAGTGTGGGTTCAGACCAGGTTTCAGGCAAAGGTACTATTTTTATTTAGTAAGAGTTGGTTTTATTCTCCCTGTAATTTGGACATTGACTGGAGCTGTTTTTCATTAGCTATATGCTAGATGTTAAATGAATATAATTCAGATTATAAATTTTTGCAACCTTGATCTTGTCTTATGTTTGAAGGTAATTTGTAGTTTCTTCATTTTCATAATTAAGTTTTAATTCTGTTAACTACTAGAGGAAATACTTAGCTGTGTAGGGTTTGGAATTTGGATTTTTTTTTCTTTAATTTTATTAAGGTGCAAAATGAATTAATCTCCTTCCCTTTAAGAAAATTGGAAAAACAGGGGAAAAAATCCTCTTCTCATACTCAGCTGGATTCTATTATGAGAGAAGCAGTTATGGGACTGCCTGTGGTGGTCCTTGGGGACATGACAGCTGGTCACTGAAATCATAGATGACCTCTTTCTTGGGAGTGCTTCAAGATTATGTTTTAGGAATATGTTTACCTGCAGTTGTGTTTTCACGTCTTCTCTGTTTTGGAAAGCTTCTCAGCTTCTTATTTCTGTTTTGTATTTCCAGTACAAGTTTTCCCTCTCAGTAGCTTCTTTTCAGTGTTGAGTGTAACAGAGAATCTTGTAGTTTTTGCCGTTTTCAAGCAAAATGAAATTAGGCAGGTAATCGGAAACCCTATGCCAAAGCAATTTCCCTCCCTGGACAGCAGTGACTGGCACTGAGCAAGCTGTAATTGCTCCTCTTGCACAGTCTGCATCTTTCATCATGTTCCCTCCTTTTTTTCTGTGAAAGACAGCTATTTGCCTCTTTTATTCCTGCCCTGCTCCTGACCTCTTTTTCTGGGCCATGATTGAAACTGAGCCACATTACTGATGCAGTAATTTTCCTGCACACTTTTTTTCATTACAGGTCATGGTCTTGGTTCTTCAGTTTGCTGAGCATCATTGTCATTTCTGTCTTCTTTTTTCAACATTTTGTCTTCTTCATTTGTGTTATCACTAAAAGTTCCTTAATACTGGGGTTTCTGTCTAGTTATGTGGGCCTTAAACATCCAGTTTGAATGGGACCCTTTCACATTAAACTTAGAATTAAATGCTCATTTTTTTAATGCTGTTGAGTTTGGCTTTGTGCACATAGATGAACATAGCAAGAGGCATGGCCTGCCCAAGAAGCAGTACAAGGTACAAGTAGATGTACAGAGCCTACAAAACTCAGAAAGAGATAAGCAGAGGAAATAGCTCACTCCATTGCAAAAAAAACAAACAAAAAAAAAAAAAAAAAAAAAAAAAAAAAAAAAAAAACATAAAGTACTTAGTAGTGGGTTTTTTTGGCTTTTTGTTTGTTTTTTGTTTTTTGTTTTTTGTTTTTGCAGTATTTCCATTTAATTCCTTCTTTGACTGTCTTAAAATGTTTGAAGTCTCCATCAGAGAATCTGAATTGTAGGATACAAAACACTTGGAATGAACAGATTATTCGAATTTATCCCACAGACCTGTAGAGCTAAATAGTCTTCTGTTACCATCAAGGCATTTTAAATGGCAAAGTAGTCCAGCAAGATGCCATTCTAAAAATAAAAAGCTTCTCCAGGCTGAGCAATCAAAAATACTACATTTCCAACCTACAGGAGAAGGTCTTCCTCTATAAATGAGTGTCCCCTACTGAATAAAACCAAAAGCCAAGGCATTACAGTGTCCTGACAGTGATGGAGCCCACACCAGCTGCCTGCAGAAAAAGCCAAGAGAAGACTTGCTTTCTGCTGTGGAGTGCTCTGCCAGACCCCAGTGGTTTGTGGCCCAAGAGCTTTCTCCGTCTTTGTATTCCTAGGACTTGCCACTGGCAGCCAAATGACCAGACATTTCTGGACTGGATTTAGATCCATAGCAGCTCAGAGAGCAGGGAATGCTGAGGGACAGTGCACCTCATTCCTTTGCCAGCAGCAAGAGATGAATTCACTTGCTCTGTGTTGGGGATGGCAGGTGACCTTGGAGTCTCTTCTTGTGCTAAAGGTTTTATGAGCATAGCAGAACACTGATGCAGTGCCTTATACATCAGAGTGTGAAAATAAACACTAATTGGGAGGCCATGTCTTTAACACATGCTATAGTTCACCATCTTTTGAAAAGATATTTCTTTGATTGCTGAGTTGCCAGCAGGTAAAATGTTAGTTTGCCTGTTTCTGGAAGAGTACTGAGGACAAAACAGTTATTTAAAAATAAACTAAATCAACACAATGCTGAGCTGATATTGAATCTTTCTGCAAAACATAAACCTAATTCCTCTTTCTGTTAGGGGGACCACAGCTTGGCTGTGTGTCACAGCTCACTGGGTGTGACATTCTGAAAAAAACATCCACTCCACTCCTGGCAGTCATTTTTTAAAAACAATTTGCACTTTATTTCTGTGGCACCAAGAGATCACACATCAGCCAACACAGTCAAGTAGCTGGAGCGAATCAATGGCTGGCTTACCTCCCAAGGTCTGTCACCTACTTTAATAACTGCTGACAGTGGAGCCACCAGTTAAAGAGCAGTGTGAGATGACCAATTTGTAGATAACACTAGATTTCACACACTAGCTGAGCCTACTGGGACACAGTTTCCTTTAGAATAATGGTAGTCTTAAAAAACTTCCAGCATAAACTTTCAAAGAAGCTTCTCAATTTTATCTGCCACATGAAGCCTCAGGAATGCTTTCCTAAATAGCAAGATAAAAGACAGCAACAATA
Source organism: Sylvia atricapilla (assembly GCF_009819655.1). Taxonomy (NCBI): domain Eukaryota; kingdom Metazoa; phylum Chordata; class Aves; order Passeriformes; family Sylviidae; genus Sylvia; species Sylvia atricapilla. The sequence goes on from NC_089144.1 coordinate 43,264,207, forward strand.
AGAATAGCAAAACCAATAGGTATATACAAGAAGTAATGTCTCAAAAAACCCATGCTTTTTAGCAACCAGAAGCAAAAACCCAACATAAACCCATAACCTGGGTATAAGGCATGTGGTAGTGGGATATAGTATCACATTTTCCATCCTCATTAAGGAGGGCCACATATACTGTCTGTGAATGGGAAGCAGCTGGGAAGTAATCTTTGTCAGCCTGAAACACATACTAGCAATCTTCAGAGTAAGCTATATTTTGAAATTACACTACTTGAACTGCCAAGTGGAAAGATATTTAATATGAAGAGTTCAGTAATGAAAGTATTTTAAGATTAAAAAAAAGTTCCATCTTAGCTCATTATTTTCTGATATGGGAGCATACCTACTTGTTAAGGATAGTTGAAGTCTACTCCTACTTTAAAAACTGTAGTTCAGGGGCCTTATGTTGTCCTTTTGAAAGCAACACTAAATACCATGTAGCCCATCAGCTACTCTGTGTGTGAAATTCCATCAGAACTTCTGTAATTTCAGCCATTTTTTGACAATTTACTGCATTTTGTAACTCTCTATGACTTGTACTCAGCATTGTTTCCTACTTGTTCTCTAGGTCTCATGATCTGTTTGCTTCTAAAGATTTAAAATTATTCTGGAGTTGTAATCATGACAATTAGATGGGAAAAAAAATCTTTCAAATATTAGTACAAACCTATTCAGATTCCTTGTTGGCTGTAACTTGAGAGCTTGTTTTAGTCCCCCATGTTTTAGATGGATGAATTGTGTGTGTGTGTCTGTGAATTAGCAGCACTTTAGTGTTGACTTTAGTGTTAGAAATCAGATGAAGAATGTTCAGCCAGGATAAGTTAAAAAGAAGTCCTACAAAATCACTCAAATTTTCAATAATACCTTGGACAATGGTGCTGTATTTTTAAGAGACTTTGTACTTTGACGTGAGTTGCATAATTTCAAGTTCAAGGAGAAATTATGTCTGCATGTTAGTGCAGCTACTTTTTCTAAATATGGAAATTTGAAGGATCTAAGGTAAAAGTGTCTATCACTCTTCAATCCACAAGCCCATTAGTTGTTTATCTTACCCTGGATTTAGCAAGAATGACTTTAAAGTAATACTTGCAAACACAGAAATAAAGAGTGGCTGTGACTGCAGTTGGCAGAGCCTTTGGATGATTTGTCAAAGAGGGATAAAGACAAGCTTTATGCCTTGCCTTTGGTATTACCCAAAGTTTTGGTATTACCCTTTGCAATCTGAAGGGTATGAGGAATAATGATGAGGTGTTTGTAAGGGCAGGGGACAGAGCTTGGGCATACCTCAGTCCAGTACTGATCGACATCACAATATTCAATGGGAGGGATGTTGTCATCATCCTCTGCCAACTTTAAGTTTCAAATTTTGCACAGTATGCTTACCCTCCCTTTTTCTTTCACCTATGATTATTGGATTACCTGTCTTCTGCCTTCCATACAGTTGGCCTTGGACTTGAGAGGAAACTTCCCGTGATATCTGAATATGAGTCAGAATCCATCAAAAAACACAGTTTTCTATACCATTTGGATACTCTAGGGCTTTTGCAGAGCTCTTACTACCCATTGTATAGAACCAATTTTAAAGCACAGTGTTTCTTTAAATTAATTTTAGAACTAAGATCTGTGCCAGCTTCCTTACTGAAGGGCAGATAAGAAGTTTGCTCATTTCCTAGTGAAAATTCATTTTTACTGCTTGACTTGATAATTTGAAAAGGAAAATGATTTTAAATAGGAATAGTGTAGATAATTATGCAGTTCGAGCTCAGGAGCAGGTTCTCAGCATTAGACAGAATATTGTTTAAATGATATGGATGACAATGACTAAGGCAAATAACTGATATCCTCTTTAGAGTTTTTCATTTGTAGCCCTGCATTCTCCTAGGATGCTGTCACATGCATTCTAATGAGGAATTGCTAATAATTGGGGGGGTGAAGGGTTGAGTATATGGAGATCGGAAGGCAGGACTAGGGACAGAAAATAATTTTTTTGAGGAGTCCGTATGTGGTTTGAAGCATCAGATGTTTTATTTTATATAAACTGTAATTTCCTGGACAACACAGCATACTTGTTTATAATTTTTCATCATTTTGATGAATGGTCAGATTCTCAGGCTTCTTTTGTTTTTTGGCATTTGTGTAATACTCAACCAATACTTCTTTACTTGGTACCCAACTTTTGTCATGCAGGCACACTTATATATATATATTTGTTCACACTAGAAAAGGGCATTGATATTTAAATTCTTTACCACAAGTTCTAAGATTACAAGATGGCTTCACATGCAGTAAACTACTTTCTGAAATTTCTGAGTTTTAAATGGATAAAGGTTTCTTTTGACAATATGCTTTTGCTGTTGTTATGTAACATAAGGTTATAAATTTTAAGGTAGATCTATTGCTGAAAAACATCAAGGTCTCCCACACAAAAAATCTTGAACAATATTCTAGGAGCTCCAAGAGGTCAAAAATGTACAATTATTTATAGTCCTGAAGATGACGATGATTTTTTAAACAGAAATTTCACTGTGCAAACATCAGTGCAATGTGTTCTTCTAGAACAGAATAATTAGAAAGAACTTCAAAGCTGTTTTACACTGATTCCAAATATCTTCTGGATGCCCTCAAGAGTGAAAGAGCAGAAACTGCATAGGAATTCACACAGTGGAAATAAATTAAAAAACCCAAAGACATGGCCTAATCGGAAATTTAGTCTGACATATCAGAAGCTGGCCTTAGTTCTTTACATGCAGTCTCCAAGCAATCCATTTTGTTGATGCCTACAAGAAACTGGAGGTTATTCTGTGCCCTCAGAATGGGCACCTCAAAGGGAAATTAGTACTTGCTTTGCTGAGGCCACAAATGAAAAGTTAGCAAAGTTTTCAGTGGAGTCCAATCTGGACAATGACCTGTCAGAGAAAGAAATTTAAACAGCACTGAAAAGATCCCTGATGCTGAATTCACATTTTAATTAACTCTGCAGAATCATAATGACTAAAAAAACGGTACTTTCTAACTAGCTCTTACAATGCTCTTGGTATTTTTTTAAAGATACCATTTTATTGGTGGGACTAAGATTACACAAATGCCCAAAGCTACCCTAGATTCTTATCCCAGCATCATGGAACCTGTGCTCAGTGCATTTGGAGTAGAGCTTCATTTTGCCATACACTGAACAATATCTCTATGGCTCGGGATGTTCAAATTCATCACACAGCCCTTGAAAGATGGCTGTCAAAGGTCTAGAGTCCCTTTAGAGATAAAATAAAGAGAACGACGTGATTTTTCTCATCCCAAAGTAGATAGGTAACATTAATAATTCCACTGGAGTTTATATTCCTCTCAGGTTTTTTTTTTTTTTTAATTGGCTCATAAAAGAGACATCTGGACCACAGATACTGAAACTTTTGTGGCATCAATCTTACCCAGACTGTCTTGGCATGTTGTCATACCACATAGCCTCAGTAGCACTTGTAAATATATTCAAGAGGAGTTTTGGGATAGCAGCACTGACGACAGCAATATGCTGAGGTACTAAGTTAATAAAGTTGTTAACAGCCTTATGAATGCAATTAATTAATGATTACTTTTTAATTAGTATCCAAATATATATCCCTCTCATTGTGTGATAATAATTTCATATGAATTGAAAGGTCAACATTCTTGTTTTCAGTTACTTTTTCACGGGAGGTGAAGAAAATTAACAATATTTTTTGGTGCTGATGTTGATGAATTCAGAAACTGAAAAATGAAGAAGTAGCAAAAAAATAACACCTCAACCTTCATAAATTTTTTGACTGTGTTTGAATTCATTGTGCTTTGGTAAAAAATATTTAGCAGTGTTAAGAAAAAGTATAAAGGAGAACAACTGTCTTTGACTACAAAACTGAGAGGTTTTTTCCATTTATATCTGAGGTCTATTTTTGAAAGTAAAATTACTATAAAGGTGTCTCTGCTCTTTGGAGTTCTGTCTATACAAGTGTGTAAATTTAGTCTGTACCTTTGACAGGAATGTCACCATCCTTTTAAATTTTGATTCTTGGATTTAATCTTTTGATGTTGAATCACCATATTGACAGAAAAAGACAAATCCAAGGTGAAAAAATAAGCCAAAAGGCCTCACCTAAAGTGAATCTTTCCACTAAACTAAAACAAAAGTGATACCGCCCTCCACCCTCAAACCATCATGAATTACAGCCAGAAATTTGACTTTTCTGACCCAGCTTGACTTAATTTTTGCATCCTCATATTTCCTTAAGCTTCATATAATTTGGTTTCCTTTCTACTGTCTAGAAAGAGAGAGAAAGAACTGTGTTTCCACATTAATTCTTTTCTGGATTCTGCAGTGTGAGATTTGTTTAATAAATTACATAAACAGAAATTCAAACAATACCTTGTTCACAGTTTTTTGGCCTGAACCACTGACAGTTTTGTTTTTTCTTGATCTTTCTGCTTGAAAAATGTTGGATTTTTAGTTCCACTGAACAGCACACGTCCAATAACTCCATTAGTAGAAGAGAATAGATTATTTTTTGGTTTGAGATCTCAGAATTTTTGGGGGACTTCCAGTTCTGTGAGGACCCCAGCTATTTCTTGCCCTTGTGGCATGTCTTGTGGATGCCCTTGTGGATGGCCATCATGCCAACCCTGTCACAGGTGGCATGACAGCAGTGCAGACTCAGCCGAGGGCACAGCCCAGGAGGGAGCTGCCTGCACAGCCCTGTTCACCTCCAAGAGATTGGCCTGGACAGTGGTTGGGATCACAAGGACATTAGGGCTGTGGTGTAAAGCACATCTTACTCACAGTCTAGATTCTGCCTGATCCTCTTGAATCTTTTACTTTATGGGTGTGAGTGATGTTTTGGATCACATTGCGGATATCCGCATAGACAATAGAGCCACAGAAGGTGCTCTTCTTTCTTCTTTTTGAGATGATGGTTACCCAAGGCTATAATTCAGCTGTGCAGTGTGAACAGATAGCAGGATGCAATGAATCTCGTACCTCTCAGAAATTTTATTTGATTGTAAAACAATATATCAGACACTGGTGAGTAAAATTAGCGGCCTGTAAATCCCACAATATAAATCACTCATGGGAAGCATTACAACATGTAACTGGAAACAGTATTTCAGTTGAAGTAATTGAATTAGTTAGTAAATGAAAGAAATATGTGTGACCCTTACTGATTTTTCCTTTTTGAATATAATGACTACAGAAGCAGGGGAGAGAGGGGAGGTCAGGAGAGAGAGAGAGAGGAGAGAGAGGGAGAGAAAGAGAGAGAGGGAGAGGTTTTTGCAGACTCCATGTGGGACCACCTCACAAGGGCAACAGCAAGGAACAAGATCCCTATGATCTAAATAAAATATAGGCAGTTAAAGAATTTGATCACAAGTTTGCTCTCCTAAATGTGTAACAAGACAGTCTCAACTTAAAGCCACAAGTGTTTCAGGTTTCAGTAATCATCACTATTGAATTCACTCTGTTTTATTTAGAACATACTTAATTAGCTCATACTGGTTGTGTCTGTGCTGCAAAGTGGGTACAGTAGGAGCTGTGCCATGCAGTCCTGTTTGCTGACCGAAATCTCTTGGAGTATATCAAAGCCCCATCGGCATCCAAATTACCCACTAGAGGACACTGGGATACATGGGGATATGCTGCAGATGGAATTCACAAAGAGAATTCAATCACAGAGACCCACACATTGCCCCATGGCATAAGCCCAGCTACTGTGTCATGTGAAATAATTTTCATGATTCTTTTGCTCCTTCTTCTAACATTTTATATACAATTTATCTATCACACATGTACACTCAGTAATAATAAGTACTTAAAATGATGCAATTGCTTTTGGAAGCCACTCCATTCTGCAACTGGAGTTTTAAGAAATATGCAGGTTTGTGGATGTATTCAAAATATAACATGGTCAGACCTCTTGTAAGTTAAGTTGATATGACAACCTATCATAATGGAAATAGTCTGTAATCTTCATTACCTGTTGTTAAAAGAAAAGACAGACAATTCATTTCTATAATACAAGGAATTTTCTGACTAGCAGCCTGAATTTGAGTGGCAAATCTCATTTTCCTCCTAATAGATGTTCTCTCCCTTTCAGATGAAATAATTAAAACTTAGATTAGTAAAAAATGCAGTTTCTGGTACAGATTTGATGAGGGCTATACACTGCACTGATCAATTCTAAAACATATTTTTAAAAACTTCTTTCTTGTTCTGGTTTCTTCTCACCTTCCTGTTTATCCTATTCATCATTTAAACTGTTCATATGGGATTTGCCTAACTATAGCCATCTAGAAGTTAAAAATCTTGTTTAAATGAGAGTAAATGAAAAGTAACAAAAACTTTCTGAGGGTGATAACAGTTTATCTTAAAAAAGGTATCTTAGCCAGGTTGGAACTAATTGCTCTATCAAAGTGCACTTCCCACTTACCTGTTACAGGAAATGTAGTCACCACATTTGGTTAGAAGCCCAGGTACTATATAGGTAAAAGTAGGTGAATCAGGTCTGTAGAGTAGAAACTGTTTGAGGAAGAAATTCTCGGCCACAATTTAACACTTCCTGATATTCCTGTACATACCTGTGGGAATTTAAAAAAACAAACCAACAAACCAACAAGGAAACAAAAACCCTAAACAAATAAACAAACAAAACCCCTACAAAACACATAAGCAGACAAACACACAAAAAACTCAACAATTCCAAATCAATAAACCTCCTAAAATTATACAAATGTGTCTGATTTCTACCAGAAATTTTCCGTTGACATCTTCTTGAGTTATCTTGAGAATCTTGGAAAAGCTATTCCTTATATCTAGATGGTTGAATAAGACATCAAGATATTTGGTCTGCTTAAGAGCTGCTGGAGCTACTGAGAAGTCCAAACATTAAACTTCCAATGTACTGCACAGTTCCTGTGACCTAGAGCTCTTTTTATGTTGCCCTGCTGAAGTTTCTGATGTACATGTCTGACTTTTTAATCTATAATTATTTTTATGTAAGAGTGAAACTAGAGATTTGGCATGGTTACTTAGAGTGACTTCTTCTTGTGAGAAAAAATTGTTTTCATTTAAAAAGAGTCAATAATCTTTTCTTCTTCTCTGTGTCCTATACATGACGTATTTTAAATACATTTCATGGAAGAACACAAATTTTCAAGCAGTAACTTGAATTTTTATGTTTTTATAGTGAGCTTTCTGAGTTTTATCAGCATGTTTAACAGCTGTATTAGCCAAGGTGCCTGAGCCATCACTGGCTGAACAGTTTGACTTCACTAGTCATCTAGCAGCATGGAGATTCTTTCTGGAACTGATTTTCTCCACTGACTCTGTTGAAGTCACTCTTCCCTGCCTCAGAGATCTGAAACAGTTGGAGAGAAACCAAGAATCTCCTTCCAAAAGATAATGTCTGCAAGAATGATAGAGAAAAATCAGCGGTTTATCTGTGATTATTTTAAAGAAATGTTTCCTTAATCCTTTTAGTTATGAAGTTGTTCTGTAGCATTGTTATAACTGATGTTTACTAATTATTCTTTCAGGACTGCTTTGTTATAGATTCTGCAAATAAGAATTAGTAATTAAAAATCAATATTCTCTTAAAACAGTCCCGATTTTGTGCATTTAAATGTTTGCTTTGATCCTCAAAAATAAAAGAAATATCACTTAGTTTGTTCTTCATTTTGTAGAGAACATAATTTAATCCTTCGTTAAACAGGAACCTCTGCTGGAGCAAGAAACGGCTACTGAAGCCAAGAATAGATAACAATAAATATGTTTTTGTCAATCGTGATGAACCAGTACAACCCACCCATATGTGCTTGTTTGCTACACAGGGCTCGGAGGCAGCCAGGGCTGTGTGTGGAGGGCCTCCCACCCAGCTCCTCCGGGATCTGCTGCAGGGCTGGCTGCAGGAGCTCCCTCACCCCTCTCTGCTGAGCTGGGGATGATGACCTGTGGCACAGGTGGGCCTCTGTCACAGCACTTCTGTTCCAATGTACTGTGCTTTCCAAGCTTCTGGTCTTTTTGGAAGTCTTCATTAAGGCTCTTTGAATATTACAACTCCAGCCCACTTAGCTATTTTGTACTTTTCTGCTTCTAAGGTTTCCTGGCAGGTAAAATTCTGTTTTCTATGGGACCATGAGCATTGCAGTTGGATCTTTCAGCATCTATCTTCCATTCAAACTTGAAGGGAGTCCAGCAACATGACACTTCTCAATGGGAATCCCCTCCAGGAAGTGATCTGCTAACTATCCTCACAGCACGCCCAAAGTAAATCAACAAGATGTGACTCTCCATGAAAGGTAGTTGCAACCGCTTATCACTACAAATTATTTCTAATGCTATAGCTTAGTGGCAAGGGCACTTTTCCTAGGATGTGTAGGATTCCTGGCCTGGGCATCTCCTCTGTCTAACAAAGTTCAAAGACACAGTTCTCTCTTCTGAAGCTGTGGCCTTCGCCATCAGGCTATGTGAACTTTTGGATGGGGCCAGCCCTCCACAACTCCTTCTGAAGACATTCCAGCCAAGACATCAGAAGAGCATAAGGAAATAATAAAGAGAAGCTAAATTTGCACATTGGATATCGAGTTCTTGTCTTTAACTGAGGCAGGCTATGATCCTCATGTTTTAAAGGCAAGGGTAATTAATTAAATAGAACAGAGAAAAATAAATCCTGGGATCAAAACCCAACACCTTTTCAGAACCATAGGCATTAGTCAGGTCAATTGTCAATTAACTTATATCAGCTATTGTTCTATCTCTTTTTATTCTTCTGTCTTCTTCCAGCCTTGGGACCTCAGAGACCAGATTTTAAAATGTGGTGACACCTTTTCACAATGCACGTTTACAACCTTGTTTTCTGTAATTACAGTGGGAAAGTGCTTAAGAAATGGAAGAAGAATAATATTTTTAGAGAGGAGAAAACATTTGATGAAATCTGAATGCTGTAGAAAGAGAAATCCAGCTTGACTGCAAACAAAATTAAGTGGACGAAGCCAGGAGATGGAAAAGCTGTGTTCCTCATGATAACTGATTCAAAAGTCCTGACAGAAAAAAGCATTGCAAGCTAGTTTTTTAGAGCTGATGCTGGCTTCTGAGAGCAGCTCTGGTGCTTTCTAAATGTAAGAAGTGTACGGTTTAGTTCAGGATTTTTAAAATATAAAAGTTACTAATAGACCCATACAGCATTGCACAAGTGATATCTTGACACTAAAACTCCTGAACAATAAATCTAAACTCAAAATATTAGACAATTCCTTGACCTTAATTCTGTATTGATTCACTCAGAGAATAATTGATTGACTTACAGATGATAAACTTAGGTGTTATGAGTACTGTATTTACATGAATCCCTCAGATCAACTAATGATCCCATACACCACATATTAATCTTCAGATCTTCAAATATTAATCTGTTTTTCAGACACATGGGTGTTACTAGCACTTTTGAGTAGAATTTCTACTTTTGATGTTGAAAAAGTAGAAATGCGAAGCAATGTGAAGCAATTCCTGAAATGACATCATCCCAACCCTGGATGTGCCAGTGGAGACAGACATTTTAAAGCAATACTGTTTAAAAGCAGAGCAATAAAATTGTAAGAACATTCATCAGGTTAGAGGTTCATAAAAGTAAATATAGAGCTCTTCAGATACAAATGACTGGATAATGTAGAAAGACTATGATTTATGAAAATATGATCTGCAAGTATTATCCATCATGTACTGAACTTCTGCTGAAAATCCTAATATTATTTACTGTTTCTAACCCTGTGGTGCATTTGGAGCAACATTCTCACATAAACTCATGCTGACAATGGAGGGACTTTTATACCGAGTAACCCCTAAAACTATTTTTTCCTTTAGGTGATGCTAAATAAGTGACTTCAGACATGCAGACCCTCATGCTCCATTGCTCAAAGCAGTTGTGGGCATGAGATGATATATTTCTCATACAGCAAAATATCTGTGTATACTCTTGTAGAGTGGCACAAAGAGTAATGTAAATAAATTTGTAAGGCTTTTGAGGAAGACTTGATTTTCATTAAAATGCTGATTTCTGCTGTTAAACAGGGTCTCCCTTTTTAGCAGCTGGCTAGAATGCTCTCAGGTAAAAATCCTTCAAGAATCCCATAGCTAGTACTTAATAAGATTTAATTATTTTACAACTTATCTCTTTCACATCAGTGCTCCCCCTGAATCTGCCACATCCAAAGGAGCAATACAAGTACTGAATTATGTAAAACAATTCCAGTGCAGAAATATGGGTAATAACACACAAGGTCAAAAAACAGGCAAGAATGATTTGGAGCAAGTAAATTGCTTGATGTAATACTTTGGCTTGATAGTCTTTAAGAGGAGGCTTTACATAAGTCAAAGGTCTTTGGAGTAATATGCAAATCAAAATCCTACCGCTCTCCTAAATCCTTTTAATCCAGTCGTTAATCTCAATAATGACCTAGTTTTTGGAACCTTTACTGTGTTCAGCCACTTAATCACATTACCTAGCTTGCCCTTTGCAAACTTTTAGAGGAGAAATAAATGTACATAAATAGCATCCTACCATAATGTAGCTGAAGCCCTTCTGAACAAGTGCAGTTTTACAGCAGAAAATGCTGTAGCACCTACTGAGGTTTCATATAGCCTCTCTGTTTAACCATAACTCTTAGATTTTAGAGCTTTCTATAAAACAAAGGAAAAAAGAGGTGGATACCAGATTCTTATACTTACTTGCAACTGTTGGACAAACATCAAAATCAAAAATGAGAAGCCATTACATACTCTGGATCATTTTTTTCCTGTTGCTGTGCATTGTATGATCACTGACATACCTAATTTACTGTAAAAATAAATAATGGAGAAAATCGCTGGATTCGTGTGAGCTTTGAAATTGTAGAAGAAAATTATCAACAATGGAAACTCACACAGTAATGTTTTTACATATTGCTCTTACAGAGAGTAAGAATTGCTTTAGATTTAATAAAAGACACAATTAACATCAGAATTCCACAAAAAAGGGGTAGCACAGACTGGCTAAACCACAGCATGTGCACAACACAAATACTCTGCAATACCAAGCACATGGAAACCTGAAGTTCACTTAAAACAACTGCTTTGCTGGTAAATAGGTGCTTTGTGTGGAGAAGCATGTCAGAAAAGTTTTACACAACACCATGATGCACTTCCAGTGTAATTCCACCAATGAGATAATCACATACCTACCTGATTGTCAAATATCTATCAGACAGACTAAGCACTTTCAGGTGATCTTGTAGAATAAGATGTGTGGATTTTATTTTATTTTTTGAAAGAACACTCTTACACCAATCATATTTTTAAAAGCCTAGCTCCTTTATCTCTGATCTTTCATAGCCATCCTGCACTTGACTTGAAGTTAAATAGTGTTTTTTAGCAGTTATACCTCAGAGAGAATACCAGAGAATAAAAAAAAATACTGCACTCCCATGAAGTGTCTATAAAACCAGACAGTAATATATGCACTCTCCATAAGGAGTCACAAAGGCTGAAAGCATTTGCTAGTTCTGTGATGCCTAAAAGACCATGACAGATACAATGCATGATCTAGTAACTAGATACAACAACTCTGAATCAAGTTTATGTTTATTGTGAATTTCATTTTTATACCACCACTTTTGAAAGTAGAGGAAAGCCAAAAGTAAAAAATAACAATAAAGAAATGGAAGTTAATACTATTGTTGAGGATATGAATGGTGTGAGGAAGCCAGGCATCTGCTATTGAGATGACCATTGAGTATAGCTTTACAAAAATTGTACTAGAAATCTTTCACTTTTAATAGAACATCAAAATCTTTGCCTAGATTTTCTGAAGTATCCAGTTCTCATATCTGTGGAAATGATATAATTTTCTATTACATTGCATGGCCTGGTGTGAAAACATTTCAGAAGCTTATTTTCCATCACATTAGTGCATTTTCCAGGAGTTTTGTCTTAAGGATAAATAATTTGGCTCCTAAACCCCACTATTACCTTTCTTTTTTAGCCCTTATATTATTTCAAAATAATAATAATAGAATCATAAAATCATAGAAAGGGTCCAGTTCAAAAGGACCTTTAAGGACTATCTAGTCTGACACTCCTGCAAGGACGAGGGACACCTACTAGTGGAGCTGTTAAAAGCTCCATTCAAGCTGGACTTGAACATTTCCAGGGATGGGAAGCCACAGATTCTCTGGGCAACAAGTTCTGGTGCCTCACCACTCTTAAAGAATTCAGTCCTAGTATTAAATCTAACCCTACCCTCTTTCAGTTGAAAATACCCTCTTATTCTATCTCTACATACCCTTCTAAAAAGTCTCTCCAACTACCCCTTGTCCTTCCCATGTTTTGTGTCCCAGAGCTGAGCACAGCACTCCAGGTGGGATCTCATGAGTGTTGAGTAGAGAGGCAGAATCCCCTCCTTGAACTTGCTGGCCACACTTGTCTGGATGCAGCCAGGATAGGTTTGGCTGCGTTCGTGACAATGCCAACCAGTATTCCTTGAACAGAGAAACAGAGAACGGTGAAGGTGGGAATAGACCTCTGGAGATTGTCTACTGCAAAACCCCTGTTCAGTGCAGGGATCAGCTCCAGCAGACCACACACACTCCCAGTTGTGTCCAGTTGGGTTTTGAGTATCTCCAAAGACAGACACTCCACAGCCTCACTGGGCAATCTGGTTCAGTGTTTGATTGCTGACACAGTAAAATGGAGCCCAAGATCCTTGTCTGTAAAGCTGTTTTCCAGACAGATTGCATCCAGCCTGTACTGGTGCATGGGGTTATTCCTGCAGAGGTTCGGGACTTGGTGTTTGCCTTTGTTGAAATTCATAATGTTCTTGTCAGACCGTTTCTTGTAGCTGTTGAGGTCTGTATGAATGGTAACATGCCAATCTGGTGTATCAACTGCTTCTCCCAGTTTTGTGTCATCAACAACCTGCTGATGCTACCTTCAGTGTCACCATCCAGATCACCAACCAGGAGCTTCACCAGCATTGAACCAGTATCAACCTCAAGGTGCTCACAGGTGACTGGCTTCAAGTTGGGCCTTAACCTGTTAAACTTGGCAGCTCAGGCAGTCCACTGTCCTCTTATCTGGACTATACTAAGGCTTATAAGGAGTTCCAATTGCTCTGCCTTCCCATTCTTTTGAATAAAAGATGAGTATGCACCAAGGGTAAAATTAGGCATACATATATAGATATATTTTTATGAGAAGAGCATGTAGAGTCTCTTTATGGTTAGCATTCACAAAATTGCATGTGTTGGCCTTCATATAGCTGAAAATATCCTTTGTACTGAATTTATGAAGTTAAGTATATTTAACTTGGTTCTGCAAGGCTCTGCATATTTTGTCAGAGGCTGTACAGATTTTATCAACTCTGATAAAAATTTTCCATAACATTTAACATCAACAATATATCTTTGATCATTTGAATAACAGTAGTAAATATAATTTGCATGGAGTGAAGTGTAGGAGAGGGCAATGCTAGTATACAAAAAATTATATCAAGGTAATATTCACTCTCTATAATGACAAACAGAAAGGAGAACAACAGCCTTCTGGCATTTTTAAGGTGGCTTTTTCCAGTCCTAGTGACTCATCCTTGAGGCAGTCTCTGAACGTTGAACTGCTCAAACAGTTACCTTTCCTTTTCACAAATTGCAAGCCACTGCTGATGCACCAAAAATAATGGGATTTTTCATTTTCAAGATGTTTCCTTGATGAGCATAGAGAAAGATCACAAAGAATTTTATTTCTGTATCAATGCACACTGAAAACCAGAAATCAGTTAGAAAGATGAGGGATGTAGCAGTATGCAAACAGCAATTGCAATGGAAGTTGGTGAAACCAAAATTTTAGACCACTTGAAACTTTTGCAGACATGGGAAAAGTAGGATAGGGAAAAGAATGTACTAATAGCGACGTATATACAGACCTGTTCCATGAATATGCTTAATTTTATGCATTCAAATACTCATAGCAGGATCAGTGACCAAGAACACCTTTAAATATCTCCAGATTCAGTACTACTGTAAAAAGAGAAAGATTTTGGATGGGGAACATGTTTCCATGGTTCACTGAACCATAGAAAGACTGAGGTTGGATTTTAGTTGGATTCTGCAGCTTGACCTCTAAGCTGAGCTGAAACAGACCCCACGGTCATTTTTGTCTTTCCAAACATTCCCTGCCAAAACTGACTCAACAATGTCTGTGTCAGTCCTAAAGGACATTAGAGACAGATTTGTCTTTTACTGACATCCATTCAAACAATGGGAGCACAGCAATCCCCACGGTGCAGCAGGTTCTGTGTCTCTGGCAGAGGAAGAAATATCTGGTTAGCAGTGGATTAAGTCTGCTGCTAATTGATAACCTAAAGTCCAGTGCTATATGACTCTAATGCAATCTGGAAGATCAAGAAATTTGTGCTGACTCATAATTCAAAAAAGAAATTATTCATATGTGGAAAAAAAAAAAAAACAACAGGAGAGAAAGAATCGATATTGGGAAATCTCATCTCTAGCTGCCATCTGAAACCTCCAAAGATTGAGCACTTTGTAACTTGAGATATTAATCTGGATGATCTGCAGAGGTTGGCAAGATGAAAAGGGAAGACCAGATAACAGAAAGAAACCTTTTAACACTTTTATCAGGCCCAGTTTTCACTGTCAAACACATGGGAATTGAAAAAGCAAGCATACAGATCTGCAGCCTTTCAATACATAAGGCATTTGAAGCATGCTTATAGTGCTCTGGTAAGTTATTTCACTCGATCAGCAAAATAATGGTCAAGGGAACCTGAAAGGATAAAACAGTTATCATATGGATCTTTATGAAAAGTCCAATATGAAGATAGTGGTGACTCCACCACCATCAAGAAAATGCCACAACAGTTCAATTTTGATTGCATCAGGGTTGTTTGGGTTTTATGTACAAAATTTTCATCTTTTGTTTAGTATTCCTCTGTCCTCTGCATATCAGCTATAAATCATAGAATAATGATGACAAAGTTGGTTTGTTTAAATACTTATTATAATTCCATTTTGTCTCATTTATGCTCTAACTGAATAAATCCCACAGAAAGTTAGCCAAGGGACAGAGCTAAAGGAAATGACAGTTAATCAAGAACTTATTGCCTTGTCATCAAAGTTTCGACCTTTGCTAAAGGACATATACTTAGTTTGTAATGAAGAAGTACAAAAGGTTGAGCAGTCTGAAGTACTTTCAGGCTGAAAGTATTTCTTCTGTTGCCTTCAGAGTCCACCATCAACACAGGACACCGTCTTACACATTGCAAATAAGAAAGGGCATGGCTCATTAGGGCCTACAGGGCCAGGTAGTTTCAGAGGAATAAAACAAATATTTTTGTAGTGTTATCTACAAGTTCCATTCTTCAGTTGCAGTGACTGTGCTGCTGGAGGTATGAAATTACAAACACAAATAAGTGCCTTGAGGTTCTCACAGACTAGTCCTCTAGGTTTTGAAAGCAGCACAAACCTCTAGCCATGACCTTGAAGTTGCCAGTGGGATCATCTTGGGTACCTAAGTGCTCATTGGTGAGTTAGCAAGCAAAAGCAGGTTGCATTCCCCAAAAGACTTCAAGTACTCATATTACTCATATAAAAATTTCCCATAATAAGTTAAACTTCAGGTTAATAAAATCCTTATGAGTTTGGCGGGTTGTTGTTGTTGTTGTTGTTGTTTTTTACTCAGAAATATGTGTTAATCATGGAGGTTAAGATATTAAAATATCACGGACCATTAAGACTGGATAGTTCTGCAAGTGGAAAATATCCTGAGGTAAGGATATTTTTCCAGAATTCCTGGGAGGTAGATGTTACACCACATGAATGAAGCCTTAAAGCAGTCTCCATTGTGCCAGGCACTACACAGACACACACAAACACACCTGCCTGAAAGAAGTGTCCATGTGAGAAGCCTTTTTGACTCCTTGTCCCAGAACAGATAGAGATACAAAAGGATATTCGAGATGAGATTTATTTCACTTGACTTCAGACCTCTGCACTGCAGATCCCATGTTTCAGTTATGTGGCTGGCTTTGGCTGCTCAGCAGAGGCAGCTTGGAGCCTGGAAGGCTGATGTACCTCTTCTGGCCTGCCTGCACTCTCAGATCACTGGTGTCTCTTACAAACTGGCACTGGCGTCTCGGTGCCACATACTTGCCTTCCTTGAAATAACTTATTTCACACAGGGCAGGGAATAAAACATGAATTAACATCAATGCAAGATACTTAAATATGATCACTTAAAATCCCCCCTGTATTTGTTTTCATTATATGCATCATACAAGAGAAGAAAATTGATCTAAACAATACACATTAACTAGTATGTAAAGAGTTAGTCAGAATTATTATTTTTATACTTAGGCAACTGTGTTTATATCCTATAATTTTGTAAATAGAGTTTTCTGATTTTGTTTTGCCTATTTGTTTTGGTTTGTTTTGTTGGTTTTCTGGGGTTTTTTTATCTAGTCCCAAATCTGAAGAGGCACAAAAGCTAAAATAATCTTGATTAAATGTACTTTGGAGTATATACAACTCCCATGAGAAGAGCAATTCATCTGAATATAGTGGGATGTCTGGCAAAACTGTAAATTCTTCAAGCACAGAACAGAGCAGCAACAGCGCATTTGTGCTATTCTGAGCCTGACAACAATACAGCAAGAGCTGGACAAAGGTCTCCATGTAGTTGTTCAAGAGAAAAACACATTTTTAGAACATTTAAATTAAATTATTATTTTGGTCTTGGATTAACTAAGTCTTATAAGGAATCAGTAGATTCATTCAGATTAGCTGTATGGAAGGTGTTCACGTTTTTTAAGACAAAATTACAAAATCAGATTTTAGGCAAATGCACTTTTCACCCTCTACCAACTTTTATTTTTCTTTGCTATAATTTTGTCATCAAAGCCACGAGTAATTTTCATAACCTTGTTCCTATGCTGCTGTGCACTCTCCCAAATATGTTTCTTCAGAAGTTTTTAAAAAGACCAGTCTTGGCTTACCACTATCAGGCTCTATTCCAATATGTGGGGAAAAAAATATAAGTATAGAATAAAATTACTATTACTATAAGTAGTATTTCTCAGTGTGCCAATGATTTCTTTGACCTTTCTGGTGATGTTATGATGTCATATCACTGCAGCTTTGGCCTATTTTTTGCATAGCCTTCACTGGGCTAGACTTGATGGAAATAAACATCTTACATAACAGTCCGGCTGTGCACTCAGCTCTTTTCCCTTCTCTATTTTTTTTTTTTCTGAAGGAGATTTTCCCAGCATGAATTCTGTATGTACAATTAACATTTGCCAAATTTCATCTTCAAAATCTGTTAGGGTTTATAAGAAGATTAAGAGACAGAGCTGATGCTTTTCATCACCCTTCCTCTGTAATCACACAGCTTTACACTAGGAAAGAGAGCAAGAGGCAGGTTAAAACTGCAGTAATTCCCATGAAAGGAGAACTAAAATAGAAGGCTCTGAATGTGAGAATTTGTACTACTGGGGTTATTTAAACCAAACCCTTTCAGGGAAAAGCAAAGAAAAGATACAGCTTATCCTCACAGACATAAAAAATACCCTGACCTGATAGCTTTTGCTGTTATGTTAATAGCAAAGAGAGGAATGAACAGTATTGCACAGCAGAACCTTAACTCTTTCTTTTCCCTTTGGCTGAATGTGTAGCAGATATGTATATAGACTCAAACTGAACAGGAAATCTTCCTAAACAATAAACATGAAATATGTGTGCAGAAATATTTTTAACCAAAGTGAATACAGAAATAGGTGCATATATGCCAAGAAAAAACAAATGTGCCAGAATATGTACAATAGATTGGCATTAACCAAGTGGCACATACAGGTTTTAAAGTAAGAAAAATTTGCAGACAAAATTTTGCAAAGCTCTCCGAGTTGTTTACTTTCTAAAGTAAAGTCACAGGAGGTACCATCAACCTCTACTTTCAAAATCACTGAATAGTTTTGAAAATAATGGCAATTAAAACATATTACTTTGGACCTAATGAGGTAAACAGAATCCTAAATGATCAGGGCTACAACTAGCAAATCAGCAGTGTTAAACCCTTATTATTAAAAAATAAATATTTGATATGTCACAGTGGACATGAAGTAGCTTTTCATTTTAATAATTAAATACTACTTAAGCCTGTCTCCTTTAATTAGCCTAAACACTCCTGTGCTTGAAAGAATGGTCTGTATTTCTACAGACCTGAATCAGATAAAGGCACACTTCCATCAGTTCAGGAAGACCCTGTTTCCAGGTGCAAATGACATGATAAATGCACGCAAACTTCCTGCACTGGCCAATCTACTGTATTAGCAGACATGTAATCAATGTACAGCACACCAGGCAGGTTTTTCCACCATTACTGAAGTCAATACCTCTATCAGCAGGACATGTTGTTATGTTTAATAGACATTTTAAATATTTACTTTTCTCTAGAAATAACATTGCTTCAACTCTACAATCTCTTAAAAGTTATGGGATTTTAAGGATAATTTTTAACTGTTTTTTTCCTGCCTCAGGAGAAAATAATTGAATTTACAGTCCTTGCTATGTCAGAGAATTTAAATATTCTGTCTGAGACAAAAGATCTTTTCACCGTAAGCTACATTCAAACGTGGAAGCATTAGGAGCAATCCTGCAAAGGGAATCCTTCCCCATACTCTAAATAGCCTCCCAGTTTTTTGAGATGAAGCAAGACAAAGAATTGGAAAGGCAAACAAAACCTAATTTTTACATTAGCTAACTTGCCTTCAAGCTGCACGAACTTTCATGCCCATAAAGCATGAAAACAATAGTGTAAAGGTTTGTGCAATGTGTGTTGGTTTTATTTAATTTATCCCATGTGTCAATACTTACGAAGCAAGAACACACTGGATTGATTCTTAAGAGAATGTTTATTGCATTGTATATAAGCCACACTGCAAATCCTAATGTTGCCAGAAAATGACTGACCAGCATGTCACATGAATTGAGAATATATCACTGAGCTTTAGAGTCGGAAGAGATATTTGCCTCTTAATTCACGTTTAACTTCAAAGGAACAGCAGTTACTGAAGGGTACAAAAAAAAATTAAATGAAATCCAAGGCAAGTAAAACAGCATTCATTAAAATAAACATCTTCCATGCACCAGAACCTTACTGGAAAGTTGGTGTTGCAGAAAATCCTTGTGAAAGACAACTTGCAGAAACAGAAGCTTCTAATTGTTCTGCAAAGTAGGAAAAGAGGGAAAAACCACCTGCTAGTGGTGTTCATGTCATTGCACCACAGTGTTCAGTCATATTGCTTCCCCTGAAAATCCTGATTTCATTCCTGCTTATGAGCCTGACTTGTGCAATTGACTTACCTTGGGTTTGCATCCCGTGTAAGAGTCAGAAATAAAAGGGTCCCCCCTTGTCCTGTCGCTACATGTCCTTGTAACAAGTCTCTCATCAGCTTTCTTGTAGGCTCCTTTCAGGTAATGGAAGGCCACAATAAGGTTCCTTGACATCTGCTTTTCTGCAGGTTATATCAGTTTAGTCTCAGAAATTATTGTCAGCCTGTATGTTAAACCCTTCTTAAGATAATAGAGTTATCATGTCCAAGATATTGTCGAGAGATAAGAGGCTCTTCCTCAATACTCAGACAGTACTGGTTTCGCTCTTGGGTGAAAGACTTTAAAATTCTCAATCATTGACATTTTCTAAGAGTTATCTAAGATATGAGAGAACTCAAGTAAACAAAAAGCAAAAGTGCAAAAATAGAGTCTTTATGCACAAAAATGCTTTTTGATACAACAACTCTCCTGAAATCAGTGGTGTACATATTCAAACTCCTGTAGCTAATTTAGTAAAGTAAACCTTCCCCTCCATCTTGTTTATGTACAGCATTTTTGAGATCTTCTTCAGTATAATCGATGATTAAAAAAAACCTGTCAGAATTAGTAATGCTGAGTTTCTGACAAAATTAATTAACAGATGCAAGTTGTGTTTTCTTTATGGCCAAGCAGGTTTTAAAGTTTGGTCTGAGCTTACTAAAAGTAACAGCAAAAAAAAAACCTGGAAACTGTATGCCCACATTATTTCAAGACAGGTTTTCAGAAGAATTTATGAGCTTCATGAAATTCATAAGTCATGGACATCCATGCCTTTTCCATTTAGAACTGATACATTCTATGTATGATTTATGAGAATATTGGTTAAAAATTGGATGCCAATTGAATATTTTCCTTAAGCCAATTTTATGTACATCTATAAAATTGATGGATACAAGACGCAATGTCAAAACAGAAAGGATAAACCAAGCAAAAGTATTAACAAGATTTAATGCATCATCTGCCACTTCTTCAGCTACTGTTCAAGAGAGAAAGACACTGAGATGACGGGCATTGGTCTCAGATCTCAAATTTTAACAGCACTCACTTTTTGTAGCAACATATAGATTTGGAATATATAATCATGATAGGAAAACAAAAAAAAACATCTGCTTGTAAAGTATTCAAGATGCTCCCAGATTAGCTATTACTTAGCTGTTGCTAAGTTACATAAACTCTGGTGTTACACAAAGATTGTCAGTTAGATCTGTCACTGAAATCTGCAGACTGTCACACTCAACAACTCTGAGCAATAAATAGACAATAAGAGTTCCCAGACTCTTAAAGGTTTTCCAGACCTAAAAGATATCCTTCTTCACCTCAGTGGAACAAAATATCCAAAAAAAAAAGTTGTGCATCCCTAACTGCATCCTTTTGCTGTAAATACACCTGCCCTTTCCAGGGCCTAAAAGGACAACTCTGGATTGAAAACTTTTTCTGCTTCTTGTGGCACTAAAGCCAGAGAAATTATCCTCCCATGAAAGCAGAGTTTTAGCAATTCCTACATAACACCTTCTGCTGCCTCATCCCTTTTACATGATGTGAAGAGGATGGACTAACATGAGGCTCTGACAATAAATCTTCAACATCATTTCAAGCAACATTCTGATTTGGTTTCTATCTTGTTATTCATGGACTTCCTTCCTTTTTATGCCTAGGTCTAAGATAACTAGTTCCAAGGTAGGTGCTCACACTGCAAGCAATCACTGAATTAGATTAATCCCATGCTTGAACTGTAAGAAATATTTCATTGTTTTGAATTGGAAGTGCAGGCTTTTTTTTTTCCCAAAAAAATTTCTTCCTTTCCTCCTTCCACTCTGAGTGACAGTCAAAACAGATATATATCCTGAGCACATGTATATTTTTGTCTTACTCATTCCAAAAATTTGAAGTAAAAGACTTCTAACTGAAAAGCAATCCAAAGTGATAACGGCAAATAGTATTTATGTGCCATGATTTGAGCTCAGATTCAACTGTGAGAAATATATAGAAATTGAATTTTCTTGAGTGAAGAAGTGATACTAGTCATTATTATATATATGATTAATGTACAATTATTTTGAAAGGAAAATATCTTGTAATTCCAGGGTATTTTCTCCAGGCTCATTGTCAGGCACATTCTTAAAGCTATTATTTGAAGTTTCCCACAGTCATCACGAAAAGCTCTATTCAACACCAAATGCCAGCACATGCCTGAACAGGCTGCACATAAATGTTCATTCCCACAATCCATCTTCTGGTGTTTCAAACTGGGCTGCTACTTGCATTAATCTGTGAGGCAAAGTTCTTTCTTAGTAAAGCTGCTAATGTCCTATCTCACAGAAATCTAGCAAATGTCATACTGCATATTGTAAATGTGTGCAGGCTGGACGAAGATGATTCCTGGTTTGTGAAAGAACAATTTTCATGTACAAAATAAAAATTGTATTTATATACAAAATATATACACTGGCTTGTGGAAAAAATCCTTTCCATTCCCATACAAACAGAAGTCAGTGTTATATGGTGGGATCTGAAGAGCAAAAGAGACCATTCATCACTGGTCCCTGGAGTTTTATGGAGTCCTCCCTGCATATCCGTGGTCACATCCTATGTTCTAAGTGATACTGAGAAGATCTGGCTTTCGCAAAACTGTTGCTACATAACCTTGGCCAAGGTGCTCAGGGCCAACTCTAATAAAGAACTTCAGTGGCTAAACCAAAAGGGCTATAAATCAAAATTGTATCCTTCAAAATAAACTTCACAACTGCCTCTTATGTGTCCGAGCCTGACAAGGCCTGCTCTTTCTGCACTGTGAAGGTTTCCAGGTGCAGAGAAGTGCCCATACACGGATGGGGGGCGGGAGATGTGGTGGTGTGCATGAGGATGAAGATGGTGCTTGTTCCTGCCCACGAGGATTCATACCCTCTAGATCTGTGAAGTCGTCTGCTGTGCAGCTGGCTCCAGAGGCAGCCCCTAGTCAGCATGCTAGCCTGAGGCTCCTCCTCACAGGGGTCAACTTTCCCATTGTGCAATCGTAGGAACTTTAAAATACTTAAAAATTCCAAGTTTTACCTCTGCTCCAAGTATTCAGATCCTTTTCCACCAGCACCTTCACGTGGTGAATATTGACCTACTCCTGCTTGCCCTTTTTACCTGCTGTGAGGAAAGCATCAGGATGGGTCTGACCTGTTTGCTAAGACAGAATCAAAAATGGAAGCTGCTTGTAGTTAAAAATTATATACCACCAGTAGATTTCCTGCCCAGGTACGCAACTGAAATAAAATAATTCAGTCAGAGATCTGTGTACCTATAAAAATATTGTCCTTTTTTTTTTTTTTTCTGTTCCTCACCTAAAAACAGGGGACCATTGCACTTTCTCCTGGTCACTTGGTATACCTGGGTGCTTGCTACAAGATCTTAATTTTTTTCTTAATTGATATTTTATATAAAGTCTTTATAAGTCTTCCTTTTGGGCTTCAATGAACTTCCAGACAGAATAGTAGGTAATAATCCACATCACTCTGAGTCTTATATACGTGTTTTTCCGAAGCCATTAGTATTTTCAACTTCTGAGACATTTAGGCACATTCCTTAGATGAAGATTGTTCCTTAAAATATTTACAATAAAACCCAACCCCTCTATTCTTACAAAATTATTTTCTTGTTTTCAAGATGCTGATTTGGATTTTTGTCCTTTGTATGTGAAATATTTTCTCAGCCTTGCATTTTACATTCTGAACGATAAAGCTAAGCTTTATTAGGACAGCTGAAAGGTTTAGATCTTCTGCAATAGCAGTGCGATGCTTAGCAGAAAATTCCCTAACCTTATGGATAAAATATGTTCAGCCAAAGAAAAATTGTTTTAGAGTTGTGTTCTTTTAAACACAACAGTGACACCACTCAGATGCTGCAGCAATAGAAATAAAACCAGTAGTCATTCTTCTGCCAAGCTTAGACAGAAGTCTTAGAAGGGACTATTTTTCTTTTGACAGAATATTTTATGAATACATAAAAATCTGCTTCCTTAAAATATCTTTGGTTTATCCCTTGGCTTATTATGTTCCTTCTTGGCTTTTTCTTTTCTGGCTTTTCAAGGTTAGTAATGAAAATGTAGTGCTTGAAATTTTTGGTTGGCACATGCTAAATCCACACATCTTGGGAGCCTAGTTTTGGCAAGGTAGTCTGCCTTTGTTATATAGTAAACTTCAAGCTTAAGGGACCTTAAACAATGCTTGATGAATTAACAATTGCTTAAAGACATCGCATACTTATTATAGGACTTCAGCATAGTGAAACTGTATTTAGTAGGAGGGCACTTTATTGTTATTAAGAGTATTGGTGGTATTCTCATAACCTGATTCTAAACATCTAAGCATGCACCCCAGGTCTGAACCTGACACTAATCTCTGTGCCAATAACAAGACAACATATCATGTTGTATTTCATGTTTCATATTCTTAGAGAATATGAAAATTAGAGTTTCATGAATGAGCAAATATTAAAAATTAATAAATAAAAAAAAAGAAAGTAGATTATGTTTTTAGGGCTCTAGGCCAAAATGGATTTTTGAAGGATATTCAAGATCAGAAAAACACACTCATTAGCGCAGTCCTCTTTCAAAATCACGGCCACCTTATGTATTCTAAGATAACAGCCCAAATCTACTATGTCGATTCATGCTGTTAATTCATGTTTTTTATATCAGAACTGTGTTTTTGCAATGGATTTCCCAGTCATCTTACCTAAATATGTTTTGGTCTGGATATTGGTGTTATCTTAAAGAACCTAAATTAGAATTCTTCAGGATGAAACTAAGCCAGTAGCACTCAGCAATCTGCTGAACACCAACCCTCCAGCAGCAGCACCCCTACTCCATGCCAGCTGCTACTGGCTGTTCAGTCTAGAGAAAAAACTGACTCCAAGCAAACCCCTGTATCACACACAGCATGAGCATGGGTTCCTCTGTGTCTGTGCATCTCAGCTGCTGATCAGCTCAGGTTCTTTCTTTAGCATCACTGAAGTGGTACTGATTAATATGACTTCAGGAACAGGGTCAAGCTTTTGAAATTCTTTTAAATGTTTTTTAATTGAATATATGGAATAGTAAAAATGCTACAGGCATGGAATTTTTTTTTCAAGAGATCTTTCTTACTGTTTAGATGGCTTGAAAGTAATTCCAATGAAAACCACAAAACTCATGCTGCTCTGCTCAAAACCCTTCACTGCAGTGATTCAGTAATTGCAGGGCTACTTGCTAATCTAAAGCTCTGGTCCTTAAAATCTTAAATGATGCAGGTCATAAAATCAAACAGATCAAAGCTTTGTGCAGATAATGGGAAAAAAAAGGTGTTAATTTACTTTATGATATAGAGCAAGGCCTTGGCCATGCCAAAAGACCTTGGATTCCTAAATGCCTGAGTTAAGCTTGCTTTCATTTTATCATCAGTCCCTGATACAGTTAACACATGGGGGGAGTATTATGAGCCCTGTGTAAGTGTACCAATCTCTGAGGGTGTCCTGCACTTCTCAGAATGGCTTAAACTAATTGCGAGATGGCTCTTCAGGGGTGTTTTGTAAAGCAAAAGGTTTAATAAAGACATAATAACAAACAATACAGAAACGAAAGAAAAGCTGAGCACAGGTGTCAGAGAATCCTGACACTTTGCTAAGACACCCCAAAAGTGCTTGAGCTCCTTTGTCCACCTTTATGAATATTTAACTATTTAGGAGGGGTAACTTGGCTTGTTGCCAATAGAAGCAGCTAAAGATATTGAGAGACATTTCTAAAGCCCAGCCAGTGCCCCTGTGCTGGTGCTGGACCAACCACAGTGAGGATATCACAGAAGATCCTAGTCCATTTTCCATTTAAGTTCAAAGGTGAACTGAAACTCTTTTCCTTATATAGAAACACCTGCTTGGGTGTGGGATGGATACAAGACCCATCATATATGAAATCTCAGCTGACATCTGGGTGCATAGTTTTAATTTAAACCCTATTGAAAAGGTAGTTTAATGTAACCACCAAGTTGCATACAGAACCCCTGCTGAGTTTCTAAGAAGAATGAAATGAAAGAAAATCAAATATATTTGACTTGCTTCTGGTATTATTCATTATTGTGTTTATTAGCGAGTGGCTTGACATCAAAGATTGAATGCAAAAGGATTCACATTTTACTCAATAGGGGTAAATAACTGTTATGTAGGAAGCTTTTAGAGTACTTACATTGTTTGTTTTACATTTGCTTCCTAAGCAAGCATGACTTGGATCCTCCTGAACCCCAGACATTTGGTTTTGCAGATGAAAGTGGGTGATTGCAGTGCATCTTCTGGCTTTAAAATATGTTACTTGTTTGTGTTACAACACCATCAGGACAAAATCTACTCTGCCAGGCCTGATAAAAGACATGAGCAGAGACAGTCTTTGTCCCTGAAAGATTCAGCATCTAAATAAATAGAATTATTTTCTGCTGTATAAATCAGCAGAGAATTCCTCTGAGGCTAAGCACAAAACAGTCTAAAATACAATTATTGTGAATTGTTACATAAAACAGCACTGGATGAATGTGAAATGTCAACATGTTTCAGATAGGTTCTGTAAGGCTTCTTTTAAATTTGTCTGCCTTGTACAACACTAACATTTTCCAAGCTATTAAAATACCCCTGGTACAGCCTATTAATGTTGCAAAGTAAAATGTGCATCTTCTCTTCAGTATTATTCTTTGAAAAAAATGGTTTTTCTACCAGCTGTGTGAACTGGATATACATACCAACAAATTTTCCCCTACACGTCCTAATTTGGAACCTGAACTGATTAGGTCCTTGTCAATCAATGTGATGGACTTGTATAACTAAAGTGTTAGAAAGGGCTTTGAAATGGGTAAACAAGCAGAATATGTGATTCTAAAACTGATGGCGTCCATCAAATTTTCCAGTAGGGCATTTTTTCCATGTATTAGACTAATTTCTTGACCTTTCATGCTGTGTAATCCATGCTCCTGCCAACTAATGCTAGCCAAAATTTTCAATTAGAAATGTAGACCATCTGAAGAAAAGGCTGTTTCTTTTCACTTCCATTTCTTCCTCATTTATGTTTGTATTTATTCAAGCCCTCTGGAGAACTGTAAAGACTACATTATGCCCAGTTAATTTACAGCTGTCATTTTTATTGGGTTACTGTGAATTCCAGTTTTTAAATCAGCATTGCTATATCACAAAAAGACATGTGTATACATCTTGCATGCAGGGCTAATTTTTTTATGAAATAAGTGCTAGGATGAGGTGCTAGAATGCTAATAGCATATTTGTGAGTTTCATAGCAGCAGAGCTGACAGGCAAACAGATTCTGGCATATCATTGCAGACTATTTTGTCACAAAATTAGTTTTGTGAAAATGTTTTTTAGCACTTTCAATTTTTTTTGTTTTGGTTTTCATCCTTTTATTTTTCTAAAGTCTTCTAAATAGCAATTAATTATGTTAAAGTTTCAAATTCTAATGAATCCAAATAGGGTTTTTTTCCTAGTTTTCTATTTATAAATGTTTCCTAAGTGAAGAGCTTGGGAGGCGAAGATCAAATTCACACTACAAGATATTTGATGCATTCGTTTATTAATTACTTGTCCCTTATTTCTGCTTTGATTTTGCCTGGCTTCAGTCTCCAGACACATTTTTTTTTCTTCTTTCTTTTTTGCAAAGTTCCATTACCTTCTTCCAATGCAGTACATGATTAGTCTTTGGCAACTATAAAGTTTTTGTTCTACTATCAATCTTTTGTCTATTAAAAAGTCCCACCCAGAGTCACAACGTATCAGGTGAAATGCTTTTGTCTGGTAAAACAGACAGGTACTTCACAGATATATTAGCCTGAGCCTGGATGAGCACAAAAAGCAACAAAAATCTGGTCACAAGCTATTTTATTAATCTCTCTGAGATAACTGAGGAGTTGCATCCACAATATATTTGGAAACCTTTTAGATAAAGATACAAAGTTCTGTTTCAGAGCAAGGATCAGAACCCAGTGTGATGCGTTCTCTTTCC
Source organism: Sylvia atricapilla (assembly GCF_009819655.1). Classification (NCBI taxonomy): domain Eukaryota; kingdom Metazoa; phylum Chordata; class Aves; order Passeriformes; family Sylviidae; genus Sylvia; species Sylvia atricapilla. The sequence goes on from NC_089144.1 coordinate 43,291,679, forward strand.
AAAAACGCATCTCTTGTTGGCTTCAAGTGGGCTCTCATGTCTCCCTTGGTCACCTGTTTCTCTTTCTATTGAATTCCTCCCTTTCACTGAGCATTGTACTTCCAAAGTTTATGGGATCCCTTTGATTTATACCAACAAATTTGATTTTAATCAGGTCTGGGCAAAGGATTCAGGGTTAGCTGATTTCTTTACCCTTTTTCATTCTACTCAACACCAGTCAAGCACAAAAATTAAAATTAATAACTGACATATGGCCCTTATTCTTCCAAACCATCAATTACCATTGTATTAGCAAAGCTGTCTGAAACCATTTTTCAGGGGGATACAGGTCCCAGCAGCAAAGCTGACTTATGAAGCTTTATTCCTCACCCTCACCTCCTCAGTGCTATAGAAAGAGTAGTTTATGGGTCCATACTGCATGTTACAGGAATAGTTAAAAGAAAAGCCCTCTCCAAAACAACCCTTCATTTCAGTGCACAGGTACTGCTGAGCTGGTGGAAAAACAAACCATTTAGTGGTGGTTATGGCAACAAGCAGCTGAGGGAGGCAAACCAGTCAACAGCTCCTTCAAAAGGCTTTTCCTTCCTCCTCTGTGTGCTGTAGACTGGCCCTTGCATCAGAGCTGGACTGTGCCTACTGAAATAAAATAGTTTTCATGCATAAAAAAAATTAATAGCCAGTCTAGAGATTACCAATGAGATATTAAAATAAGAAAAAAGGATTTTATGACAGTTTCATATAAGAAAATATTTCACAGGAAAAGGTCTGACCTCTTCAGGGCATATTATCAATATTTCATGAGCCTGTGAGGAAAGGAAACATTTAGCAATGCAGCATTAAATTTCCATCTGAAAATTTCCATGTCTGTGACAGGCAGCAGAAATACTAGCTTGGATGCTGAAGCTGTGGAGATTATCAAGGAATTCAGAAATTACCTATGCAAAACTTGCATAAAATTGAGTCAGGTAAAGTAGTGCTTAAAGTTATTCAGTGGAGTTTTATTTAGTAAAAATTCTTCAGTAATGGTTTTTAAAAAAATCATTTAAATAGGTTTCTGACAAGGAATGTATACAATGTACTAGGGCATATTATAACTACCTCTAAGTTTAACCAAATGAAATGTGTCTGGGACTTGAGAATTTCCCTCCAGAAAGAAGGATGGAGAATTATGCTTTCAGATTTAACAAAATACTGAAGAGAGGTGATTTAAAAATGAGGGAAAATGCTTCTATTGGAAAACACAGTTTCATTGAAACTGAAACATTTTGAATGAATAAATCAGCTCTAATGAAATCATCTCAGGTAAATCTTTGCAGGGAGATGCTCTGATAAGATAAAAACCACCTTTTTTACTTCTAATTCCTTTGTTTAGACTTTTCAGTCATTCTACTAAATCAGCCTCTATTCAACATGCTGCAGTATATCATGTACTATATAAAGATTGCTTTTTCCTGGAAAATAAATGCTTCAGTAATATTTTGTCTGTATTTATTTTTAAATTTCATATTTTTCTGGAAGTTTCTGATGAAAAGTAAGACATATAGTAAAACATTAAAATTTCACAGAGAATTTTATTCCATGACTCTCACCATCTTTGATTCCACACTCAGTCTGTCCCCAGCACTCTGAGTGACATGTTGTCCAGGACAAAGCCTGCTGAATTCTGTAGTCAATTACTCTTTGAAGAGGATACCTAGGCACATTTAGGCATTTTCATCACTAATAAATGAGAGTGGATGTCGGGTGAGACAGCAGGAGGAGAACTCAGCCGACTGAGATTTTTATTTTCCTGGGAACATAATTAAGCAAACATATTGCTCATGATAATGAATAGATTAAGTAAGTTTTATTTCCCTGAATGTTCATACACTAGTATTTTTATTGGTATAGCCTGACCAGGATGGTCACATAAATATGCCCACTCTGTAGTTCATTCTCCTTCCTGTATAGGAATTTGTTTTAGTGAAAAGTATGTAAACACACATTTAATCATGTTCCCTCAGTGCTACTATAACCCTGTCCAGGCTGGAAAGGGCTGCTGCATTAGTGCACTGTCATTTGTGTGCTATCTGGTTGTTTTCGTAAGAGAATGGTGAGGAGAACAAGAAAATGTCAGCAACTTAAACTACTGTCGAGAAGGTCAAGTGTGTTCATGACTAATAAATGGTGACTGATAGAAGATGAGTGGATTCAATCTATGCCTTTGGCAGATACCATAATCCGTGTGTTTTCTCCCCACAGGAGGAGATGTGACCATTCCCCAAAGCTCCAGCCATGAGCAGCAAACCATCATAGCAGTATTTCAGCAAACACATATTTAAGGAATAACCATTTTGTGCATGTGACCAGTGGCTCATGCAGGGATAGCTGCTGCTGTAGGGCAAGCAAGGGGCTGTGCAAAGCCAGCTGTGCTGACAGAGCACGGGTCCTGCCCTCCATGTGTAGCACTGTGGTGAGGAGAAGGCTCAGCCTCATTTCCCATCAGCAGTGCTCTGCTGAGGCAGGTGCATAGGAAGTCCATAACAAATTCACTGATTACTAAATTTGTCTTCCATTTTGCTGCTCAGAAGATTTATCCTGTTGAAGACAAAAAGAGGGAAGAGAAAGCTTTCCTGGTCTGTTAAATTAGAGATTTGTAATTTAAAGCAACAAGAATAACATACTTTCATTTTCCTTGGTATCGAAGGCGTCAACATGTACTTACAAAGAGCGAAGTAGAAATATGGCTAGAAAGTAATGAGGTTTTTCAGAGTAATTTCTCTTAAATATACGTTTCTTGCCATATTCATATTTGTTTAGCAATGTGAATTACGCTAACTGCTTATATCCAATGAGTTCATCTGAAAGCACTACCTTGTGCGTAAAGCCCTTAAGCTCTGATTATGCAAAGATTTATATATGTATTCAGCTTAATATATCCTGGGCCTTTCCTAGCTAAACTGAGGTCTTTTTACATCATCGTAATGAATGTAAGTGCATTAGATGACTACTTTCAAACCAATCTCGTTACAAGATCGTTTTAGAGAAACCACAGAGTAAATAAATAATAGACTCTGTGAGTAGGCCAATTGATTTCAATTATGCCATTCACAATGGGGGGTGTGTGTGTATGTGTGTATGTGTTTGTCCATATGCATCTCTTTGCAAAATCAGGTTACTCTTACATCTCTGACCTCTGTTACTGACTGAACCTAAGTGAGAACTTTCAGCAAATATATCTTCTAATGCTTCATATTAAACATCGTATAACTAGTTGTTGCTCCCCTTCCTTAGTTATTAGGGATTATTGTCTCTGGGTTGCATGATGAGACAATTACTTTTTATTCTGAAATCTGTTATGTTTGTTACATCTATACATGTATTATGAAAAGTGCTGGTGGTCTGCTACTGAGTATGGATTATCTCCTTCTGTGCTTGGATAACTACAAAGGCAATGTTCCCCATCTGTGACTCTGCAAAACACTGAATACACATTTTCATCTGCATTTCCAGTACAGTTAATCACATTGTAAAAGAGATTACACTAAATATATTATCAAGACCAAACCGCCAACCAAATGTCACTCAGATCTGTCAGTTAACAAAGGGTGGAATCCAGAATGAAGTGTTTAACAGACCTTGAGATTTCAAGTCAATAGTTATTCTGATTCTTCCATCCATCAATATGGGCAAATGCTGTATTTCCAAGCAAAGCTTAGATCTGACAACTCAATATTTGTATGTGATGAGAATTTTAATTATTTTAATTTGAATGTTAATTAATTTATTTGATAACTGCCTATTGGGCTTGTGCTCCATCTGGCCCAGTTTCATGTCTTGATAATATTTATTTGTAGTCTGATGATGAACACCAGGTATGTTTATATGCTTTGAACTAACGATGGGAAATGTCATTCTTCAGAATTCCTGAGGCAGACTGCTAGGCACTTAATTGTGAATCTATTAATTTCATCTTCAGAATTTGTATTTCTGTTACTCTTTGCATATATAGTGACAATCTGAGTCAAGAAGCTTTATATGCTAGCACACATGTTTAAAAGCATCATGGTCAGACTCAGATTATTACCATTTCCACAGTCATTTGGAGAAAGAAAGGCATATGTGCCTTTATTAGTTTAGTTAGACAAAATTCAGTACAAATGCAATGGGCTTCTGGGAGAAACAATCCAAACTACTCACACATGACTGACTTTTAAATTAATGGCAAGCACTTGGGACAAGTTCTGGAGTCATTGCGGGCAGCTCAATAGAAACATCTGCTCAGTACAGCACTGGCAAAATAATGAACAAGCAATCATTCAAGCCAACTCTCCACCTTCCCAAAGTTGCAGAATCGAAATGGGACTCAGCTCACTAACTTCAGCAATTTAAAAGTTAGACATCCTGTGTAAAGTAGTTACTGAAGCTCTTTCTGTGGTCAATGGAGGGAGACTAACCTCTGGAGGACAATCCAGCTTGCTAAAGTATGACTGAAGTAAGCAGAATTAAATGTCCTTTTGAGGTGGCATTTTTCCATCAGCTGTAGAAAGGTACAGCAGTTGTTTTAAAGTCTGGAAGTAGCTTTTAAATAGATAAAGCTGTGGAGGGTGCTGACATCTCCATGCTTTGCTCTCAGCCCTTATTATTGCATTTATTTTGCTGAGAAATTTTGTGGAGCTTGGCTGATAAAGTTCCTGTCAGGGCCAAAAAGGACCACATATCTTAAGGACACAGCACTTACCAGACTTTCCAAGCTGGGAATTGTAGCTGTCTTCAGAAACTCCGCAAGAAGTCAAGACACTGTTGTGGTCAACCCCATAAGCTTAGACTCTCCTATCTGAGATTTGTGTGGCTGCAGTACACTTTCCTCTGTCATCTGGTGTTCCTGTTTTGTCCACATTTTCATAGTTTAATCAGTAGAGAACCTGACTGTTTTTAATCAGTAGAGCACTGACTGTTTTTATGTTGTTGTATTTGTTATTTGGCATAGTTGTATTCCTGGCACCTCATCTGACCTGATGGCCTAACCCAATAGTAATTCAGGAACAGTATGCAATTTCCCAAACCAGAGGAAAAAGAGTATCATTGGTGTAGGACTATTTTAAGAGAGAAACCTCCTGTTGCAAAATCTAATAATATTATGGATCATGGATCAAGTACTTTATATTCCATTCCTCAATAAAAGTTTCCTTCAGAATCACCCCCAGTGATGAATTTTTCTCAGTAGTTCCCTAACAGTGAATGCAGAGTTTAGGATTCACCTGTTTTCATTTTGAATATATGCTCTTTAGGAGAAGATTTGTAAAACTTCAAACCAGGTATCTGGAGAAACTTATCCAGGAAGTAAACTTGTTGGTTTCTGGCTTGCCCATTCCCAATACAGAGAAAAAGATTTACAAGGTTCACAGGAAATGAGATTATTATTTTTATTTTTATTTTTAACTCTTAGATATCTTTAGCTGTTAACAAACGGATTTGAAGCTCTTTACTTTTAACATGATGTGTGAATATACTGTAAGTACGTAACAAATGACACACCTTGTGAATTTTTAAACCTAATACAAATAAACCCAGTGCACTGCGAATATTGACAAAGCTAGAGTTTACACACCTAAGGATCAGATTGTTGTTCTAGTTCAGGTGTAAAAATTATTACACACTATAGCCATAAAAATCATTCTTCCAGCTGCTAATGTTTTTTTCCACAAAGTGTCCTGAGTGCAGTGTGTTAGAATTGATAAATGCACAACTCAGGAAATTCCATCCGGTGTCTTCAATAAATTGGAGGGCAAATGTAAACAGGAACATGAATTTCAAGTAATTGGGCCTCCCAATGTCCTCTACAAAGAAACACCAGATTGTCCATTTATTCATTTATTCATTTATATTTTTATTCACAGGAGGCCTTATAAGTACCCAAACACTTTCTGTAAAGTTACAGTGTAATGCAAAAAAACCCCAAAAAGCCAAAACCAAAAAACCAAACAACAAAACCAAAACACAACCTGCCCCCCAAAAACCAACAAAAAACCTCCAAAGACAAAATCTTAAGGAAGAGAGAGAAATTCCATGTAGTTATGGGACTACAGACAACTTAAGATAAATGTCATATAAGTAGGTATGATTCTGATACAAGGAGAGGAAACTTTAATCAAACATGTACAGTTCCACTCTCATGACACTGGAATGCATACTGCACAGTGATACTGCTCAGCTACATGGGACAAACACATAGAAATGTCTTGTCAGATGAATTCTAGTATTATCTGAAAAAATATGTAGGACAGCAGTACTACAGTGTTTCATAGATAAAAATTGGTTTATTTTGTTCCCTGCAATGGAATTTCTTTCCTATCTTCCCAGAGCAACTTAATCAGCTCTGATGCATCTCCAAAATATCCTCAGAGCAAATTAAAAGAGATTAAATTAGAACTACATCTCACAATGGAATCTGTAGTGGAATAATTAGAAATAAAGTAAATAAGGAGAACATTTAAAGGCTCTGTTGTCAGGCTGCTTTTCAGTGCCGTTTTGTAGGATGGCAAGATAAACTTAAATACTTTCATCCCATGCACAAGAACACAGAAATTTAGATTCACAACACAGTATGTCATTGTCAACTATTCTTTTTGAGACCAGGGTCAGTAAATACAAATATAAAAACTGACTGCTCATGTGAATCCTACTTCACTTTCATTCACATCCAAAATCTGACTCCTCAAGAAACATCCCACCTTTGCTATTAATATTAAGGAAAATCATCCTTCTTTTTAAGAAAGACTAAAAGCTGTAGAGGAAAAACAGTTCTTCTTTAAACACAAACTCAAGTGAGCTTTATGGTTAGCACATTCCTCTTTTCACTTATGACCGTAATTTTAAATGAGGTTTGAAGGAAGAGTGCTCTGCCTTATCAACACTGTGGCTGATCAGATTTTCCTGCCTAGCACATATTCGGTGTTTTGCTCAAGGAAGTTGATAGTGATGGTCCTGACTCCAGAAGTGGAGATGTTTCTTGCATTGCATTGTTTTCATAATAAGAGGTGATTACACCTCTGGTCTTCTGCAAATAATTAGTTAATTTTCTAGAATACTGAAGAAAAATATGGATTTTCTTAACAGTGTATGAAGTAGCCTTGAAATGTTATTTTACTCCACAGATATGCAGTTTCATCCAAGGACTTATCTCCAAAGGGCAATATTCCTTATTCAACACCTGTATGGGTACCCTCACATGTGGTAGTATCAGTTTGTCATGAGACAAAGGTAACATCACATAACAGGAGATGACACATTTCACATGATGAATAACCATCATCATTCACATGATGAATAACCATGGCAAAGAGACAGTAATGGATCCCAAAACTGAAGTTCACAAGTGTGTCACTAGTTCAGAATTGGCCTCAAGTGAAGTGTTTTCCAAATAGTTGTTTGGGTTTTTTTCACTTCCACAGATGTATATTGAGCTGCTGAAGATCTGCAGACTAACAAGACAGTAATTGTGATGAATAATTCAGCTGTCCTACTAACCAATTCTCTGACTAATGTACTAGTTGAAATAAATGGAAATTTTTTGCATCTGTTGACAGATGTTATGTGTAAGTTTAAAAAACTGAGAGGACATCATGACTGTGACTTATCTAGTCTCCAAGAGAAAAATTACCATATCCTGCGAAAAGTTTAAGACCATATCTGTTGAACTTATTAATTCTCATCTGAGCATCATTCCTCTGGCAGACTCCACACGGGCAAGAAAACATCCAGGTGGCCTTGTGCTTCTGGCGTCTCTCTGCTCTGCTGTAAGCTCTTAAACAATTAGCTTAATTTTTGTAATTAGTTTTGATGTGGGGTCTGGGGTCTGTAGAATGTTATGAACTGTTTCAACAGGCATCCATAAAAGGGGTAAGAAGTGTTACAGCTGGAACACATGACTTAATTAATTTTCTCTCAGAACACCTGGAATCAATATTATCAGACAGAAGCATGTTGTGTCCTGTTTTTTTTCCATTATCTCTAAATGGTGCTTTATGAACCCTGTGTGGTATAATGATGAGTATCGTGACAGGAAAAAGGATTTTCTACATTGATGTGACACTATACAGTAATACAGACAAGTCTTTTGTGTGGAGCTGGGAGCTATTATTTATTCATTCATTTATGTCTTTTACTGAATTTATATGCAGTGCAGTAAGATTGCATTGAACTTTTTCCCCTAGCGAACACTATTTTGACAACCATTTCTAATCAGTGGAAATAAACAGGGCTAAAAGCCTGTGTACTAGAAACAGAGAATGTATCACAGCAAGGCTGGACTCTTCAGTTACAGAGAAAAAGAACAGAACAACTTATGAATTGCTGGATTAATGTACCAGCACATGGATAGTTCACTCGATGGTGCAAAGCTGAGCACTAATCACAACTGCTTTCATGTCAACAGTGATTGGGTCAGCAGATATCAGCCCCCAGTTTATGGCACTGGCCCAAAATGAAGAGATGATTGGTCCTGGTATATAGGACAGGTCAGTATCCGAAATCACCTGGTGGTTCCAAGTCCAGAAGAGGCATTCAAATGGTTTAACTATTACACTAATTGAATGAATGAAAGAGGTTAAAATTTCTGAAAAAAGACCAAATATTTTATTTAATTTCCCATATCTTGCTACCACACAAATCAGTTTCCTAAAAATATTAGGGGAAAAGGGAAAGTGAGCAATTTCTTTCCCAATTCCTTTATAATGCTGTAATTTCCAATCTGTAAATGTGAGAAATTTCCAGGCCTTTAAAATACAAAGAATTTCTGGACATCACCTCAGCATAATAGTTCATAGAAGAAAATCAAAACAAGAAAACTTATTTGAAATCAATTAAGAGCAAGAACTGAAAACATTCAACATCATTTCAAAATTAATTACTAAATCTACAATAGACTAATTAGTACTACAGAAATTCTGCAATGGACTTAGTGCACTTGTCTGTCTCACCCAGCAGCCCATTCTTCATTAAGCTCTTTGTATTCATTAGTTGTAGCAATGATAACTAATGCTGTAGAGAAACACAGGATTTGGAATGCTTTGGAAAGTATTTGATAAGTAAACACATTTTTAAAAAATTGTGGATGTTTGAGGCCATCTACCTTTTTAAAGAGCTGTAACAGCATTTGTTTTTTAAAATGAAACATATTTGTTTTCTAAAGCTACAGGTTGATTTCATTATTCCATAATGACAGTTATATGAAGCCTGCTTTTAATTATGTTTTGAACATGAAAACGTATTTAGAGGCAAAAAAATCACACCAAGTCTTCAATAATATGTGCTTTTCTAGTGCTTTAATATGTCAGACAAGTTTACCTGCATACTGGACACGAACCACATGAACACATGCCTGTTCTGGAGTTAGCAAACATTTTAAACATACATGGATTTACTTCTAAATAGAATGAAGTTAGGCTACCATGCCTGAATTACTTCTAAAGCTACCCTAGTTGTGGTTTCCAGAGAAAGAGGCCCACCCTGAGAGTAACCTCATCCATATCAGCACTGCAGAGCCTCAGTGCTGCAGGTCACCCCTGGGGAGGGAGGACACATGAGTGCTCTCCATGGTGCAAGCCCACTGTCATCTCTCAGGGCTGCAGTCTCACACAGGTACTAGCTCCAGTCACGTGCCTCTCAGTTCTAAGAGCCCTGATAAGAGGGCTGAAGGATCCTGGTGTTCATATCAACCTTGTTGTGTCTTGCTGGTAGCCTAAGTTTGCCTGTTGGGCCTCCATGTCAACAGTGGGCTGGTAATTTCCAGGTGTAAGGTTCAGAAGTCCGTTCATTCAGCTTTTCTTCAGGGGTTGGTATGAGGTACAGAGCACTAGTTCCTCTTTTTCTAGGCCCAGTCTGTGTCAGAAATCAGTATCACCCTCTGGGTATTTGGCGTGCCAGACCTGTATGGGAATAGATGAACAGTTCAGTACTCAAGCACTCAAGTGCAGCACATTCCTGAAATCTTGAAAACACTCCCCACCTTGTCACTGCCCATGAGATTTCAGTTTTTATCACTGGGTTCTGGGACAGTGAGGTGTCCAGCTGTACTGAAATTATTAATGGGGTTTCACACAGTTCCTGTGATTATTGCAGCTGTAAAGGTGCTGTTCCACTTCAGGCACATAAGCCTCAGCTTCAGTGAAGATATGCACTATATACACCTCGCAGGGATCTACCTGATTCTCTTGTGGGAAGTGGAGCAACCATTTCACCACTTATCGTTACAATTTGGGATGACTCCAATAAAGATACGTAGAACTCCAGTTCTTCAGGGGGCTTATAGCTAAAGTTTATTGAAAGACAGACTCTTTTATACAGTGTCTGGGTACAATCAATATGATTGGTCATTTAGAGCAATACCTCTCGACCCTTTTCTTACAAGAAAACAATAAGTGAGAAAAACATCAGCTGCTAACAGTTTTCTAGCTCAACAGTTTTCCACCTTAACAATTTTTCAACATCCAAGGATTGTTTTGATTCCTCCTTTTGATTTCCCAGGCCAGTTGTGAGAGAGTTCTGTATTTGGCTTTCCTACAGGCTCAAGCTACTGCCTGAAGCCTAAAGATCTATGCTCAGACCACTGTCAGTTCCCACAACCACTCTCTTTTCCCACTGGTGATATATGCTAACATCTCGTGGGGATGGCCTGACAAGCACAAAGCCACTGTACTCATACGTCCTCCAAGCTATCTGTGAAGGGCACTGCCCATCATAGCAGTAGAGAACAGAATTTGATGACCTTCCCAGTCTGCATTAGAAAGAAAGTCTCCATGAAAGAGAGGAATTCTCCCCATGCATCCTCCCTCTCACACGTCAGGCAGCATCTTTGTGGTTATTTGCATCCAAGGCATTTACCACTTGCCAGAGACACGTGCTCAGTGGTGACTTCCCAGCCCTAGAACTGGTTCTGTGCGATGGAAGCATTTTCACACAGTTCCCCATCAGCCAGCTGTGGTTCGGCATGCAGATCGAGCTGCCTGTGACTTTTCAAGTCTCCCTCCTCACCTCTCTGTCTGAACCTGGCTCTGACCATTCCACCAAAAATAACCACATATTGTTGTCAGCATAATTCTGAGTTTAAGATTGCTTCCTACAAATATTTACAAAAGCCTTAAACGTCTTCTGAGCCCCAAGTAGCTCCTCTATGGAGAAATGATGCAATAGAAAAATCACCCATTAAGTATAATTACCTTCTCTTGCAGTTCCCAGAACAAAGATTTTGGATTTTATGGGGAACCAGCCAAAGGGCAGAAAAGGAGAGTGGGCAACATGCTGTAATCTCTCAAGCCCAGAGCATGAGACAGTCCCTAGACAGATTGAGAGTGCACTGTAAAACCTTTGAGTGTATCCTCTCCCCCTCCCTTAGGAGGTGAGACACTGAACTTGACTCCAGATATTGTTCCAATTCCTTCAAAGCAGTGAAACTGGTTACTCTGTACCCGGCAGCCTACATTCCCTGTTAAGTATGGAAAATGAAGTTTAGAGGAGACTTTTGTCAGAAATAGGCTCGTCCTGACCTTCCCATTTGGTTTCTGAATAGCCTAATGAAGGAAAATTCAGCAAAATGCCATAAGGTAATAGTGGAGAATAAAACTGTGACAAAATAACATGAGTGACTCACAGACTGCAGTAGGAGGTGGGGGGTTTTTTTGTTGTTTTTTTTTTTTTTTTCTGAGCTGTTACATTCAGGCCCTGAATACTGCAGAACAGTCTAAAGGAGCAACAAAATAAACTAGGTACTGAAGATTTCATAGTTCACTACTAAACAGCCCCTTCAAAATTCTTCTTGCTGTTAAAAGCAATGTTGGGGAACTGCTACATAAATTATATACTGTAGAAATAAGTCAGCCCCTAAGAAACCAGGTCAAAACTCCAGATTCCAGAAACAAAAGGATAGATCACTATGAGTAGCTAACATGCTCAAAGAAAGAAAAACCTTTTAAGTGTTCTTGACCTACATTCAAGTGAAATGGTACTTTTCAACTGCTCTTAAATCTTTTTTCAGCTTTATTATAGAAAGAGTATTGCAATTTGTAAGAAGCTTGGCTGCTGGAGCACATCTGCTACTTTAGTTTTAAAAGAGTTTGATTGCAGAATCCTAGATACTTGACTGAAATTTCTGTTTCAAATGGTAAAAATATTCTTAATCTAGAGGACATAAATATTTGCTTCAGTCCTAGAAAACCTGAAAAATACTGAGAAATTATTTTCATTTACTATCAAGTATCTGTCTGACACTTTAATTGCAGTACATTTTTAGCTTTCCCTTTTCTGATCAGGTGTGTACTGTTCCTTTTTTCCTTCCTGTTATCTTTACTGGGACTCTTTTCCAGCTTTAATATCTTTAGTTCAGGATTCTGAAAATAAAATGACACATATTTACCCATAAATTCAGAAAATCCAACTATCAGAAATTACTTTTCTGATTTTTTGGCTGAATCTGAGTTATTTTCTCTGATGTTGAGATTTCTGACTCATTCTCTCTTTTTGGTTTTTTTTTGGATTTGCTTTGACTATTCAGAGTCACTTTGAATTTATCACCACTCCTAGATATTCCATATTTAATATTAATTCTTCCATCCTTTGCTGGACAGAAAATTACTCTTTCAGAATTACAGAGCAAAGTAATTATTCAGCTGTGAGGGAAACATGAGGATCCAAGGCTGTTAAATCTCATAACTGTACTGTGAATCTCGTGATAACAAGTAGCTGTTTGAAAGCCTCTGTACTTCAAGTCTTGTAAATGTGTGGCAGCACAGATCCATGAGAGTGAACCCACCTAGGAAATACAAGTGAAAGAGCCAGGTGCCCAAATGTACTTTTGATTGCATTTATCGGTGCTGTTTGAAATCAAGTTAATTATTTTGGGAGGACTTGACATACAGCATTCAGGCACCAGGTGTGTGGCAACTCTGGTGGTTCTGATTTCCATTTCTTCAACTGTTGAGACCTTCAGTGTCTGGGAGCCAATGCTTTTACCTCTTCTTCAACTCCTCACTAGGATGTGCATCTGTTACAGGAACTGTGGGGAAAATCAAGACAAATTCTCACTCTTTAATGTTTCCTGTTTGAACTTACAGAATTTTGTTGCTTATTCTTCATACGGGTAAGGCTTTTTTAGTGTGTGATGATGATTTATGAAGCCACAAAATCATTCAGGGCAACAAGCAATAACTGATGTAATTAGCACATTTGAGGACAGTGAAAACTGCTAAATAAGAAGGCATCAGTCATTGAAGCAATAGATTGATTTTTCAGTATGTGTTCCAGTGCTTTTATCAATACCATGTGTTAGTGCTTTTGGACTATGTCATCCTCCATTCTGCTATTTCCTGACTAAATGTCAATAGAAAGTACAATATCTGGACTTATTAATGCTTTAATAACCTGCTACTATTGCCAGATACTCTTTAATGGCCAAAAGATAAAGCAAACATGGAGAAATGGAAAAGGTCATGGACACAGAAAATATATGAAACAAATTATTTACCCTTTTCTGGGCCCTTTTTCTGTCATCTAGAGGTGTCTTCTTTTCACATACTGCCTTCTTTCCTTCCCTGAAGGGACAGGGAAATAGCTAGACAGACTAACCACATACAGGTAATTTCCTCATCTTGTACTCAAACCTATAAAATATTTTCTTCTAGTTTTCCAATCTGTCCACCAAGACATAATTAATATCTTCTGCTCTGAATATTTGAGCTATATCCCCTATTGTCAGTATGTGTCCAAGTTTAACCAAACCTAAACAGGAATTGAGAAACCTAAAATAATACTTCGTCGGTGAAAACACATATGAGTGTCCTTCACCCATAGTTTCTTTGATGCCTGTTGACTGCTGAAAAATTACCCCAGATGAGATACATGTAGCTCATTAGCCATAGCTCTACTCCATCTGAATGTGAAGAAAGCCGGTCCAAAATTGTGATAGTACATGCTGGGATTTTTCATCAAGTGAAACCCATAACTTAGGACAAGTACAAGTTGTAGGGAACAGAATTTTTTTATATAACACGAAGTAGGCTTCAGAATAAGTAGTAGTGTTATATAAATTAATTTTAAGCCTGTAAATTATAGGAGCATTTATTCTCTTTCCAGAAAAAAAGAAATATAAACAAATAAAGCAAAACCTACAGATTTAATAAATTAAGATCTAGATAATAAATCTCACTTAAAACAGACCATCAGTACTCAAAACACTTTACTTACTGACTGAGGCAAAACATTATTCTCAAGAGAATGTTTTGCCCTTTTCGTAGAATTAAATAAGTAGTGGAAATAATATTTAGAAAAAAACTTTTGCAGGGCAGAGCCGGATGATGACTTTTGCTTGGTAACTGTTTTACTAAGCCCAGCTGCTGCCATCACTTGGGAGCTGGGTTCTGGGAGAGTAGCAGCAGATTCTCTTTTAACTAAGGCCAACGAGTCCCGATGGAGATATCTGTGGTCCTCAACAAACCCTGAGAATGCTTTGGGGTGACTTAAACTTTGCCCTTATTATACAAGATCTCAAATAGGAGCTCTTGGGGGGCTCCTGAAGTAGCTTCCATACACATATTTAATCCACAAAGGTCAGGCAAGTTCCTTGCAATTACAAGGTTTTCTCTATTTTTACCTTTCAGACATATGTAGCTAAACTGAAGTGCTGTGGTGCTTGGGTTTTTATACACAGGCCCAGCAGGGAAATTCTAGCCCCAGGTGAGGTCCTCCATGGCCAAGTTTTGACTGTGCTGTTGTGCTGAGACAAAACTCTAAATCTATCAGAGAAAACAGATGCTGTAACAGGATCTGTGGTTCAATATTAAGCAGGAAAGGATGAAAATACAGGGCAAGAGAAAAGCTGAGGGCAATGGCGAGGTGATGTTGGAAGGAAGAATTATAATCTAGCCTATGAGTAGAGATGAGGAAGTTGATGATGTAATACTTCACTAATTTACTTCAGACTGAGAAGGTCATATTGTTATTTTCTTTGTTTTTATTGAGGAATGAGTGAGTTTTGATTACAAGAAAGGGGTTTGACTCCTGAACTGCACCTCTCCAGTGCTTATGTGGGGTGCATGTCCTATGACTGTGGTGTCATCACAAGGATTTGTTGTAGCCCACTCCCCAGCTGTGAGTGGAAGTGAGCTACTGCCAGAGAAAAGTCTCAGTGAAAGCACTCAATTCCTGAAGGAAGACTTTAGGTGTCCACCTGGGGAAGACGTGCTGCTGTCCCTGAACAGAACTGTTTCACGAAGACTGAACAGAATGAAGGAAAAGGAGCAGCTTCAGATACATGTCCCAGGTGAGCCTGAAGAGTTATTCTTACTCCCGAGCCCTAGGCAGTGCAGTATGTGGGTTTGATAGGATTGCTGTCCTGAGTTACCTAAATCTCCTTTTTTAATTATTGCAGGCATCCAATTCTGTATTCTCAGCTAGCAGCTGGCTGTTAAATGGGAGATAACTCAGAGAAACCTCTGCCTTGTACTGCATGTGGCCGATGAAAAGAGCATCCTTGGCTTCTCGTCCCTGTGGGGAAGGGCAGTAGTTCAGCCTTGCAATTCATTTCACAACCTCATAAAGCTCACCCCTGCTGGGTTTACTGTAGACTAAAATCAGATATTAACCTTAAACTAGCTTGGCCAATTTTGACCATTTAAACAGCAATAGGGTTTTTGTTGGGTTTATATTTTGCATCAATCACATATTTCTATGGTTATAAAGGCTTTTCTAAAAATCTTATCTTGGCTATGACCTGTATTTTGATTTTAAATTCTGCAAACCTGAAGGATAAAGATATTAAAAATATTGTGACTAGTCTATCTTTCTGAGGAATTCTCTGCAATTATGGCATTTCTCCTAGGGATTCTACCATGAATTTTTCAAAATTGGCCCCAGTGAACTTTGGACCTGCACCAGTGCATTCTCTGTGGTGGTGAGATTGAATCTTTGCTTTATTTATATTGACTGACACCAGAATGATGTTTTCCATTGTTAGTTTCTCAATGCAGGGAGAAATTAATCTTCCAGCCTATTTGCATCCACTAGCAATAAAGACTCATTTTAATGAGAAAATGAATGTTTGGACTTTACACTATGTATCTTTTCTGGCAGCTGTGCTTTTTATTCACTCTGACAGAAACAGCTTCAATGACAGCAGCCAGGATCCTCCCCTTCTGTTCAGCTTTTCCATAGAAGGCAAAATGAAATACATTTCTAAAGATAGGACAGTACTATTTTGAGTACTTGCTTTTTCATGGGGTTATGTCAATAAACAAAAGAAAAATACTAATTCCCACCTTTAGCCTTTATGAGACAAAGCACTCTTTCAGGAATATCAACTATTTGTTCCAGCCTGTTTCTTCAAATTCACATTTTCCCTCTTTCCTTTTTATTTATCCTTCTTGGCTTCTTTTATCATGCAATAAAATAAATGTTAGCTCAATGTTAGATTAGGTTGTTCTCAGAAACAGAAGTGGCATTTATTTGTTCTATAAGGTTTTAAAGCTAATGGTCCAACTCATAGGTAGAAAAACAACAGTGATTCATATCTTTCTTTGTAAGCAACATCACCCAAAGGGCATTATGCAACTCTGGCTTTGATAGGGTTTTTCTTTTTTTCCTCGGGCATAATGACTCCAGAGAGACCAAACATAACAGTGATCAATTGGGCTGCTTTCTTTTCCACTCCAGTTTTACACAACAAAGGGATCTGTTGATTTTATTTGTCATTTACTTATGCTTTAAGCAAGCATGGTTTGGAAAATATTGGCCCATCCAGCAGGCACTTCTATTGGTGCCTCAGCATAAATGTGCTTTTCCCCTGTGTGAGATTACAAGGCAAGGTCGTCCATAGCATTACAGCTCTGAAATAAGCAACAATACTGAGAGCTGCAGCCTTTTCTAGTTAAAGCTAGTGAGAATTTTGTTGCTGGGAGCTGGCTATAATGGGATAAAAATCAGGATTTTATATGTTACTTGTTGACTTTGAGCCAAATCTAAAAAATGTTCACCAGTCCAGAACAGCAGTCTTGAAAAGGGTTTCCTTTTGTGTTAGCCTAAAGTACTGCTATTTTTTTTTTTTCAGGTGGATGCAGCTGGGTCAGCTGAAACCGTAAGCAACCATAATGTGTCTAGAGTGGTTTAATCAATCCAGTGTGTGGGACCTGGCAAGTCTATGTCCAACTTCTCCACCCTGTAGATGATATTGGGGTGAACTGAAGATCTGTGGGCAGGATTCCATGCCAAAAATGAAGCTGTGATTCCCCTTGCCTTTAAGACAGAGCCAGAGTGTGGTAATGATCACTCTCTGTCTAGTAAGCATATTGTTAAATTATCTTTTCAGCAAATGAATGTCCTAAGGCTGACGCTCTTTTGTCTGCTCAGGAGATTTAAGCTTCTTTTCCAAATATTTCATGTAAGTGTCCCAGTCAGTGACCTGACAAACCAACAAAGAGAACAGTTAGAACATTATGCTTGAAAGGGGAACACCTGCCTCTGACACCTTCTCCCAGAACTGTAACATTAATAACATGGTTGAACAGTGTGACAGGATGAGTGAACCTGGCTTGGTTAACTACAAGAGAGTTGGGAGGTCTCTGTTCTTTGGAAACCCCTCCAAGCTGAGTCTCTGGCCATCCTTGCCCCATGTTTGAGAATCCCTTGTAACACAGGGTACAAGCCTCAGCAGTGGCTCCTGTGGAGCAGCTCAAGGCATCCTCCTGCTCTGAGACAGGGTCTCTCCTCTGGGTCCCACTTCCACAGGGTCAATGAGCACATGAGGAGCCTATGAGAGGTATGATTCTCTGTTCTCCACAGATGCCAGAACAGTAAAAACAGTGACCAAAAATGTGATAGCAGGGCAGAAGGGTGCCTGTAGCTTCCTCACCCACCAGTGTCATCTACTCACATGCAGCTGCAGAGCCCCCTGCCCATGACAGCACTCCCATCCTGTCCTGAGAAATCCTAAAAGCCGAACTATCCTGAGTCATTCTGGCTCTTTGTCCTCTCACCCAAAATACACATGGATTTTTTAGTCCTTTTGCTTTGTTAAAATCCTCCACGTTAGTAACACAGGTCTCATTACCACACATTGGTCACAATATCCTCTTTATAGCTACAAATATCTCTGGCGTAAGAAGCTTTTAATTGCCTTTATTCTCTGTGGTGAATATGTAAAGGCAGTGACACATACATAATTAGCATGCAACTAGAAAAGAAATTTGGGACCGATGTGCTGCTGATTTTTCCCCTTACACCTTAAAAGGGGCTTTCTAGTTTACAGCAATCACAAGGTGCATAATATGTATCTGAAAGGGGGACAATTGTGAGTATTTTGCAATTATTTAAAAAGCCCTCTAACATACAACCTAGTGTTCATTAGCTGAAAAATGAAGGTTTCTGTTTCAAGAATGGTACAGTTCATTTAAGATACTTCTGACCTAGATTTGTACTGTACTGAATTGCTTCAAGTGAGTAATGCACAATCTATTCATAGGATCATTATTAAATTAGCACTTGCATGATTTAAATCCCCTTCCAGTAGATTCACAAGGGAGACTCAGGCACTCCTGTCACCCAGTGGGTAGCAACCTTGGGTTAATGTTCACAGAAGTGGTAGTCTGGACTACTTTTCTGAAAGGAGTAACTGACTTTGAGATGTAGATAGATTTTGCTGTAAAATGGAAATTCATCTCACCAATTTTGACTTCTCCATTTGGGTGAAATAAAGTATATCTTCAAGTGCCCCTTTTCCACAATTTATTATTCATGCTGGCCTGTTGAGCACTGTGGGTTTTCAATATCTGTAGCTATTTTATGTAAACCTCACCAAAGGGTCCAAACATAACTAGGAATATCATCACTAAGTTTTGTGGTGGTGTTGTAGCATTGTGGCTCCAGTTTGATGAAGCTGGTAGTAGGTCCTTTTGCCAGGGCATGTTCTAGTGATCGTTTCAGCATGTGAAGTTTTCTACCTTCTTTTAAATTAGGTAATTGCTACAGCAGCACTGCAAACACCAAGGTGATCATCTTTCTGAACAGTCTGTGAAGACTACCTTGCTTGGAAATGTTGGGAGCTGGGTGCTTTGCTTCTCCAAAATATTAAGACATTTTTTAAAAATATAGCTAAAGTTTATTATCAGATGTAATCTAGGTGTCTTGAAATTTGCTGATTTTGGCTTCCAAGGCAAAACCAAACAAAATCAAAGAGACAACTGACATAGGTGGATTGGTCAAAGCCCAGGACAGCAGCCATAAAAGATGGAATTAGCATGGAATGTAGTAATCCTGCCTTGGATTAGCTTTCTCTCTTCCCTCCACTCTGCTTTTACTTTTTACCTGTTTAAGGTGGGAGCTGTCTTTCATGTCCATGCTTTACTGGCACTTGGTGTCATGGGGCTCCAGCCTTGGTTAAAGTCCTCCCAATGAATCATCACTTGTGAAACTAATGCCCATACATAAAGTACCAGGTTCTGAACAAGATGTTTTCTAATCTAACTCTGCCTGTCACTTCAAATCCCCCTTTTTTTTTTGTTCTGCTTCTCAATGTCACCTTTAGTTTTGAGTGCATTTTTCCTGCAGCTATGCAGCAATTTCAGTGCATTAACACATTTTTCATATGAAGCAAAACAAAAAGCAGATTTAGAATAAATCCCTTAGAATAAAGTACTGTATAGGTCAATATTGTTTTGGAATCTTTTTCCAAACTGTGTCTAAATCCTTAGGGGAATGAATTTGAATGTCCTTTAACTCTAAGAGGACCCTAACTCTATCAAGAAGCATAAGGTTAGCCTCGTGTTCTGTGCTACAGTTGTGATTTGAGTGTGCTGACTTATAGAGTGGACTTAAAGAAAAGATTTTAAGTTTTGTTATTACTGATATTATTTTTCATGACAGTGTTAGAATTGCCCTTCAAAGTAAAAGTGCTATTAAACTGAGTAAGAACAGATCGGAAGGTTGTTAGCATAACATACCTACACACTTAGAGGCATCTACTTCTTTGCCAAAATTAAATCCATATACACTTTTATAAGGATGCACAAAAAAAGTACCAAAAATACTGGTATTAATAGTTATTATACAATAGCTACATTTTTCAATCATAAAATCCATTTAATCAACACAAAATAATTTGGAGTAATGTATATATTCAAAGACTTGTTTCTTTGAGAGCTAGGAAATTTTGAACCAAAACAGAGACGAAGAAATATCCAGATGGATATAAAAAAAAAAAAAACCCCAAATCTTCTACTCATCACTGGTGAATACGTATTCAAAGGTGTCAAATATTTCTTCCAGCACTGTCTTCTCTGAATGGCCACACTTTATTTAACATGCCCAGGAATAATTTACTTCAGTGAGGACCTTCTTCCTTGACCTATGAAGCTTTCCAAGGCCTAAGATGGGATATCTGCCATCTCATTTAAAGGCAATTGAGCATCTATTGCAGTTTACATTCAGCAGAAGTCCAGGGGATAAAAACTGGGAAAAGCAGATCCAGTTCTTCACAGTAAAAATGCAATAATTAATATAAAATCACATCCCAGTGCATTCTGAGATTTCAATTACTGGAATTCCAGTGTGAAGTATCTTTATACTGCTGGGAATTCTACCCTTCTGTCCAACAGTAATCTCAGATTTGGGTGCAGAGACAAGCCCAGAGTCTGGTATTTGCTCCCGAGTCCAGTAATGTCATTGAATGACAAGTATTTTAGAAAAACAGAGAAAGGGACCAAGTCAGAGCACTAAGGCAGCACCCAAGGGCAACAAAGGGCAGGTGAGGCCTTGGAATAGGTTGCCCATCCATCCAAGTTGTGGATGCCACATCTCTGCAAGTGTTCAAGGCCAGGTTGCCTGAGGGTCTGAGCTACCCGGTCTAGAGAAAATTGCCCCTGCAGGAGGGTTGAAAGTAGCTGATTTTTAGGCTCCCTTCTGACCCAGGCCATTTTATGATTCTATGATTCCACAGTTCTATGATTTGATGATACTGGGTTCTCTGAAACAAAAACACTGATTCTGTGAGTAGACTGGTAGGGTGATTTTTTGATCTGTGTATATACAAAGGGACTAAAAAGTAAGCATATTTGGTTACCAAAATATTATGCAGGGCTATCTTCTGCAAAAGGCCTTCCTTATTTTTTCTTGTTTTGTGTAATGAGTTCGTACCAAAATATAAATAATACATAGAAAAAACATACACAGGTGCATGTTGTATGATTCAGAAGTATGTTAAATGCAATGTGTTGTATTCATGAGAAGGAATGTTTTGTAGAATGTATGTTAAAAAAGACATTTTTTTAAACACTGTGTCACAAGTGAAAAAATGAGAACATACATGGTAGCTGTAGGTGCATAATTACATCTGTAGAATAAACTTATAAAAGCCGGAAAATCAACAGATAGGACACACTTCTTACTGCTGAATTTTACTGACTTGTTGGTTTCTGTCTCATACTTAATGCTATCTAAATGCTGCTTCAGTCTGTGAATTGAATTTTCTTTTAATTTGAGCAGATCATATATTCATTTGTCGACACTCTGTCTTCATCAATCAATGCATTATGCCTGGCAGCTTCATGTCATCCTTAAAGATAACCATGGATTATTTCATGACTCAATTCTGAATTGCCTCTACAGAGATAATGAATTCACACATGTAAGAGGATCATTACCAATGAGTGTGGGATGCTGTTTTGAACATACCCTTTCCATCTGCCACAGGATGATTCCATTTGCAAAAATTGATCTCCTGGAGGAGGGTTTCTCACTTAGGGTAAGCACATTGTAAGCACAGTGTAGCAGAGTGTGTTGTCCCACAGAAGAGGAGAAGGGGATTATATTGCTTCTGCTTCCCCAGAAAGTCAAAGCTTGGGGTATGGGCTTGCATCTCTTCACACTGAGGCTGGAGAAAGGAGCAAGGGTGGGCTAAACAAGTTCTTCCTTCTTGTAGCAAGAGGTTGCAGCTCAGTAGGTCTGAGAGCAGTAATGCATCCACATGTAGGATGGTACAATGCAAACACAAAATTAATCCACTTCTTAAAAGTTCAGTCTCAAGTGTAATAAATTCTGTTGGATGCTGAAGCAGGCACTGCTGTGAGATGACCTCTTTTAAACAGCTTTAAACAGCTTAACTGCTCCCAGAAAAGGATTGAGCTCATATTTAATTACTGGGAATAAAACTATCCATTTCATCAGCTGTAAACAACAGTAATCACATGTATCACAATGAAAAATTATGCACAACAAGCAGTTTTCCTTGTGTGAAATGGAATTCGACAAGAGGGAGTGCAGATGGATACCTGAGTACTCCACAGGGCACCTGGGGTGGACCAGGAACAGACACAGACCAATTAGATCACTGCACACCTTAGTAACAAGGTAAAGTAGATCTTGCATATTACATCAGTTTGCCAGCTAGATCAAATTATGTACAAAGAAAAGGGAATTGCATGATAACTGAGCAGCTAAGGGTTAGGCATAATTGCAAGCCTTGCCAAAATTTGTGAGATTATGTCTCTTCCTGTTCCTTGCCTACTCACAAGAGGCAAGATACAGCTGTGAGTTTGCAAGAGCAGGAGTCTCCCTTTGAGTACCCTTGCAGCTATTGAGGAAGATGACATGTTTCTGTTTAATGCAAATTACTGATCACAGTATGTTTCCGTGTACATTTTTCAAGAAACATGTTTGCTTTAATTTTCCCAAAGTCCATCTTTGCTGTCGTGTTTGGTGTATCGCGTGTCGCTGTTCCATGTGCATTGTGTCACAGCGTGATCCTGTCAACTGTCATGGAGGATAAGCTACTATGACAACTTGTGTCCTAATGCAGTTTGACAAGATGAAATATGCAAAAAAGTAAACATAATTCCTGCCAATGCCCACAGGTCCTAAAACTTCAGGTGTACCTCCCGTAATTCATCACTAGTTAATTATAGTTTCCTGATAACTGGCAGAAACAGGATGGGTACTGTGTATCTGTGTGACGTATTTCAGGCTGACATACAGACTTACAGAGATATTGCTTGTATGCCATGTCTTTTACCAGTTCTTATTAGACTGTTCTGATTACTTTTCTGATTTTTGCAGGTAGACAGAAGTACAAATTCACCGGAACAGCTTTTTCTTTTTGAAACATGTAAATCAATCTCAATTCTTTGAAACTGCATTGTCCTAAAGGGTGTTCATTAATCTTGGAAATATAAATATAATTTTCTAATGATCTATATTTTATGAAACACAGTTTAAATTTTCACCTGAGACCACTGTGGTTTTTATGAAAAGAATTGAATGAATGGACTCTCATTCAGCATAAAATTACTCAAGAACCATTTTGAATCAATTAATCACAATATAACAGGACTCTAAATTTTCTGGCATTCTCAAAATCAAAATTAATTATTTGTAGTGTATTTCACCATAAGAAATGTGATTAATTTTGTTTACAGCTGATGAAATACATAATCTTAGTCACAGTAATTAAATATTGGCTCCAACTTTTCTATTCTGGGAGCTGCTAGATTGAATACTAAGGTTGTCTAAAGAAGATTGTCTCACAGCAGTGCCCTTCCACCTGTTAGTCTCCTCCCTACACACCTTCCATGACCATGTGCAAAAAGGATCAGAAATCCAATTTATATGACATGGCAGGATACTGTGAGACTTATCTATAGTTAAATAATACCAGGCCCCAGGTGCTTTGCAGGGAAAGAGCATCATCCCTTCTACTTATCAGACTTCATGTGTGACAGTTATAAAACAATTTTTTATTTAAATATATTATTTTGTTTGTTAATGTGTTTTGGATTTGTCCCCAAGTTGCTTGAATTAATATTATCCAAACAATCCAGATTCTTGACAACTTAATCTGTCAGCTAACATGATAGACTAATTCGAAGACAGACAGGTAAAATTCTCATGTAACATTACTTACAGCTTTGAAAGGGTCTGCCTTGACACCAACAAAAGAATTTTACTCACATCGATTCACCGAGAAAGAAATGTTAATTGTTAGAAAGGTAGAAAGGTGTTTCCTATATACTGTTGCATGGAAACAAATATTTCAAAAGACCATTTTGAAGGGAATTTTCTTCATATTCCAGATTTCAATTAAATTAAATATTTCAAATGTCAAATAGAGAGTGAAAAGGGTTAAAAAAAAAACATGACAGTTAAAAATTAATTCCATATTATTTTTTTAAAATAAACAAATAAACACAAAAAAAACCCAGTTCTGGTTTTGACCAGCCTGACTTCTGGCATTCACTGCCAGAACATAGTGAATAAAAATTAAATAGAACATAGTGAACAACATAACCCATGCTCTCATGCCTGGTACACATGTTGCTGAGGTAGTTTAAGGAAGCACCGAAGGCAGCTCTGAATCCTCTGAACAAAACATGATTCTAATTCACTCAGCATTTAAACCCATGTCACTTTAGAGAAATTCGGTTATGAGGCAGGTTTAGTGAAAAGCATATCTGGTTCACCAAGTAAGTAATCTCTCTGTGTTAGTACAGTGATCTCTTACATTAAAGAGGTCAGGCTGTCCCTATTTGGAAGTCTAGTATTGTTCTAGAGAAATTTATAGGAACAACATACCAGCTACATTATTCAGTATTTATATACTTCAGGGAATGTGACAAAGAGGTTATTTACTTATCAAAAATGCTTCTCTTCTAGCATGGTTCATACAATAATTTGATTTCCATATTTAAATCAAAATAATTTTCTGTTTCTTGCTAACTTCCGTTGACCTCTTCTGCTGTGGTGTAAGTTGTTTATTTTTTCCCAAATTCTAGTATTCCATTTTCCTTGCACTGCTGCTGGGTATGCCCAAGGTCATACATAGTATTGACCCAAGGTCAATATTTGGCACCTTTCAACAAGGAATCTCTTACATCAGAGCCAGTTTCACTGATTATATATAATTTGCAAAGCATGAAGGTCATTCAGACTGTATCAGGGTGGGCCATCATGACATATGAACACTTATTTCTCTGCCTCAGGAAAATAAAAACCATCTTTTAAGCTTGAGAAACTATGAGAGAAATGCAGATGTGTACAGTAGGTTAAAATTAACTCAGGCACTTACAGTGCTCTTCCATCAGAACAAAGTTCTTGATTTAGAAGACCTTGAAGTACCTGGTTAATTACACGCTGAATCAGCATCAGAATGCTTATGCAGAAGTGTTAACTAATTTGGTGGAGCAACAGTTCAGGGGAAATACATCACTAGCTTTGACAGATATAAGAAACTTTTGAAAAAATTAAAAGGGAAATTCCTGTAACAGTGGGAGGCACCATGTTTTCATGGTTGTGGCCCACAAGTTATCAGCAGGCTTTTAAGAACAATACACCTCCATCTTCAGTATTTCCAAAGCAGGACTGTTTGTGGGAGGAAAACACAGGGAGTTTACCTGGGGACAGCAAAGTGTGGATTTAAAAGGTATACAGCAATTAGCTGTAGTTCATCACCTGCTACAGCTCTCAAGGTGTCTCCAGACCATTAATTTTGGTGGAAGGAGGAGCTAGGGGAATAAAAAGCCACCTTATCTTCATTACAGTAGAATCCCAAGATCTGTTGTGTCAGGGCTGTCCTGGGCAGTCTGAGACTTCCAGATGGTTAGCTCCAGCCGATGTCCTCCACAGCCAGGTGGGTGCCAGAAGAGCCTTGGCTAAGACCTCCAGATTCCACTCTGAGGGAGCAGCTTGGCATCTCCTGGGGTACCAGCCAGTGCTCTGCCCAGGTTGATGGGTTTTGGTCCCTGTGGGAGCTCTCCAGGAGCCAGCAGCAAGGACAGGAGAGAAGAAAAGGTTCTCATCCGATGCAGCCTGGTCTTTCCTACTTGACCAAGAGCTCTCTTCCAAGAGCATGGGGAAGCCCATCAGGCTGATGGACCATGGCAAGGTGGCTACCTGTAGGCAGCAGCCTGGCAGAGACAGAAGGCCAGGCAAATCTTGCCCCTAGTAGGCCAAGTCTTGGCTTCAAGCCCTGGGGGACATGGGGATGGCAAGGTGTATCATCCAGAAGCCTTTGCAGTTATTATGTTAATGAACCCAAGGTCTACTCCCCTATTGGTTGCCAATGCTCCATATTTGGTCACGTTTCTAGAAACCTCTACCCCCAAGCCTATATATTGCCACTCCCCTCTCATTTCTGCTCTTTGGAGTTCACCTCCACACCGTGTACGTCCTGAGAGTTCTGTGTTCTCTTTCTGGGTATCATGCCTATTTTATTTCTCATTAAAATGATTTTATTTTTCAGGCACTTCATCCCTCCCCCTGCTTTTTCTGCACCACATCTGAAATCATGGAACTTAAAAAGAAATGTGGCAGTCCCCAGCACTGCATCAGTTACCCAATAGCTGGCTTTCAAGGAAAGGTAAATTTAAAGGTAAATTTCTAAATTAACACATGTATACTGTTTTATAGCTCAGCATACGGCACTTCTCTGCAGGTAAATGATTTAGTAAATCAGAAAGAGTTAGGAAGATGTCAGAAAGAAAGGGTTGGTACATACACATTTCACAGCTCCCATCATCAGTGATGAGGTCACAGTACTGCTCAGCATTACCTCAATCAGAAGAAGGAGCAAAGGCAGAGGAGACTACATCATCTGCAACTCTGACCCTGGTTTGGTCTATAAGTGTTTGGTTGCAGAGCCCAGGGAATATTTCTTCCCTAGGAAGGCTTTTCAGGTCATGTCCACTGCTCAGCTGATAGCTCAGGACCCAGTGGGGCCTTCTACTGATTAGCAAAAGATTTAATTTCACCCTGATTAAGAGAGAGATGAAGGAGGATGCTGAATAATCCTGCAGGCACTTATCAGCTTTTAGGCAGACATTCCTTTTAATCTACTGTGGTGAACAACCCATGAGCTCAGTTTTGGCTCCATTGACATTTTTTCCCAAAGCGTTGTTCTCCATAAATCTCCCAGACTCTTGTTTTCAATAGCAGCATTGTCCCAAGTGCAGACATAAAGCAACCTTTTTGCTGTTATTCATTAGAATCTATATTTATTTACTTTTGCCATCCAACCAGTTTTGTTTTCTTTCATAAATTTTGTATAAAAATATCCTGTAAACACATTCTTAGTGATGACTCACTTGATTTTTAGGAATGCAAGTCACAAATGTTAAACATTGGAAAAATAGTTTTGCTAGTATAAAAAAACAGATATTTTAATCCAATGCACAATATGCAAATGTAATTAAAATATGTAGTATCTTCCTCTTGTTGGGAATATGACTCAGAAATGAAAAGATCTGAGGGTCCTGGTGGACAATATGCTATCTGTGAGCCAACAGCACTCCTATGGCCGAGAAAGCTGATGGTATCCAGAGCTGCATTAGGAAGAGCATTCCAGCAAGTCAAGGGGGGTGATCCTGTCCCTCACCCCTAGTGAGGCACACCTGGAGTGCTGTGTCCAGTTCATGCTCCTCTAGGACAAGAGAAACATGGACCTGCAGGAGAGGGTCCAGCAGAGCGTGACAAAGGGACTGGGAGCTTCTCTCTTATGAGGTAAGACTGAAGGAGCTGGGCCCGTTCAGCCTCGAGAAGAGATGACTGAGAGGGGACCATCAATGTCTGATGTGTGTCTGAAGGAAGGGTGCCCAGAGGAGTTCTCCAGGCTCTGCTCAGTGGTGCCAAGCAACAGGACAAGAGGCAATGGGCAGAAACTGATTCATGATATGTTCCACCTGAACATGAGGAAGAACTTCTTTATTGTGCATAGGACTGAGCGCTGGAACAGATCACACAGAGAGATTGTGGAGTCTTCCTCACTGGAGCTATTTAAGAACCATCTGGACACAATCTTGTGTCATGTGCTCTGGGATGACCCCGCTTGAGGGAGGTTAGACCAGATGACCCCCAGAAAGGATCAGGTTGGTTGGTCCCTTCCAACCTGACTCTTCCTGGGATTCTGTGATTTGCCGTTTGTGAATAACTGTTCAAAAGATTAATTCATATTGAATGTTGGTTGATTCTAACAAGTTGAACTCTAATGCAGAATAGCATCCACATATTTTTATACATTTCCCACTCCTTAGTAGAGCCCTTTGCCATGACAAAATTGCTGAAATATGTCTGAGCTAATATGACAAAAGACAACTGCTTATAAAGGTTATAAGGGTATGTGCTAGTTCAAAGTAACACTTTCTTAGACAGAGAGCTAATGCTTTAAAGAGTGAAAGAAGCCAAGCATACAAGAAAGTTGTGGACAGATGCAACTGATAGAAGCTACCATTCAAAAATGGTGTTTCTCACACATAAATATTAACATTTACATAAATCTGGAGACTTTAAAGGTGTCTATTAAAGATTTTCTCAAAGTGGGCTGAGGTAAACAAAAGATTTCATATGTTGTATGTGAGTATATGAAGAGCAGGGGTATAGAGAAACTTTTTCGAAGTAAAATATACAAAATATAAAGAGAAAAAACACCACAAGGCTGCATATTAAATTTTGACAGAATTTCACTGAAGTGCCTTTGACTTTTAATACTTATCATCATGCTGATTTGTAAATAGCAGTAGCTAGACTCAAAGTTACAGGTACACCCTTGTACCTGTATTAGAGGCAGGTATACTTACAGCATGTCTTAAAAATACAGTAGGAATACTCCCAACCTAGTCCATAAGAGATAATGAAAAGTTCCAGGACATTTGGAAAAACATTATTAATTTCTTTCATGTACACTGATTTCTATAATTTTCCTTTTTTTTTTTGTTATCAGAAGAAACATAGTGCCAAGGAACACATCCAGGTAATAAATACACACCCAATTTATAACAGCAGAAAGAGCAATATTCACTGGTTCCATGCAGGATATCTCACTCAAACAAATATTTGAATTGTTTGGTAGAGTCGTTTGTTTTTGTTGGGATTTTTTTTTTCCTCTTCAACTTTTCCCCTTAACAATGTTTTTTTTTTTTTTTCATTGCATTCTTACTGCATTCATTGCATTCAACTCCCTCCTCATTTTGTCATGTAAGAATAGCTTGATCTAATTCAAGATGCCAGGTAATCTGGAGAGTTACTCCTGGAAGGGGAGCAAAACTCATCACTTGTCTTGAAGTTCAACAGAAAAACACTTATCTGAGTGTCTCAGACCCATTTGTATTTCAGCTAGTGTGACTTCAGAGTGAATTCTATCATTGCAATTCTCTCTCAGTGTTTTACAGATAGGGAAAGAATGTGAATAAGATTCTTCTGGGAAGCTGCTCTTTAGCTAGGGAGAATAGGTTTGATAGCAGCATAGAGCATTATTGCACCACTCACGCTCTGTATCCCATGGCCAGGACCAGCCCAAGTACATGTGGGGGCTTGAGGGAGATTGTCAGCTGAAAAGATTCAGAGCCTCCTCTAGCACAATTTACCAAGTGTTTTCAAGTTCAGCAGAGCTCTTTATTAGGGTCCTCCTCCCTGTTTGCTCCTCTTAAGCTGGCAAAGCACACTTGCCAAGACAAACTGCTGCTGGTTGGACCACTGACGCCAGGAAGGGTTGGAGCAGCTGCTGTGATTGTGCAAGGCTCTGGGCCATGCCAGCAGGGACCAGGATGACCCACTGCTCAGCAGGGTCAAGCCTGGGGGTCAGGAGAGCATCCCCAGCTGGTGGCTGCAGCTCACAGCAGGCTCTACTTCCTGTGCTATGGGCCATCCTTTTCTTCACCTTTCTTTCTATTAATTTAATACCAAGGATGACATTTTGGCTGAAAATTGATAGTTTTTAACATTGGTTTCAATCTGGCAAGAATTTCATCCAAAGCCTTCATGCCTCACTGAGGACAATAACACAAAGAACACTGATTTGGAAAGAGAAAGGCGTTTGCCAGCAGGTTTGTTTATTGTGTTTGGGGGCTTCATGATGTAGTCTCCCTCCCACTCCTTTTTTAAATGTTACTTTGGCTTTTGAAAGCCTTGTAACCTAAAATATAATGATTAAAAGTTTGTATGCAATTTCCAAATCTGATTTTCATTCCTTAGGCAGTACTAATTCTGGTTTAATTTGTTTTTCATCTTCATTGTGCAACACAGTTTTGTTTTTAAAGGAAGGATCAAACTGATATGGGAATATGCATGTAAGTGTTGGCAGGCATTTCATAGGGAGAGCTGCAGAGTCCATGAACTTGGACTTCAAACAAAGAATGTGCAGAGCTCACATGAACTTGAATTTTCCCTTTATTTGTGATACCCATAAACATTTATGATGCTTTGTTTTTAATCCCAGTAAGCCTATGTTGGAACTTTGGGTCTTTTAATAGTGTCTATTTATATTGTGAAATCATGACAACTGTGTTGTCTTCCCATAAAGCCAAAGATCAAGGGTCTGCTACAGCAAATACTAACACATGTGAAAAACTTCAATCATATGAATAATCAAATTGATTTTAACAGGGATGTGTTTTTAGGGTCAGGCTCCCAATATTTTGACATACTTCTTGAAATGTTCTGTGGAATAGGAGTCATTGACTTTCATACGGTGATAAAATTCTCTAAACACACAAATAACTCCACTCCAAAAGACAGGAATATATTAGGTTTATGAAGTTATAACAGTTACAGTTTTACTTGCTAGCTTTCTTTTCCTGAATACAAGTAGTGTTGGAGGAGAGCTTAGAAGAGATAAAATAGAATTAGTGTTAATGATTCCTATAAATTAATGTATTTAACATTCCTCTCCCTTCTCAAGTGAGCCTGTGTGTAGCCACAAGTTTGGAGATCTTAGTATTTTTTTTGCCTTAATTTTCTTGTAAATAATGATGGAACTAATTATCATTACAGCAGTGATTTACTGCATTTAGTAATTTATATTGTGTACAGATCATTGCTGTGATGAAATAGAAAAATATGCATGTGAGAACACTCTTTGTAATCATAAGAACTATTAAAAAATCATGCTTTATGCAATAAATATTATTCTATTTTTAAGACTATACCTAGTTGTAGTGCCTCTGTAGTGCATGTGCTATAAAAGTACGTAAAAGAGACACACATAATTCCAGATATAACCTGTAGTTATTCAGGATAAGCAGTTTGCCTTATAAAGAGAATTTCCTAGTGGTCTATTGGAATACTAGAATGATCCTTGGAAAGTTTTTTGCAAATAAACAAATAATTTTTCCCATTGTTTGCACAGATTCCAACTGTGTTAGAATGCAATTCCTGAAAAAAATTGTCTCAGAAAATCATATCAGGAACAATTTGGTTTTCTGCATTTTATTGGAATATATTCAGTGGTTTTCCATGTTGCATGCTGAACCTTGCTCTCAAAATACATATGGTATATTGGTGACTTCTACTGCTGAATTAGGGAGAATGTTAGGTATGTTTATTCCTCCTATAAAGGTGGAAAAATTTTGGAAAATGTCAAGTGTAGATGAAAATCTATGAACATCAATATCCTTTAAATCTTTAAACAAAAATGAGCTATTTTCTTCATATCACCTTAAGTTATAAATGCCACAAAACTAGCAAAGGATCTGCAGTCTAGGTGTCATAACCTCCCTGACAATAAAAGGAACGATTCTTCCATTAACATGGAGTTATGTGCTTGGTCTGTCCATTGATACGCAATGTCATTTAAGACATTCCATCATTCCCTGCTTGAGCACTCCCCTCTAATCCCGTGAGGTGCCCAGGGAAGAAACAATGATAGCCAAGGCATTAAAATGTAATCAAGATATGCAAATTCATATCTGAATGTGATTTGCTTGGAAAGAGAAATTAATCTAGGCATGGTCAAATAAACAGTGTGTAATATGGATAATTAATCACCAAATTAGCAGCTGTAGTCCCATGAGAAGATTATGAAAATTAAAAAGGCCCCCATCTACAGTCACAATTAGAGTACTTAATACCAAACTCTAAACAAAACAAAGCTTCTGGGAGCACGACAAAACAAACAAATCAAACTCAGTGGATCATCTTCCAAATTTCACAGAGAGAGTTTCTAGGTGGGTTTTTTTTCCTGGTTTACAGAAATAGATTCATTTTCCCACTGATATACCAGGTTCAACATGCAGCCTTGAAGCACCACTAATGCTGCTTTACACAAGACTAAACTTTCATTCACACAGTCCAAAGCAGCAGCTAAAAGAGGTGGGGACTAGAGGGTAAATCCTCATCCTTGGGGCCAAGTCCATGTAAAACAGGGATGGCTACTACAGAGGTTTCTTCTGGTATCTTCTGAATATGTAGAAGTTTTCTCCAACTTCAGTTGCTGCTTTGTACTTGTGTTTCAATAACAGATCAGTCAAATCCCTTTTTGTTTTATCTCTCTCAACATAGCATTTTTCCCATATTTGTAATATATTCTGAAAAGATTTGTTCTACCTCCTCTGAAAACCTAATCCATGCATTTGCTTTTCACTGGTTAACGTAAGACTGTGACACCAAGGATGCTTCATATGGACTAGGCTGGGGTATGGACTACCTGGCCCACCGCAGCACATGGTCTCCCCTGAGGCTGTGCATTACACTAAAACCACAGCCCAGCCCAGAATACATAAAACATTGTCCAAATAGGAAGCCTGCGTGAACAGAGCTATTCAGCACTTGAAGCACAGCTTCCCAAAAACACCTGAGTATCTCAGACAAATCCATATTAACACTACTCAACCCAAAGCAAAATACTTGGCTTTTCTGAATACATGCTTTAGAAATTTTTAATGGGAAATTGTAATTTTCACTCACTCTTATCTTCATTTATGGTGAAAGCAATTGTTCAAATAAGATTGGCAAGGGTTCTGACTTCCAGCTTCTGGTGAACTCCACATCACTAGTTCCAAAGGAACAGCTTGTTTTGGGAAGGAATTTTGTACAATGCAGGCAAGAAATTATTCAGTGTGTCCTGGGCCAAGAAAAGCAGAGCTGCTCACTTCAAGTCACAGGGTTCCTCTCGATATAAGCATTAATGGGTGGAAGATACCTTTGAAAACACAGCATTGGGATTATCTACCTAAAGACAGCCTTGTCCAAATCTGTCACTGAGAGTGAGCAGAAGTTGACTTTGTAAGAAACAGGACTTTGCCTCTCTTCTGAAATGTCTTTCTCAGTCTTCTGATGCTCTGGAGCATGACTGGCTTCTAGTTGCTCTCTGTCTGTTCAGAATAAATTTCACTCCTTTTATTTATTCCTTCTGGTAAAGGATGCTTTTGATAAGATTTTCAAAACTTATTTCAAGAACCAAATAATGCTCACGTTTTAAGGCTCTTAAAGCTGCAGAGTAACAATTGCTTTTCATGTAAAATAGCCTATTGTTCTCCCAGGCAATTTGCTGACATACTGCATACAATAGTTTCATGTTGTCTTATCAATGCAATGAAGTACATGCTTCTTGCAAACTACAGCATCAGCTTTCTCAGGAATGTGAGATATAGATTTCATTTTGAACCTGAGCAAATGTGAATCAGGAATGTCAAAGGAGAGGCCCCTTCAGCCACACCAGAAGAACAGGGTCGCAGAAATTAACTGTAAATTTTATCTTCACTGATGTTTAGCCCCAACCAAGACATCATTTCTCACCAGTCCATGTGACATGAATTGAGCTCACACCAAAGTTTCCAACATTGCCTCGTGTGTTTTGAAAATGCAGCACCAAAGTATACTCAAGGTTTCCCCATGCTGTGTCAAGCAAATTATTCTGGAAGATGATGGGTGTGCTGCTTGTGTCTTGTATGCTGTGCAGAAATTGAAGAAAATGAGAATGCAGGGAGAATGAAGTGTGGGACTGCAGCTGGCAAATTTCTTGTGCTTTCATGAGCTTAAGACTGTGATATGTTTTTAGATGCTGAACAAGATGTAAGACAAACAGAGAAGAAATTAAGCAGTCAGCTTCATCCCTGGAACTTCACTGGGCTGTACTGTGCCTGGGGATTAAAGTACAGATGGCTGACGACTGTGGGCTTGCAGACTATTAAAAAAGCTCTTAAAAGGTCACAATCAACTGTGAATCAGACCATAGGGGTATGGCAAGGTTTAGCAGCCTCATTTGCGAGCAGCTACACTGAAGCAGCAGAAGCTATTTGCACAGTAGCGTTATCACCCTTTGTGGGTAAGGTACAATGAAATTCATTTCCCCTGAGATGGAAAATTCAGGCACTGCTGAAGCTGCAGGTTTATGAGGCAATGGAAACCAGTTTCAGATAAAATGTAACACAGTTCCTAGCCTGTACCAGTCCCACTGAGTTTCCTTACACCTGGATGATCTATTGTGCACACAGTTGCATGCTGTCCAAGGCTGGCTTTTGAAACCAGTAATTTCAGAGAGGGAGTGCCAGGGACAGAAACACTCCCTCAACCATCCATCTAATATGACAGTCCTGGGACAGTTAATCAAGCAATGCCCTTTCCTCAGTGTTGCTGCAACTGTCACATGATAGCAATTACACTCTTAACCATAAAATACAACTTAACTATATGATGGGCCAAATCCTCTCCTGTGCTTTCCCTGGTTTAAAATTGGAGGGGCCCTTGTTGTAAGTGAGCCAACCCTGCCACTGAGAAAGGGAACCACTTATGTGTCAGTTATACAAACACCAGGAGCTGATAAAACTGAATTACTACCTTTTATATAACTCTTTTTTATAGTTCAGTGAAATGTAACTCCAAATGAAATAAGAAACCTGAAATGAGGACATAAGGAAACAAGCAAAGTAGATTAACTGGTAAGACAATGATATTGACAGCATTTTATTAAATTATTCCTACAAAAATAATGCCATTCAGCACATCTGAGCAGTGGTTTGAGGGAAAATTACTCTCTCCAAGGAAACATTTTAATTAAGATAGAATTGTTAGATTGCAATGAAATTCTTTGATTGACAGTCTTTGTTATAGTATTGTTTTTCCACTAACAGTGTATACAAGTTTTAAAAAGTCAACCAGTATTTACTTGTGTGAAGAATCCACTACCTTGTCAAAAGTGCAGAGGTATGAGTTAACTGGTTTATATTTTGTGTATCATAAATGCCTGCAGGAATGGCAACACAGCACCAGGAACACTTTTTCAATCAATGTGATTACTGAGTCTGATTACTAATGCACATCAACCATTTTCATTCTTCCAGTGCTCACATTTTGCAATAATAAAGTATCAATGCTTATAGGAAAAGATTGAACCTGATGTCATATCTAGAAACTAATTTAATGGGAAATTAGTGACAAAGAGATGATGATTTATTTTTAATAACAAATTCCTCATTAGTTATGATTTATTTAGATGACCTTCTCAGTCCTGTGGTATTTTCTCCTCTGGTATTTACCTCCTTTCTGCACCCCTCTCCCCCCTCCCCCCAAAAGAATCTTTTTACACTCCAGAAAGAAGTAAATACTGGTGATCAGATGCTTCATCCTGCAGGACTACACTTCTGTTGGTTAGATCCATTAATTTCCATGGTCCTTCTCATGTGTGGAACAAGCACAAAAGAGACCCCAGATCTTTATTGCAAATCACTGTGTATCCCTCACAGGATGTTATTATCAAATAACTTGAGGAAAAAAAAAAAAAAAAAAAAAAAAAAAAAAAAAAAAAAAAAAATTTGTTCTATTAGATACTTTTTTGATTTTTTTTTTCACTTGACTTACTTGGATTTTCAGATCAGTTGTGACTTTTTTTTTTTACCTTCAATGCATTGAATAATCTCCCTGGCTGTCACAGAAATGAAGAATGCCATTCTTGAGTCACAATTTAAAATGCATAGCTTTTAATATTATTGGATTTCCTCTTCTAAAGAAATCAGTTAATGATTAGGTGTTTAAACTAAGTAACTGAGTTAATCTAAACAAGCAGCCCAGGCTAATATCTGGCCTCCATTAAGCAAGAGGAAGAAAAACAAGAACAGCAACAAAAATCTAGGATCTTTTCTTCAGGGGCAGGGCTAGCAGGCTCACAGGTATGCAGAGGCAGAAAGACTCAGCTTCGCCCATGTGCCTGCTCTCTCCAGAGATATGAATCCCAGCCCCTGAAAATAGGAGAAGTATCAGCTTTCACTGTCAAACCTCATGGGGTTCTTCACAATCCATTTTTCAAAATAAGTCCAGCTTTCTTTGTGTTCCAGTATTTTTCCCGTCTACTGCTCTACCCTACTAAGGGAATTAAAGTGAAGGTGAGCCAGCAGTGCCCTGGAGCCAGGAGGGACAACCCTGTCCTGGGGGCATCAGGCACAGCATCACCAGCCCGGCAAGGGAGGGGATTGACCCCCCTGCTCTGAGCTGGGGCAGCCTCACCTCCAGTGCTTTTTAGGTGCCACAGCATAAAGCAGGCACGAAACTACTGGAGAGTGCTCAAAGGAGAACTACAAGGATAGTCAGGGGCCTTAAGGGGAAGCTGTGTGAGAAGTGGCTGAGGTCACTCGGTCTGTTCAGCCTGGAGGAGACTGAGGGGACACCTCACTGCAGTCTGCAACTTCCATCAAGGGGAAGTGGAGGGGCAGACACGGTTCTGTTCTCTGTGCTTATCAGCGATACTACCTGAGGTAATGGCTTCAAGCTGTGGGGGGGAAGTTTAGGCTGGATATTAGAAAAATGTTCTTCACCCAGAGGGTGGTTGGGCACTGGCACAGGGAAGTGATCACAGCACCAGCCCTGACACAGCTCAAGAAGCACTTGGACAATGCTCTTGGGCACATGGTGTGACTTGGGGATGGTTCTGTTCAGGGCCAGGAGCTGGATTTTAACGCTCTTTATCGGTCTCTTCCAATTTGGCATATTCCGTGATTCTGTAATTAAAAAATTAAATAGACATGATGATTTCTCAAGTCAATTCTTGCAGATTAAATTTATGCAGCTGGAGCAGGAAGCCAGGGACTCTTTTGTCCACTCTCACCCTTACATACAAGCTTGCAGAGCTGTGCTCTCCGTCACACTCAGTTTCACCAGATATGATCTCTCTTCCCCATGTCCTAGTGCTCTAAGCAGCAGAAACTTTTAGGACAACAGAGAACCAAACTCAGGTTTTCCTCTACCGTGGTAAAAGTTTGAGTCCTTACAAGGATCAGTGCACTCCAGTACTAGGAGGCAAATGACAAGTACATTTTAAATTGGGCCTGATGGCCTTAGAAGGAGGTCTCAGGGCAATCTTAGATTCCTGAACAGGACTCTGCCTTGGATTTTGACTTAGGTAGGGTATAAAATGCTGGCTACTGTCTAACTCTTTGACTGAGTGTCAAAACTTGAATTAAAATTGAAAAGTCTTCATTTCTCTTTCATTGAAACGTTTTCCTTTGAAAGCTTAGTTTTCAATGTTTGACTTTGCAGACAGCTTGTCAGATCTTGCCAAAGCACCCTTTCCAAGAGTCTAAAAAAACCCCCACCTATATAAAAGTGATTACTTGAAGGTATATATGTCCTCAAAGCTCTACAGAGAAGGAAGTTTAAAATTCAAGGTGTCTGGACTTACGTCTTTTAAGAGTATTTGTGTCTATATTTATTTGCCAAAACACCTGAGTCTCAGATCCCTATTTTTTTTTTTTTTTTTTTTTTTTTTATTGCTGTGGAACTATTGAAGATAGCATCTCTTACTTTTCCTGGGGCACTGGTTCAACAGGTTTCACTGTTTATCAGCAGTCCTTTTTCTCTGTGATAGCCCCAGGTTGCCGACTTTATAGCTCAGGACTCACCTTTGTCACGGAAAAAACACCCGTCAACAGCAAAATGGGAGTGCATCTCCCGAGGAGGAGCAGCATTTAAAGTAGAGCTTCATGGATTTTCCGCAGGAACAGCAGTCTTTCCCACCCCTGGCCCCCCACAGTAGTCTACCCCAAGATCTCTTGCTGCAAGTGCCACAGCCCTCACAGAAGAGCAGGACTTTACAGAAATATTTCCTGTCTTTCCTGAATAAAGCTAGCCAAGTTATTCCGGGCGCTGCAAAAGAGATCTACTGGTTTCACCATATGGATCACTCTGTCCTTTATTTCTTACCTACTGCTTATTAAATCCTGGTGCACAAATAGTAGTTCCAGAGCTCCAATCCTTGCAGTTTTTCCATTGCAATAGAAAGAGAAATGTTTAATATAATTTTGCTGGTTTGAGATCTAAGGCATTGGAAGTATAAGGCATATAGGAAAATAACCATTTGAAAGTGCATTTTCTCCAAGGACTTTATGTTAAAACAAAACATGAACTATCCTCTGGTAATTTAATAAGAAATAGATGTAAATTTTCAAAATATTGAAAATAATAATTCTATTATTTATCACTATAGAAAATGGGAAAGTATAATATATTTATGAAACACAGGTAAAGGAAATGTTTGACAGCACTGGTTCTAGCTGCAAAATATCCACCAATATAATATAAAAGCAGCCATGCCAGACTTGAAAGCCAAATTGGTTTGCTGAGTATGCTGAGAGTTAACTATTAACACCTTTGTTTTTCCTACCTAGAGCCACTTTTCTTGCAAGTGACAAAGCCATTAGTTAGCTGCCAAACTATATTTTCCACTTAATTTCAATGTTGAAGAATCTAGACATGGCAAAATTTGTGTTATTAGTAAACTCAAGGAGAATAAAAAATCAAGGCTGTCATGTAATTTTTTTCTTTCTGTGAACTCCACAAAATTTTCTAATTTGAATAATTATAAGTTTCACAAGGCTGACAAGGTTCACATAGGTAAATCACTGTGTTATCTGCTCCATCTGTGATCAGTTGAAGCCTTAAATGCACCGAACTGAACATCAACTTTCTGTAAATCAACTTTCTGTAAATCAACTTTCTGTATATCAATGAGTTGTGTAGCTCTGTGCAAATAATGTTGAAGAAAATAGTTGTGATTGAAAATAACCAGAGATATCAATCACAATGAGTTAAAATTTCACACTCAGAAGATTCAGTAAGAGATCTATTTGGCAATTTCCTCCTACTTGATCTTTGTATCAAAAGCCAGGACAGTTTTTGAACATGTCTTTATTAATTCATCTGCCTATCACAGCATGGCTGTGTGGATATAATTGCCTATTTTTCAAAGTTATCAAGCAGTCTTTTCAGCTGTATATATTAGAAAGCTCAATTTATTATATCAAAATATTACATCTGTCCATCCTCCAAAGATCCTTGAAGAGAACATAGGACTCAGCAGCCAAAAGGCAGACTTCAGGATGAGTTTTTGATGGTCAGGAGAAAAAACAGCCTCAGATTTCCTGGAGCTTATACTGATTTTACATTTATTTTGATCTTTTTTCACAAAAGTAGTAGCTAAAAAACATGATCTCATTTTAGGTCTTTTTGAGATGTATACTAGAAAAAATATATGGGTAGGAACCTTATGAATTTGTGCTATACACAAGAAATGTCACATTGAGTGGAAGAATACATCTGCAACGCCCAGGGCAGAAATTACAATGTTTGCGTGCATGTTTTCTCAAAACAAGTTAACGAGCTATTGGAACAGCTCTAAAACTTCATGGAAAAAGTGGGAGGACTCTCACTGATGTCAGAAGGCTGTGGCTTTCACTTCTATATGTGTATATGCATGTTTCATTCCAACAAAGCAGACCCACAGAGATCAGCACTTGCCTCAGAAGACCCTGTTGAGTGTGTGCTGTTTAGCAGAGGGGGCCCAGCAGCATTGTTACACTCTGAATCCCCAGAAAAGGACCTCAGTTCCAGCTCCAGCTACACACTCACTCATTGAGCAGTGAGTAATGGCATGGGACTGTCTCCTTGACTCTCCCTAAAGGAATTGAAATGGTTGGGACAGGGCTTTCCAGACCCAGGATAGCTAGAAATATTGAAGTACAAATATTAACAGATTTGCCAAGGTCCCATAATGTTTGTCCACATGTCTTTTGCCAATTCTTATGTATTTTGTTAGATCCTGCAGAAAACTCAGTTGGGTCTAGGAGGCTCAGCTGGAAAAGGGAAAAATTTTACCTACAAATTCTTTTTTTGAAACTTTTCATGTGAAGTTATTTCTCAGAAGAAAGGCTTGACGTTGAGCAAGCTGTGGGAAGAAATCCACTATTTCTATAGCATCTGGAGGAAGCCAGAGGTACCCACAGAGAGGATCTGTTCCCTTAGGGAGGGTACATAACATAAAGCAAGTAAAACAGATATATTTCAGGCTAGACAGTTCAGTCTCCTCAGCCCTTAGCATGTGTCAGCCAACATTCTTCCAGTTTGGAGAAATGTTTGAAGACGGGGTGGTTGTTTTAATTTTAGACCTTATCCAAAGCCTTACAAGTGCTTTCCAGGTCTGAAGGGATAATTGTAATGTAAGCCTTCTATCCACTTCAATGGACCTAGATCCAAGCATAAGGCAATACTTTGTTTCTAGGTCCAGGTGTTCATTTCTTTGTGTCTAAATCATGTGGGTTCTTCTCAGGTAGCAATAAGTTTGTCAGGGAATATGATACCTCAGATCAACCAGTCAGGAGGTGGACTTTCTGTATGGTTTAATTAAAATTAGTCTATCAAGAACACGAAAAGTATTTTCAGCATGCTAGGAAGGATTAGCTGTTCTTAAATAGAAAACACAAATGTACCAAACAGGAATGACGGAATAAAAAAGAAGGAATGACAGTCAATTGTCTCTCTGCCCAACATCAGCTTTCTGTCAAGCCAACAATTTTTTGGTAGCTTCCTGCACTGCAATAGCAACTACATTTCTCTTTCAAATTCCAAAAGAAATCTCATTTTTACTTTTCTGGGTTGCTTGGCAAGGCATGTCTTCTTTTGTCTGTACTGTACCAATTTGTTTGCACTGTACCACAAACAATTCCTCCAACCTTGGCACATTCAGGTGCAGATTGCCTGGCTTTTTGGCAGCTATTTGTGAACTGGGACACAGGACAAAGTAAATGGGAGGTCATTTTTTGGCACTGTATACTGTCTACTGCAGCACATACAGAACAAACCAATATGAGGAACACCATCAAGACAATGCATTGAAACGCTTTTTACTTCTTTTTTTCTTGAGTGAGAAACAATGACGCGTCTGAAAATTAAGAGAGTAATATTTTATTTACTATTTCTTCTATTTCTCTTTATCATCTATATTATGATACTTGAATATCAGAAATAGGAAGTATCACTGACCACTTGGCTCATTATTATTCATTTCTTTATCATGTGCTGGAAGTTCACAGTACTGGTTTTGGCAGTCATTTTCTCCCACTGGATATGGACACCCATATTCATGGCTGGGATAGTAATTTCCCACTCTTCTTGTCAATGTATGAATATTCAAGCAACAAATGTCCTTTTCCAGTGCATATTTCTCTGATAGTAAGACTAAGCAAAATATAATTTACTGATTAGAGTCATAAGAAGGAATACTGGAGGTCATCTGGTCCAGTCCCTCACCTGGAGAAGGGACTTGCCATTAGACTATATTTCTCAGGGTCTCGTCCTTTTAATTTAAAACTGTTGGATCATGGTTAGATTTTCTATTTTGCTTTATTATCGCATTAAATTGAAGAGATTTTTGAAAAAGTCTCTGGAAACTTATTTAGAGGTGTGTTAAGAGCATGAATGGGAGGGTCTTGTGCTTGTTAGAGGATATAAATATGTTTCCATATTCCCTTCCTTGCACAATTTGGTCAACAGCCTTCACTCACTATCCCCTTCACAGCCACCAACATGCAGTGTAGGTGTAGACATGGAACAAGGAAAATCAAGTTTACTATTATTAAAGTTTTGTCTTCAAAATCCTCTTCTGTTCTTGCAGTCTTTCTGATTTGCCATATGGGCAAGTTTAAGTGGAAATGCAGTCACTGTAAATTTTCTTTCAGACAAGCTTACCTACAATTTATTTCATCTTTCTATGGATGGCATTTTAATTTAATTTTTTTTCCCAGTGCTAACTTTCCTGTCAGAGTCCTCTGTGTTTACATCAACTGTTCCCATTCAAGATTGGCAAGGATCTGATTCAGTTTCTTATGATTTAAGACAAGTGTTTCTTTTTTATCTTTCTGCTATGCTGGAGTCAGTAAGAATACATAAAGGGTGTGTCTTGCAACAATCATCACAAACATACACCATAAACATACATCCCCGGAGTGACCATTGCATCCTGATTTATTTTCTTTTTTAACTTTCAATAGAATCAGAGACCTCCAAAATCCAGATCAGGTTATGCAAGTGTTAAGAACAGAATGAACATAAAACTGATGTAGTTTAGCACTTTCCAATTTCAAAGCACTGACAAATTCTAAAATCTCTGCTTTTGGCACATCAAACATCAGGAATGCTGGGAAAGAGTTGTACCACTTGAGTGGTAGCAGATGGTGATGTTAGGTTTGCAGATCATACTGAGCTAGCAGTGAGCTGGTGCCAGAAACATAGGGAAAGCAATACAGATCCAGCAGAGACAGTTCTGTTATCAGCTCGACAGGTGAGTCATTGTGTGACTGAGAGCAACCCAAAGGATGATTTCATTTATTCACGTCCCAGTTCTTCTGAAACAAGCAAACAAAAACCATAGGAATGAGCATTATAGTAACCCATTTAACCCAACTGCATTATTTGCATGTTAAAATTTTAACTATCAGCATATACATTCTCTTGATCAAAACCATCGGTTTTCATTTTTGGAAGTGCCAGTTAATTGTGACATGTTGGATGTTTTTGGATCATGAACCTCTAGTTAGACTACGATCCTAACAGCTGAGAATCAATTTCCATCTCTCACTCATCTATGCGAGGGCATTTGTCTTTAGCCTTTAACTACTTCAACTTTCCATCTATATATGCGGTCACAGACCTAGACTTATTAGCTTCTTTTAACAATATAAAATAAAACAGCCTCAAGAGTTGTAGCACTTTTTAGGCACATGCAAGACATTTCATTGCAATCAGCAGGACTTCCACTGGAACTGTTCAAAGGCAGGGGTTTATCCCAAGCAAAGATAGTCTTGCCAGACTTTTATATGGCTAATTTATAGATACTTCTGTTGTTCTACAATGATTTTACCAGTAACTAAACAGATATATCAAGGGCTTGTCTTTTTGCTAAGACAAAATTCTGAATTGGGGTTCCAGAAATACTGTTCTCTGTGAGCTCTCTGTGTAAATTAGAGATAAAAGAATTCTCAAAAATACAGTTTTAAGAGCATGTACCTCTTAGAATGATTTTGCAAGTAGTGGAAATTTAGCCTCTAGAAAACATATTGCAAGCCTGTAATTATGGAAACACCCATGGGAATCTTTGGTATTCTCAAGCATGATCATGTGACAGGTGTATAACACAAAAAGGTACAAAGGAAATCAAAGCCACACTAAAGCATATAGATTGGTCTATGGCATCTTCTAGAACTATAATTTGCTCACATTTGCAGGCATTTCCAAAGATAGCACCAGGGATTAAGACAGGAGAGTTCCAAGGCAAAAAGACATTTTTTGTTGGATAATATTTGGAAGGTTGATTTATCAGTGAGAGGGGTTAGGAAAAGATATTAGTAATTTGAACAGGTTAGCAGTTCAGAGGACCCAGAATAACATGAAGATTTTTCAG
Organism: Sylvia atricapilla; assembly: GCF_009819655.1. Taxonomy (NCBI): domain Eukaryota; kingdom Metazoa; phylum Chordata; class Aves; order Passeriformes; family Sylviidae; genus Sylvia; species Sylvia atricapilla. The sequence goes on from NC_089144.1 coordinate 43,335,114, forward strand.
GAAACCTGAGGTTCAAACCAGAAACTAAGGAAAAATCAATATACTTTTTCCTATGTTACTCAGAACTGCTTTATAGCAACACTCACACAACCATTCTGCTCACTTAACTGGAAGTTGCAAGCTAGTGAAGTAACTGGAGACAAAGTGTTAGAAAAAGGTATACAGGCATTTGAACCCTGCCTGCATCTTCAGAGCATAAGGATTTGGTCTTTCAGTCCTGAATTTCAATGCTTATATTTGTATGTGTCCATGTAGAAATCAGCCTCTGCATCAACATGAGTCAGGCACACACAGGCTTAACAGACACTGCTGCAATTCTGTCAGAGATATTCCAGTTTCATGCTGTCTGTGATACAAAGCAGTCTCCCTCCATTGCAGAAAGATGAAGGAAAATATAAACTATGTACAGAGAAACTCCTTGAATTGAATGATACATTATGTTTCCTGAAGTATAACCATTATTGATGGCATACATACAGAAAGGTGTTTCTAAATAGCTACTCTCTAGATAGTATCTTCATTTTTGCACTGTGAAAAACAGGAATATTGCAGAAATCCCAATTAAATACACTGTACAACTGCTGAACAAGCTATTGAATCACACACACACAAAAAAAATTCCAGAAGGAAAAAATCTTACTAATTGATGTTTAGATTTGCTCTTGCATCAGAACTATTTCTTGACTAGGACCCTAGAAGACATTTTAAGAACTTCATTTTGAAATTGCTTCAGACTTCTAAATGCATTCACCGCAGAAAGGGATTGGTGTGCAGAACAAAGCTGAGAGGTAAAGGATATGATAATTTATTATAGAGATAATACCACTGTGGTGTGAAACTGAGATACTTTTGTATGGATTTCCTTTTATGGTCAAACCTCTGAATTCACAATTGCTGCATGTAATTTCTGTGCCTCTCCTTACTGAGTGCAAATCATAGTGTCTCTTACCAGGACAATTTTAGTATTGTCCCAGGTAGTAAAGTAACATAATTGTGGAAAGAAACCCATTTAACTAATGGAGGCATAGAGTCAAGATTCAATTCTCAAACCTTTAAAAGCAAAAGTACCCAAACAATCAGAGCTATACTCTTACAGTGGTGATATAACCTGTAGAAAAACTGGCATAGTTTTTTGTAGCAAACTTATCAGTGACCACAAACAGATACAAATTTGCTCTAACTCCTGAAGATATTCTGTAAGTATTAACCACTTTAAGCCACATAAAAGGAAAAAATTATATTGCACAAAATATAAGAAAAAAGCAAATGTCTTAATGTCGTTAATGTAAGCTAAATCAACAGTGCAAACAAAATTGGAATTGACTGAAAAGTTGGAATATCATTATATTGGTACTGCAAAGCATTTTTTAGCAGAACTCAGGCTTCGGTTTAAGCCACTGAAATGAAAGGAAGATTGTTACCAATAGCTCCATAAAACGTCAGGCAATATGAACTTCATCTTTTTGGCAGATGAATGGAAAGAAGAGACGCATGTTGAACATATTTAAAGGTATAACAACCTTTAAAAGCAGAAATGGGAAAAATCTTGTGTCTACTTTCCTAAAAAAATACACTGGTTTGTTTAAATAGTCTTGTATGTCCTGCAATCCTATAAAAAACAACTTAATATATACTTTATTTCCCTATCCCTGAGATTATATTTAAAATAGTTTCTTTTCTGCCAAGCCTGTGTCTTATAAGATATTTTTATTCATTGTATTTACTTCTTTTTCTCATTGCTTTTAATTCCATCTATACAAACCCTTAAAAATAATGCCTGGTGATTGAAATGCTGTTCTGGTAATTTTCTGAAGTTAATTTCATCAGGATATTCAGTCTGAAAAATCTTATTATCCTAAAAATTATTTCTTTCATAATTCCGGCCTGTATAAGGATAAAGGTTCTTTTTGAGATTTGGAATTAAATGGAACATTCCATAAAACATTTGTATTTAAACATGCATATCGTTCTCAGTTTGACTCTCTGGCAACCACAGATTTCTCTTCTACAAACTCCCTCATGGTTATTAGTTTATTTGTTTATATTAAAGTTATCACTGTTTGGTCATATGCTTTGACATGGGAATTTAATTTCCAAACCCTTTATTTTTCTTATTACCTTACATCGATGGTCACTGCTAAGCCCTATTATGATGGTTTACAGAAATGCTTCATTATGAAGACTGAAAAGAGTGACATTAAATCCCTCATCCTTCCCTGGATCATGAGTTGAACTCTTTCCTCTTTCAGTGGTGGGCCTGTATTTTCTGTTATCATTTCTTAAAGTCTGCAATGAAGATGAATACATTTGGCACATATATTCAAAAGTAGTACTTGTCTCTAGATGTATATACACATATAATATTCACCTCAGTATTTTCACATGTTTCGTGAAAATCCTGGGCTTAGACTTAAAAAAAAAAAAAAAAAAAAAAAAAAAAAAAAAAAAAGTGAAAGTCAAATTCTATTAGCAATGAAAATACTAGAAAAGCTAATCATAAAAGAATGACTGTCTTGTCAGGAAATCTTGTTGCATGATATTGCAAAGTCTAAAATTCACAACTTGAATTTAAATTTGATATTCAGTCTCAAGTGCAAATGAATTCCTTAGTAAAATATTAATCCCCAGTGAGTAGGGTGCTACAAACAGAAGAGAAATCTGGGAAGAATAAATCCAATAACAAATGAATAATAGCCATATGTAGGCCAGGAATGGGAAATGTGAGATTTTATATTATATTTGGTCTGTTCTAATAACCTCTTCTCAGATGTGAAATTCACCTAAATTCTTCTTACAAAATAATGAATTTTGTTTAAAATAGAAGGATGTATATGTGGGGGAAGTCTTCTAAAGATAGATCTAGTAATATTCCAACACATTTATTTATCAGAAATGTTATTTGTGTCTTTTGGGAGTGTTAGTTGTTAAAAATATTTATTAATTAAAGAAAGCTCTTTTTCTGCAAACCATCTGGCTGTTCTTTTCCAGTCTGCCAATGAAGTCATGCTACAGAAATGGTGATATGACAGTTATTTCTTTGCCAACAGATGATACCCTCAAAATTAAATATTATGGCTTCACTGAGAAGTTCAGTCAGTAAGAAAGAGATTTATTTCAATATTTTAGATGCTTTCCCCCCATTTTTCTACTTGTTTCTTTAAAAGCACACAAAGTATTGATTTTATTCTATATATATATCCACAAATGGTTTACATTTTATGTACTTCTTCGTACGTGACCACTTAAATGAAATTTTGAAAGGAAAGGAATCTGATATGCAAAGAATTGGTGTATCTGCATCGCATTCATGGGTTACACTGTTACTCTGATCTGCTATTAATGCAAACTGTTAAGCTTTACTGTCACAGGGATACTTCATAAACAAGAAAATTAGGAGGCAATGTCAAAATCTTATCTGATTTATGTGTCAAAATTTGGGGTAGAACCATTGGCTTTAACCCTATTTCAGCAGTGAAACATTAACAGTAAGATTTGGAGTGCTGCCTGTACAAACCATGCCACAAAGTAAAGAAAAATTATAAAGCTGATGGCTTTAGAAGTCAGGCAAGGCAGCCTGCATGGAGGAGCTGCCATTCAATGATAGCTTTTAGTACTCAAAATATGTTTGGTGAAGAGGAGCATCCAGAAGTCAGCTTGCAAACCATGAGGAGAGATGTCTGTTGAACAGCTATCTTTGCTCTTTTCCATATACTTTGCAAAAATTAGGTCCCTTGAGACGTTTCAAGATAATGTTTTGTTTATTTTAAACAGTTTACTGTGAAGTCTGTTACACGCCCTGTTTCATCTGACAGCACAAAGACAAATTTTAATGATGCATCTAAGACTTGTTTTGTTGAACTTCATGACCATGGCATACATCAGATGAATGTGTGGAGCTGCCTCCTCTTCTTGTTCACAAGTCATTTCTACTGATGCTAGGAAACAGGCAGCAAAGATCAGTTGCAAGAAAGAGTTAAGAGATTGAAATATTGATGATGCTTAGCTCCTTAAATTATAAAGCAGGCACACTTATATCTCAGTGCTTTTTTACTGTGATTATTTTTTGTGTTTGTCTTTTAATTGTGGAAGTTTTTTCCACCCAAGTGCTTTTTTGATTGACATAAGAAGCATCATCTTTCCTGAGCAGGCTAACTGGTTTTTACTGCTGAGTAATTCACATAAAATTTAATTAAGCCTTTGACCTGATGTCTCAGTTTCTTCATGGCACAGGAGGAGTCTAGGCCACTTTGTTTCCTAAGAAACTAAAAAGAAAGTCATTGTTACGATTCCAAAGAATTTAAAATTCCTTGATTTTGTACTGCAAAATATCTTGGTATATTATGGTATGGTAGCCATATTATTTACTGTTGCTTATACCCTGGGAGGTTATAGTTAATGCTCAAAGACTAGCATTTTTACTTCTAAGTTTTATTAACAACATGCAAAGAAATGCTGCATGATTTTTCTGGTTATATGGATATTTGCTAGGGTTTTTTTACAATATGCCTTTTCCCATTGAAACATTTCTAGTATTTTACTGAATGAGTCAATGATAGAGTTGAATCAGTTGACATCAGTGAGAATTCATATTCAAACCACCCAAAGAGTTCACTTCTTAAAACCTAGGTGATTTATTTCCTGAGGTCAAATTGCTCTGTGCTGTGTTTTTGGGAACCTCTGAAAAGGTTACTCTGATGTGTCTCATGCTTTAGGTGAATGCTAAAGCAACACAGCAGATTATATAACAAAAGTAGATCACAGGTTTTTTTCTGTGAACTTGTTGGATCAAAACCACAGCTGTAACAGACAGCACTGCTGAATTCCTTATTTATCTTCAGTTGACATTTGTGGAATTTAACTTTCTAGTGTCGAAATAACAGAGGGAATATCTCCTGAGTATCATCAATGGGATAATCTATACTTTTTATATGATAAGAATAAAATTAAAGCAATTAGACTAGGTTCTATTTTGGTTTTTTTTTTTTTGATCACAGTGAGCTGGTTAGAGACCAATACTCAACGTAAAAAAAAAAAAAAAAAAAAAAAAAAGCTCAAATTTTTCGTCAAGTCTATGTTCAACTGGTCATATCATGAAGCTTCAAATAGATACTATTCATCTTTATGTACAGCTGCATGTCCCTTATTTAGATTTATATCCATTGTATAACTATATGCACATAGAGGAAAAAGCTCTACTGCATGGAGAAGTAAAGCAGTTGCCAGTAAAATGAATTTTAAAACCATTGCATTTTAATGAGTTTCAATTGTGAAAACAAATCAGTATACTTAACATCAGCAAATACTGCTCATATGGACTTTGATCTCTTCCAGAAGATCACATTCCTGTGGTTAAAAAGAGGCAAGAGTAGTCTTTATGTCCGGCTTTGCTGAAATAATTATCCAAACCTTTATTGGCTCAAATGGACCAGGATCTGATGTTTTATTGTCAGGAAAAAAATAAAAAGTCCTCTTGATGAACAGATTCATTTACTTTACAGTTATAAGAGTATGTCTTTTCTGTTCCAATTCTAAACAATTAAACATCAGAGTAGCATTCAGTTAAAACTTGGTGTTGTAAGAAGGGACTATTATTATTTTCTCTGCTAAACTCTGTGTATAATAGGCCAAATCTTTTATTTATCAGGTTAGGTGATGACATGTATGATGTCTTTTTACTTGTAGAAAGTCTTTAATCTTTTAGATGGGTGTATAACAAGGAAGACCTCTGTCTTTCTACACAGACTAGAAAATAGCAGCTGCTCAATAACCTTGAAGCTGTGGATGCCCCATCCCTGAAAGTGCTCAAGGCCAGATTGGATGGGGTTTTGAGCGATCTGGTCTAGTGGGAGGTACCCTGCCCATGGCAGAAGGTTTGGAAAAAGATGACCTCTAAGGATCCTTCCAATCAAACCATTTTCTGATTAATTGATTGATTGTTCTCTTCCATGGTTAATGACTTTAAGTGGTTCTACAATGAAATTGACTGTACATCTGAGAGTGGACACTGCTTCAATGTTTTGAATTTGCAGCAGTACTTTCAAGCAAGTTGCTATGAAGGGAATCCTTATGTAGCTATTTTTCTTGAGAGCTGATTTATTTTTCATGTTACTGTACCCATGGTCTTAGGCAATTGGCACATGCTTTTGTACATCAGTGAAAAGAACATAATGAATGGGACAAGTGCTGGCATCTGAATTTATGGTTTGTGTTCTCAGACATTTTCTTTCCTCTGTGAAAGTGTCTCCCTGTTCCCTCCACTGCTGTAAACTGTGTTGGCTCCTAAAATAACTTTAAAATAACCAGTATTATTGTAGTTTTCATCTACTGCTATAAATACATCATTCTGGGAAATATACTCATGTGATTTACCAATGCCATGAAATCTAGCATCTTATGAAATCTCGGCTTACTTTTCCTTGTATGGTTTTAAATACCCTTGGCATATTCTGCTTAAGGATAATGTAATTTGAGGAGAAAAAAGACTTCACAAGTGCATTCTTTAGCCAGTATCTATATCACCCTTTCTTTACTAATTGCATGTAAAATCTGCAGATGCTGTGATTTTTAATCTTGCAATATTCTCAGTAACTATGCATTTCTTCCTATCTACCCTCAGCACCCAACTGATAGTATATATTCTAAAGCTACATATTCCTCTATTTACACTTTGTGTTTTATAGGGAGGTAAGTGGGGGTGGGATGTTTTGTCTTGGTGCTGAGTCTTGCAGCCCCAAACCATTACTCAAGGTTTATCTGCTTCTGCTGCTGTCTAATCTCAAGTTGAAGCTGGAATGTGAAGCAAGATTTAAAAGCTTCATCATCTTCTATTCCCCAAACACACAAACATCTTCAGTTCAGTTATTAAAAAAACCCCACAGTCCATCTGCTGTTAAAGAATCATTGTCTGCCCATGTCAACAATATGAGAAGTGCAGAAAGAAGAGCAAAAGGCTATTTCTCAAAATTGTCTTATAGATTTGTAAAACAGTTTCATAAAAAGATTCTTAATATTTCACATTATGTATGATGAGCATTTATGAAGACCTTTCCAAACTTCTCTTTCTTCATAAATGTACATATTTGAGTAAACATTCGTTTCATTTTTTATAAGTTATTATTATAGAAGCAGGTTGAAAAAAATCCTCCAGCTGTTACCTTTGATGAAAAATGTGTAACAATAGTTGTAGATATACTCTCTCATAAAAAGCTTAAATTTTTAGACACTTGTAATTTTGTCATTAAAGTGAATAAACCAGATATTTAGAGAGTTGGCTTTTTTATTATTATTTATTTCTGCTTATTTTTCCTCTTCCGATTTCACTAACAGCTTCCAAGTTCTGAGATGTCAGGATAATAGATTTTGAATTCTGGGGAGAAATGAAACAATAGTAAACATAGATTGGATGAGTATGAGTGATGTTGTTCAATGTTCACAGTGGCTAAAACTGCCTTCCAAATCATTGATTCTCTGTGAGTCTGTTTTCCTTAAATTAATTTCAGCTTTTTGAAGATCATTAATTTAAATTGCACATCATATAGTGACTAGTGACTCCTTCATCTAATTCACATCACCATTTCCAAATCAACCTGATGATGCATGCTGTAGATGAATTCACATTTCAGGGCCACATTTCATATCCTATTCATTTCATTCACATTTCACATATCCTATTCATTTCATTTTGTTATTCCTACCCTTTTTACAACAAAGGAATCATTAATGTTTCAACGCTACCAAATCTAAAAAAAAAGAGACTGTTAGTTTAATTTCAACCTCTGCGAGTAGTCTTGGTTTTAAGCACTACTTCAGAGCCAGTGACTGAGCACATTTCATCTTCCACACAAATTGAAGCCAGTAAAGTAAGATACTCACCATTTGTAAAGTCAGTTAAATACAGTAAGTGCAGTATATAAAAATATAACTATTGCCCTCTCATTTCCCTAGTTCTATATTTGTATAAAGATTGTGGCAGACGGGAGGATGGAAAGACAGAGCTCAGTAACAATAACTGTAAAGAAGAAAAGAAACAACACAGACACTGTCTGCTTTCAGAGAGATGAAGAAAGTTAAGAATTCATAGTCTCAGGCAAAGCAGTTCCAGAGGTGAGGGGTTGCAAAACTCTCAGGTCTGTTTTGAATCCTCCTCCATTCTCAGGAGGCTTTTACAGAAACACAATCCCAGTGATTCACATTGATTTAGTTAAGCGTTCCCTCCTTGTCACAGATGAACTTGAGATGAAATCCTGGCCAGAGTGAAGTCAGTGAAATTCTTCCTGGCAACTGCACAGAACAGAGTGACACTGTATATGCAGCACACTCTCTTTGTTGCTTTCCTCATTTTATCTTCAGCACTATCAAAATGTAAATATTTTCCTCTCTTTAATGACTGTAACTTCCTGGTAGAAGTTGTATAACATTGTTTGCACAGAACCATTCTATAACAAAATGTAACAGACCGTTTCTGAGATCGAAGTTTCAAAGGTATCTATCAGGAGATGTGAAGATTTGTCGTTCCTTTAGCAAGACCATATTTGAATGACAAGAAAAAACCTTTTGTGTTGGTCCATCTAACCTATTGAGCTACTGTGTTTAAATCTGCACAAAGGCAGCTTAAATTTGTGAAGGATTTGGATCAGAAATGACTTGAGGGCTGAGGCCTCCATGTATGACTAGCGTAAAAGGGGAAAGGGACATGCTGATGATGGTTGAACGCCATACTGGACTATTTGAGGTGTGAGATATCACCTTTCCCTAAATCCCACCTTCTTTTGGCATTGGGAATAGAAGTTCTTTGTTTAAATATAAACTATATGTAACTGTCCTGTTTCTCAGGCAGAGCAACCTGCTTTCTGCAGCTGCCACACTAGTAACTGGAACCTGCTCAAACCAAAAGGCCTTTTCCCTCAGATAAGAAGCTGTTTGCACTGAATGAAATACTGCTGGTTAGAGGCTGAGGTTAAAAGCAGCAAATCTGTGGATCACCTGCCCTTGTCTACATCTTTATGATATCTGGGTCAAGGTTTTCCTAGCTGCCAAATAATTTGAGGGTTTTGGTTGGCTTTTTTGGTTTTGATTTTTTTCCTCTTTTTCATGGTTATATTTCACTTAAAATATGGGAGCAATGTTCAGATTAAAGTTCTTGTCCACTTGTCGTTCATTATGCATATGCTGGTCCTCATGTAGCATCTAAAGTCCAACTCATACATTCTAGTAGAAATTAGGCTACAATTCTTATATGAGTCAAAACATTAGTAAAGAATTAAATTTTTCATTTTGCAGGGAGGATCACAGAATAGTTAGGCCACTCACAACCTATCACTATCTGATATGCTGAGGATTAAGGAAAACTCAAAATTCGGGTGTTTTAAGATAAGGTAGGCTGCTTTGTGGAACAGTGGCTTCCTTCTTTCTGTGAAAAAAATGAATTGAATATATTGCTTTAATCTTAGACAGATGAAGGCCTAGTGCACAAAGCCCTCAAAAATTCATCAGAATGAGGGCAAAATGTGGTATTTCCTATCCAGTCAGCTGAAAAGCAGCCAGAGAGAGTTTGAAATCAACAGATGGCAACTGCTTCACTCCTGAATCATCTTCTGCTTATTTTATTTTGTCTTTCTGTTTTGGTTAGCTAGCCTGTAGGGTCATAATCTCTTTAAATCTGGAAAAGGAAACTCTGCAATAATCTGCCATCACTCCATGAAGTTTTCCCTTTTTTCTCCTTAATATAACATTGAGAAATGTGACATGTGACCGTTATCCCGCCAAAAGGCAAATCTGGAGACAGAAAGGTGCATAAAGGAGAAATTTTCAACAAAGAAAAGATCAAAGAGCATAAAACCAAGAGACACAGAAGTTCTCTATTCCATCTACCTGAACTGTAGCAAGTTCATCTATATCTAAGTTCTATATGAAAAAAATATTTGATTATTTTACTCCCAAAGACTGACCTATGGTATCTAGGATGGCTGGCAGAATTCTCTCCTATTGTAAATCTGGATTTTCAAAACTCTTAATTTTCAAAGAAATCGCCATTTTCTTAATTTTGTTGTGCTGAAATCAGCACTAAAGGTCATATTAACCACAGTGAGACAGAGCTAAGCAAACCCTTACTGTTCCTAGAAATCCCTTTTGCAACCCTTAGCACCCCGGAGCAAAATGGATAGAAATCAATCACAGAACAATGCATTGGAAAGGAAGACACTTTGAGGACTGAATGCCACAACTGAGGCCTTCCTTTACAAAAAAAAAAAAAAGAAAACCTGAGTAGTCTTCTCTCTAATACAGTTGATTTCTCCTGTATGTTTCCATGGGTGCCTTTAGTTTGTCCAGGATTACATTTAAATCCTGGACAAAACAATATATCCTCCAAAAAAGCCAATATTTTGTATGAAGTGTATTGCACCTGATACCTTTGCAATTCCTTACATAAGAATTTCTTTAACTTGGTTCCCTTGACACAATGTTTTCAACTTGTTTGCTTTTTGCTGAAGATTGTTAAGGGCAGCACTAGGCCTATTTGCCTGCCAATATCTTTTGCCTTTAGTCTGTTATCGCTAGCAAAAATAATCTACTTGTGCTTTTGGCAAAAGAAGGAAAAAGACACACTTCTTTCATTTTTATTTGAATGATATGTTCCTCATATATAGAATTTTTGGCAGAAAATGAAGATGTCCTCTAATAGAGGATTGTAAGTGATTGGCAGTACAGGTCTGTCCTTATAAAGAAGAAAACAAAACCTGGTCACTAATAAATCCTACTGATTAAACTATTCATATTTTCTTTCTAACTTCCACTAAAGTTTTTCTGTCACCCCAGGTTTCCCTGGTAGGCTTTTCACTTCTTTCTCTTTAAAGTTTTTTGCTTAATTATTCTTCAAGCATAATTTTTTTCTTAGGGGGAATTAGTTCCTATGATCCCATTACAAATTCAAATCAGTTGTTTTATGCTAGTTTGGCTTATTTTATGCTAAATTGCATATCTTAATTGTGATTGTGCAGTCAGCCATTTTAAATTGAATTGAGTTCCTGGTTTACCAGGCTTCACAAACCCTGAGATTTGTGGCAGGAAGCCTGGATCAGCTGTCTGCACAATTGTGTATGCTTAGGTTCAGCTCTTGGGAGGGTATATTTTCACACCAAAATTCACTGATTGCCAAAATACATTGGTGTTTATCCTAGTCCTGTCCCACTCAGGCCACTGGCAGCTCAGAAACTCATGAAGTGGGAAACGGAAAACAAACAGATTGTTATTTTAATACAATGCCTAGAAAGAACCCAAAACAGCATTATAGTGGTCTGGTTTCTTGAAGAAACCTTGGGGAAAGGGTGCAACCAACAGGACAATATGTTATGAAAGTTAGAAGGAACTGTGCCAGGGGCAGCTTAATACTATCTGCTAAGGAGAGCTTAAAGTCAAATCAAATTACTGCCCAGGCTGCCTTGATTGGGTTTTGTATGGGTTCATCTGTGTGGAAGACAAAATCTGTAGGGATCAAAACCCAGGGCCTCAGCAAGGAGAACACAGTGCTGGGTCTATATCATTGACAGTGCAGTCAGGACAGAAACAGTGACTGCAGTGTGCAGAGACAGATCAGGTCAAGGAGGCAACAAGGGCAGAAAAAACAACTTTATTGGATTACTTCAATTATCCCCATCCTAACTGGGCAAATGTCACAGGGGAGCATGAAGCAGAGTTGAAATGTTTAGGTTCTCTCTCTGGCTGCTGATTGAGTGCTCGGGAGGAGCATATCCTTAGCTTGATGCCAAAGTATATCTAGGGTCGTGTTCAAAAATCTGGTTTTAAAAGAGCTGCTCTGTAACCATGGGCATGAGGTTCACAGGTCACTGTCCCACTGGTCTTCTCTAGAGATCCCCCAGAGCCATGCTTAGCTGCAAAGACAACCTGATGGATGATGAGAGAGTTTGTTTAAAAGAAAAAGGAACAGCTAAAAGAGTATATCTTACTGGGCAGCACTAGAAGGACATGACCCTGTTCAAGGGAGAAGCACATGAAAGGGAGATCTAGGGCTGCTTCCACAGAGGGAACAGCAAGGGACCTTTCACAGCTGGCTTAGAGGACAAGTGATAGAGTCAACCAAAGCAAGTGTCACACTGGGAGGATGGAGGCAGGCTGTCTTCATGATCACTACCAATCAAGAAAAGCTGATGGTCAAATGGATCTAAAAGAAACCAGGTTCAAAGCAAACAAATTGATGTGGTTCTTCAGGCAACTGGGAGCCATTCAGTCAACTTCCTTACCAAAGGGCTTTGTGGGTGCAAAAATTTCAACACAGTTCAACGGAAGGCAAGTCTTGGAAGAGATTTTTGGGGGGTTATCAAGCATATAAATCATAGTAGGCCCAGGAAACCTTAACGGATAGTGTCTGGAGGTGGGAAAATTGTTAAGAAATATCATGTACGTTTGCTCTAGACTTCTCTAGATTATGTGCTTGGGGTTACTGTTTTATTTCCTCAAGGTACTTTTATTGTGCCAGGGGAAACATAAAGAGCTCAGGAAGGCTCAAGAAGAACCATCAAGTTGCAGGGAGAGCTTGTCCTATCCTACTTCATCAGGGATGGTTATTATCAGAGATAGAATAGTGAGCTCGATGAAGAGTTCATGAGGTTTACATTGCCTCAAACCAGCAAAGCAATATATTTTCCAAGCCCAAAGTGAAACTGGTGACAAACAAGTTTAACTCTGCAAGTATGAGAAAGCAACTATACTGAGTCACTTGTCCCTGTGGCTGCTGCCTGAGATCTGGTCACAGCTGGCAGAGACACTTTGGTGTGCCTGGGATCACTGCTCAGGTCTTCACTCCTCAAACCAGTTTTCTTGACACCTGTACGCTAAAAAGAGCAGACAAATGGTCAAAGTAATAAGTGTGATGACATTAATATATTGTCATAGGAAATAAAAACACCCACCTGTCTTTTCAATGAGTCCCTGGATTCTATGGGATAGAAAAGCAGGAAGAAAATGCCGACCAGCTGAATGTAAGTCAGTGGGCAGACTTTCAGAAAGCTGAATTTCTGCAGCTTTAGCAAAGTGCCAATCTCTGAATTTAGGGCAATAACATCAAAGACATTGATAGTCCTTCAAGAATAGATCTTCAGCTAGAGTACAAAAAGTATGAAGACTGCTTCATGCTGTGTTTCAAGCCAAAGCAGATTTTTAAAACAAAATTATGTCTAGATTACCTTAGATTTGCCTTGAATTGACATACATAAGAGCATATATTATCTAAAATACCTTTCTGCCTTTGAATAGACTAGAACAGAACTTGATAATGTGAGTAGTCACAGTCTTTCTCTTTTCTTGTATAATTTTTGACCAACCATATAAAAATAGTCAGCATTAATTTGCATGCAACCTAAGAATCTTAGTACGTTTTTTAAAAGGATTAAATCAACAATGATCTGTAGAAATTACTTTTTTGGCAACAGACTGAGGGCATCAGTGTCCATGCTGTACTGTTTTATATTCATCTTTAGAATTCTAAAGAAGCTCATAATTTTCTAGTAAGCTTAATAAGGGAGGCCAAAAGTACATAGGAAAGCCCTTTCTTCCTTTAAATTGAAACCTGCTGTGCTTTTCTGCAATGGATTATTTTACTGTTTCCAAATAGCAGACCACACACTAATTTTCTTTCTCAATAAAAACCCCATCTCACATTGCATGGCCCAATGAAAAAAGCACTGAAAATTAGTACCTGCTGCTTGTATATGTTACTTCAGTGTTTTGTAAGAAAGCAGCCTGCGTAAACACTTGATCTGTTGAATCATTTCAAATATTGAGTGGTCAAGTTGTATCTGATATTTATGTACTTCTAAGAGCTTGCTTCTTTAGTAAATAAGTCATCATTAAAAGTTACAGAAGAATTCACCAATGAGGTGCAGCATGTTCTGTTGTTAATTATATCATGAGTATAATTATAAAACATAATGAATGCATGCATGTACATTCCCCTTTATGAGAAGACAAACATCAGTGTTTGGCCCTACTTCATAACATTATCTGTAGGGCTCATTATTTTTTTTTTTTTAATTTTTAGTCAATATTATTGTAAATAAAAAGACCGATTACTGCAAATAATGTATGTCAATTATTGAACCTCTTAAGGAAAATACTTCATAATAATTACTGTATGCCTGAGCTGAAGAGAAGACAAAGAAACAAAGCTCTAAATCTGTTTTATAGTACCTTAATCAGATGAAAGGATATCCCCATAAACACCATGACCAAAAGCTCCCCCATAGTCTTTATATTCCTAGCCTTTTTGGAAGCACTGGTAAAACTCACTATAAACTCACTTATGTTCCTGCCAAAATTTTGTGCCAGCAAATATGAGATTCAGTTGGAAATGGTCAAAGTTATACCGATTTGGCTTATCTTTGTTATAAAGTGCAATGAATTCACAAAAGAAAAGATGTTATCTTTTCCATCCATTTCAAAGAAAAAAGCACATTTAGTTTTTGATATACTTTCATATATCTCACTAGGATGAAATTAAATCCTTTGGAAATAAATAGAAGAGATTTCACTAGCTTCAAAGAATTTGGAATAAGTTTGTGGTTTGACATCATCAATGTAAATGTCAAAAAAATTCTGGCCATGAATAAAATGATGAAACAAAATGGATATAGATTGAAAAGACAAATTTGTAAGGTCTGGATACTCTCCCAGTTACTCAATCTAATTAGAACCTTATTGTTGCATAGACACATTCGTTTCTGCAAGACAACTCAAGCTGTTTACAGTACTCCAGAGCAACAAAGGCAGCAAAATCTCCAAATAAAATTAACCCAGAGAAAAGAACCTGCATTTTTACTTTTATCAAAGGAAGTTTCCATAAACATCAGTAGGAACAGTCTATTGTTTTCAGGGATGCTGGCAGAATAACAGAATGGGAGGAATAATCTTTTAGATGGAGTAGCCTGTGACGATTTCACATAGGCAAATTTTGCACTACATGAATGAATGTATAAACATAAAACCCTCAATTTTTATTTGACAGTAGTTCTTTCAAGGATGGACGAGTGCATTCAAAGCTCATTAACTAGACCTTTCTTTCATCAAATTTCATTCTAAACAAAAATTAAAATACATATTTGTTAGTGAGCCAAATGCTGTTGTTTAGGGATATACATTTTTAGTGAATTGAATTTCAATAGTAAAAACTAATATTATTTTGAATTTTAAATTTAACTTTTTTTTTTCATTTCACCTAAGCATATTTACTAATAAAAAAAAAATCCCAAAACTAAGGAGGTATTTTCTAGCTGAAGCAAGGTGTAAAACCTAATCCACCTCATTCTCACTAAAATAACAACAAAAAGGAAAATGCAGCTCAGAATTTTTACTGCTGCTTATTTCTCATAACTGACTTGAAAGCACTTCATGCTAGAACCCCCGAGGGTGAGATAGGATTTAAGAGACTTAGTGCTGCTTTCAAAATTTGGCTCACCAACACCAGCCCATGCCACTGAAGCTTGCTTACAAACGCGCGCTCCTGAGAGGACGTGTACAGAGTCTGGAGGGCTTTTCAGGAGCCATAAGCTGGCTCTGTTAGAGCTTGTCCTTTGGCTCAGGCCAAGGCTGTTCTCTGAAGAGGTGCCACAGGACTGGGAGCACTGCCAAGGCACAGCCCTGCCCTCAGCAGGGTTTGGTGGTACAGGCACAGGGAGCACAGCCACGCTGCTCCTGCCCGTCTATGTCAGCCTGCAACATCACCTGGAATGGGGTAGAGTGGACTAAGTGACACTTCTGGGGTGGTCATGAAGGATCTGTACCAGAACACACAGAAGTCCTCCATGGGACACAAGAGAAAAATTAATGAGGATGTGAGGAAGGTGTAGCTCTCTGTATCCCATGTTAGTAGGTGCGAGTGCTAATGGATTTTATGTAAAATAGCTGATTTGAACATGATGTCCCAGCCTATTACCAGCCCATCTACCTATAAATCTCCCCTTCTCCAAAAGGCCTCTGTGTTCTGTATGTTATAAGTTTTCCATTTTTATTCCAGCCAGCATTCCATCCACTCAATCTCCTTTAAGCAGTTTCCACAAATAAGTGCCAGTAACTGCTGAGGAAAAATCTAATGTCTCTTAAATGGAGCTAGGCGTTGCTGCAGGGTGTGGTGCTGCAGAAACCCGCATCACAGTGAAAAAAATGCACGTGTGCTTACTCTGCTTCCTTTAAGGAGTAATCAACCTTGCCTGTGGTCATTTGCACTGGCTTCTTGCAGCTGCAGCAGCTCTGTCCACAGAGCGTATGCTGGGATATCTTCCACCACAAGCACATTCTGCTTCTTGCCACCTCAGACCTGTTGTGCTGCTCAGATTTTCTCTTAATATCTTCAGCACATCCTTGCTACTGCATGTTTCTGTAAGTCTGTGGTTTAGGCAATAAACACTATTATAGAATTGTCTCATCTCCAGAGCTTTTGTACTTTGGTTCTGTGGTGTAACCTCCCAATTGCTGCTGTTTCTTCTAAGTTAAAATGAGTCTCTAAAGAATCTTTTTTCCGATATCTAGATCTCAAGTTACAAACCAAGATGTGAAATTACTAATTTCTATAATAGATTACAGATGTTTCAGAAAAGTGGGGTGTAGGGGGGTTCACATACAGCTGATACTATGGGAAATATAATTTTGAAAGGAGTTTGATTTTCATGAACTCATTAACATAAGCAGAAAGTTTTCCCAGTTAAGCATCTTTTCAGGAAAAAAAACCTTCAGTTTTTCGTTCCTTTACTCTCTCTTGTCATCCTCATTTCTTACCAGTTTTTATTCCTCCTGCTTCTACACCTGCTTGTATTTACTGATATTTCTTAATAACAGCCAGCTGATTGTATGCCTTGCTCTCAGGCAGGATTTAGAGATATTTAAGCTAGAAACAATACTCAACATGACTCTATGGTATCCAAAAGGAATTGAGCAGAAAAAAAAATAAAAACTCTTGTCCCACTTATCAGCCTGAGAACCAATGATCTTTCCCAACAGCTGCTGGTCTGAATCACTCTTCTCGTCTTGCATGAGGCCTATGCTGGCAAATTTCTTTTCTAAATATTCCTGCATGAGTTGTCTGGAGATCTGGTGCTTTCCTAGCCATGGCAGTGCTGAGCAGCCCTGAGCTAAGGACTACTGTGACCATGTGTACCTTCACCCAAAGGATGCAGTCCAGCAGCCAGTTTCAGAGCATGTCTAGTGGAACAGATCCTATGCTAAGTCACAATTTTTCTTGGAGTATGCTAAGAAAAAAAATAATAAAATAAAATAGAAGCAAAGCTACCCTAACTTTCCTTGTATTTACAAAATTAAGATTCCTTTTCTGCGTCACATAGCATCTGTCTCTTTTTGTAGAACAGTGACAATAGGGATTTTCCTTTGATTCATGCTATGGTGATTTGAAACAAAAGTGATGTTTATGTATTTTTTTCACTCAGAGACTAGACTGATGCTTTCTCCAACAGAAAAGTTAAAACTATTTATGGTTTTCTCTTTATGGTAATTTTTCACTATCTCATCACTTTAGTGATTTACTATTCCTAAGACTTTTGTCCCCACAACAACATACAATTTCATCTCTGATGGCCTGTTTTACCAGAATGTTTCTCTATAAAAGATACATGCAAAAAGCATATTTTATGTAGCCGTCTTAATACATCTTCATAATTTAAAAATCTAGAAGTTTTGTTTTGATTTTAATTTATATAGAGAAGCTTCCCTTTTTCAGCAATGTAAATAAATCAAATGGAAAAAGTAGCAATTTGCTTATTCAAGTTTTAAAAATGCCTGAACTAAAAGGTTAAAATATGATATAATTTTGTGTCTTTTACAACAATTTGAAACCCTTAGTAGAAAAAAAATACCTAAATGCTCGTTGAAACATTTAATATATATTATATAAGATGTTCATGTGTGTATGTTTTGTTTATATATATATATGTATTTGTATGTATATGCTGAAACATCCTGCGTATGTACATATGTAAATGTGTGTATGTAAACTCTCATGCTGGGTTAGCATACTTCGGGAAATTTTGGAATTGTTTTAAAAACATGAACTGCAGTTCATATACATAAAGCCAGCACACAAGGTTCGTGTTTTATCTGATTTTAGCAGATTCTGAGCTGCATGGTTTATTTCTTGGATGGAATTTTCTAGTATTTTCTTGTCTTCAAAGCTCAGGCTCCTATTCTTGCTATGCACACTTGAATTCAGCCCAACTCTGCAAAAAAAAAATTGAAATATAAGCATTTTCTGATTAATTTTAAATAAGATTTTTGCAGCCATTTTTAGGGTACATACTCATGCCCACATAATGAAAGGGGGTTTTTCTTTGTGCCTTTTTTTTTTTTAAGAGTAATATAAATGCCCAGAAAAACTTATATAACCATAAATATATAGGAAAGAAATATGTTTCTCCACTACAAGCAGTTGGACTTTCCTCATAAGGAACAGTTTGGAAATATTATTCAGCTTCATTTGAAATGTATTGATTAAATTATGTATTGTCAACACATTCTGAGGAACATACCAAATGCTGAGGAAGTTACCAAATGCTTGTTTAGTTACTAGCAGAGGAATAAAATAGCTCACAAGTGAATCTCATTATTTGTCTGTCTCCTTCTGCCATGACAATAACATTTAGATTTCCAAATGACATATTCTGATGTGAGGCACACAGCAGGTGTGTGTGTGTGTGTGTGTGGTGGGACTACTTCTGTTGGATGTTGATTACTCTGTCATGTGAAAAGCTTCCCATTCCCACAGCTTTATGCAATATATCAATGGTAATGGATTCATAATCATTATCAAGCTTGATAGATGCTTGACTACCATGACAGATGTCTTCTCAATTTTCCTATTGCATATGCTCTTTTCCCTCTGGAACAACGCTTACATAAAATTTCAGTATTAATGTCTCCCTTTTATGTTGTTTTGTATCAGTCATTGACTGCAGTGATCAATCTTTTAATTCAGATGAATAGGTAATTACAACCAAATGCCAAACACATCAACAGAAATTCAGCAACTATCGGACAAACCATAGTGACCAGAATTATTTGTCTGTAGTAACGAAAGTACAGGGAAGTTATTGCATGTTTATGCACCTGAATAGCGTTCAGGCAACAACAATACTTACGTGGTATACTTTGTCTGAGCAAAAGAGAACAAGCAAATCTATTTTTTCCCTACTTATCATGAGATTAATGCAAACGAGTGTGCAATAGTGCTGACCAACTGCTGTCCTGCACTTACCACGGTAAATATGAAGCAACAACCACAGTACATATAAAACAACAGAAGAGCTCAATGGTCCTCTAAGTCTTTCAGGGGAAAAGAAAAGAAAGAAATTTCCATGTTTTCTTTTGACAAAAAACGTTTTTCTTCCCTGAAGCACTTATTTCAGATATTCTCCATGTCGGTCATTTGATGATGGATTTCCAGGAGACTGCTGTGATGAAAAGCAGATGTATTCTACTTAAAGAAGCTTCTTTACATTCCAGTGCTAGACATTTTCTCCCTTTCTTTACCATGGACTATGTCTTTTGTGGTGCAGCCAGATAGATTCTAGAGAGCTTCCTCAGGAGTTCAGATCCCCCATCTCAGCTTACAATGCCCATTCCCACAGACACCAGTTTAGCAAGGTACACCTTCCCCCAAACTATTCACCACTTGTTTAGCTGTAATCTAAGACTCTATTTACTGTAGCAAACAGTAATGCTGAGAACACCTCTGCTGAGAACCTACTGTGACCTGTGTGGAGTCATGGCTTTCCTGCTATTCCTGCTCTCTTGGAGCATGCTACAGAAAACCTGTCCAGCTTGGGACAAAAGAGGGCTTTTGTGTTAACATCAGTGTATTTTAGACTAACAGAAAGGTAATGTCAGAGGGAGGCCAGTGAGTTCAGCTTTTGTGATAAAGACTGTTGTGTTGTTTCAACAATTTAAGAATTACTTGCAAATAGCTATCTTTTCCATGTGAATTCATGTGTTTCTGCCATTTTCATAAAATAATGGAATCATAGGATAGTAAATTCCCAAGAGGAATCTCCTGCACTCCTCTATTAGAAGACAGAATCAATTATACATAGGCTGACATACAGTGATCTAACAAGTTAAAAATTTCTACTGATGGCATATCCAGCATCTACTTGGTCATCACTTCCATTATTTCATAAACTTTCCATATAAATTTTTCTAACATCTAACATTTCTTATTGCATTTTGAACCTATCTTTTCCTATTTTTTACCAGTCCTGTACACAGATAAATGATTATTCTTGACTTCTTGGTAAAAACTATTCACATGCTTAGTTTGGTCTTTCCCCCTGTTTCCTGGCTTGCTCCAGTCTTCTCTCCTCTAAGCTGCAAAGAAAGAAGCAATTATTATCTGCAAAGAAATAAAAGCTATGAATGTAGTTAAATCTGATTTCTTAGGTTTTCTATAGAATACCTATTTCCTCTTATGCCTTTGAATATTCCCATAAGTGATCCCCAGATATGTATAAGCAGATAGGTTTGCACCTTCCTTATGTTAGTTTCTTCAAGACTGATTTTCTGGCTTGCTCTGGAGCATGCATTTAAAACAATTGCCTCTGTTTGAGTGATTGCTCCAGAATCTTGCCTGGGAAATGAAATCAAGCTGATTAGTTTTTAATTTCTTGACTCCTTTTAAAAGTTATATGGTATGTTTATCCTTAATAATCTTTCAGCACCTTCATAATTCTCCAATGTTTTCCAAGGACAGTAGCTTTGTGGTTTCTTTGGACAGTGCTTCAAATATCCTATATGAAATTGATCTGGTGCAACTAATTTGAAAACTCCTAAATTGGACTCAATCTTCTTGTACCTTATTCTTCCTTTCATCTGCTTGTATTTGTCTAATTTAGGCATCACTTCACTGAATTTTTGAAAGGGGAATTTAGACTATTGTATATAAGTCTCTGCTCCTTCTTTCTAGATCATATGTACAAACCAAGATACATGCCAGGAGAATTCCCAAATCAGTCAGGGAGTTGTCTAGTGAATATAAAGAGCTCCAGGGTTGGCAATCCTGGTAAAGAGGCTCATGTGGTTCACAGGCTGAGGATTACTTGGATTCTAAGTGCCTGGACTCAAGTTCAGGCAAGTTTTAAACAGATTAAATCCCTATCCTGGCTTTCTTCAGAAAAACAAATTTCATTTAAAAAATTAAAAATAAGAAATCGAAAATTTTACCAATGATCTACGCATAGGCATCTCCTTTTTAGAACCTGTAGCAATTTCAAGGCCTGATTAGATAAAGCTAAAGTGAAAAATCATGGCAGCTCTGCACATTGAATTCAGTATTTTTACTGCTGATAAGCATTTTACTAGCATTAATTAAAATATGCTGATATTTCCATATAAGCACAAAACATGCTTAAACACTCAAGGAGACTGAGCTTAGAAATAATCATGGGCCTGAGGATTTTCAGGTAAACAAGTGAGGCTTGCTGCCAACAAATGCCAAGTCTCACAGGCAATGCAGAGAATTAAACAATATACAAAAGGAGAAGATAGAAAAATGACAATTAAGCAGTGAAATAAAATTTGCTTTCTATTTTGCAGCTTTCCTAAGGTTGTTTTTTCAGACCATGTGGAGCTGTGACAAGAGACGGCTCAGCATTTTTTATTTTCCATTGATTTGGAGGAGATTAGACTGTCAAAGTGTTGGGAGCAAAGTAAATTTCCTCCTGGACCTGGACTTAAATTCAAACAGGGAAAAGGAGGTTTGGACATAGGTTTCAGTTCACAGAGACCAAATCAATGCTCAGAGAAACTGTTGGAGAATGGAAGAAGGAGCAGAGGCCAAGGTGCAACACCCATGTGAGGCAGAGGTCTGCTGGAGGAGTGTCTGACCCTGGAAGCTGGACCTTAACCTGGTGGTCACTGAGTGGGCATAGCCTTCCTGGAGCCACATGAAACACATGACAGCTCTGCTGTCACTTTAACCTGCTCACTCCTCTTCTTGAGTTACCTTCAGCAAAGTCTGAGAATGAAACTAGGATGTACATGTGGGAACTTTTCAGATCTAACCTATGAAAAGACTTGATTTGCCAAGCATAATAAAAACAGTAATAAAAAATAAGCTCAAGACAAGATCAAAATCTCTCTGTAGTAGCTACTGTTAAAGAACAATGGGTCAAATTCAATGTAGAAGCAACCCTAAAAGCTGGCCTGAAGTCAAAACCTTTTACATAGTGAGCTGGGACTTGTAAAATGGAATTGGACCAAAACTAGACGATCAGGAAGCAGCAAAACAAGAGACTCTTAGGTTGAACCTCCTGAACATGCATGACAATGCAGATGGACAGCCCAGACTGGACTCCTGGATTCCCAGAGATGGATCTGTCACTTAAGGGAATGGCAAACTATTTTCAAAGTTAATTCAAATTTTTAACAAACTACACAGAGGCTGGAGACTTTACTTCCCTGTAACAACAATCAATCCCAGATGGGACTGTGTCTCGGTATACCCCTCCCATGCCTCCTCAAAATGCCAAAGTTGTTCTTTACAAGAGGAGGGTTGGTGACATCCCCTCCAGCAGTGACAAACTGGCCATTCAAGCACAGATGATTACACTGTCTATCCCTGGGAACAGCTGGTTTCTGGAAAGCAGGTTTGCGTTTGTACCACCTATCTGAATCTGTGCATAGGTGTACAAACACAGTTTGTGACAGCATTTTCACTTCATTAATGAAATGGCAAGCCATATACTTAATTTAAAATATAATAAAAATTTTTAATTTCAATTAATTATTCCTCTCATTCATACAAGGATCTTATCATTTATTAGTACAATCAGAGTTTAGTTCCTGCTTGACAGTAAGAGGGTGTGTGCTATTCATTTTAGATTTTATTTTATCTCTCCATATTTCACAATCAGTAATTCATGCTTCATTAAGCAACCACTGGCACGTTCAAAAGCAGTCTGGTAAGATAGACCAGACTTTAATGTTTGAATTAAAAAACTAGTTTGTTTTGTTATTTAATCTAAAGTAAGACTGAAAAAAATTATTGAGCATAATTGCCAAATCACTACAGACCTTCCAGTTTTGCCTGCTGTCAGTCATAAAAAATGACCAATGGACTTTTCTACAATACATCTAGATTAAACTGTAATAGAATACTTGTTTAAAATGAGGGAAAATCTAGAATTATCTGATGGTTAAGATATTGCCATGCGTGTTGGAAATATGCTAGTGCAGACTTCCCTGAAGTCTCATCTCTGTTAATTGAGAATGTACCTCTGGGCACAGGTTGCTTCTTTGTTTCTGATTAGCAGGCTCAACAGCTGTCTATAGTCAACAAACCAATACCAAATGACCCTTTAAAAGCAAAGAAAGAGCTAAGATGCTATGCCATAATTCCATAAAATCGTTTCAACACGAGTGATGGTTTTTTAGCATTTTAAGATACCGTCTAAGATAAAGTAGATTTGTTAGCACAAGCCATTTAAGTATTATTAAAAAATAATTAAAAAAAAAAAAAAAGAAAGAAAATGTTTTTGTTGGTTTTATGCTCTGTTTTACAGTGCTCAAAAATTGAGGTTCTGGCTTTAGATTGAAATTTGGCCTACTGCACCTAGTGCCTAGGGGTGTAGTCCCATACTGCAATGTTTCTGCTGGCAAAGCTGGTTGAGGTTCCCATCCTGAGAGTTAGGTTCCAACCACCACCCTTCTGAGTCTTTCTCCCTCTCAGTCTTGTTAAGTTATTTTGAAGCCATGTCACAGAATTGTATGAGAGATCAAGCAGCTGCACAGCCCTGCAGAGACGTGTTCATGCCCAGCTGAAGGGATGAGTGACTTAGGGAAGGTAATGGATTAAGAGGAGGTGTCTTAATGAATGTGGGACCTCTTTTAACCAGGACAGACCGTAATGAGAGTGGCAGGGGCCACAACACAAGTGAGAATCACATGTTGAAAAGGGCGAGGGGGAGGAAATTAGTGTATGATTTGGGGGAAAAGAATGCAAAATTTTATTTTGCTTTTCTCTCAGAGCTTTATTTTGGAGAGTTCAGTTCCCTGATGTGATCCTCAGCAAAGTAAGAGTGGTACTGGCTTGGGTGAGCAAACAGGGCACCATGATGTGCAGGGAGGAATCCCATAAGCAAATAGTACTGCTGAATGTTTGAGATGAGCAGACCGCAGGGAAGGCTCCCTGGGAAGCGCTGGGTGAGGCCGGCTGCCTGAGGCAAAGCCGCAGGAGCAGCAGCATCACTCCAAAGCCCAGCTCCAGGACACAGGACAGGGAAATCCCGGGGCTGATCCTCCACCAGGATTTTCTGCTCTCTGTGAGTCACCAAGGGCAGCGGTGTAATGCACTGTCTCCCGAACTCACTCATCCAGATCCTGCCTGTGTCATGTTTTAGTGCGGGGGAGAGGGCTGGGTCTAGCTAGTACCAATCTTTTGAGGCATTGCCTCACTGACACAAGTTGTAAAAGTGGTTTTCTAACACAATAGGTGGGTGTTTGTATTCTTATGGTGTTTAATCACAGTTTATATGACAGTTTATTGCACTTGGAACTATTATGTCAGATCCATAATTTAAAACTGTCATATGCATAGAATTATTTAAATTAACATTTTATTAAGGAAAGGGATAAGGTGTGAGAGGGGGTTTTTTCCTTATATATTTGTCATTTAAAAATTTAATAAGGTAAAAAATCTGAAACAGTAATAAAAAAAATAACAATCACAAAAACGCTCCGGGGCAACCCTAGAAATGTCCATTACAAACTACCCTTAATTTTTACACATTTATTCTTCAAACACCTCACCGTGGCAAAAGTAAAAGGAATCAGGCTCTTTGCCCTCATCTATCCACACAATCCACCCCCTAGAAGAAAACAAATCTGCCATAAATTCAATGTCATATCCACCAAGGTTTTACTGAAAACTTTCAGCAGAGAGGTGATATATTCCTACCTATAGAATGAGCAGTGCACACGATGGCACACTGACCACTTCTTCAGAATATGTCTCACGCAGCAGAATCTCACATGCAGCTGGAAATATCAGCCTTGCACTAATTTTCAGAATATGCTAATGATCTTGGGAAGCTCTGAATCTGAAACAAGATGATCCTTATGTCCCACAACTCAACAAGCCAGTTCTGCTCAGCAAGCTACTTAAGCACAAACTTACCTTTATACATATTTACTATATACATATATGAAATATACATATTTAACATTTGCATATATATTATAAACACACATAACACAGACAGATATACAGATATGTAGATACATAGATATAAAAGAATTTTTGACTTTTCAAGTCATGGGGTTTTTCTATTCTAGTTTCACTGAATCAAGACCCGAGAGATGATGGAGAAGAAACTGAACCAGAAAGACTTGAATGTTTAATTTCCCAGGGTCAAATCTTGCAACCAAAATTCTTTATATAATTTTGGCACCAATTTATATGCATTATCCCCCTAATGCACGAAATTTCACTATGACTGCCCACAGATTGGAGTTCTTGGGCTTCTTTCAAAAACCGTCTGACTTGCATTGCAGTTTAATGTTGTCTTGTATTAATAGATACAACAACAGCTTTAAGCTATTTAAATCCAGATTAGTTTTTTCCTGATCCTTAATTATATCCTTTCAAAACAAATTTCCATCTGTTCTTTAAAGTTTCCATTCTCTTATCTTGGGAAAGAAACATAAAATTGCTGTCTATTTCCTTGATAACTAAATTAAAATAAAATAAAATACAACTCCACTTTATAAAATCTACCCTTTTCCCAGGTTTAGAGCAGCCTCATTTCTTCCATTTTTGACAAATAGAAAGGCAAGGCATTTGTGATATTTATGAGACTCCCATTTTCACAAAAGATGAACAAGGTCTTTTCTCACACTCCTAGATTTAGACACATAGCCCTTTTTTTGACTGGAACTGAATCCAAAACGAAACACTGTCTAAATATGGGCTCAACAGAGTCTGACAACATTTTTCTTAGTTATTACCATGAATGTTTCTATCTTGCCTCTTGAAAATAAATCTCTAAAATAATAAGTTTAACTTGTAAGAAAAATAGAAATCTGGAAGCTAATAATTTTTTCACACTATGGACATCAAACTACTACTTCTCTTTTATGAGACCTAAAACCCTGCTACAAAGTGGCAAGGTTCTGACAGGCTACTTATATATTATTATGTAAGTTAAAGCAATGAGATTTAGGTCTTCCAATGACAAGAGTGACAATATTGCCTTCTACCTTTCATGAAAATACCTCAAAAGATACACTTGTCCTTTAGCATTTTCCACTTAATTTTTTTAAATGAAATTGAAATCACAGAACCACAAAATCACATAAAGGTTGTGGGTTGAAAGAGACCTTTAGAGGTCCTGTAGTTCCACCTACTCTTGCAATAAGCAGGCATATCTTCAGCTAGGTCAGGTTCCTCAGAGTCCCATCCAAACTGAGAGTGAATATTTCCAGGGATGGGGCATCCACTGCCTCTCTCTCCAGCGTCTCACCTCCCTCACTGTAAAAAAATTGTATTCCTTTTATCTACTCTGAATTTTCTGTTTTTCAGTTTAAAGCTGTGCCCCCTTGTCCTGTCACTACGTGTCCTTGTAAAAAGTCCCTCCCCAGTTCTCTTACAGGTCCCTGGTGTATACTAGAAGGTGTTACATGCTCTCTCTGGCACATGATTTTATTTCCTTTTTGGAACATAAAAAAGGAAATTATGTTCCTTTTTATTTCCAGGCTGAACAGCCCCAACTGTCTCAGCCAGTCCTCATAGAAGATTTGTTTCACCCTCTGATCATCTTTGTGGTTCTCCTCTGGACATACTCCAGTAGGTCTTCCTTACACTCAGGACCCCAGAGCTTGAGGCAGCACTCCAGGTGGAGGTGGCAGCAGAGTGGAGCAGAGGCAGAATCACCTCCCTCGACCTGCTGCCCATTCTGTTTATGTTAGAAAATAATTTCCTATGTGATATGGTTCTGAAAAAACCTGTAGGAGCTGAAGAGGGAGTAACCAATGTGGAAGTGCCTAAGGGTAGAGGGCAAGTCTACATGCAGAAATGCATAGGGGCAAACTTGCATGCTGCATCATAATTCAGTTCAGTCTCACATAAGATTATATGAGCTTTAAGTGAACATCACACTGACTTCATGTGTTGGCTTTCAGTATTGGAATGACCATAGTGCGGAAAGTATTCAAGACCTCTGCAGTTGTTGTCTGCTTTAGACTGACACAGTATGGATTAATAGAGGGCATAGCACTATGGTAGGTACTGAGAAACACCAATTTCCTCACTTATTTCAGTAAGGTCTTAATTCAGCTGCCCCCTGATAATAATCAAGGATTAACATTTCCAGCTGTTGTAACCTAGAGGGCATGGCACTGATCTGCACGGTGGGTGAAGTCTTTTTTTGCTGCCAAGAAAGGAATGTTTTGGAAAGGTGCCCATCTATTGTTCCCCTTACAGGAGACAAGCATGGAAAGTGTAGGGCCCAGGGACAGAGATTCAGGGTCTTCAGTGTATGGTTACTGATGTCTTATTTATGATGTCTGTAAGAATTCAAATTTCCATGGTAAGAGTGAAAAATAGTAGTTCTTATATTTCCCAAAATTTTAATGCAAAATTTGAAAGGCAAAGAAATTCCAGAAAAAGAGCTATTGAATCTTAAAGAAGCTGAAAGTAATGATAACTAGTATTTTCCAACTATCTACCATGCTTGTCAGGCACATTATTCTATCTGAAGTGTAGATTACTGCATTAAAATAATAGCTTTTCTAATTCTAACGATACATGTAGACTACATTAAATATTTGGCAGAAATCCAGATGAATCTCATGTGGATATACTATGACCAATCATGAAATTGCATTTCCCACCAGAAAAGTCAATCCATGCTGCAAGTCATTTATTTACTGGTGGATAGATTTTATTTTTTTTTTTTTTTTTTTTTTTTTTTTTTTTTTTTTTTTTTTTTGGTTCCATCCTGAGATATAGGAAATTACTGAAAACAAAACCTCCATACCTCTGTTTGGCAAGTGTTCAAATCAAAGTTAGATCTGAAAGCACAGCAGATGCAATTCCACTAAAATTCACCCTGTTACAAGGCTCTAAATCAGCAGGTATAGTGGCTGGCTAACAAGTTAGGGAGGTACAGGTCAGTAAATTTACAGCTCAGGGTGAAATAGAAAGTATTCTGTAATAGTCTTTGAAAAATTACAGAATGTGATGCATAATTAAAAGCAGAAAATACACATGGATAGATCTTCACCAGATGTAAACAAGAATTTTCCAGAGGACCTGTGCTGCATTCCCAAGGTTTCTGGCTTTCATTTTATTTTCAAGTAGAGCTGTCAGCTGAATCCCTCCACAAACATTCTCAAGTACCTGAAAAACTATCTGATTTTGTGATGGCCATCTTCATGAAAATTGCTTTTCCTTCAAAATTTAGAAAAACTTGATGCTGGGTACGGCACAGATTATGGCTGTAGTGTCACAGAGTGCCAGTATGCCATTATTGTTTAATAAAGAAGGGTGTATGGATACTTAACGTAAATCATCTTGTGAATGCAAGGAATAGTGTGGTGATAAAGGTTGCTGATGGCAAAGTTATTCAGTATAATCAGATCTACAGCGAGCTGTGAAGAGCTGCAGAAAGCTTTCACATTACTGGAGAGACAGGGTGATAAAATTGCAAATGAAATTCAATGTTGATAAAAGCGAAGTGCTGAGGAAAAAATAAACCTAACTCTACATTTTCTAGTGGTACTCTACCTCTACTCCACTGATATCCGCCGTCATTTTTTTAGATGATTATCTAATTGATACATATTTAACTAAATTCTGAGCAATTGGTCTCTGCTTGTCTTTACCTTTTAAAGCTGAGGTTTTTCTTTCAGATCTAAATGTCCAAAGAGCCCACAAGCTTGGGGATTTTTTCAAACTATGCCAGTTTTCTAATGAATGATATTAGTTCTGCTTACAGATCTCATCCCACTTAACAGCATATGCATAATGATCTCTTCTCATTGTATCCCTTGAAGACATCCTTGTTTAGTCTAGACCCAATCAAGAGACACTAATGAAATTCGTATATTAATAGTATGTACATGTTTGCATAAAACATGGCTGTGAATATGCATATTTTTGTAAAATGTCAGGTCTGATGTACTGGAAATATTCACACATAGATTTATGAAGTGGGTTCCCAGCTGAAAAGACCATTTTACTCTCCATGAGTTAAGAATGTAGTTGTTCTGCTGAGAGGAAGAGATATTCTAGAGAGCCAGGGCAGGTTAATAGTGCAACAAAACACAGGACAAACTGTCTGTTGAATAAACCACAGCTAGTGGATGCTTCCACAAGACACAAACTTACAATATATTGTTTCAGTGTCCTAAGAATAAGAATACACAAGTGCAATAATAAGTGCAAGTAATAAGAATCCCATACCAGCTGCACAAGCCACTAAAAGGGCTGGTAATAAAGAAAGTATCTGTGAAAAAAATCTAGTGTGTGCCAAAAATGGTCTCCAGCCTCTAGTGATAATAGTGGGAAATATAATCACACCAAAATAGTCCAGGAGAAGGTTATGACAGTTCTAAATATTATTTTATTACATTCATGAAAGTGATGTTGAAGTCATCGTGAATAGTTCTTTGAAAGTGCCAGTTCAGTGCTCAGCTGCAATCAGAAAGGCAGAGAATATGATGAACTATTGTAAAAGGAGCAAAGGTCAGGACAGAAAGCATTGTCAAGCCACTGTATAAATATCTGAGGTTCCCAAAGCTTGAAAACTACCCATAATTCTGCTCATGTCATCTTTGACGGCACTACTTAGGTGCATGGAAGGTTGTCCAGCATGATGAGGTCTATGGAACAGCTACATTTAAAGAGACATGAGGACTTACTGCAGAAATATTTGAGGGAGATAAGGGTGCTCCATAGACAAATCCATGGAGGACAGATTAAACACGGAAGTCTGGATGAAGCCCCCAGCGTGAGAGATCCCTAAACCACTAACTGCTGGACACAATCACCTGGATTCTCTTTTCTCCCAAGCAGATGCTGCAAATGAGCTCTGGAAATGAGCTCCAAGGCCCAAACTGTACTCTGACATGCAACTGCACATCGGGCTCAACATGCTGCAGCTGAGTTTTTCCCATGCCGGTACATTCAGAGGCAGAGGAGAGCAGCAAGTCTGCTCTCAGTTACTTAAATTTGGAAAATTTGAACTTAGAGTGCTAGAGAGTGTTTCTGGGCCTATTCTCAGGGTACTCCAAGAAAGAGAGGTCTAAGCCACAGAGCTGTTTGTCCAAGACTGTGTGCCTTTCGTGGAGCACTCTGGTTAGGCAAGGCATCGCTGTGGGTGGGTTTAGGACAAGTTTTTGCTCTTCCTGGGTTTTCCAACTAGAAAAGACTTTCTCATGTCCTTTGGACAAAGTTTTGGTGCCTTGGTGGGAGATCTTACCACATTACTGAAGATTAATTGCCGCACGAATGAATGAAAACAAGGAGATAAGTCCCAGAAACAGACCTATCCAGCTGCCAAAACCACTGCCATGGAGTGGCCCAAGAATGAAGGGCACTTCTATTATTCCTAGGAAACCAGTCTTGTTAGCTAACCAGAGGAAACACTGCTTAGCAGTCTATTTGAAGTATTGCATGTTCCTGAGAATAAACTATGTTTCTTCTTCACAATACCTCCAACAACGTGCTAGTATTTTCTACAGTCACTATTAAGGTATGCTCTTTGCTCTTCCCAAAAGACTGTGGTGGTGGGGAGAATTGATTGATTTATATTAATTTATATATAGATTGAATAATTTATATCTGCACTTCCTATTGCTGTGTGGTCTAAAATAGTCCTATTATACCTCATTACAGATAGGTCCTGGTGCAGAGGAATAATAGATTATCACCTGACCGAAAAAAAAAAAGGAAGAAGTTAAGTAAGTTAAGTACACATTGTCTCAGAAATATTGGCACTGAATTTTATGGTTGAGTGATACAGATGAGCCACATGTAAGAGTAATAATTTTCACAAACATCCGAGCTCTCTGATTTACACTGTCTTGATGCAGGTGTATGAAATTAAACACACACACACACACACAAAAAAAAAAAAAAAAAAAAAAAAAAAAAAAAAAAAAAAAAAACACCCACAGCAATAAAGCCTCTAAATGCTGGAAGTCTATTGGTTGAACAACATAAAGAGTTTATTCATAAAATTCCTGGCACTCAGAAAACAATCAAACTGTAGTCGAAAACAGTCAAACGATAGTCTGTAAAAATTCTTTACATTTTACACATTGCTTGTTACATTTTTCCCAGGATATTTGTGTTTTCCTCTTTGCTCTCTTGGGGGAAGGGAAGGTGACCCACTCAATTTTTATTATATAGGTATGGTAGAAGCATGGATACAGGATTAATGCTCCCACTCACATTGCTGCTGCAATCTGACCTAAACAAGATTCAGATTGTGAATCCAAGCAAAGACTTAGTTTTGCTTTGTCTGCACAAGAATATTGAGACTATAACGTATTTAACTTTCCTAAATTTACTACTCTTTTTTCTTTCTCTTCTAAGATAGTATCACAATGAACTAAAGCCCAGTCCTTTGAATTAGAAAACATAACAGTTTAAAGAGTATAAATTGCTTAGTCTATGCTAAAGTATTTGGAAAGGTCACATTTGCTTGTGCTTAGTCTCTCACACACACATGCACATATCTTCAAGGACTCAAGAGGAAAATAAAATATTTCTAATTGTATTACCAGACAGCAGGAACAATCTTATGTCTTTCAGACAGAGGTAAACGCCATGGCAGGACTGTGACTGAACGCGAGACAGCAGCCCTTTGTTAGGTCTACACAGACTTGCCTTCAAGCAAGACTGAAGCCTGCCTTGGCATGTAACCAGCCACATCAGGTTTACATCCAGTTTTGCTCTTTTCCTGTTAGGCTGGTCAACTGGTGGGCAATCCCTGCCATTGGCAGGGACAGCTCGGGGTGAGTGGGATGTGAGTCACCAGAGCAGCCTGCCACAGGTCCTGCTGGTCTGGCACCAACAGCATAACTCAAGAAGTGAACAAGTGGCCTCTGTGCCAGCCTGCCCTGCACCCTCTGGCTGCCCTGCACCCCATCAGAGGGGATGGACACATTGCAGCTCTGGACTGGGAGCTGTGCACTGCCCATGTGAAGTAAATGGCGTGTGTTTCACACAAGCTGCTCCAGCTGAGTCCTCTGGGAATGCAACAGCTCAAGAGTGGATGGCTTACCAACGTTTTCATATTGACACAGACCTTGTGAAAATTCTTACAGAGCTCCATGTGAACTAAACCATCCTGTCCTCTGCCCATGACTCTTCCAAAGCCAGATTCCCTTCAGATTTTGAAATAGCTTATTCTTTTGCATCTCCACCTTCATAGTTTTAGCCGGAAGAACACAATAATCTCCTACTCAAGATTAAAATTGCTGACCTTATGATTGTGTAGTACAACTGCCCCTCCCCAAACATGCTTCAAGACACATTGTGAGTTTTGAAAACTTTTATTCAAATGTTCGTAGAGGAATAATGTTTAGAAAGAAAAACTCTCCAAAACAAATTGCTTTGGGGGAAGCTAAATAAAATACCCATGGAGGTTCATGAGAAGAAGTATTATGGAGTTCAACAGGCTCTGAGACACAGAGTACAGGCCACTGGTACATGAATGAATAAAGAAAGAGGTGATGAAATCCATCAGTCTAGAGTAGGCTGAGGTTTTCTTTCAGATGTGTCAGCCAGCTGGAATACCAGGGAAGAGCCCTTAGGTTCTGCTCATACCCTGTGTTTCTGGAGACACCACCCTCAGCTGTTGTTAAATATACAGTCCCATGGAAAAAGGTTTTAACAGCAAGAACCTGATTAAGAGTCAAATTGTGACATTTAGCTTCAGGCTTAAAATTGTGACTGTGGCCTTCTCTGAACTGCTCCAGACAGACCATGCCTGAGCTGGTGAAGTCCCTTCCCCACAGCTTCAAACTGTTTAGTGTCGATGAACTGGTAAGTTCCTACCATTTGGCTGTGCCTTTTCCTATCCAGAATTCCAAATAAAGCAGAAGCAAATACATTTTTTGGTTTTTTTCTTGGGTTTTCTTGGTCATTATTACCTGAAGCAAGGATGTGAAAAATAAGCAGCTTATTGATCATTTCTTTCCTGACACAGAGGTCTTTCCTCAGGTGTGTGCTGTGATGCTTCTACTGCTGTGTTAAACGGGACAATAAACAAGAGAAAGGGATTTGTCATTATCCAATTCCTTCGTCTTGAACTAAAACCACAGGAGCTGACAGGAGAAATCTTTAAAGCTGTCATTAAGAGAATGATGATAGCTATTAAATCTGATGATTGTCCAGTCACACAAACCACTCCTGGAGACTGTACCTGCAAATGACTGAGCCTTGGAGAGAAAGCAGCAGAGGGAGATGAGCAATCTGGGGACAGACGATCATCTTTTAATTAGACTAATTAGAAAACTTCTAAAAAGGAGAGAGAAGTTGTCAGACTGCTCTTTTTACAGAGCAGGTGGGAAGATATGGAAAAAAAATACCAGATTGGATCAAAAAATGAAAAAAACAGACTTCCAGAAAATAACATTTGTGCTAGAGAGAGAATGTTTATTTCCTAACAGACTTAATCACAAGGAATAAAAGACTGTTGGAAAACTAAGGGTAGAGTAAAGACTAAGGCTTTAACATTTTTCTTCAAAGTTATGTACAGGATCCTTGATAAAGTCTACAGTCTGTTTCAGCTGTAAGGTTGTAAACTTGGAACTGGAATATTCATCATAAAAGAGCTTTGAGAAAGAGTGCTCTGAAGTTGAGAATTTTGTGAGGTGTGTTAGATCAGTTTCTGAGAGCCACAAGTAGTTTATTAAAAGGCCTAAAAGAACCCTGGAAGCAAACAAAAGCAGCTAAGGAAGCTCAAAACAAAAGAAAAGCCAGAGAAATGGAGGCAGCAGCCTACTCAAATTGAATAATGGTTTGAAGGTGGATGGGTTCCATGTGGTGGAGACCTCAACTCAGTACTTTCCAGCTGGAGATTTCAATCTTTTGGTTCCAAATGAAATATTTGTTATTCTGTTCCTGTGCCTGACTTGCTGTTGTTGTAGATATAGAGATATTGCTTGATCTCTTCAGTTAGCATAAAAAAGCAAATGAACTTTCCTATTAAGAGCAATAAAGCCATTTGCTTTATTTGACAGTGTTTGTGAACCCAATCCAGCAGCACTTGGGGAGGACCATGAAAGTCTCTCCTGTCACGAATGGACAATGGTTTGGGGCTGCTAAAGGTGAGTATTCCTGCTTACCTGGCTGTTATGAGAAATAAGCACCATCCTTTTATGGGAAGGAAGTACAATTACACCATACAAAGAAACCATGCCCCTCAGGCTTTCAGCATTCTTCCCAATGAACGAAGCCTTATAATTACCACCTCTACCTGTGAGAGCTTGCTAATATTGCACGGGTAAGACTCAGAACTTAATATCTCTCTTTCAAAAAAGCAATAACAACAAACAAACCCCTGTCTGATGTTATTATCTTACATGCAAATATTTTTATCTCCTTTGCCATAATTTTTTCTTGGTTTGCTCTGCTGGTAACATAAACATGTAGCTGATCTAACACAAATAGCTCAGCTATCCCTATAGACATGTCTCATCACAGCTTCTTAAGTAAAAGGATCAGAAGGGGGTGAAAACCAAAGGATTTGCTCCTTCAGAGGAGGATTGCTGCACCTGGAAAGACTGAATGGAGGACTGAGAAATTTTCCTAGTGCTCAACCATGAGGCCCTTCTGCCTAGTTGCTTTGGGGTCACAATATTTTCCCTCACTGTCTGAAACAGTAGCAATTCTAAGCTCCTTTCAAAAGAGCTGTTCTTGTGAATAAAGCATAATTTCCTCAAACAGGCAAGGTATAGACAAAGGTGTATTACTGTATATTTATTAAAAGCATATGGATGTTATGATTCTGGTATTCCCTTTATGGGTTCAAGAGTATTGTACAACTGTGACCTTTGCTCATTCTGTTCTGTCCTACATTCATCCAAGGGGATTAACACAACTGTGCAGCATTTGGCATTTAGTTCCTGCAGGACTAGCTCATTAAACAACACAAATTTATCAGAGGAGAGAATCAACAACTGTTCTTTTATGTTTTTATGTAGCAACTATAAATTTTTTTTTGGCATCTCTGGGTTGTAGTGAGAAAACACTAAGAGTATCATTTGAACAGTATAGAGGATGACATCTAGATTCAAATGATCACAAAAGCAGACTGAAAAATACTTGCTGATAGAGAAGGACTTTCTGTACTCTGGGGCAGGAATTTTTTGAAAAATTAATGTGCAGCAATGAATGCCATAGGCAAAATTGAGTAATACATTAAACATTAAATTACTAGAAACCCTTGTTGCCACTTTTTCACCTAACAGTGCTTGACTTCATAACCTTTAGTTTTTCAGAATTTCTTTCTCTTTCTCCACTTCTGAACTAGAAAGCCCATTTGTTCTGGAAAAAGGAATTTCAAAAACATTAGAAATTGTCAAGTTCTTTATCGGAAGAATATTTTTTCATACTGTGGGACTTGAATCAAATGCAAGTTGTTTTTCACTGAGCTTCTCACACTGCTGTTTGAAATATAAAAATGTCAGAAAATAGATTGTATCTTCCTCCTAGATAAGTGTTCTGTCATAAATTATTTTCC
This sequence comes from Sylvia atricapilla, assembly GCF_009819655.1. Classification (NCBI taxonomy): domain Eukaryota; kingdom Metazoa; phylum Chordata; class Aves; order Passeriformes; family Sylviidae; genus Sylvia; species Sylvia atricapilla. The sequence goes on from NC_089144.1 coordinate 43,370,873, forward strand.
TCTCTTGCATAGGTTTTATTCTCTTTACAAGGTTACTAATACAAACTCAATTTTCTACTTCAGCATTAGTCTTTCAAAATATTAGATGAACCACAGAGCCAACAGCCAATCATATACTGTCTTGTGAAATACCTTCATAGATAGTGTGAGTTTATAAAAAATCTGTGAAAATTATGAAAAGTAAGAGGCTTCCATACCTGATGTCCTTTTCTTTCTGTTGCTGGCAATGTATTTAGGAAATATAAATGTCATGAGCAATGATTTAGGAGAGTTTGTTTGCTTTAGGAGAGAATGTAGGATTGTTTATTCTCCTTCTCCAACAAATTCTTTTAGCAAGTTGGTAGCCTAAAACGATTTTTTACAATTATATTAGTTTTTTTATTTTTTGTATTATTTGTTACGTTAATTAAAATATTTAAATGTTCCTAAGTAGTCCTTTCCAGAGTCGATACGTCTTTGGCTCGTGTAGTTCATGTTTTGGCAGTGATACTTCATGAAACTTACTTCTCTCTTACTGCTTGAGAATTAGTGTGGAGAAAACAAGGCAGATTTTGCCATCTCTCCTTGGTGTGCTCAGCTCAGGCAATCCCAGGGAAGTGTGCTTCCCCCACAACACTCCTGAGGGAAGGTCAGACACCTAAAGGTCCTGTCCATTTGTTACATGCCAAATACCTTTCTCAGCTTCCAGGAATTTCCCCTTGCCAAGCACATGAAGTGATGAGCTGAGAGGCGAGGGAGCTACTTGTTAGCCTGTGTTAGGAAGGGCAATAGAAACACCACAGTTCGTTTTCTTGCTCATTTACTTGCAAGTTTTGATACTACTTTTGTCTAAATTGTATTTCATTGTTTGATCTTTCTCCCCTTACGAGAAAGCTTGTTATACAAAATCCAAAGCTGTTTGCCAGTAAAAACATCAGAAAATCCCTTCCAAGTGTGCAAAAACAGTGGAGGAGGCAAAGCTGGAGGCAGACAAAGCAGAGCATTAAAACTTGTTGCTGTAATTGATAATTCCATTGCCGTCACACTGTTAGCAGTGGGGCAACACCATTGCCCTTTCCATGGAACCAGTCTGGATTTTACTGGCCTCCAAAACCACCAGGACAAAAGATTTTAGAGACAACAAAGCAGAATAAAACACATCCTATGACTTGCTGAGGTGAAATCCGCAGCACTGTGCCCCATCCATGATGCTGGTGGGTGGAGCAAGCCAAGAGGGCTGACACCAGTGCCCCAGCAGTGGGATGGGGGGCGAGGAGGGGCACTGCTGCCAAGGGCATGCTGAGCAGCAGCACATTGCCAGGGAGCATCCCTGTGTCCTGATTCCTCAGCCTCCCCAGCAAGGTGGGTACTGACACCCCCTTCAAATGGGCAAAACCACAGCAAGCCCCGTCATGTCGTCTCCCTGCTCACTGCAGCATTTAGAGTGCCTCACTCCTGACTGAGCCTGGGCACAGCTCTAGGCTGAGCAGATTTATAATGAGGCACAAGCAAGCAGATGACCCCTGCTTCTAGAGTTTTGAAAGGAAATTTGCAAGGAAATTCAGTTTTGGAAGGAAATACAGGGTTTAAAGGAAGGAGGGGTTTTTCCTAACCCCACCCTAAAAGGCAAGGTGTTACATCCTTTTTACAAAAACAGGTATTATTAGATACTGTCAAACACCCTTGAAAGACTCTGGTGATTTGCCCCAGTGCAAAGGATGTGCTGAAGACTGCAATAAGAAAACTTTGCAGTTTAAGCATTTTCATACTTGGGACTTAAACTTCTATTTAGGTTTTTATTTGCTACAACCCCAAAGATCCTACAATGTCATGCCTGAATAAATGAGACTTGAGAGGTGAATATAGTTTTATGTGGAACAAGAGCTGTTATGAATTGGAAGACAGATGCTAAAAACTGAGTCAGATAAAGGTACCTACTTTGCACTTGCAAGATGGCACAACGCCTTCTGCTGTGTTGCAATCTTTTAATCTCTGTCAGCACATCTTGTACTACAAAATAAGTGTGGATCATGCATATGGATATATGGGAAATATTTATTTTAAGTAGACTACAAACTGCCATACATATGTGTAAAATATAATTTTAAAGTGCACTGTAAAAGAACTAGTTAAGGATTACAGAAGCTTAGCAGTATTGAACCATGATATGCTAAAAATATCTTGCTATCCTACTGTAGATAACTTCCTGAATTAATTGTGCAGACACCAAAACATAACCTAAATATGATAGTGTCACTCTTTCTTTTCTTTTTTCTTCTCTGAACCGGTTCCTGTACATTTAATTCAGATGTAGAATTTATCCATCTGTAGATCACAGACATATTCATCTTGAGCATCAGATTTCAAATTCATGACAATATCTATCCAAGAGCAAGTTAAACAAAGAGAAAATCTGGATAGGGCATGTATTCTGTGTAGCTAACCTCAGGGGCAGAGGGGGGAGGGAAAGCTGCAGGGAAGTCTCCTCATTTGTGGCTTTGCTGCATGTGCCCTCTCTCGAAGGGCTGTCTCTGGGGCTGGGAACACACCCACAGGCAGGATGCTGTGCTCAGGGGTGTCTCATGAGCGCTGCTGAGAGCTCAGCCCCTTGTGGCACAGAGGCATGCAAGGGTCACGGGCTTGCACAGGTCACTCCATGGTAGCAGGACTCAGAAGAGAAACCTGAGCTGTTACATGTGCCGAGGGATGGGACAAGAAGGTGCTTCATTTATCTACAAGAACCCTGTGTAACTTTCCCAAGTGCAAAATTAGCTTATAAGTGATACTTTTTCTGCAGTTACTGCTGGCCCTGCCAGACCTTTGCTACGAAATCATTTGTCAAAGCCTAAAATAGCACCAACTGTAAAGCTGATGAGATGTTAGGACATGCACGTTTCACACATCAACAGTTTCTATTTATGAGTGACTGTGTATTTTGCACTGCTTCACTTCTTAGATGTTGGGGGCAAGGGGGCTGCAAGAAGCACAATGCTTCCCAGGGGTCAAAGAAACATATCCATAAGATGTCACTGTTCCCGCCCACCCATAGCAGAAGATAAATGGAGATTAGTTACAGTCTAACCCTGGGAAATGCCAGAACTAATTTTTCTGGGAATCCTTTATTCAAAGTGTGATCCTTCTTGCCTAACTTGCAGTGTCTTTGTCACCATCCACACACCCTTTTTGGTCTCTGGCAAGGAATATGCATTTCCACAGTATAGTGAATTTTCTCCTCACAGACTCATTTAAAACAGGTCAGATAAATTGCCTTTCAGAAGTGCTTGATTCCAATGACTGTAAGAGGAGTCTAGACAATTAGGTCAGAGACAGAGGTCTGTGCTGTAAACTTCTAAATGAGGAGGAAGTAATCTTATCCTTGTATTCATAGGCCAGTTGCCACGCTGGACAGACCTTCCCTTCTATCACCTTTTTCTCTCAGACAAATTCATGGGTGACTGTGCTGGATTATAAACAAAGGTTAAAGTGAGATTCCCAGACGCACTTTTGATTCCACAACCTTAAATTCTTCTGAATTCTCACTTTAGCCACATGTAGCCTTTTCTGAATGTGGCCCTTGCAATCTCTGCAAACTGCACACCACTTTACAAATAAGACCAGTGGTGGTTTACACTGGTGCATTATGGCCTTTATTACAGTAAGATATCCATGCAGTAAACTATATCCCTTTGGGACCAAATGTGGCAAAAAATGTTACTTATATGGATGGACTTCTCTGAGCTGTATGGTAGCACTTAATCAAGCTTTCCTGGATTTGATCAAAATAGTTGCAAGAAAGAGTTGTCCTGCAAGACCAACTGTGTATACATTTGGGGAAAAAAAAAATCTATATGCAAATGTTGAGGGGGGTCAGGGTATATCATTTTTAGTCCAGACCACATTTGAGTTTTTCAGCATGTTTTCTGTGTGACCTTTCAGCATGCCCATGTACTGCTTTTGGGTCTTCCACTATGCCTGAAATGCAGATAATTACACAGTTGTGTGTGGGTTTGCAAGCATGGCCAGATCTGATGCCCACCTTATCTCTTTAGTTAAGGAGAGCTGTGAGAAACAGCCAGAGTGGCAGCATTACTCTGGATAAACTAAATTTTCACATTTGTATCTCTCCTACAACAATGCTGGTGTAGTTCTGGTGCCTGGGATTGAGAACTGTGATATTGCTACTGGGGCACAAGAGTGCCCAGCTGAAAGTTAGGCTGCAGCCTTGGGTGTGTTGCTCGGTGGGAATGCTGTTGGGGAGCATCCAGGCCACTCACAAGCCTCTATAGCCACTTCTGCTGTGCCAGCACAGCTGTCCACACAGATGTGCTGTGAACTTGGGATCAGGGGAGAAAAAGGCTTTACCAGTGGCCAGGCAAACACTGCCCTGGCACAATGGAGATAAGGGGGTGTCCAGAGGGAGGAGGAACAGCTGAAAATAGGAGAGTGAGGATTTCTTAAGAAGCCATGTCTGGCCTTAGTCTGACCTTACAGAAGAGATTTAGGGCTTAGCACTGCTTACAGTCAATGTAAAAGGAAGCCTTAAAACTTGGTCCTACACAAACCCTATTAAATTTAGCAAACTTAGTCCATTTTGGATCTTATTCTCCAAATGGGTGAACCTTCTTCTTTTCAGTAACTTGAGATATTGTCTTACTGATGTCAAATAGACAACAATGCAGTGTGTGAAAGAAAGGTATTCATGTCCCAGCTGTTCCCTTTTCTATAGTTATTCCTTTTTCTCTTTGGTTGTCATCAGATACTGTTGGTGTGAAATTAAAGAGAGGGTTGTAAACAGCTGCTGATCCATGCAATATGCTGTTGGATTTATTTCAGACTGTGCTCCAACTATATTTTTTTCTACCTCCCCCTTTTCTCTTCCCCACCAAAAAATAAAAAAACAAAACAAAACAATGCAAACCATGTTTTGCAGGAAAAGAAAAAATAAATCCCAAAAAGATCAAGTATATTCTCAGGGTCTGATCCAACACAATACTAAAACCCTTTTAAAGTCAACTGCATCCCAAACAGCCTGTTGCTCTCGGTAATCTAGACCTTGAAATGGAAATTCTAGCAGAGCTGTGACTATTACTAATGCACTTAATACATTAGGAGCTCGATTGTGAATGCCTTGAGCACTTAGTCCCCCCTGCTAAAGTGATCAGAGCTGTGGCGGTGTAGCATAGCAGGGGCAGTCCCATAGTCTTTGTGACCTTTTGTGAGCATTTGAAACAGATTGCATTTAATGATTTTAAAATGTCAAGGCCCATTTCAGGCAAAAAGAAGGAAATCAAATAGAGTTTCTGGACAGTGTAATCTTTTGAAACAAGTCTATGGACATCCTCAGACATAAGACACTGGGCTGAAATATAATGGAGGCTGAACACATTACATTTCAAAATCAGGTCTCAAAACCAGCGATTTCAAAATCCAGGCCTGCAGAATAATAATGTTACCATACATGCCTGCCATAATTTGCTTTAGATCATTCTGAATTACCTCAGCACAGCCAAGTAATTCATCAGTGCATAAAGCGTGCAGAGACTGGATTTGTGAATTATGCATGAAGGATTATTTTGCTCTGATGTTCTTCTGTGCAGTGTACACTAGAAAGCTGCACTCATGGCCCACGGTGACTGGGTGTTGGTTTGTGGAATATATGGTATCTTGTGTTATTTGAAAGCACAGGCAACTGTGATATGACGGTAGTAAGAGAACTGCATCAACACTATAAATAAATGATGTCTTTAAAATATGAATCATGCCATAAATAAATGATCTCTGCTTCCTCACATTCTGCCTCTCTGGAAAGCTAGTTAACTGAATGTGTTATTCACTATCCACATACAACATGACCAAACAAGGTTGTTTACTCCACAGGCAGATTCACCAAAAGTACAAACCTGTCATGTAACCAGGAATAAAATAAGGGTTGGTGACATAATTTGTCTGTCTGGTTCTGGCATGTCTCAGGTTTGAAGGAAGGTCTCTTATGATTTCAAATAAAGATGCAGAATTGCATCTTTTGAAGAAGGCATCCAAGTTAATCATCATGATTAAAAACAATAATGAGAAGTAATTTCTGAAGCATTATATAGTAATCACAATAATAATAGCATGTTGAGATGAAGCTAAATCTGCAGGCATATATTGATTGATGTGACTATTAACATTTCACAAGTACTAGCAATGAAAGCAATAAAAAAAAAAACAGGAAATATAAAATTAATACACTATTTTTAACAAGTTAGCTTGACCATTGCAATTGTAGAGCTGATGAAAGACTATAACTCCTATATAAAATGCCTTGAAAAGTTTACTGATATTTTTATGTTAGGAATGCTTTAGGAAATTTTATCTTTCTAGAATTTTAAAACTATATGAAGGTGTTAGTTGATTTAGGAGATTTTTGGCTTTTTGTTGCTTTGACTTACATTTTTCCTTTTCTCAGTTCCACCTTGGAAAGCAAGATGATTCACACAGAGAAGGAAAATACTATAGATTTTTCTATATTTGATCAATAACTGCATTTAGAAATGCAAGATTAAAAACTTAATTTTTCACAAAAGCCTCAGCACATTTTATATAATTCTGAACTTTTGGTTATATCTTGTAAGAAAAATTCTGTTTGCTTTCCTTGTAGTATTTCAGATCACTCATCCTAGGAATTAGTAATGCCAATTTTGAGGGTAAAACATCTGTGTGAATTTTAAGGAGTGGAAAACGATTCCATTTTAGCAGTAAACAAGTTGAGGTTTTAACTATTCATCAGCTACTTCCATTCACTTATTCAATTTAAAAGAAGTGACCTATTCTTTATTAGAAAAAAATATATTGATATCTATTTCTTTAATCTGCTGTGTAGTTTACTCCCAAAATTTTAGTCCCAGATATTTACTGGGGAAAAAAAAACCACAAACTATAAATTTATATGGCACTGGGATCACTGCCAAAGGTAAATTTAATTTGTGAGGGAATACATGAGAGGTATCAGGAAAGAACATGAACAGAAACCAGCAGCACTCCCCAGGATGCCACCCCCGAACTTGCAAGGTGCAGGAAAAAATATCCATGGGATGTGTAGCAGTCCACGATGACAGCTGCCAGAAGTGGCCCATTGCTCATGTGGTACCCTGTGCTTGCAACACAGCCATTTCCTGAGAGCTCTGCTAAGGCCACTCACTGCAGGAATCATTGCTGGATGGTCATCCTGCCCAAGAATGTCACTCCAGACCAAGACAAACGTTTCAGCATTATGGTGGTGAGGCAGATGGTCCCACACTGCTGTCACTTTCAACAGGCAGGAAAGATATTGCAGTGAGAAAAGGGGACACAGAGCTCATCTCCTACCAACATCCACATCAACAATTTCTGGCTGTGGTGGTGACTTCCTGAAAGGAGACCAGAGATAGTGTGGATTGCACTATTTTCACCATCATCCCCAATATAACTGCCAAACTGTTTAACAAATGCCAGACTCTTGCCTGGTTTTGGTTGTTTGAGGCAAATTAAGTCCAATCACTTAATAATTAAGCCTTTTCTGGGTTACAGGCTGTGGGGTGGGATTTGTTCCAGCCCTGTTTAGCTATGTGGAGGCTGTGAGGGTGCTGTGAGCTAAGTCCTGGCTTCCACTCTGTGCTCAGTGAACAGACATGGGCAGAAGCAGATATGAACCCTCCTACGTGTATTAAACATCTGTGATCAGCCAGAGGCACCTTCTCAATTTAGACCTAATGTCTAATGTTTGCATTCCTATGGATAAGCTGGCTAAATTTCCATCCTTAAAAACCAGGCTGGATTTTGAAAACAAACAATCAAACAAAACCCAGTATTAAAGGAAAACTTTCCTGCTGATTGTGAGCCCTTGGAAATATTTGTGTAAATATCTGTGAATATCTGTGATGTGAATGTTAATAACTACTTTTAAAAGTAGATATGACAGAAATATTTTTGAGTCCCATATTGTTCAGCTAGACTCTGAAATGGTGATGGTTGTTCTACTGCAGAGCTGACATTAGCCCATGACTACCCCCGTGCAGAGAAGTCAGTCTCCTCTTCCCCCCCCAGCCAAGGATAGAGCTATCTTTTGGCTTTGTACACGGAGGAGGCTCCTGCTTCTGGTGCTGAAAAAGAGCTCTGACGTGTGACAGCGAGATGAAATTCTGCTCCAATTCCCCCATGCTCTAGTTAGGCCGATGAAAGCAGCCTATAGTTGCTCTTCCTAAAAAGATTATGTGAGCAGCTTTATATTGTATTCCTCTCTGATCTCAATCTTCATAATATTTCTATTGTCCACCACTGGACTGCAAAAGTCCCCAGCACTCATGACCCTCAGGCCCTGTATAATTTAAATTCAGAGGTGGTAATGGTCTTGGGAAAAATCAATAGATTTTAATAGGTATTTCCTGAGGTTTATTAAGTATGAAACAGAACTGAGACATCCACTTACTGTTTATATCTGCCATCAATATTGCTCTCTTTTCTATGTTTTTTTTTCATTGAACCAAAGCAGATGTGAGTTAGTCGTTGGCAGACTTCTTAAAACAGCGCTTGGCACTTCTTTTGTGGCTTGCATAGGAAGGCTGCAACAAACACTTCACATTGTGTCACCCATCCGTTGCTGCCATTGTTACTAATGAAATAGCAATGCTCTGATAAAGGAGTTACCTCTTAGATTTCATTATTCACAAAATAAAACAGTGTTCTGAGAAACCAGTTCCACTAAGCCACAACAATTAATCCAGCTGAAGGTCTGGCCCCCTATGCTTGAGGTAGACTTGGACTAGAAAAAAGGGCTGTCTGGCTAATACAAGCGTACTCTGTAGCCTTTGTCAAAACAGTTTTTATTCTCATACCATGCAAACCTCAGGCATTATTACAGGGTTTCATGGAACAGATGTTCTTGAATTTGCATAATGACAGACAGACTGCCTTTTCTTTATGAAAGGTCAGTAAAACCCAGTGCTACTGTTCAGCCAGTGCTGCCTTCGTTAAGCAATTTTGGGACAAAACTCCTTTGTCTTTACTTACTGTTTTCATGACCACTGCTTTACATACTTTAGTCAGACAAAATTAAGGCCAAATCGTTGGCTTATGTGACACCACATGGTTGTCTAGTTTCCTCTAATTCCTAAACATCAGGCACTCTTGTCCAATTGTTCAAATAACAGGATCAAATCCTTAGCTACAGTAAGATGGAGAAACTTCAGTGACAGCGGTGAAGTTGGTTGTTGCTGTCTAAGAGGAGCAGCTTTACAAAGAACATCACAAAATTGTGTGTTTGGCCACAGTTTTAATTCTCTTCTTTATTTATTGTGTGGGTATTTTTTTCCACCAATAAAACTAAATTGACATGATGTTTCTAAGTAGAATAGCTATTTCTCATAGAGTTGATTGCTGTTGAGCAGCATGTGCCCTCATCTATAAGCAAAATGTCCTTTTACTGTGATTTGTATGGGCACATCAAATAGCTGATGGAATAGTTTTAAATCTCCTACATTTAATGTCTCAGTGACAGACAAATTCCAGTATGGAGATTCCCCAAAGAGAAGTGAATGTTTGCCTCCAAGGCAAAAGCTGAACTTTGTATTCTAGTCAGCATGCAGCTGGAGCATCGTTGAGAAAGCTCATAGATGCAAAAGTCCTCACGAAAGGGCAAAACCTCTGTTTTATAATGAATGCAGTACTGTCAAGTCATTCTGGGATGCCTGAGACAGGGAAGGGAAACCCTTTGCCTAAATAGAACATGGAAGTAAGTGCAATTTCAGGCTGTGGAAACCCCTTAAGGGACCAAATAATGGAAGGTGAAGCACCAAGTTATATATTTTTCTCTAGGTAGCATCGTGTCAATTTTCAGTGAGATACAGAGCTTTCCACTGTATGTCTCCTTTTCCCCAGACTTGCACCCCAGACTTGCTTTTGCTGTTACACTCCCCCAGCAAGATGATGATGTTAGAAATTATCTCTTGCCCGTATTTCTAATTGTTCTGATACAACTAACTGAACAGGTTGTTGCCTTCTACAGGTGAAATTATGTATGAACATTGAACAAAGAACTTGCAACCAGAAGTGGGCAGACAATGCCTAGCCTCTTGATGGAAGAAGAGAGGAGGACAGGGTAGATTTGGTCCCTGATTACTACCGGGCAGTAATTTAGAGAGAACTCTGTTTGAAGTGGAAGAATGGGAAATCACTGATAAAAAAATGAATACAAACATGTCCCACCCTCCTTCCCGTGACAATCCAGTTTGGCTGAGATGAGAGGCATAGCAACCCTGTAAGTTGGAGTGGACACTATCCTCACAGTACACAAACACAAAGCAACATCTTTCCTTTCCTTGAAGACATGATCCCACTAGGCCATGGGGAGCCTGGATGTGTCTCTTCTTCTTTCACACCAGCCATTTAGTTCTGTTGATCCTAGCTGGGAAAGCCAGGGACATTTTGGAGGAGTTAGTTGGGTCATCTTGTAAGTGGAAGGAGAGGGGATGCACAGCTCCCTTCCAAATGTAACTCTGGAGAGGAGAAATTTTAAATAACTTGTCTGGTTTATTTCCTGGCTAGTGGTAAAAGCTGTGGCATGGTTATGCATCAGTCAGGGAACTTGAAACCATGTTATTTGCTCAAAAGCCGTATTTCCTAATTTAACATTCATTTCGATAGATCTTCATTTCTTAGATATGAGAATTCAGAGCATCAAGGCTCAGCATGAAGCTCTTTTCTCTGACTTATGCTTTTCTCTCCCTTCCACAGCTATTCTTCTCTCCTTTCCATCTACCTCTGTCCTAAAAAATCTCCAATCACCCTTCCAATGCAATTCCAGGCATAGAGGATGAATGGCTCTGAAGTCTAAAACACTTTCTTGTTTAGGTTTAAATTTCCTAAAAGGTCTCCCTTTTCTCAGCTTGGTGAAAGATCAGGCTGTGGCAGCAGCTAGTCAACCCATAGAGAATAACAATAGTAATATAAATTACTTAGACCTGGGCTATGACAAAGATGAGTGAAGATATATCTATTTACAAAAAATAATCCTGAAGTTCCTTGGTTCATGCAATATGTATCTTGCTCAAAAATATATCAAGGCACATTAAGTTAACCAACTTTGTATTCACTTAGCAGAATTTCAGTAAGACATGCTATATAAAACTGTTCTACAGTTTTGCTGTCATTTAAGGATAATTTACACGTTTCATAAATGTTTCACTGTTTATTCCTTTAGGCAAGCACAGGTTGCACTTGTTCTTCAAGTACAAGTTGAATTTGTTTGTGCTACTAATAAAATAGATTCCAATCATTAGAACATTGGTTTGCATGATAACATAGGAGGAGGAAAACCTCCAGATTTTCTGGTTTCTGATCTAAAAGGCTGATACAGCAGTTGGGAAACTGAAATTCACTTCGAAGCTTACATTAAATTAACATTGTCTATGACATGATGCATGAGAGTCCCTCAAGTATATGTTCCCTGTTTTTTCTTATAAAACACTCTTGCAAAGTACAAGATAGGAAACCTGTAACTACCAGTCATAGTCACAGATAAAATATTTCATCACACCATGTTTACAAGTAGTATCTTCTAGTAGGTCAGCCAATATTGTTGGAAAAATGCATTTCAAGATTTGGCTTGTCTGTTCTTATTTCTTTAAAACTGTATCAGTTGACTTAACAGTAAATATTAGTTGTGTTCATAAACTTTGTCTTGCATATACTCTGAAGTCTTCACGGTTACTGTAATAAAACAGACACAACATTTCAGAAATTAAAAAAATTTGAAAATTAGCCTTTTTATTGATTAGCTTAGTGAACAGAGTGAGATATCTTTCTGGTTTAGTGATATCATTCACATTTACTACTAATGAGTAAGTTGTTCTCCAAACACAAGCACAACCCAGCAATAAGACAACATACTTCCAGCATGTCGAAAGTTGTCCTTTTCTTTTTTTTTAAAGAAAGCTGAGAGCTACTGTACAACAAGAAAATTATCTGTCCTTACTAGGATCGTAATTTCTTTTGTTAGTGGGTTTTAAAAGCATAGAGTATACACTAGATATGTACACTTTTGACGACAGAGGAGGCAAAAAGCCAGCTCCAGACTGCTGTGACATACGATAACTGCGCTTATATTATCCTGCTGAAATTTTTCCTAACAAGAATTATTTTTTTCCCCAGGAGTCCACATGTATCCTGTCATTCCTATAATGTCCATTTCTGCCTTCTTTTGAAGCCTAAAATTTGACTCTGTGCTAGCTTCTAGGCTGGAGATGCTCACTTATGAATGCCAGAAAAAAAAACTGAAGAGTTTTAAAACTTCTTTTTTTTTTCTTCAGCACTGGCAGAAAAAAATAGAAATTAAAACAATTATTTACATATTCCCTGTATAATAGGTGATCTCACAAGTTCAATCCCTGTAGGGCAAAATAGGAATTTAATTTTCTAGGCTACAATTTTGAAGGTGAACAGCTGACTGCGGGCTCCTACTTCAGCTACTGGATCTGTGCCTGTTTGCAGCAATGCTGATGTCCCTTTGAAATCTAGCCCCTATAAACCTTCTTAAAGATGAATTTCAGGAATTTCTTCTTATAAACACGAGTGAAGAGTCTTGGAATTTTATCATAATACACATTAATATGACCAAGGGTGATGAACATTCCTGAGTCCTTTTTGCAGTTCCTGTAAGTGAGATTTACTGTTTTAAATCTAACAAAATACATCTCTGTCCATCATCTCTCAGAAGGTGACTAGCTGCCCTGGGATATGAATGAGATGTGAATGTAGCTCAAATTATGCCTTTTGCCAAGAGCTCTGGAGGCTGGGCAAGGTAGATAAAGATTTGGCATAACCTGAAATTTATCACTGAACTGTACTGAGATTAGGAGGAGAGGAAGCTCCAGCAACAGGCTCGCCATTTATTCATACCTGAAGCAGGTATTCAGTCAACAAATAAAATACTACAGTCAAATGGGTACAAAAATCATTTTGTATTATGACACAGGGAGAGGCCAAGTGGGAGAGATTGCAGTGGACGAGCCATACCTGCTCATTAAGATGAAATAGTTAAACAGAGCAATACTGGGGAGAAGGGGGAGGTACCTCTGACTGAGAGGAAATAGTTAAATGGCATTAGCCTACAGTAAGGGAATTCTAGCAATATTTAGGTCTTACCAAAAGCACTTCATGACACAATCCTAGGACTGGAAGGTTTCCCTTCAGAGTGTTTAAATAAAATAAATCAGATGTATGTCCAACTTCTATTTCCAGGCTGTGTTTTTCCAGGCACTTGAAAAAAGATAAAAAAAAAAAAAAAATTAGTGCTTTAGGCACATTTCCAAAAACTTGTAACATTAAAAGTTAAAACAAAGTTTCTAGTATTCATGCAAACTTATGGTGACACATATAGCAAGAAACATTTTTCATATAATTTGATATTTATATAAAAAAGTAATTTCAAGGTTTGTTTGTTAGTTGAAACATTATGAAAAATAAAATTGGTAGCCTAAGTATTTCATATTCAGAAATAATTGTGCCCTACAACTTCTTTGTTTATTTGAGCAAAGTAAACAATGTTCTAAAATAAACATTAATGTCAGATAAACTTCCCGTGTGAGAATTAAGCGTAATGGAGCCTGAATAGACATAGAAAAAACAGACTATAAGAACCTTAGTACCAGTGTGGGAAGGTTCATTTAAAAACCTTAAAAGCTTTCTGCTAATTTTTGTACCCAGTTTAAAAGTCGGTCAAAACTTAAAACTGTCATAGCAGATAAAATCATGAACATGCGCATCTTCAAAAAGAAAGTCTTCCTGACACTTCTCAGGTCATTTAAACATAAAAATGTTTAACATAAACATAAACAATGTTTTTTTCTTCTTTGGAGAAGCCTAGATTGTGAAAAATAGTCAAGAAGTCAAAAGAGTCCATATTTTTCACCAACCTCCTTCACATTTCAGTGACACATGGTGATATTTCTAATACATGTCCATAAACCCTCTCCTCAAAGCTTCTAATTGTCCTGAAGGATGCTTAAATACATTGGACAGAGAGCTCTTCCAGTCTTAAGATATTTTTTTGTCCAGTCCATGCCCAGTGGCAAAACAGCGCCCAAAGAATGCAGATTCAGACCTGACAATGCAGAGAATGGCCATCATGTCACGTTTTGTCCGTGTAACATCCCTATAATTGTTTCAACTGCTGTCTTTGGGCAGTGAGATTTTTGCTTTGTCTACCACCTGAAGGTTAATATCTGTTGTCTTGTTCCAAAGTTTGAATACAGCCTTGATAATTGAAATGGCTTTGAAGAAAAATAACTGCTGTCTCGGTTTCTTAAAACAAAATTTTAAAAGAGAGGAAAGCAAAACAAATAGAAAAAATTTAAAAATTCAATATGAAAATGAATAAGAACTCATCCAAATCTTGCTGGCAAAGAACTCAAAACAGAGAAGTGAAAAATTTTAACAATAAAGCTGAGCAAGATAAAGAATGCAGACCTTCCACTGAACCCTGGGACAGAATTGGGCATGTAGAGGCAGATATGTGTCATTTGCTAACATAGCTTTTAATTATTAATCACATTACCTATCTAGGTTCATCTTAAGCCTTCAGTTAATATGAAAGGGAAATACCCATCTCTCTCCCCTCGCCTTTTGCAAAACGGAAAGCTGGTGAGAGGAAATGGTTTCCACTAATAGCAAGCACTCCCCGTGGCAGCATAACAAATGATTGCTCTGTGTGTGTGAGAAACGAGAGGGGGCACAGGATTGGTTTTCACTGTTGTCAGGCATTCTCTCAGTTTGCTGTGCTCTCCTGACCCTCAGTGCTCAATGGATTTTCTAGTTCCTTGTGTGTACGTATAGCTAAGTCTGGAACTTCTTGCTCTTATTGTGTTAGCTCAATGGCAGAATGCAGGTAAAAGTCACATATTTTTAACAGCTTCTAGATGGGGCACTGTGCAGGTCTGAGCACACAGCCCCCATCATGGGGCTAATCTGGTCATATACTAGGAGCCTGCAATCAGCCATCTGCAGAAGTCTAATGTTACGCTGACTGGGAGAGTTATGGTGAAATCACTGAATTTCTGTGATAAGAATGTGCATCGTTAATGGATAACATGATACCACATAATTCTCTTTCTTGCTATCTGAAGAGAGAATGAATATATAGTTACAGTGGCATAGATAATCCCTTTTGGGGGCTGTTGTGCTCCTTTGCACATGTGACTTGTTCCCTTGCAAGCAGTGTGCTGCTCTGGCAGCTTCAGCCCTAAGTCTAGCTCTGGCAGTGACACTCTGACTTTTCCTGTCTTTTCCATTAGGTTTCTCATTTCCCACCATACCTGTGGAACAGGCTTTTGGGCAAGTGTTTTGTTTCATGTTGAGTCATTATATTATACTTTAAAGATGTATAGAGAGTTTTCCTTTTGTCATACTTCATAGAATGTGAGATGACGTTGGATACATAAAATTGTTATTGTCTTTTAAAACAAGTAAATTAATAGCAAGATAAATATCGAAAAAGGTGCAAAAACGCACCTTGTTAATTTTTTAATGATAAGTGTTTTTAAATACGTTATTGATCAATTGGAGTTTGACAGATTAAATAGCAAAACTGAAATGCCTTTTCATGTCTTAGTCTTAACTGTAATCATTTATCAAAACAAAACCAGAAAGCCTTATAAACAACAAATGGGGTAGTGATCATTTTATAGCTGCATCAAGAGGTCGGCAGCATAACTAATTTAAATTATGGGAAAATAAGCATTGTCAAGGATTTTTTTTCTTTCACAAAAACATGCAGAAACCTTGAAGTGCTTTTGGTAAGTGGAATCACGATATGACTTTGGTTCAACCTTCCAAAACTACTCTGTCCTAGCACCACTTCCAAAGATCACAAAGCTCCATGCTGTTCTTGGTACATTTTATCTTCACAAAAATCTGGCTGTCAAACAATAATGAGCTCTTTGGGCATTGAAAACAATCTTTATGCTCTTAGCTAAATCCTTCTGGCATTTTTTAGCATTATTTTGCAGACCTATTAGAGTTTCATTAATTTAATTTAAATGGATTTTTTTCTTTTAGTTTAGAAACAAATCTCTCTTGACAATATCTATATATGCATGATTTCCTAAAGGGTTGAGTTGGTTTACCTGAAATTAGTTGTATATTTGTTGTGCACTCTGCACAGTAGAATTTAAAAAGTACAGGAAAATTTTTACATGAAAATATTACTCTATTATTTAAGTTTAAAAATATATTTAATTTATTAAAGCAACATACACAAATATGAATGACAAAGTTTAGCAGAAGACAGAGACAATTAATGAGATAAAACAAGTCTGTCCCTCTATATGTGAATTCACAGAATATATTTGAAGATCGTAGCTTTCACAACTTGTGAAGCTGCTTTGTCACTTTACAAAAATGTGGTGTGATATACAAAGGCACATAACAGTACAGAGACCAGCTTTGACAGTCAGCACAGTCTTAGAGAGAGAGGTACACAAATATAACTTTTGAAAATAAAATCTTTTTTCTTCTGACCTGCCTGAGGGATACACTTTTTGTGAATTTTCTTTATTTAGAGTTTTTGTGTTATAGACAAATGATAATTTGTTTTGAGGTAGCTAAGCTGAAAATGAGAAGCTTTGAATATTATCAAATAGAACATATTCCAGGAAGTATTAGTTTCCTCTTCTGAAGGATAATATGTTGGGGAAATACCCTCACTTTCAATTGGTTGCTGTTGTCTTGCAAACTCTGTTTCTCTAGGACACAAAAGCCATACTGAATTTAAATGAGATACTTAATTTCTTATTTGGATGCTGACAAGTGAAAGAACATTCATCGCAATGCATTTATTTGAAATTATTTAACTTTGGATTAGAATGTGCTCAAGACACTTTAGAAAATAATTAATATATTTAAAACAGTTTGAAAAGGAAGGCCTCTCACCTAATGAGCTTTCATAGTATGCTATGAGTGATGAAATACAGCTGCCCTTTAAAATGAGGTTAAATACTATGGGGCAGAAAAGAGAAAACCCACCAAGCAGAGTGATATAAGGAGGAACAAAACTATAACTGCTAAATTGAGTTCTTTACCTTTATAACATCCCCTCTGAAGTTAAGCTTCTCCATTTGCTGTCATGTGTATTTCAGAAATCAACATTCACAAACCATAGAAAAATGGGAATTTTAGCATATGAATAATGAATACTTAATTCTCCTTTTTCATGGTTTTTTTCAAGAACTCTTGACAATTATTTCACAGGATGGATCTTTCCCTAAGTGAAAACAAAAGTCTGCAACATCTGAACTTGGATATTTGATAAGACAACTGCTGAGAGAAATGTTTGGGGATTCTGCTGTGCAGAAACTTTAGACATGCCATTTTTCAGTTGTGATTCTGGATTCACTAAAAAGGCAATTGCAACATATATGTACCAAGGCCTATAGACCTATATGTACCAGCACCTACCTACGTGTGTAGGTACTGAAGTTGAGTAAGGCACAACACAAAAATTCTCATGTACAGCTGTCACAGTGTATATCTTTTGTGCACTGAGATGTGGAAGAAGGGCCCAGACATGGATTGGCTAAGGATGGGTGGAAAGCTGCAGCTCCTTGACATGATTCACTGTCTCACTGCTCCATGGGGTCCAGCACAGCAGAGTTAGCACAAAACCACACGTAGGGCAGAACACCTTGACAGAGAAGATGCTGTCCATACAGAAGGCACTGCAGCAGAGCCTTCTGCTTCCAACAGTATTTAGTCACCCAGAACCTCACTTTAGCAATTTACCCATTCTCAAAAATATATTTCTAGTGGTAATTTTATTAAAGACTAAGTTCTGTGTCAACTTCTAGGGATGTGTAGCAAATGTGAATTGAAAATCGATCCTTTTGGGTTAGAAAGCTCTGGTGAGATATTAAGAGAAGTTAAAGAACTTCTCAATAGAAGTTGAATAAACAGCCTCTGCTTTGATGCAGTGTTATAAAATATATCTTGAATTACAGGCTAAGTTTATGGTTTAGGCTTTCTGCAGCTTAAGAATCGTACTAAAGGGTTATAAAACTATATTAAAGCTGATTTAGATGAAGCGCTCTTATAAAAAACTGAATTTTGGGTTAGCATGAGTAGAAATCAACCTATCTCTCAGTTTTTTCTTTCTGAACCCTGTGGCATGAGAAGGGACCAGGGAGTGACATGAGAGCTGGCCTAAACACCAAGGTGGGCTCACAGGTGCAGAGGAGGTAGATCAGCAGAAACCCTCCACTGCTCCTAAAATGACACATTGTTTATGAAGCTCACAAGTTCATCAGATCTCATTCTGGGGTCCTTGGGTTATTCTGTCACAAAGCAGTGAGTTAATCAATATTGCCCCACTCCATGTAATAGATAAATAAGGGAAGCAACAACCATTGCAGACATACAGCTTGGTCTTCTGCCTAATGCAGGCTGAGAACTCCCTTGAAAATTTAATGTCTATGAGATTTTCACCAAAAAAAAAAAAGTAAAACTACATCAGGTCTCCTTTTTTTTCCCAATATACTGTTATGTATTTCTACTAAAGTCATGTCTGGAAATTGCAACTGAGATAAAGTGTCAGGCAATGCATGAAAGGGCTTGAGTCATCTCACCTAACTTTATCCATAGTTGAACAGCTGGTTTTAAGTGTTGTCATCAGGAAGAGGTAGTGAGAATAGTGTTCAGAGAGTAATTAATGTTATTCCAGTCTTAGACAAGGAAGATGATTCATCTCCTGAAGTCTCTCTCTCTTTCTCTCTCTTTATTAAATGTACAGAGAGATTGGAAAACTAACTGAAATGAAACACTTATTTTTCTAAGGCTACAGTATGATGAAATTAATTTCATCTTACTGCCTGTAAAAACTGACAGTCTAAATGAAGTATACCCCAGACAAGAAGGACAGCAATTATAAAAAGATAAGAACTTATTTCCCTAGAATAATGCAATTGCTTTGCCAGGTGATTCTTCCCAGAATCCTTTGACCCCTTCATCAGTTTTTTCAGGGAATGTCATGCAGTAATGTCTAACAAACACAGGAAAAAGTCCTTCCATTTGTCACCTGCAGAGCTAGGTAGTAGGACAAAACATTAGTTTTCACAAACATTTCCACACAGTTTTCAAATATAACTTGTTCCTTTCCAGATAAAATACATGGAACAGAATGAGCTATAGTAACTTGATAAGTTTACTGCAGTGTTGTTCAACCTTTACTATTACTATGTAGGATCTTTAAGTCTTCAAAACTGCAGTTCCAGTTACACTGGAAATGATGGGAAAAGATTTAATTAATCCTCTTGGCTCTCTGCTTTATCACGGAATATTTAAATTTAAAAGTACATTTTTTTACTGTATGGGACAACTTCAGTCTTAAGGCCTCACCTGGAGCTTACTGAAGTAAAATAAAATAAAATAAAATAAAAAAACTTAATTGAAAAGATGCAAATTTATTTCACTGACTCCTAAAAGTGACTCCATATATTTTCAAAAAATTCATTGTGTTTTTTTAATATGAGCAATAACACAACTTAGAGGGGAAAAACTTCTTAAACTGTAGCCTGGCTCTGTTAGGCACAGTTTGTCATTGAAAGAAAACCTAATAAACAATAAAAAAAAAATAAAATGCATGGACCTGCTTCTCTCTGTGACATTGGATAATACCTTTGCCAGACAACACAAATTTCTTTGTAGAATGTTCAGGAAATCTAATGTTGTTGCTGAATGTGTCATCAAACTACTTTTTCAGGACTGATAAATGACTGATAAATTGAAAAAGGAACGCTGAGAAGTATTCATAAAAACATCAAAAATCCAAAATAACTTTATTCACCCATGAAGGTATCATATCAGTCAGAATGAGTGCTCAAGTAAGTATGAGTGCTGAAGACATAACTTCATTTATGAAAACAAACATTTTGTAAACAATGGTACAGAAATGTTATCGAATGATAATCTTGTATAAATCATGTGTCCTTGTCTGGAACACCATGTTCAACAAAAGAAGCTGTAGCAGAAATAGACGGACTTATGTGGAATATGAATGAACTATGATACTGAAAACATAGATTTTTTGGTGCATGAGAAGAGAATGTGTAATATAAAGGTACACAAACAAACCCGCAAACACACAAATTCTTACTGAAAATAAAAATCACTTTCTGGCTTACATAAAACAGGATTTTCCTGCAGCTGTACTTATTTTGGTGTAGATTTATTTCTCTAAATTGTTTAGTCATGTATTTAATGTAATTCAAGAATTCTTGTAAGGAAATGAATGTGAATAAAAAACATAAACAAAAAAAAATGTGATTCAATATTAAGGTGGCTATTTTTTTCAGCAACATAGCTTCAAAAAGATGTTTAAGAACTGTCTGCATAGTTCATAGTTTACTGGAAATGTTTTCCAGCTCTTTTTGGTTTTAGAGGTCTAGCTGTGAGTGAAAGCTTAGTCATTTCTGGAACAAAGCTGAGTGCATGTGAGAGGTCTCTGTTAGCAGGAAAACTCATTAAGGAGTATGAAATCAGATCATTTCTGTGCTGTTCTCGTGGTGTCTCAGATTTGAGCATACAAAACAGTGCAATGTGTTTGAGCTTATGCTGGCTCGCTAATATTGGCTAAATAAGTATCTGGGTATGGAAATATCAGCTTTCATTGCCTTCACCAAACTACAGCCCAGGGGCAGTTTGGACGATGTCGGCAGCAGGGAGGAATCCATTACAGTCTTTTACACATCCCTTCCCTCAGAACCTGTGACTCACAGCTCTTGTTTTTATTTGCTCCTTCACAGCAGTCAATTTAGAGATAGGCGACCTCTGATCCAAATGCAAGCAACTATTTCTAGCTGTTGACGGCATTTAGCTGCAGCGTTGAGCTGTTTCCCTCAGGCGAGAGGTCTCTCAGCTCCGTAGTAAACACCGGTGCTTCTCCCCTGAACTCCTTGGCTCCCGCACACCCTCTCCGGAGCTCCCTGCGGGACGCCAGGCTGTGTCCCCGGGCCAGATGCGGCCCCTGCCGTGCCCACGGAGCCGGCCTGCGGAGCACAAGGCGGAACAGCCGCCGGGAGGATCCAGGAGCGTCCTCAGACCGCCCGAGGCTGCGGCCGACGCCTCTCTCCCGGGGCAGGCCCTGCGCTCCCCATCCCGGGACACGGCCTGGCACCACGGCTGGCCCGCCCGGCAGCGCCTGGCCGGGACAGGAGGCGCTGTGGGTCCCGGTGAGCTGGGCTGGAACAGCCCGGCCTTTGGAGCAGACCCGCTGGGACGGGGGTGTTTCTTACCGCCACGTACCCGCAGAGAGGTGCCTGAGGCTGTGCCTATGTACAGCTGTGTACAGAGCTGTGCGCACACGTGTACCCGCACATGGTCAGACAACGGGGCTTGTACAGGACAGCCCTGCTCTCAACCTCCTCTCACAAATCACCAAAACTGGGTTAGGAGAACTAAGAAATGGCAGCGACACACAGGGTTTAGTGGAGGGGTTTTTTAAGGGGTAGAGATTCAGTATTTCACTTAGGAATTTTTGGAGCGAAATAAAACCTTCCGTTTTATTTTAAAAATAGGGATAAAACTCCAGTGTTTTAGATTGGACAAAATTTCATCCAAAAAAGGGAGAGCTGCTTCCTGTTATTACAGCATCTAGAACGCTATGATACAGTTTGTAAACTCAAAGGAAAATCTGGAAGGAAAACCACTCTCTCTGCACTACATTTTTTCTTTTTTTTTTTTTTTTTTTTTTTTTTTTTTTTTTTTTTGGTGGCTTTGTTTTGTATCTCTGTTTAACCTAAAGAAAACTCCTCAGCATCCTTGACAGTTTCCTAATTTGTTTAATTCTCCTGCCACACTGGAACATACGGATCCCTCCCTTTCTTCTCCCATCCAAAGTAAATTAAATTTTTTAGTGCTTTTATTTAATTAATTCCTGAGGACTGAGTGCTTGGCTTATCTTCAAAGCCGTCAATAGATCTAGACCTAAATCTTTCCACCATAATGGGAGTATTGTTTAAATACGGACTTTTAAAACCAAAAAAACTCAATCTTTTTTTCTAATATTTTAGTGGATTCAAAAGACAAAAAATTCTTTTGGCTGAAGTACACAATTTTTTTAAATGTGATTTTTCTCTACTTTTGTCTTTTTAAAAGCAAAACAGGAGGGAAGAGGAAGGGGTCACAAGACTAAGCAGCAACTGTAAAGTTATAGAAACATTTCAAAGTATATTTCAAAAAGCCACCTTTGTAATATTGATGAAAAATAAAAGCAATATCTGCCCTCATTATTTCTACAAATGAATCACTGATTTTTCTGAAAATCTTAACTGAATTTTGAATGGTTACTGAGGACCCTTTCTTATTTCTTCTTGATTTTACTATACTGTGGCAGGAAGAGGGCATCAATTGACCATTAATTAACTGTTTCTTTCCCAGTGCAAAACTTGGGGAAATTTGTTTAAAATTTCTTTTGAAAGAAATTGGGAAAGTATCTTGATAAACCTGGAGTATTCCATCCAGCCTTTATCAATAACAGAACATCTGCATTTTCCACTCAAAATTACCTTGTTCCATTTTTTTCCCCAGTGTTCTCTGATAGCAATCTATGTTTTTCATCAGACCTGACTTACCCACATGCCAAGCTGTCTAGCTCTTTTTTTAAAAACTACTTGTTGGACTGCAAGATTATTAACACCTATATTAATTCAATTTGCATCTGGTAATATCCTTTTATTTTTAGAAAGAACATGTTTGTCTTCATGCTGTTATCTCATAATTCAGTAACTGCCTGCCTTTGGCCAGTCACAAGCGCTTTCAGCTGGCTGGGTTTTTTTAGCAAGGTTTGGAAATGGATGTGAGTAAGAAAGGACTTCTGTCTCTTCATCTGCTGGTCCCACTCTTTTTGTTAAATAAAGGCCATCTGGATTTTATTTTTCACTGAAGAATGTACAGCATGTACAGAATTTTTTACCATGTGAGAGACAGCATTCAGTTACAGCTGCTTGGATTGTAAGCCTGAAAATCTTTGTGGCAAAATACCTGGCTTCAAGTTCTGCTTTCTAAAAACAAATGTGAGCTAAGCCTGATCTTGTGGGTGAAGGGAAGGAGGGTGGTGAATGGCATGTTGGAGAGCTTAGGAGTTTTGAATAACCCACTCTCAGTCATTAATGTACTGACCTGAACTTCATGTGGCTCATCTTAATGACATGTAGAATCCCACAACCCTGTAGCAGTTCTGGTGAGATCAGATCAAAACCTTAAATAAGACGTATAACAGCTTTAAGCTGCGGAGAAGGAAAAAAAAAAATAAATAAAAAACAGCTAGAAAGGAACTTGAGGAAAGCATAAATTTAGTCTGTGGTGTACTGTGTACTCAATGTGTGCTGGCAGAGAGGGTGGGGTTTGTTATTGTGAACTTCTCTGCTTTGCAATAACAAGTCTCTCAGCAACTGCTGCCCATGCAATCATCACCATCGTCATCATAATCATCATCATCACTCAGAAAGAACATCTGGTCTCTGTAGGGGTATTATGGACATAATATAGATAAGAGACATTTTGGCACCTGAATTGTCATATGCATATACTTAAGAAAACTTGGTTTTAAGGTTGATGGTGGCTTATATGGAAAGTGATGCCTCTTCTAAGAGCATGGCAAAGCTGAAGTGAGTAAGAAGTCATTTTATGCCCCTTCATCCCCAGCACAGTAGGCTTTGAGCTACAAAGAGCCCAGTCCTATAATGGCTTCACTGGGCCAGCCTCTGCATTTCCTGACTTTCTAGGGAAAAAAAGAGAGCTTATCTGCCAATACCAAAGAGTACCTCATTATTCCCCTCTGGGGACAGGGCAAAATTCCATAATACTGCAACTGAATCAAAAAGCAAACCACAAGATTATCACATATTCTCTGAAGTAAGGGACCAAGTTATGCTGGGAGACCCAAGCAGGAGGCCCAGGTTCAGTATGAAAGATTGATGTTCAGCTAAGTCTGGACCAGGCATTTGCACCCAAACTTACTTCTAAAGTAAAGCACTGCTTGCTGGTGGGAAGAGAAAGGGATGGTTCGACACATTTCTATTCTCTCTTGAGCTATTTCAGGTCTATTAAGCTAATAAGAGTTAGAAAAGGAAAAAGAAAAAAAGATAAACCAAAAATGCAGTTCAAAATAAACTCATTCCAGAGGTGAAGCAAAAATTTCTAAGCTACATGTATGCTGTACATATTTGAGCAGTCCTGAGGAGAAACTCCCAAGGTGGCAGCAGCATAGAAGAATTAAATGTGGCAGGCTGAACTCTCCTACACCCATTCTTACTTCTGCTCTGTGTGTCTGCAAGATAGTCACAACTTTTTTTCCACTAGTTGCAGCCATCTAAAATCCAATTGTTTGGTCTGCACTGAACACTTAGGTTTCTCCCTATAATCAAGACCAAAAAAAGGCACCTCTGTAGGGGAATTCTGAGACAGGTGTCTGAACAAGACAGGGTCTGTTGCTGTCTGGATATCATCCATAATGGAAATCTTGGCAACTGGCAAGCTGAGTTGTTGAAATGCTCAGGAGACTTCTGTCACAGAGATACACAGAGGATGCTGGACTCATGAAAGAGTTCAGGAAGCTCAGCTGTTGTTGATTATAAGATTTCTCTTGCTTTTCTCATGTGTATATAAGCCAACAGATTTAAAGCCTCTTTGTTTTCCTTCAGCCACCACCTAATGGTACATTGCTGACATTCATGCTTCACACACTGTTTGCATAACTTGTTTTTCAAACTGCATCACTTGGTAAGATTGGGTTCACCTTCCCTCAGTCCCAGACAGAATGGAAACAATTCTCCCTGTACAGCACATTTCCGTTTCTCACAGATGATTCCGTTTATTAATAATTCCATTATTTAATGTTATCAGTCATTGAATATCTGTTTTATCTCTCACACATATAGCCACAATTATTACCAGACGACATATTTTAAAAGTATGTTTGATATGTCCCTTATGATGTGTTTCACAAAATTGCTGCCAAAAAATACTGAGGCAGTTTGTGGAAAGCTACAAAAAGTTCATCTTGCACAGCCTGCTTCATTAGGTCTAACATTGTATTTTGATTCTAAACCCAAACAGTGCTCACTGAAATGCCATCAATCAGATAACAAATGAATTTTTATATACCATATGTTCTCCAAGTGGAATTTTAATGAGATATTAAAACGTGCTTTAAAGCTCAGGTTATACACAAATATCTTAATGTTAAATATGTCAGTGTCATACAAAATATTTGACTGAGTCAAACATCTACATGAGAGTTTATGGGTTGCATTAATGGGAAATGTCTTTTGAGGATAAATAGACCCATTCCCCTGAATAGACATTCTTTTGTAGAAGCCACCTCTTTTAACACTAAACATGTCTCTTTTAGTGGTGATCATTAACCTGCCCATGACTAAGCTAGTACAGATTCCTGCTTTTCTTGTGAAGAGTTATATGCATTATGTTGTATTTGATAGGCTCATCAACTTATCACTTTTGTCTTATCCAGTATTGATAGCTTCTATTTTAGGCAGTAAGATTTTAGAGGTGATTTTCTGTATTTCTTAGATAAAATTTGCCTTTAATCTTATAGAAGCATCTTCATTTTCTTCTTATCTTTGTGCCTGGCCATAATACTAGCTATTTATCATCTATGTCAAAACTGGGGTTATTTATTCATTAGAGGAATCAAAATCTATAAAATCTTGAGCTGCCATCATCTCACAGGCCTCCCTTTCCTGTCTTTGTCAAGGCTGATGGCCAGGTCTTCTGGTTATATTAGACCTCCCAGGTGGTGGCCATGCAGCAAGCAGAGCCTGCACAGCACCCTGTGTCTTGCTTCCAGACACAAAGGGCATTTAATGGGGATCCCACAGTTCCTTCAATTACCCAGAAGCAGGCAACTTGTCATCTTTCTCCCACTTGTTGTAAGCTCCAACTGTGGGAACTGGACAGCATCCTTTTGCATACTACAGCTTATCTCAGCAGATTTGCTGATGACACCAAGCTGAGTGGTGTGGTTGACACACCTGAAGGACTGGATGCCATCCATAGAGACCTGGACAAGCTCGAGGAATGGGTCCATGGAAATCTCATGAGGTCTAACAAGACCAAGTGCAAGGTGCTGCACCTGGGCCAGGGCAGCCCCTGCTCTCAGTCCAGGCTGGGGATGAACAGATGGAGAGCAGCCCTGCTGAGGACTTGCGGGTGCAGGTGGGTGAGAGGCTGGGCATGACCCAGCAGTGCGCACTCACAGCCCAGAGAGCCAAACGTGTCCTGGGCTGCACCCAAAGCAGTGTGGGCAGCAGGGGAGGGAGGGGATTCTGCCCCTCTGCTCTGCTCCTGTGACACCGCCCCTGCAGTGCTGCATCCAGCTCTGGGGTCCCAGCACAGGAAGGACATGGACATGTTGGGGCTCTTCTATGAGGAAAGGCTGAGAGAACTGAGATTGTTCAGTCTGGAAAAGAGAAGGCTTAGGGTGGCCTAATTGCAGCCTTCCAGTACCTGAAAGGAGCCTACAAGGAAGAGGGAGAGGGACTTTTTTTTAAAGAGCATGAAGTGACAGGACAAGGGGGGATGGCTTCCAACCAAAAGAGAACAGGTGTGAATTAGGAAGAAATTCTCTGCTGTGAGAGTGATGAGGCACTGGAAAGAGTTGGCCAGAGAAGCTGTGGATGCCCCATTCCTGGGAGTGAGTGTTTGCGATCAGGCTAGATGAGATTTTGAGCAACCTGATCTAATGGAAGGTATTGCTACTCATGGCAGGGGAAATGGATCCTTAAGGTTTTTTCCAACCCAAGCCATTCTGTGATCTTGTGAATCATTCTGTGATTCTGTGATCTTACAAAGAGGCTGTAGAAATCATACAAATCACTGTATTTCAAGATGTGCAGCTCTTGCACAAATTTTCTTACATATTCTTAAAAGACCTCACACAATGCTATAAGTAAAGCTAAATAGGAACTTTCTTTATATAAAAATATTAAAAAATTATACTTTTTAGAATCAGAAAATTCAGCAGTCAGTTCAGTGAAGCATCAGTGGGAAAACAAACTTTTAGATTCAAGCTGAAATTTCAAGCTGGGAATGAAGGGAGGAGACAGACTGAAATAATATTTACTGAAATAAAAGATAACATGGTGTCAGGATGTCCCAGTTTACATCTGGGGCCTGAATCATGGAAAACGCCCCTTTCTTCTTGATTTGGGGATTATTCTCGTGGTTTGATTTAGTTTAAGGTGGGTAAGGGGAATTTTTTGTTTTCTTCACTGAAAACCAGCATTTAGTCAAGATTTTTTACTAAAGCAGGATAGAAAAAACAAAAAGGAAAAAAAAAAGTAAGTAAAGAACCCCCTTGTACTGGAAAGTTTCATGGGATGTGAAAATTATTTCCTGCTTAGCCTGAATAGTAAAACCTGGCAAAATCTCCACAGCTGTTCTTGAGTGTCTCCCTGGTACTGGGAGTTAAACACATCAGAGGGAAAGGAACGCAGCATGAGTAACATCATGAATATTCATGTCCTGGATGTGAGTCTTGGAGTCAGCAGAAGTAAGTTTATGCCAGATGTGGTGGTTCAGCCCAGACAAAGGAGACTTTCAAAGAATCCTGTGGAAAATCTGTTGTTCTCCTACTGACTGAACGAGTTCATACCTCTTCCAGCTGATGACTCAATAAAATGATTTTTTGCTGTAAGTTTATATAGAACACGACTAGGTTTAGTGTGTCAAGCTCATAGATGTGAATGAAAACAAGCAGAGAGCCCAAATAATTTTTTTTTTCATTCTTTAAGTGACTCTGAGGTGCTTTAGACATTTATGATGCTTTTTTTTTTTCTGGCACTAACACAGCTATTGGCAAACTCTAAATCCAAAACAAGCTTTTTACTTGCTTTCTTCACTACATCCTTGCTATTTACTGTTAACCTGTGGGTGCTTTCAAGCCAATAAGACAGAATCTTAGTGAGTGTGGAAACAGCCCTGCTGGCTGACCTCATCAGGCAGCTTCCACATCTTAATATGTGCACAAAGACAGCCCTGAGCAGGGCTGGCAGCCCTTGAAGCTGCAGAGCCTCCTCAGCTTTGCGTGGTGGAGCTCTGCCTTTCCCCTCTGCTAATAATTTCCTGCTCTCGCCACCCCCTTCCAAGTGTGTGGGCCCAGAAAGTACTGGCAGTCCCTCAGTTTATTGTATGTCTGGGCTAAATATTATTTACATTACAGTAGTTGCAAATGGCTCCAGTTAGCACCAGGGCTTGTTTCTTTTTTTTTCTTTTTTTTTTTTTTTTTTTTTTTTTTTTTTTTTTTTTTTTTTCCTTAAACATTGAACAAATAAGAATGGAAACTTTCGATCTAAAAAGATCACCATTGTGAGCTATGAGAGTGGCTATGACAAAAAGATCCTGTGAGAAAGCAGGGAAGATAAAAATGAGAGAGAGCAAGCGACAAAGTACAAATTTGGCTTTGATCTCACATTTGCTCCTAATAGTTATTTTAAACACATTTCTTAATTTTTAGCATGCTAAGCCACTATTTCTTATGAACTGATACCAACAATAATGCTAGAATGATTTGATGTGTGACCATGAACTGTGAACAGAATTGAGAACCATGTTTCACCTAAAAGTGCTGCCAACGGTATTCTTCTTACTCTTCCACAAATTGAAAGGAGTACATTTGAGGAACTTACTCTGTGACCTGTCAAAGTGACCTCATGTGTTAACTATCCCACACACTTTATCCACATGGAGCTAACAAAACGAGCCAAAAGAGATCCTTTTAGAGAATTGACCTTAATGATCTGCCCTCATAATCCTTTCCATCATGGATAAAGGATCAGAAAATAAAAATGTGCTCCAAAAGTTAATGTATGGTGAAAAATTGGTATCTCAATAATTACCTTGCTTTTCTCAATATGATATTCTACCTCACAGTGATAACAATGCTGTCCAGCTTGGAAAAGCATGGAATGTATCACTGAACATAGCCTTTGCTGACCTTATTAGGATTGCTTTAGGTTAAACTGAATAGGACTTCTAAGAATCCACTGGTCACTTATGATAACAGGAGTCAGAAGAGGAACAAAGAAAGTATAGTGCTTCAAATAGCTGAAAACTTTGTATGTGCGTAGACACTGCAAGAAAAAGGAGAAAGAAATTATACTCTCGCAACGTGATAACTGCATTTTTTTTTCCTGGTATAATAGACTTATTGGGGTATATTCATATGGTAAAAAATTAATAGAAGGAATATTGGTTGTTCATTAAAGTGGGGGAAATTAAGAAGATTGATTTAAAATCAGCACAATGACCTGATGAAAAAAGATTAGCAATGGAAAGGGGAACAAACGTGAGGACTGCAATGAAGGAGGAGGCAGATCCCCACAAACACCTAAGAAAGAGGATGAAGCTTTGTGTAAGCAGCCCATCAAAAAGACAGACTCTGCTTGGGGGATTTTAGCCACCCACTTTGTCCTTGGGAAAGTAAAACAACATGATATGGAACAGTGGCAACTCTGGATGTGCTGGAAACAGGGAGAAGGAAGAATTCAAGGAAAGGAAGGACGGAATAGATGAGAATAAAATGTAGGCAAACTAGGTGAAAATCACTGTGAAATTGTTAAGTTCATGATTTTTAGACGATAAGGGAAGGGAGTAGCAAAAATGCCAATGAAATTCAAGACACAGACTTCATACATTCAGAGACTGGAAGATAAAACTCCAAAAGACACAAGAAACAAAACAAACAAACAAACAAAAATATAACCACAATCAAACAACAATACGTAAGGACAAACAGCACTTTCCTGAACAGGAGGGACTTGGGCATGAGCTATTTCAGTGTGGAGAGAGAATGACAAGCCTAAATGGAGACCTGCTGATTAAAATCGCAGTTTTTTCAATAATCTCAAACCCATGAGTGTCACAATAAGAAAGTGGAAACTAAGCAGAGTACCAAAGATGAGTATGAAAGAACACAAGCATGTGGGGACAAGAGAAGAAAGGGCTGGAAAGGATGAACAAGAGAGATGAGTCACAGTCATTCAGTAAAAAAGATCAGGAGTAAGAAGATAAAAAGGTGACAGATGAATTAAGAAAACTGAAATGTTTAATCCCTTCATCAATAAGAAGGTCAAAGACAGTCGTGCAGACATCATCTTTAACCTCAGTAACTCAGGAATGAACAGGGAAAGAACAGTGGAGAAGAGTATTTACACAAGTTGAATTGCTTTAGATTAACAAACTTGGATGTAATTTGCCCTAGGGGATTTAGACAACTGGCTGAAACGGTCCCCAGGGACATTATTTGCTATCTTATGCAATATGAGAAGAGCAGGTTTGGGTCCAGAAGACAATAAAAGGCAAACTTTGAACCAGTTTTAGCTGGAAGATGAATATAAATATGACACAATCAAGCATTGCAACTGTTTCCCTAATATTTTGGCACATTCACTATCACTTTACAATCTAATTTAGCTTGGATGCCTTATTCCAAAGGCTGCTTTAACTCAAACCAAAATTACAGGGGAAAGGGCTGCTTTAACTCAAACAGAAATTACAGGGAAATCTGTGAAATCAGGTATGTAGAAAGGAGGATTTTTTATCTGGGAAACTCTCAAATATTTGGGGTGTTGCAAAAGCGGAGAAAACAAAATCAGAGCAGTTAAGTAAACACAGTGAGCTAATCCTGTCTCCATAGAAACAACAGAGTTGAAGTAGTACTCGTGAAGTACAAGGTACATTTTAAGATATTTTTTATTGTTTAATGCAACGAAAGAGGTAGGGAAGGGTGATTCATCAGCGATGGCAATGGAGTGATTGGAATATGTGGGCTCAAAAGTAATACCTAGCATTACCTCACCATTTTACAGCTCCTCTTGATCTTGCTGTTAGTGACTCTACTCTTCTCCAGAGAAAACATTGTCTGTATCAGCAGACCTAAAGAAGATGGTAGAAAAATGAAAAACAATTATTAGATTTTTGAAGATCA
This sequence comes from Sylvia atricapilla, assembly GCF_009819655.1. Lineage (NCBI taxonomy): Eukaryota > Metazoa > Chordata > Aves > Passeriformes > Sylviidae > Sylvia > Sylvia atricapilla. The sequence goes on from NC_089144.1 coordinate 43,401,858, forward strand.
AGGTTTCTTCAAGTCTTTGGTACTCCTTATTAAATTCCATTATTAAAATAAAAGAATCCTCAGAATAATATCTATTCCATTTTCCTTAAAAAATCTTTTCTTTTTCAATTTTCTAAATTGAATAATTGTATTTTCAAACTGAGTTACTATAAGATTTTCTATTGTAAGCACTCATGTTTTGAAGTCCTATCTTTTCAGAATTAGCTGGTTATTTACTTGTAGTCAACAGAAAATTAAAACAGATATCCTGTGAAATTACTTCTACACCACACAAAAAAAGTAAAAGTGATTTGGAGTTTCAGATGTAAGACAAGTAAAGTTTGAGCTGCAAAAATATAACTTGTTTTCTAGTTAGTGAAATATATTTGAGCTTTTAGGCTACAAGTTTAAACACTCAAGTTCCTCTCTTCTAAGAATGAGTCTTTGAAAAAATTAGTGTTTTTCTGAGGGAACACATATTGCCTTCTCAGAATTTCCAAAAAGGATACATTAATGCAAAGGAGTCATAGAAATGAGAGAGGCTTTATGGCAGCTACAGCTGAACAGCAGAACATTTTCACTTTACAAACATTTCTACTCAACTCAAATCGCCTTTTTTTCTTAATATCATTTTAGGGACACTGCATTGTCAAGAAATTCTGAAAGTGTTTTCAGAAAGTAGCTGGATTTTAATAGAAATAGTGTTTTGATTTCAAATTTTGAATATTCTTAGTAAAATAATATTGATTTTAAGGTGTCCATTTTATAGGTACTTTTGCCCATTTTGTTCAATATGTTTATTTTGTCAGAAAAAATATTTTCTTCAAATAAAGACAATTTCTATTAAATGGAAAACCCATTATTCTGTTGTTTATTCAGTTAACATTACCACATTTCTTAAAATGTATCTGCATCTTTCTGGATGTTCTAGCACTTTCCCTGCTCCAGAAGTCATGGAAGCTGATGATCTTCCAGAAAGTGACTGGCTTCTGAAAACCAGGACAGGACAGCGGAGTACCATACAACACATGCCACCTGTGAGTGCAACTGAGAATGGCCCAGAAGTGATTTGAAACTGCTCTGAATCTCTCTCCCACACTGACTTGAAAGTTCCTTTGTGAGCAGCCTTTTTCTGCTTGCAAACAGCAGGACTGACTTGGTCCTCTTTGAACCAAAGAAGCAAATGTAGAGGTTAATGACAACAGTCCACTCCTCCAGCTGAATGTCTCCACCCAGCATGCCCTCTGACAGCTCTTGGGGGCTGGAAATGGTCCTATAAAAAATTGGAAAATTTCTTTGTTTCCAGAAAGTGGTGAATTTTATCCTTTTAAAAACAAACTTTTCCAATCATATCTTCCTCCAAACCAGGATGCTGTTTGTAGTCAAGGCATGGCTTAAATATGCCATCCAAATCCAACAAACCTATTACTTTATATTTTACCTTTCAGCTGCCACCTTTTGTTTCATAAGCTATTTCTTTATAGCTGAGTTCAGATGAAATATTTTATCTGGCTTAGGTAACTTTCCAAAGTGTTTCTTCCTTAGTATTAGAACATTCTTGTCTTATAAAGGCAAAGGCAAAAATCTATGTGTTTGCATGTCTTGTATATTTTGTATGAACTTCCTTTGACTGATGTTTGTATGGATTTATCTAATGTAAGCCAAAGGAGATAACTCCATTATGAGAGAAAACCAACAACTGTAGAAAGACATAGTAGAGTCCTTCCAGCAGTTTGCTTTGATCCATGAAGAAAAGTTTAAATGCATACATGCTGATCTTGGAGACATTAGAAATATCTTATTTAAGTTCAAGGTACTGCTCCATATTTATAAGAAATAAGTAAAAAAACAGTTGCAAAACACAAATGAAAATCAAATTTGTACCCAGAAGATCATCCTTCCCCCAGCCATGGGCAATTTTCATTCACCTTAAAAAAAAATATGTGTAAATTCCTTATTCTCAGAAAATCTCTGATGTCCTTTTATCAGAATGGGATCATCTACTTACAATGACATTACCCCAGAAGACTCTGAAATTACAAGGATTTTCAAGAGATGCAAGTATTTGTGACATCCCAGAGTGTTGCACCCTGGGGTGGCTTTAGGCAGAAAGAAAAGCCTGAGGCTGTTCATAATACTGAGAAGGGGGAAAATAGAGTGGTTTAATTCTTTGTCTTATCTGACAAGATAACCAGTATCTCAAAAGAGTTGAGCTGTTCTTCATCACTGATCACCTGTTTCTGAGCCTCAGTTCCACAACTCCACATAGAATACTGGGAACCTTGCTGGTTTCCAGCATAATTTATCACTTATATTCTGAATGCCTTTATCTGTTCATTTGGAGGATTATCCAATGGGTGGAGGTAGGGAAAGTGTAAACAAAGATGACACCTCTAAGTAGTGGGGAAATCAGATTTGCCTACAGCAGCAGCACAGGTCCTGTGGGAATGCTCTGTTAGAGAGATAATAAGGGAGATAAAACACATGTAAGATATATGACTAAGTAGGCTCTATTAGAAGACCAACTCCAGAAACTGGCAGTTTTATCATGAAGGCCAGCCTGCAAGGCCTCCACTCCTCACACAAAACCAAAATACATTTTGCCTAAAGAAGGCCCTTAGACATCTGTCCTTTACAATGTACTTTTTATTCAATAAAAACTGATGCAAAAGTTGTGGGCTTGTTGGCCACTCACTCGTTCATGGAGCACGGAGTTTCCAACGGGCTGATAGGCAGTTTGGTTTGCATTGGCACCAAGAGGAAGTTTCCCCTTACAGTAGGTAAAGAGTACTCACCTCAAGACACTGAATCAGCCCTAGGAAGTTCCTTTCTTCCTACACAGATCTCTGATATCAATATAATATAAGCCAGATGTCTAATTTAGACTGGCACAATCACTTTGGTGGGGCCAGGCACTTATATCTCAAGCATCACAGTACTGCAATGAGACAGGCTGAATTGGTAAAGGAAAATCTGGCCTAAAACCTATTGAGAAGCAGCTCAGTATTCACATACTCTTAATAATTTGTCACTTAATGAGTTGCTCAGTTTTCTGGGGAGACATCCTCATGCCTTCTCATGAGTTTGCACATTTTATATTTTTAGAGTTACAGAGTCCTTTGAGTCTCTCTATCCAAACAGTTAGGAAGCTCTCCTTGGAGGGAAAATATTCACCTTCAAATGCTGCTCTGGAGCTGCTCTCCAAAACGTATTCAGTGTAGTGTAGTAGTGTAATCATAAAATGTAGTGTCAGTCCTTCACCTTTCCACAGATGTATCTGGGCGACATGTCACTGTTCAGACCGTGTGATGAAGCCCTGCCTTCCTGCAGGTGGCTGAACACCTGTCTGCCTCTGGGAGGTGGTGAATGAATTTCTTATTTTGTTTGGCTTGCACGTGTGAATTTTCCTTTACTTATTTAACTGTCTTGGTCTCAACTCATGAGTTTTCTCACTTACTTTTCTGGTTTTCTACCCCATCCCACTGAGGGAAGAGTGTGTGAGGCGTGGTGCTCATTGCCAGCTGGGGTTAAGCAAAAACAACCAGACTGTACATAAAAACAGTTACTAGGTAGTGTAATTTGTCTGACATACCCACCACAATTATGTACAGCTGTTGATGGCTTAAAAATCCATACTATAGATAATCATCTACCTTTTAATAAGGTAAAAAGAAAAAAGAAATCAGCCTCGCTTACATATAATCAAGCAAGTACTCAGACTAACCAGTGTGCAATATAATTTTAGCTCATAACATTCACAAAAAGCCAACCACACTATCTTCTGTGACCATTTCTTAATTTTAAATATAGAGACAGATAGAGTCCAGCTTCTTCTTTTTTAACCAATTAAATGAGTAAAGTTCTTCCACACGGTGCACACCTACTTCTCTGCTATATGTCTTTTACCCATTACAAACTTGGTTTTAAACTCTTGCTTTATTCATCTTCCTGAAATATCTTTGCAGTTCATTTATGAGTCGGTTTAAATATCTGACTATCCATAAAGTCAGTGCAAGCATGGTAGGAAAGTGGAACCAGAGTTGTCACTCCATGAATTGACATTCATTGACCATTCATTGATCATTACATGAATTTGGATTTGGTTTGGGGTTTTTTGTTTTGTTTTCTAACAAATATGCTTTGAGTTGTTTTGGTTTATCTCATGGATGCTGAGCTTTGAGGATATGTGAGTCATATTTCTATGATATCTTTATTGCATCTGGGCAAGAATAATACTCTAAAAGAGAAAGGCAAGGAAAAAATGAGAAAGAGAGGTTGGAAGAATGAAGAAGTGAAAAGACAGATACTGATAGATGTTGCCAAATGATTAGTGGTCCCAGCTGTTGTCAAAGTCCCATTCAAACAAAAGATCTTGATAACAGAAGGCAAACTGGGACCATAGCAGAGACAGGAGCAGAAAGCATAAAAATCATAATTGCTTTCTGTTCCTTACATAGAGGAGCAACAGTAAACAAGGCTGAATATCAGAAGGGATTTAGGGTGGGAAGAAATGGTGTGGCAGATCTTTCTTGGTCAGCACCATTGCCAAGCCAGGAAGTTGCACTTGACATACCCCTGTCTCAGCAGCAGGCAGGAAGCTCCGAGAGTCCATGAAAACTCCTTGAGACAAGAAAAACTTAGTGAACTGTTTTGTGCTTTCCCACCAGTCACAGGCAGAAAACTGTTTAACCACTTAGCCCCTGCATCCTCTCTTGTGTGCTCCCTACTTCTCATTTCAGCAGCAGCTTCCAAGGCTGGAGTTCATCTACTGCCTCCTTTTTTTTTCCTTTCATTGGCCTCCGGATCCCCTGTTGATGGCCTCTTTGCACACCAATGCAGTTTTAAAATTGCAAGAAATTAAATTTCAATTTCAAGTAAAAAGGCAGGTGCATCCTTTTCTACTCTGCTGGTGGAAGAAGAATAGCAGCTGCCCCACCAGAACAATAAAACTCTGCTTCTGTGACTGGCTGTTGGTGAACAGCCATGCATAAATATAATATATGGAGATCCCAGGGGTGGCATTTGTCATCTCTTATCAGCTCTGCTGCACACACCAGAATTTGATAGGACACTTAGAAAGATAATAAAAGCTACTATCAATCTGTCTAAGTAGAACTATTAGGAGCAATAGTAGCAATATCAATAGAATTATGGAAAATCAGCAGCTTTATTATTTTAATGCTCATTTAATTATTCAATTCTGAAATCTTTCCTTCTTCTTCTTATGATAAGGACAGCTAAGATAGCATATCTGAATTTTATATTAACCTGGCATATTAATGTCCATTTGTATGCCTGAAAAAGGCTCAAAATATCTTCTAATTAATTAAAAAAAAAAAAAAAAGAAAAAGAAAAATGAAATTAAATATAGTCCTCCAAAGTAACCTCTTGAGCCCTTTTAAACATCTACACCACAGAGCACATTCATATCCATATCTGGCCCATCCCATTCCAAGAGTTTGCAAAGCAGTGGTATACATAATCATGATAGAATTATTTTGGGACTTATTACCATTGTAATAGTCTGGTGATCTGTCTATTTCCACATCCTTTCTCAGGCAGTGCTCTATGGCAGATGTTCCAGAGGAAAACATTAAATTCCCCATAGTGTACTTGACACTTGTGTAATATTACTGCTTGAGGGAAAATTTAAAATTTTTCCAGTTGATAATCAGCTCACATATATTGAAGTATGAGGACAGATAATTGTTATCCTACCCAGTGTGACTGCAAATGATATTTTAATTCCTGAGCCTTCTTTTCTGAATCCTACTGATAATTTCTTTTCACTAATACCCTGTGATTGTTAGTTCCCAGGACTAACGTGTTGCACAATGGCTTTGTTCCTGTGGATCTAAATTAGCATGTTTCAGCTTCATCCATTTTTCTTTTCTGTGTATTTCTGGTTTTTGCACAAGTAGTGCAAGATGAAGATTCTAGCTGTCCTCTACTGCATCCATAATATAAATAATTTAATATGCCTCCATGGCATCCATTTTTACCTCTTTGCTGCTCAAAATAAAAAGATTGTGTAATAAATAATTCTATTCAGAAATCACAGTGCTAGGTCTTTCCTTTCAAAATCACCAATAACCCAGACAGGTCTGCTCTATCTTTTTGCAGCTGAAATGAATGCACTCTATGAGGACACAGTAATAACTGTAACTAACAACAGTCGGCTCTTTGTAACTATTCCTCACCATGGTCTTACACAAATTTCACTTGAATCAGCAGTGCTGACTGGAAGTTTTTCATGTCAGAAGGCTGCGTGGTGTTTCATTTCCAGCTGGGCTTAAAACCACAACATAATCCCATTCAGAGAAGCAGTAGTAGCTGCATGAGCTGGGCATTGCAATATCTTCAGAATTGGTAGTACAGGTAATATGCACTACTGCAAAGTACACAGGGAAATATGCAGTCAGTGGAGGACATCCATGTCACTTGGAAACCCCTGGCAGCTGGAGGATCAGCCTCTCTTCTTCACTGTGGTACTCAGGGAATTATCAGCAGAGACTTCCTTGGACATCTCTGTGAGACTGTGAGACTGTAGTATCTTAAACACAGAAGGGATGTCAGGAGCACTTACAATGAGTCTTTCCACACTATAAATATATAATTGCTGGTCTCAGATTTCCACACACTGAAATCCATTAACTGGAAAAGATATCACTTGAATAGATACTTCTGTGGAAAAAATGTGTGCTTTGTGGACAAGGTCTAGTGACATTTGTCCAGTAAAAAGAAAGCTTTTTAAAGCTTGGTTATCCAAATTATTTCCTTTTGCCTAGAAGGAAAAACAAAACAAAACAAACAGAAAAAGAATTCCCAAGATATAGTTCTGGTTCTTTTTATTACACAGGTTTGATGGGAAGCCAGAAAACATCAATTCTACCTTTCAAAAGGAGAGGAAAAAAATGAGGTCAACTCTGCAGATCTTGATGTATTGGACAAGGAAATACGCATGAAGCTTTAAAGGTAGAAGGCATAGTGAACCCCCACAGGGAATAGAAGTCAGTGGGGTGCACGGATGCTTCCTTTCAGAATGATACCAAGGGGGTTAATGTCTGGCCTGGTGATAAAAACCTGGCATCTGTTACAGAAAACACAATGAGCATTGTTGTCATTGAGAGAATGGCTCTGTTTTTCCTGGCATGAGTTACTGTTTGGAAGCCAGTTTAAAATAGAAAAGAAAAAAACCTCACTCTCCAAACTTAAAAATAAAGGGCTATGCCAGAATCATGTTCTCCACTATATTTCTAGGAAGTGTTATTGGTTCATTGTTCTGACAATGTTCTTTACAGACCTTATATGCAAATGCTGCTGAAATGCACAGCAAACTGTACAGGCTTTGACACAGGCACCAACTACTGTGTTGACTGTGCATATACTCAGAAATACTGGCTAAGTCTTCCCAAAGTCTGGCTTCAGACACAGGGCACTAGTGCTGCTGGGCTTTCTCCTTTGCCAGTGAAGAGACTGAATTCCCCTGTGCAAGATTCAGAGCACCCTAATTAAGATCCTCTTCAGACTGTCTCTAGATGAGGTTCTCTTTTTGCCATTGGAGATTAGTTCATAAATGAAGTTCATTTTTGTAGATTTCCCTTCTAAAGCATGCCAATTATTCACATGTGAAATGGGATCACACCCTATCCTCTTCACTGACATCTCATTTTTATGTAAGTTTTTTCTCCAAAGATGAAGAGATTTTCTTTACACCTTCTTGTCTATATGCATTAACAACATATAAAATATACTCTTGCTATGACATAGCATCTCAGTTTACACCCAAATAGACCCTGCACTCACTGGTTTTGCTACCAAATGCAGGGGAAGTAGACAGCAGGGTTTTAATTTTTCCCACTAACTGCTCTGTCCCTGTTCTGCTGCTCTATGCTATTTGTTGTCTATCAGCTAAATAAACACAAACAGGGGAAAATGTAAAATCAAACAATTCTTAACCCTTGGTTTTGTTGTCATTGATTTCCCTGCTATGAAACCTCAGGCCTAATGAAGAAAATAATCTCTGCAGGTGATGAGCAGAAAAGACAGAATATGTTATTCCCAGGCTGCATCACTTGCCTAAGAACAATGCAGAGGATCCTCCTGGCTATGACCACAGCTTGCAATTAAAAGATTGATTTCCTTTTTATTTTACACAATGCTGCTAGTCTGGCTAGCAGACTACAGAAAGCCTGAACTGTTCAAAAGGTGCATCAAACTGCATCCTGTAGATTTTTTCAATAGCCAAGAACATAGCAGCAGGCAATGCAGGCCCTACTCCTTTTTCTTCCTGGGAGATGACAAAGGAATAGAGGTGGTAACTCGATGTTATGGTAAGATTCGGAGCACCAGAGAGTCTCTGCTACCACTGTCGGGTGGTAAGGAAAGTGTTGATGCAGGAAAGTGTTGATGCAGGAAAGAGCTGCTACATAGAATCATAGAAGAATGGAATTGTTAAGGTTGGAAAAGACCTCTAAGGTCATCAACTGCTTACCCGTCACCATGATGATATCACTAAACCATGTCGCCGAATGTCACATTCACACATTTTTTGAGCACTTTATCATGTACAACCTCTCCAGCTGTAGCCAAGGTATACCCATACCTCTGGTAAATCTGTGTCTGATTCAGTCAGTTCCTCAGCTCAAACTGTTTACTTTTCAGAAAGCTGAGACCCATTCCATGGTTTTTAAAGCCATCCACAAAAGCTTTATCTAGCTCTATATTGGCTCATATGTGAAGCAATACAGTGGGCCTGATGGGTAAGTCAAGAAAAGTCCACTGAATCTCTTTGCAACTGGAAAATGTATTTTTAGTTTTTTGTAGAGTTAAAACTGAAATTTCAATTAAACAAATTGCGGGAGAAAACAAGCAAAAAGTATATTGACTAAACCAGTTTTAAATCAAAACAAGGAAAAAACCAAACACAAAGACAACCTAAATTTTATTTCAGCTTTTCTGCAATGATTATTATTGTAGGGAGCAAATTTCATTAAGCTACATACAGTAGACAACATGAAGAAGTAACACAGTGTCAAAAAGCCTACTTCAAATTGGTCTAGTTCTTCAGAAACAATTTTTAAAGCCAGGAAGTTCAGAGTTATGATTAAATATATGGAAAATTTTGAATGTCATCCACTTCATCCATTTCTAAATGTGCAAAATGCATAAAAAACCCTGGTAACCTCGAGCCACTATGGTTTCACCAGCATGGTGCCACAGGAGGCACACTTCAATCCTTTATCTGAACTGTACACAGATACCTAAATGTGCTTTGAACAGTTTGGATTCATCTGTGGATTCTCATCTCTGGACACCCTAACTTGCCTCTGGAAACCTGGCGTATTCTCTCCCACTGCATGCATCCCATAACCTCCGCCAGAAAAGCCAATCCTCATTTCCAGTAGTAGCAGAGACCTGCCAGTAAATCTTAAACTGCAGGATTCCTTGGTTTCACAGTAGTGCAGAGGGGATCACAAAGCCTTTTCTGTTAAGCTGTGAAGTATTAGAACAAAGGTATTGGCATCAGAAATGCGATGGACTGAGTTATGCTGGTCAGATAGGGAAAGGAACTCTGCCAGCCAAGAAACAGCCTCGGCACAAAAGTCTGTCTACTCATTGCCCAACCTGAGTCATGAAAAGCTGGTGTCTTCCTCTCGCTCTGTGCCACCTCAGACACATCTTTTTTTCACAGGGAGTACTTTTAACAAGACCATTTTGGCAAAGTTATGCCTACATGAATGTTTGTGGGCATATTTCAAGCCATTCCCTGCCACCTGATCACGTCTAGTAAAGTGAAGCGGTAGTTTGCTGTTGTATTTCTCTGGGGAATGGTTTTTCCAGGACCCCTGAAGCCTGTAACCATGTAGTTTGACCCTTCCTTCCTTTCTTGACTCAACTGGCTGAGGTCCAGCCATCCCCCCTGGGCAAGAGCCTTGATAAGGCCCTGTTCTTCCTTGTTCTCCCTCTTGCCCTCTGGCCCTCTTGACCTCGCTTCCCCTCCTGGAATAAACATCTTGGATCAACCCTGGGGGTAAGAGCCTCTTTTGGATCTTCTGTCTTGTCCCTGAAATATTCCCCCAAAGCCTCCCAAGAAACTGAGCTAGCCCCGGGGTCTGTGGGTTTGCTGCTGGCAGCAGGTCTCCAAAGTTAGTACAACATGTTCCCCAGGTAGGTAATCGCCAACCAATGATCCACAATCAAAGAATTTACTGCATCATCTGCATAAATGACAAGAAACTGCCAGTGAACTTAGTGTGAGTAATCAGCTAATGGATGTTGATTGGTTCAAGGTGTCAGAGGACTGTAACTTGCCCAAGGACATTTGCTAGTCAAACGCCTTTTTTGGTTTTGTTTTTTTGATCCTTGCAAGATTCTGATTTTGTTTCTGTAAGACCTCTGTCAGCTTAGGAAAAGGTTACTGGTACCTGCAGGCCAGTACACTTGGGTTTCTCTTCACGTGGGTGTTTATGGTCCACCAGAGAAAACACATTAAACTGTCTCCTTCTCTGGCAGCATCTAGGGCTGCGTTGGGTCTGCCAGAGCAAAAATGTTCTTCTTGGCTATGGGAATGGCATTATCAAATAGCAATCAAATACTCTCTTGGGCTGTAACTAACCTCTCATATGAAGCCAAAACCAGCTTGAAGACGTATTGCCATCCTTATAATGGCTTCTACACACCGGGAAGCTCCTTGTTTGAACACAGTATCCCAGATGTGATGGCATTAAATTTTGCCTCTGGTGAGATAACCTGGAGGGAGTTGTTTAGAAGCGTTCTTGTGGTTTTTTGATGCTGTTCTCCTTTATTTCTCTTTTTTCCATATACTTTGTTTACTCTTGAGGAAGGATTTGTGTGACTGTAAATGATTGAAGCACCATTTCCTCAGTCTCACCCGATCACTTCTTTGTGCAGTGTTTCATCTGTTCTTCCTGTGACTCTTCTCTTTGTGACAAAACCACTGTTAATTGCACAGCTTAGCTTCAAATCCAGGATCAAAGGGTTGGTGTTCAGATTTTTTGCTCTTCAGGCATTTTCTTTTCTTTCTCTAATTATGAGAAATTTGCAAAATCACTAACTACCAGATTGAATTGATTTTTTTCTTCTCTAAGTTGAGGGAAAAAGGCTAATTGGGGATATTCTTAATTGACTTTATCTCATATTTGGGGAGGTTGATATATTTCATTGTATAATTAAAAATACAGTGATGGTTTTCAAGGGTGTTTACAGACACCTACAGTTGGAAGTCACACTGCTGAGAAAGGAAAGGCTGCTATTGTGTTACTTTTACTATTCACAAGAGTGATAAAACTGAACCACTCTAGGCACATAGCCTGTTTATACACATTTGCTAGGTTGAATGAAAAGACATGTTGTGTTCCTTGTCTATCAAAAATCTGTACATGCATTCAGAGTGGACAGCTGGCATTTTGAAAAGCTGTTCTGGGCTTTTAAGAAAAAAAATTATACTTAACTGGCATGAGAGACCTCCATTCCAAACATTGACAAAGACAATGCTTGTGAGCATGCTTTGTTTCTCCGGGCAGCAAAGACTGGGAGGTTCATGTGCACTTCCCAACCAAGTTCAGCCCTATTTTCTCATCTTTCATTAGCTTACAAGAAAAAAAGGAAAAACAAAAAAAAAAAAAAGGAAATGAGGGAGGGAGCTGAGGGATATGTTTTCCTATTTTAGACATGGGTTTACTCCTTTTCTTCCTTTGGAAATAAATTTCATCCATGATTCGGTTTTGGCAGTAAAACTTCACAAATTGATTACAATTTGAGCAACTGTTAAACATTACACCTTGCCATGCTGGGCTAAAATTACCCCAGATTATTCCTGGAATAAACAGAGTTACAGTGAGAGTCATTCTATGAAGTGAAAACTGTATACATGAAAGCAGATATTATTTATGATGTTCTTAAAACTTTCAGCCAAGGTAAAATACTTAATGACACGGGGGTGGCAAAGTAGAAGCAAGATAAAAGAATACCTTTTCATAGCATTATATTGAAGTTATATTTCTTACGTACAACCACTATAGAGCTTTCCTTCCCTTAGCTGTAGCCAAACAAAAACATCCAAAAATGGCAGATGACTAAGGCATCCTTAAAAACAAAAAGCATACCATGTGCTCAGTGTCTGCCTCAGCTAATTATTACAAAAGCTGAAAGAATCAGCAGCAGATACATTACATGGCTTGCCTTTATGTAAGTTGGATTTATTTGTGTTCAAGCTTACAGATAAACAGTTCATGATACAAGAAACTGCCTGTATGTTGTCTGTTCATGTGGTGTTTTGTTTCTTGAAAGCTTCTCATGAGTAAAAAAAAAAACAACAAAAAGCCCTTCCTACAGCTACATTTTTATCATCAAAGACAATGGGAGTGAAGAATTATGGTTTACTCGCCCACACACTGAAGAAAATTTCATGTCATTCCTGTATTCTGATTGGCTGAAGATTCCAAGGGATAGATATATTTTCTTTCACCTTTCTTTTGTTTCTTGTTTTTAGGAAAATTGAATATCCTCTTTCCTTGTTTTTCCAACTTGTCCATCCAAAACCTCTAACGGGATTTAACCAAAGGTGCTTAGAAACACTCCCAGACCATGGGAATGATTTTCTTGTATTATTTCTGTTACCCAGATATTTTTTTAAATATAAAGGAGGCATCTTTTTATGGTTTTGCTTTTCAAGGCAGTGAAGAAGAAAAGCATTGAACAAACACGTGGCATTAAAGTAATAAAATATCAAGTGAATTTCCTCTATATTTTAAGCTTATTATTTTTTTCTACTTTGGTCGCACAGAGCTAAGAAGCATTTAAAGTGATGCAAATTATTAAAAAGGGTTATTACACAAACCACAGCTTCATCTGCCACTCTTCCATCAGACAATAATTTTCCCCCTCAACCACCACTTTCAAGTTCTATAGCTTAGTGTAAACATTATAATTTTTTTCTTTCTGGAAGGCATGAAGATAAACCATGCATGAATCAATACGTGAATGAATTAGCCTCTGGTCTAGCTTACTGATGTATTCATCATTTATATCCTTGCATAATTTACAGAAATTGAAACTGTAGATGGGCTTTGCATACAGTTGAATGTGGCTTGCTTACACAACCCAATAGGGTTCCATGCTCCAAAAAAGCTAATTTGTAGAGACTGCTCAAGCAGGATGAAAGCACCTGAAGCTTTTTACTAAATAGATGCAATTAGGAACCAAGGTATCCTGGTACTTTAAGACAAAGCTTGGTAGAATGACCTATCTCTTGGCTTCAATACATGGTCTGACTTTATTCAAAGGGAGGTTTGGTTCCAGGTTCCTCTAAGGCACTGAGAGACCTCCCACATCCAGTTCTTCCACAGCTCCTGGGGTTGTCCCTCAGATAGCCAGGATTCAGTTTCTGGGACCACGACTGCCTAAGGAGCCGAGTTTGGATCTTAAATTCAATTGTCCTTTATCACCAACCTTAAAGAGAACAAGATTTGGTGCCACAAAAGCAGCCACAGTAACTATTCTGAACATTTTTTTGAAAACTCCCTTATTACCAGCATGTTCTCTTTTCCTTTCTGTATCTTCTCCTGACATATATAGCAGGGACGAGGACTAATGGGAACACAGTGCCTGCCAGATTCCCCCAGAGAGCCCCTCGTGGAATGGTATTCTTCCTCCATTCACTCCCCTTTCTCACAAATATACCCTACAGTTCTCCCAAGCACCAGTGGAAGCAAGGGGCCATTACATTACCTGCCTCCAAAGTCTGCCTTATTTTGGGTTTCACTGGCCTTTGGTAGGACAACTATGTTTCTATTGTCTCTCTTGGTTGCATTGTCCCAGGGATATATCTTTTCATTCTGGATTTTAAAAGATTCCAGGGAAGAATTTGTGTCTCTCTCAAGTATTTGTTAGAAGTGTTCAGATTTAGCAGCAACATTTACAAAACAGTAGAAGCCTATAAGTGAGGAAAGACTTTTCTGGATTGGAAGGCTATTTTCACTTTGATTGTTACTGTCAAAGGGGATTTCACAGCTATCCACATTACATCTCACCCATGCAGCTGACATCAGAGCAACCTTTGCTGTTTGAGTAAAAGGAGACCCAAGGAGATACATTCTTTGGTTTTGTATGGCAAAGGAACAGAAAATGTATTTTCGGAAGCATCTAGAGCTCCACATGAAATAACATCTGTATTTAAAAAGAAACACTGGAGCGTGGCCTTAATGAGTTATGGTTATTTCCTGAAGGCACAGATTAAAAGTGTAGTTCTGTGAAAGCCAGAAATCTCAAAACAGTCGTGTCCCATTAACACAGCACATCAAACATCACGGGCTGATTTTTAGTTCAGCTGAAGGCTGAGGATTTACATCACTGACAACAGCCACGCATATGGTCACATACAGTCAGGAAATTAATAACTCTGCTTGAACGAAAGTGAGCAAGGGTGCAATAAAAACATATCCTGCAAAGGGATCTGCGAAGGGAAATGGGAGGAAAGCTGAGCTCACATGAGAATAACAAAGCCTGTCTCATTCTAGACCCCACTCCTCTGCAAAACACAGAACAGGAAAACGCCTAAAGCTCAAAATATTACCAGGGAAATATTTCCAGGCCAGTAACTCAGCTTGCATGACAGTCTGTACCCAGGGTGCCAAGAGGGCACCAAAAGGTCCTCCTTGTTCTGAGAAGCCTGACTTCTGAGCAGAGCCCAGTCCTGGAGTGCAGGATGCTGATGAATATGTTTGGCTTGTCACTGATGAATAAGTTTTGCTTGTCAGTCACCCAAATGGCGATGGTAACTAAGAGGTCAAGACTGCTTGCTCTATATCTGCTTGTGAGGAAAGAAACTGCATATTTTATTTGGCTAAGTCAAGCACAGTTTTAATGTTTGTTTCTGTAACCACAGATGGATTTTGGAAGCAGTTAAACAACAACCCTGCACAGACTGTCTGGGAGACAGTACAAGAGCATGCACTCTTGATATTTCTGATATTCCCAAAGGAAACATACACAGGGAAAAAAAAAAAAAAAAAGAAAAAAAAAAAAAAGGCATGAGTCCTTTATAATACACTATAAAGCAGTGAGAAGAAGGATAAATTCTGGTGGTTTGCTTTGGTTCATATCATGTGTATCATGTGGCACTTTGCCCTCAGTGACTTCAATCTGTCACCTCAGGCAGAAAGAAACTCCATTGACCTGCCTGGAAAGGAAGTAATACCAATCAGTCACTAAGGGGTTAAAAAGAAAATACACCTCTCTTGCTTAAAAATTAAACAGCTTTGCAATCGTGACACTTTGGTGACTTTGGCTGTTTCAGTGACATAGAATATCTGGTGATAACATGAGCATGCCCCACCTGTTTGCAGGGAGATATTTGTGTTGTACAGACATATGCCTGGTTGATGTCTTTGGCCACCTACTTTCTTGCATTGCCTAGTTTGTGTTATATTGATTTTTTGCATAATCAGCATATCCATTCTTACAGTAATTAAAATCAGAAGTATTTTATTGTGTGGATATCTACACTGTGTTGTGACACCTGGCCTAGACAGTGCACATGAGCATCTTTTATTCATAAATTTTGTGACTTGGAAGAAGAATTCTTTTAAAGCAAGTAGCCATTATAGATGAGAACTAAATCAGATGACAATTAAATTAAATCAAAAATAAAATTGTTTCTTCACTCAGACTGCCATTAAATGGCAAGAAACTTCAGTGCATTTGGCAGAGTACTCCACTTTCTCTTCTGAATATTTGTGCGAAACGAAAGGTACATTTTGTATTGATGTAGCTACAGGACATCTAAAAATAAATACCTTGTGATCTCATCTTCACCCAGAAGTAAATGACAGCAAAGCTAAACTTGCATCTTCAGAGGAATGTAGATGGATGCTGAAGGCATGCAGACAAAAGAGATGCTTGGGCCACTTGGGCTAATGGTGCTATTTGCAGCACCAATTCAAAGTGCTCTGAAGTCAATAACCACATAATTGGCCTTGACGCACTTCAAACCTTTGGTTCCTGTGACAAAAGTAAGAATTTGATTGAACTGACCTGAGAATTTCAGTTTGCATTTGAATTTCAGTAAAGCAAATGATGTAATCTATACTTTATTTAGGTTATCATAATTTCTCTGTTGACAGTTGAGGAAGGTTTGTTCCTCAGATGTAATGAGATGTATACTTGTATGAGATGTATACTTTGATAAAGAAATCAGATGTCAGAGTAGAATTAAGTGCTTGAAGACTGCTGACAACAAAAGACAAATGGAGGCAAGACACACTGCACACTGCAGCAAAACCAGGCTGGGCCTATGAAAAGTTTTTGTTGTATCTGTTCAAGAAGAAATCCTTGAAGTAGCTTTCAAGAAGCTAAGCCTCACAGCTAAATCATTCTCTCACATTATTTCAGCTTTCTTTGGACCCTAGATAACTATGTTAAATGAACATTTGGGTTTCATACTTGGAGTTACTCTTTTTTGTGTGTTGCCACACTTGTTGGGTGTTCCCACCGGCTGATCCTAACTGCTTTCCCAAGGGATGCATCTCTCTGGCTGCCAGCCCCCATCAGGACATGGTGTTTCTCAGCTTGGAGCTTTGCTTGCAGAATCTGGAAAGAAGGGAACAGCTAGTCTGAGCCATGAAACATATTTGCGCCACTGCTCAGGGCCACACTGCATCAGGGACCGTCTGCCGGCCACGAGGCTGCTGCCTCCACACAGCCCCTGCCCTCCCAAGGAGTGCATGGGGCTGCCCAGCTACTCCTGAGCTGCACACAGGTAGGACCCCTCGGCCAGCCAGAGCTCCAAGCCCCCACAGCCCAAATGGTGGTGGCAGCTCCCTGGGGTGGCCGAGACCAACCAAAGTCATGGATGCAGGAAGGATTAGCCTCCCAGGGCATCTCCCTGCTGTGGGCAATGGTGTCTACAGTACTTCCCACACTCTGTGGAAAGTACAGCAGACAGTGGTTGTCTGATCCAGCCTCTCTGACCTGGCAACAATGAGGATATGGAGCAGTCACACGGCCACGCCATTGGCAAAGAGGCTTAAAATCTGCTCCCAACTCTTTCCCAGAGGGTGTTTACTTCCTCCCAGCTGGCAGGAATGACTGTGCAAATACTCCTTGTCCCTGTGAGGACAAAATAAAAGAAGCAAGCCTTCAGCAGCAATTTGAGTTTGTGTGACATTACTCTTAGACACACTAAGAATGTGCAGGTAGCTGCCTCTTAGCTGGAAGATGGTAACAAACAGCTGTGAGTTCGAAGACAAGCTGGAGTGCCTCTACAGTTATGATAAGAACTAGGGTACAAATGATAACAGACTGTGAAACAGAATTGCCATTATACTTAACAACAGATGGGCAATTGCTCTCAAATCCCTTCAATATTGAAAAGTGCAAATCAATGGTTTTAGCCCCATCTTAAGTAAACAGACTTGGGCTCTTCCAAGCAGGGAGCCTCAGGTATGAATTCAGAGAGAAAAGCAGCAAAACAGGGACCCACCCTGAGCAAAGGTCCTACAGGGTAGCAGCAGCACCTGTCTGGTGCTCATTCCCCTCAGCAGGTCCTTTGTCTACATGAATTATGAACCCTGACTGGAGAACCATAGGGGAAAACAAGACAATGGGCTAGCCATAAAAAAGGGATCACAAAACCAGAAAGAGGGAACAAATCAAAAGAGAAAAGGGAAGACCAGTGGAATGTGGAAAAGAAAATTTTCCAGAAGAAGAAATACTGGTGATTGTCAGAGGATGGCCATCTCACTCCTGCCAACCCATTCCCCACAGGAGGTGGGAGTGCTGCAGGAAGGAGGAGGGTGACTACAAGCACTGCATCCTGCCCCTAAGCCAGGCTGTGCTAGACTGTGATGGATGACTGACTATATGGCATGAAGTGCTGGTACCTGGGTGAGACAGAAAGTCAAAGCCCTCTGTACTGTCTATGCATCAAAGCTCCTTTCATTTTCACTTCAGCAGAGCAGGATGTGGCACCTGTTTTTCTGCCCAAATCTTAACCTGGTTATTTTTTTTCAGTGTTTTGCTTTGTGGAGGCATTTCGTGCAGCTGACTGTCCTTAAACACTATGCTGTTGTTCTCGCTGGCAGAAGTCATGGCTGAGAAAAATAATTTTAGTAAAACCAAGCATTTTTTCAGTAGTATTTTGGTTGAAAATGCTTATCTACCTTTACCTATGTCCCAGCTTCAATTCAGCAGCAAGACTTCCTGTAATCTCTCCAGTAAAGCTTTGCTACACATAAATCAAAAGAAGCTTTTATTGATGTGAAATACAACAGAGAGAGCACTTTCCAGGCCATATATCCTAATCAAATGAATTTTCCTTTTAAATTTCCAGCATGATTTAGATTTTTCATGTGTTACTCTGCTGCAAAAATTGTTGTCATGCATGACCAAACTGCATTATGCTTTCAAAATGGTCGCTGTGTTGAAGGGAATATGGAAAACCAACATCAGAGGTAATTCAGCTGCAGATCATTCTCCCTTGTGGGAATAATTGGGTTTTCGCCAGCAGGACCAATCATCCATCTCTGCAATAAAATGCAAAGCAGCACATTAATGTATTTGGAGGATTTTGAACAACCAGTTCCACTTCATAGCAGCTGTTGGTAGTCTGATGTTCTTAGACCTGTTACTCCACATTTATTAACCATCAAGCTATAGGTCAGATCCTCTAGCTGGCTTACATGTGGACCGCTCTGTTGAGGTTGCTCCCCTGTACTATCCAAGTTGCAATCCAACCTTAATATACTGCTCATTTCCTAACGCTTCCACACTTACAACTAAGGTATTTGGAACAGAGATGAGCACTCTTTAATGCTTTGCTTAGAAAGAAGAACACTGTCTTTTTTTTTTTTTTTTTTTTTTTACATGAGTGCATGAGAGGGGCAGGGATTGAGGACTGTATTTCACCAGTGGGAAATACAGTGTTTGATTCCCTTGCATCATTCATAAGTGATCCAAGGATTTTAGATTTTCAAACTTAAAGTACTACTGAGCAATGACAAAAGCTCCCTGACAAAAAAGGATAGATTCAGACCTGCAGAAACAAGACAAATCAAATTCCTTTAGGTATTCTCCCTTGAAAGAAAACCCTATTATGGGATACCAAGACTGACAAATTAACAAAATATCTAATTGAAGAAGATGCTTTTGAACCAGAAGGCCTTAGACCTTCATCTGAGGTCATGGACAGCCTTATCACCCAGCACTCCCAACGCAGAAATGAGCCACACAGACACCTCACATGAGTCAGTCCTGGATGACTCTGCTTGCGACTTCAAATTTTCTAAATTTTCACAAACATACCAGTTGGGACCTAATCATTGGTACCCCTGAGCTGAGTATGGGTTGCAGAGCAGGACTTGGTAGGCCCCCTGGACCAGCCTTGCTGCTGAGGAAACATCACTAATGGTGCTGGTTGTGCACAGAGGCAACGGAGGAGCTTCCTGCCAGAGGGCTCTGATTTGAGTCAGAAAGGCGTTCAGCAGGAATCCTAAGCAACAAGCAAGGGCTGACTATGCTCCAAGCAAAAGGCAAGGAAGAAAAATTAATGCAGCTGTAATTGTTTTGGTTTTAAAATATGTGTCATTAAATGCAAATTTAGTAATGCTTTTTTTTCTCCCCCCCCACCCGGAGAAATCAGTTTTTAAATAAACCAGTCCTCCCCCCAATCACAGTGCTGCTAGATCATTTGTGCTGGTCAGCTGGTCCACTTCCAGCCTCTATGCATGCTCCTCTACCTCACATTTTTGGATGCCCTGTTAGATCAGATGTCAGGAAAGGAGCATAACAGTATTTCTGGGCTTTGCACCAGGTCAATGGTTTCTTAATGTTTCAGCCATGCCAGCGTGTGCTGAAACGTTCTGTACCTTCTTTGAAAGAAACCTCATCATAAATTCAATTAGCATGAAAAATGAACCATGGCATAATATTTTACAATTATCTACAAAGACCCTTTGGTTAAAAACCAAACACTGAGCTTCTTTGCAGGAGAATGTAAGAGGTATGAGCAAACACAGATACCTCCACAGCTCCTGTTCCCACTTGCTTTCCAGCTTTGGAGAGGGCAAGAATGCACATTCCTTCACGCTCCCATTTGCTGGGTGATAACAGCACCAATGACAGCACTGTTGACAAGGCAGGGCCATTTGTCAGTCTCTTGCCTGACCTCATTCAGAGCTCAGCTAGAGAGGAACCTGATGTCACCAGGCACTGTCATCTGCCTAAGGGGGCTGCCAGCTCAGGACTTCTGCAGACCCTCCAATGCTCTCCAGAGGAACAGAGTTCTTTTCATTTCCAGGCATATCAGTTTGGGTTGTATTTGGGTCACCTAAGAATGGGTTGCCTCCAGCATCATTTCACCCCACTTCAATCCCACCTAGTCTTCTCTTTACCGGGGTGGAAAGCTCACCCTCCTTGATTAGCTGAAAGGAACTGAGATCCCTGTGCTGCTGCTTACATGGTTTAACTTCTCACAGTACAAAGGGGCACACATCAAATAGGGTCTTCAGGGATCCGTGTGAAGTAAACTAAAGGAGAAAATGCAGGTGGAGCTACAAGTGCCACCAAGGTATGTGGCAATACATACTTTTTTTCAGCTGGCTAGAAATTTGTCAGGTTCTGGGAAAGGCAAGAGGAAGTTTCTGATGCTATTTGTCTCCCCACAACTGAATCTTTTATCTAATTATTTGATAGAGTTTCAGCAAAATGGTTTAGCCATTTCCAAGAATGAAACTGGGGGCAGGGGAAAGGAGAGAAATGTTGTCAAGGCAACAGTAATCCCATTATTTTTTAACTTCTGAGTGCCTGAGCAGGCAACCTTTGTCTTCTTTTTATGCCGTTTTTATACATGATAGCAATAATGGTGGAGACAATTATTCTCATCTCTTTTAAGAAAAGAGCATGCCAGGGTGGTAAAGGGACAATAAGACACGCATTTGCAAACAAATCAAGCTGGCACCTTCATATTGTTGGCTGCTGCATCTGCTGCTGCTATTTTGAAAGCAGGCTTTCAGGGCCTAAGTACTCTGTTAGCAACATCTCTTTAAATTGCCCTCCACCCGGACAAGATCAAGACCCTCATTTCCCTGGCCTGAAGTGCAGCTGACAGCCTCCACGTGTTTGGGGCATATGTTAGCCTTCAGTAATCATTTCCCTCCAGATTTTATGGCTCATTGTCATTTCTCACACAACAAAATGCTTTAAATGTGGAGAAAGGCTCTGCTTTATGATTTGAGGAATGTGCCTGGAGAGAGGATTTTAATTTCTGCAGGATGTGGGAGACTTTTAAATCATATTGCATCAGTTACTATTTGTCAGATAAGATGTGTTCTTACTATGAACTGAGCCTACAGCACATTTGTAAACTGCACTAAGTGAAAGGAAAACAACAACAACAACAAAAGAAAATAAAACCCCCAAAACAACTGGCCTTTCAGGAGCCCTGCTGTATTTTCATGTTTTCCTTTCACTCTCCTGGAGCAAGTGAAGTTAGTCAAAAATTTCAAGGGTTTTGGGAGTTTTTTTGGATTGGAAAAATAGGAGTCTGTCAATGCTGGAAGAACACACAAGAATGTAGATCAGATATTGCTTTAGGAAAAACAATTATAGTGTAAAGTGACAGTAAAAATTTAATAGATCATTCTGTCTAATTAGAAAATATTTTATTTCCAATTTTTTTTTACTTTTGTCTATTATTTTTCTTTTAGTTATTTCTGATATTTTAATACCATTGCTCTGTATTTTTGCCTTTTCATACTGCAAAATACGGAGTCAAAAATTCCTAGCAAACACATTACAGAACTACAGCAAATGAAACTTAATACTATGCAGGTTTTTGCCTCTGAACCTCTGGTCTCCACATCAAGCCATTTTATTTCTGCTTCTCCATTCCCCAGGCCATGAAACTGAAATGATGCATGATCTCACTGATTAAGTAAATTGTTATCTATTTCAAAGGCATTGTGGAAAACCTAGGGTATACCATTTGCGTGTATATATATATATATATATTTATATAATTTATGTATTTTATGTATAATTTATATATTTTATATATAAGTGTTTACCTGTGCATAAGAAGTCGAATAGGTATGAGATGATACCAGACAAGTTATAGGAGATGTCAATATCATTGATTTTGCTCTGATTCAGGTTGAATGATCTCCAAAATCAGGACTCTTTCCACTGCAAAGAAGCCTTCCCTGTCTTCTGCCCATGTTTTGCAGCACTTAACAGGGCCTGTGTGTTTGATTTGCCTCAATGTTACCCTGCTGTGCCACCTCCCAAATCAGCAGAGCTTGTCACCTTTCTGCTATAGGAAGCTGAGCTCCCATTTCTTTTTCTAGTATGTTCTGACAACCCGTGCAGCTTTGTACCTTGCTAATAGATGCGTAGGTACTGAATCCAATCCAGCAATGTACACCAATTAAGTAACTGCACTTTGAGAACAGATGTGACATTTAAAAAAAATCACAGCAAAACCTATTCCAGCAAAACCTCAATCAAAACATTAACAGTGCTATGAAGAATTTCTGAGAATATCAGGGACAATTTTACGACTGCAACAGCAACAAAAACAAAGTTGTGGCAGGAAGAGGAAAATAAATTTGTTAAATAACAGTCAGACCAGCCAGTGTGAAAATCTGTCAAGAAGTTACTGGCTGCAAAGGAGTACGTGTGCTTACACCACACCAACAGAGATACAGGATGTTATCAGTACAATGCAAACCTTCACTCAGCTGTCATTAAACCACAGGCTGTGCTTGTCTTGGGTTTTTAAACTAGTTTGGAGATGCATTTCATGGAATCAGCTGCTCTGCTGTATAACTTACACCACCTGTTCTCCACCTGACAGGATAAACTAAGCCACTTCTTGTCATGTGGCAGCACTGAAGAAACAAAACCACACGTGCTTTCTCCTCCCCCCAGCCCTCTCAAAAACAGGGTGTTTCACTAGTGCACCAAGGACTTAGACCCCACACCTGAAAATGCTTAAATGTGTATTGAATTTTACTATTGAATTTCACAGTTTGACTTAGTGCAGGGTTTAACTCTGCCTGTAATTCTAAAAATGTCAGGATTCCCACCATGAGGAAACCATGTTCTTGTGCATTTGAAGGAATAGGAATAGCATTCTATACCAACAGATGTACACATGACTTTTCTCACTAACCACGCATTGATCAAAACCTCTGTTGCAAATAATAATAATAAAGTACACTGCATTCCCAAGTGGTACAGGCAAGGGTCAACAGAATTCATGCACTTATAAAATGGTCAGTACAGAGTTTACCCAATGCTAGACTTGAAAAACAAACATAGATGCTGTATATCTGTCATTTTAATTATTACCATAGCACTGGCATGGTGGAGAAATCCACAGCTGTGAAACAGCAGCTGGCAGCTGCCCTATTCCTACTGTCAAAGAAGTGTACCACCTGATAGTTTTTTAGCTCTTCCAGACAGTTTTTATGTCTTCTAGAGAAAGGAAGAAATGCAAAATTTCTTTGCAAAGAGTGATTTAGGTCTTGTGATAGACACACACACATATACAGTGACACCTCTTTAATTCAGGAGAAACTGAGAGTCAGACACAAGGAAATCAGAGGTCTTTTAAAATTAGGCAGTAACTAACCAAAACTAAAAATGGGTTACAGATGTCTTCTCTCACAGGAATTGTCTTCCTTAGGACATAATTTAAACAACAGAAAACAGAAAGTATGGCAGCACCAAGTAAGCATTAAATGGGTTTGATGAGTTGGGCTCCCCATGAATCCCGTGCAGTTTTTGGTCTGGTGAGCATTTGCAATGTGCTGAAATGCCCCAGAGTTGCTCTCTCCTCAGCTCTGCAATGTATCTGACCTTTCCATATCAATTCTTGCGCAATGCAGATAGCATGAGAGATTTAACCAGGCAAGATAAATGCCAATATACATGATTGCAGTCACGTCATCTGCTTTGGATGCTTTTGCTGAGGGATTGCTCCAGCCTCGTTTGCTGTATAGTGAATGAATGACACTTTTGCAGATTTAACCTTTGCTTTGTGTTACTTCTCATTTCTCTGAGTCACAAGGAGTTTATTCTCTGTTCTTGGGTTCACATGCAAAGAGCATAATTTCCTTTCTCTGCCACAAAACATGCACACACAGCAGAGAGACATGAGAAACATTCTTATGGTTTCTACTTGGGTGATTTCAAGAGATCAAGCTGCTAAAAGGAGCAGCCTCTCTGTCTTGTTTACATTCCTGCTGAGCAGGTACAGGCAGGGCACAGATCCATATGTGTCTACCAGGGCGCCACTGTGCGCACACAAAAACTCCTCTAGAAATTGAAGCTCTGCCAGAGGGAAACTCAAGGGTCTTTTCAGTGTCTAAGGTGGGGATTAACACTTGCTATTGTGTGCAGCTTTTAATTTCCTTGGGGCAACATTTCTCATGCTATAGAGGCATAATTCAATGGTTTATTTTGCATGTAGCTACTCATCATACCTCTCATAAAAAGTGATGTAGAGTATTATCTTGATTTGCTCTTGCTGCTTTACAGGTCATACTTTATCAGCAGTGCTTTGTCCAGCTTGAAGACACTTTCAAAGCATTAGTCAAAAAGGACTGTTTTCCACATTTTTGTACATCTAACAACAAAAAAGTATTTTTCAGATTCAAAGACTGAATATAAGGACTTTTGGAAAATCAGGACTCTTAAGGCATTGCTCACACTACACATTAGATTTAGACAGAACTAAATCCCAAATAAGTAGGCATTTTTTTAAAATATTAGCAAAATTTGTAATTTTTCTAGGGAGGTTTTTCAGTACCAAATACTTTAAAAGTTACGTTTTTTTTCCCACCAGTGGATCAAGGGAGGCCCATGCAGTAAGTTTCAAAAGAACTCTAGCCTCTTCTGTCCTTGTTCATAGGGATCTCCCTACATATAAATTTTCACAAACTCATTTGTGGAGTGATTTAGAATCCATTAAAGGAAAATGTCCTTCAAAATTGAGATGTTAGAAATATTCTGTTAGCTATAAATCCTCACTCCTTCCCTCCACCAAAAGTATTCAAAGCAAGACGTTGCTTTATATCTTGAAGACTGTGTATTTTCCCCCAGATCAGCTTTCTGTGGGGCAGAAAAAATCACCATGGTCCAAACCCTCTAAGTTCCATATGGAGACACCAAGACTCAAGTGAGATGCGCCCCGTCTTCGTTCCAGAATGGCCGGAGATTTACTTGCCACTGGTGTTCATGAGCAAGATTTTGCACTGCACCTACTCAAACAGCAACAAGGCCCAAAGGTATAGTTAATAAGCAGGGATTTTTGAGCCAGGACAATGACTTCCACTTGAAGCCCATGTCTGTATGGCTCCTCATGCCTGCCCTGGCCATGCACACTTGATTGCCCCACACATGCAGCGTGCACTTTGCTGCAGATGCTGAAAGGAGGATACACTTTAGATGGCGTTTGCTGAGGGCCAAACATTTCCATGTCACCAGCTGCAGAGGGACAAACCCTCTCTGACTTGCAGGCAGCATTTGCCAAGGGTATGGACTTCACTGCTGGGGAAGGGAAGAAACAGGGACGGCCAGATCCATCCAGCAGGGAGGAAAAATAAACAAACAAAGTGAGAAGGAAACCAGGGCATCTTGGCAAACTGCAAACATCTTATCTAGCAGGTTCAACACCACCAGTTTGGCGCAGTGCCACAGACATTTCTTCCGGTGGCTCCCAGTGTCATATGGCCCAGAATGCCTGCCTTGTCCTGCCACATTGCCACATGCCTACATTGCCATGGCACTTAAAACAGCTCCAGCTGCATCTGTGCAATTCTTGTGAACTCCTGCTTAGTGCCAACATGTTAATTCTCTTGGAAATGTTTGCGACATTTGAATCTAATTGGTCTTGGCAAGGAGGGACAGACACATTATTGCTATTCTGTCAGCAGCTTGCATTGCAGTGACTGGTTCAAACTTCTAGGGTTTAACTGGGCAAGAAGCTGAGGGACAAATATACTGGAGCTGTAACAGTTTCCAGTGATGCAATTTTGTTTGCACAAAGCCTGCATCTAAAGCTGCACTCTGACCTTTGCTGCTCAACTGCTTCAAATTTTACACAGTCATTACCAAGAACGTTATTTTTCAAATAGTAATTTCAGTAACCAGAGGGTCGTGATTTCTGCTGTTACATATTCACATCTAAGTTGAGATGCTGTAGCAATCTCCACTGAAGTGGAAAGCTACATGCAAGTGGGGAAGTGATGCCTCGATGAGCATAAGTAGCTCCCTAAACTTATGTATAAAATCTGTGGCTTCATCTAGGAAATGAGCTCAGAAATTGCAAGCTGTGGACTGGCCCTTGTACCCACACAGACAGTGGTCATGAACCATTTTGCCAAATGACAAACCTAAAGAGAAAAGAGCACTTCAGAGAAACAATGAAAACCAAGCTCAAAAAGGCAAACAAACCTCAGTGCTGTAAAAACCTTCCACAGATGATGTGGAATGAGCACCAGTACATAGCCAGGATTAAACAGACCCTAGAAAGAATTTTTGTCTCTAAGCCAGAGCACCCCAGTGAATTCTGACTATGAACAAAGCCTCACAATAGTGTGGCCAGCAACCAAACATCCTTGGAGCTTCAGCTGTGGCAGAGACAGCCATGCCTGCTCTGTTTGCAAAGCAAGAGAGGAAGACTGGGAGGATCTCTATCAGAAGCAGGTACAGCCATCCCTCGTCCTCCTGAAAGCAGTGAGAGAAGTAAGATGACTCTCCACAGCACTCCCCACCTCTCTCCATTCCACGATTATTCTGCGTCTAATTTTACTTTCTGTAAGAAAGCAAAAATTTTTGTTATTTTATTATTATATTTATATATTTTATTTATAATATATAATATAATATTAGATTTTGGACATCACTGCCAAGAAGCCTTGAGCTGGCTTTGCAAAGGCCCAGTGAAATTCCAAGAAAAGGCATAAGTCTGAGATTTCTGTTAGCTTTGGCTCAGGGATAAGTCTACCTGAAACATCCAGATGGCCAGTTTCTCTATTCATTGGATCTACTGCAATTTAAGATAGCATGTCCCAAGATATGTCTCAAGGTAGGTGTTGTCCAAACAGAAAGCAAGTTCATGCACAAGAAGAGACCATATCACATTCCCAACTACTTCTGTGTGACATGAAAAGCATTCTGTGCCTGGAAAGCAACGGGCTGCAACAGATGCCCCACTTCAACCCAGAGGTGTTTCCTCTGAGGCCACTGTCTTGCATTGCTCCAAGAATCACAGATTTATCTCCTCAGTGTGCCAGCTCTTGGCAGACCTACCTAGTAAATATGCAAAACATAGTATGACACTTTGACAGCTGCTCTGCATGGACACCTTTCAGTCCTGATACTATTCTCCTTTTCAGAAGTAGCAGGAAAGCATGAAGAACAGTTTCAGTGATGTTGGTGGGCACGAGCTCTGCTGAGAGCCTCCAGAAGGGCTCTACTTCCCCACACCACTGACAGAGTAACCATGTTTATTAATCTGTCAGCATTTAATATATTACCAAAAACCCAAATGATTTAATGGTTCATTTAGCACCAACTAAAACAATGAAAATAACCAAACCAAATGAAAAAAACCCCAGCAAAACAGAAAGAACATTCTAGTGGTTTGAGGATCACTTAATGTTAATTCATAGGTCACCAGCTGTCTTCCACTAGAGGAGTGAATACTTTCAGAAATTTCATATATGAAGGTCTAGCCTTTACAAATACAACTTTTATTTTTGGGACAGCTTTGGGTCAGAAGTGTGACATGATTTATTTTGAACTTAATTTCTCAAATATTTCTTTACCATATCGACCTAGTAACTACAACATCTGAATCAGTGAACCATAGACTATGTAAGGATATTTGCGACTTTGTAAGAGCATGCAGATTCATAGCGCTGAGTTTCTGATGCAAGAGAGGTTGAATAGTAGCTGTCACCAGGCTGCAAATAGAAAGTTACAAAATCAAGGGCCTTTGGCAAAAGTCTGAAAAAACATGGCAAATATTAAGAATCCAGGTCATCTTCACTAGTAGCTCACTGTCTTGCCTTCAGCTGGTCTCTGTCAGCAAACCCACATGCATCCCACCTGAAATGAGCTTAGTGTTCCCCATATATATGTGAACAAACATACAGAGTAGCCAACAGGATAACCATAAAATTTACCTGGCAAAATGCACAACTGGCTAGGAGATACTTGGCTGCTTCTTGAAGGATAAATAGCAAACCACCAATATCCTTCATGGCTAGCTTCACCCGTCTTTGTTTATTATTAATTATTTATGGGGCAGCACAGAGAAAATTCTACAGTGATCATCCTCCACAGTGTGCATGAGTGGAAAAAATGGAAATGACTGTGTGCACCTCCTGCATGAAAAAGAGCCTGTAAGCAAACAATTCACACTCTAGAAGCTCTTATGCTGCCTACAGGACTCACACAACAGGATAGTGTAAACAGGTACTTGTGTGCTGATCTTCTCAACTCTTCAAGCTCCACTCTTTATCTCATATCAAGGGTAGGCAACAACCTTTCCAGCAAGCTGCTTTGAGACTCAGGGAGATGAGACTGGATGGCTTTTACAAAAGATGGCAAATGAAAACTAAGGACTTACAGAGTACTGTTAACCTACTAAAGTTGGGACAGATACATGAAATGTTAAAAGAGAACAGGAAGGAAAATACCCCACAAGGACTTGTCTACTCATACAGGTTACACTTTTATCTGTATTTTATGGACACGTATGGTATGGTGACACTCCTTTCCTTATGTTTGGAGGGTTTGTGTACCACTCCTTATTGTTTCAAAACAATGGTGATAAAATGGGGGAAAATATGTTACTAGTAAAAATTTCTAAGCATTTCCAGGAACGTTCACCTTTCCTGGAGGGAAAAGTTCCAGCTACTATTTGAGTAACCTATCCTGTCACACTGTCAGGTTGTTTGCTCTCATTTTTAAAAAAGCATTGTACAACAAGCACTAAAATCCTCTCCAGAACAGGGAGCTGCTGTACAGCAAAAAACTGCAACTAGCGCCTACTGAGTCAGACCACTGGCCCATGCTGCATGGTATTCTTTTTCAGCAGTGAGAAAACAGATGTGATTTGGGAGGTGCATGTGAGCGAGGACACATTCTTCACTCCTTTACCTTTGCTGGGGGTGCTAGAGTGCACCTCCTTGCCTATTACCTCTAGTATTCACAAATGTGTCTTACCGCTTTTTGATATGCTGGCAACATCTGCTGCAAGTTCCAGAAGTCTGATGTCCAATGAAAAAAATGAAATCTTTCCTTTTACTAACACTAAGTTGATCTTCTGCTAATTTGATCGAGTAGCATGGGCCCACAGTTCCTCACTCAATGTATCCACTATCTTCATTTTATAAAAAAAACTTCTGTTTTTTAAACTAAACAATCCCAGATATTTATTCTCTTCTCTTGCAGCAGCTGCTCTAACCTCTTGAACATTGTAGCTTCCCTTTTTCACCTTGACTAAATCCTCCTTGAGATGAGAGACCAGGATTTCGGAAAATACTCAAGAAGGCACATCAGATTTCAAATAGCAGAAAATAAAGCATCTCCTGTTTTCAACATCCTTCCTGATGATGCCCAAGGTGTTTTGGGCTTATTTGTCCATGGTGCACACTGAGATGATTTTGGCAACAGCAACTACAAAGTCATTTTCCTGAGTTGTAATGACCACTTTCTAGGTCAGCATCATGTAAGCATGATTTAGATTATTAAATTACTAGTCCAAATACAGAACTCAAGCATATTTTGATATCTTGTCTAAAATTAAAATGCAAACCATCCCTTTCTCCAGTCCTTGGAATATGGATTTATTTCGTTTTTTAACAACTTTTACAGACTAAAATCTGGTGATAGTTTTCAGGGGAAAAGGTTTACAAAGTGTCTTAGAAAACTTAATTTTGTAGCATATTCTTGGTTGTCTGAAGCACAGCACGTTGCTTTAAAAAACATCTGCTCACTTTTCAAGACTAAAATTTAGAGCAGACCCCTTTCTAAGCTTGGTGAACACTTAGTCTTATATTTTTGTCTATTTGTATAAACATTATAAAGTAATTATAAAGTTAAATTTATTAATTTGCTGAGAATTGATTGCATTAGGCACTGCACTTCTTGTAACTCATGAGCTATCACCCCACACAATATATAAATAAGTTATATACCGTACAGCTGACTCCAAAGATATTCCATCCAAATACTGGATGCTATATCTAAGTTTGGCAGAGAATTTTAAAGAATAAAAGCAAAACCAAAGCAGGTCATAGGATGAAATTTCCTTATGTGCTGAAGATTGCTGTCACTGTAAAACAGGTGTCACTTTTAAACTCTGGCATTGGAGAAAATTCCACCTATTGTAAACTAGAGTTATATATTTGTTTTGCAGATATTTTTAGCAGTTCTCTGGACTACTTCATATATGTATGGAAATCACTTGACTCAGATGATTGCTTTTGCTCTATGTAGACTTGAATGTTTTGCTAAATCTGCTCCTTGTTTTCTACCAAGATGTCTTGGAAGTGGACTAGACAGCAGTCCCAAAGATTGCTACAAAAACAGCATTTGCCAGACAGAGGAACTGATGCTTATGGATTTGTGCCAAAAACAACTGACCTGGTTATCCTGACTGGGTAAATACCAGTATATCACTTGTAAGAGTCTGAGAGAAGTATATTCACACCTGGTCACATGGTTCTAAAATTCTGTTCATTGATACTTTTACTAAAGTGAATGAAAAACAAAGACACAGAATACTAAAAAAAAAAAAAAAAAAAAAAAAACCAAACAAAAAAAAAAACCACACACACAAAAAAAAAACAACAACAAAGAAAACAAAATAAACAAAAGCACTGGATGATTGTTCTACAGTGTGTAAAGTGCTGGAATATTCTTGGTCCTTGCCTCTTTATATTACTTCAGTCTACTAAAACCTGTATGAGATAAAGATATCTGTTTGAAAGTGCTATACATGCTGGAGAGAACATTACCTACTTTAAATCAGCTCAGTTCTGCTTCATAGCCCCAGAAAGAAACACCTAATCATTTTAAGTTTGTTATTTCCTTTCCTGCCTCTTTCTCATGTAACAGCTCGCCTGCTACCTTCCCCACTGAGACCCTGAGCAAGCCCAAAATACGTAAATGAAATCTTAAAGGGAAATCTTTTTCCCTCTTCTGTGCTGGGACTTTGCTGTTTCAATACCCAGTGCTCTACATCCAGCAGAGAACATTTGCCAGCTCTCATGCTAGAGGACTGTGTCTTTTCACATGAAGACAGCAGTGAGAAAAAAAACATGGGGAAATGGTGTCTCCCAGTCTGGTTTATAAGTATGCCTGGGCTAGCAGGTCTGTGCTTTGCCCCTTCTTGTGGCTCAGACAAGGCCACTCATTACCTGTCTATTGTATAAACAGTACAAGGTCTGGCTTGTGTTGTTTAAAGATAGAGGGAAACTCTGCCAGCATATCCTGAAAATCTATTTGAAAAATCACATATTTGGGAACAATGCAGACAATTCCATTGCCAAGATAATGCCTGCTGAAGAAATTTCCTTCACCTGAAGTACAAAGCTGTACAAGTGCATCTGTTGGGTGAGTCTCCTGCTGAAAGTGTTGGACGTGAGGGCAACAAGGAGATAGATAGATATAAAATCACAAAATCATAGAACTGCTTATGTTGAAAAGTACCTTAAAACCATCAAGAACAACTTTAAACTCACACTGCCAAGTGCACCAATAAATCATGTCCCTAAGCACCACGTCTACCACGTCTTCTAAGTATCTCTAGAGATGGTGACTCAACCACATCCCTGGGCTTGACAACCAGTCAAGTGGTGCTTGACAGTGCTTGACCACCCTTTTGGTGGAAAGATTTTTCCTAATGTCCAATCCAGATCTCCTCTGGTACCAGAGGAGATGGCCTCCTTTGAGGCCATTTCCTCTTGTTCTGTTGCTTGTCCCTTGCAAGAAGAGAGTGACACCCATCTGGCTACGACCTCCTTTCAGGTAATTTCAGAGAGTGATAAGGCCTATCCTGATCCTCCCCTTCTCCAGGATAAGCTTCCCCAGCTCCCTCACCCATTCCTCATAGAAATTGTGCTCTACATCTTCACCAGATCATTCGGATTCCCCTAGCTCTTAACATGGATGAAGGATTTCAGCAGGGACCTCCAATAGCCTTATCCAACCCAGGAGAGTCTGTGGGGACACCTTTGTGGTGAGAGGAAAGTGTAGCTCTTTTAAGTTAGGATGCAATACTGCTGGGAATCCAGATGGTCATGTGCTTTAACTGGAAACAAATTTCAAAAGCAGACTGATTCTTGCTTGATGTTTTTAGACATGTCAGCTTAAAGCTAATCAAGCAAAGTAATTTTTTTCTAGTCCTCTGAGTTTTGAGCTAATGTGTTTTGCTGGATAAAAGGTTTTATATTAGCCCTACTGCAAACAGCCAAGGAATCTTAAATATCTTTTGTCTCCTTGTGATTCATGCAGAGACCTGTAGCATTTGAAGCTCAGCAATCAGTACAGAAACTTGACTTGATCAAGATAAAAATAATGTTTTATTTATTGAAAATGAACTAGCTGTCAAAGAGCTGAGTAAAGTTGAAGAGTTAAAGAAAAGCAGTGCTAAAAGAAAGGCAAAGAACAAAATGTAATTGCCATTCTCTCTTGTGTAAGAAGAGCAAAAGGTTACTTCTTCCCAGTTTCTATACCATCACCTGATGAGAAGCAGCCAGCCTCAGTGCTGCTTTCATAACAACATCAATCCCATCGATTCTGCTGAGAGCAACTGTGAGCACAAATGCCCTGAAAGAGCACTATGTGCACTTCCTTCCCACTCCAAACCTGGGACAAATAGTTCCCCCAGTGCTAGCAGGAGAACTTGCATGACTGAAGGGGAAAAAATTTCTGGATATTCATACACTTCAGATGAGTTTTTCCCCCACATCTATATGTATAGAAACATAAAGCTCCTCCCTCTTTCCCAGGAAATTAGCATTTGTGTTCATCAGTTTCCACTTTCTCAGTTTTCAGGAAGAATCATAATCCAGGTACAGTCAAAGCTCATCAACTTGTAATTTCCAGAGCACTGCAGACTTTCAGACCCTCACAGAATTCCTTCTAACACATAATCACTGCCCCTGATCACAGACCTACCATATCAGCCTGGCATTGCTCACTATAGCTGCACACTTGGCAGGAGGGAAAGGAGGAGGGCTGGGCAGACTGTACCAGTAAAAAAAACCTTGATATATGCATCTCTCCTAGACTATGAGGGGAAGGATATTTGTCTCTTCTGAGCTCAGGGGTGTCTTTGTCCTGAATTTAAAATTTAGAAAACATAATATCTGATCAGTTTAAGAAAATAGTTAAAATCTTAAATGTCACATGTATTTTAAACATCATGAATGTACATCTACTATTCCCCTCTCTGCCCAGCCCCAAGCTAACATCTGAGAGTGATTTCTATGGATTGCATCATGCCAGGTTACCTGGTTGTTACTGTTCCAGTTGATGTTTTACTGTCAGACTGCTGACTGTCAGCTTGTGTTTTCACCATGCACAGCAATGAAAGCTGTTTGGGGGAATAAACCACTGGGAAGGGCACTCTTAGGAAAACAGCTCTTTAAACATTAACTATCTCAATAGTTCCTGACTGAAAGTTGATTTTTAAAAATCTTATGGGTGTGAAGAGACACAAGCAAAATGTTGGAGCTATTAATTTATTATTATTATAGTCTGCAAGTAGAAGTGCTTGTGCCAGAAAATATCTTTCGGTAGGAAAAAGTCTTCGAGTCAAAGAACAGGTCTAAAAAGTGCTGACCCACTCCTGAGTAAGGGTCAAGTCCTGCTTCATCCAAGGAAATTTTGGAAGGGGCTGAAAAAGTAACTGCCACATGTGCTGGTCCAGGGCAAAGAGAAATAAATATTTCTCCTCAGGGCCAGGTAAGGACTACCTCCAAGAGAGAATGGTGAATGTCCATTCTGCAGCCAAAAAGAAAAACAGGCTTTAAGCAGCCTCTCCCCTTCTCAGCAGCAGCATTTTCAGGAAAATGAGGGACTTCTTACGTGAAGGTGTGCAGCAGATGATTTTGTGTAGCTAAATATTAACTGTCTTGGGCAAACCATCCCTCCCCTCCTTCTTCTCCCTTGTAGCACCAGCACCTGCCTTGTCAGGATTTGAGAGCAAACGGCAGCGCCTCAGCAAGCACAGCTGTTGCCAAGGAGAGACAGAGCACAGCTGCCCCACTCCCAGCCACGCCGCACAGCCCTGCAGATGGGGGGACACGCAGCACACAGGGGACGCCCCAGGGGCAGCACAGCCAAGTCACACACAGGGGAGATTCTTCTTTCATTTCCCTAAGTAATCTGAAATCATGGATTAATTCAGTTCCACCTCTAAAACTGCACAAAAATAGTTAATTTAGAAAGATACCTGCATAGCAGTATGTGTATTACACCAATCCAAAAGAAGAAAAAAATTACTGGTCACAGAGAAGAGATTCAAGGGGAAAGGAATGAGAATAAGGAAATCCTAGATCAGCCTTGCTCCCTCCCTCCTCAACCTCCTGCTGCTTCTGAGCATCCATATTCCCAGCTCCAGCTTAGATGTTACCCTGCAACCTTCTTTCTGTGCATGGTGGCTTCCTGCTGCAGGAAGTCACAGTTCCCCTTTGACTTCACCAAAATAAATTACCTTCACCTGTGTTTTCAACAAAACAGATGAGTTATCATCTTGTGGGCATTTTGCTGAACAAAACTCTAGATAGAAATGCTGCCCTTTCATGGGGCTGTTTTATCTCCCATGCCATGTAAATAGCAGAAAGAAGAAAGCCCAGAAACTCACCAAAAACAGGGCAGAGTTCTTCTCTTCACCATCTGTTGTGCTCTAAAGTGAGATGGCAGCTGCTGCCCCACTGCCACAGAGAATAAGCCTTCTTGGCATGGGGAAATGTCATAAGGATCTGAAACAGCTTATTCCACCCCAAGTGTATGATCCCACTTTTTTGTATGTGTTAGGTTGGTTTTGTTTAAATTTCATAGTTTCACAGTCCACAAGTTTAAGATTCAACTTCACATTCAGATAATCCCTCAGATCCTTTTCATGAAATTTGCTGTTAGATTATAAAATTTATACACTTTCTTCTCATCCAGTTTTATTGGTCACTCCATGCCTCCAGTTTTACCCGAATGTCTTGCAAGATTTCAGAAAATCTAGAATTTTATTATGTCTAGTGAACTGGCCTGGCTTTCAGTTCAGTGAGGAGACATGCACATACCGCAAGCTGAGATTTCCTCGCTACTGTGCCCAGGGCAAATTTGCAGCCCTGAGGATGACACCCAAGGGCAGGTCTCAAGGTCATGCTTATTGACTGAGAAATTTTTAGAAGTTCAATAGAATAGCCCAGTCTGAAGCATTAGACTTCCTCTACAAAACTGAAAACAAGAGTAGTCGTAAGAACTAGAAAAAGAACCAGTACTGTGTTTTGTCCTCTTTAGCCTTATTATATAAAAAAATTAATATCTTAAGATCAATCAAGTGTCCCAAAAATGATAAAGTAAAATTGTGTCAGATAGCAGAGCTGTTCTTAGTCTGATGTTGCGTCAAAATCATTCAGAGGCTTAAAAGAGGAAATCCCTTTCAAAAACACCAGAGTTTACTGGTCAGCCACATCTTCTGTCAGAAACACTGGAAACAAGTAATGCCCTTGGTGTCCCTTTGGATACAGTAGTTTTGTCCTGGTGGAAAGTGGTTCCCAGCTGTTTCCCATCACTAGACCGACTCCAATCTATGCCAGGAGCCTCCAACCATGCTCTAGGTGTGTCACTGTAAGGGAACATGACATCTGGGGTAGGGAGAGAGGGAAGAGAAAGTATTGCATGGCACCACAATATTGTGGCTATTCAGTTGAAACACATGACAGCTTTGGTAGTTTAATTGAGCTGTTTTAAGGGAGGGGGGAAAAGGAAGAAAAATAAAAATACAAACACTATTGGTACCTGTATCATGGATATTGTGTAAGAAAACAATTTGATGAAGAGACTGTAAAACACTGTGTTCTGAAGAGTACCTAGCAATGACAATCACATCAAACTAGAGTGTTCTAAGGGCAGCAAAAATGCCCAGCAGAAAAGAGCAAGGGAACTCCTCCACAGCCGTGCATATAACGGGCTGTTAGCAAAAGTGCAGGGATGTTTTCTTGGAAAAACAAATTACAAATATCCCCCAAACTGAAAGCATCATCCCATACCATGACAATATTCTTCATTCTCATAAGCAGGAATACTAAGAGGTCTGGGAGTGGGACAGCCATGGACATGGAGATGTTTCAAAGCCCTGAGGTAGAGGGGGCCCTGGAGAGAGGTGCTGGACAAAAAAAAAGAATAACACTGTTGGATTTTTGCTCTGCCCCCAGACTGTTCTCAGCATGTTGTGATGAGCTGATGTACTTATACTGCATGCATTTGATGCAAACATAAATGTTTGGCTTCCACAAAGAGATACACACTAATTTTGATATAGATATCGAGGTTAGACAGTATGAGATGTGTATTGGTTTTATGGGGACACTAAGGAGGCTGGTTAAGCCACTGGTCCCATTTTTAGATTGTTACATTTCAATTTGGCAAATCCATCTTTTGGAGATCTTATATCTGTCCTATTGCATCAGTGTAGGTACTTACAACCTGTTAACACACTCTCAGGGCATCTCACACAAGGTTTTCAGCCCAGATATAGGATATTTCATGCATTTCTTCAAAGTGCCCTTCTCCACAGCTGTCCACAGCCTTGAAAAGCTCAAATTGATCGTCGTCTTGGGTGGGGCACTAGCAGATGATGGTTTCAGCAAATAAACTTACATGGACTCAAGACTAGGAGGAGCCTACACCAAGCTTATCACTGTTTCTGTACACCCTAAATGCTTTGGGCTCCCAGGTGCTGTGCTACCTGCCCTCCCTTCAAAGCACCTCTTACCAACTACTCTTCCTGCAGCAGGAGCTGCCAAGCACTGTGGTGGAGCACGTGAGAAAGGCAGCCAAGAAGAGGGTCAGCTGCGCATGGAGCCCTCAGCAAGGACAGCAGTGTGATGCATGAAATTACATTATTCCCTACACACGTGACATAATCATCTCAGCATGTACCCCACTGCAACAATCCCTTCCAACTATTACAGCTCTTAATGTTGCCAGCACCAAATGCCGGTTTACGGTTGCTGTGATAAACACCTGAGGAAGCACTTGTGATAGAACAGTGGTACTTACCCACCAGAAATGGGAAGGAGACTTGCTCCCTTTCAAACTGTAGTTATTGCTTCACCATTGTCTACCCTATTCTTCCTTGTCAGTTGAATAGGAATTTAAAAGCAGAACTGAATTTTTTTATTCATAAACATTTGTGGTAAGCAATGAGCCACAATAGTGTCGCAACCAAAACACAGTTGCTCAACGGCACCTGCTAGTGCAATTACTTTGACACAATATGTGTTCTTTGCTGTTGTCTACAGAGAAAACCAGCAGCAGCCTGTTACCCTGCAGCTCCAGCTGGCAAAAATTTGTTACCTTGATTTTGCATCTTATTGCAGCTGAAAATAACAGAATTCCAGTGATTAAACTTGTTTTTCACTTATTATGAAGTGCATGCTATACCCTGCAACCAGATAACCTTGAGAGGCAAAACTAAACCAAGCTGCTAATTTACAGATAAATATTTTCATGGGACATAAGTATATTTATAAGGGAAAGCAGGCCTGAGGACATACTTTTCCTTTATTTTTCTCCATGGCTGAATTAGCTCTAGAGAGAAGGCAGAGTCTTAACAACAGTCATCTGTTTCTTTGAATGTTCTCACAAACCCTTCCACAGTCCTAAGTGGGAGGAATCTTCAAAGAAGTGGCTAAAGACAAATGAACAACCATAAAATTAGAATCTGATCAGAAGTTCTGACAAGTTTCACCTAAAATGACTATCACTGTAGAATGCACAGCACAGATGTTACCTATATATTTAGAGCTAAGGGTTATTTTAAATAGGTTTGTAAAAAAAAAAAAAAAAAAACCAAAAAAAAAAAAAAAAAAAAAAAAAAGTAAGAGCATTCCGGGGAGGTTCTAATTCAATGCAACAGGCTGTGTTATTCTGGTGGGAAAGGTGTACAGGACCGTAAATTTATAAAATAGAGAGTTTTGTGTTGGCCAGTATATAAGATCAAAAACACCCATCTTCTTAGCATGTCTGCAGGGAGCTTGATCTGTGGGGATCATTTGAAATTGGAACATTTTGTCACAGTGGGCTACTGGAGCTGATTTTTATATATCTATGTACAAGAAGCAACACAAGGAAATAGTCTGGTAGGCCTGGGCTGTCCATCTTCTATGTAGAAATGTAGCACAAGTATGATAATTTGGCTCTGAAGGTGTCTCCACAGTTTTGACACCATTACAGCAATGTATACTTCCTTACAGTCTATACAGCCATGATAAAGCCAAATTTGTTGGAATAAAAACATAGAAAAAAGCTGGGAAGCAAGCAGATGGAAGGATAAAAAATTCCATCTATCTGTGAAATGAAAAAGAATAGAAGAGATGCTAAAGTTATCATGGACAGTTTTCATTATCAAGTTATGACCTCAGAGTGATGGACCGAGTATTCAAAGTAAGCCTGGTTTAAGTGTTTTTTCATCGGACATGCTCAATGGCCCACAAGATAAGCTCTTATCATATGAATTATGATGGACTGAGGTCTGCAGAGAAAGGGCTCGTCCTACCATTTAACAGAAATGCTGGGGCTGGTACAATTTAGGTTGCATCTCACAAAACCAAGGAAAATAGCATGAAAGCAGTGTGCTGAACAGATCTAAAGAGACTCAAAAGAAATGGCATCTGAGAAACCTGAAAATGGACACATAAATCTATGTTTAACATCTATTCACAACAGTGAGTAGCAGACTGCGGAAGGCCTCTAAGCTTGGTAATTTTTCTATTTTTGTCTATTCTTTTTATTTGTAAAATTGGAAAAGAATCTAAAAAAAAAAAAAATAGCAAAATGTAGAAAAAATGACACCTGCGTGGAAAAGATTGTTCTTTGAAACTTGCAAAGCTAACATTGTCTAACAACAGGAGGGATAAATGTCAAAAAACCCAAAAACATTGTGTACAATGCTAGCAAAAGGGCATTACTCACAGCCTGATATAACAACTCCCATCTGGCAACAAAAGTCTTTGCGAAGGGAAATACACTGAAACTCCTGCCATTGATGACTGAGACATGTTATGGGAAGTGCCTGCAGAATCCAATTGTGATTGCAGCAGAAGGAAGGGAAATGACATGCTCACATCCAAAATAGCTTGGAGTCTGAGAGTATTTGAGGGACTCCAAATTAGCACACTCAGAAATGAAAAGTGAGTAAAAGTGGACAGTGGGTACTGAGCAATTCATCCAGCTGAGCTCTGAGATTGCTCCTTAGGCCTGACATTTTCATGATGGAGCATCAACTTTACCATCAAACATTACTTTTCAGAGGAGGGAAGAGCAGAACCGGGCAGTGGTGGTTCAAACTGAAAAAAAACATAGGTAAAACACTTTGGCAAAATGAAGTCAGAAACCAAAAATCATAAGGTTTTTTCATAGTTCCAGAAAAGAAACTGTTATTCATACAGAGCTTAAGCCACAGCCTACCAAGACCAAAAACAGCCTTGCTGTGAGATTCAGTGGGCTTTGGCTCATGTCCATCAGCTAAACGCTTTCTCTGGCAAGTCTACAGAGTGATTCAGCCCCAAACTGCTCAGCACAGCCAATTTCAAAAGTCCTATTCATATTCTAAAAAAGGCAACAGGACGTCATTCCACAGTCCCAGTTGCACAATTGTCTCCAGACAGGTGGCAGAAACAACATCCGTCACTGGCCAGAAAAGAAGAGAAAGTCTGGAGTCTGTGCTAGAGCAAGATTTTACGTTTAACATTCATACTATAGAACCAATTTTATATTTTCCATTGAGATTACTCTCTTTAAAGCACTGGTCAGGATTTTCTCTGGGTTTTTTTTTTGGGTTTTTTTCCCTGATTTCACAGCAGAACAAATATATTCATCTCCTCTTACAGGAAATCACATTAGCATGTGGAACTGATACAGCAAACAGTACCGGGCATGGTAATATACTTGAGGGGCTTTCCATTACAGCAGGAAGAAAGATTCACAGAAATTAAATTAGCATTTTTAGATAAAGGCATTAGTAATAGTATTTAGGATAAAGGAGATAGGAATACATCTCACAGAATAGGAATTTCTGTGGAAAAAAGCAGGTATTTTTACAGCTTACCCAGGAAGAATGCAAATCAAGAGGCATAAAAATACATTATTTGGCCCATCTTTTGCAAACAGAGCTTTTTAAAAAGATTCTGTCTCTCCACAACTCCCAGGCAATTTAAGGGAAGGAAAGAAACTCATATTTTACCAATCTGACAGGGAAAGAGATCAAAAATTAACATTTAAATAGTGACTATTGACATTACTAGTATGATATCTTTAAAATTGAAAGGCTTGTTTGGACAAGGTGTTTATTTCAATATTTTCCTGAATGAAATTCTTGCTGTTCCTTTCAAAATTATATTTTATGCTTTAAAACAATCCATCTGACAAGGAAAAGATGTTGAAGATCCCACAAATTTAACTCTAGGTTTTGAATTTAGCCTAAAATTTGAGTAGCTTCCCTTCTGCTGCACTCACTTCTCACCTCCCCTCCCCTCTAGCTTTTCAGACTTGAGCCAATGAACAAAATTATCTGTTCAGGCACGTTGTTTGAACAATGACAAAGGGTGAGTCTGCAGTGTGGTGGTACTGCAAGAGGACAGGCAATATCTCAGCAAAGGAGAAGCTCTACTTGTGAGAAAAGCACTGCTGAATTCCCTGCTGCCTTGTGCTTGCTGTAAACAGTGCATGCAGGGTCAAAGCCTGTAGCACACCTTCACTCTCTTAGGGCAATGCAGCTGCTGGAAATAGTACAGGACAAAACATCATCAGGCCCCTTGGGTCGACATCATAAGAAAATGTTGGATAATATTGCAGAGCACAAGGCTGTTCTAGAAGCCCCTTGATGAGATAAAGCAAAGAATAAAACTGACTTTCCAAAGAAATAGAAGGCCAAGTTTCCATCATCAGTGAAGAAAATTTGGCCATGCTTTATAGCATCAAAAAGTTCAGAGACACTTCAGTAGGAACAGGATTTTAAGAGAGTATGCACCAGTCTCCCTACAGACAACTTTTTTCCTTTTGTCTTGAGCTTAATGCAGGAAGTATTTTTGCTAGCCTTTTTTTGGGTTGGTTTTTTTTTTTTTTTTAAGTTTTGGGCAAAGATATGAGAAGGAAATCTCCATTCTGTACTAATAGGTGCATGTAGGAACTTGTTGAGGAGAAAGAAATGAAGTGCATTACTATTGGAATATTGCAGCATTTCTCAGCTGCAATTTCACTGTTCACATAATTCAAGCAGGAAAACATAAAGGATCATATAAGTATTCCCATTGGCTCTTTGTCACTTCTTACCAAGAAAAGCATCTTGAAGAACTCACCTCATGTTTGATGAAAAAATCCAAAATTCATTGTGTGATAAACATTCATATTTGATAGAGTTTACTACAACCCTCTCCAGAGGAAGAAAAAAACCCTAAAATATCCCCAAACCAAACTAAACCAAAGCTAAACCAAAGCTAAGCAAAAATTAAAGCCAAACAAATCCCCTCACAAAACAAAACAAACAGGCGAGGAACACGTCACTCAGCAATGCCTCGAATACTCCCAACCTGAGCTCTGCTACAGCTTGGTCCAATTAAAACAATTGGTTAGATCTGAGAATTGCTTCCTTTCTCCATTCCTATTCCCTCCCCTTTGTTTGGGAGGAGAACAGGCAAACAGAAAAATTTCTGCTGGTGAATTGTAACCTGTGTTTGATAGGCCAAATTATAGAACTGAATCAACATGCTTTGATCTCTAACTATCACTTCTCTATCTTTTCATCACACATAGCCCGTTCAGATTTCCTCTCTGATTTTCTCCCGTTCCCCTTGAGACACACCCATTTGCAAGCTGCTGTGGAGTGCTGACCTTGTCTTCAAGATCCCCCAACATGACAAAAGCTTCATTAGCCTTGCCAAGGAAGAAAGACAAGGGCAGGTTGTGCAGGTTTGCTTTCCCAGGAGAATCTAGACATACAAGAAATTTATAACTGAGAAGTTTAAACATGTTGAAAGATTATAAATATGCTGTATGATGTACTATATATGCTCACGTACTATGTCCTAACAGGAACGCTTGCAAAATATTTGGCAAACAACCAAATGGTATTAAAAGGCTTTCTTCACTCCATATTGTAATATTTCAGTTCCTTGTTGTTAAATGAAACGATTACACCTAATAACAAGGGTTGAAAGGGAAAGGTGTACTGCAGAGCCTCCCTAAGCAGCAGCTATATCTGTAGAAAATTAGTATCTGAGTAATAAAATGCTTTAGTTTTTTAATCAAAGCAGATTATTTACTTTGCTCCAAAATGAGTGTATTTTCTGTGGTTTTTTCACAAGTGAGAGATTTTTCTTCCTCTTGAAAATTCAGTTACTGGAAAAGAAAAATTCATTGTAAAGCACTTTAAATACCTCAAATATAATCATGTGTATCCATCACAATCCAGATACTCAGGAGCAACAGAGAAATCTGAGGAAGATCCACTTTAGGAACCCCTCCAAGCAAATCTAAACACAATGGTTTGGAAATCTTCCCTGATTTCTCCTGAAGTTTACTTTGGCTGATATGGAAAAAAAAATACACATCTTTTTTCATGCAAAGATTGACCTACCTGCCTTATTTTACCATTTGTAAAGTCAGAAGACTAAATATGTGCACAAAGAGGCCTAACAACCTTTTGATAGAA
Organism: Sylvia atricapilla; assembly: GCF_009819655.1. NCBI lineage: Eukaryota > Metazoa > Chordata > Aves > Passeriformes > Sylviidae > Sylvia > Sylvia atricapilla. The sequence goes on from NC_089144.1 coordinate 43,444,813, forward strand.
AAACAGATGAATATGCAGGATGGTGGAGTACTTCTTTTTCTCTCTAGATACTATAAAAGCTAAGTGGAGTCTGCGTACCTTACAGATTAATTATCAACTACACACTAAGTTTTTCATTCCTTTCCTTCTTTATTCTGTCTAGCTGACAGCTGGTAGTTTTACTTTTTTCTTGCTTTGAGACTGCCTACATTTTACTGGTAATAAGTCCTTTCAAAGAACTGTGCTTGGAGTTCCTTGCAGAACAGTGTGTCTTCCAGTCAGTCCCACTTCACCTGTCAGAGAGCCCAGAAATGTTAAGCAACTCACTTTGAGTGGATTAGAGTAACAGATATACCCTTGAAGACTCGGAGAGGGCAGGTCTACTCTGGAGCACTTATGGCTCAAAGGCAATTACCACATATATCCAGAAGAAACTCTGACTTGGTGGCACAAAGGTACACTACCACTCTGGTGAAAGAAGGCATTCAGGATAATTTTAAAAGAAAAATGTTTAAAAATAGAAAAAAAAAAAAAAACATTCTGCATTGTTGGTTTGGATTCGGATTGGTTTTTTTTACTGGACACTGGAAGTTATGCTTTTCAGGTTTTTTCCCTTTGGAAATGAACCACCTAAATGTGTTGTTTGTGAAGAAGACTATGAAATGCTTTGTTTGCTCCAGCAGATAAGATACTGTAATATAGTGACTCATAGATCTCCTGGGGTAAGTAGGCTAAATTTCCATTGAGGCTGCACTTTGAAGTCAGTCTCACAGGGGATGTTGAGTCTCACTCCCGAGAGAAAGAAAATACATATCAAACACTTAGGAAACTAACTTGTTTTAAGGTATTCACATTAAAACAAGCTCTCACAAAAAAAAAAAAAAAAAAAAAAAAAAATTAATCCACTGCTGGTAGCTAAAATAAGTGAATAAAAGAAGTGAGAGAAATTGTAACCTGGATTAGTTTATCAGGGATCACTCAAGAGATGAACACAATCACCACACACATACACTGTCTGTTATGAAACATATCATAACTAGAAAAACAAAATTCAACAACCAGGGTCCCACCAGGGGGTACTTAACCATTAAAAATGGTATACAAAGAAAGAGCAATGGTTAACACGAAAACCAGTTTATTTGTCTTCTTTATCAGCCTCAGCACACATTATGTGGACACAGACGGGCAGATTCAGTATTGGCTAGCATATGATACTGTTACCATTCTTTTCCAATAAACACATTTTTAAAATAACCCACTAACTATGCATCAGTTAATTTGGGACCCCATATTTCAGGCACTTAAGCTTTTATGTCAGCAGTGTTCTGCACTTAAATCTTTCCCCACTGAAGCTCCTGTTTTGAGCATCCTATCCTATTCCCCAAAAAAATAGAATGCTTGCAGAGACCATTTGCTTTAGCTGTCTCTGTGGCCATTCAGCTTCTCGTGTGGCCAAGGTCTTGAAGCCTCAAGTATGAGAAATTGAAATGCAGTAGCCTAAACCCTGTAAAATACCTGAAATTTATTATGAATAATTGGTCTTTGGGGAGTTTAGCTTAATCTGTGGCATATTCGACCCCTTCACCCTCCTTCCCACTGACCCCTGAGCCCTAAAGAGAAACAAAACATATATTTGATATGTATTAACAGGAAGAAAGTCCCACGTCAGAGATTATTATATGTAAACTGTAGGAAAGCTAACGCCCCATTAAGGTTAAATCATTGACAAAGCAAGTAAATGTAAACAGGCAGAATGCTCAATAACTGAGAAAACGTAAAACTTCGTAAATTATCCAAATCAAGGCAGTAACCACTTTATTAACAGATATAAAAAGGACCAAACTCCATTTTGTGGTAGATAAAGAATCAGAGAGTAAAGAACCACAATGCCATGGAAAGCAGTATGCTCAGGGAACACTGGATGCATGTATTCACGCCACTGAGCTCCTGGCATTGCAGGGATTAGGCCTAAATATGAACTTAAATTTCATGCTCTAACTCCTGCAAAAATAATGTTAGACAAATTGTAAGAAAGGTCAAGTTAGTTTAATATGTTCTGATACTTTAACTAATTTTGTTCTTATATCAGATATATCTACACATGCACACACACAAAAAGTCTGTGTGAGGTGACGGTCAAAGAATATTTTTTTTTTTCCTGAACTGTGGAGCCAAAAGTTCTATTGCAATCCACTTAAGGGAGAGCAGTTCAGGGTGGTTAATATTTTTCCTGACTCACTGAGAAGAACAAATAAAAGTAAAAGATGTGCAGCTGCTCCTTCTAATCTGAAAATAAATCACAAAGGCAGGCACAAACAAAAGGCAGGTGAGTTCTCAACTGAACGATTAGGAGGAGGAAAAACGAGACAGGAAAATAGGTAAAGTAATCCACCAATTTCTTCAACAAAATTTAATCAGAAAAGTGGTTTAGAAAGGGGCCGCAAATCTACTGAAAACAAAGTTTCAAATAACAAACACCAATAAAAGTACAAAATAAATAATAGCCTCAAGGCCAAAGTCTAGAGATTAGCAGAGCAATCAAAACGAGCCAGAAACAAACAATCATAAGTCTGTGAAGCAGTCTGTCAAGCAAACAGCTCTCAAAACCAGATTTAGAAAACAAGCTCTGTGGAGAGAACGGTCGAAGGCTGACTGATAGAGCCAATATTTCCACCCCGGCTGGGATTTCTTGGTGAGTGCCAACCTAATGAAACAAAAAGACTTTTCCTAAAAAGCAAGTACACTTTGTGTGGATAAAGGATCATAAGGAATAGATCAAAAGTTTGCTGCCGTAATCTTAGCATTAACCAGAGCTATTTCCTCTTGGCACTGAAAAATTCTGGTGACATTGACTTACACTTACTCTTAGGAAATATATTGGATTTGTACTGCAGGATGCAGTATACATAAGCCCGAGTGACAATAATTAATACACCTTTGACATAAAGTCAATCAAAATACACACTGATATTCAGCAGCCTTGCCCCGACTGTGGATCTGTGTATTTAAGTCAAAGTATGCAAAATGTCCCCTTTTTAATCTTCTACATCCTCCTAAACCAATGAGATTTGGAGGCTACTACAGTTCTCAGACAATTGTGGACTTATGTACTGAGGATTAAAGTGTCACAATGTGATCATTTGTTCATAGAAGACCCTTGCCTGCAAGATCATAACACCCACAACATTAATATTTCAGAATATTTCCAACCCTTGAATCTAGACTTTTGGCAAGTTGAATTTTATAATTGTGCATGAATGTTCCAAAATTTAACTACAAATAATATTTTTTTTCTGTCAAATATTTGAAAAAACCTGATGTCTCTTTTTTTGCCTAAATATTTATTCTGGTAAATTTGACTTTCACCACTTACTCTTTTTCAGTGAGACCCTGCTGCAAATCTCCTGTTGCACCTTCCCCTGTTGAGACAGCCTGTTGCCACATTTGGCAGGGGCAAACCCCAAACTTGCAAAGTCTGTGTGCATTCTGAACTTTCTGCTGACAAACCTCAGCACTGAGGTTAGCAGAGCTAATGGCATGCATGAAGATGAGTGCACATCTAATCAAGTATTTGCAGGGTCAGACCCCATTATAATATTATTAACACAGGATCATTTAACGGCGAGACCAGAAACTTTTCTTTGTGTCAGAGGAATAAATCACCTACTGTTTTAAAGCTTCTGAACAAATAGGGGTTTCATATTTGTCTGTGTCTGCTGTCTATTTTGGATCTTTGTCATTTACCCTGGACCATGTTTAGGCCTGGAGCAGCTGAGAGAAAAGCCTGGACATGTTTATTTTTTATTGCACATGGAACCGAGCCATGAGATAGTCCTGCTTGAAAGGAAACTAGCCCTGATTGCATGACTGATGGGATTGCAGTGTAAAAAAAAATGCCCGTTTTAAATTTTACCCAAGAGCAGTGTCTCTTCAAGTTGTGTGACCCTGTGGCTTCATTTAACATTTCTAGGACTGAGTCTGCAAGGTTAATGTGTTAAGACAGTAAAAACTTTCCCTTTGCCTTGGGCACATCACTTCTATTCAGCAAGGCAAATAACACCCCACCTACAGCAGCCTGCCCAGAAGCCCAAATGCTGCACAGCAACAAGCCTCTGTTTCTTCCCGTCTCCTTGTCTCCTTGAGACTGACATTGCCTGGGTGCTGAATAGCCTGGTGGGAAGAGTTCAATGCAGGGTTTGCACTTTCCCAGCCATTAGCCAGCTGCCACCGCGTTTCATTATCTTAGGGGGTGCTTTTATACATCAAAGGCATTTCCAAACAGTGAGATGAAGTGGAAGTAACTGAGCTTGGTCCACGTTGTAACTTGCAGTATTATTTATTGTCGTTATTTTTTGCGCCCGTCTCATGCCATCTGGCCCGCTAACTGTAAAGGCTGACGATGGAAAAAAGACTCAACACACCCCTCTCAATTTCTTGGAGTGAATCCTGCTGAACAACTAGGCCTTGGAGCAACTGCCTGTTGTTATCAGGACTCTTCATTGTTTTGCACAAGGAGCCCTCTAAAAAGCAGGGGGTAAAAAACAAAGGTAGCAGACAGAATCTCATGTGAAAACAAAGTAAGCAGAGCATGAAAAGCGTCACTGAGATGGCTTTTACTTTGCTTTCTTTCTCATGTAGCCAAGAAATAAAGAGTTGAAAAAGATTTTCTTTCAGTCTTCTAAAGCAGTTTCTGTGAATAAACCAAGGTAGTGAGTTTTGCATAAGATCGCCTAAAATCACTGTTCAGCTGTTTTAACTTACTTCAGCTTTTGTCTTGTTATGGCCTTCTTTTAATGACAAAAGCCCATATGGCTGGTGGTTTATTGTACTTCTCCAGCATTTGAAACCTGCTTTCCATTACTGGAAACCTCTAACTGATATATTCACAAAATCTTTAGCGTTACATTAAAAGGTGAGAAAAAGTGAAAACTCTCTGTGTCACAGACTGCTTGTGAGTGGCTTAAACAAGAGTTGTCAGTGGAGGTATGATTACTGCACTCTTACATAGTGGTTTGGTTTACAGACCAATAATAATAATAAACTAAAGCACATTTCTACTTTGTGCCCGCCTGCCACCCAGTCCTGCTGCCAGACTTTCATGCTGACATTTTATGACATAGATATTTTGTCTAATGATTTCTATTACTTTCCTTTAGCCATTAGCTTGAGAGTTTAGAAATACAGTAGCTTGACTGTGAATGAGTAAGGGCAACTGACTGTGCAATGTCAAGGTACCACGGCTTAAAAAATGTCCACTTGCAGAATATTAGTTCTCTTTTCTATAAAATCACAACATTGTTTTCTGTTTTTATTTGCTTACCATGAAAATAAATATTTGCTATAGTGAATTCTTGCTTAAAAGGCTCTGATTCTGTAAATCAAGTCACACAGCTGAAGCCTTACACAGTTTCTAAAGGTGAGTGTGCATGAAGAAGAGTTTGCAGCATCAGGGTCACAAATTTGCATGTCCTTTAGTAGGCTTGATTAATTTTATTTGATATTGGCAGGAATAGGAGCTGATTACAAGATATTTAATTTGCGACTCAAATCTCTTTCTAGTTTGTACTCACTTTAGATGACCTGTAGCTGTGAAATATCTCCCTGTAAGCTAGCAACTAGATTGCTATCCAAACTGACTTGGAAACAGTTGTCAGAGAAAGCAAGCTACTGGCAGCCTACATCAAAAACAAAAATGCCTGACCTTGACTGTTCTTAACACAAAGGCCCTTTTCCTGCTGTTTTTCAATGAATGAACGAACAAGAGCCAGCAAGTTATATAGCAGACACTTTCTTCTGAAAAGATAAAGCAAATCTGTTTTATTTCTATATACAATCTGCTTTACAAGCACAAAGACAGGAAGCAATATTGGGAAATTCTTAAAAATATGATTTGTGCTGGATGGAGTCTCTTCCTTGTCCTTGATATCACTTAGAACAAATAGTGAGCCAAGAATTTCCTGAACTTTTGCAATTTGCTTGGAAAATGCATTCTCCTTTCCCTGCTACTCCTTTATGAAGAAAGAGTTTATTCCTTGTACTATGTTGTGAATTTCACTTAAAATAAAACTGCATCTTATATACTCTGCTCCAGCTCTACTCCTGCCATTCTGGCTTTCATTGTAATGGGATTGAACAGGTGCTGTGACACAGCTTTGTTTTCAAGCTGCACACAGATAATCGTCCCCATTTTTAGAGCGTGGCAGGCATTCCTTCTTGGGTAACCAACCCTGCACCACACAAATGGAGTGAACAGTCACAAATAAATAACTCCTTTGCTCAGCTTTAGAAATATGAGCAAGCCAGATGTATCCTGTAAGTCTTCACCAGACAGATTTGCAGAGCACCCCAAACGAGCTGCGTGCCACAGGAGGTCTAAGGCTCACAGGACAGACATTTATATGTGGATGAACCAGGAACTGCTCAAAAGCAATATGGCCAATGCAAGCAGGTTTCCCATCTGTTTCAGGCAATAGGATGGCACCTCTTTTGTCATTTCAATGAATATTTATTCCCCATTCAGGACCAAATGGTTAAAACAGGGTCCCTTGACAGGCTGGATGGACAGCATTTTACCCCAGCTGCCCCACAAGCTGTCGTTTGGGCTATGGTACCTGGACAAGACACCACTCAGCAGCGCACGCAGTGTCTTCTGCAGGGAGATGGGCAGCACAACCCCGCTCTACTGGGGTTTGGGGGAGGGAAACACTGGAGCAGCATGGAGCTGCAGGGCACAGGGCACTGAGCAACCCAGAGAGTAGAGGGAAAGGCTCCAGGAGGGGTTTGATCTCTGGAGAAAGGTGAGTAGTTGTTCTTGGCATTACATTCGTCTCAGGGGAAAGGCTAATTTCACCCTCTGTTAAACTGGATTAGGGGGGGAAAAATCACTTACTTAGCCTTCAGGCTCAGTTCCTCACCTGATGGAAGCAGGACCATCTTTCACTGTCCCCCAGGAGCAGGGGGCAGCTGAGGGCATGGCCCCAGTGCTTCCCACCCTCCTCAGGGGGTCCCCGGCAGGGAAGCCCTCGCTGCAGGCAGGTGCACACTGAGGGCAGACTGCAGCCTGCCAAAAACAGCTCCCCTGGAGAACGTGGTCCTCCCCAGCCTCCTCCTCCCCTTTGCCATTCTGTCCGGCTGTCAGATGGATGCTTTTCTTTGCCAGCTGCTTTAGAGCAACCCAAACTGCTACCACAGCAAGGCTCTGGAGCAGCAGGAGGGAGAAAGGCAACTGGATCTGGTACTTCCTTGCTGCTATCGGGAAAACAGGAGAAATTAGAAAATGCAAATGACACTGCATTCACAGGTCACCTATAGACCTTCCCTTCCAGAAGAAAGAGGAGTGTGCAAACATACTGCAGCTCTCAGGATTCCCTGTCAAAGCACGCAGCAGCCCTGGCTGAGAACTGATCAACCAGTTCCTAAATCTGATGGTCAGAGAAAATGGGAGTTTAAATTATGTATCCCATTCACCAAAAACAATGATAATAGTAGAGTCCCATGAGAAAATGTATTTCCTCTGCTTCAGAGTATCTTTAAATACCATGACAGCAAAGGCTAAAGATAATAATAGTTCTCACTTTGTTTCAGATATGGCAGAGTAAAAGTAGCTTTCTTCAGATTTATATTTCATTAAAGGTCACCATAAATTATGACTCTCTTCTGAACTGCTCAGCTGTTACCATGCAGGATCACTGTCTGGACAACCCTCTTAACACACCAGCAGCTAATGAGCAATGACAATAAGTTATGAGGCACAATTCAAGGAAACAAAAAACAAAAATGGAAGGATATGAATTCTACAGAGCACACAAAGAAAAAATGGGTGGGATGCTCGTTTCCTCAAATTGTGTACCAACTTCATAAGTTAGCTACAAATTATCCCCTATTAAAGGATGAGGGTATCATCTTACATCCCAATTTTGTGTTCTTTTTCCAGCACTCCACTGTGGATCCAGATCTCTGCTTCTTCTCTTTGAAGAACAATAAGGTTTTTACATATTTTTGAAATATGGAGTATAGCTGCTGACATGATTTACATGCTGGTCTTGCAGCACAGAAAATCAACAGATGACTTCAAAATATCTGAAAAAAAGAGAAGAATCACAGTGCAGACATATACTAACTTTTGCTCAAATGATATTGCTTGAACTATGTTTAGTAAGACAACAAATAAAGGATGGATTACAACATCATGAAAACAAAACAGATTTTTTGTACAAAATCTTGCAGCAGCTTTCAGATAGGATTAATCTGCATTTCTGAATGAGATATTTTTAACATATATTTTTAAAAGCTCTGAGTTATTTTTTTGTTACTTCATTGTCTCTTCTTTCCCCCAAAAAAGCAACACTTCTTTTTTTCCTTTTTTTTTTGTTGTTGTTGTTGTTTTTTGGTAACTTAATAAATACATTTTAATCCAGTTGTTTAGTCTCTGTGTTATCACTGCTGTCTTCTGTTTTCAATACGACACACACAGTGGCTAAAAATGCTGTTGTACTGTTACACTGTATGCAGTACACAGTGTACTAAGTGCATGTTTATTCTTGATCCTTAGCAGTTCTCAGTCATGAGCTAACAAAACAGAACTTTTTCTTCTTGTTGTTGTTGTTTTATTGGGTTTTTTAAGGGAAAAATATGGAAAATCCTTGTATCCATTGTATGTATCCACCTTAAGAAATTATTTTCTCCTCTGGTATCAAGAGGTTGGAAACATTGGCAAGATGCAGGATTTCCAAAAAACAAAGAGAAGTGATTCCATATAAAAATATTGATTTACAGATCAAATTTATACATCTTTTGCTTTGCAGATATGAAATTGCAGGTCAAAATAAATGTGTTATATCTGTAAGATGGCTTTCTCTAAGGAAACATTTATCTGTTTAGGAGACTAAATTTATGTTACTGTAAAACAGATTACTTAAATATCTCCTGATGATTACAGCAAAGAACATATTTGTTGGAGGTTTTTTTACATCAAATACACACTCTATATGAGGAAGGGTTGCACGGTATATAAAAAGCATGGGTTTATGTTAAAAAGACAAAATAGCAAAACGTAGATTAGTAAGTTTCAAGACAAAGCAAAATAAATGAATATTTTTTCCAGCATTAGAATTTCACAGATTAGATGCAAATCCAGAGTTAATAAAATTGAAAAATAAACAAAACTGAATGAGCATGCTCTTTAGCAAAGCAAACTTAGTTTGACAGTGTTAAATAGATAGCTGGGATCTGCTGGGAATACATACCTTGGTTTCATCTGATTGACCTCATATCATTGCTGTGGTGCATAACTACACCTGACAGGTCATTGATTGTCAGTATGTAAAGCAGATCCTCAGGGAAATAACTTGGCAGAGAGCAGCTTCCCTTGTTTTTCACATTCCCACAGCAAATATTCAAGTCCCTACTCCAGTATTCACCATATATAAAGAAAGAAAAACAGTGCCCTTACAAAAGGCTTTATAAATGACAAAGATGGTTAGCAACTGCCTCACATGTCAATTAACAGATTTCAAGCTCAGATCATAAATAGGACAGAATAATGTTGATTTCAAATTTCAGAATGAAAAAAGCAATACGTTTTTTCTCTCTTCAGCCCAGCTTTCATTCCACAATTCCAATAACTTTTACACTTTCCATGTTCAGTCCTGCTTGATAATTTTGCCACAAGTATGCGGTGCACACATACACGTGCACAATAAAAAAGCCCCACAGATTAGAATGCTGTTTATTCTGCTGCCACAAAAGCAATTTTACTCTACTTTGTGTGACCAAATGTACCATAATGTTTTCATCACCAAGTTAAAGAGAGTATGCCTAATGGTTTATACAGTCCTACTACACAAGAACCCTATTCAAACATTTGCTCAAGTCATGCATGGCTTTAGTCACATGCATAATGGTCTACAGACAAAAGACACAAGAGACAAGGAGGGCTTTATGTACCAAACTGAAAGTAGTATTTCCCTGTGCTGATATTATGTCAACATCAGAGATCTGCAGGATGTCATATTAATATGATTTTTTTTTTTTAAATCAGAGAAAAGAAAGGTAAATCAATGCCTATAACTACAGTAACTGTGTCTGGAAAGAATGAACATATAGTCAAAATGAATGAGAAATTTACATGTCAACAACAACAACAACCAACTCCCAAAAACAACAACAAACCAAACCAATGGTTTTTACATGTGTACGTGTTTACAACAAACTAAACTATATTATTTTGAATACAGAGTCATTAAAAAAGCCTTTTTATCAAGATATAAAAGAGTCATTCTTTGCGGGTTTTATTAGCTAGGTGGATATGCTCACAAATTCAGGAAGAGACATAAATAGGTAAAAAATCTTTATCTGTTGAGAGTGTTCAATGATAGCATGCTTCAATGCCCAATGCCTGCATAAACCTTGCATATTAGCGTGGGGCTACTGCTCTGCAGTCAACACCACCCATAGGGTGTCATCCCAAGAGACAAGGGTAGGGAGAGGGAAACTGCTGGGCAAAATCATCAATTAATGTAAACTGATGGAACAACCCCTCCTCCACCCCTCACTTTCACTGCAGCCAAAGCTGCACTTCACAGGAGCAAGCAAATGTAAGTACAAAACTATGAGTGAAATCAGTACAACCTGATCACAGATCAGACATACACACATAGAGACATGCAACTCTCCTATGAATCTGTCAGTCAGCAGAGCTGTCTCAAATCAGATGCCTACTCTGCAACACAGGACTGGCTTCAGGACAAATTATGCCATTTTCCAAACAAAAACCAAAGGATCTGTAAGAGATGCAGTCCTATGGATCAAGTTCTTGTTTCCAGCAAGACAGCTAAATGTACCTCTTCTACGTTTTCAATTATTTAAGAATGCGAATAAAGTAAAATATTTAGAAAAGTCCAATCTACGAATCTCTTTAATAGACAATCTTTCCTTGTAATATACATTTCATATAAATACAATACATCTGTAGCATTTCCATCTGTACATTCTGAAGTATGCTATGAATGAGATCAGTATCAATATTCCCATTTTTAAATGGAAATCAGGAGATAAGGAAAAGAGAAGTGATCTAGCCCCAGTCAGTCACCTGAAAATGAACCAAATGCTTTCTAGACTAAAAATTTCAGAGTCCGTGTATCAAATCTACAAGAATGTGTCTTCCTTAATACCATACTGGGGCACCAGCTGACAAAGACCTCACTATGCCAAAGAGTTGCATAATTCTATAAATAAGTGTGAAATGGAAGTTCATTCCACAATGGGGGAAAAAAAAAAGTTAATTTATAGTAATGGAAATGGGAATGGTTTGATGGGAATGGTTTTATTTCTGCTGAAATATTGAGGGGAAAAATGGTTGCTCAGGTCCAGAATAAAAGTTTTAGTCAAAAGGAATAAGAGAACTGCCTGAAATAGTTTTGTAGTTTGAATCTCCAGGTACAATGTATTTCTGAATTAATATTTCATACTCAGACAGCACAAAAAGACAGACTGGTGATGTGAGGTTAATGGAAGAACTCTTTTGGCATATTTATATCTGTGCGCTTGTGGCCCACAGTGTCAGGAGGACTGAATTCCTGAGGTGGTATTCGTCAAATATTCTTCTAAGTGTTAATTCCAGGTGATCTTATTCACTGCATGGTAATAAGAGGTGAACAAAATCCTTCATCCAAAAAGAAAAACTCAAATAAGCAACAAAATACACAAAAAAGCCATCAGGCCTTGTTGTAGACTGCAGGACGATGCACTCTTGGGAGGAAGCAGAGCTGCTGATCTGGCAGTTAGATAGAGGCACTGCCCTTTGCAGGAGAGTTATCTGCCTGCTGCACACACTGATACACCCACAGCCATGGGAACCTAGCTGTTCCTACACAATGCATATTTTACTTCTCATATCTTGTACATATGGCTACAAAACCTGAGCCTTGTTAAGAGACTATCTCCATTTACCACTACATGTAGCATGCTGTTTTGTCAACGTATTTCTTCAGACTGTGTACAGTAACATTTCTAAAATAAGAGAAAAAACACACGTGAAATGGCACTACCTACTGATTATCTATACCCTCAGGAATTTAAAATATTAGAAAAGATTGAGCAATGTTTGTCTATGATTTCAAATAACTAATGCTCCCATCTTGAGACCCACCTCAATATTACCTGCAGGACACTCCCCACAGCCTGCACTGGGTCATAGCTCAGGCAGTGTGGTTGGGTTGAGACAGGTTTAAGCTCACATCAGAGCCACAAAGAAAACTTGGCCCTCTCCAGTGCCTGTCCTGCCCATAGTACTATTTTTTTCCAATTTCTAATTGGGAACAGTTGATCAGTGGTGCCCTGGCCAAGCATCAGGAATAGACACGACACAAAGGAAAGAAACTTTGACAGAATTTCATATTTCTGCTCTTTTGTCCTGTGTCAGTTTAAACAAGGGTTATAACATGTGTAGACCTGAATCCTAACTCACTCATCAGGACTGACCCTTGGACAAGCCTCACACCACCATTTGCAGGATATAAGCCTATATATAGTGTTTGAACAAGGCATATGGTGTGTTAAGGCTCGAAATTAAGGTTTTGACCTTGGCTTAAGATTTGTGACAACATATGCAGATACAGCAGGCAGCTCCTTTATTTACTACCATACAAGCTTGTGAAGGTATATAACCTTAAGTTTGCTCTTTTAGTACTGACACTTAAGAATAAGTAAAATTTCCTATTAGTTTTTAACATTAAGCTCTACAGTCTGAAAATAGTCTCTTAAGGCCAGCAAAGAAACTTATCATAAGCTTTACTAAACTGATCTTCAGGTTATAAGAACAATGAACTACTAAAAATAGCTTTTTATTTTCTTAAGGGACTTTGAAAAAATAATGAGAGCACAGGTAAAATACAACTGATGTTTTGTTGTTGAGATTTCTTTTCCCTGCTTTGTTTGCAAAAGAAAATATAAACCACTTAGAAACATCTTCCAGAGAAAAAAAACAAAAAACAAAAACAAAAACAAAAAAAAAAAAAAAAAAAAAAAAAAAAAAAAAAAAAAAAAAAAAACCTTTTGCAAATTTGGATTAAATTAAGAGAAAGAATTTGACAGGTGGAAATGAGAGGGAAAAAATCAGAAACATTGAAAGCTTTGCTCTCTATATGTGTTCGTCAAACCACATAGGTTTCTGATTGTAGGATGTTTTCATTCAAAATGCTGCTAAAGCTTTGTACAAGCAGCAAGAATTTTAATGGATTTTGCTTTTGAGCAATTTGAACACTTTTCTTCAGTTGTGTGGTTTGATACCAAAATATGTAATTTCCATAACTTTGATTCTTTAGATTATTTAGTATGACATTACATGTATGTAACCCGGAGTAGCCAGCAAATTCAACTTTACTATGAACCTAATGCAGGAACAGAATGTTCAAGCCAGTTTCTCTCTCTGTCACTCACACTTCTTCCAGAGGTTCCTCACCACTACCCAAAAGCTGTCCAAAACTCTAAAGCTGTGCATGGAAGGAGCATTCTAATGAGCTTGGCCTCTCTGGTGATGCAAATCTGGTGCAATGCTTGTACTGTTGCTCCCCAGGGCTGCTCCCAAGGCACATTTCTGTGGAAAGAGCCAGAAAAAGGCACAGGACCATGGCTTCCAAGAGGACAAAGCTGCTTCTTTCACCACCAACATGCCAGTGCACAAGGTTTCAGGTCCCTAAAGTCTCTTTCGTCAAGCACGTCAAACTCTTTCAGTATTACAGTTTTAATGCAATTTTTGTTTGTAAATAGATACTTTCAGCATTACAGCAGACACAAACATAGGCAAAGATATTTTGTATCAAGGAGCACAGACAGGACAGGATGTTCAGGACCTTTAGCTTCAGCCCCTTTTCCCTCACTGTCTTGCAGGAACTGTTTAGTAGAGTCTCTTTCACAAAAATTGATGGAAATCTCTATGGGTCTTCTATTTAAGAAAAATAATTAAAAGCAATATTCCTAGCAAAGAAAAATAAGGTAATTCTGAGCCACCAAAAAGCTTAAACATAATGCCAATGTTAAGCCAAAATGTAGCTCTAAGCTTCCAAAATTAATTGCTTCCTAATCATAACAATAAAATGCAGGGAAAACCATCCTGTGTTTATTAATGCAGAACCTGCATGTCTGACCACAGGGATCACTTCCATAGATCTGAGTGACTCACAAAAATGCAGAGGTTACAAGAAATTAGATTTATTTAATAATGATTGACAGAGTACACAGCAAAAGACAAAAGTTCCTTCTTCTTTTAGGCTTCTTGTCTGAACTTGTGTTGAAGCAAAAAGCTTAAACAAGAAACACACCCCATAATCAGCTGGATAACCTGTGTTCTCTTGTCTCCTACAGCACCCCCTACTACCATATTCTGCTCAATATATGCAGAATGCTACTACTTTTCAATCACATTTATTGAGCTTTTATGCTCCTTACTTGGGGCACTCTCCTCCTAGAAGCTAGAGTACAATCTGTGCTTTAATTTCTAGTCACTAGTGTATTTATGAAAACAAAAGACAAGATCAATCAAAATTCTATATTTCAATACTGTGGTCTATCCTGAAATATTGTAGTTCACATAGAGACAGCTCAAAGCCATGAGAAATCTGATGCAGGTAACTAATTTGCCACTATGAAATGGCAACTGATGCTCTGCACTTCTGTGATGTATTCAGGACTCTAATATGTGTTTAAACATGCATTGAAACATCTGTTCCTTTTAGTTATTCAATCACTTTTCTGATATAAACTCTGGCTATGTTTTTGTTTCCCTTTTCTATTTACCTTATCCTTTACCCACTAAACTGTGAGCTCAAAATTATACCACAACCTAAGCAAAAAACAGGCATCAAAGCAATGAAAATATTACTTTTGAAAGGTCATGATTTCAAGAGTATAAAAAGAGCAGTAAAAACACCTTTGCCTTTCAAGAATCTCTGAGAACATCTCCCCTTCCTCCAGGCTTCTTATTCCAGTTCAGATGAACATAAGGCTTCATTTTCAGTGCTTCTGCATATTCCTTTATGTCTCCCAGAGCAGAAGTTTTCTTACATTTCCTCACTTTCATAGTGATGGAAGAGTTGAGTACACTCAGAAAAGCAGAGTAAAACCAAGTATTTGAAAAGGCATTGTTTATTGGAACATACAGATTGTTTAAGCGTGCAAGTCTTTCACAAAATCAGAGCTTAAACCAGTTTAGTGAACCTTGAAAACAAAACAACTGTCCCTGAAAGTGTATATATAATTGATAGGATTGGAAGGAGAGTTCTTCCTCTCTAAAAAAAAGCTGATACTAAATTAAATGTTTAATTCTCATATTAAATACTAGATACTAATACTCATATGAAATGGACATATACTAAATACTCATATGAAATGTTTATGAGGGGCCTTTATTTTTTGTTGTCAGGACAGCTGCATAAGGCAGAAAGTACAAAAAAACCTGCATACCTTTAATGACCCTTATGCAAGGAATGACTAACTACACAGCATGGTATGTCCACTTACTGTCCAAGGAATGCAGGGAAAATGAGAAAATGCCCAAAATATAAATGCTTAGATATTTGTAAACTCAGTCTAAGGAAAAAAAAATAAATTTAATATGCTATTATCTTTTTCTATTATTTCAACCTCTCCAGATATCCAGGCCTCCACATTTCCTACATTTTCAAACAACAAACTTACTAACTTAATTTTAACTTAGATATATTTTCCAGAAAGTCACATGGCCTTTATAGGCAGACATCACAAAATAGGGGTCTTGATTTCTTTGGCGGGCTGCTCAAAGAATTAAACTCATTGTGAAACACGTCCCTTCTACTTCCCAAAAAGGCCTCAATTCAGGCATTTCCCTGACTTTTCATTATCTCCTTTCCATAAGGCTGTAGAATTTTTGATCACCGATTACTTGATGCTGGGAAGGTTCTTTCAGGTTGTTAAGTGGCATCTCAGATCTGTCCTTTTGACATGCTAACCAGGATAGAGAGCTCTTTCAACCCCGATGGCACTCTGCTGGCACTGCTCAGCCCTCTGTTTCTGAAGTCCTTACACCGACATTGACACCAACATGAGAAGCAGTTTCCCAGCATCTGTCATGTCACATTTCAAAGTAAAATCACACCTTTCCTTTGCCAGTTGTTATACACCCAAGGGTCTCTCACTTTCTGTCCTATAACATTGTGTTGTTAGCTGCTACTCTTACTCTTCTGCCAAGCTTCAAATTCATCCCAGCCACTGCACACAGTTTCCCATTGCATAAACAGAGGACCTGTATTTCCTATTTTTAAGTGACTTTGAAAAAGTTTCAATAAGGTCAAATATAACATAAATAGACTGCTCATAAGCAATATAGACTACTCAGTATCAGCACTTTATTGCCCCTGTTTGTGTTCCTCCAAATGGTGGCACACAGGCATTTTAAGAGCAGAGATTTCATATGAACTTTCAAAACATTATTGAAAATCCTTAACAGCACTTTTACAGTGCTGGTCCCTGTAGAACCTGACTGGAAGCATTTCCATTCAGTGATGAGTCTCCATTGACTGTCTTTCTGAGAACAGGCAGTTCTGCTCCATTTATTGCATCCTATGATACATTACACAGCTCTTAACAAAGCTATTAAGACTGGAAAAAATACCCAAACAAATGAAAACTCTGTATGTTAGAGCACCAAGGGACAAATCCTCTTCTCTCTGAAATCAACTAGAACCTGAGAATGTTTTTTTGGAGAGTAAGAGCAGACACAATCTAAAAAAGTTAAACCACAATGCACTCCTGTACTGCCACATTCACAGAGGAAATTAATTTGCAGCCATCAACATCTTTCCCTCCAATCCAAAGTAACAATAATCTGTGTAATCTATGTAAAATATTTGCAATCTGAATATTTATCAAATATATAAATATAAATCAAAATATTGGCTGAATCTATCTAATCTGAACAAAAATCTACATAATATGATGACGGCTGGCTACTCTTCCCTGTGATGTCCAAGCACCCTCCAAGCTATGAGAAAGCCTTATTTCACATGCCAGTTCAAAATGAACCTCAGCCTAGTTTCATGGAGCAAAAAAACCCAAACACTTTGGAGTGTGCTAGCAGTCTCCTAAAGTAAGAGAAGAGGGCAGCCACTGTTGTTTCCAAAAATTTATTTCATATTTCATAATGATGATGTTAGAATTGTCCTGGCTCCCTAGCTGTCTTTCTGGACTTTAGAGCCCCAAATCTTGGCAGCAGCACATCCTTCTTGCACAAAAAAATGGATGTGTGAGAAGACAAAGATAGCAATAATCTGGACCTACATAAGAAAAATCAGTTTTAATCTTATTCTGACTCTTTATAGTTAACTGCTGATACTTCCATTAGTGGGTTAGGATGGGATCTCTAATTACTACACAAAAGTAGTATCATTTAAGTCCCTTAGGATCCCCCAAGAAACCAGCAGTAGTACTGGGAATGGCAGACACAATTTTTGCAAGACTGCAGAGTACTACAGGCAGCATCTATCACCCAGTGGGGTTTGACTCAAGAAAACAATCTGTCAGGAGTCCCTTCACCAGGCAGTTTACAAGATGCAGTGAGCATATATCCCATGCACTTTGGTAGCCACTATCACACAATGCTTTTCTATTCCTCCGGGCTTGCAATGACACCTGATAAAAGTAAAGACCCTTGTCCAGCCCTGGGAATCTTCAAACTGTTAATTGCCAGACTGCTTCTCTTGTCACAACCCCACACAACTGAGCTGAGGGTTCAATTTATCTGACAGGGCTACAGCTCCAACACCACCACCCACGAGCAGGAGCCCAGCTAAGTTCCCTGTACACAACACAGGACTGCTGCCTGGCAGCTGGAATAAAAACAAGCCAGTCCAGTGTATTTTACATGTAAAGTCAGTGTAGCTTATATAAAAAAAACCCCAACAAACCAACCAGGAGTCTAAGTCTTATTAGAGTATTATTTTCTCAAGGAAGTTGTACATAAAATGTCCAGTGAGCTTAACTTGATTAGAATTAAGTTTAACATCAATCCAAAGTGAATCCAATCATTTCCAGTTTACTTTGAAACTAAACAGCAGAATTTGGCCTCTTGTGTTTGGTAACTGACTTTTTAAAACCAAAAAAAAGAATAAAATGAGGACTAAAATAAATACTTGTTTCTTCCTTGCATCAAGAAAATAATCCATATATGTTAGAGCATAGTACAGTATTCCCTGGCAAAAAGTGTGCATGCTCACAGTCACAGAGCACAGGAAGATGCCATGGGGTGAGCCAAACCCTGCAACTTCTCAGAAATAAATTTCCACTGTTGCAACTACTTAGGAGCATGTTCCCGAAATTCAGGAAACACACTGCTAATTATTTCCTCTAAGGTACTGCAGTTCCAGTGCATTTGAAAAGGAACATGTGAGCAGAGTTAGCTGTTCTTCACTTGGGGCACTAGGAGTTAGTAAAATAGGTACAGGTATCTGAATCAATGTACTGCAAGTTGCAGTACTTTACATGTGGGACCATTCAGAAGGAGAGGGTGAGACTTACCTAATGACAGTCAGTCAGTGATATCTGAGCAAGTTCTTGCTCACTTCATATGAAGTGCACCCAGTGCTCACTACAGAGTTCATCCCTTCTAGCCTGGGACACTGACATCCATCTGAGGATTTTCCTGTGAAGGGTCTGTTTCTTCTCTTCATTGACCATCAGGAGCATCAAGGGAACAGGTCTCAGACTCAGGCATGGAAATTACCAGAGAGATTGATATTGTGAGAGAGGAGACAACAGGTCAGGGAGAGGCATTCACAGCTGGATGCAGAGCACTAATAAGAGGTGAAAAGCCTCACTGAAATTATTTTCTTCCCCTGGATCACTCTTCTCCAACTCCTGATAAAAACCAGCCGAATTATGTCAATTCAAATGACACCTGTGTCACAGATAGCTCATAAAGGGGCATTGGTTCATGGCTCAAGCATTTTGCAATGACATTTAACACGACCTGCCTTTAGACATTCATTTGACTTTCCATCCTCCAGTTTCTCCCGGTTCCTCCTCTGACTGCCATTTTTCCAAAAGGAAGAGCATCAGATTAAAAAAAAAAAAAATCTATGCATAAGATTTCTCACCACATTTCCAGGGAGAAAGACACAGGGGGCTTTCTTGCCCTTAGTTGTGCCCACCACTTTTTTCACAAATATTTTGCAACAATAATTGCTTAACCATATCATAGTATTTGCAGAAACTTCTCACACATTTTATGCCACTCCAGTATCTTCTTTCATAGTATTAATTTAGGTTCTTGTATGGGTGTACACCACTTGCATGGGTGTACCTCTACCTACATGCAGCTTGTAAGGGACTGAACTGTTAAATATTTTAAGTAATGCGACCATTCTTGAAAATGGAAGGTGGTATGCAGACCCACCACAGGAACAGCCACTCAACCACAATTACCTCCCTCAGAATAACTTCCACTTTAAAGGGTTCTTTCTCTAGGCATCATTAGCCAAAAAGATCTTTTTGTAGTTTATATTATACCCCACCACCACCAGAATAACTAACTGCCCTCTGCACCACTGCAGCTGCCCTGGCTGCTGACTGTCTGTCCCTGCAGCACGGGCAGGATCCACACTGCCCACAGCTATGTCCGGAAAGCAGCCTGCAGAGAAAACAATCACTTGAGAACCTAATTCTAGCAAATCAGCACTGCCATTTATCTTGGACTATAGTAACAGTGGAGGCAAACACGTCCCAAACTCCAGGACCATGAGGATGACGGATAGGTTTATCCACTGAGTAGTGAATGTGCCAAGGCAGCTCCCCAAAGCAGGGCTGCTGTGCTACCCAGCGAGCAGGTAACGCCAGCACTGCGGGGCGGCATTCCACGTTCCCATAGGTGCCTTAAAAACTGCTCTACACTGCTTGTAAGGTTTCTAGCAAGCACACTTAGTAGTTCACAGCAAGATTTGCCAGGCTTATTAGCACAGGAGCCTGGGGCAATGAGAGTTAGAATAAATGGAAACTTTCAAATGCACACAAGAAAGAGGTAAGCAAAAATTGAAAGCTTGTTGTGTTTTTTTCCCCTTGTAAATTCCCTCATTTGGCTTCAAGGACAGCATACAAACGTGTACATTGCAGCCCATGTGATCAGACACTCTCTCAAGAACTATAAACAGTGTACCTATGAATCATTATTAGGCTGGAATTGCCTTGAGTTCTTTCCCACTGACTCACAATATGGATCGTTTGTCTGGTCTTTCACCTTCCCCACTTCTGTCCCTCCCCCACAGATCACACATGACCTCTTCCCGAAATTCCAGCACGGGAGCGTTTGCTCAGCACATGGAGGCTCTCACAGGCAGGTGACAAGAGAGGCGCTCACATTCAAGTGCTGAGCCCATCCTCTTCCAACACCCCCAGCTGTCTGCTGGAGACTGTTGGCTCCCCCAGTACTGGGCTCCCCCCGGCTCAGGCATTTCAGTCTGACGTGAGACAAGTCTAGCGACCCTAACAACTTCAGCTAATCTTGAGCAAGAGCCAGAAAAGCCATTTCTGCCACCACACCTACCAGAATGGTAATTTCTCACAAAGTGGAGGAAGAAGTGGATTTGGGTAGTTACACATCTTAACCCACTGCAGCTAGGTCAGACTGAGCAATACATCAATCAAAGCTTTCATCTTTCATTTAAAAGAGAAAGGCAAAGCCAGTTCCTAGCCTTCACAGTCGTAGAAAAAAAAATGTGTTGAAGTTATGACTTCCAAATCTTCAAAGGCAGATCGTAAATAAAAGTGCTGACATTTATTGCTTTTAAGCAAATCACATACTGGAGTATGACTCATGAACATTGGAACTGGCAAGCACCGAGGCAATCATGTTGAGAATGAGATCATGATGCAGTAGGTGTGCAGCATTCTCTTTTCAGCCTATTCACTATCTTTATTCTACAGGAATAAAGAAGAAAGTTTCTTTTCAGTCAATAATAAAGATCTTAATGTGCCTTCCGGGGCCTATGGAAATAATAAAAAGTACATTTCTGCTTCACTAAGAAAGCTTTTGAAACATACTTGATCTCATAAAATACTGAAGGACATATGACATATTCACATAAGTCAAAAGGCTTCATGGTACTCATACCAGTAAAATTAGGAATGTGCAAAGGCTGAGGTCTTATATTTTAAAACACTGGAACACCAGTCTTCATTTTATTGTTCGTAAACCGCTTGCAAAAGGATGATCCTGTAGAGAGGGGGTGTAACAAAAGGGACAAGAAAAAGAAATTACATATCTGTACTGCATAATTAGTCATGGGGTTACATCAGTTTAATAATTCAGGAGACATTTTGTACACATATCAGGTTGGCTTGGAATTAACTTCAACTTCAGTAAACTCTATGAATAGTGATTTCAAATTTGAATGACATGCACGTATTTTTCTACTGAATAATTGCAGAAACTATCACTTTCAGTATTCAGAGCCAGGGTTCTGCTGTTCACAATGCAGGGCTTGTCAATTCTGCAAGCAACAAGCTTTGAAGATAGTCACAGGAACATTTGGATAAACAATCAAGCAGATATATTTGTTCAGCTGTCCCTTATAAAAAGTACTTACATATCTGCAAGATGTTTTTCCTCAGTTATATTACAAGAGCCTCACCTGTGTTAAATGTACCCAGACAACAAAGAAAGTATGATAAATACCATCAAAATTTAGAGTCTGGTGCCTTCATCACACAGACACAGGCTCTTTACGAACATTGAACTAAATTTATCATTTTCTTTAATGTCATCATGATTCAGGCTGATACTGCCATTTCCACTGCCTTCTTTTTTTTCCCTACTGATCCACAAACAGAATGACCTCATGCTGCCTGCAAGTGAGGGAGTTAGACAATAGGCTGCAAATGACAAAGGAAGCGGGAAGATAGGAGTTAAAAACGAAATTATTATAACAAAGGCTACATCTAGAGGTGGAACTGCAAAGTTGGTTGATATCACTACTATAACTTTATAGCATTAGATGTGCCACATGAGCACTTTGATTTTATTTTGTATAGTTTTTCACACCTGTAAACAAATACCTGATTTACACAATATAGGATGGGACTGATACCATACAGAAGCAACTGTTCTGTTGCACCCATCTAAGGAAGTGTGGTAGGCTCAACCAAAACAGACCTTTTGTTGATTGTTCAGCCACCTGTTTATCAGAAACCAGAGAAATCTCTCTCCTATGTTAGGATCTATCAGCATGAATATACAAAGTAAAAAAGTATCTTTGCTTTATTTCCTCTCAGCCATGTATCACATTGATTAAAATGTTGCAAACATTCCTTTAGACAACTACGATTTGCTTTAGAATGCAGAAAATCCTGAAAAGCTACTCAACTGAGTAGCAAATTGAGTCAAACTGCAAATTCACACACCGAAAAACTAAAAAAAAAAAAAAAAAAAAAAAAAAAAAAAAAAAAAAAAAAAATCAGAATACACGTTCCTGTTAATACCAACATCTTAAGGCATAAAAAGTGAATGAGGAGAATAATTGCCCCCTATCTATGCAAAATTACAATCTTCAGAACACCTGCAGTGATTTGAATCAAATCACAGCCAGCAGGGACTTCAGGATGATCCACTGAAAAATAGTCTAAAAATGTAATGTGTGCGTAGATATACATCTACACAAGAAATTTTTATATGTACCCCTACACACATACAAATAAAACCTTGTTCAAACTTCAGTGCAGAGCAGAAATATTGTCTCTTGAAATTCTTTTTAACATGCAAGAAATTCATTAACTTGTGCCAGCAAAAGTCCAAACTTAACAATTATTACATGTTCTTACATTACAAAAAGTGATAATTGAACTTTATAGAACATAGGAAAGCAAGGGCAAACTGTTGGAAACTCTGAATTGCAGCCAATGTCATCAGATGATATCACTGATACTAGGAATGTGTCTTTAAGCTGATCTGTGAGTTAGAATATGGACCCAAGCCTTAACTCTATGTTAGAGCTCCTCAGGTAAGTGTTGCTGCCTGGAACCCGACTATGAGTGCTGGGCAGCATCCCCAGCCCTGACACTGTCGTTGGGCATTTCAGACACTGCTGCTCTTTGCATACATTCAAGGCTGCTCCAAGATGACTAAAGTACTCCTCCCGTGCATCCTTACCATGCTAACAGGTTCATGTTTATAATTTTATTCAGTTATATAATCAGCATATAAAACAACCTCACTGGATTTTACAGTGCCCCAGAGAATCTGAAAGCTAGAGGTTCCCTGATATCCAAAAGGTAAAAGCTACACCTCTCAAGAAAACATTAGAAGACTGTTGCAAGCCATGATGAGACACTAAGCAGCTGATGACAGTAATCACTTCTCTCTGCAAAACCATTATCGAAATACCGTCAGCCTGGGATTTTTCTCATCCAGTATCATCCTATTTCCCTTCCTCCTGTGTTGCCACCAGTCACTTTCAGTAAAGAAAACCTGGAAACCTGAAGATGCAGCATTTTACTTGTTTTCCTTAGTTGCGATTCTATTTTCCTTGCCAGCTTTGCAGTCCCAGAGCTGCATACTACAAGGGCAAACATCTGCTGCCAGGCATGCAGCACTACTGCTTGTGTGGATTTCTTCCCAGCAGCTGGGAGGAAATGCTCCTTTCTTGTTTAGACAAAAATATCAAATGGTTAGGAAATAAGGAGTTAGGAAAAGCTGTACACAAGGTTCGCGCATTAAAAACACAAGAGCACAGCCTTACCAACTAAGAAAATTCCACTAGACATGAAGTTAACAATAATTTAGATCAGTTCACTTATGGTAAGTCAGCCATTTTACTGTTGACCTACTTTGTATCAGCAATAATTTGTCACAGTGCATTCTCCAACTGCTACTGAAAGAAAGGTTAAAACCATACATTAAGAGCATAGTGTCAAAGCAACTGATGTTAATTATACCCCACAATTCCTATGTTGATGAAATTGTCACTGCTAACTATTAATACAGCATTTATTGTCTAAGCCCAGCTTGCTCTACCAACCTCTGAAAGCCACTGAATTAACATCCTGCTTCTCTGTGTTCACATTGGAATGTAAATCTGAAACGTGTAAAAATAACCTCTGCTATTACACCAAGAATGTGTAAATACACAGTCCTTTTTTGGGAGAACTATTTATCTCTGACCTATACATGTTTCACTCTTTAAACTAAAAACAGCTTTAATGTTCTTCAGTCAAATGGCAGCTTTTGCCAATATAAACTATTTTCCCTTAAAACTATGGCATTAAGTAGAGGAAACTTTGTAAAATGTAGAATACTACTTGATTTATGGAAATTCAGAAATAAACTTTACATAAACACACAAAAAAGAAAAGCAGCAACGTTCTTTGTTGTATTCATTGTTAACCTGCAGAATAACAAGAGATCATATTCTCCCAGCATAAACAAACAAGGTTAATTAGAAGGACACCTTCTGCGTATTGAATGTTCATGTTCCGAGACATCTGCTTAATTTGGTGACAGAAATGTTTACAAGCATCAGCACAAACCAAACACTCCAGGAGCACTAACTGGATCCTTTATGGCTTGCACATCAGTAAACTGTTTTGTAAGATTCTATTGCTGCAGTACAGTTCCCCTTGCTTATAAATCATCGCCCAAGTTCAGCTTTTCCTTTACCCATTTAAATTGAAGGCAGTCAAAAACATACAGGCTTAACAATATTTAGCCTTCAAAATTGTCATCTCTAAGCTATGGCAGGAGTTATACAACTTGGTATGATCCAAGAAGACTCATTTTGTGATGAATATGGAAGACTCTTATCCTATGAACTGATCCAATATGAGATACAACAAAAGTATAAGCCAGTGATGGTATTTTTACATTAGAAAATGCCTCATGTTATTTTAAATTCTCACATAGATTGGTAGAACAAACCAATAATAAGAAAATGCTGCGACATAGAGGTCTGTCATATACAGATCTACTTGAAAATCTTTACAGAGTCAGCAGAAAAGTGGAAAACTAAAATCAGAATTATTAGCAATCAAATGAGAGTCCTCACATCTCCATTCAAACTTAAGAATAACACTAAGATCTCCAGGAAGAAAAAAAAAATTATGGTCCAAATGGCTGCTTAAGCCAGATGCACATCTCCAGAACAAGCAGGAGAAAAACACAACTGCAAAGAGAACAGAACAACAGAGCTTCTTTCAGGATACATGTAATACAATTCTCTATAGGAGAAGCATCATTACCGACCATAAAATACAGAAGTAGCATTGAGTGGTAGGATCTGATACCACATAGTAGCACAGTGGGGGAGCATGCTGCCAGAAAAAAAAAAAAATTGCTCACCTGGTATAAACTAGAAAGCAATTGTACACTTTATAAAAAGACATTCACTGAATCGTCAACAAGTCTGAGCAGATTGGTCCTACATTGTGAGAAGAGCTGTAACATCAGAGCCGTGTACAGCTGAGACTGCCCTTGGAACAACTGCAGGACTATTCAGGGCTCCTCAAGGAAAGTCAACTAATTTAACTAATGTGCACTGAGCAAGCAGGTCTTGAATGTGTTCTCATCTCCAACATTTGCATTAAAATAACAGCCTTGCCGGTTTCATAATGGCACCCTAAATGAAATTCAAAAGTGACAAGGATTTAGCTTAGTGTGCTGTTTGTTCTACCTGCAGCAAAACACAGCAACAGCCTACTCCTACAGACATAGTCCGCTTCTCTCAGGAGTCCTTCTGCCCTGCTGCCACAGTATGCTAAATACTTTCAAAATCAGACAAGGGCACATTGTGTGCACATTGGGGTATATTTAAATTCCAGCTGGAATAAATCCCAGCAACTCTGAGGACATGGGTTGTACCAATTACTAGTTACAGCTGCAGTTAAAAATTATGCCATGAATGAGAGCACCTTACCGTAAAAGGACTAAAATGTTAACCATCTAAAGGAGCAGGCTCACTCTTGGTTCAGTGTCACATGCCAGTCTCACAGATGGAACACTTGCTGCCTCACAAAGCTATGCTAAATTTACCAAAAAGAAAGTACTGACAGCTGATGCTTTCATAATGTGCACAGCTCACGTCAAAGAGCAATTATACAGCTACCCCTTCTGATGCTGTTCTTGCTGTGCAGCAGATAAGACTGCAGGCAGCACCACAATATACCAAGTATAGTTCAGTCAGCAGTGAGCTTCATGCAAGTTTAATACAGCTTTAAAGCCAAGCTCAATGTTTTCTTTCTACTCAGATACACTTCTGCTGTCTGTGGACATATAACACAACAGAAACGTCTCTGAGTATTTCTATCACTAGAACAAATCTCTTGCTTACAGACTTAAAGTGTCATCTTAAGAGAATTTTTAAGGTATCAAAATGTGAGCCTAAACTTTGACTATGCATGAATTACACCTGTACCTTACTATAACACAGGCTCACTCTGAAGCCTTGGTAATACATCTTTTGTCAGATGCCTACAGAGCAAGGTCTTTAAAGTTCACTGCTTCCTGGGTACTTATGCTTCCACTCATCTATGCCAGAAAGCCATAGTGCCAAAGAAGCCCTAGCAATACTTGGAAGTGCTGAATATTGCCATATATACATAAATCACGGTAAAAATTGTATTTGTAACGCTGAACTTTCAAAAACAGAGGGAAAGAAACTGGTAAAAAAAAAAAATGCTGGACAGTTCAGTCTTATATTTTGCTTATATATAACCAGCTATATTAGAGATCAGCTATATTACACAGACATGAACTGGAGATGCATTACTACTGTCTAATTGTAAAGGCTCATTCATAGTTGAGCAGGAGCTGCAATAACTCCTGGCAAATCTGATGCTCAATCCTCCCATAGCTTGCAAGCTTGGCTGGCAAGTAATGATGGCTTTCTTTTCACTTGGAGCATCAACAGAGTTGCTGTGACTGAAGTGACCAAGGCAGGCAGGCCTTTTATTAAACACCCAACAGAACAAAGTACACAGGAGATAAGGAACAAAAAAAGTCTTGAGTTTTACTCCAGCACTTTACCAAGTGTAAATAGAGTGGTAAGGAATTTCTCTCGAGTGTATCTGCTGTGCTGTATACAAATGACATTAGTGTGGTGCTTAAGCGAATCACATCTCTACATCATTCATTAACTATGTATACACATATAAGTACGGGCTTCTCACTTCGCCTCAACCAACCTTTTAAGTTTGGGAAAAAAGATCAACATACCTTTTGTTGAATCCAATCTTAATGATTTCTAAAGTGAAAGTCTTGCATCTGAAGAAAGCAAAAGGCAGCAAGCTGCTCTTAAGGCTATGGGACATTTGTCCCAACTCTTATTTTGCAGGGAATCCATCAGGTAAGAACTGTGAACTCCTGAGCAAGTAGGTCAAAATGGACATTTAGGTTTGCTATATCCTTCATCAGGAAGCCAAGTAAACTTTAATCCTCTGGATTTATTCACGTCATCTTTGGTGGATGTTATTTCTGTACCTTTTCCTCATATCCTGGAATTATTTCCACATTGACTGATTTTACAAGGTTTAAAGTGTTATCGTGTTCCCCTAAACTTCCCAAGCATTTATATGTGAGGTCTTCATTAATCCAGGCCTGTACCAAGTGTTCCCTAGCATCAGGGTGCCATTGATGTTCTTAAGCCTTTATAGTACCTATTTCATGTCTACTGTGAGACAAAAATAATTTAACTGGTCCTATGTAATCACGACAAGAGATTAATTAAAATGCCAAGATAGGAAACAATTTATTATAGAGAGAAGAAAAATTTCTCATCCAAAATATAGAAATCTGTACAACTTTGCCACAATCAATATACATGAACTGTACAAATTTACACCAGTTCATAATTTACCAAATAAAAGATGACTAACAAAGTTCACAAAATAGATGGTGGTTTGTGGAAAAGACTTTTACCCAATTAAGAACAAGGAAATTACAAACCAGACCTCCACTTTCTAAAAATAAGAAGTTTACTCAGTCTTAGAAAACTACAAGCTAGCAAATGTACAGATAGCTGGCTGGTGCTAACACCACAGTTCAGACAGTGTCTTTATATGGTCTTTTTAAAGCCTGTTGCCACGGCAGATTCTGATCACTTGCTACTTTTGAGGCCAATGTAAAGAACTGACCATTTCCCCAGGTCATTCTTACTATTTTATCTTATGTACATTTATACACATTTGTAAGTGCTAGGTAAAAGTCTGAAAATTAAAATTTCCAGTACTATGGTGTTCATAAGTTTTGTTACTGAGCTGCCAAAAATGCTAACAATTAATAAATGTAATAGTGCAAATTTGCTCTGCAAGACCTACTGCAGAGAATCACTTTATAAATACAGATCGGGGTTGAAAATTGGTGTAGAAATTAAGTCAGGTGTCTTGGAGAAACTGACACTTCCTAGATCTTCTTACTTCCTAGCAAGCTGCAATCATTTTGACTCACAGGCTATTAAATCACTGAAAGGTACTGTCCAAACTATGGCACTGTCACTTTAAAGTATACCACTCTAACGTGTGCCAGATCTTCACAGCTGTGACATGGTTTAAATTCCATAATCCATCCCCAGAGGTGCCCACCCAAAGCAAAAACCAAATTTATCCATCCATTTTAAGGTGATCCATCCACAGACTATATCTTAACCTGATACAGTCATCATATTGTAGCTTTTGGAAGGGCTAGTTCTGCCCAAGAGAAGTTCCTCCTTACAGCTTATTCTGCTGTCTACCATTTGCATGTTGGTGTTACTTTGGCTACCTCCTGCTGGTGCAGCTTCATACAGCACACAGATGGAGCCATCCTCTCCAATGCGATAGGACACTTCGTAGGGGTCAACCCAGAGAGTGAGTTCGCTCGGAAGAAGCTGAAACAGTTCCTGACTGCTCAATCCAATCCGCTGTGCTGCCTGTCCAATGAGAGGATCCATTTTATGGTTGATCCGGATACATCGGTAACCTGATCCCTTGCATGGCTTTTCTGGGAACCAGTGGTGTTTATAATGTTCTATAAAATAAAAAAACAAAACATTATCCTCCTTAATTCTGTGTTGAAAGATACACACAACGATTACTGGTCTCTTGCAAATTTCACACCTCAAGATCTTAAAAAGCTTATTATTTCAGCATCAAATTACTTGAAAAGCCATTATAGGCTTTATTTCGCCTGATGATTTACAAAAGTGCAAGGTCCCTTGGGAAGCACTGGTACAAAGTTACTGTTTTGTGCTACTGTATAGAGAACAACATCCATAACCAGAAAGGAGCAAAAAGCAACTTCCTGGCATTCAGAAAAATAAATATGAAAATACAGAAAGGATTACAGACATAACAGAAAAATTCAAGAGCTTCAAAACATCATGAACCAGATAGGAAAGAAAGGACCCTTTCCAGTATCCTTTTGAGATCACACCCATGCTTAGCTTCTCACATTCTAAGAACACCCGAAACTAACTAGGGAGGAAGCTGGGCAGCATTTACCGACTGACTCAAGCTTTATTTCACCACTGCTCTTCCCAGCCTGTTTTCCATGGCGAGAAACCAAGGACTTGACTTACCTCAGGAGTTTTATCCCACCCAAAACCCCTCGACCTGAGGGTACTTGTAGCTACTATCGAGCCCACTGGGACGCAGGCTTGAGATTACAAAACCCACAGGGCAGCGAAAGAACCGTCGGTATTTGCTCCTAACCGGGGCTGTGGGCGGCTAAGAGACGCTTCCAGAAGAAAGGGGAACCAAGACTCATCGTCCACCGATGAATTTTACTTGACAAAAAAACCCAACTTCCGAGCATTTTTCTTTCTGGAAAGCGGGTGGTTTGAGCCCCTGGCGCGGAGCTCACGCCCGGGCTGCTCGAAAGCTTTGTCTACGGAGTCAAGGACTGAGGGGGGGCGGGGGGAGCCGCCTGCGCGACGCCCGAGCCCCTTTTGTTTACAACCCGCTCATGTCTCCCACACCCGCCGGGGCCGGCTCGGCACGGAGGGGCCCGCAAGGGGCGAGCCACGGCAGCGGAGCCCCAGGCGTCCCCCGCGGAGGGGCTTCAATCCCTCGGAGGGGCCGATCTTTCCATTTCCCCCTCTCCGAACGCCCGCGGAGCCGCCTGCACCGCCGCCAGCTCGGCCCGGCCAGGCGACCCGCGGCGGAGTGGGGGGAGCGGCTCCCGCCGCGCCCACGCCGCCCTCACCTGCCAGCAGCTCCTGCAGGCACTGGCTGAAGGTCTGCAGCTGCCGCTCGTTCATCAGCCCCTTGGTCCGCAGGAACTTGGAGATGAAGCCCACGGCCGCGGCGATCTCACGTATCATGCTGGCCCGGGTGTACAGGGCGGGATGCATGGAGGCGGCGGCGGACGGCAGCCAGCTCTCCGGGGCGGCCGGCGCTGGGGAGGGACGGGTCGGGACGGGGCGCGAGGCGAGCGGCGCGGGACGGGGATGGCGTGGCTCTAACTGGGCGCGGAGCGGGCGGCAGAGCCCAGATCACATCCCGAGGGCGGCAGCCTCCGCCTCCTTTTCCTACGGCAGGGGGGCGGCGGCGGCAGCAGCGGCGGCCGCGGCAGCGCTCCCCGCATTTCCTGCGGCGAGAGACGAAGGAATCTACCCGCCCTCCGCCGCTTCTTATACCCGCCGCCGACCGGAAGTGGCGTCATGGCGCCGGGGCGCGTCGCCGCCAATCCGGCGATCGCACCATCGTGACGACCGGTGGCGGGGCGGGGCCAGTCGGGGTGGGTGACGTAATCGGCTGTAAACAAATAGAACCGGGGGCGCGCGCAGGGGGGGGTTGGTGTTGGGGGTCGCGTGCCCCCGCGAGGGCCTCCGCGTGCCGGGGCGCGCCCCCGCGCTGCGGGGAGCCGCGTGCGCGGGGTCGGGGCGCGCGCCAGTGCGGAGCGTCCCCGCGCGCATCGGCGCGTGCAGGGCGCGGCGCCGGCCGGCGGCGCGCGCGGCCGCGCGCTGTCTCCGGGGAGCGCGGAGCCACGTCAGCGGCGGGGGCGGGCGGGGCCGCGTGCGTGCGACGGCACCTCCCCACGGCGGGGCGGCCCCGGAGCCGCGGTGGTTTGTGCCCGCAGGCGGCGGACGTGATGTGTCTGTGCCTCCTCTTCTCAGAGCGCAGAGGTGCTCGGGTGGCACCAGGCAGTGCCCGGCGGTCCGCGAGCCCGAGCGTGGTGCTTCCTCACGTTTGTGAACCGTGGCCTTCAGACCGCGTCCACAGCGGGGTCTCCGCCGGGGATCTCCGCGCAGAGCGCAGCTTTCCCGGGCAGCCGGCGGCCCCGGGCCCTTGTGGCCGGCGAAGCCTTCCTAGAGGCCTCCGCCGACATCCCGGAGCAGCGGCTGGCCCTCACGGCCGCCGTGCGCCCTGCGCGTTCCCCATCGCGCTGTGCTGCTGGCCCAGCTGGCCCGTCACAAAACCCCTGCGGAGAGGGATGTCTCGGCTAGTGGCTGCCCAGAAGAGTGTCAGGCTTTCCAGTGTTCTGTCTCCCTTTTTGCTGAACAAAAGGGGAGAGGAAAGAAACGGCATAAGATTTATGTTTGGTGTAGTTTATTTTGGGTTTGTTAACGAACACAAAAGTGTAGCTTTTTTGGTAGAAATCTTACTCTTTCCCAAGGGTTTGTGCCCTGCCCCCTTGCAAAGCGTCGAGTGAAATGCAGCCTGATGCCTGATATTTGCATGTGTAGTTCTTACAGTCAACGATGTGAAATTAGCCCAGCAAAGGCACACACAACACACAGTTTCTTTTTCAGTGAAAATAATTCACTAATGAAAGATGTAAAAATACGTGTGTGAAATAATTTGAATACAAGATGAAAGTAAACGGGATTTTTGCTTATCTGGTGTGAGAGATGTAACAGTATAGTGCTTTTGGTTTTTTTCTCTGCACACAGCATCTATTTTGTCTTAGGCTGCCAGCTTCAAGGGACTGTATTTGAATCTATACACAAGGGAAATCTGCAAAACACCTTCAAAAGATGATCCCAAGAGCTCAAACTCACAGCTTTACTGCATGCTAAAAATGTTGATGTGGGTTTTAGAGCACAGTCTTATCCATTTTCCCCATACTAACTTCTGAGTATTACATTAACAATCATTAACTGACCCTCTGTTCTATGAGAAGAGAAGAGCTGCCAACCTGGCCTGTGCTCTTGCTGCTCTTCAGCTGCCAGCCATCCTTTCTTCTCTGTGCTTCTGTGGCATATGTGAGGTATATCCAGAGCTGCCATTTCTGCTCTGTTCTTAGGCTGGAAAGTGCTGTGCTCTTTCAAACCTTGAAGCAGAAGATGTTCTCTCCCCCTTCACAGCAAGGTCCATGTCCTATGGGAAACTGTCACTTGTGCAGAAGCAATGTTTGAGCATTGCAATCACACTAAAATAATTACTGGAAATACTTCAAAAAACAACAAAAAAATAATATAACGTTTCCCACCTTTGCCTGGACCTGAGCTTTTTTATCTGGGCCACTTTCTCATCTCTTTTACCTAATGCCGTCCAGAATCAAGTGTTCAGAAGGAGTTTTAGGAACTCTCAATTAGGTAAGTGGTCTTATGTAGTGGCACCCCAAAACATGAGGTTTAAAAAGCTGTCCCCAGCCATAACTGCCGTGGACAGCAAGGCTGGCTGATGGTTCAGATTTGAATTATCCCCCTTGAGTTGTGCTTTTAAGGATATAATATGGCAACATGTGCTTCATGTCACACTCAATGAGAGGGGGAGAAACTTAAAAGATCCTTTGTTACTGTTTTCTTCTTAAAAAAAAAAAAAAAAAAAAAAAGCTTTCTGGACCATCAAGGAGTTCCTCTCAAATCTCTTGTGAAGTCAATAAATTCAGAACTTTGTAGCAATCAAGTTTTCATGGTTCCTATTGATTCCAGATAGTAACAGCATGTATAAAACAATCTTCTCTGTGGAAAGGGTAAAATGCTGTGGATGCAGATCCAGTCCACTGGCGAGGAATGAACTGCCTTGGTGTTCATTGCTTGCAGCCACCAGGTTGTTAAAGTGTAACTTGAAGGCCAAGACTTGAGATGCCTGCCAGAGGATCTCTTCCCTATCCATGGGTGTGAACAAGTTAACTGGAGCTGCTGATGCTGTTTTCTCAAGCCAGGCAAGTCCATTTCCATCTCGGCACTATGGTAGGACAGCAGAGGGGCTACTGTTATTTCTGGCGAGTAAAATTCTCCCAAAGTCCCTCATCTGTAAAGTCTGCAGGCTCTTAATTGATGAGGAAGACTTTGGCATGCAGCTCACAGCATCAAGCAAAGTCAGCCTTTCTTGGTTGGACTGTAATGGAGAGCATCAAACAAACTAACCATAAGTTAGCCTGTTGCTGATTTGTAACTTAGTTTCCTGCCAGTTGCCAGCCGCGCCTCTCTGAACTTCGGCACTTCCACATTTTGGGATATATGAAGTGGTTCCCAGCCGTCTACTCCTGTCCCTGCAGCTCCAGACACAGAGGAGGCACTTTGCCTGCTTAATAGCACAAGATGCTCACTGATACATTAATGGCAGGATGCTGAAAAAGATAAATTTAAGCATTTAAGAACTGCCTTATTCAGCCCATCTGATACTTTAAATGAAGCAGAGGCCCTAGGGAGAAAAAATAAAGAAAAAGTGTATGTGATCATGTAATTAAAGACTGGATCATAATGGATATGCACAGCAGGGTTGAATTAAGGTTATACTGGCATCCCAGCTCGTGGTATTTCCTAACTTTTAAGAAATACAGTGCAACCTTTACAACATTTATTTCATGTTGTTTTGGCAGGATCTGTTTCTTGACATTGGTTTGGAGAGAGCCTAGCACTTTGTGAGTTCTGTCATAATGGAAATAAGCCATGGAAATACACTTTTATCTGTGCCACACACACACATACACACCCTGCAACTATTGCAACATGCTCTTTTCACAGCTTTTTCTGAAGTAAGCTACTGAGTGTTCTCTATGGTAAGCAGAAAGATTCAAGAGTTCAGAGGTGAACAACTAGTTACTTGATTTAAAAAACAATTGCTCTAGTCTTAGGGTCTGAATTAGTATATATTTGCTTAAGAAAATAAATACACTACATATTCAACGTGGGTATTTTTTCCTGTTTGAGA
The DNA here is from genome assembly GCF_009819655.1 of Sylvia atricapilla. Lineage (NCBI taxonomy): Eukaryota > Metazoa > Chordata > Aves > Passeriformes > Sylviidae > Sylvia > Sylvia atricapilla. The sequence goes on from NC_089144.1 coordinate 43,478,878, forward strand.
ACTTATTCCTGACAGAATAAGAAAATACAAGAAAGTGTGAAAGCGTTATAGGCTTTTTATGTGGTGTCTTACTAAAGCCTTTCAGTATAGAGAAGTGTTAAGTCTCTTCTCTTCCTGTTTCGATGTCAATTCTAGATAATTTTTTGCATTGTTTGCTTGACCTAATAAAGAAATAACAGTTGAGAAATAATTTATTTCCAAAAAGCAGTATATATGCCTTAGATTGGCATAAGCTTTCTCTCACCTGTAAACTGAAGAATACTGGTTGCAATATGTAAAATACAACAATAATCCATTCTATGTAGAGTTTAGTTTTAGCATAGGTTGATGTTATTAAAATGCCGCAGTATTTTCATCATTTACCAAGTATTTGAAAATATATGAGAAGAGGTAGTGTCTTATTTTTTTCTTTATGCAGAAGGAAGCTTTCCATGGGATGCTTCAAAGTATTTTTTCAATATTTTAGCCCTTTTCAGTCTTTGAATATGCAGTGGCAGGTGTAGTGATGTTAAGTTGCTGCTCCAGGAGGCAGATGTAACCCAGAGTCCATAGCCAGCCCTGCATGCCATGCTGCTCCTCAGGGGACCCCATGGCCTGGTTGTGAGTTCCCACCTTGTTGTGTAAAGTTTTCAAGCAGACACTCCTCAAGCTACAGTGGTAACATGGTGATATTTCCTCCCTGGAAAAACTTTGGCTCCATGGCTTGCTTGTAGACAGAGACAAAGCAGCCAGCCCCTCTCACTGCAGGTAAGTGCCTTTACCTGCCTTCCAATGGCTGTAAGGCTATTTTTCCCTGGAGACTTGAGAGCAGGCTGTCATTCCTATTGTGTTGCCTATTGTATTGTGTTGTAGAAATGTTTGGACTTGAGCTCAGGCTCATACCTGGGCTTAGAAATGTGGTATGGATCGAGCCCACTGGCAAAGCAGCACTCTGCAATGGGGAGGGGGTCAGGGCTTTTCAGCTCCAAATGTAACCCTGTCTCTCAACCCAGCATTCTACACTGCACATAACTGCAGCGTTGGAGCAGTGAGTGTTTCATCCTGAAAGTGTGGGGGTGAAGAAGTCAGCCACATATTCTTCCAAAGTGCGGAAGTTTCACATCTGAAAGGATAAGATAGACTGGTAGGAGTTAGAGAAAGGGCAAAAGTCTGATTTGTGACCACACTGGGAACTTTCCTCTCTCCCTACAACATGCTTATGCTTACACGCAAACCCACACGCTTGCAGTCTGTGTTTCTAAATTGGTCTATCAGACAATGAGTTCCTCAAACTCACATAAGCAGGGTCCTGTTTAAACAAGTGGGACTAGTTCCGTAAGCCAGAGTCCCATTCTACAGTCCAGCAGTTGTTTCAGAAACAGTTCTGCCCTGCAGGAAGTTCAGGAGGGGATGGAAAGTCTCAGAGGGGCAAGGGCAGGCTGTCAGCATTGGTCATAACTATGACATGTTTATTTCAGGAAATCCATCTCATGACATCCTAAAATGACCAACTTTGCTGCACTTACTCCATACAGAAAAAGGTTTGCTCTATGGGGGATATGCTTGCATTCAAAGGGGCCACTCACTGAGAAAATATTCCTTGTGGCATGAGCCTCAAGTCTGGCCAGGAAGATTCAGCATAAGGCTTTTCCTATGCTATTTCTTTGACTTCAACAAACAACATGTGACAGCATGCCCATGTAGCAGATAAAAAGCAAATTCAGAACCTAGTATTCTGTTTTGCTTATAAAGCTGATTTTTTTCCTGAATGGGATAGTAGCAGTGTGGCAGCATGTGCAACACTTGTTTTTAATAAAGCAATCATAGTTTGTATTCAGTAAAAACAAAAATTTAAGAAGACAATAGAAACATCATTTGAAAGCTTGTCCATAGAAAGAACTACTCACCAAAGCTATACATTACCATTATTACACATTCAGGTTTTCATTTTTATGTACTTAGGAATTAAACAGGATAGAATAATCTAGATGAGATAAACAGTCATTCATTGCAATCCTGAATGGAAGTTGTTAACAATAATATTAAAGTGAAAGTAGTTGGTAAGTGAAAAGAATGATTCAACTATTTGTTGTTGTGCTCTGCAATCAGATGATGTAATCTCAAATTCCAAATTTTTACCTCTCCTGTAGCTTTTCGTAGTAAAACTGGGATGGGCGGGATAGTAAAGGGGTTTATAGTTCTCTGCTTCTCAGGGCTTTATTTTTTCTGGCCTGCAATATAATTTTAGGAAGACCTGAAATAATTCCAAACACCTTTGTCTGTGGTGGCTGCCTTCTGGGCTCTTGCACTGCCTGGTGACTGCCAGAGCAGCCTGTGTTGCTCAGCATGGGGCGCTCAGTCACCCTATGGTCAGGCAAAGGAAAAAACAGGAATTTTTAATGATACTTTTATAGCAGTATTTCCTGACTTTTAGAATTAAAACTGTGACTGCCTGCAGATTTGAAGTGCAAATTCCATTAAAATACTTAAGGATTTTAAGAAACCAATATGTTCATCCTGCAAGTATTTTTTTCCTTAGTATTTGCATCTTATATACTTTGATTGATGATGTAGTAAAAAATCTAGGCATATTTTTAAAATCTTTTAATAAACATCTGAGAAAAACCCTTTCATTTATTTTCCAATGATGTCGTAAAAAATTATTAAGCAGCTTTATTAAGATTTGTGATTTGGAAATCAAATACACTTTTAAATAGATGGCTCCTTTGGAGCAGTTATTAAGTAGTAACAACCAAACCTTCCCCACATCTGCCTGTCTCAAAAATGCATCAAAATAGCAAAACATGGAGATGTAATGGTAACACTGGAGATTTTAGGCCAGGTCTGTACAGACCGCAAAGGATATTGCCTACTATGCACTTACTAAAACAGGAAAAAAAAACCAGTAAAACAGTGATTGCAATATTTACCTAGACATAAGCACCTGCCTCACTACATTCCCAACATCTCTCCACCAAAGCTGGATGTGTGGGGTTTTTGGCTTGTAAATCAGGTGTCTCTGTATGTGTTTCATTTCGTGCAGGGGCTGGCTTTGGAGGTGAAATTATTTCATTTTAGCTGCTTTTTGTACTTTTATTATGGTCTGTCTATATAAATCCTGCAGTGAATATTTTGCTACAAGAACAGGCACTTATCTTTTTCCCTTATTTTTTTCTAGCCAACACTTGCCAAAACTTATTTTCTTTACCACTGTCATTTGTAGTCATGGCACTGCTCCTATTACAGCTTTTTTTCTCCTTGCAATAGTATTAACAGGCATTTTAATCAGTCTCAGACAGAATTCTCAAGACAAAATTAATATAATTAGTTCTCTAGGACAGATTTGGCAGGGTGAAGGAACATCACATAGAGAGTCTGTGTCATTACCTCTCTTTGAGTACTGAGAGATATTATCAGGTGAGAAAAAAATTAAAATCACAGCTACACAGTTCTTACCTGACTGTGTAGTTTTATATACAGTGCTGTTCAACTGCATTTATGGGTGAACACTTCAATCATGCTCGTGTGAAAGTGTGGTCACTCATCCCTTTAATGGGATTCTAGTGCATGTCGCATGCCAAAAATTAAACTGTTTGGCTGCCCCACATGTGATTTGAATTCTTTCCCCAGATGAGATGAAGAAACCTGAACACTCAGTAACTTACTTTCCTGAATTCAGTCATGTGAGTAATGTCCATGACAATGATAAGATTATCCTTATAATTGCAAATGAACAGGGTTGTGATTTTAGGGCCCATAGCCCAAGACTTGGAATATCAGAGCTCCCACTGGTTTTGCTTCTTAGAGATGTGCCATAAGCTGAGGAACTTGCTTGGTCCTATACTGCCTATAAATTATCTATTCCTAAAAAAAAAAAAAAAAATAAAAAAAAAAAAAATAAAAAAAATTAAAAAAATTACTCCTCGACCAACCAAAAAAATAACAAGGTTATTGGTTTTTAATTGTACTATTTTTCAGGAATCAAGAACTATCTGATAATTTATATAAAGATCTTTTATAAGCCTGCTTGATAGCACTAGGAAAGCAGAGGCAGTAATCTACAGTTATTTCAGCAAAAAAAAAGAAAATTCTTTTTTTTTCCTCCAATTTTGAAAGGAATTCAGAAAAGACTAACTAAAATAGAAACAAAAATCTTGACAGCAGAAACATAAACCTCTATAAAATTAGGCCATCAGTTCTGACTTAGATTAACCAGATGACTTAAACAGACATGTGATAAAAAACAAGAAAATTACAGAATTAAAAAAAAAAAAAAAAGGAAAAAACAGAGATGCATAGCATCTTTGAATCAAAAAAATCCCAGCCTTTTGATCTGTCTTTTCATTTTCTGCTTCCAACAGCATCTTCAGTGACCATTTTCCCCCCATGTTTGTCTATGATGCATTTTCAGAGACAGAGGAACAAAAGCTGCTTGATACCCCTCTTACAATAGCAAGGAGATGTGCCTGGCTGTGTGGGAGGAGCCACTCAATTCTTCCGTGTAGTGCTGGGTACACGTGCTTCGAGCTGCATTAAGTGTTCCTGGGAGCAGGGAACAGAGTGTTCCAGCAGGATCTAACATACAGGCAAAGATAGAAAGCCATTTTCTTCACAACTATGCAGTGCATTAATACATGATCCCAAGATTGCAAAGGATGAACCTACCGTTTCAGAACTTTTTCTTTTCTTTTTCACATCTTAATTCACTTTTAAATTATTTAAGAGGACTCTCTGGGGGTTTTTTTTGGAAACATGATTTTTTAAAAATTCACTGCTTTATGAAAGCCTGCTTATAAAAAATTACGTAAGAGACATAACAGTTGCATAACGCATCCCTTGAGGAACTTCATAAAATGTCTTTGCAGCCACATTTTCCTCCCTTTGGGTTTTTTGTGCCCCACAACTCAGCTGGCTGTCAGTGGAGAGGGAACAAGTAGAAATTCATTTGAGATAACAGAGACCTAGGGTCATATGCATCTACATTATGGAGCAAGAACATGGGGCTGCGCTCCACCAGAAGTAGGTGGAGTCCCACCAGCTGTCTCAGCCCTATCTGGTGCCACATCACTGAAGCCAGCTCAGGCCCCAGAGGGGTTCTATGTCATACCAAGAAACCAACATGTGCAAGGCCAAAGCAGGGAATGTGTGCCACACATTCCTTTCCTCCGTGTAGACATGTCTTTATTGTTTCCACTCAGTTTTGTTACCCTGGAGCTGTATGGTATTTCCTGCAGAGTCATCTCCTCCCACCAACTCAGAGCTTCAGTCTCATCTACCAGGCAGCATGGTTTCAGTACAGCCATGCCAGAGCTGGTGATGCCACCTCTCAAACACCTCTGTTTCACGTAAGAGTCAAAAAACCAAACCAAAATAACAACAACAACAAAATTTCCCAATTGTCTCACTTGTGCTGAAATTTTCAGATCTGTTCAAAGCTACCTCGAATATGGGTGCATACCCCTGGATCTTCTATAATGATATCACAGTGTAAAGATAGTTATTAGGGATGTCCTGGAGTGATCATAAAAAACCTCCTTCAGTTGCTGTGGTCCTACAGAAAATTAACTGTCCATCAGTTGTGCAATTTCCTAATTTACATTAAAAGTAGATTCAATAGTTTCTATAAAGAAGGCTTAATAATAGCTGACAGTTCCTGAAGGCTGGCCATATTTTTTGTTCTTAAGGTAATGGAATGTACTGTAAGAAATAGTGATTGAAACTTGAATTTTTCATGTACGTGTTTTAAATTGCTAGACTAATGCAGTGATTTCAACACAAAACAGCCTTAGAAGGAGGAACTGAGCCATACTTCACTACTTTGTTGATTTAAACTCAACATTTCACCCAGTGGTCAAAAAGTACAACAAGGATGAATTTCAGTTGCTCAAGATTTGTAGAGAACAGTAGTTACAACCCTCAGCCTAACACCAATGAGGGTTCAGTATGTCAAGAAGTTCTGATGATATGAAGAATCCCACTTTCTTTGGGTACAGTTGGAAATTTCACCTTTTGCCTGGTTGGACTGCATTAGTTAACTGTGGATCTCATTTAATTACTGATCTAATAATCTCAAATCTTTTTGACCCTGTGTTTGTTGATACCAGAAAGCTGCTTTAGATTCCTCACTGCAGCCATAAAGCAGTTACAATGACCACAGAAATGCCAATTTCATCAGTGGAGGTTTTAGAACAAAGGCAACAGGAGTTTTACTACTCCTGATGAAGGTTAACACCCTTCTTTGTGACAACAGATAAATAAAAGATTACCTGTAGTAAATAAAGTTATGGATGGTCACATAAAAACGCAGTAATGTTGCTCATTAACTCCAAAGATTGGAGACCAAATAGTTGTTTAATGGAGGGTGGAAGAGAATTTTAGGTGCACTCATTTCTGAAGCAAATGAAACAGAAGTAGCAGCATATTTTTTTTAATAGCTGCCATGAGTTCTCTACAAGTATTTTTATAGTTATTGTTACTGACTTTTCATTGATTATGTATCACTCACACTAACTCCTGAAAAGATGCTGATCAGCTTATTTATCCATACCTTCCTCTTCCAGAAGCATAAGGTCAACATATTGGTGTGCACAAATATCAGCTGTTCACTAGTGCATATCCATCCCAAATCCAATATTCTTTCTTCTGCCATCAGAGGATTTTTTGCCATGAAATTCTGTAGAAAGATTTTTCACTGTGTTGAATGACTTAGGAACCTTGTCTTTAAAATATACCAAGCCTATTTTTTTTCTTTCAGTTGGAAGCTTTTAACCTATTTCATGTTTGGTTTTTTGAGTTCTTTTGGGGAGAAGGTTGGGGGTTTTGTTTTTCATTTTTTGGTTTTTTTGGTTTTTGTTGGCGATAGTTGGTTGGGTTTTGGGGTTGGTTTTTTTGTTGTTGTTTTCTCAGTTTTAACTGACAAAACATTCAAATTCTGGGAAATAGATGAGTTCCTTCTTACCAACAGCAGAGTATGAGATCAAGAGTTGTGGAGAGACAGAGTCCAGAGAATGCTTCTTTGGAATTGTATCTTCTCGGTGGTTCCTTTAACAGATACCTCCAAGGCCTGTGAATTGAAAACATTTGTTACGCTTTGCACATGGCGAATGGGTTCAAAGGCTATCAGATTTATTGGAATACTGAAGGGTCATTTCAAAGGTACTTAGACACATTCATTATTGAAAAAGCAATTATTTTCATTTCTAGGATGGCTGAATGACCTGTTTTTACCTTGGAAATCAAGCAACACAAACAGCAATGAATATCATCCTTATGCTGATTGAAATTATTTGAACCCCTCTACTAAAACTAAAACATCTAAGATCCATTTTTAAAAATTTGTCCCAGAATAGCTGAAGTTTTTAATGGTATATTTTGTTACAAAATCCAAGAAATTTTAATTTTTAAAAACCTGCCGATTACCATATGGATTACAGCACTCATAAAACACACTTCAACAAACACTTTCTTCAACACTTCATTTGCAATTTAGAGTATTAAATGCTAAAGAAGTTTGGAAATGTTTTCAGTTATCGGAATTTGAAGTTTTTCTGTTAAATTGGGACAATTCTATTAACACAAATAGTCCCACTCCTTAATAGGACTAAATATATTCCTACTTTTCATTTCATAACACAGGTATTACTATCAAGAGAATAAAGTATGTTCCCTGATACGAAAAAATTAACCTGCCAGGACAGAATGCAAGAACAGTGTATAACTGCAAATAGTGAAGCATTTCAAATTTATTTAGGTATGTCGTTTGCACATCCCAGAGCTCATAAAAGGTGGGTAATTGTTTTCATGTCTGCTAAGCAAATCACTTTCCAAAAAGAAAAGTCAGCCTCCCTTTCAGATTCATACCTGCTCTCCCATGCACCTTCTGCTTGGCCCCAGCTCTGTCTCCCCTCCAGAGATGAGGGGACATTGAGCTTATAACCAAGGCCCTTGACTCCCTCTGGGAGAGCTGCAGAGAGTTTAGATAATGCAAACATCACTCACAGACTTGTACAGAGGAACCACCAAGCCAGGAGAGTGTTATTGTTCCTGTATGATGCCTGTTTAACCGCTAACACTAACCACTAACTGGTAACTAACACTCCTTTAGCCTGTTGTGCGTCTCCTCACCCTGAATTACAGCCCATGCCTCTGTCCACAGGGTTACCGGGCCTGTGTGCCGTGACACAAGAGACACAAATCTGCAGAGCAAAATTTCTGTTGCTGAGGGCCCAAACCCCACAATGTACAGTGTCTGGTGCATGGTGCTGTGGGCTGTGTGTGACCCCCTGTGTCCCGATCCCTTGGGCCATCCGTGCAGCAGTGGATGGAGCACACTGTGTGCGTGGTGCTGCACTCGTGCGGCGTGCGGCGGGCTGCTGACACGTGTGACCACAGACAAAGGTGTTCCTGCAGTGCTCCGCTGAGGTCATGGCTCACAGGACAGAGGCCCCCTCAGAATATTTCTGCTGCCTGCATATGGCAGCTGCACCTGCCAGGACACTGCTGCAACAGAGGGTCTGGGCTCTCAGCAGCAATCAGGTCCCCCTTGCAGCTGATAATGTAGCTGTCTAAATATATCCATGATTAGGGCTACCCTGCACAGATTAAAGTCACAGCTCTGTATCTCCCAGCTGAGGCACAACAGTTGGCCTGATGACAGCACAAGCATGAACTTTATGACCTGTTTTTTCAGACTGTTTTTTAGAGCATGCTTTAAATATACTGGGTCACTCTCTGTAAGAGTGGATGGCAACAAATGTAATCCCTTCTCCAAGGATGACTTCCTTTAATTCTGTAAATTGATTTGGTGTGGAGCAGGCAACATGATTAGGAGGTCAGCTCTTTAATGCTTCAGATGCCTTTAAGTGTGTCACCTTGTATTTTTAACAGAAAAAAAAATCAAAAACAAACAATAAAACCCACCAAAAAAAAAAAAACCACCAAAAAAAAACCAACAACCCCCCCCCGCATTTTTGTATAAAGTATCACCAAAAACTTTAAGCAAAAGCTCACATTCAAGCATTTCATTTTATCACCACTACAGTAATGATGCATGAGGTACCCTGTTTTGATAATCCCACCTCCTCTTATACAGGGCACTCTTTTATCTGTCTTATGCATTTCAGGGGACAGAAATTGATCCTGTGATCCTGAACAAGTCATTCTAATTGCTTGTCTGTCCAGAGCTGAACTTGAGGCGTTGCTGCCTTGATAAACAGAAGTCCCTTTGCTCTCCCTCAGAAATCCCAATATAATTATGGAAGATTCAATTCTTCATGAATTTTTCCCTAGGCAATGACCTGCTTTGCTAGTATGTCAAAATCAACTGCAATTTTTTCATCCAGAGGATAACAAAGTTGCCTTATCTTTTCCAAATAAATGCAACTGGGAATTGGGAAACAAGAATAAAAAGACCTTATTCCTTTAATTGTTCACTATTTTAGCATGAAGTTACACACAGGGGAGCCTTGAAACTTCTTCCATGTTCATACTCTTTAATTCAGTTAAGACCCTAAGCTAAAGCAAAGAGCTAGCAAGAGTCAGATACTATTGCTACTGATAATGTAACTGCCAAATACTTAATGGCATATAAACAATTCAAGTAGCCTTTTTGTTATGAGATTCCCTTTCTGAGGCAGGTTAGTTTGCCTAGGAGATGACAAAATTATTGATGAATTCCTGACTTTCTTCAGTCCTTGATTTAAAATAGGCCACTGCATTTAAGCACTTGAGGTGCAAAGGAGTACTTATATTTTCTAAATGGCCTCTTGTAGTCTGAAGAGATCAATGGCATACATTTTAGTTGCAATGCCTGCGTTTGGAACCTAGGGGGAAAACAAAAGCATAAATAATGGACTGATTTAGATGGAATTTGGGACTATAGTCTGAGGATTTCAGACATGCTTGGAAGATGTGTGAGAAGTCATGTAGAGATCCAGCAATATGCAGGGTTTCTTGTATGGTCAAAGTATTGGCTACCAAATATGTGACGTCAGAGAAAATGGAATTTAGACTTAAAATCATTAGTGTATTCAAAAGGAGGGATCATCATCCTGATCCCAAGACTTAAGGACTAAACAAAAATGGACAATAGGAAAGTAGAACACTGATTTATTGATGAATAAAACACATGCATGTTTCTTTTATACTGACACATATTCATATAGTACTGAATAAAGTACTCTGCAATACCTGTTCTGACCCAGAACATCAAAAATCCACATAACTTGAAAAAATACTCAAAAAAAGGTCTAAAATATCCTTTCCTCTGAAAGCCATGCAATACCTAAATCTGCTGAAAATATGGAAGCAGTAGGTTTCATGATCAATAAAAATATTGAAATAATTGACACGGTGTATTTAAAACCTCTATTTTTCTCAGGCACATTGTTTAATTAAATAATGATAAAAGGAGAAAAAAAAAAAAACATTGACTATATTGCCTGTACACATTTTGGATGATTGGACTGAAAAAGGCATCAAATTCTCACCTCCTATCAGGGGAAGTCAGGTAGCAGCTATCACTCATGTATCTACTTACATATCGTCTCTCACAACAGGGATTTTAAAAAGCAGATAGCTTTATCTTCTCTCAATTTTCACTCTCCAACATTGATTAGGATCAAACTGATGAGAACATTCCCAGGGAAGAACTCTGAAAGGACTTGAAAGCAATGATACATTGGCAAGCTGGTTTGCTCATCATCTTCTCCCAGAAATTCTCGAGTCACAGAGTACCTCAAAGTGTGAAGTGGGAGGAACCTTCTCCTTATGCAAATGTCCAGTGTCCTTCTCAGGAGAGCAGTGAGGGTCCTATAGCTCATACAAGTTTCTTCTGTAGAAGCATTGTATAAGAAGTAATTCACTTCCAGTGAAAAAGCTGGCTCTTGAATTTTACTGCACCTCCTTAGTATGTCTATGTTGCCTGACCTCATTAATCTTGCTTTTCATGGTCACTGTACTGTGCAGTTATTCCATTAACATATTGTAGTGCTGCCTGAGGCTTCTTTAATGTATGTTCGATTTTATATTTGCCTAATTTATTTAGGCATTTGTAGTGCACTGACCACTGTAGGGTTTCCTTTTCTATGGGCAAATGAAGAAAGCATATGGCATGGAACAGTGAGCTGTTGACTGTGTTCATGGGAAGTCCCGTAAAAGGGCATGAGTACTCCAGCACTGAAATTCAGGACATCAGCTCAATTAAAAAAAAAAAAAACAAACCACAACCTAACCATTTTCCACATGGGAGCCTGTTATATACATTTAGGTCTGTGCATACCTTGTGCATAGGAAGGGAAGGAAGGGAAGAGAGAAGGTACCTACAGCCTATGATAGGTATTTAAACCTCCAACAAATTTGGGATCCAGCTCAAAGAGTAGGTGTTTGCAGAGCTCAGAAGCAGATCATGTTATGTGGTAATGCATGGAGCAGCACACAATCCAATCACTGTACATTCTGCTTTCTGTTATTGTTAGGGGGAACAGTGGAACTGGCCAGATTCAGCAAACGAAATTAAAAGCTATGACAAGGCGCTAACAGAAAGAGGACTTCTTTCCATGAGATCATCTCTTCTGTATTTTACATATATACATACATTTCCTTGCTTGGAAGTAAAGGTCCTAATTTTTTTTATCCTTTCTTGCTTACTAAATGTCCATGGTCTGCTTCCTTAGGAACACAAAAAAGCTCAAGATCTCAACTGATAGAACTTAAAAAGCATAAGAAAGCTCTTTCTAAACTACACTTAGGTTTAATACTTGTTGATGGAAGTTGAGAAATCACATGTAAATTATTTTGATTTGCAAGAGTACATAAGCATAATCTATAATTAGAAATATTTTTAATATTGAATTGTTTCATATCCAGTCCTTAACAGCATCATTGTTTTAATTTTAACTGTACTTAGTTGAACAAAAGCGGAGAGAAAACCTGATGTGTTACTGTTTCACTTTTCCATCATCAGTGTTTAAATTATGTTCCATGTTTAATGAATAATCATCACATGGTACCTGTAGTACATTCTGAGTTGTTTTCTCTGTTTGAAGAAAAATATTATGGACTTTCGATGGCCATTTTCACAAAACGGGCTGGTGTGTTTGGGTGCCAAATTTGAGATCTTTTCTTTAAGTAGCTATTCCCATTGTTACTGTGAGTAGAGTTTACACACGAAAGAATCAGCAGGATAGCAACAGTAAGAAAATCACTTACTCTTAGTCTAGGAAAAGTAAGCATCAACCAGAGCCTTTTGCTTAAGCCTTAAAACATCCACTCATCTTCAAAGTAAGTCAGGACAGCACTGCTCAAAACAATGAAAATCCAGCCCAAGCTTGCTCAAAGTACCTGTCACCGCTCTGTAGCTGTCATTACAAATTCAGTTGCTGTAGCACAGAGAAGACAGGCTTTTAAACAAGGGAGCAGCTACCCCCTCACAACCCTGCCTTGACCATTTGTCCCTCATTAATGGCATAAGACAAGGCAATTGTGAAACCAGAGCTGAGTTCTGCTAGAAGGGTAAGAATACCCTGAAAGGCTCAAAAGCTTGTTCAAATTGTTTTATGGCAACAAAGTAGCCTTCGAAACCATTTGCATTACAAAGAGTGAAAGTTTATTGTTAAACTAGTTATTGTTTCTGAGCCACAGGGGGTATCCGAATAGGGAGAGAAGAGCTGGAGCCAGATGGAGGAAGGAGTTGCTTACTGGCGTGTTGCCTTCATGGCATCTTAGGCAATTCAAAGATATTTGCTGCGGAGAGGAGAACGCTAAAATCTTCAAGATTTATTTAGTTACCAGAGCTACTCAGCCTGGTGCTGAGCACAGGCTGCAAGGGAAAGGAGACACTGGAAATATGACAGGGCGAATGTAGAAATATTTACTTTCCTTCTCAGATGCATTTTTATCTGCAGTATCACACATAACTTCATCCTCTCATGTGATTCTGACTTCAGTTCTAGGTGGAGCTTCTGGAGGTGAGGAAATACTGAGAGAACGTTGAAAGACAGAAAGTAGTGTTTACACCATGTATGTCCTGAGGGAACTGAGTTCATCTTCTCATGGCTGTAAAACCTGGGTGCCCATCACTGTGCTGTGTGGCACCTGCACCATGGGATCATATGGACATAGATTTGCTGGAGGCCTGATCCTTTCCACTGATTCAGATCAAGAGAGAGAACACATCCTCTTGGAAAGAAGCTCCAGAAAAAATGTAAAAACTAATCTTGTGTAATGCACAGAGAAAGGACATTTAAAAACTGCTGTACATGTAGCTCCCCTAATATGAATGACCAGATCTCCAGGGCAAATCAGCCAGTCCATTATTCCTTCTGTACTTCCAACCTGAGATAGATTCTGGATCATCAGAGAACCCAAATACAGCCACTTGTCCCACTGATAGAAACAGATCAGCCTTAAGTCCCTGACTATAGGTGTACAAGCACATTCTTGTGACAAGAGAATGTTATTTATACAGAAACTGATGTCCACAAATTACATGAGCACTGCCTGATCCAAGTAAAAAAGTGCTATTTGCAAGTTTGAATAATTGCCATATACTTCTGCTTCTTATTCCAGAAAAATTACTTCTTATTTCTGCTTCCAAACAAGCTGAAAGCACCTTATTAGGGCAAGTAACAACTTCAGCTCCAAATGGGATATAGAGAAACCAACTCTGTGATGAAACACAGGAAAACCTGTATAACTGCATACACTGCACAAAATAAATTAAGAATTTATACCTCATTCACATAACGCGGTTGCTCATAGTAGGAAGCAGACAACAATACTTATTCACTGAAGCTTCAGGAAAACATTATTTTCATTGCTTACAAAAGACAGTTGCTATCAATGGCCTAAAGAGAATTGTAGGTCTTAACAAGCCTCACCATTGTGGATTGAACTGCCACTTTTGTATCATAGTAAGGTTGTACATGCTTGCATGAACATCTAAATGTCAAATTCCTTACATGCATTGCAACTCAACTGTGTTGTGTAAATGAGATCTTCAGAAGTGTATCTAGGTATTCTCCCAGCCAAACCAGCTTTAATCTAAGTATTTCCTCTGCTACATTCTCAGCAACAACATATCTGTACTTTCCTTTTAACATCAGTGTTGTCAGAGCTCTGGCTTGATGGTCTGCAATAAGATGTGTACACACACTTTCACATGCAAAACAATAGCAGCTCTTATTTAATGAATTTCAGAGCATTTCTTTGGAAATTTGCTTGAGGTGCTTATTTCCCATCTGAGCTTTGTGGAGATGTCTCACAGTGTGACTTGGGGTGAGTGAGTGATACTGCATGCAGCAAATATATGCCCAGGTCATTGGCACGTTTGCAGACACCAACATGCCCATGCCTAAAATGAAAGAACTTAGAACAAGTTCCATCTCTATTTACTTGGACCTTTTAAAATTCCCTTTCACCTGAAGTTAAGAGGTACCAAAGCAAAAGCTGTATCCATGGTGGAACTTAATTCAAAAATGAAGCATGCGACTACTTTCATAATGTGCTATTATTTTGTATGATCTTTAAGTTACTGGATTATTATGCAAGAATTTAGGCATTCACACAGTATTTGCCAAAATGATTTTCATATTGTTTTTCCTCTCTAACATCCAGTACACAAATTATGTAATTTCTGATCTATATAAATGGCATACAAAAATATTCTTTCCTGCCTTTTCCAAAGTTAAATCCAACAATCAAAGATGGCAACAGCACAGATAAGCACAAATGTCAGCCAGCTGCACACTAGCACAGACATGTCTCATGGAGGTGGTAACACTTTTTATGGAAGGAAGACTGATGTAGAGTAATGTTTGCTTTCGAGTATATGTGTTCTTAAGAGTTTTGTACAGCTCAGTTAAAAACAAAATAAAACAACTCCTGCTGACATGAAGACAAGCTGCAAGTGACCCTTTGTTTTTCTAGGTCACAGTTTGTTATCTTGACATAACACATGCGTGCATATCTGCTCTCACACACAGAGGTAAACCTTCTGAATATTAGCAGATTTTCTAAGTGCTGAAATGCTGTTGTTACACAGACTGTTTTCTAAGACAGAAGGAATATTTCAAGACAAATGTAATGATTTTTCTTCAATTGCACTGAATTTTTCCCCTCAGAGGCCAAGCACAGGGAAAGCATGGAAAGAGAAAAAATAAGGACTGCTCTTTGGGAAAGGGTGGCTGGCTTCCAAGGGCATAAAGAATACATGTCACAGCAGCTGCAAATGCTTGAACTGGGATTCAAGCACATCAGCCACAGCCCTCATGGTGATTAAGAAATAAGTTAACTCTCTGTAGAAAGATCTATGATTTCTAATGTGCAGTGCTCAGCATTGTACGACCAAGGAGTGAAGCACCAACTCGGCTCCTTTTCTCCACTCTGACATTTATCAGTAACACTGCACTTGGGGCTTAGACACCTGGTTATACCAGCTTTCTTAATCATGCATTTTAAATGTATTCCTCCTCTGATTTTATACTTTCAAACCAGTTCAGCCATCACCTGATTGCAGCTTACACACAACCCTAATCAACATATTACAGCTTGGGAACTGCTGTGCCATGTCATTCCATTTAAAGGAAATGAGCTGTTCCTGTAATGCATCCAATTGCCTGATCACAAACAAAGTTAAACTCTTAAAGAAGAGAAAAAAAAAAAAAAGAGAGAGAGAGACTAAGAAGAAGAAAAAAAAAGAGCAAATATTAAACACTTTTTGAACAATGTAGCCATATGAGGCTAAGCCCTCCCCAACCCCTGCATGATGCTGCTCACATTGTGCCTCTGGAAACCTGTCAAGGTGGGCATCCCACTACCTGGAATCCCTGGGTTGGTGAGACAGGATCTTGAAGCCACTGACATTGGCTTTCAATACACTCCTTATTTCCAAGTAAATATTCTGCAAGCATGTGATTTTTTGGCACTACCTTAACTATTGTGGCATTGCCCTGAAGGACAGACTAACCCAGTTTATAATAAGTGTATTTAATAGTGCAGAGCTCTAAAGCTTGTCTAGTAGGACTTTAACCATGGCTTTGTAAATGATTTCAAAATCAAGTTGCAAACAAAAGGGAATTTATTTGCTGGCTATTTTTTATTAATAATTTGAAGGTTGCTTTGCAGGTTTTACTTTTTGTAAATTTTGCATGTTTATTTAACTATGAGCATGTCTGTGAAGGCATCAGATTTAATTTTTTGTTTTGAATTAGAACGTAAGTTCTTGCTTAAATAAAGATTTTTACATTGAGCTTGCTCAAAACATGTACAGCCACACAGAAACCCCATATACTATGGCCAGACTATAAATACTGTTTCAGAGAGAGGTCATTTCAACTTCTGTAGTCTGTGTCCAGTGCGTTTGTTGTGTTTTATGTCAATGGCAATATACAACAGAAGGGAGATTCAAATGTTTAATGTCAAATATTTAGTTGTGTTCTTAGTAAAGGACTTCAGTTTTAGTTTGTGTACTAATAGTGGAACATGCTTTAAATACATCTGTTACTGTGTCAGTGTTTTAAAACAGTAAGAAAAATTACTGTCTTCGGGAAGAAACTAACCCTGAAATTATTCAACATGGACAAAAATTACCCAAACAGTTCAAAGGATTTCAAAACAAAGCCAAAACCATGCCCATTTTTCTTCTGTAATCATTTTTTGAACTGAACATGCTGTAAGGTCTACATGCTTCTTTCAAAGATTCCACACTGGATTTTTGCTGTGTTTCTTGTCATCCATTGGATAACCACATAATGGGGAAACTGTGATTTTACAGTTTACACAAAATTTAGTGACTTTGAAAAATTATGAGACCAATACTCCAAAAATTGGCACAGCATCAGTCTCTGAGTACAGGGTATTAAAGACCAGCTTCTGCTTCTAAATACTGCTTCTTGCTGAATAGTTATTTCCCTCCCTTCCTATTCCTGGTGAATGACAGATAGAAACTCATTTTAGAATCCAAGTTAAAGCCATTAAATATCATGTATGTCAGAGTAATCTTTTTTCCAACCATTTTGTTCTGGTGGTAATACTGTTCCAATTCCCACAATAATTCTACATTTTTGTGTCACTTCTGGAGCATGGACAATGAGCTAACCCCAAACAACATGAGAGTACAAGTTTGTATATGCACATCACTCTCTATTTTTGGTCATTAAAATTCTTTCAAACAGTAAAGAATAATTTTGTTAGCATATTCATCTACAAAAACACAACAATGAAACTGTTATTAAATTGTATAAAGCAAAAACAAAATTAAAATGCACCAATGTGTGCAATTCTGTGTTGTATATGCAAGACACAAACTAAACATTGTTCTTAACTGTTCTTTGAATGGGACTTCTAAGGACTATTGGAAAACTGCTGAAAGACACTACAAATCCAGAATGGATGAGACCAGTAAATCAAGGGAAAACAAGTTTTTTCCTTGCAGACTCACTTTGGATTAACTAACATATAACTTTGATGTAATTATATTGGCTTAAATATGGTCCTGAAAACTGAATGTGTTCCTCTAGCTAAGTGACCACAGAGACTTTTCCTCTTTCTGCAAATACAACCCCGTGGCAATTGTGGTATCAGAGGTCTGAGGCTCAAATACTCAGTAATGGTTATGGAGACAGTAAATAGGATGATAATTTATTTACCCAGTATATTTGGATTTTTAAGGAAGAACCAGTGCTCAGGAGACAGGTGTCTGGACCAGGGCAACAGCGCTAAGTGGCCCACCATCGGACAAAGCTGATAAGGCCAGATGGCCCCACTCAGGTAAGCCAGAAGCTTCACAAAATCGTAATTTTGCCTCATCAGCAAAGATATTATTTATGTCAGGACAAAGAGAGCAGAGAGCTTTACAGGTGTCCAGTGGGTGAATCAAAGGTGAGGAGATATGAGAGAAAGTATTTGGTCATTCCTTAATTATTTAAAATTAAGGTTAAAATTATCTAAAGTCATTCATTTTCAGTTGTTTATAGATGCATATTACTATTTGGTTCAAATATTTACTAGACCCCATCAAATAATCAAGCAAGTTAAAATTGTTGCTATTGTTTTCAAAGCTGATTACAGAGGAGAGATATTGCTTGTTAATCTTTTCCATTCCTTGATTATACATTTAGGATATATACTCCTGTATCTCTTTTCAGAGCACAGATGCTGAAACCACAGGATGTCATTTTAATCCTCATTTACTGTCACAGCTATGGATCCAACGGGTTTTATTCCAGGCAAAGCACAGCCAACTGCAATATGTCAACTTGGGTAGCCGTCATCTAAGCCAATAATGTTTTACCTGACCCATGCACAAAATAAATCCCTCTCCTCTAGATATTAAGCTGATAGTCTCTTATCACCTTACATGGTGGGAGAGGTAAGGGGCAGATCAGGAAAAAAGTGGTTTAGTCAAGTTTTGGTAGCAGACCACAAAATGTGGAGCTTATGTGACTTGAATGGAACCAGACTTTGACCCTGGCCAACACGGAAACACAGCTATTGCCAGAGTTGCAGGTGACTAGCACTTTAACTGTGAACCCAGTAGAGAATAAATAAATAAATAAATAAACAAATAAATGGCTCCTGAGTTTCAATCCCCAAGCTGCAGTAAGACTCAAATGTGCCGAAACAGCATCTTTATGTAGCTGATAGAGAGCAACTTGCATGATGGCAAATGAGAATGCAAGCATATTTAAAGCATTTGTTTCAGTTTGGAAAGGAAACCTGAAGAATGTACTTGTTGGGTTCAAGCCTTTAAAGAAAATATTTATGACATATGGCTACAAATGGGTAGCATACTTAAAAGTATTTCTTAAAATAACAAGGGTTTAATTTATTGTTCATTAATTTACGGGGCCCTGGAAATAAAAGTGTTTGCCAACAAATAATTAAAAACGTACAAGCTAAACTGTATTTTGAGCTTCAAGTATTCCTTCAGTTTAAAACTATCTGATTAAAGAGATGACAAGCTGTATTAGAGCATCCCAGCAAAAACTGCAAGATTCACAAAAAGAAGAAATCTTTACTCTGTTGAGCACTGGAGGATGTCTATCAGCCAATAGCACATGTGAGGTCTTTCTGCTCCTACAGGTGTTCACAGAGTATGTTTCCCACAACAGCTGGCTGAAAGGGCTGAAACCACCCCAAACCTCCTGTGAGCTAGTGTTTCTGCATAAACACAAGCTGCACACACATGTGCATAACGGGCAGATGCACACCTGCCCGCACACACCGCACTCTTTGGCACTTGTTTGGTTTAACATCACAAACCTGCTCACAATGGTGTGGGGACTGAGCTGGGGAAGCACCAAACAAGGGACTCCTTTCTGTGTAGTCTGCCAGGCAACAGAGCTGGCAGCTGCCACTTCAAGGGCAGTAGCCCTGTGCCAACACCCAGTTAGGAACACAACATATTCTGGGCATTAGTCACTGCGCCCTGGGCTAGCATGTGTTCACACAAGCAGCATAAAAGTCAACAAATGGATGAAAACCCTGCCCCTCAGTCTCAAGTGAATATATCCCAACAGGAAGATCCATTTACCATGGGAGAGAAGGGAATGCAGGACAGCAGCCAAGCTCCATTTGGCCTTCTAGGGTGCACTAGCTGCCATTGCCAAACCCTCCCTGCAGAGCAGACCTGTGGAAAGGCTGGTCATGAAGCTGTCCATGTCCTCCAGCTCCAACCCAGCCCTGAGTCCATTTAGGTGGAGATGTGAGCCACACACAGAGCACTGCCTCAAGAAATTCCCTCGGGCCAAATCAAATCAAAGAAGAAAGGGGTGTTTCTGCGCAATGTTCGCCATACCATTCATTGTGCAGAGGCAGCATGGTACATCTTCTCCATGAAATCACCACCTACAACCTGAAGTTTTTTCCTTGTTTCTTCTCAGTCCCATCAGCATTGCTCTTTATCCTTTCCATTTTGGAGCACTTAACACTTCAGGGACCAATCCACGGCAAAAAAAGAAACTTGAATTTCTTATAAGGTTGATGCATTCCCCCAGATTTACATCTTCTACTGTAAATCAACCATCACTGAAGACCCTGGAGCAAAACGTGTCCAAGTAACTTTGCAGTCTTTTATTGGTGCAGGGTATTTCCTAGACAAGATCTCTCCTGAGGAAAAAAGGTGCAAACCAGGAACATAAATTAATTTACAACTGACAATTTATTAAAGCAACAATAAGCCTTTGAAACCCTTTCATGAGCCTCCATGACTCATGTCTAAACAGGCTGATAAAGTGATTCATCCTGCAGGAGAGTTGTGTTTAAATATGCTGCTGCTATCACACTTCCAGCCCCAGAACAGCCACTCCAATAGCTTTTCTCATCCTAAGAGATACCAGTCATCCAGACAGCTTGCCTTCACTTGCAAGCTTGACAGTAAGCAGACTGACACTACAAGGCAGACAGATAAAACCAAATCAAAAGGATGCCCTTACAACTGTTCTAGGTGGTGGCAGGGGGAAGGAGAAGGAGGAGGAAGAGGGCAGGTAACTGGATTCACTCCTGTGCTTGTATTCAGGTGAGCCTTTTGTCTTCACACTTCATGGATCCCCATGAAATCATTCCACACAAACCTAGAAGGACATCATCCAACAGATTTCATTCAGTCATGAAGGCATTTAATAGTACCACAGCTGGGAAATCTATAGCCAAAACATGAATGTTTTAGATATATGTATAATTTTCAAGAGATGGTGTGATGAGACCTATTTTATCTCTCTTAATATGAAGAAGAGAAAAAGAAAAAGAAAAGAAAAAGAAAAAGAAAAAGAAAAAGAAAAAGAAAAAGAAAAAGAAAAAAGAAAAAGAAAAAGAAAAAGAAAAAGAAAAAGAAAAAGAAAAAGAAAAAGAAAAAGAAAAAGAAAAAGAAAAAGAAAAAGAAAAAGAAAGCTAATAATACTTAAAGTAGTACCAGCTCTGATTTAGTATAGTTTTAAAATATTCCTATGTTTTATTCAGTATCAATAGAGAGACACACTTCTTGTAACTTTTCTGAGTATATTAGTTTAGAGCAGGAGTAGGGAAGAATGACTGTATGCTTAGCAGTACCAAAACAATGTTGTTTCAGCAGACCATTAATTAATTTTTTGACCCCTCAGTCTCTCTTACCCAGTACTGAGAATCTTATTGCTGTTGTCAAGTCAGAACTTGCTTCAAAAAGCCAAGTGTTAACTTCCCACTTACAGATTATTCTGGCAGGAATCTGTCTGCTTACATAGGATGCGTCTTTCTCCTTGGTCTGCATTGTTTCTGTAGTTCTCTAGTGCAGAAACAAGAAATTACCTTACAACACAATTTATAGATGACGTTATCAGTGGAATAAAAATTCATAGCTGATCAGTTCTGCCTTCTTTAGGAATTAAGGACAAACAAACTTTCCCTTTAATGGACAGACAACAAAAAAAACTGTTTTCTGGGAAGCAGACAAAATGATCTATTGCAAAACAATATAAAAAAGTGAAATGCCTGAAAACCCGTAGAAATTACAAGATTTGGTAAATATGATGGATAATAAGAGGCCTGGAATTCTGATATGCACTGGGTAAGCTTGACCTACACACAAGCTTATTTGTTAAAGAGGCTAAAACAGCACTGAAGCTGGTAAAAGAAACCCTGTTCAGCCCTGTGGTGTATTGTGGAAATTGAACCTTTAGCCTGTACAGAACATTATGAAGGAAAAGCACATTTGTAGAGTTTGCCTTTTAAATAGGAATATCAATTGTAAATACATGAAGCTTATCTCAAAAGGCAAGAGAGTGAGTGATGCAGGCATAGGTAAAGGCATATGCCAAGTAGCTGTATTTTAGAGATAACAAATACAGTTTTATGTTACATACAGTAACAACACCAATACCACCCCCAAAAAACCCACATCTAAGAAGCAGGGTGCCAGTTAAGGCATTGCTTTCCAGAGGGAGCGCTCTGCATTCTCAGACACACCAAGCTCTCTTTAGAAGTGCCTCAATTTGGATCCCAGAAAGTGAGGCAGTTATCAAGTTACAGAGGTTATTGAAACATAGACTGTGTTTAGCTCCATGTTTTGCATATGCTTTTTTTCCCCTTGCAGGCCAAAGAGATTTCTGTAGATATGTTGTCATTAAAATAGTTACAGTGTGATTTGGAAAACTAGATTGTTTCATACAAAACAATTCCCTATTAGAGATGTATCTATCAAAGTCATCATGAATGCTACTCATAAGTAAAATACAATACTGGTCAGTTTATCTTGTCATTCTATATTCAGGTTTACTTTTATCAATTTTCTGCATCAATTCAAGAAAAACAGTGTTGCCTTTAGGAATTTGTACTTCAAGTCTGAAAGTGAAGGAACTGGTTTTTTGCAATCACTTCTGAGGGAAATCTAAAAAATAAGCTGCTGTACAGGAGTTGCATAGCAAAATAGAATGTCAGGGAGCACAGACCAGGAAAAAGGCCAATGAATTTACCTGAGATTCAACAGTACATCCCTCTGTACCATATTAGTCTTACCAAGGATTTAATGAGCTCCTTGGACCCAGGAGTGAGATCATGCCAGATACAAAGTAAAAGCTGCTATTCTCTTCCAGAATGGCAATCTGTTCTGTCACTACTTTGCTTTTGGCTTCCCTGGGTCCCTTCCTCCTTTTATGTACAGTTTTTCATTGTTAGGCTGAAGTGCAGGTTCTGCTTAACCTGATCTCACTAGGAAAGTTGTGCCAAGTCAGCCCTTTCAGCTTTCATGTCTTTGGCCAAGCTCATGAGCAGATTGGTTTGCTTGTATTTCTCCCCTAGGGATGTTGCTTAAAATGGAGACCTAAAGATCTCATTTCTGAGGGGTATCCTTGCAAAGGCAGTTGCTGCCTGACACAGCTGTTGCAGGACACCAAGGAAATCATACCATGAAAATAATACTGCCACCTCTGGCTATGTAACACATATATCATTCACACAGGGTTACAGGCATGATGGAATGGCACATGGGGGTGATTTTAAAGTCCACCTAGACTGTAAAATGTGCCTTCTCCCAAAAGCAGGGCAGATCTGCATTTGAATGCCTTGTGGCAGGGTAGGATGGGAAAGGTAGAAAACAATCAAATGGAAAAATAACAGCCCTCTTAAAAAAAACATGAACTTTATACCCCACATGGAAATGGATCATTACACTGCCCTCACTGGGGCCTCTCTCTGCTGTTTGTTCTGAAGTCATCTACAGAGAGCAGGGAAAGGACTGGGTTAGCTAAGTGTGGCATGTTCCATGCTGTCTTGGGAGCATTACTAATCTCATAATAATACCAACTGCAAGGCATCCCTCAGAATAAGAGGGCGGGGAGCTAAAACAGACAAAGGGAAGAAGGATCACTAGCACAAGACTGAGACAAAAAAAAAAAAAAAAAAAAAAAAAAAAAAAAAAAAAAAAAAAAAACAAGAAATGAAAGAGGATCGAGCGGCAGAAAAACCACAAAAGCAGAGAAACAGTAGAAGATGAGAAGTCAGAAAGGGTGCAAAGATAGGCACAATAAAACAAACACAATTTTACATTAGATTAAAGAGCTCATGACATGCCAAAGACCCCCCTGATTTTTTGGCACCTTTTTGATGACAGTAGAACTACTGTGTCACATCAGTGCTGAGCTGCAAATAGTCATCTCACACCGACTTTTAATCACTGACACCTCAGATTCAGAATGGCACAGCAAGAGAGCACCAAGAGGTCTGCATATCATGCAGTGGCCATACAAGGACTTAACCACCTTCCTCTGGTGAATTTACAGAGCAGCTGCTCTATAAGGCCCCAGTGCTTAAGTATGAATAATATGGTTTTAGTAACACTGCTCAGTGTTGAGGAAGATTAGTATGCATGTCCTTAGCCGTGAACACCAGGAGATTAAAGAGATGTTCTGCTTGACCTTTAATGCAGGAGAGACAGAATTCTGGAGAGTAAAGTGTGATTATTTGTACATCCCATTTCATAGCCTACACAATGCTTTTCCAGCTCATGCAGCTGTGTTTGAATGTCAGAGAGAGAAGATCTCAGACTTCACTCTAGCACTTTTTACACCTAAGGGAATGCAATGCTGGTCTCCATGGTGCAAATAAATGTCTGAAAAAGAAATTACCAAAGATTGCTTCCTCTTCCTTTGTTTCCTCTTAAGTGACACATTTAACAAAAATATTAGGCAATATATACACTTTCTCCCTGTTCTGGTTATCATCGCTTAGGATTCTGCAGAAGTTTTGGCAGTTTAGGAAAGGAGGATAAGTCTTACAAGTAAAAACCAGCCTCTAGGCAAAGAAACTTTCTCCCATGTGCTGTGTATGTGCTGGGTTTTACACTTACCCAGAAAGACATTGGTACCTCCTTTGTGCTGAAAGAAGTGAGTTTCTGGTCCTGGAGATAATTCATTTAAGTGGCAAGAAATAAGCTTTATCTAAATGTTTATGAGCATTGAATTTTGTTGGAAAAACTGTGGGAAAGAAACACAGTGAGAATTCTTCTCTCATTTTGTTTTACTGAGATTCATAGCATGAGTTTCATAAATATCATATAGTAAAACAGAACAGCAACTTTTTAGCTTTGTGCATAGTAAAAATCCTGCTGTGGCCTTCAGAAAACCAGACAAACAGATGAATGGAAGTCTAAAACATCACAAAAATATATCCTGTCATGATTTGCGATTTGGAATGCTCAGTACCACCCAAATACAAATCCCAGAGATAGGTTCCCAAAAAGCTCTAGAAGCTTTAGTAGCAGTGTTACTAACTGATAAAACAGAACACTGAGAAACAAGGTGAGTTTACTGTTTAGAATAGTAGACAAGAAAGCGAGTAAACTCATTGGTAACACCCTATCTTGCATTTCTCTAAAGCAAGGATTTTGAAACTCATGTTTCAAGTTAATTGAGCCTGCCTTTTAGAAAATGTTGGTGAATGAAAATAAGTCCTTTTGAATGATTTGTAATGGAATACTCTGTTTAAGAGTTAAAGCTGTTCTTTATGTGCCTAAACTCTGTGATATTATAAATACCTTCATAATTTAGTTTCCAAACAAGCACTGAGTCAAGCTTTGCAGTCTCTCAGTCACAAGTTGTCTCCAATTTCCAAAAGAAATTAAGGTAATGAAACTATTTGCAGGGGGATGAGTAGCAGGAGAAGGTTTTAAATTAGAAAAGTCAGAAGCATCTTAACAATTTTTATGCTACATTAAGCCAGAAAATTATTTCTATGCTTGTCATGCTTAACTTATAGGGAAAGCTTCAATGCATATTTAACATAACTGTAGTTTTTAAAAAAGCTTTAAAAACAGAAATAAAATGAAAGCGTCCACAAGCAGTTATTATGCATAATTTTACTAAATAATAAATACATAATTTCATTCCAAGGCTGGTATTTTTCATTCTGACCCCAGTACAAATGGTAAATATGACATATAACATTTTGAAATTGCAAAAAAATTAGTATATCAAGATTTTATATCTATGGGTATTTCTAGGGAGAGCTAAGACTTGATCTTCATTTGTGTGTGAAGAAAACGAGGAATTATATCTGCAAACAGGCATGCCTCTATATTATGAATAAATATTGCCAATTGAATAGATTCATTCTCATGACTATAAATTTCGGGTTTAAGCATCGTGAGATATCTCTACCATTAACACCTTATAACAAGAACTGTTTGAACTAGATAGGAGAGAAAAAGATGAGATGCTAGACACTGATAACGTGTTTTAAACCTCAAGAGAACTCAGCACACCAGATATCACTTTAGTCAGAACACCAGAACTAACAGCCCTGCTCTAAATGAAGATGCCCTGGTCTTCCTAATATCTCCCCTTTTGGGTCATCCAAATGATTTTGTTTATAGTACCACACTGTTGGGTGAAAATGAAGAGTGGTACTTTATTAACTTAGTCATCTACATGATGTGTCAGTTCCATGTAGAAACTTCCCTGCATCATTTCCCTGGCCGATTATTAGTCAGAACCAAATAAAACATTTTGTAAACAGCTTTGGTTCAAGTGAAAACCTTCTTCTGTTGTCAGCTGACTGGATGAAGTGAGGGTCATAATATTTGCTTGCTTGCTTGCTTGCAGAAAAAAAGAGGACAATATTACATGTGAACTGGCTTATGTTAGTACAGCTGTGTGCAAGAGGGTCATGGCAAAAATCACCTCCAGCCTGTTGAAAACATTGTCACTCTCTGCATTATAGATTAAATATATGACTGGGGGTATCAGCCATAATTTCACTGATTTCAACAGAGTTATGATGATCTATGCCATGAAAAATCAAACTTTTTGGACTGATATAGCCAAAATGATGTGCACGTACACAATGGGAATCAAACTTTTTTTAAAAAAAAGAACCTCCATGGACCCCCATGAAACTTCAAATGATCTTCAAATTTAGAGTAAATTCGAAAATACTTTTCTCCACTTTGACGTACATATGGAGGATTTTTTCCTGGTCTCCATGTCTTTGCCGATGAGGAGCTGCCTCATTTCACACTTAACCTTGCATGGGTGACAGTCTTACCATGATCGATTGCCCTGAGGGCAACTGGAAACACAAGATGCAGAGGAATTTTTTCATGCAATGACAGATTCACATTATTTTTTGTTATTATTTTTTCAGCCCCTTAAGTGTTCTCAGTTTCTTCATTAGGAACTTTTATCTTTCACTTATTTCAAAGTGACATTTTTCCCTCTGTTATGTTAGTTATCCTTTGTCATCTACTATTACTCAGACAGTATTAAAATAAAAATCACACCGCAAATAATATACAACAAAGAAAAATAACAGACTTCTCACTTAATCATCGAATTATTTGCCTTCCTCAAACTGTCAACAACTTCTTGATGGAAATATTCTGTGATTCATTTCTTCCTTCATGTCATCTCAGGGAATAAGTTATTTGCCCTCACCTTAAGATACAAAGCTCTCTCATTTGATAAGGGGCTAGTTGGCTGGTTTGGTATGGGATATCATGCCACTGAAATAAATTTATAAGTAGATGGTGTGTTCAATTCTGTAAGAGAAGAAACATGAAGCTCAAAGACTTAAAATATTCTTCTGGGGTCAACCAGGGCTTGCAGAGTGTCATGGCTGATTTCAGTGTGCACCTCTGACTTGGACCTTGGTATAAATGCATCCCTGAAGTTTCAGTAGTTATGGCAAGCATTCAAGCTCAAAAATCCTTCTTTTTGCATATATGTAGGAGCAACTTCAGCCATTTCATTGGAGTTTTATTCACCTTTAATAATATTTTGAAGATGGGAATTTAAAATGCTTTATATGCTTCATTTCAAGAACCACCTACTTGAATTAACTAATTGACACTGAGCTCTTTGGTGATGACTGGATTATCTCATATTTTTTACATACTGCCATTTGTCTCTGGTTGGTTAGTGTCAATAACATTCAGGATAAATTATTTATCCATAAATATTCTTATGTCTACTTATATGTAGCTCCTGTAGATCAGTCATTATGAGCACAATGCAAACCTTTCTTTGGAATGGAGAAGTCTAGTCTAGATTAGAAGAAGCCCTAGAAGTACCTAGCAATTCCTATGAGTAGCAGTCCAGAATTTTCTCTAAGATATAGCCAGATAACTATTTCCTTAAATTCTCTGTGTAAAAGACTCATTGGAGATTTTTTTTATGAAAGATACACACAAACTCCCTTAACAACAAGCAGATTTTTCTGTTATTTCCTATGGAACAAAAAGCCCATTTCCTATTATCAGGTGAAAATGCAATCTAATTTTCCTAAGCATGACTTAGTCTCTTGTTGATTTTTTCAACAGAAATGAGGAATATAGCAACATACAGCAGCACCACACCTAACAAAGACTGCTGAAGAGCCACGATACCTCCCCAGCTGCTGCTTTATTGAATCCTCTCTTTACAAGGCCTATTATCTATGTATCCATCATAATACTCATTTCCTCTTCTTCACCAGCATCTTCCTTACCGCAGGTGGCCAATGCTAGCCCTGAATTGAAATTTTCTTGTGCAATAGACCCTGTAACCTCTTCTTTAAACTGCAAAACCTCCATTCAGTTTGCAATATACTGAGAAATACTGCCCTTCCTTTCAATTATTGTGCCTTCAGCATTATATCGGGTCATTATTTCTCTCCTTCTTTCTCTTTGTTACCTCTTTGAAATCAAAAAATAGTGTCTCTGATCATTGCAGACAAGTAATCAGGATAATCAAAGGTAGTTCCTATAGGTAGTTCCTATATCTATTATCCAAAGATAAATTTTAGAAATCAGGCCACCTAAATATGAAAGTCTAATATAAATTCATCTAATATAAATTATATCATTTAAAACATGTTAAGATAGATGATTCAAAGCATGTATCCTTAAATGGTGTAAATACAGATTCCAATAGAGCCTTCAGACCACCTGTTTTTAACACAAAATTCTAAACCTGGTGAGACAGAAAATATAATATATGCTTATAATGTTAAGCATGGCAATAGTCAACCCCTTTAGGTTGAAAACCAGAAAATGTAATACACATTCAAGAACAGCTTTTGCCACATTTTTAGTTCACAGAAACTTACTGTGCTACAACTTTCCTACAGCTAGAGAAATAATGTGATCTGGCAGCTGAACAATATTGGAATTTGGATGAAAATTATGTTTCTTTACAGAGTTTTCTGGATCAGACCCCATTGCCTAAATAATCAGTATGAATAAATAAGAATATTTTTGCCTCTTGCAGTTTGCTTCATTTAAATATCTGTTACATTTTGAAAAGATATAGGTTACAGTAACTAATTTTCTTACTTAAGGAAGAGCATGCAGATCATATGTAACAACATGTGTTGAATTTTTGCTTTAGTTTGAAATATGTCAAATCTGATTTGTGAACTATTTATTCTAGGAATGGCTTCTACACCATTTTTATATGGGCCTTATCAAATGAATTCCAGAATTAAAAGATTTTGATTAATACAGACAGAAATAAGACAAAATCCTTAAATATAGGCCTTCCCTTTGCAAAGTTTAGAACACAGCCCTTGAGTAATTATTCCAGCTATGATCCAAGGATACAATGCTAAACTTGCAGCTTTGCAAGAATCAGACTGTAAGCCTTGCAGAGCACTCCTGCACTTGTGTTGTCGAGCCACAGGAATATTTGATAACTGAGCATCTCTCTGACAGATTGTTTTTTCCACCTTAACCATCACAAAAGAAAAAGAAAGTGGTATGGTGGAGTTGCCGTCTTGCCCCAGCAGACTCTGATGATTATCAAACATCTTTAGCTCAGCACACTGCCTATTGTTTAGCTCTGGTTTTGAGAGGAACAGATTGACTGTATATCCTCCTGCAGCAGTTGTCCTCTCAAGGCTCAGAGTGTCTCTGAGACTGAGTGGACACAAATGTGAATAGGCACAAACTTGGCCCACCTGGCTGGGGGCAGCATCTCACAAATCACTTTTTGCCATACTATGCATAAATTCCATGCTGCAAGAGCCTAAGCCAAGAAGAATCTATTTCTCTGCCCTTGGCCTTACCCATCATCCTCCTGTCCAAGATTAGCTAATGCATTTTCATCAGAAATGTAAAATGAAATAGCATCATCTAAACTAAAACTAATAATTTCCAATCAGAAAGGAACATCATGAATAGTCCAAATGCAAACCCAAGAATATATTCACGCACATTCCCTCAGTATCATGTCTGCTTTGTCAACAACGCTGTTTATTTAATAAGGATATTTTGACAGAATGTAGAATTCTCAGTTATGCCCCAGATCTTATTTTGCTGTGTTTTGTGAGCAGAAAAGAGAATTCTTTTATTTAGATGCTGCAAATCCCATACTTACATAAATCCACGTATGAAACATAGTACAAGTAGTGCTATATATGAAGACAGTTTTTGCCAAACTACTTTTTTCCAAGATGTATGTGAGAATAATGTGTTAGACTGACACTTGGGCATGCTGAAGATCATAAGACATGTTTTATGGTGAATTAAAATATCATAATAACAATTTCAGAGAGTTAGCATGATGTATTATTCAGAGTTAAGTACTGTCTTGAATGATAAGGGCTAACATGCCATCAGGCTATAATAAACTACAGCTTTGAAATATCAATTTTCATTTATCAGTAGGGTCATTTACATAGCTAAACTAAGAACATAATGATGCATTTTTTCACTATCTAGAAGGAAAAAATGGAATTCTTTTCCAACATACAGAAAATTAAAAAAACATTCTGAGAAAGCTGTTATTAAGTCATTTATCTTTTCATACAAAATAAATTGTCATGGATTTGGTTATAAAAGTACAAGTACATGCATTCTGGTTTCTGATATTGAATGTAAGTAAACTAATTTAAACTCTAGGGGAAATACTGTATTTAGGCATAAATGTATTACTCCAGCTGGAGTTTGACAAATTGCATCTATTTATCTGTTATTTTTATGAGTGACACCGAAAAGCCATGCAACCTTGCAGCATTCCTCTACAGCTTGACCCCAAAGAGGAATTCATCAGGATGGGTTACTTAGTGCTGCATATTGTCCTTAATCCACATACGAAATACTGTATTTTAAGGACTTTAAGCTAATAAAAGGGTATGCTCATACAGTTAATGGGGTGGAAAAGAGGCCAGCTGATATAAGAGATGGTGAAAGGGGCACCAGATTAAAAAGCACAATTATCCTCAATCTCACTCTAACCTCCTCCTTCTTCATGTGCTTGAAGAGATTCAGGAAACATCCCTGTTCTAGCCACCACTCTGGAAGATTCAGACTACCTTCATCTGCTCTGATGGCCAAAATCTCCATGTTCAGTAGCCATTCCTTCAAAAAACACATGACCAGGCAAGGCCACAGGCCACCTGGAATGTGTCCAGACTGCCATGTGCATGTGTGCCTTTGGGCAAACCACAGCTTTGTGCACCCTGTTTCCCATGCTGCCAAAGCCTTTTTATTTGGCAATTAACTTTCGGCATGTAGTAGCTCATGCACATGCAATTTCTTCTTTGTCTTCAGCACAGAAACATAGCAAGGACACAGAAACCTCTGGACATGAGCCACAGTCCAGGAATGGAACATGGACTTGCACTCAAGTGCTAAAGCCATTACTATGGGAATGCAGTAGGGCAAAGATATGTCTGGTACAAGGTGTACCAGATCTTCACCTCCCACACTATGCTGAGAGGAACTTGAACCACTAGTCCAAGAACATTATTATATTGTCCAGAAAAGATCAGAAATTCCTTTCCACCTGGCTGGTGTGGTCATATGCTTATATGGTCATAGGGGCCAAGCAGAGCAGAGGTGCTCCTGAAAATTCTGCTACAGAAGCTATGGAGAAACAAACACCCCCTGGGCACAACAGGGCTGTACCCTTACAGAGAGAGAGTGATGAGGCTTCCCATCCACAGCAGCACTTGACCCACATCAAACCAGTCATCCTGAGTCACTTGTGCCTGCACGTGAACCAGTGCAAGCACTCCTTTATCCACTGTCTCCAGTGACATCTTTTGTATTATGACTAAACTGTTATTTACACAATAAACTTTAATCATAACAGCAGGTAGACCAGATCTTGGGCAGCTACCTGGCACCAAGCTACCAGAGTTCAAGAAACACCTGAACGACACTGTACTTGTGTGGTTTAGTCTTAGGTAGCCCTACAAGGAATAAGGAGTTGGACTTGATGGTCCTATGGGTTTCTTCCAACTCAAGATTTCTGTGATTCCGTGATTTAACTTCCTTCCAGGGCTTACTGCTTTTGACTTAAATGTAGAAGTTCACCCACTTAGTCAATCTCTCTGAAGTGTGCACGTGAAAGACAATATTGTGCTAGTCTGTTTGTTACACCATACAAGTAATCCAAGGTCTGTCGTAGTCAGTGTTGATTTTGTAATGTAATTTTACAAAGCTCTCAACTCCCAGGAAGCAGTCTATTGTACATGCACAAAGTCCAATCATTTAAATAAATAGGCCACTCCAGAAGCAGTGGAGGCCAGAATGAAGCAGCAGATGTATCTTGATTTTTGATGACATATTAGCTTTAAGTTTGACAACAAAGATCAGCATATTTTGCACCAAGGAGAATTCAGTTCTAGAGTCAGAATAACTTCTTGCCAGCTACTGTCCTTTTTCCATGACATCCATTGTTGCCACCAAAGTTTCTTCTGTGCTGTGGTTTCCTTGGAATGCCTCTTTCATTCATGAATAAGAGCAGTTCTCTGCTCTTTCCTTTTCTGTTCTTTCCTTTTTCCTTTCTTTTCTTTTCAGTAACTGCGATATAAAAGAGGGAGGAAGAGTAGATTCAATATTTCAGATAAAACATATTGCTAGGCTTTTTTAACGTATTTTATCTCAAAATGTAATTGCATGTGCCAGTCACTTTTTACATGCTTCTGTGGAGGTGACAAACAGGCCTTTAATAATATACCAAGTTTAAATTGGTATTTGAAAGGTACTTTCTTCCTGTACCTGTAAACCTTTAACCTTTTCTACTTTCCCCTTCACTCATTCCTCTTATATACATTGACATTGCTTGGGGGGGGGGGGGGGGGGGGGTAGGGGGGGTGTTATTTTTATTTTTTCTTACTGACCCTATTAACAATGTAGCAGAATGAGACAGTGATGTGCCTGTATAGACTAAAAGGATGTTGTTAGGCTGGTGTCAGGTCAGATTGGACTTTGAGGAAAGAATCAAATAGTATCCTTTCAAAATGATTGATGCCTTCTTCAGCTTTAGCTTAATAACTTTGTGTATTCTTAACAGCTTTGGGTCTGCTGCAGTGAAATTTCCAGCATTGCTCTAGTCATCCCTGCTGAAGTGGATTGTCAAGATTTTCGTTTGGCTTAGGTGAGTGCAGGGCACAGAGATTAAAACTCCTGTCAGCTCCTGCAAATTCCCTTCAGTGTTTCCAGCCTACAAATGGAATATGCTGGGAGCAGGCAGAGGTAGTAACATCACTACTAACGCTAACAGTCATTAAGCCCTCAATCACTATGGCCACTATTCACACCTCCTACTTATAGACCCTTTCCCCCCCCCAAATCGTTCCCTGAATCCCACCCAAAAAAATCAGCTCAAAATTTTATGTGGGAATTTGTGTTACATGTGTTCATGGAGATAAAATCCAGCTACATGATTAACAAAGTCGTCCATTTTTCACCTATTTCAGAGTAATTTTAATTTCACATCACATACATGTCAGCACAAGGTACTTGTGGGCATTTGAAACCTGACACATTAGTTAATCAGGGCTCACTGGTCTTTCCACAGGGTAATTCAATTTATAACATAGCAGGAAACAAGAGGAAAAGGACTGAAAGAAAGCAGCTGAGGGGAAGGGAAGCAGAAAATTGCGGGAAAAACCCTGCAGGAGATAAACCTGACCATTTAGCATTCTGAAGAAGAGCTTATTCATAAAGTTCACTCTTGATGTAGTCTGATAGACTTTTGTTTTATTTCATAACCCCATTGTATAGTAGGCAGCCTGTTGTTTGATCTAATCATCTGTTTCCATGACGTTCACGTTTATTGATTTAGTTTCCTTCTAAATTAAATGCAGTCTGTGAGATTAAAGCCATTTTTCTCCACGATGAGTTAGTTAAGAGTAGATTTGTTTTAAGCAGCAGAAATCATTTGGATTAGCAAAGAAATTGTTTTTCACAGAAGGTATGTTTCAAGTAAATAAAACCTCTTTACAAAGATAAGCAATAAAAGGGGGATTTTAGCACATAAACATAGTATCATTTCTAAAGTCTGAAAAAGTGAGTGAAATAAATAGAAGCAGCATTTCTTATAGTATATTTATTAGTGCTATCAAGTACTGCAGATTTAAAGAATTAGGTACATGGAATTTTATTCTCCACACTCGGATGTTGTTTTAATCAGGCTTATAGTTACAATAGGTAAAGAATTATACAAGGTGAAGTAATTTTCCCAGACAGCTATATTAACATCATTCAGTATTTTGCAATTATAGCTGTAGAAATTATAAATCAAAGCCAGAATTTATTGTGAGAATATAATAAACTGAAACCTTTATGATTTATGCTTCTGATTTGATTATAGAGCTTATTTTCTTGTCCTTTTTCCTGCACTAAACTCCCTCCTCCTTGGTGATGCTTCATTCTCTAATGTCCTCCCTCAGTCCTCCATCACACATTTTGATAAGGATGGCACCCAGGTGCCTCTTGCACACAGTATATTAAACACTGCAAGCTGCCATCCCATAGTCACGTACACAGCGATCTGATTCTGCAGCTCCTTTCCCTCACTTGAAACCATAATGAATTATCAGAGAAAAACAGAACAAACCAAACCCACTGCAGTAAATGGAAAATCATCTGTTGACCTCGCAGGGCTTTGAACCATTCCTCCCCTGACAGCAGACATTCATTTCCTGCTCTCAGCCTATGCCAGGGCAATACGAAATGTATTACCCAACTCAGCTGTAGCACTTTGTAGCAAAAAAACCCCAGAGAGCACAGGCAGTACTAATTAATATACTTATATTTATTGGATAAAATTGAGAAAGAAAAAAAATTGTAGTTATCCTAATTGAAAAACTTCAGATATGTCTTCACTAACAGTCTTTCTCAAATAATTTTTTGACATTATTTTTCCATTACCATGGTGAAATTTCTGTTTATAAAAGACTCTCATTAATTAATTATACATTTATCTAATAAATATTTGAACTACATATTGCTTTCTGTTAAAATGGTACAGATTTACTGGAAGAGAACCCAAACAACAGCTAGAGAAACATACTTCCTGTTGATAACATAACCTGAGCTCTGCATTTTACAAATTATCTGTTGTCTAGAGCTTCCCCTATATAGTTTCAGCTGTGTTTTCCCCAACTATTGTTTTGTTTTCATCCGTGGGAGTTTTCCAGAATTCCTCTTAAACGGGACCAAAAAAAAAAATTTAAAAAAAAAAAAATTGAATGTTGCTATGGTAACAAACAACAAAAGAAAAATAAAAAAATAATTTAAGCGGACCGATGAAGCAGGGCGCAGACCAAGGCACTGGTGCTTTGTCCACAAGTAAAAGCATTCCAGGGGCCTATTTAAAGGTGTTGAACTCATAGAATATATTCATAATGTACTCTTCTATTTAGAATTGAGAATTCTTCTCTAGTCAGAAGCTGTAATGTATTATGTGTGGCATTAATTAGCACATATATTTTTGTGTAATATATATCCTCCTTGGAGACTATTTTAAGACAACATCAAGGTCATATCATTGCATGCTCAAAAATCAAAGTCAAAACTAAAAGAAATCAACAGGAAAAAAAAATTACAATTGCATATGGAGCTTTTTCCCTCCTCGCACACAAAAATAAAAGATCAATTATTCAGTCAAATGCCATTTCTTGTAATTGACAGCCGAAGAGGCCTTCTGGATTAATGAGGCTGATCCTCAGCTATTTCAAGCAACCACTTGTCTAAACAAAGATGTGAAAACGCTGGACTCCTTAAAACACCTATGAATTTTGCAATGATGATCCTGTCAAGAAGCTCTCCCAGAGCTTTAATCCTGTGATGTCTCTAAAACATCTTCCCATTTGCATTAAAGTTTATTTGTTGCCAGGTTTTATCTACCTTTTTTCCCAGAGCAAGTACTGCCTTTAATTTAAAAGATTCCTCTCCCTCTTTGGTGTCTGAAGTACCATCACATAGTCTTACCGAATCTTGTTTTCCCTCAGTCTTTGTCCCATGAGTCTAAACATTTTGGTTTGGTCTTCTTTATTTCTAACATCTAGTCTCCCTTCACTTGAAGTCCTGTAGACCTTCACTTACAGTCCTGTAGATTGCAACCCTTTAGTCCTCTTCAGTGGTTCCCATGTAATTTTATTTTCACTGAGCAGCAACAAATTCCAGGTATGGTTTACCTGAACTCTGTTTGATAGGATTAATGAGTCTTTGACTCATTAATCCTATCAAATAGTTCCTCTGATACATTGTGGAAAATATTAATATACTGTCCTTCTCTTAGGCTCTGCACCAATTCATGTGTGTTTGAAAACACCCTGCTAAACTATACTGAAAAAGTGTATGACAATATTATATCTCTTCATGGAAAATAGAATTGAGACTTTAATTCATCTGGTTTTCACCTCTTCCCTTTACAAAGCAGTATATTTTATCAAAATATGTCTACCAAGTCAACCTTTGTGAAACCCTACGTTTACCAGCTATTAAAAGTCCTTTTTTATTCTACAGTCAGAAACACAAAAGAGAATGTATTTCTTTATTTAATGTGATGGTCACAATATGGAACCCTTACAAAGATCAAAACAAATCAAATAAAATATTTAATTCTAATTTTCAGATGCTTTGTTCACTATATATTTCATATGTGATACTTGTGACCATATGTGAATGATGATGTAGTTATTCTCAGATCCTCCTGTCTGTAGGAAAATCCCTGAAAAACAAGGGAACAGAGGAAATGGAAGAGAAAAAGAGGTTCTTTTGATGGTAGGAGCTCATTAGAAGAGATAGTGGCAGACTTTTGAATAGCTGAACTGTTTTCATCATCTTACTTGCAAAGAAAGCAAGCAAATAAAGCCTTGGGAATAATGGTCTATAAACAGCTTGCTTTAAAAGTAATTGACAACCTCGATTGCTATGATACTTCGCTGTCAGGGGAAAGTAGCTGAAATGCTTTCAGCACTGTGTTGGAAGCCCTTTTTCCTCATTGACTGCAGGAAAGAGTCATAAGTATTTTCTGCTTTTGTTGCACATAATTATAAAGCAGGTGCAACACAAACTACAAGAGTGGAATTCAGAAACAAAGAGTACATTAGATAGAGTTTTCACCACAAAGGCAAATGCTTTAAATCAAGTGTACATTTGCATTCCTGCAATCATAGACACTTTGACAGGGGGTTAGTCTATGAATGTGCTCAGCACTTTGGCGGATAAATTTCTCTTTCATAGCTGCAATTTTAGAGTTGTGCAAAAGCTACAAAGTAAAGTATGGCCATTGACCACGATTCAGTTTAAAAACACAGAGCAGTTGCCCAGTGTCACCTTGAAATAGCACAGGGCTATAGGGGATAATGGATCTGTATATTTGCAGTTCAGAGTTCACCTGGGTGCAGAGATGATGGCATTAGCAAAGCCGGGCAAAGCATCAGCAAGTGAGTTGTAAGTTTCCCTTGCCTCAGCCAGGGTCTGTTTCACCCTGCCACTGCAGGCCAGGGCAGGGACTTCCAGATGAGTCTCTGCTGTGGCAAGAGTTTCTAATGATCAACAAATAGGAAAAGGTGAAACCAAATTCATTGTCTCATGTTTTCTCAGCTAGAATTTGGTGGTAGGTATCTCGAGAGGGAACCTAAATTAATAATAATAAAGCATTTCTTGGCTATAGGAAATAAAAGCTCAAAAATACAAACTACTGCACCTCTGTATCACCACTATGATGTGATTAAACAGATAAAATAACTATTTTTTTAATTAATGTTCTAACTGTAGAGAAGAACATTACAAATCAATGAAAACTGCAAATTGTAGCTCAAAGATGCAAAGATGGGTCTACTAGTACACAAATAACAGACTGGCACATAGCTGTCAACTTAGGTGAACACAATTACCCCAGCAGAAGTGTTAATATATGAATACCAGAGCTGGCACAGCTAACAAATGATGAGCATAAAAGCCAAGGAGCTGCTCTGCCAGCCCAACCTGTGAAAGCCACAATGACAGCTGAGGAAGAACTGATGGGCACATTACGAAGGAGGAGCACACCAACTCACAGCAGTTCCTGGGCCAGGGTATGCTCCTGCCAGCAGATTGCTCTGAGCACAGAAGAGCAGGGGTGTTGGTATTCTGTACAGACTCCTGCTGTACTGACTAATCAATAAGGCACTACAGGTGTATGAAGGTGTATCTTCAAAGACACCTTTGTGACTCTTCCACCTGTTTCTGAATTTAAGAGCTTTTAGGGCACATGCTGACTCTACTGTGCTGCTACTCCAGCTGACAAATAATAATAAATACCCTATGCTTCATGATTACTTCAATGCTTTATTATTAGGAAGAAATGACTTTCCAAGGCTGAACTTCACTCCTCTTTCAAAAAACGCAGTTCTTAAATTTGCTATCCAACCCCCACCTAAAGCCAGGAAAAAATATGGCTAATGGGCGATTAGTGTTTTGAATATGCAAAATTATAAAATTCTTCCACATCTACCAAGGGAGACAATTAAAAGAAGGCTAATTTGATTTTGTTTTCTTTTGTCATCTGCTAATGAGCCTTGAACAGATTCATGGAATCATACAGAGTAATCCTAGGGCTACGTTGATATTACCTTTAAGTTTAATGCAGTCTTAGTCACATTTACCTTATACTTGTTTGCATTGCAATATTTACCACAGAAATAGGATTTTTAATTCAACTCAGACCTGCTTAATCTGTGTTGCTTATCCATATGTCTGGCAAGTTGAGAGACTTAAGTGGTAACTAATCTAAACAACATATGTACCACTGCTTTACTCATCTAATTCTATATTAATGCAAGTGAAAAAATGATCTTAGCATGTGCATCAGATGAAGCAGGATTGATGAGTAACGTGCAAAAATCTAGAACTAAGTCATCTTAATTGATCTAATTTGTTGGGTCTTCTCATTGTTTAACGCTTAGACTCCATCCAGGGTAGAAAACAAGGAATAAAAGCTGAAAAAGCCTGGGTTTACATATATATATATACATAGCAAGAGAGAGAGAGAATTCTCCTAAAGGGAGATGCAAAAAGCACTAATTAAATTATATAAGTGATAAAAAACAACTCTGCAGGTTCATAATTGGATTATAATATTGCAAAAGGCTTCTCTGAACATGAAAAAAGCAGCACTTAATCACAGATGTGTACTGAGCAAGAAAATGCTCTTGATCAGAGGAATGTCACACACTGAGACTTTCCTCCTGTAGCGTGGGTTGCTAAATACTAATCTATTCCCATAGAGATGAAAACTGAGGATGAAGGGCAAAGCTAATCTTGCCTAGATTTTGACCTGTGGCTCTAGGACTAGGCACTTTAGGCAGGAAAAGAAAATTCTACTATTCAGTATTTTTATTCTTGTGTTTATGTACAAAATCTTTTTTTACCCTGAATAAAATGCTTATTCAGCTCTTTGCCCATGAAATTTTCCCTCTTTCTCCACACTTATTCTTTGTACATACTTCAGCTTAGTGGTTCTCAGTTTTATCTAGCCTACAAATAAATCTGTTTTTGGAGGGTGACATGTATGGTATTTATGGGGAAACATTCTGGTCTTTCAAAATTCAAAGAGCATCTTTCTCTATAAGTGCAGTATTTGGAATATGTACCTAAAATTCTTTTTTTATTTCTTTATAGACATAGCATGAGACAGTTAAATCCTATTCCTATTACTCAGTTTTCTTATACCTATTCTACACTACATCAGTCCTATTGTTTAAAACCAAGGTGTGAACAGGGAGGAGGATTCAAGCATTTGTTCCATCTTTCAGGTTACACATGCAATCATTGAATCTTTTAGGCTGGAAAAGAACTCTAAGATCATCAAGTCCAACTCTAACCCCAGCACCTGCATGTTTACCAGTAATCCATACCCCTGTGTCACATCAACACATTTTTGAAGATTTCCAGAGGTGATGACCTGGGTGGCCTGCTCTAGGGCTTGATAACTCTTTTGGTGAAGAATATCTCCCAGGCCATTTGAGGCCATTTCTCCTTGTCCTGTCACTTGTTGCTTGGGAGAAGAGGTGGACCTCCACATGTCAATAATCTCCTTTCAGGTAGTTGTAGACTGAGATAAAGTCTTCCCTCAGCTTTCTTTCCTCCAGGCTAAACCACCTCAGCTCCTTCAGCTGATACAGATCTACAGCTGATTTTTGTGATGCACAGACAGGCATCTTCTCTACCACTTTCAATTTGGTCCTCCCCTCCCTATTAAGTCTTTGTTGATAAAAAAATTACTCCAGAACTAATTTAGAGATGAGTGTGGACCTGCTGCTTTAGTGAGGGTGTGGATATACTTCCATTTAATGTGACAAATCTCAGTTTACCTGAAAGCAGAAACATGGAGTGCCAACTTTAACTGCCCAAAATCCATCACTTCCAAGGTCATTTATCAGTAGAGGCAGAACCAGTTGAGCACTTTCACTGCTTCATCTGCCTTGTTAAAGAATCTGGAAACATGGGTCAGATGAATGTACCAGTGTCCTACAAAATGGCACACAGGGCAGCTGCTCCAGTTTAGCCTTGCTGAAGCCTGTGCCCAAAACCTAAGGCATGTCATTTATTTTTCTGAAGGCTCAGGGTGATGTTTTAGGGAGTTGGTAGCTGCTTGATGGAAAGTGCTCAAGTCATAACACAGTACAAATTTATTTCAATGAGAACCTCAGTTGTCCACAGCACTACCTCCCAAATTCTTGTAGTCTGCCAAAGATGCAAGATGCTGTTAAGGCAGAGAATAAATGCAAAGCTGTCCCAGGCAAAGCCACAACAGATTAGAGTGAGTTATGGAAGTGTTTTCTAGTGTAAATCCTTCATATTTTTAACCCTCCATTGTTGAAAATGCCTTCTTCATTTTGCCTCAAGCTTTCTGGAAAAAATAGGATCAGATCAGTGAAATTCAGACAGCATTTGTTGGTTAGCTAGAAATGAAGAATAAGCCAAAATCAGGCATGAAATTGAAAACCATTCTCTCAGTGGGAAGGAACACTGTCAGAGGCCTTGGATGAAATACTTGACCTAGCAGCCTTTCCATCTCTAATGTTT
The DNA here is from genome assembly GCF_009819655.1 of Sylvia atricapilla. Classification (NCBI taxonomy): domain Eukaryota; kingdom Metazoa; phylum Chordata; class Aves; order Passeriformes; family Sylviidae; genus Sylvia; species Sylvia atricapilla. Next base: position 43,519,607 of record NC_089144.1, read on the forward strand.
TTGATTAAAGTGATCATTAGCAATGTTCTTAATTATGCATATTTCTGATTATCTGGATTTCTTGCTTTGTCCCCATCAAGTTCTTGCAGATCAATTTCATATTTTCTTAGGTTATTGCTAGGTTTTAATACAAAAAATTAAAGATACAATTACTTTCATTGCATGTCTGTAGAGCACCAGCCTCCAAATTTGCCTTCAATCCACATGAAACTTACTTTAGGATTTTATAACATCTTTAATTTCACCTCCACCAATTATTTAATTCAACAACAACAACATAGCATTTGAAAAGCAACATTAATATAAGTAATAAATTATTGGGAAATGCAGAGGATGAAAGAAATGATCATGTTAGGTTTTTCTAACTGCAATAGTCTGAAAGGATTTGACGTGTACAGCTCATGAATATCCGTTATAAAGTTATTGGTCAGGGAAGACAAGGCTGAACCACTCGGGCTATCAAGATGAGGGAAACAGCGTGGTGCAAACATCCCCAAGCCAACAGCAATCTGAGCCCGTTGGCTCACACCCAGTGGCCACTGATATTCCAGATCATTATTCTTCCTACAGAGTGCAAGCCTCAAGCCAAAGCTGCCCTGCCTCAGTAGCAAGAGTTTCTCCAGCCCCTGGTTTCTCTGGCGTCCTCTCTTCTCTTCTAAAGTTGCAAGGACAGGTTGGGCAGAGAATGGGAAGGAAGGACAACTAACTGGGGTCAAGCACTACGGAGCAGTCTCTCCTAAAGAACAGATAAAATTAACAGCACTCATTTTAATAAACTAATAAATGTATAAAATTCATAAAATAACATGCAGTGTGGGAAAGTTTGCTGTACCAAATTGATAAATATCAGTGGGCTTAACAAACTCTTGCAGTAATGCCACCCTTTGTCAGCTTTGCATTTGCCTAGAAAAAGTAATTGGATTTTGTCTGACCCACCTATTCAAATAAACTCAGTTTTAGATATGTTTCAGTACTCATTTCCCTATAGTTCTCAAAATCCCCACATGGCATGGATGCCATGTGCTGTTCTTGTTTTACCTAGAACCTGTGCCTGCTGTGTGGGGATATTCTCTCTAAGCTGGATGTTAACACTGAGCCACATTGCTTTCACAATTAAGTATCTGATACAGGTCATCAGACTGAGTATGATGTATATCTAACTTTTTACTTCACTTCACTGGCCAGAACCACTTCAGTTTTGTCCAGCTATTTTTCATCAAAATCTTGCATAACTATCTTCACCCTGTCATTTTACAGATGTGAAGACATTGGTTTTAGCAAAATGCCTTTTCCATTTTCCTGGCAACTACAACACGACATTATTTTTTCCTGGATCATAAACAATGACCATATTTTATCCTATGATCTTCTAATTTAGATCTGAAATGTAGTTGATGCTTTGAGCAATATTTTGAAAATACTAAACACAACAATGAAGGGTGAGATTTCCGTTTCATAGTATTGCTGCCCTTTGAATATTGCCACTGTACCTGCAGTGGAAAAGGACTTGTCCTTAGGTCACCTTAAGACACATTGTTAGTAAGGAAATAAGTGACATGAAATTTAATAAAATTATTTGAAAGTATTTCTGGGTAAATTTTGTTTTTTTCCAATTTTATTGTGCCAGGAATTTCAAAATAATTTTCTAAGGAAGGATTTCCTAGCCCCTCTCTTCACACAGTAAAACTTGACGTTGTACTGTTCCACCAATAAATTAGATTAAATTTGCAAAGGAAAAAGATAAATCTTTCCAGAAAAATCTGTATTTTGAAAATCTATTTGCAGAGTGTTGTTGCCTTATACAGCAGATGTGAAAGTAAGAAAGATGTTGTCTAATGAGGATTCCTCTCCCTTGTCTTTTTGCAAGTATTAGACCTATGTTAAACAGAATGCACTAAGAATCTTCAGCTAAAGAAACACTTCTTATAATTGAAGGTCCTAAATGCTTCAAGACTGAGATCTTAGAATAACTTTGGCGAATACCTTATTAACTTGATACATCAGTATTTTCTGCTTGATCTGCAGATTTTTGTACTTTTTTGGTTTGGGTTGGGTTTTTTTATTTTGTTTTCCCTTTGTCTGTGGCTAATATTGATGAAAAATGTAGCTGATAAGGAGAATGGATGATATTATAACAAAACCTAGAAATCCTGCTGGAATGACAGCTTATAGCAAGGACTCTTTAAAAGTACTTGTCATACTACAATTGTCTATATACTTTTCTTTTAAACTGGTATTTTAAAGTACTAAATAATTCCATCCATTCCATCATGAAGCAAGAATTGAATATGAAAGCAGATGAAAATGAAAAACTATCTTGCCACTCTTGAGTTAATCTCTCATAGAAATAAATGGGCGCATTCTCGTGTTCAACAAAGAGAAAGATAATGGACAAGAGAAAACCGTATTTTTTCATTGTGCTTCTTGGCATCAAAGACTAAGTTTCTTGTATAAGAATAATAAAAATAGAGATACCTAAGGGAGAAAATGGTAACCTCCCAGCATACTCAATATGTTTCTTAAATAGCAGCCTCCCTACAAGCCTCTCTGCACTGGCACCACTCTGCTCACAAATTGCCTGGAAGACACTATTCATGAAGAAGTCTAACATGGTGGAGACAAAGTTTATAGCTTCCCTTGTCCTGACCCACATAGTCCTAGATGAGGTAAATCAATGGAAGAGGATATTTTTCTCCTCACTTCAGAGAAAAAAACCCAAACAAAATAGAATAACATTGCTATTACTAGCCTACTTTATAAGGCAACCCTGAAATCCCTGATCAATAGATTATTTGGACTTGAGCCACATCAGTTTATCTGTATTTAAACCTTTTTTTCGGTTATTCGCCATTGAATCAAACACATTAGTCAACATAGCTGATCAACTCTGATTTCAGATGGTAACATCTTTCTGAAAGTGTCACCTATAGAGTCATAGATATGGCACAAGAGCTCCGCTTAACACTGCTCACCTCAATAAATGCGCAAGTCAAAACACGTATTTTAGTCTCATCACAATCATTTAGCCACTGAGTGGCCTTGACAACTGATTATCTGCCTTTTTTTCTGGTGTCTGTCCTTGAAAGAAATAGCAAACAACCAAACTTCAAAGAAAAAAGCTCAGCTCTATAAAAAAGAAAAAATAAGCCAATTATTAAATGCTACTGTGTTCTACTGAGGCATTGCTAAGTGTCCTTCTCAATCTGTTCTGAAACGCACTAATTGAATTTATCTCCACAATCTACCAGGTATTTGCTTAGTGATATTGCATTTTTATTACCATTTACAACTGTAACCTGTGGAAATGTTACTAAGAACAAAACCAATTCTTCATTAATAGTAGCAAAAAAAAAAAAAAAAAAGGAAGATTACTTTTCAAGGTTTTATTTATGCTATTTTGGGATTTACTGGTACTTTAAATTCAAATCTGCATTTACCAATCCAATTTCTACACACATACAGCTGTGCAGTAGAAGGGGCAAGCTTTGACACTGCATCAGCTTGTTTGCTAAGAAACAAAAATATCCAGAAACTTCAAATGGGAAAGAAACCTATAAATGGCATCCACGAGAGACAGCTAGAGGAATAGCTCCCTGCCTCCCTCATTTCAGCAGCACTGGAACAGCTGAGATTGAGCAGCCTTTGGGTGAGCCTGCGCTTTAAGACTACCAGGAAAAAAACGTCAGAAACTAAATGCACTCAGCACTAAAAGAAATTCAGAGACTACTTGGCTATTTCAGAATGGCACACGCCACTCTGTTTGGTTTAATGGAGCCCCCCTACAAAAACACAGGTTGGGACATCTGCCAAGTGAGGCTTGAAAAAGACAAAGAAAAGAAAGAAACCAAGAAAAGCACTATCATAAAAGGGATTCAAATTTTACCTGTACATAGTTTACTACTTATATATTGCAAGTAGATTCTGCAAATTATCTTATATAGAAAACAATACAAGTCAGTGGGATATTTTCTCAGCTTTTCAGACTAAAGGTTTTATACATTAGAAATGCATAATGTCAGATAATTCAGCACATCTATTTCCATTCTCAGTTGTTTTTCTCTTGATGCTCTCTTCTTCTTGGTGCATCCATCCTAGTGTGGGCTTTGTCTGCAAGGATACATCACATGTGAACTGGTCAAATCTGTTATGGAAGAGACAATTCTCCACAAAAGAGCAGGAGCACCAAGACAAGGAAATCTCTCAAAATTTAACAATTTCTTTCCATTAATCCATAAAAGCATAATTCAAACAGAGGATAAATCCAAATTTAAATAAGTAAAGACACCGTATATGGACCCTCATTGGTAGTGGGTATTGGAGAAAGGTAGATGTTTACAATAAGTGTTTAAAAGTGTTTCTGAATCAAGGGGATGCCTGGAGTTGGTCTTAAAAGTAAATGAAATTGATGTCTTTTCAAAAATAGGGGAAAAAAACCCAAGAGCAGGCAGCTGCCAAACCTAAACTGTATTAGAAGAAATGCTGTTTACATCTGATTAATAAACAGAGTTCACTGAAGGAACTGGCTGCAGCCTATTTGTCTTCATCAATTGTTTTCCATTTACACATAGATTTGATTGAAGAAACTTCTTATTTCCTGTAATTTTGGAAAAGCTTGTTTTGCAAAGGATTATCAGCTTGATGGGAGGATAGGATGCATTATTTATTTTTCTTCTTACCCCATCACTGTGGTCTCAGGTCACGCACATATGCATCTGAGAAGATAATCTGTAGGCTTCCCTGTATTCAAGTCTTCCAACCATTGGGCTGTCAGCTGTAGTCTTTCCCAAAAACACCAGGATAATTTCTATCGCTTTTACATCCATATCATCTCAAAACTGCCTCCCTACTTTTGTCACACTATTCTCCACGTTTTCATAACCCTTCTCCTATTTCAGTAGTAATTTTGTACTTCCTGACCTGCCTTCCTTATTAGTGCATCCATGATGCTGCCTTGACCCTGCTGGGCTTCTTTTTCCAGCCACCCCAGGTGATTCACATAAGTCCACAAAAGTCCACAACGTTTTCCTTGGAAATCAGCACAATGGCTCAATTCCCATGGCATCAAATATGAAATTATTGCTTTCAAGTCTCCACAGAATTTATGTTACCTACTGACATTCCCATGTTTCAACCCTTAAATTGCTTATTCCTTTCATACACCCTTAGGACCTTTCTTCCACAAACTCTATGCTGAAAAAGGTGTGCTTGAAATGAGACCCCAGTTCTGTGACCAAGTCTGCTTTTTCTGTGCAGGTCTCATCATAGAACCCATTAATTTCCACTGTGTCACTACTTCTTCACATCCATTTCTGCACTGTCACATTTATCTCATTAGATATTTAGTAGGTAAATTAATTTTTAAAAAAAGAAAGAATGCAAAATAAAATTTAGATTACTTTGTAGAAGAATCAGGCTAGAATATCAGTAAAAGTTCTCAAAAAGTCCTGTAAGAAGTTCTACCAGCCATTGGTCCACAAAGGTGATAATGTCTTCAGCACAAGGGCTTGTTCTTTTATTATATTATACTATAGTAGTATAATATATATTATATATACTATATATACATTTATTATTCTACAGTATATATATTTCTATATCCTATATTCTATATTCTGTGTTCTGTATTATATATTATGTATATAATTCATATACACTATATTATTTATAGGTTATATTTATTTTTCTATACCAGAAGAGCCTGAGTCTCACTATAAATGTAAATCAACAGCATTGTAAAACAGAAATGAGAGATATCAGAGGAAACAAAAGATGAGGCCCAAGTAATGGCCTGAGATTCAGGGGCTTTCAAATTAATTCAGGTTCCACCTGAATGTAAAACCATCAATGTGCCCAGATAAGTGATTTGTGTTTCTGTGGCTCTCTGTGGTAGAACACTAAGTGTCCCTAGCATCACTGTTCTGCCATCACATCTCTACCATTAGCACTGTAAACTACCCAGGGCAGAGTCCCCCTCACTCTACATAATCACTCTACTTTTCTTTTGCAGCTAAGAAACTCCAAATTCTTCTGGTCTCCTGGGCTTTAACATAATATAAACATTTCATTAAAAGTTTACTAGTAATATAGCAGTTACTGGTAATGCTCAAAAATGCTTTTCTTTCTTTTTTTTCTCTTTCTCACAGACATAGGCACACACACCCCATTCACACAGGCTTTCTTTGGCTGCTATCACCACCACACATTGACCTTTGAAATATGGAAATAAAAGTGCTCAGAAATAAAGCTGGCAGCAACAGCAGCCCAACTGTCGTCATTTAAAATCTGAAACAAGTGGGGCCATAGTTTGAAAGCAGTCTTCATAATTACTTGAAGCAGTTGTCACTCTGGCTCTAGTTTGTTCATTACACCCCAAACAAACAGCTGATACTTGTTAAAGCACATAAGCCACTCTGTTGAGGCAGGGTTCTTTATTGTGAGGAACCCTGCAGCTGCAAGTCACACGGAGTTCATAGTATTTCCTGATTTCCTTTGCTTTGTTTGCTTCCCTGCATTCCCTTTACAGCAATGGCTTTTTTATCAGAGAGAGAGAGAGTTAAAAAACCAAACACAATAAGGTAAGCATTAGCTGTCATAAAGCTTGGTAGGCTTAATGTTTATGACCCAACTCTGGTGCCCATTAAACAAATACTTTTGCTGTCATAAAGAATGCTTAGTAATAAGAAAGTCATGGATGGAATTTGAGACTTTTGCACTCCAATGAAGCAACTGCCACTTAGAGTTCAGCACCCTACTTTGCAGTTACCTGAATGGGAAGAAAATAGATGGCATCCATGTGAGCAGAATTGGATGATTTTGGGGAATTTCCTTTCTTTGCTGCTTTGCATCCTGGAAATGGAGGCTGAGGCTACTGTTCCACAACATTTTATGCTCAACTGGCTGATGGTTGTGATCTGCTCTGATGAGCTACTGGGTGAAAGATTCCCTTTCAGTCTGCAGTTGGCAGGTCTCCATGGCTGCTGGTGGAGATGAAGGAATGGAGAAGGTGTGCAGACAGCAGAATTGGTTTCCTCTGTGCTGTATGAGGGAATAAATCCTGTCTGATAAGACTTTTTTGCGCTTACTTTGGCAATGTGAGCTTGAAAAAATAAAAACAATAAAAGCGCTCCAGTAGGCCAAAGATGCTGACAGTCTTGTACAAGACTCAACTTAAAATAAGTTCTAGATGTTGTGTGAGCAGAGGTCTCAGCCTGGTCATCTTCACAGCAACAGTCACTGAAGGAAATAATAAAATATCTTTTCAAGTAGAGAAGGAAAAACAAAACTATGAAAGATTTTAAATGTTGGATATTTCATTTTGATAGCATCTCTTAATCCATTTCTAATTACTTTCAGAGAATTTTTATGTGCAAACCGCCTGTTTAGCAGTCTCTCAGATTATATGAAAGATGTTATTGGTTGTCCTTGTTGAAGGGGAAGAATAACTGAGATGTTGTTACTACAACACTTTAAAATGTGCATAAGACAAACAGTCAAGGTAAGAAAAGACCTGTAATGGGAGAAAATGTGATTTACTTCTACCCTGTTTAGTTGTAGGCCCAAGTTCATTGGTGTGGAAACACAAGTCCAGCACATTGTCTAGTCTGACATCTGTGCATCTGGCAAATAAGTAGTAATGCTGAGCTATTTGAGATAATGCTTTTATCTAGACAGACAAAAGATGCATTCCTAGACTGCTAATCAATCTTTCCATTAAACGTGAGACAATGAGAAAGAAAGAAGGAAAATGAGAGTCAGTGCAGGTGGTCTTGTTGGTAGGGATGGTAAAGTCATGTATCTAAGACCTTCGAGAAGGCCAGGGAAGGAGGTAAAGATTCACGTGTTTTTCTCACAGGAAAGGGGTAAAAAATGTTAAGCTCAATGGAGTGAAACTGGGTAGGAGGTGGGGCACATCACATTAAGTTTTCCATTCGGTCACTTCCAGTCTTCTGCTAAAAATCTATAAATATGCAATATGTGGAACAAGTCAGGTTTTCATTATTCACAATTTAGGCCTTCAATTTCTCATTATTTTTCCTACATAGTGGCATATATAGCTTGTTCTCAACAGAGCTTACTTTGTCTTTCTGCTCTTGTTTGAGTCTGACTTTTCTACTTTGCATATAAGGGGTCAAGTTAGACTTCTGCTATTTTGACAAGCACTGGAAAAACCAAGGGTCTGGAAATAAAAAGGGAATGAACAATCCTTAATCTCAGCCTAGAGTATTTGCAACGAATACAACACAGTATATTCTAAGTGGAGGTACGTCTACAACGCATCCTTAGAAGGGGCTAGGAGAACTTCCCAGGTCACAGGTCTCAGCTCTGATAGGTGTGCTGGCCACTCTCTTACTCCATGCTGAGATAAATGTCAAGGTGTGAAATCCCATCCTTCCATGCTTGCACTTTTGGGCAAAATAGAAGTGGAATCATGAGGCAAGAAGGGGAATTTTAAAGTGTACAACCAATTCCCAGCCTACAGTTTTAGGGACAGGACTGCAGGGAGTATCTGTGCCCTCCTGCTCTGCAGGCTGGACATGATCACTGTGACATTGTCTCTGACGGCGCCAAGCCAGTGCTGCAGGGGGTTATCTGGCAGTACACTCAGAGACAAATTCCTTTTGTCCTGATGGCAGTTTTCTGTAACTCTGCTCAACCAAAAGAGATTTTTTTTCCATTTCTATGCAAGTAAAACCATGCTAAACACTAAGCAAACTGCAAGGATGCAGAAATAGTAATAACATCATGGGTTAAACTTGTAAAACTACTTTATTTGTTTCAGGATTCTGTCCCAAGTATCAGTGAATTGTTTGTGGGAAGGGTGAGGTAGAAACATGATGCTCCAGTAGATAACCCAAGCTGAGTAATTTATTACAAGGCATGAGCTTCCATTCTGTGCTTCCTGGTTTTCTTATATGCATAAATAAAAGAAGTTTCATTTGAGCTTAGGCAAGCCTGGCAAATATTTCCAGCAGAAGATTTTCAAATTATTTTCCTTAGCAGCAATGCCAGTAAGTGCACCCACTGAAAAGATAGCAGAATGTTTGCAAGAAAGGGTGACAGCGGAGTAGCACTCTCCTAATATCCTTCTCCAGACATGCCCTTCAATGACCAAAACACTTTTTATGTTTGAAAATTTTAAAAACAGGGGATACAGTAGAAAAAGATCAAGGGGAACATGGAAGTATAAAGAGCTGCCAGAAGAGAGAGGTACTGGGCATAGAACTAATGATCAAGCTGAATCTTCTATAGAAAGTTTAAGATTTATTGATTGAAAGACTGAGACAGTACTATAATGATATAGAAATACATGTTAACAATAGTGTTTAGCATTATAAAAGGCTCTATATCTCAACTGGGAACCAATGCTTCTAGAAAAAAAAGTCAAATTTCTTTCCTTTCAGTAGGTGTTTCCTTTGTGTCACTAATTAAACTGCCTGTTCATACTGTGAAAAACACTGTAAAGCTGTTGCTACTTCTAGGTAGACTGAGGGCAGTCAAAAGCCTAAGTAAAAAGCATCTTAATAAAACAACACTGCAACGAGTCTTTATTGAACTCTAATCCAGTTTATACTTGTATGAAATGCATTTTAAGAGTCAAAATTTCAAAAGCAAGTATCTGACAGGGATTTGTTTGTTTGTTTCCCCCATTTTCACATTTTCCCTCTCTTTCCTGAATATATTGTATTATTTAAATATCTTACAAGATATACAGTGTTGTCCCTAGATTTAAATCCTGGCAAAAGAGCATTAGAAAAAGTGACAAGACTATTATTCAAGCAAAAGGGTCACAGTAGTGGCTTGTTACTTCATTTTCATGACAAAGATTGCATATGACATTTAATACCCAACATCTTTCAAGAAATATAGTGAAGTGCTCCACCATTTTGACTTTTTCTTGGGTCTTTATTTCTAATTGGCTCATCCATTCCTCTTTTTCCCAGGCATTATGGCCCTATCAATCAAGGAAATAGAGATTACAATACACTCTGAAACAATGTGTGTTTAAAGGAGGAACCATTAGGCCCCACATCTTCTGCAGCTTAAAGTTGTTATAAATAGGTCACTGGAAAATGTTTCCTTTTAACTTTTCTTCTGCAACCGATTGCAAGAAATTATACAATTATATAAATAATGAAGCCTTCAGGATTGGCACATATCCTGCATCCACAGCACCTAACAACATCCCTAGGAAACAGGTTTGAATGAGGAATGGATTTGGCACGACTAAACCAAGAATGCTCACTGAGGGGCAGCGGCTTTTGTTCATTTCCTGATCAACCTTTGTGCTACAGCAGATTTCTTTCTTTTTTGTTCTCACTCCCTTTCTGCCCTCTCTGTGTATATTTTGGGGGAAGGGCAGGCAAAATTGAAACACTTTGATAATACCCACCTGTAAAAAGTATTGTTTAGTAACACCTAGTTCTTTGGTAGCAGTTTTCAATTGGACATCTGAAAGCACTTCCCACAAGTGGCAAGAGGTATTTTTAGGAATTCCCTGTTTGATCCAGAGTCCACAGTGGAGCCAGGAATGGAATTTATTGTTCCCCATTTCCCATGCTGAGTGCCATTTCCTAGGAACCAAAATCATTACTGAAATTGCACTGATAAAAATATGCATTTGGGTTTGTAGGAAGGTAACAGGAAACAATGAGGAACACCAGAGGACCACCTGCTTCTCCTTTATTCACTGTTGCTGTATTTCCTCACAAAAGAAATGGTGAGATGTAAACTGCAATTCACAACAGTGACAAATCGATTGAGGGGTTTATGGTCACTAGTGGCTGGCATCAGCTCTGAATTGTGCTCTGTGGTGACCAAATCCTTAGCCATGACGCTGAAGATGTAGTGAGGTACCACTGAAGTTGCCAGCTGTCAGTGATCTGTTCAAGCAGCTCAGCAAACAAACTGGATTACATTCATATGGAAGAGGAGAGGAGCATAAAGATAGGAAATGGACAAATAAGAACTTCAGGGAAGCGATTTTCAAAAATGCACAGACAGCTATAAAGAGAGCCTGACTGCAAAACATCAATCTGAAATAGGGGGGATAAAAGTAACCCCAGGTTTTCCATCATTGCCTACCCGGAGTCAGCAGCATGTACACGCCACGGATACAACCTTGCAGTGAGGGCTGTATTTGTTCTGTAAGTCTCATCATCTTTTTCATGTTGGACTCAGCACCTCATGAGGTTTAGGGAAGCACAGAAAGCTGTTTGAGCAGGCTGTGATGTTGCACGAGAAGCAGCCACAGTTACAGTGAGGGCAGAACCAAGTGAGTGAAGGGGGAGTTCTATTCTACGCTCCCTCAGTTGCTCAGCCTTTGCTAGACTGGTAGCACAAGAGTCACTGGCTCTTCCAGAAAATGCCAGTCATGTCTTTTGTGTCTGCTTTCCATCTGAGTTAGGGTGAAGGTTGTCTAAGAATTACTTTTAAAACTTGAACTTTGCTAGAAATCTTGTTCTTCAAAAACAATCTCTTTATGGAAACTTGTTTGCTTGGATTGAATTTTCAGCAGGAAATATTTTTGGAGTTCAGATTGTCGAGGGTTCAAGAGTTTCAAGAGTTCAACAGCCAAAATACTCTGCACAGGGCACTCAGCTGAGATTTTGGAGGTTTTAGCTGAAGCGTGTTTGCCCGCTCCAAAAATAGAATCTTTAACCTAAATTATGGGGTACAGGCTAATCCTTGCTGATGTGTTGTCCTCCCCTTATCCTCCTTCAAAAAAATAAACAGCCAAAGCCCAAAAAATCCAATCCAAAATAATTATTCAAAATATTTGTACGCCTCATTCTCCATTGGTTTCAGTACTACCACATGGCTGGTTTTGCTGCTGGATTTCCGTGGCCATTAAGGGAACATTTTTGTGCACATTTTATGCACAGAACCAATGTTCTTGTTGCTTACTCACTTCTCAAGTTGATGGCAAATGTCATCTGAATTTCCAAAAATCATCACAGCCTTCAAGACACAATATTTTCTATCTTCTCTCTTTCTGCTTTACATCCAAGAGCTATCTTTTTATCACTATATTGCTTACTGTTCCCCAGGTCCCTTAGTCCCTTCAAAACTAAAAAAATTATTCAGAAGAGATGTTAAAACTTTTCTTGACCTTAGAAACAGCCTGTCCTTTTCTTTTCCCATTAAAATACTGTTCAAATGATGATTTAACTTTGTTTCCTGAGGAATATTTATTTTTTCATTGTTGCTTTTATATTCCTGTGTTTCTGTTTGGTTGAGTTGTTTGCTGTAGGTGGTTTTCAGACCATTTTTTTCAGAGTGGGTAAACAAAGTAATCAATGTTGTGAGTGACAATCTTGTCATGGAAAGTTTTTCTCCAAAGAAGGTTTATGCATCCTTCACTAAATAGTATTAGTCTAACTGTGAGATGCAAGCTTAAACAAACTTTACTTAAGAATTCAGGTAGCTGTTGTGGGAATTCATTCAGTAACTGGATCCTCTCAGCCAAATGTGACTGCCAGTAGCTACCAGCTCTCCTGTATTTCACTATGTGCTTTCTGAACCCCAGCTGTAGTAATCTCATGTATCCCAGAATTCACTCACCAGCAAAGTTCAAGTTTTTGATTCAACATTTTTTAGGTCTCATTCTCCCTGCATCTTGAGTGCCAGAGATCCTGTAGATGTGTCCTGGGCAGAGCAAAGGCTTAGCAGAGCAGCAGCTTGCCTACCCACCCCTGGAGAAGGGACAGGGGGAACCTTCCCCAAAATGCCACACAGGAATAGATGTTGAACTCTTCCCTGCAACTCCAACAGCCAAGGATAGAGGCTGTCTGGGCTCAAAGTTGATGGCCCAGACCCTTGCAGTTTGGGTTTTCTTTTGGTTTTTTTAGGGTTTGTTTTGTACTTGTTTTAACTGCAACATAATTTATGTGAAACACTCTGGGACTTGCAGCACTCAGCCTGCAGGCTCATGCCTGAGAACGCACCTAAGCATAAATTATCGCACAATAATTCAAGCCCTGTCTGGTCTTATTGTTTAATAAAATTAGCTTTGTGATATGAACCAAAATGCCTTGAAATGAAATTGCACTTTTCCAAGAGTTCAACCAAAAGAAAAATAACCCAAACCACTCAACAAAAAAAAAAAAGTTTTTACGAGTGAGGTAAATATAACTCTCTTTCATCTCAAGACTTTCTTTTTCCTTTTTTTTAAAAGCCAACAACTTAGTTGCTTTTGTTCTGCAAGTAATGTGAGAAGCCTTTTAATACATTCTCTGGTTTCATCATTCAGAAGCAAAGCAAAACCAGAAAGTTGCATGTGTTCCTAGATTTTACCTTTAATGAAAAATACCTTTTCTACAGTATTTCATAACACCGGCAGTAAAAGGAATAGTACAGTGTTCTGAAGAAAATATCGAGGAGACAGGAACTTCTTTGCCACTCTCTTTTTAAAAAGTTCCCAAAATTAAAATGGTGCAGGAGTTCCTCAGTGCTGTCTTGGTGACAAACCAGGAGGTCTTTGCTTCTCTTAAATTAAAATGTGCACAAATACACACCAGCACATAAGGAAACTCTGAGCCTGTGCTGACAAGGAGTGTGAGAAAGACTGCCTGAAGAAGCAGAGCCATGTAACCAGTTAGATTGATGGGAAGGCTTGAGAATTAAAGGTAGTAAAGCATTTGTGACGGGCAGTTTATTTGCTCTTTTATGTCCACAGGAATGTGGAAAATCTGGCCTTTTACTGTAGAAGTCAGCCTCTGACAGGGTCCAAGTATACAGCCTTCTTCAGCTCCAGAAATTGTATTGTACAAAGGCATAGATCAAGCAAACAGTTTCTCATATGTATAACTTGCAACTAAAGTTACAGAAATTCATTTCTATATCACTTCAGTGGAAAAGATGCATTAAATTCCTAGGCTAAAGCTCCAAACCCATGTTCATAATTTTGGGTGTTTTTGTTTCTTGACTATAACTATCCTCTCTCTTGCCAGATAAACAGTGATTACAGTGCTCATACCAATTCATGCCAAGACAGGAAGATTGTTTAAAACAATCTATGTCATGTTTAATACACTAAGCCTATGAGTGGTGCCATGGAGTTTATTTTGCAAATGCACAAAATCTGCTTACAATAAAAAGTCTGAGTCTGAAAGCAGATATTTATTAAGGTAGCCCTAAGGAACCACAACATGGTAACTACTGAGAAACACAACACAAAAAAATAAATAGAAGTCTAGAAATGCTACTGAGTGAAAAAAAAAAAAAAAAAAAAAAAAAAAACAGAAAACAAAAAACCAAGGCTGTCCTTTTGTCAACCTTCTTTATGCACAGGAATGAAAAAAAGTGCATTTGAATCAGAATCAAAGACAGAGAAACTGTTGGGTCTGCTCCCTACATGCCTTTGAACTGGCCTAAGCATGCCTCAGTCTAGCTGGGAGACGTGCACGTACTAGCTTGAGGATTTCACAGTTATGAAAACTAAGGAGCCTTTAGTTTGTGTGTTTTGTTTAGTTAAATGTAGCACCATACATAACTTGTGAAAAAGGGTTTTGAACAAATGTTCGTGCAGCTTTCAAAAGTAAGATAAAGGAACACTGACTGGTTCGTCTTTCCAGTCAAGAGACTATGAAAGCAAATAACTTTTAGGTGCTACTTTTTAAATGGGATCTTTTCAATGTAAATTCTACAAGATCTTCCTGTGGGCTTCCAATAGTTCCCTAGTGGACAAGAGCTATATCCACTAGGATATCTTGGTCACCATTTTTGGGAGATGCCATGATACAATTATTAGTATCTACTAATAATTGCTCTGTCTGGAGACAGAGGAGCAACAGGGCCATCAGTGCAACTATGCAATGCAAAATAGAAATAATATGCTAATACAAAACAGAAAGAAAGGCACAATTTCCACAATGGAGAAGAGTCCAATGTGACTAGCTTGGAAAAAATCAAAATCCTTGAATAGAATGAAGAAAAGAATTAGGTCACTGAGTCTGAGCCAGGAAAAAAAAATACACAAGAGGAAATTAGAACAGCAGAAGTATTTCATATGAGCTCATCCAAAGATTTAACGTGCATGGGCAGCATTATGTTCTGTCTTCTGGAAAGCTATTATGGGCAGCAAAGACTGTTAGGAATTTCTGTGCCATCTCCACAATGTAACCAGTCCTACCCAACTAATTACATATGTGGCAGTATACATATGATATGAGATAGCCTTTAAGCCTGAAAGCTGAATACTGAATTCACCCTAATGAGAAACAGCACAAAACCTGCTTGTTAACCCTTTCAATACTGTACATTACACACAACCATAAGATTGAAAATAAATACCCAACATTGTAATTCTCCTCACTGCACATGGGGAAATTTAATTATGTTAACATTTTAACACAATAAAATCACTGCCTCAGATGCTGGAAAGAAGTTGCTGTTGTTTCCAAGCTATGTTTGTTGGGGTTTTTTTGTTTTGTTTTTTTGTTTTGGTTTGGTTTTTTTTGCAGAAGATGGATGCAGTATAGGACATGATAAGTAACAGCTTGTAGAAACCTTTCCCTGCTGCATGAAGGGTATTAAATGATTGGAAACAATCTGCACAGAATTACCAAAGGAAAATTGTGTTTGTTCAGCCTGATTGCCGCTTGTGATGAAAGGCTCAATAAGGAGACAACAGTAAATTTACCTTGATTTCCATAAGGCTTTGGAAATGTTCTTTCACAGTGTCCTCATCTGAGGAGCGGTGAGGAGATGGGTGGACACAAGGTTAGTGGGAAAACTCCTGGACTGTTGTGCTTGAAGGGTGCAAAGTACAGCTGGAGCCCAATAATGAGTGTGTTCTGTGATTCAGTTCTGGGGCAATATATCTAACAGCAACCTGAGTGATGTGAACAAAGGCACCCTTAGCACCCTCATTGATGACACCAAACTGGAGGAAGCTGCTGACAAGGGTCTGGAACCAAAGTCTGGAGAAATCAACCAGGTCTATGAACCAGATGCTGAATAAAGGCAAGCACAAAGTCCATCTAAGATGGAATAACATCATGCAGCAACAGAGGCTGGGACCTGTCTGGCTAGATAGCGGCTCCACAGAAAATATTCTGGAGGATCACAGTGGACAAGTTGAACGTGAATGAGTGGATTATTACTGCAGCAGGAAGACAAGCAAGAAGTCAAAGGCAGTGGTTTTTTCCTTTTACTTATCACTTAAGAGCTCATTTCTGGAATATTTTGTATGATTGGGACCTTTTAATAGAAGGCAAACCAGAGAGAGTTCTCTGGAGGGCCAAAGAGAGAATAATGGCTCTAAAGCATAGAAGAGAGAAGTTAAAGGAACTGGAATTATTTAACTGGAGATAAAAGGCATAAAGAGGACTGTCCTCCACTGCCTAAAAGGGATTATAGAGGGCAGTTCTCAGAGATGCACAATATAAGGACAAAATGCAGTAAATGATCACACACTTCAGAAAGAGACATTTCAATGGGGTAGTGGAGCACTGTATAAGGGGCCCTGAGAGCAGCAAGTTCTATCTTTGAGATCCAAAGTACTCACCTGTACAAGGCCCTGAGCAAGCTGACCTAACTTAGGAAGTTGGCCCTGCCCTGAGTGGGGAGGTGGACTAGGGGATTACCTTCTGACATAAATTTTTCTGTGGTTCTATGATACAAAATACTATGTGCCTAACAAGCTTAAAGCCTGTATCATACACAAACTCAGCTTCACTACCCCAGTGTTTGGTTTATGTCCCAGCAAAAAAACTCTTTTCACAACTAGTATCTGGTGATTATGGAAATGCCCATGCTTTTGGAAAAAGCAACACCTATGAAGTGGTTGTAGCACTTCAAAGGCACTTTGAATTCACAAATCTTATCTTGCAGGAAATATTCTAACCCCTGAGCAACTCACCTCGGTTCAAAAGAGAGCTGCTCTGTAATTCATTTTCTGAAGCCTCTGTTGGAAATAAGCCAACATACAAGCAAAATGTAAGAATTGTACAGGCAAGAGAACAAGCAAGTAGGGACTGACTTGTCTATGGTCAATTGATTAAGACACTGAAGTAAGTGAAAAAAGAACTGGTGACAATTAGAAAAGTGTGAGATGAGAAGGTGTCTGCTCCCCTGCACATTCACGTGTTTTATATATGAGAATCATCAATTAAATTATCCAGGGAGAACAGAAAAACACCTACATCTTCTCTTCCAGCTGAGATAATTTTTGCATCTGCTTGCCAGTCAATAACAAGGGAAAGAAATAGAAAGTGAGAACTTGGGCTGAAGACATGGGAGAATTGAATTCTGTCCCTTTTTCAGCTGTAGACTATCGATGTGATACAAGGTCTGTCCCTCAAATCAACATTTCTCAGGCAGTGAGCCGTAACAGGAGTTCTCTGCTTGACACCCTGAGATCTAATACAGAGAGCACTGGTCCATTTCCAAGTGTAACTGGAGCCAGTATGAGCTGTGTTGTGAATACAGGCTACAGCTAGTGAGTGCTCCCAGGACCATTCACTGACCAACTGCATGGAGTGCATCTGTCCATCCTCAGCTTCCAAAAGAGCATGGATCTCTCCACAGTTTCTGCTGGGACTAGTTCCTGGCCTAGCTTGATGCCTGTGCACAGGAATTGCCAGAGGAATTGGTATGAGCCAAAACTATGTCAGGAACTGTTTTCAGAATTCAGAAAATGTTTGAGTGATTGCCAGAGTAAAAGGCTTATGGCTACACATGGAAAAATAAGAAAAAGAAAAATATTGAATAAAGGCTGTGACGCAAATGCTGTCCTCCTCAGTTAGTAAACATGCCTTTCCTCTGCTGCACTTCCAAGTTAGGCCTTCAAATCTTCCCTCTTTCTTTTCTGAGATGTTTAGTAGGTGTGTGAGGTAAGACCTCTGCTTTAGTGATCAAAATCTGTACAATACTCCATTAATTCTCCTGCCTTCCTTTATCTGTTACAGCATTTTTAACTTCTTTTCCAAACTCTTTGTGCAAGGACTCGCTTAATCTCACATTTGAGAGTATGAAATCCAGTCAGGACCCAACCCAGGCTAGAACTGCTTTATAATGAAGATTGTCAAAAGTAATAACACTTTTTAACAACTGTATGGTTGTTTAAGATATATGCCTTGCTTTAAATTATCCCATTCTTTAATTTACACTTGGTTTTGTCTCTCAGTTCATTAAGTCTGTCTTATATATTATATAATATATAATGCTGATATAGGTCATCAAATGGGAAAAAAATCTTGCAGTTTTCTAGATCAGGGAGTCTAGGACTAGATAGTGATTGAAGTATCTCTGAGATGTCTCTAATTTGTACCACTTTAGTAACAATTCCTTTGAAGCCAAAGGAGAAACATCCAGAAACACCAGCTTCTCAGCATCAGACTAACAGACCTCAAACATTTATGCTGCTTCCCAGTTCCCCCAGAATATATTCTTCTTGGAGCTGGCACAGGCCCTGGTACAATGGACCACTTCATGCCTGTATTTGGCTCCTTTGTGCTAACCTGCACTGAGAAAACTGACAGGACACACATAAGTTGAATAAAGGGCTATCATTTTTTTCTCTGTAAAAGCCATATTTGACTGTAACTGTAGACCTATCAAAATTCAGACACTGAGCATCCTTGCTTCAGCTCCACACTTTCACATACCAACTAGGAAGCCTGAGAGACCCAGGACACATGCCCCCAGTGTTTCCTGCACCACAGTGGATGTGCATTTTCCCCTCAGTCAGAAATTCCCCACTCTGAAAGAGGCATTTTGCATGTGGATGCCGTAATAGATAACCTTTTTGTCATTAAAAAATGCCAAAATTTTGACAAAAGGAATTTTCAAAAGTGGTTTGGTAAAACGTCCCAACCATCCAGACTGCCAGCTGCTGTGAAATCAACAGAGGCGTGAGCTAAGTAGCTGGGAAACCATCAGTTCAGAATCAGGAATGTGTCAGCCTCAGAAGTTGGGCATATCAGAGAGCCTTGAGAAACAGAAGCCAGGCAGCTCAGGAGACCTAGCTGGCAGAAAGCATTGGCTTCTTTATTGTCAACTTTTTTTTCAGTAAAAAACAACTTTCAGCATGTTTTTGACACAATCTAATCCTCATAAACTCACCAGAGACACAACTAAGTCACCCTAACTGTGAACATCATTTGGAAGATAGTTGGAGAAAAGAAGGCTAGGAGAGCTGCTGTGTCTCAAGGAAAGCAAAATATTGCCAATAGGTCTTAAGTGCTCTTTGCTATTTAGAGTATTGCAGAGAAATCACTTCTCAGTAGCAGATTTTTTTTCCCCATGCACTAAAAGGACCAAAGTATAACAAAGTAGGATGACCTACCTGGTTCCATTTGGCAGCAAAGGCTAGGTAAAACTGCATTCATATGGCAGGTCACCTCTCTGCAGTTTAGGGTATTCACAGCTCAGGGCAGAGATGAATGCAGGGGCGCATAACACATGAGCATTTGTAACTCTGTTCCAGCTAATGAGCTTGTGAGTTTTTACCTCCATCTTTCCTTCACAGAGGTTCCCTTGTCAACCCAGCACTTTGATTCAGAGCTGCTACAAGGTCAAAGTACTCTTTAACCCTATGAAAAGTGTGTGCCTGAACAGTCTGACTGCAGGAGGATATTTTTTTCTCAGACTGTACAGGCACCAAACCAGCTTTGTTAGAATCAAAGAGTCCAAACTTTGTTGTTACTGTAAATTGGCAAGAAGACAGATTGTCCATGGCACTGCGGCAGTGGGACAGGACACAAGTTAACCAGGTATGACCACAACTTGAGCAAATCCTTTAAGAGTCGACCTCACATTCCTTCTGTTTTGCTCTTCATCCTGCTTTCTCCTCTCTCCCTGGCCCCTGATTCTCTCCAGACATCATCTTGTACCCCAAGAATCAGTCTTTATCTCCATCTCAGACTGTCTCAGTTCTTTCTATGGTTGCTGCCTCTATGAATTCACATTATCCCCCATTTTAAGCCAAGAGAAGGCCTGAAGCTCAAAAATCAATAGGGAAGTGCAAGAAAAGTAGCACAATCCAGACCTAGCCACAGGCAGCTCCTTTTATCTTCCTGAGATGAAATGTTATTTCTGTAGAGAGTGCCTTTTCATTTGGAATCCATCTTTTCAATGATGAAATAACACTTCTAAAAGCACCGCATCAGAGAGGATGGTTCTTCGGGGATACAGTGATAATAAGCAGCAAGTGACAGAGGATAATCTCAGCAAGCATTTAGTAAGGTAGGAAGCACAATACCTATTCAGCCTTTGATTGGGAAGAAAACTTCAAACTGGGATTAAGCTGAATCTCTAGCATCTATGACATCTCTAAAAAAGGCAACCAGCTGCTGGGCCATAAAAGAGCTAACATTTTTATTTTAATTCAGAGACTCCAAAAGGCTCTGCACATTTTTCCTCCAGAAATACTTATCGTGGACAAAATATTAGTGTGCAGTTAATTGTAGTTATTTTCCTCCGAGTTAGTAGCTTTCCATTTCCATCTCCAAAGCAAGAAGATATCTATTCTTTGAATCAATGAGCCTCTTGACCTTCCATATTTCTGAAAAATCCCATGACAACAGTGAATCCACAGACTGAAATTCTCTGAATTCAAGTGGCTCTGCCCCATATTGTGCATGATCTCCCAGTTGTCATTAACATGATGAGTCATAATAAGAACCTAAAATTTTGGAAAACCAAAATTCCACTTTTCCACCCTTCTTAAATAAATAAGAGGAGTGCAGCTAAAAAACGAATTTTGAAATGTTATCCTGTAAATAAGCAATTCTGCCTCAGCTGTCATCAAGCATTGTGCCTCATTTCAGAGTTGCAGCATACCTGGGTGTCCTATGTTTCCTTTTAATTTCCTTGCAATTCCTGGAAAATAATATGTCTCATTATGTTCTGAAAAACAGTAGCATTTCTGTAAGATGCCCTCAAAGTATCTAATCATCACAATACTTTTCTTTTTTTTTCTTCGCTAGAAGGAACAGACTGGCACAGAAGATATTTAGCTCTTAAAAGAACAATTGGCATTCAAAATTTAAAGTGCTTCTATTATTTCAGCCAAGATGATTAATAGAAAACAACAGTTGCCTGGCATATTGCATTTAAAACTGTACCATGGAACACATCCAGAATTATTGTGAAACAGACAGTAGACAGAGAAGATACCATTAAATACATATCAGTCAGAGAAAGAGCTGGTAAAACTTAAGACAGGTAGCTGTGTAAAGTTCAGATAATACTGGCATCATAGGGGCAGGTTGTGGGGCTGTGCTCTACATTATTTTGTAAGAGAGGGCTTCAGCTTCAAATGCACAGCAAATGGGGTACCTTTAAATGAGATACTGAAGGTGTCTCAGCTGCAGAAAATTAATGCCAGGCAAGCCCACTCTAAACACAACATGCCCAAATGCATTGACTGAAAAACAATAAAGCTGGAAGTAGATGTCCCTTCATAGTGAATTCATGTTAAATTACACGGTTTCACATGTGATCCCTACTCTCAGCCATCACACACAGATATACATACACACACAGGGAGCCATGTAGTTCAAGGGCATATGTAAAAACCTGCCACTCACTTTTCCCTCACCACATGTGTTAAATAGGTCACAATAATGAAAGCACATACACAAGAAAGTACATGAGCAGCTGTGCATGCCAACAAGCATAGGAATGTGGAGAAAAAGCACTAGACCACACTACCACAAAACCAAATGAAAAGGCAAAGAAATTGCACTTAGGATTTCACAATTTATTAGTTGATATTCCAGTCCCATAAAGTCATTCGTGTGTGTGTGTGTGTGTGTGTGTGTGTGTGTTAGAGACATTTCTAGTTATCCCAGATCATATTATCCCAGATCATATTAAACCAATAGATACAATATTAAATTTATCTTTTACTCATCTATATTTCAATTTATAGTGATACTCTAACAAGAAATGTCACCACTACCATTAGCAAAGTAACTGTGAAAAATCTAGTTGCCTGTACATGAAACAAAATTTCTAACTGAAAAATTTGTTATTGTACTGCAAGTACGATGAAAAATAATGCGCTATCAGAGATATAAGAGCGATAACCAGAGTCAGTGAGTGTGAACACTGATTGACAAGATACGGTTAAGAAAAGCTGCGTTTCACACAGATTTGTTAGGAATTTCCGTCTAGAAAATGGAAATTTCTAATTGCAGCCATTTTTGACAATTTTATGACCTCAGATATAGTGTTATAACATTAGAACTGATGGAGAATCAACCACCATATTCAGAAGTCGTTGAAGTTTCTTAGCTTTTTCATGCTTGCTTATGACTTGTGAGTACATCTACCTAGCTACTCAGCATCCAAACACATTGGAAGTATACTACAAGAGTACAAAGGGCATATGCTATGACTTAGTACCACAGTATTTAATGTGGGGAAATAGACAACAAGTTGAAAGATGATTTCAAGGATTTTTGTGGGTTGGATACATATAGATGTATACCTCTTGATGTTAAAGTTCAATATCTGCCACTAATGAGACAGATTGTGTGTTAAATACACACTTTGATCAAACTGTGAAGACCGTTTCAGGTGTTTTAACACACTATATTAAAACACATGTGAAAGTACAAATAAACTAATGCTCTAGAATTTAAAAATAGCAATTTAATATCAGGAGGTTCACAATTTGGGCATAGGACAAAAGGAGAGGGTGACATTGCATTTACTGACAGAATTATTAGACAGATCTATGGTTAAGATACATAAATAATTCATCTCCACACCAGAAATTTCTTCCTGAAAATTTACTGCATGTCTTCCATCTGTGACAAACATGTTACGTGTCATTATTTCAGTGTTAATTGCAGAGGAGACCAGATAAAGGAGCTCAAAGTGCCTAATGTGCAAAGGAAAATTGTTTGTCCTATTCAAAATCATTAGTGCTTGACGTGGTAAAGGCTAAATACCATGAAGAACAGTGAATGGCTTTCAGTCTTTAGTGGTGACAAACAAGTCTATTGTTTACTTTTGGAATTAAAGCTAACCCATTCTTGTTAAACTTAGATATGCGTCAATCCATTGCTAGATATATAAAGGAGGATGCTGTGTCACTTAGACCAACAGGAGAAAAAGACCAAAGAGCATTCAATCCATTTGGCCCTCAAAAGAAGTTCTTCACTGGATAGGAAAATTAGTGAGCCTGCGTAAGGAGCATTTCTGAGTACTGTTCATTTTGTTTTCCTCTGGGACAAAGAATTGTTTATTACACTAGAGGTTTGTTTGGCATTGCTGAAAACAAAGTGGTAAATAAGTGCTTGAGAAACAGGCTTCTTTTCATCTAGGTACAGACAGGACCTGGAGAGCAGCATTTAATGCTTGAGATCAGCAGCATAAGGACAGCAAAGCAAATGTGCAGGCTGGCTGAAATGAAAAACTGCAGTCTTCAGTTTGCCACAGCCCAGGGCTGGACATTTACCTGTAACACAGCATCCATGGTGAATGAGAGTGGTGATCAGATGATGCACCTGTCTCTCTGAAGGAAACACATTACTTACCATATTGCCTAAGAACTAAGGAAGAAAAAAAAATATTTTTATGATCTAGGTCTATCTACTGTAGTCCAGTTAAAAAAAACTGAATGGACATGAAATTTGTATAGCCTTGTAGATAACTTTGGAAAAACACAAGACAGATTTGAGAGGTATAAAGCTAAAGGAGCTCACCACTTGAAGATCAGGACTGCTGTTTAGCAAAACAATTCTTTTTTAATCCACCCTTGGATATTCCTGTGCCAATGTCCCTGCCTCAGCTTCACCATTTTTAAAGGAATGCTAGAGCCTTTCTCTGCCCTTGTCCCTCTGCTCCTGATTCATGCTCTCGATCACTCAGGTCAATACACATACACAGACATTTTCCTTTTTCAAATACTACTGAATAAAATCTAGTTTTTTCTGGTCACCCTAACAGACTACTAAATATCATTCCCCACTCCCCCAAAACTTTTCTAATTTGTCTTCTGTGTGACACCCTAATCAGCTTCATCACATGATCCAAGTCTTTTGTCTATGACTTGTTGCTGGGGAAGCTGGTTAGGCTGCTGCCCTCTATCCAGGCTGCCATCTCTTTGTACACATGGGCTGCCATGTGAGCTGGTGATCATCCCCCCTTTGAATTTCTGTCCCCTCTTAGTATGTAATGCAGAGAAGGCAAATGATACTCAGGGCTAAAAGGAGGGCTGCAGTTTGCAGCAGCTGCACACAATAGAGATCCTAATAGAAAATAGAAGTGATAGAAAAACACCATCATCTCTTCATTGCTAAAGTACAAGAATAGAGAGCAATTCAGTTTGGGGTGCATTAACAGAATGCAAATAGCACTGTCACAGCAGTGTGATGCACATGGTTCCTGCCTCAGCTACATTATGAAAACATTGAAGCCCCTGAGAGGTGTTAGCTGATTTTATCAGTGTAAAGGAACAACTGACTGATATGAAGAGATATATTTCAGGATTATTATCCCCAGAAAAATAGAGGAAGAAAGTTATTTTTTGGTGTATTCATTTTGAATCTGAAGACAAACCAACCAACCTAACTGGGTCCAGAACACAAAATCTGGATTTCAGAGAATTTGAAATATTAAGTTCTAAAAATCTGGGAAATTCTGAATTCTGGGCAAGTTTTTTTTTCAGTTCTTAGATGCGGGGGTTTTACAGTAGCAGTAAAAAATTACCAGTTCTATTGTTTATGTCTACAGTTCACTCTGAGCTAGGATAGGTACTTTTGGACTATGCTTGCTTCCTTCAGTTTCATATTCTGGGGATTTTCCTGAATTACCACCAGCACATATATTCATAGGTGACTCCCATAAAGTCACTGCTGACCTTTCAATTACTTACTGTACTCAAGACTGCAATTGGAACCTCATATTCCTTCCATTCCTGTCTCACCAGTCATTAAGAAGGTCTTTCACTCAGCCCCATACACTAGCTCCTGTGTTATGAGTCTTACCCCTCACATACTTAATTTCAAATTCAAAGGGCCCTTTTAATACACAGTTTGTATTCCATAACATTACAGGAAATTTCTTTTCACATTTTATTTTCCATCTGGAGAGTATTTTCTATAGGATTGTTTGCATTTTTGTTTTCAGTTTGCACATAACAAGACATCATGATGTGTCTGCTCTTTGTAGTTCTCAGCAAGTGTTTTAATGGAAATAAACATGATATCCTACAGAAAAAGTCCTAGGAAATGGAGACAACAAAGGACAGCTGTGACCTGGATGGACAACTTGTGAGGGAACCCCTCTTGCAGCCTTAACTCTCCCATAACAGTCTTTGGACTACTGCCCTCAACTGGACCCCTGGCTTTGTCTTGCTGTTGCCTCAGCTCTAATCCTAGGCATGGACTGGGCATAACTGAAGGATCTCCAGCTCTGGCCAAGTGAACAAGGGGTCACTGGAAAATTCTTCTCATTGCCCAGGCCTCACCTCTGCAGGCCCTTAACAGCCCAGCTTCAACTGGATGACTTGGCTTTGCATCCCTGTTAACCCTGATGATAAATCTGCCCCAAGGAGTGATCAGACTTCTTGGGGAAGTATGCCTTTGGTGCACAAACCATCTCTTGGAAACCCCTTTGTAGTACTTCTTAACTGGATTAAAAGGCTTTGTTATTCCCCTAACTCAAAAAATTCAAGTATGTCTACAAAGGGGAGGCCTAAGGAAATTATTTCTTTATGCTTGTTTTGGCTTCAGATGGGTTTGTCTGGTGTTAGTTTCATTTATAGTAGATGTGGAGCTGCAAGAAGCTGCTAAAGGTAAGTCCAAGCATCACAAAAAATTTTACCTTTTTCATTTTGTTGATGGGATGAATGACCTTGAGTAAAGGATTCTGTCACTTTCAAGAACTACAGCTAATACAAGATGCAGCCTGAGGGTCCAGTTTGAGCACGGACCTACAAAAGAGATGCCTATGGAAAGTTTGGGCAGAGAAAGGGCTGAGGGTGGGTTTTTTATGCAAAGCCCAGGGTTTGGCTGCAGTTAGCAGTAGATTTAAATTTAAGGGTTAGGGGAAAGACAAAGACACAGGTCCAATTGTGCTGAGTTCCCAAAAATGTTGCCAAGACAAGAGACGAGCAACAAGAATTATCTGCAGGGCCAGTCCTGAAGATCTTGTGCTAGATCTCAGCCAACGGCAACTTTTAGCTTTTATATTATGTGTTTAAAATTGTGAAGATTTAAAATATTAAAAAGTAACAAAAAGACTCAGTAGATCCTAACACATACACATGAAATAAAGCATCAACCTTCAAGAGAAACATAAACCATGTAACAATTTTCCTATGGTTAGAAAAGTTAGGTATAGAACATTCTGCTGCATTGAACTGGTTTGCATGGAGTGAAACAAGAGATGAAGCTGAGGACCAGAAGATTTGGTGTTGTAGCTGAGATGGCAGGGATGAAAGAGTGAGAAGGACAGAGAAAAGGACAGTGTGGAAGAGCAGAACTGTTGCTTTAGAATGCACCAAATAATTTCAGCCACATTGTCTCTGATGGCATTAGGGGTGGCTTGTGCCAGTCCAAGAACATCCCTACACTCCTCTTGACTCTGGCTTCCCCTTCCCATGCCTCAGTCATTTCTGAGCCATTGCAGCCTCCTAACCCAACAGAGAGTTGTTTTCTACAAGTTAGAGAGGCAGACAGTGCAAGGCCAGAGTAAAAGCAGCATGTCCCATGGAAGAGGGTGGGCACAGTGAGACCCAGGATGCAGGAGGATGACTGCAGGACATGCTGCTCAGCGCAGTGGCATGTGATATCAGGGGGCCCTATCCAGCAGACTGTCTGCTACTCTCTCCAGTCTGTCAGTTGGAGAGATCACTGAATACCGGGTCCTTTTGGAGCTCTCTACCAGAGTTGAGCTCTTCTTGGGCTGCACAGTGACTTCAAAAGCCCCTACCCGATAAAACACCCCAGAGGCACAGCCAAAAATAGTTGAAAGTATGGATGGAAAGGAGATGGCTGGAAAATGTGATTTCCATCTCCTGGAAAGGTCATGTTTGAGGAAAAAGGATCATCTGGGAAAGCACACAAGGAAAAAAAAATTATGCCACAGAGAAAGAACTATGAAAATTATATCTGTTTGCAAATTAAAGCCTTTCACCTGGCTGAGAGGGGTATTTACCTGGGTGCTTTTGCTTTTCTTGGCAACATCTTTTTAGACTACATACAGGGATCTACCTGTCTGTCATCTCTATTTTCCTGGAGGAAAATAACATTTGTTTTTTCCCCTGAGGAAACTCCCACTTTCACTTTTGCAGGGAGGACAGTTCCTGTGGATGAATTGCTGCTGCAGGGGCCGTGCTGTCTCTGCCCTTAGGGGGGGACTGCCCTGGTGCACAGCTGTCCCTGGTCATACCCCAGCTGCTCTGCACCTGCTGCCTGGCCCTGGCTTCCTCACTGCAGGGAGAAGATTGTGCAGGGGGAAATGGGGAGAAGAGAGGAATGAGGAGAAGAAGTATGAAAACATGCCTGCCTAAATTTTAGCCTGTTACAGAAGATGACCACAGGGGAAGAAATTTATCTTGGACCCACCTCTACAGACCTAGGCAAAAAGTGTTAAGGACATAGATGGTGAGACTCCCACATTAATAGACAGGGTGCCTCTTGGACTGCACTCTGCCTCTCTTCACAGCTCTTAGTGCCTGATGACGTCAGCCTTGGCCCCTTTCATCTGAATTGTTTACCAGGAGAAACAATATTTGAACAGTATTTATTCTTCTTGTAATCTACCTCAGCAACTGGCAATAGTGGCCATAGGGTGTGACAAATGAACCCACAAATAAATACTCCCATGATATAAATGTTAAAATCTCTGGGTTATGGCACTTTAGAGGCAACCTTATCGAATACAAAAAATGTTAAAGGTAACTTAAAAAGCTTGAAGTTCTGGAACATTTGAGCTTGTAGTTCTTTGTCATGTAAACTATGAATAGGGACAAATGAACTGAAAGTCCTTCTGTTTCTTTTTCCCTTTATATATAGCTTTTTCCACCGGAAGAATATACTTCAGGCTTTTAATCACTTCTCCAATATCACAGTGTCAGTGTTATTTAGCAAAGTGATATATATGTCAGCAACAAGACTTTGCAGATGTATTTAGATTTTATTTTTGAGTTTAGCTAGGTGAGTTTTTTACTCCCAAAGGTTCCTTGATATATGAAGATATTTTTATTTGGAGACTAGCACTGATTGTTTGGATAGAAACCAACTAGTTCTGCTGGAATGCACTTTTAAACTTCTCTTTTTTTACAGAAGGTATTTTTTGTTTGTTTGTTAACAGCTCATGCATTGTACTGATTATGCTGTGCACTGCATCCTGTAGACAAAGACCACACTGCTTTACAACTGAAGAACTGCATCATAACACATACATGCAAGGGATTGATTACAGCTTCAGAGGAAGCAATTGTTTTACATTTCCTAGGTTTTCACTTCCTCTGTTTGCAATCTTGAATAAAATCCCTGTTAGTAGAGCTGGCTTAATACAATTTCTTAAATTTTTCTTTTCTGATCAATTAAAAGGAGGAATAAACTCTACTGTATGCAATAATCTCCTCTTCTCAATGTATATTGCCATCAGAGATACACTCATATTCTTCACTCTAAAAACAGAGTCCTCCATCACTTCATCTATAGGACTAAGGGTGTCACTGGGTAATGTGGCCTCAGGGTGAACTCTGCCTTTCCCTTCCTTCTGTGCACATCCTTGAGAGACGACAGCCTGAGCTTCCTTCACATCTTTAACTGTGGCAACCAGCACTTTAGACTGGGTCTCTGGGTGAATATATTATAACCTCTGATGAAATCTTCCCCTTTTTTTCTGCCTGACTGATGTGGCAGGGCCAGCTGGGTTTGCCACACATCAGAAATTTTCCTTTTGCCGTCTCAGCCAGCAGCAGACTAGCACATGGAGA
This sequence comes from Sylvia atricapilla, assembly GCF_009819655.1. Lineage (NCBI taxonomy): Eukaryota > Metazoa > Chordata > Aves > Passeriformes > Sylviidae > Sylvia > Sylvia atricapilla. The sequence continues at coordinate 43,548,516 of NC_089144.1, forward strand.
AAATATGGGAATTGGAGCCACTCCTCTGCCACACCAAAAAACTCCCCAGACTCACACCCCCTCCTCCCTGGCTTCCAGATGCACCAGTGACTTGCTGGGACCAACACAGTCCTCCACCCAGCTCATGAGCCAGATGGGATGGGCACACTCTCTCAGCAGAAATCCCATCAACTAATCAAACCCCTGCTCCCACACCAGTGGACTGAGAATCTATTGCATCTCCCCACATCACAGGCCCTTTGCCCCTTTCAGAAAACACTGCCTATAGATGTGACCACAGGCTGCAGATTTAAACAGCTGAGTTTCTTACAGAGAAACTCATTAATCATTCTGACTTAGGCCACAGTAAGCAGGAACAAAAAAAAAAAAAAATGTGCAAGCTTAGTACTCCTGTTCATTTTGTTATTTCTCACTCCCCCTGGGGCAGTGTAGCTGTGGGCACACTGTTGTGTTTTGATCACCTGAGCTATATGAAGCTGCGGCCTCCAAAGCTCTGCCTTCATCTCACTTTACTTCAGACTTTCTAAACTGAATTGATAAATGTTTCAGTTTGATCCTTAGCCTTAGCAAATAGCCTATGGAGCCTGCTTGGCACCCAGAATTAACAGGCTCCCAGTCAATTGCTTGACCATTGTCTAACTTTTTGACTTATTCCCAAAGATGCCTTATCTCCATGCCATTGTCTCACTTCCTCCATGACAGTACTTGCAGTTCCTTTGGTTCAAGTTAATCTTGGCAGACACAAATACATCCCAAAATGAAATGAGGCATACCATCGAACCCACCTTGAGCAAACTGGTTTAAGTTCTGTATTCAATCAGCAAAGAAAGCAAGATGTCTTTGTAGGCCTGCTGAAGAGTTTCTGGTCCATCTTACTGAGGCATATCTGAAGGACAGCGTTCACCATATCATATGTGGACTGGTAGGAAAGTGGCAAATGCCTCTATTTAACTGGCTACTTCACTTCTCCAGAGGGACACTGAAAGGTGCAGAGAAGGATGTGCTACTTACCCCTTACATCCATGCCAGTGTTTAGTTTCATGAACACCATGATAAGGCAATTCTTTTACAGCTCTGTGTTAAGAGATTTTCATCTCTTCTTTTAATCTGAGGCCCCACGAAGACAGACAGGCAGACATACTGCAGCCAGCTGGAAAATATGCAAAAGTGATCTTAGTTTTGTGCTAGTAACTAGAACACTCTTCAGGGTGATGTGGACAACATTGCACCTTGACAGAAAAGCAGTGAAATCCTTTAACCTTAGATTTCTTTCCTAAATGTTAAAACCATAGGAAAGGTCATTATACAAAAATGTGGACTGCCATCACTTCCTATTGTGAGGTTTGTTATACTGCTGACCACACCTCATCTCGTTCAGGCTTCCTCTGGGATCTTAGGAAGGCTTTGTGTGCCCATCCTTATTTACACCAGGATCACAGCAGAGCATATGCAGGAAGACTAACTTCCATTTCACAGCACACGGGGACAGGCACAATGAACCAGCAAAGGAGGGAGACAGACACCTGACAAGGGGCTGCCTGGAGGGATAGGCAGTCCAGTGGAGCAGGCAGGCTCGATTTCTGTCTAGACCCTGGCTGGGCTGCAGGTCACCATGAATACAAAATTCAGATAGACAGAATCACACCAGTGTAATCCATAAAACATGGCAGATATCTTCATTGTCCTATGCACTTGGCCAGAAAAGGGAAGTTAGTGTCTCAAACTATAGGAAAGGACTGTTACAGCCAATGTTGAATCTTTTCCAGCTGGATTTCTGAGGGACAGAAAAATTATTTTCATAAGATGGTCTGTTTCTAGTTATCTTTCTGAGGCTGTCAGCCTTTGGTTTCCAGGCAGCTGTTGCTGCTGCTGCTTTTCCTTTGGCAGTATTTTTTAACCCAGCTATTTAAAATGTTTATCTGCGCTTCTTTTGTGCAGAATACCAACATTTCTCTGAAGAACATAAGTATGAGACAAGAAACAGTGATTTCTAGCAGCTTAAATCTCTGCTAAACTTCTCTGAAATTGCATAGGAGCAAGAAAAGACACATCTCTAGCCCAAGGGCCTCTCCTTTCTGAATTCAAAGCATGTCAAGAACGATTAAAAAATTAAAACTTCTTGTAATGAAAAGGTGAGTAAATGCTTCATAACTTAGAGAATAAGGCAATATATATGTATCTATTACCACGTACACTCAGAGGTTATCTGCGTTCCCTGTGAAGCTTCAGATTTATGCAATTTATTGCCTAAGTGAATTCAATGAAAGTTTAGCAGGAAAGCAAGGAGTTACTAGTTGGTCAGCAATTTTTTAAGAGCTAAATAGACTCCAAGAAAAGTCAGAGATCACTACAGTAGTGCAAGCAGAACTAAAAATAAACCATTAGGTCAAAAACACAAAGTTGCTGAGAGTCAATAGCCTGAGGTAAGCAGCAGGATGCAGAACACCAACCACTGTACATGAAACACACTAATAGCTGCAGAGAAGCTGTCCAGTAAAATAAACCAGTGACTCAGGGTCCAGGAGATTTAATCTGACACCATTCCAGGGATATCAGCATATGACTTCAAACACTGCATTAAGAGATAGAAAGCTTAATAGCTGCTTTCTGGTTTAGTACAATGCCTGGTGATAATATTCCTGAATTTAGAACTCATAAAGTATCTGTCGCCTCCAGCAGCAATATCTCAGTACTTTACTGAGATCAAATCCTTTACTGAAGTGTGTCAAATAGGTCAGAGGCAGATGACAGTACATGAGAAGGGGCACCGCCTCCATAAAAGCATTTATAAGGAACATAATATATAAGGCCAGAAGAGATATATGGGAGCACAGATACTCATGACTCTAAAAGACATTTTCAAGCCTCCTAAATCTCTGGTCATATATTCTATCCAATACTTTCAGAAATTAAAGTGAAAACCAGACTAAAGATAGGTAGATGAGGAAAGCTGAATAAAGCTACCAAGCATACATGAGAAAATGCCACTGATTTGGATCTACAACCTTCCTTCAGGGAAATGGCCAGGCAGTAAAAGGGGCCTCACTGGCCGGCTCTTTCCAACAGGACATTTTCCTAGAAGAAAGAGTGAGCAATCTCATTTCACTTCCAGATCTTTTTTACTTTCAGGTGACAGTTCTACGCAGCAGCAAACAAGCAATTCAAGTAACACTACTCCTTTATCTTGGACACCAAACCTTTATCTAAAAAAAAAAAAAAAGGTTGCGAGTATTAACCTTTGGAGCCTGAGCTCCAGATAGAAATTAATTTTGCTTTACTACCCATTTTTGTATGAAAACTACATAGGATTTGAATATTTACAGCAGTAATGACTGTAGTTCAGTCTTTAAAAAGTTCAGTCTTTAAAAAACATTAAGTTATGGAAAATGGTCACCCTGAAAATATGAGAACAATGGACCTTACTTATTCATTATGTATATTCTGTCTAACAACTACAGGATAAACCTCACCCAGATGTGTTTGACTGAGATCAAATGTAATAAAATACTGATAATAAATACTGAATTGCTATAGAAGAATCTGAGCTGAAGTTCTCCTTGCATTAATGAACTGAAATCAAGCCTACACTTGACGCTATACTTGTAGAATTTGAAAGTAGAAAGTTGAGATGCATAAAGATTATTCTGGTATAATTCAACAATCTTTTATACTTTTAAACAAGGCTCTACAAAACAAGGTCACAAAGGACATTCCTCATTGTTCATTAAAGCTGCTATTTCCTTGTATATGGTACTGCAGGGTGGAGTACAAGTATTTTCTGTAAATCAACTGAGAAAGCTATCAGAATACAATAAAATTAAAATGTGTATTCTTATCAGATCCTTCCCTAAGAGCTAAATATTTTCATTTTGACTGCATTATGTCAGATAATTTAATTCCAATAGAAAATATTTTACTACTCAGTATTCACTGTGGATTTTGTCTCCAAGTAGTCTGCAATTCTGTCATTTTCATACCGTGGTTCACATTGAAATGCTGGCCTATGCTACCAGTTTTTTGTTCGACCACAAACTACATGTGAAATGATGCCAGATCACCACTAGGTGAGCTGACCATTCTGGATTTAGGGCTATGTTATAGGCAGGAGATTTCTTAGAGTAGCAACCTTTCTTCCTTTACTTCTGCAGCCTGAAGACTGGCTGCTCTGGAAAGTCTCACTGGCACTCTCAGCCTGCTGCTCCTGAGAGACAGGCGGAAGCAGTGTCCACTTACACAAGATCATTGCTTTCCTTTTCCTTCTGGACACATCCCAAACCCAGACTACTAGAAACATGTAGACACTTGTTAGCTATGTCTCGTACTTTGCAGGTCTCTTACTTTGCTACACTTCCCTAGAGCAGCTCCCTTGACCTCTGCTGGATTTCCCAGTTCTTGCTCCACCGACTGCCCTCAAAGCCTGAACTAGTCACTCCAGATACAGCAAGAGAGCAAAATTCACTTTAATTTGCTGAGATAATTTAGGGTAGCCTTGGCTAGACTGACCCCAGGTGATATTGTCTGTAAATGCAATCTGGACATTTTCTACTCCAACAGTCACGTGAATTCTCTAAACAGGAGTGCACAGAAAATTCTGAATGCAGTTATTTAAACTTACACCTATTATACATATATAAACTGAATTAATTTAATCATCATGCTCTTAAGTACAGAGATGCTTCAGCATATATTTGCCACTTCAACACACCATGAGTGCTGGCAGCACAGAAGCAGCAGGTTATGGGTTATGGGCATACTAATTAAAGTACGTGGTCCAGGCCATGTGGCTTCACAGAGGCATGGATGGACATATGTCTTATTTTAAAGAATGCATTGAAAATAATTGTATAGATTCAAGAAACTTTCAAGAAAGCAATTTAGTCCTCTTCTATATTATTTTTATGAAAAATTTAATGATGGAGAGATTTAAGGCATTCTTTAGTCCCTTTGTCTAAGTTTTTCCTACAGTTTAATATTTTGTAACTTGTCCTGTCACATTCTACATCTTCTTCCATCTTAAGCAATGAAGTTGCTACCACTTCCCTTAGAAAAATATTCCATAATTTGCAATTTCTCACTTGTCAGGAAATTTTCTCACACCAGCTTGCATGCTTCCTGTACTAATTTTTTCATTTTCTGCTAGCAGTATTCTCATCTACTACTTCTAACAGGAGCAGCAATGAACATCGTTGTTACTACTCTTGTACTATTCCAGTACGTATGGGATGCCCCCAGTACTGGTGTAATCTAACAAAGATTCCTGCCTCAAAGTAGTAAAATGAATTAACATTTTGGCAATCTCTTGAGAATTTATTACACATGAAACGTTTCCTCTCTTTTTCACTGGCACATAGATGCAGTCAATGTTTGTATTTTGAAATGCAGAACAAGTGTCCCTTGAACCAGTAGTAGACTAGAACCAGTGAGTCTACAACTTTATGTAAAGTGTGAAAACTTCACAGAGAAAATCAGTTTACCAAAACACAACAAGGCTGTAAATTGTAAGGGCAAGAGTTGCAGCTGAACTTTGGTGAATACAGCAATATCCATGAAAGGCAAGATATTTCAAATGGTCAAAACTGCGCAATATAATTCCATGGGGTTTACTGTGTTTCTGTTCTGAAATTTAAAAAATGAAATTTTTAAATTTTCTTTAAACATAATGTTATAGAAAACTTGTCAAATGTAATTGGAATATTCTCATTTGCTAAAGCCATAACCTTTTGCTCTGCCATAATATCTTTTTTTCCCCTTGCTGTAATACTATGATTCATAATGCTACGTACTGTTTGAAAGTGTTATTTTAATTTCAAAAGAAAAATCTAAATTACTCGATTTTTAGTCTGTTTTGTACCAGTATAGACATGTCTCAATCCAAGATTTTGAAGTTGTTGTAACAGCATTTTCCCTATTGGAAAATTTTCAACTATAATTTTTTAATGCATAAGCCATTCTCCTTTATGTAATTAACATTTCAAGCTTAGCAGGAGTAGAGAATTTTGTTGTTTTCCTGAAGCTGAAGGTTTCCTTAAATTTCCCATTGCTCAGGTATATGATTCAGTGCCTAGAACTGAATCAGGTAATTTTTTACATAATTTGCACAGTTTGCCAATAACTTGGGTGTGAACAACTAAAGAAATCCATTAACTCCCTGCAAGTGCTGGAGTCATTAATTTTTATGGGTGTGTACTCTTGAAACATATGAGACGAAAAATCATAATTCCTTGAATAATACTTTTTAAATAGCTTGCTTTTGACCATACTTTCCATTGTGTAATTTAATCTTAAATTTTTTGACCATGTGATGTAGTTCAGAACTCAGAAAACAAATTCTTAAACAGAATATTGAAGGGTGTGAGGGTGCTGCTTTATCTGCTGTTCTTAATTGTTCAAAGTAAAAGAACTGAACAGAGTGGGACAGAATCCAGAAGCTGGTCCCAGAAATCGAGTGGCCAGTTGTTCTATATGGTGATCCTCAGTGTGGCTTGCCTAACAATCTTTACTATATTTTTGCATTAAACGTTTACAAGGTTAGGTTTGGGGAATTTGTGTATAGAGCTTATACAGATAATCTAATATCCTCTTTTCTTTTAGTCCACATATATACAGTGTTTTGAAAGAAGGCTGTGGAGCTACACCAAAGGGTAAGTGCTTATCTAACCAGCATCTAGAGGAGTGGCAGAGGCAAATGCTGAAGTGCAACCTTTAAGGCTCAACAAAGGGACACGGTTGTCACAAGGATGTGGTACTTTCCTAACGTCAAACTCGGCCAGTCATGGGAAAAAATCTCGTCAATTCAGTCTGACTTTGATCACTGCCTTTCTACGGAGGGCCTGCCCCAGCACTGCATGCCGAGTACAAGCCTGACTAGACTCCTTCAAAGACATCCTCATGGAGGATTTGGCTTCCTGTGCTGGGTTAAAATCACATTCTAAATTACCTTACCCTAAAAGCACTCATTTGAAATAGTATGATTACAAGAAAAGTTGCTTCAGGAATACTGGCTTGCCTGGGGTTTCCTAAGGGCAGATTTTTAAGATGAATCTGTAAAACAGTAAAAGGTTATTGAGCAGTAAAAGATTATGGAAATAGACACGATCAAAAATAAACTAGTTTCAAAATACTTTACTAATTCTTTTACTCAAGGATATAATAGATATGAGTCCTTTTATAGATCTTTTTCTCTGGGCAACACATGCTTAATAAACTTTCAGCTGGACTAGATTAATGGGAATAGAACTGAAGGACAAATCCTTGTCTCTGATTCAGCAGGATCATCAAATATATTTAATTCCAAACACCTGATTCCCTTTAATTCAAACCTTAAAGCATGAAAGATCAATAGTTCATTCGTGACTGACTGTTGGCAGTAATACTGCAAAACAGACAGCTTTTATGTCATTTAAGTAATATATCATATCAATATATATCTCTGAGATATACCAGAGACTTTATGTGAAGATTTTGGATTTTTTTATGCCCTTCTACCTCATGAAACAAAAATGTGAGAGCATGATGGCACATGAAATGGCACTGCAGTATCAAATAGACACCAGCAGGTTTGCAGCCAAAAATTACAATAAAAAGAGAGAACGTTTAAATTTCAAAATAATGTGAAAAAAACTAATCAATAACTGTAACATAAGAAAAAGGAGGGTAGATACACTGAAATTCAGGAAAAACCAGAGCCACAAGCAAGAAGATAAGAGGAAATAATTAAATTGTGTATGTGTGTTTTTTCCAGAATATGCTAGAAAATAAACAGTGGGTACTGGAGAAAATGTTGAGCCAAGTATTAATTGAACAATTCAGAAAGAAGTTTGGAGCATTCATGGGAAATGAAATGTATCCAAGAAGTAAAAAAAAAAACTGTAAACACATCCAAGAAATCAATGAGAGATATCAAAACCTCCCAAAGAAATATGGGAGAGATAACACTTCAGGCTAGGAGAAGGTGATGTGGTATAAAGACCTGAGAAGAGGACAAGTATAGAAAACACAAGTCACATTATCCTAAAACCGTGAAGGCTCTGATTCACTGAGTCCAAGTCCTCTCTAGGCATATGACACAGAGCAAGACTGAACTCTGGCACACAACACTCACAAAGCTGAGGAAAACTTCATCCCAGTGCAGAAATCTGTCTTTGAGGTTAAATTTCTCCTTAACTCTGTATCCAGAAAAAGACAAGATTGCTACAGCTCCGGTCTTTAATTTCTTTGTGGATGTCCAGAACAATATCAGAAGTGGTGGATGGCCCAGACAAACTCTCAGCTGAGTTTGGTATTCTAATTTTAAACATTCTGTTATTCATTCTGTGCTCACATCATGTGATCACACATGAAATCTTGTTTATCACAATTTCACTGGGAATTTTGGATCTGTGGCTTCATAGTGTGAAATTCATTCATCTGTATTAGGCTGCCTGAAATGCTCTCTGTATGGTCAGATAGACTACTTCTTGACCAGGGAGAAAAATATGCAGTTCATTCATTTTATCTACTTCAGACACCTCTAGAAAAGACAAAACATATCCCACATATGTCAGTGATGCTCCATTAACTGCAAACAGGGCTATAGGTGAGTACCTCAGAGGGAGATTTCTGTGATGGAGGTGTCTCTCACTTTGGATGGAAGTATCTTGGAACAATGCCAGCACTATCTGAATTAACTGAATTGTCTAAGAAACAGTAATTCATTACAAGAAAATTAAATGTGAATTACCTGTAGGTAATGGGGGGCAAATCAGATTTCATCCCAGTTGCAAGGGCAGCACAATTTAATTGAATTTATCGACTAGCAGAGAGCTGAAAAGGCTGTTTCTAAGTCCACCTGTTAAGGATTGTTTATCAAGTTTAAACCAAGTATGAAAATATTTTTCTTCAGCTGTGATCACTGTTTTTCACAGAGATCAGAAAGTATTTGAATTGGGAAAAGGAGGTAAAATTGCTAGGACAGAAATCCTGGCCCAAGTAGTGCTATGGAGACATGAGGGTATGCAGCCAAAGCCAGGCAGGTGGTGAGGGGTCTCCTTATCCAGAAACTTACCAAAATCCATCATAAGTATTGTGACCATTTCCAACTTAATATTCAGTTTGCATTAAGCTGTGTGTCATCCCAAAGATGTTATTTCACTCCCCTGAATGCCTTCCCTCTGCTTGCCAGGCATCAAAGACCAGAACAGGAAATCTACACTGAACCTGATCCTGTCCAGAGTAGAGTAACTATCAGAGAGTGTGCGTAGTTACCATTTCTGCAGCTACTGCTGTATTTGCCAAAATTAATAAAACTCCTAGCCTTGGTGTCTAACAAAAGGTACATCATAGTTGGGTGAATGGTACATCATACTGGAAGTTTCAGATTCCTGCAGAAGGTAGTGGTACCGGTACCTAAAACAAGACAATTTCTAACCCACGTGCCATGAACTCTGTGAGGAGGTTCATTTAATAAAAAATGAAAAATAAATTAAAAAAAAAAAAAGGCTTAGAAGCATGCTTCAAAGAAATTTGGGAAGCAGCAGCAAAATATTTGATACGATCACATCTGTGAAGAGCAAGGTCCATGTTTTAATCCTCTCCTCCCTCTTTTCACTCTCCTGCTAAAAGTGGAAAAAAAAAAAAAAAAGAGGAAGCAAAGAAGAAGACAGAGAAGGGGAAAAAAGACCTAATGCCAGAAAATCTTTTTGAAGTATTTCTTCTCTTGATTAAGAGTTCCCAATTTGGCAAGACCTAAATCAAGGTACATCAAAGAGGGTTCAAAATAAAGAGCAGCTGAATGAAAATGTATAAGATGACAGAGAGAATAAACAATAATAAGTGTGCATATGTTTAAGTCATCCTAAAGTGATTGCAGCAATGTGTCAAATGTCCAGAAATACATATTAAAATATCATCATAATTCCCTAAGGGGAAAAAATCTGCTTAAATCTTAAATAAATCTTGTTTAGACTAAACTGCATCCATTCTTTCCTGTATGTTATGACTTCAGGAGCTTTTCCATCCTCTCTGTTTCGTTATGTACAATGGGAAAACCACTACTGTTCTTGCTTAGATTTTCTGTGGTGTCAGTGGGTTTCTGGAGGTAAATACACTGGCAACATATCCAAAACAAGAATCTCTCCACCAGTTATAACTCACATGCAGAGGATGAAGAACCAAGAGTTCATGCATACCTTCTGTTTGTTGGAGTTTGTTTTCCTTGAGTTGAGAAGGTTTTTTGTGATAAAAGTTTAAGAATGTGATTAAACGTTTAAGGGAAATTATTCACAATTAGCTGCATGATGCTTGAGGGTAAAAGAAGACCGATGGAAACAGATGTAAAAGGGAAATAGATGACAAAACTCAGGAACATAATAGGCAGCAGAAAGCACTATGAGAATAATATGGCATGGGTTTTGGTTTTCATTTTCAAACCTTCCATGTTTTGGTACCTATGGAAATAGTCTAACAACAAAACATCACTAACAATGTTATCATATAT